>NC_057789.1:0-2478168 GCF_014905175.1 Aphidius gifuensis | reverse complement strand
TTGTGTTGGCATTGACTTTATTGCTTCCTCCAGCCATATTGCCATTGACTAAATGAAATAAAAATATAGATATATTAATTGTATTGATTATTGGAAAAAAATAAAATATATAATTTAATAAATTTACCGCTCCATCAGTCAGGGTGAGCTCAACAAGTACATCAGCAACATCTTGAAGCATATATGTTGATAATGAAAATACAGCAGCTTGTAGTAAACTTGTAACTAATGCTTTTCCTTTTTCAGCTAAAATACCTTGTACTAATTGACGTCTAATTGTATAATCTGATCGTTCATCATGATTACGTCCACTATGAAGAAAATCATAAAAAAATTTCATAACAGAAGCATTTGCATCTCTGTGATCAAGTGAAGATGCCATTAGTGCACAATCAATAATACTACTTAATGCAGCTGAATGTAAAAATGCAATTGGTCCTCTTTGTAAAAATCTTGCACATAAACGAAATAAATCATCAACAGTATCTGGATGATTTTTTAAACCATCAGTAACTTGTAATATTGTAAATGTTGGTCCAATAAATGCTTCAAGCATACGTACAAGACCAGAAGCACATGCATGATCAGCAGCATATTCATCAACAAGAATTGAACCAAGATATAAAAAACAACTATGTTGATTTGTTGAATATAGCTGTACAATTTGTTCGACAATTGATTCAAGTAAATGTACAGCATGTTGTCCAATACAACGTACAGCATATCTTAAACAACGACAACATCTTTCCATAATTCTTGGATCATCTTGAAATTTATTAAATACACTTGAAAATACTGGCCACATATCAGTTATTGTTGATTGACAAGGATGTATATCACATGAATTATCAATTGATGGATTTGTATGTCTAAATATTGCTGCTAATCTATCAAGCCACAATACTGGATCTGTTTTAGTACCACGTTCTAATGGTATACCTTGTAATTCAACAAGTTGACAAAGTGGTTTAGCTTGAAACCAGCACAACTCTTTCATTGCTGTGCTTATTTCATTTGTTGGTAATCTAGCAAGTATTAATGATACACCTTTTAATAAACCAACAGCAGCTTCATTACTTATTGGAAATGTATCAAGTGAACGTGCAATTTGTAATAAACCAGGAAAATGTGATGCCATATGTTCTGGACATGCTGTACATATACTGTGTAATGCACTTGATGATGCACTTGCTAATCCTTTTTGATTTAAACATGATAATAAAAAATTTAATATTGGCTCAAGTGATTGTGGATGACTATTAATCCATTCACATAATTCACCAAGTAATAATATACTTGTATGTCGTACAGCAATATGTGTATTATCTGGTACATTTAATATTGCCTCAACAACTTTTGGTACAACATCATTTTCTTCAGGTAATATATTTTTAGCAACAGCTTGCATTATAAATAATGCTGCTTCAGTTAAATCCCATGTTGGTTGTCTTGTTATTGTTGATTGTCCTTGTTGATTATCATTTGTACCAGTTAATGTTGTAAACATTTGACGAAAACAATGACTACTACCAACAACAAATACAACATCTTTTATTAATTCAGAAACACGTCCACGAAAATCAACTAAATCTTCACCACCACTACCATCTTCAATTAAACCAAGATGATCTGGTTCAACTTGACAATGTTTACAAAGACCACCAATTAATCTTTCTATATGTGGTCTAAATATTGTATTTAAATCATCATTATTTTTACGATACAAACATTCTGATAATCTGTACCATAAATTAAATGTTATTAATGCAACTTCATAATCATGATGACCAACACACATTAATACAAGATCTAATATTTTAATAGCATAATGTTTTTTATCAACAGTACTACCAAGTACAATTGTATTTAAATATGTTTCAGCTAATTCAGTAAATATACGACAATAATTTATTGATTTTTCATTTTCTTCATGTGCAACTGATAAATGATATGGTTGTTCAAGTGACATTACATTTGTAAATAAACCCAATTGTAATTGTTGCAGGCATGTTGTATATTCAATTGTTATTTTTGTATGACAATTTTCTTCTTCTAATTCTTGAAGTATTATACAAATACAATCAGTTGCTGCTTCATGTAATTGTGAGCATGATTGATAATTTCCCAATACCTAATTAATAAATTAATTAATTAATCAATTATATTATTTATTTATTTATAATTTATTATCTTACCTGAAAGGCATATGCAACAACGTCATTATTTGGTATTGATTGCAATGGTATAGCATGAACATTTACCCAACTTTTAAAACATCTTAATATTCTTGTGTTAATTTGTACATTATCATTACCATTTTTTAAACACATACTCAAAAACTTAATAACTGTGTCGACAGCATTTGAAAGATCCATCACTACACATTGTCTTCTATTTGCTCCTAGCCTGCATAAAATATATAAATAAATACATTTAATATTGTGTTGTTATTTGAATATTATAAATTAATAATTAAATTACCTGAGAAATCTTGAATTTATTTCTTCTGGAAGTACTGTCATGACTTCTAACAGTGGCCACAGGCTGCTTTGATTACCACCAAATTTGTTGATTAAATCAATAACTGGTGATTGCCATGATGACATTTGTAAAGCTAAATCAGCAAGTGCTACTGATAACTAAAAATAATATTGATGATTAATAAATAGTATGTTTATTATACAAACAAAACAAACAAATGAATTTTTTAAATACCTGAGTAACTATTATTGTATTTGTATGCTCATTTATTTGTGATATGTGTTGAAGCAATGAATCTCTAAGTGATGTATGTGCATCAGTGGGTAATTCATGAAATGATAATTCAATTTTTGTTCTCATTGTTTGAGCAGCAAAATAACAAGATTCTAAATCTCGTTTTTGTTGAAGCATTTCGTCTGATACTTTCCATGCATACACCTATTTAATTAAATTAATAAATAAAGATTAAAAAAATTTATTATTAATGATAATATATTCAATGACACTTTGTATTATTTTATATATATATTTTTTTTTGTTATTAGAGGTTATGTTAAATTTGAATTTGATCATTCAACAAATACCTTAAACTTGTTTATAAAATAACAAAAAATTACCAAAAAATTATTGAAATAAATAGGATAATTTATTTGTAAATTTAAATTTATGTATTTTATTGATAATGATAAATAAACTTACTGATTTTTGTAATTCGCCGAGCCATGCTGACGCTTTTTCTTTTTCAGTTGGATCTGGATTAGTGTATAATGTGTAAACAGCTTGATAAACTGTGTCTAATTCTGGTGGTGAATTCATACTTCATAAAGTATGTTATTTTCTATTATTTAATATATTAATATCCATTCAATTATTATAGGTAAATTTTTTTTATTTATTATTTAATTACACTTATTAAAATTGGCACTATTGGCAGTGACAAACTGACAACACAAGACAACCACCACCACGCATATGTAGACCGTGGCAAATTTAAAAACTATTTAATCATCCCTCGTGACACACATATATGCACATATAAATAAACACAACATACACATACACAAGAATCTTGTTTTCACTTGTTTTGTTTACTTTTTTTAAATTATAAATTCTATTGATGAATCAACCCAGCTAACCACGTATTAAACACTGAAATGAAATGAAACTTAAAAATAAAATAAAACTATTATTTGTTTAATTTTATTTATTAAAAATATTTAAATAATTATTTATTTAAACAAACGTTATTTTTACGTTGTTTAGATGTTGCGCATGCTCAATGTGAGTGGAATTCGAACGGCCATGTTTACATTCATTGTTGATTTGTTGCTCAATTTTGCACAATCAACATATTTTATTTTTTGTTATCAAACATATACACAATAATTACAAATAAATTTATAAATTAATTTAATTGAATATTAAGAAAAATGTTGAGCTTGCAAGGATATGCAAGTAGTGACGATAACAGTGATCATGATAATGATGAAACAAAGTCAACACAAAAAAGTGAGGTTATAAATAATGAAAATAATGATAATTTAATGTCAAATGAAAAATTTATACCTATTGATCAATCAGTAACGTCATTGTCATTAAAAATATGTGCTGCACCAGAAGTTGTACCAACAGTAAGTTGAATTTTTGTTTTTATTTTTAAAAAAATAATATTTTTTGAGTATTGTTAAAATAGCTATAATTATTTTGTTTAATTTTAGGGCTCTGAATTGTGTGTTAGACATATAGACTCAACACTTGAAGAAATAAAACATAATCCTCGTTATGAAGAGCTATTTGCTCCAGATGTTGGTCCTGAAAATCCATTCAGAACTGAACAACAACGTGCCTCTAAAAATATATTATCTGGATATGTTGAAAAAGCTCACATAAGTGAATTTCAATTTGAAAATCAACGAAGAACATTTCAAAGTTATGGTAAGTTATTAAAACAATTTGATTTAATTTATTTCTTCAATCTACTTGTTGAAAAGAAAATAATAAATTAATTATGATTATCACAGGCTACGCATTGGATCCAACAATTGATGGAAGTTTAGAAGAAGGTAGATCAATAATTGGTGCAACAGAAGCAGCTGAAGAACAAGGTGGAAAAACAGTATTTGAAAGTGTTGCATTAAGAAATGCTGATAAAAGAAAAAGAAATAAAAATGATAATGCATCAGATATTGAAGGTTTTCTTGGTCCTTGGGGTGGTTATGTTGATGAAAAACGTATTTTAAAACCATCTGAAGAAGAATCAGCTGAACTAGAAGAAATATTAGCTAAAAGAAATAAACGTGGTAAACCAAGTGAAGAAAAACCAATTGAAGAAAAAACAGTATTACATATTAAAGATCCAGTTGATTATCAAGGACGTTCATTTCTTCATGCACCACAAGATGTTGGTGTTAATTTACGTTCTGATTCACCACCAGAACGTTGTTTCTTACCAAAATCACAAATACACACATGGGAAGGACATACAAAGGGTATATCACAAATTCGATGGTTTCCAAAAACAGCACATTTATTATTTTGTAAAATAATAATGGAAAGTGGTATATAAAGATAGACGTTGTGTACATATTATGGTCATCGTGCTGTACGTGATATTAGTTTTGACAATGAAGGAACAAGATTGTTATCAGCTGGTTATGATCGTTATGTTAAATTATGGGATACTGAAACTGGTGCTGTTATAAGTCGTTTTACAAGTAGAAAAATACCATATTGTGCTAAATTTCATCCAGATCCAGATAAACAACATTTATTTGTTGCTGGTACAAGTGATAAAAAAATTATATGTTGGGATACAAGATCTGGTGAAATAACACAAGAATATGATCGTCATTGGGTGTTGTTAATACAATAACATTTGTTGATGAAAATCGTAGATTTGTAACAACATCTGATGATAAAAGCTTCGTGTATGGGAATGATATATACCAGTTGATATGAAATACATTGCTGATCCAACAATGCATTCAATGCCAGCGGTGACACCATCACCAAATCAAAAATGGCTTGCTTGTCAAAGTATGGATAATAAAATTGTTATATTTTCAGCGTTGAATAGATTTAAAATGAATCGTAAAAAAACATTTACTGGACATATGGTTGCTGGTTATGCTTGTGGTATTGATTTTTCACCAGATATGAGTTATCTTGTGTCGGGTGATGCTGATGGAAAGTGTTATGTTTGGGATTGGAAGACAACTAAATTATATAAAAAATGGAAAGCACATGATGGTGTTTGTATATCATCACTTTGGCATCCACATGAACCATCAAGACTTGCAACTGCTGGTTGGGATGGTAAAATTAAATACTGGGATTAAACAACATAACTAAAAATAATAATTAATAACTTTACAATTTTTATAATTATGTAAATAATATTCATTTTATTTAAAATATTCAATTTTTTTTTTTTTTTTTTTTGATTGATTGATTTGAACAATCAAGAGGAAAATTATCTTTTGTATTGTGTAAATAAATTCAATGATTAAATATATATTTTACTTTTTAATCATGTCAAAATTATAAATTGCATTTTTTATTTATTTACAATTACATTGACATTAATTCTGATGAAATAGAATAATCAATAATTCTCACGCGCAAGTCACTAGGACCAATCTGTTTAATATTTTTTATTTCAGTATGTGAATCACCTCCAATTTCACTACTCAATTTTTGTGTTATTGTAGTGACGCATTATTTCATTGTTTTTGTATATTAATATATAATAAAATTAATTATTTTTTTTTACATAACAAATTTGTTTATCATTAAAAAATTTATTGTAGGTAATTTAATATTTTTTTCTGAACAAAAGGTACAGTCAATTTATTTATTTATTTATAAATTTATTATATTTACTCCATTTTAATTATCCAGGCTTTGTTTTAAATTATTTTAAATATTTTTTTCATCAAAACAATAGTTAAAAATATCGAAAAAAAAATATAGAAATTTGTTTCTTCATTTGTTTGTAAACATGTAATGAAAATAATAATAAATATTTGTCTATTTCAACAGCTTAATTGTATTTATAAAAAAAAAAATTAATAAATAAATTATTTAAAATGATTAGATCAATCTGGATTTATTGGAGTCATAATGGATGGTACTGGTTTGGGTTATTCATACCATCTTCCTTCTGGTGGTTGGAATTTAAGAATACGAAATACTTTGGCACAATTTAGTGATTTATTCAGTGAGTTTAACAAGTACATTGCACCAGCTTATCATCATGACAGATGTGAAAGGTAATTATTTAATTTAAATTAAAAAAAAATCTGATTATTTAAATTAATTTTGGTAATTTTAATTTTAGATCTGTACCAATGAGATTATATTCAATGCATAAGAGAGAATTTTTTATGGTATTTGTTGGTTTTTTTGCTTGTTTTGGTTTATCAGTATTTATTGGACTTGCTGGTCCACCAATAACATCAACAACTGAACAACAAGCACATGTTAATAATAGTGAAATGTCAACTGGACCATTTATCATGGAAACACCAGAATTATCAACTTACTGTCAACAATTATGGGTTATTGCTAAATTATCAACATCAAATACAGATGGTAATTATAATTACAATTAAATGCATTTATAAAATTTATTTATCTATTTTAATTGACATCTAGATGAGAGGTATGACAAGACATTTCAAGTTGCTGTATCAATTGATGGATTTATAGGAGAAAATAAATTAACATCTGTTCTTTCAACAGACTCTCAACACAATAGGTAAATTAAAAGTTAAAAAAAAATATATTTTTATAACTCAAAAGTTATTTAATATTAATGATAATTAATTTTTTTTAAAACTAGAACAAGACATTTAAAATGTGAAAGACAAACATGTGAAGAATTTGTCGTTGCTCATCTTGGTACACTTGAGTATAGCTATTACATGATAACTGTACGTTTTTATGGCCTTGAAGGTTTTCATCGTCGTTATCAAATACAGGATTTGAGATTTTACGTCAGTAAGTAATTTATTTATTTATGAAATTTTCAATACTAAATATATTAAAACAATTATATATTTTAATTAATTATTATGTCAACAGTTTAAAAGTTATAATCCAGCATTTACACAAATCGAAATATGGTTTCGACTTATATTTTTATTGTCAACATTTTTCGTAACGGTATGAATTATTTGTTTATTATTTTTGTCATTTAATTAGTCATTCAATTAGTTGTTTAATTGTTTTATTTAATTACAGTGTTGGTTTGGTCATTCACTGAGAAAATATCCAACACCAGATTGGTCAATTGAACAAAAATGGGTCTCAATATTATTGCCACTTTTAATTCTCTACAACAGTAAGAAAATATCTAATTAATTTTATAATTATTGTTTATTAAACAATGACGTTTATTTTAAATTTTTTAGATCCTTTTTTTCCATTGATATTTTTATCAAACTCTTGGATACCTGGTATGTTGGATGCAGTGATGCAGACAACATTTTTATGTGCTATTTTAATGTTTTGGCTATGTGTTTATCATGGTCTTCGTCAGGTAAAATTGATTAATTTTATATTCATTGAATTTGTATTAATAGAGTTATTAATTTTCAATAGAATGAGAGAAAATTTTCAAGATTTTATCTACTAAAATTTGTGATTATTGGATGTCTATGGGGTGCAGCTTTAACACTTGCAACTTGGCTAAGATGTACTGAGCTGGAAGATCCAACTTATAATTACGTTCTTGATACTTCCAATTATTATGCAAGTTGTTAATTTATTTTTAAACTGTAATACAATGTAAGCTAGTTGATTGATAATTATTTATTTAATGTTTTTAGGGATTTAAAGTATTTTTCTTTACGATGGGAGGTGTCTACATTGGGTACCTATTGCTTTTGATACTTCGAGCATATACTGAACTACGTTCTATGCCTTATTTTGGTATAAAAAAATTATTATTAATTTATTAATTATAAATTATTATCATTGATATGATTAATTGTTTGTAAACATTTTTTTTATTACAGATATGCGGTTAAAGTTTTTGACATTACTTGCAATTATTGTTGCTGTTGTTTGTGCTTTTGTAACATCACGACAATTTGGTGCTGGTGTTTTGGAAGATAGTTTTGCATCAAGATTATCAACTTATTATAAAACATCAGCACAATTTATGGCACTTTATGGTTTATTGAATTTTTATCTTTACACAATGGCCTATGTGTATTCACCAAATTTACCAAATGTTTATGGTCAACGTAAGAAATATTTGAATATAGATCTACTTGATTCTAATTTATTTTTTGAATTAAATAATTAATCAAGCTAATTTTTTACAGATACAGCAATTGCCAAAGATAATCCAGCATTTTCAATGATTAATAATGAATCTGATGAAGATGTTATATTTGGATCTGATGATGAAAGTAGTCGGAGATTACTTACAAGATCATCAAGAAATGCTGATGACAGTGATTGATGAATATTAATTAAAATGTTAAATTTAAATTGTTAAAATTCATTTTACAATATCAAGTAATTGTTTATAAGAAAATTGACAATATCAAAATGTAAAGAATTTTTTTCTCTTTATAATAAAGTAAAATGTTTTTTTATATAAAATTTCGATTTTTTTTCTTTAAATTGTTTCGAATTATTTGCTTTATTTTTGAGACATTTTGGCAAAATAATATTACATTTTTCTACTTGAAAAATCTTTTAAACTTTCGTGCCTTTATTTTTTTTTTGGCTCCGCCATTTTTATATTGCTCTCTCTTTCGCTCAGACATCTCTCTCTTTTGCTCTCTTTTTCGTTATTATTTATTTTTATACCGGCTTTTATTGTTTATAATTGTTTTTTTATCTAATCTATAAATAAATCAAGATTACAAGGTAATGCATTTAATCACTATCAGATAATATAAGCTGCAATCTTTCACTAAAATAATAATCAAACATATAAATCAATTAATTTCATTTATAATTTAATATTTAAAAAAAAAAAACTGAGGTTATGCTTTGTCTTGTTGACCAAGTTTTTGTATTTTTTTTTATCAAAAAAAATATGTACTTATGTTAATTTCTTTTTATGATAATTGATTCTAGTAAAAATGCCAAAATCTAAGGAATATCTTTCATCAACTGATAGCAGTGATGGCAACAGCAGTGCAGTAAGTTTTCCATTAAATAAATTTGCTTTTTAAATTTGAAAAATTAATAATTTTGTTTGTTAAAAAAATTAACAGGATGAAAAACCAAAGAAAAAAAAGATGAAGAAGGAAGAAAAAAAAGAAAAAGCTGCTAAAACATCAAGTAAAAAAGCTTCATCAAGTACTGAAGACAAACAAGATGATGTCTGGGAACTTGGCAATTTAAAACAAGTAACTGTTCGTGAATTTAAAGGAAAAACATTGATTGACATCAGAACAATGTATACTGATAAAAATTCTGGTGAATTGAAACCAACTAAAAAAGGTATTAATCATTTATCATAATGTTTTTTACAATTGGAAAATTAAAGCTCAATGAATTTAATTATTTTTTTATGTTTCATCTAGGTATTTCTTTGAGTGTTGAACAATGGAGAAAATTAGTAGACTCAATTGAAGACATTGACAAAATATTTAAGTCAAGATCTTAAATTATTAAATGTATTCTCATCTTCAAGTATAATTTATTATTTTTTCTCACACTTGCCTTATCAAACAAAAAAATAATAATATTAACTAAACATTTTCTTTCATTATTCATTTCAAAATTGTCAAAAAATATGGCAAGTTCTTTGTTAAATAAAATTAAAAATTAAAAATTAAAAATTTAAATAAAATAAATAATTAATTATTATGTAATTTACATTTAATATTATTTATTTTTATTATAAATAAAGATATTGTGTATTTTTCAGTAATAATATTGTGATTAGAGAATTTTTTTTTCCCTTGAATTTTAAACCAATCAAATTTTATATCCAAGTTTTCAGTTATTTATTTATATTTTTTTTCTTTTGTGTGTGTTTTGTTTTCATCATCAAGCCATGTTGTTGTCATAAATTTACAATTTTATACATGTTTATTTTTATTTAGAGAAGGATCAACAAGTTGTCATTGTCGTCTTTTAACTTTAACAAATTCATTCGTTTGTGTTATTTCATCAAGTTCTGTCAGAGGTAAGTTGAATAAAAGAAAAAAAAAATAAATAATAGAGATTTGATTATTTATAAAATATAAACTGTTGAAGTTTATTATTATTTTTTTAATATAATTAATCAATTGGTATTTAATGATATATTAATTTTTAATTGTTGATATTTTAAATAATACAGAATTTTTGTGTGACAATATTTTTGTTTGTAATTAAAATTAATTTTATTTTTTAACTTAAATTGTTCTATTGAATGATTTTTTAAAATATATTTTATTTTGTTTTTGTAGATTAATATATGGGCAAACGTTTTTAATTTATTTTAAAAAATGTTAGATACTGAAATAACTATTGATTATGGTTGGAATTCTGAATCCAGCATCAACAGCAACAGCAACAATGAGGTAAATAATAATCCTAATTTATTCCTTATTAATTAAAATTGTTTTATAAAAATTTGAAATAAAAAAAAAACAAATTATTTGTTTGTCAATAGCAAACGCAAAAGCCCAAGAAGAAGTCCAATGATGCTGACAACTTGTCAAAAAAAACAACTTCATCAAAAGTAATTCAAGGTGCATCAACTCCAAGGTCAATACATCAATTGCCTATTGATAAACCTCTAGATGAAGCTACAAGACTACAAGCAGCTGAAGGTGCTGTAGCCTATCACAAAATATATCACCATCAAATTCATCAATTAAGGCATTGTACAAGTGAAATTACACCTTTAACTTACATGAATTCTTTAATATCACAAAAAATATCTTGTAAACACAACAAGTCAGAAGCAATAATAAATGATATTCTCTCAGTTCATGCAATAGACACAATAATAACAGATATTAAAAATATTCCATTCATAAGTCTTGCAACTGATAGTAATTATTATGGCTCTAAAAAAATTTCTCCAATTGTAATACAATATTTTGATGTTAAAAAAGGAGGAATTCAAGTAAGGCTTCTTGATGTAGCATCAATAGTAGATGATGATGATGAACTAATTGCCAGTAAAATTGATAATCTTCTTGAAAAATATAATTTAAAAACAAAAACCATTGCTTTTTCTGGTGACAATATCAACACTCATTTTGCTGCCAACGATTGTCAAAATGATAATAATATTTTTGAATTATTAAAGACAAATTTAAATCCAAATTTAGTTGGTATTTGTTGTCCAATTCACATATTGCATAATGCTGCTTCATGTGGTCTTGACCAGTTTGGTCTTTATGACATAAATTCACTCATTCAGCAAATGTATATTTATTTTTCAATGTACAATGTGAGAAATGAAAAACTAAAAAGTTTGATTAAATCTTTAGAAATTTTACAAAAAAAATTAATTCATAATTATAAAACAAGATGGATGTGGTTGTATCCAGTGATTCATAGGATTCACTCAAATTTTACGGTTTTAAAACTTATTTTTGTATCAAAACAAAATACCTCAATCGTTGTATGATTTTTCATCAACTGATGGTCAATGTTATGTGGAGTTTTTGTATTCATTCTTGTATACTTTTCATGAAAAAAATGAAACTTGAGAAAGAAGATAACAGCATGCTGGAAGTCATGAATATAATTAAAGCTGTTACTGTTAATTTAAAAGAAAAAATAGAAGCTAAATATATGCTATTGAGTATCAAAAAAGCAGTGGCAGAAGCATTTGAGGAAATTTTTAAATCGTTGGGAGCAGAAAGAAATAAAGAAACGAGTTTCAATAAATTTGATGAAAAAATTGTATGTGTTTATAAAACAAGTCTTGAATATTTATTAGAAAAAACAAAAAATTTCACTGAATTAAAAGTAAGAAAAATATTTTATTTTCATTTATAAATTTATTAATTTTTCTATTTAATTATTAACAATATATTTTTATTTTATTACAGTGTTTTAGATGGCTTGATTTTAAAAAAAATGTCACTCTTAAATACGATGATATCGCAGCATCAATTGAGTACTTGGATAAAAAAAATATTGCAATTAATGAAGATATTGTTTTCGATGAATTTATTAAGTTAAAACAATTTTTACAAAAAAAAAAACAAGATGATGTTTTTTTTTCAAAGAATTCTCAGTCTAAAATTGCTGATTTTTTTTCTGCTAATTATACTGATGCTGATGACTCAGAGCTAATTAAAATAATACAATATTTTTTTGCCATTCCTTGTTTGAATGCAAACTGTGAAAGAATTTTTAATTTAATAAATTCTCATTGGACTGATGAAAGAGGTTCATTGGTAGTTGAAAATATTCGTAACATCATGCTGGTTGAATATAATTTTAGAAAATATTCTTGTAAAGATTTTTATGAATATTTAACACTTCCAGAAAATACATTTGTTCGTAAAGAAATTGCAAGACTACCCAATAAATTATTTGCACAAATTTCTGGTTAAAATATTTCTTCCAGGATTAATGAGGAAACATGTGCATTTCCAGCTTGTGAAATCAATTTTCTCCAGCAAACGCCATTTATCATTTAAGGTAATATTTAAATGGTAAAATACATAATCAAAATACATAAATAAATAATTTGTATTATATAACTTGTACGTTATATGTATATTTTTGTATTTTCCTAAAAATAAAATAAATAAATGAATACTAATTCAAACAACTTTTTTCCCGCTAATTTTTATTTTCAACCAATGAAATTTTTATATCCAAGCCGCCATATTAATTTCGGTTATTTTTATTTTTTTTCTCTTTTGTGTTTTTGTTTTCATCATCAACTCATGTTGTTGTCATAAATTTACAATTTTATACATGTTTATTCATCTTTTGCAAAGATTAGGATCAACAATTAGTCATTGTCGTCCTTTAACTTCAACAAATTCATTTGTTCGTGTTATTTCATCAAGTTCTGTCAGAGGTAAGTTGAATAAAAGAAAAAAAAAAATTAAGTAATAGAGATTTGATTATTGTTAAAGTTTGTTGTTATTTATTATTATTATTATTTTTATATGTTTAATCAATTGATATTAAATGATATATTAATTTTTATTTGTTGAAATTTATATGATTCATAATTTTTGTGTGACAACTTTTTTGTTAGTAATTAAAATTTATTTTATTTTTTAACCTAAATTTTTGTGTTAAATTATTTTGTAAATTATTTTTTATATTTTGTTTTTTAGACAGCAATCGTGATAAATACGAGGATATTTGGGCAAACGATTTCGATTCATTTTTAAAAATGCCAAAATCTAAGGAAATTGTTTCAAGTGATGATGATTCAAAGTCTGGATCAAGCAGCAGCAGTAGCAGCGAGGTAAAAAACAATAATAATTTACTACTTGATAATTGATAATTGATAATTAAAAATTAACTTAAACAAATAAAATTATTGGTTTATCATTAGCAAGAACAAAAAACCAAGAAAAGACCAAGAAAGGAAGAAAAAAAATCAAAAAGCGAAGATCAATCTGCATCTAAGAAGAAGCAAAGTTCATCAAGTAAAAATGATGGTGACAAGGATCAATCATGGGAACTTGGTAATAAAAAACGTGTTGCAATAACTGAATTCCGTGGAACAAATTATGTTGATATTCGTGAAATGTATCTTGACAAAAATACTGGTGATCTCAAACCTGGCATGAAAGGTATATTAAAAAAGCATTCTCAATTTTTATTTATTAACAAAAAAAAAATAAAAAAAAAAAAGCCTACAAATTATCATTTAATTTTCAGGAATATCACTCAACTTAGCTCAATGGGAAAAGCTCAAGGAAAACGTTGAAGCTATTGACAAAGTTGTCAAGTCAAAATAATAATAATATTTTTTTTTCCTTTTATAACTCAATTATTATTATTTTTTGTATTTCAATTTTCCTTAAAAAAAAAAATAAACAAATAATCAGGTCATTATTAATAATGTCATTGTCATGAAAAAAAAATTAAAATTCAATTATTTTTGTAACATTTTCTTTTATTTAGAAAATTTTTCATACAAAAATTATTATTGTTTTTTATTTTCAAACTATCAAGAGCTAGGTTAAAAATACACGGTTAATATTTAAAGAATAGTTTTTTTTTTGTTTATAAAAAATACTGTAACTTAGAGGTAAAACAAAAAAAAAAAAAAAATATTTTTGTAACGTCAATTTGATAAAGTTGTCACAATATTTCAGTCTCTTTGAATAAAATAACTTAAAAACTAACTATACATTGATTACAAGTTAAATAAATGCACAGCATTGTTAATATCTAATTAATTTTTTTTCAAAACGTAACAGTTGTATTAAAAAAAGAAAAATTAATTATCTGGACCATGTACATGATCCATTAATTTTCCAATCTTTAACTTTTTCAACAAATCTTCAGCATTTGGTACTGACAGATGTGGTTTTTTATTTTCTGTCTAAAATAAAAAAGAAATTATTAATTATTAATCAACAATTGATGATAATTATATTTAAATAATTTATTTGATTAAAAAAAAAAACTTACTTGATTGCTATCTTGTGTGTCAGTTATTTTTCTTTTTTTTGTTTTTGTTGTTTCAATTTTTGGTTCATCAACAGCACCACCAGCACCACCAGCAACAACAACTTGTTTTTCAATATTTCTTGGTGTTGTATTATCAACTGGTGATGATGTTGCCAATGGTTGCGAGTCAATAGCCGAAACAATTGATTTACTATTTCTCAATTTAACTGGCATTGTTCTTTTTCTAACAATAGTAGGTACACTTTTTTTTTATTATTTTAGCTTTAACTGTTGTTTTTTGTTGGTCTTTTCTTGGAGCTTTTTTTCTCTGGCAACATTGCAAATATTTCTTCACGTGGTGGTGCTGTTAATAATTTCCATTCATCTTCACCACCATTATCAATCTGTATTCTACATTCAAGTTCTGAATTACTATATTTTCTTTTTTCTTTTTTTTCTTTGGTACTACTGTGTTTTCATCATATACAAATGATATTTCAATATGTTGATAATCAGTTTCTAAACTAATATCAAATTCATCAATATTTTTTGTTGGTACAAGCTCAAGACATTCAAGTACATCAATTTTTTCATCATTATTACCAGTATTTATTTCAGTATTATCACATTTTTGATTGACTGATATTTTTTGTTTTTGATCTTGTTGTTACTTTATCATTTTGTTGTTCATCATCACTAAATAAATCTCTTTTTACCATATCAACTTTTGACTTTACTGGTTCTTTGATACTATCAATTATTAATTTATTATCTTCTTTTATTTCATCTTGTTTATTTGCATTATCAACTGGTTTATTTATTTCTTGTAAATTATTTACAATATTATTTGTTGTTAATATATCATTGTCAATGATAATATCATCATTAACATTTGATTCTCTTGTTGATTGTGCTTTTCTTTCATGCATTTGTTTTTTTGCATTACCAGATCTTTCACGTGGCTCACTTACACCTCTTTTAGCTGCAATTTTTTCAGCATTTCTTGCTGATTTACGTAAACCAATTAAAGCTGGAACTGGTTTAACTGGTGGTGATGATGATGATGATGATGATGATGACTGATCAATTATTTTATCAGCTGTTGATGCTGTTGTATCATCAATTTTGTTTGTTTGTACAATTTGTTTTGCTGGTACTCTTGATACACGTGTTTTCTTTTCAATTTTATTAACTGTAAATGGTTCTTGGATTTTTTTAATATCATTATCATTTTGTTGTTGCTGTTGTTGTTGAATTTTATTATCATTATTTAATGGTAATGTATTTTTTTTAGTCAACTTTTTTGGTGGTTGTTTTGTTGTACCAGCATTTAATTTATTAATTGTACGTAATCTTTTTTCTTCTAATTCAGCACTTAATTTTGCATCCTTTGCTGAATCACGTGTATTTGCTGAATTTTGTACAGGTGGTATATTATTTAAATATTGTGATATTGGTTTTAATTGTACAGCATTTTCAGGTAATATTTTTTTAACACTAACAATTGTTGGTTTTATTATTTTTGATGATTGATTTTTATTAATAGCTACTGATGGTGGTGACATATTATTTGTATTATTTGTTGCAGCAATTGTTGACGATAAATTTGTTAAATTTTTAACACCTGGTTTTGAGCTATTTGGTGTTACACCAATATCTTCTTCATTTAAAATTGTTTCATCTTTTGCTGGTGTTTCTAAATCAATATCTTTCAACATATCATCTGTTTTAATAATTGAAAATACTTTTGTCGGTGATGATTCATTTTCTTTTTTTGTATTTTTATTGTTGTCAATATCAATTTTATTTGTTGATGTTATTATTGGACTGTCTTTTGCAATACCAGATATATCACTTTCTTGATCACCAAATAATTCTTTAAATTTATCTTTATTACTTGTTGATTTTTTAATTTTTTTACCACTTGATATTCTTGATGATGTATTTGTATCATTCATACTAGAAAAAGATGACGAGCCAGATGATGAAGATGATGATGATGAACTACCACTATCACTGTCTGATGAATCATCAGCTGTTCCACTTGTTTCAAAACTTTTACAAAGACTTTTTGAATCATTATTACTAGTTATATTTGACGTTTCTCTATTATTTATCATATTACTATCTTTATTTATTTTATCAATATCATTTGATGACATTTTTAATTCTGTAGATTTATCTTCACGTGGTAAATGACCTTTAATAACTTCATATTGTGTTACATCATTTTTATATGTTGATGATTTTACATCAGTTATACCAGATATTTTTGTAGTTGTTGTTGTTGTTGTCGTTGTTGATGTTGATATTTTTTCAATAGTTATATTATCATTTTTTATTTTAACTAATTTATCATCATTCAATTCACAACTTGGCTGATAATACGTTGAACAACCAACAAATTGACAATCTTTTGTTGTGTCAATTGTAATATCAGATGATTGTCTTGGTGTTATAACGATATTTGGTGTTGGTGGAAATTCTGGAGTCGGTGGAAATGTTTGAATTTTACCAGAATCATCATTTAATTGTGAAAATATTGTTTGATTACTATGTGGACTTGTTATTCTTGGTGTTGGTGGTATACCATTACTATTATCAAATTTTCTTGGTGTTTCTAATTCACTTAAATTTTGGATAAAACCAGGATTAACTTTTGAAAATGCACCACTACCTTTATTAACTAAATCTATTGATGTATTTAATGATTTACTTATTTCTTTTTTTGTGACACTTGTTGTTAATGTTTTTAATGTTGCATATTTTTTTGTTATACTTTTTGTATTTTGATTATTTAATTTTACATTATTTTCAATTGACGTATTTGCTGTTGTATCAACTGGCTTAATAGCATCACTTTCATTACTATTATTGCTATCATCATTATCAATTTCAATATCTTTTTTTTCAATATTATTTAATTTATCATTTTTGTCTTTTTTAATTTTAGCTATTCGTTTTTTTCTAACAGCTGGTTTTTTAACATTTGTAATGATATTTATTTTACCACGTAAATCAGCATCCCAAGCTTTTTTAGTTGGTGTTGGTTTTTTTTCTGGTGATGAACTTGATTGTGATGACAAGCCATCAATAATCATACCAACACCAGTATATTTATCCCAACCACCATTTAATTTTGGTTCAGGACCACGAGTTGCAATTGGTACTCTATTATTACTATTATTATTATTATCATTATTACTATTACTATTATTATGATCAATTAATGTATTTAATCTTTTTGGAGTTTTAATTTTTTTAATTGATAATGTTTTATTTGGTGATTTAAATAAACTAGTTCTACTATTTGTTTTTAAAAGTAATTTTTTTCCTGTTAATCTTTGACTATTATTAGCATCACTCATTCTTCTATTACTTTTAATTCCTTTAATTGGTGTATTAAAATCAAGTGCTCTAATATGGCTTATTCTTTTACGTGGAGTTGAAAGACTTAAACGATGATTATTTGCTCGACTTTTTAATAATGTTCTTGGTGTTCTTTTTATTATTGAATCTGAATGTATCATTGATGTTGAAGCTTCATTGTCATTATTTGTGTCATTTGGTATTTCAAATTGTAATATACATGATGGATCTTGTGGTGGTCGATCAAATTTTAAATATGGTGATAAAGAAAATCCTTCTGTATCATTTTTACAATTATCTGGCACTATTGGTGATGATGGAATTATTTGTTGTTGTATTGATGGAGCCATTTGTTGTTGTATTGATGGAGCTATTTGTTGTTGTATTGATGGAGCTATTTGTTGTTGTATTGATGGAGCTATTTGTTGTTGTATTGATGGAGCTATTTGTTGTTGTATTGATGGAACTATTTGTTGTTGTATTGATGGAGCTATTTGTTGTTGTATTGATGGAAATATTTCTGACACTGGTTGAACTATTTGTTGTACTGTTTGAATTGTTTGTTGTACTGGTTGAATCATTTGTTGTACTGACTGAAATATTTGTTGTGCTGGCTGAATCACAATTTCTTGAGAAAGTGATGTTACAGTTGAATTAACACATTGATTATCTGTTTTGTTAACTGGAAATTTTAAATTAACTGTTTTAACAAAAATTGGCCTAGCTTGTTGTATATTATTACAATTTTTTGGCGCAATTAATACTGGTCTATTTGGACCCTTTGGTGCTATAGGTTTGAAATCATTTTGATGGTTTTTAATTTCTTCATTTGAGCATCTAATTAACATTGGAACTTCCATAACTCCAACATCCATTTTAACAGGTGGCTTTAATTCACGTTTTGATAATCTTGCTTTTCTTGGTTTTTTTTTATTTTCTAATTTATTATTAGGTTTTATAGCTTCACTTGGTATAACATTATCTGTTATTTGTAAATTATCAACATTTTTTCTTCTACTTTTTCTTCTTCAATATTTAATGGTTTATTTTCTTCAATTATTTTTTCATTTAATGCATTTACACTCATTATTCCCATTATTGCAGCAGCATTCATATCATCAAGTGATTTAATTTCTTCATTATTTTTATAACAATTATCATTATTAATTGGTAAATTATTTTTTTCTTTATCCAATTCATTCGTAACAGGATTATCTAATGGTAATTCAATGTCTTGTTGTTCATGAAATATTAGTGGACTAGTTGATTTATTATCTTGTAAATTAATAACATCAATAGGATCTTCTTCATCTGGACTCATTTCTGTTTCAGGCTCTGTATCATCTGTCTCTGGTCTAATAATACCACTAATAAAATTTTCAAATATTGGATCTCTTTCTGTTTTTGATACAATTGATTCAATATATGCATTTAATTGTGCTGTCATTGATGCATTACAATCAGATACTTCATGATTACTCAAATCACGATTTTCATTATTAATATTTTCAGCTATTCTTTCATGTATTTCTGTTCTACTTAATAATGCATTTGATAATAAACTAAGATTTTTAATTCGTTCATCATGATTTGAATTATCAATTGGATTTGTTTGTACTTCTGTTGTTGTAAATTGTCGCAACTCTTCAGTATCTGTACCAGTTGAACAAGTTGCACTTTGAGTATCAATTGCACATGCTGGTAATGTTGTTGGTATTACTTGATTTGTTGGATTATCATTTACAGTAATTTCTTTTGGCTGTTCAATAATTTGTGGTACTTCAAATTCAACTTGTTGTTGTTGTTGTTGTTGTTTATTAACTTCTTGTTTTTGTGGACTATCATGAAGATTTTTTGAATGTCCAGGAAGTTGATTTAATGTTGTTGCTTCAATATTATTAACTTGATCTTGATCATTTGTTAATATATTTAATTTTTGTTGTCTTTACGTTCAATCGTCACACTTGTTTTACGTTTTCTCATGCTACTTGAAATTATTGGTGATCCACTTGTTGTTTGTGTTGATGTATTTGGTGTTGGTACACTAATATTTACATAAAAACGTTGAAATTTTTCATCCAATATAAATTTCAATTGCTCCATTAAATTATTACTTTGTTTAAGTATATTAATATGATCTGAACTTCCAGAATCAGATATTTGTGATAATTTTTCTTGTAGCAACATACTTGCTGATACAAGATTTTCAACAATATTATTTAATGTCAAACCATATATTTTTTTGCCAAATGGTTTGCCAAGTTTTGCTAGTTTTCTATACTCGCTCAGATCTGGTGATGTATCAAAAAATACCTTAGCTGCTTCTTGGCAATTTTCTTGTTCTAGATAACCTGAAAAACAAAAAACAAATGAAAAACAATTAAAACAATTTACCAATACAATAATATAAATTAACAAATGACAATTGAAATAATAAATAAATTTAGAAAGACAGGTTAAAGCTTGTTGCTGTTGTTGGAAATTTTCTAAAAGCTAATAATAAACTTACCAAGAACAAGTCTTGCCAATTCAGATGGTAAAATTGGTTCCATATTTACGTCTAATTAAATTAAAATTATTATCAACTAATTTAATTTAATATATCAAATTACACAAAAGACCCATTGACAACATTTAAAATTTTTTATCATATATATTTTTATTAATTATATTATGATAATGCTAACATTGCTAACGACGCTTTTTGATATTTGCTCTTTTTTGTTTTTTTCCTTAAATCACTTTAATAACTATCAATATCAATATTTTTTGTAATATTATTAACCATTTTTTTGTTTAATAAATATTTATTATTAATTCATCAACAATTGATGTTGATGACCTTGATTTTTGGTAGAAAAAACAACTCAACATTCTGTTATTAGCCAAGAAGAATAAAAAAAATTGTTAACGAATCAGAAATAAGCATTGCTGACGACAATATTCATCGCAAATTTTTTTATTTTTAAACTAATTTCGTGACAACAATTAAACTACTTTGCATTATTGAAAAAAAATTATATACAAATATAGTATATTAATTTATGTTATTAATTAAATAACAATAGTATTCTAAATGTTATTATGTTTGTTTTTTTTTTTTAGCGCGGGAATTAAAGAAACACACGCGTATTAAGCCAAGTTTCCATTGAATTGTTTATTTATTTTTTCATTTATTTTTTTTTTAAAAAAAACATGAAGCTAAATTTACACTTGACCCAGTAAATTAAAAATCAATTATTTTAATTAAAAATAAACACAAATTGGGCTTAAAAATTGTGTCTAATAAATCTGAAATTTTCGCTGATCCAATTTCAATCAAAAAACAATTTAAATTTCAACAATTAAATTAAAAAAAAAAGACAAGCATTGTTGATAAGATAGAATTGTTTTAATTAGTTGTTTTTTCTTGTTTTTTTAAATGATAGATGTCACTAGTGTCAGTCTCAAGGCCATGACAGGCCATTGCAAAAAAAAATCTGGCATAAATAAAAGTCACGTTGGATCCCAGCTTCATTAAACCAAAATAATTTGCCTAATTTGGATGAAAATAATTGGAGTATTTGATAATTATTTTGAGGATTTAATTGTTGATAAACATAGTGATAAAAAATAAATAAATAAACATATTTATTATTGTAGAATAATAATAAAATTGAGCGTGCGTTACCAAGGCGACTGATGACTGATCATCTGTGAGTGATGAAGAAAGAGCGAGAGCAAACGTCATTGATATTTACATGAATGATTTTTATATATAAAAATTTATTTAAAAAAAAAAAAAATTTATTGATATATGCTTAAAAAATAAATATGGATTTTTCAATAATTGGTCATTATGATGGTGCTGTTCAAGCTGATACTGTTGACGAGCAAAATATATTGTGTAAGACAAAGAAAACAAAGCATTTCAAAGTGACACCTGGCTTGTTGATACAATGATTATTTATTTATATTTTTATCTTTTAAAAATGTCAACAAGCCTGGTACTTAATGGCTCTATTAAAAAAATAAAAAACTTTATCAGGAATAATTTAAATTTTATTTTTAAAATATTTATTTGTTTATATTTTTGGATTATTCAGGGGAAGAGCCAACATATGATTTATCAGTTGATGGATTTATGCCAACAACTGAAAATTATGGTGAAGAATATGATGGAGCTGAATTTCAAGAAACACATACACTACTTGCTGATGGTGGTCATCGTTTTGGTGTATCAACAGTAACATTTGATACTGTTGAAGAATTAATGTGGATGGGAAATCAAGGTGGACATGTTACATCATATTACGGTTCAGGTTTACAAAAATACACATCATTTCAAGTTCATGCTACTCAAGAAGTTCGACATATTCATTCAATTGACGAAGGAATATTGTGTTTAACACAAACAGCATTAAGATGTCAATTACGTCGTGGAATACCACTGTTTACTCATACATCACAAAAACATGATTGACATATGTATGCTACAGTATGGTGGACGTTTATTAATGGGTGGTCATCAAGAAAAATTGTTGATTTTGATTTAACAAGAGGCAAAGAAGCTAGCTTGATACATGTTGGTGAAAATGGCTGTGCAATATTGAGACACCATAGTAAATTTATATGTGCTGGTAATACTGTTGGAAGAATTGATTTACGTGATCCAAATACATTGTCAATTGAGCATACTATTGAAACACATGGTGGCTCATTGAGTGATTTTGATATACAAGGAAATTATCTTGTAACATGTGGCTTTAGTAATAGGTAATTAATTATAATTCAAATTGTCTCTTCATTAATATTTCATTAACATAATTGACATGCTTTTTTCAGTCGACAGGGACTTTCAGCTGATCGCTATTTAATGGTTTATGATTTGAGACAAATGAGAGCTCTTGCACCAGTAACAACAATGGTTTATCCACTTTTATTAAAATTTCTACCAAGCTATTCAAGTCGTCTTGCTGTTGTTTCACCTCTTGGACAAATGCAGCTACTTGATACTATTTATGCTGATGTACAACCTTCACTGACTTGTCTTTATCAGGTGAATAAAATGTTTCTTTTTTTATTGTCAGTATTAAAGATTTATAATAAATATTTGTATTATTTATTTTATCAGGTTGCAACAGGTGGTGCTATGGTCTTATCTTTTGATGTTTCACCAACATCAAAATGTCTGGGCTTTGGTGACGCAGCTGGCTCGTTACATCTTATGGCAACAAATGCAACTGATCCTCAGTTTAATACTTTCTCGAGGTGATTATAAATATATAGGATATTTATTTTAACTATTTTCTTTTAATTTAATTTTTCTTAGACCAACAGAATTTGCTGATCCTGTTGAAACACTTGAGCCAATTAAAATTGAGGACAAGTATTCAAGATTGAATGCTATTCCAATGTTGTATGGTGGTCATTCACTTGCCAGTGATTGGCCAGAAGAATTTTTAAAAAAAGTTTATCGGTATGTTTATAGTTTTATTTTTTAATTAAAGAAAAATTATTTATTAATATTAAAATTCATTGAAGATTATAGCAAGTGATTTTTTTTAATTACAGAAAAACTCCGGCAATTGATGCTGAAATACTGAGGACAATGAAGATGCAAGGAACAATTGGCTATGCACCAAATCCCCAAGCATTTCGACGAAATCAAGTGAGAAAAATATTCTCTTGTAATTTTGCTCCATTAACTCCAAATAATTTCCTTAAAATTTCATAAATTTCCTGTATTTGTCAATCAATTTCCCAGGGTTTTTCCATCAAGATATTTTTGGTATTTATAATATTAACGATAAAATCATTCCAACTTATTATTATTCTTGATAAGAAATTTAAAATTTTTATAGTTGTTTTGCTTAAAAAAAAAATATCAAGAATTTCAAGAAAAAAAAAGAATATATGAAGAGAGAGTTGAATATAATTTCAGTTGATCTGGAAAGAAAAAAAAAATAAGAATTAAAAACAGTATTGGTGAGCATTGCGATAATATTTATTAACATTGTAATTTATTTATTTAAAAAAAAAAAAGGTTTGTTTGTTTGAATAATATTGTTTGTTAAGTCAATATAAAATTACTAATATTTATGATCTGTGGCTTTGATATTTAGTGCGTGTGTGAGAACCCAAAACCTCAAGAAAATATAAAAATTATTTCGTTTAAATATTGTTGTTAAAATGTAAATTAATGATTATTTTTTAAAATAGATTCCATACAATTTAGAAAAACGTCGTGGATTGGTGACGAAATTGTTTCAAGGTGAAACGAGACCAAAGACAGAAGATGGTAATTTTATTGCAATACCAAAAAGATATAGAAAAACAGAAGTTAAATATTCGAGAATGGGTTATGATGATTTCGATTATGATCAATTTAATTTAACAAATTTTTCTGGACTCGAAGCAACGCTACCAAATAGCTACTGTAATCCCATGCTGCAGGTGATTATTATTTTAAAAATCGAAATTATTTTTATTGATTATTTATTAATATTATTGTTGGATATTTTTTACAGTTACTGTATTACTGTGAACCCATCAGGACTGCTCTATTATCACACGCTTGTCAACGAGAATTTTGTCTTTCTTGTGAATTAGGATTTTTGTTTCACATGCTTGATACATCAAGAGGCTCACCTTGTCAAGCTGCAAATTTTCTACGAGCGTTTAGAACTGTACCAGAGGCAGCTGCACTTGGACTTATTCTTAGTGATCTACATCCAGAAGCTAGAAGAAAAACAAGTCTACTTATATTAATTCAGGTAAATTTTATTTAATAATAATTAAAGAAAAAAAAAAAAGAATATTTGTGTTCTTAAAGAGCTTAGAAAAAATCTACTACCTATTTTATTTTTTTGGAAATCTTTTATTCAATCGAAATTTGTTGAAACTTGAACGAAAAAAAAATCATATAAATAAGTATATTTTTAATTGAACTTTTGATTATTTTATAATTGAAAAATAAATGTATTTTTTTATTTCCAATAGAGCTGGAATAGATTTATTCTTCATCAGATACATTATGAGATTCTTGAAACTAGAAAACGTCAACTTGAAGAAGAAGAAGCAGCACGTACAAAATCAGGAGCAAAATTTGCACCATTTGTCTACAATGAACAAGATTTCCCAAGTATACTTCAAGACCTTGGTTCACGTTATAAAAATAATGATTTAGATAAAAAGAAGAAAAAAAAAACAGATGAGGATGGTAAATATATGTGGATCGCAACGAAAGGTAAACACAATTTTCATGTGTAACATTTACATTGGAACACTTATTGTTGTGTTTATTTTTCGATTTTTTATTTTTTTTTATTTTTTTTTTTTTATTCAGTATGTTATTTAAAATATATATTATTTTATTTTACAACTGAAAAACACATTAGTAGTATTTTATAAAATTTTTTTTCAAAATTTATAATTATTATTATTTTCAACGTATATTTATTATTTTCATCTTTTTTTTTTTTTAATTTATTTAATTCTTTAGTTATTAATTTATTATTATTATTTAATTATAATAACAACAGCATGACAAACAACAAAATTATAATGAAACCAAAAAAACAAAGAAAAACAAAAAAAAAACAATACACAAGTGGTTTTATTATTGACAAATTATTATTTGCATATAATATTGATTTGGGCTGTTTAGTAATTTAAATATTAACTTATTTGTATGTTTATGTTAACTTGAATAGAAAGTACGAGTAAAAAGCCAACTGAAGAGACTGAAGTACGTGAAGAAGAGACAGAAATAAGCAGGATGTTTGGTGCTGAACAGGTACATATTTATCGTTGTCTAAAATGCACTCAAGAAAGTTCAAAACAATCAATAATGCTACTCAGTAATTTAATATACCCAGAGCTAACAAATCCAAGTAAGTTTTTTAAATTTAAAAAATAACAAAGACCATGAGAATAATAATAATAAGCTGCTTATTATTTATGATTAATTATAGATGAAGAAATTCCATTTACTAAAATACTATCACGTTCATTGAATCCTGAAAAAGTAACACCAGCATGGTGTGAAAATTGTCAGAAATTTAATCCAACCCTACAAAGTCGTAGAATAACAAAACTACCACAAATACTTGCACTAAATTGTGGTCTTGATTCATCAAGAGAAAAAAATTTTTGGCAAACACAAATGGATATTGTCGTGCAAAAAGTTGTTAATGGTAAAGATCAAAGTCCATCATCAAGTCCAATTCCTTCATCAATTAAAATGTGTCGTTATGGTGCAAATTGTATAAGAAGTGGTTGTAGATTTCGTCATATTGGAAAAGAGCCAGATCCAATAAATCAAACACCAACAACACCAACAACAAATAATTCACAAACAAATACTGTACCATCAAGTCATTTGTATTATTCACATTCTTGGATACCACATTGTATAGAAATATCTCTAGACAATGACGGTGAATTAAGTGTTGAAAAACTTGATAAAATTAATCGTGAAGTTATTAATAGTAAGCCATTAATTATTGAAAATGGAACAAGTGAAATAAATGATAATCAATTAACAGAAAATAATGATGATAATATTAAAATTGATGATAATAATATTATAATTAATAATGAAAATATAGATACGGATAATAATATACAAAAAATTGATAAATTACAATATACATTAACAGCAGTTGTATGTTTAATTGATGATAAAACAAGTGAAGAAAGTAAACATCTTGTTTCATTAATAAGAGTTGGTCCAAATTATCATGAACGTTCAACTGGTTCAGCTGTTGCACAATGGTATATATTTAATGATTTTTGTATATCAGCAGTAACACCACAAGAAGCTGTATGGTTTAATTTAGATTGGAAAGTACCATGTGTATTGTATTATACTGCTGTACCATCACCAGAAGCATCACCATTTATAAGTCCATTAACATATGATGTATTTGGTGAGGATAAATGTGTTGCACGTACTGGTGTTAATACAACACGTGGTATAACATTTACACCATTGACTAGTGATGAAATGCCAACAAAAGGTGAACTTGTTGGTATTGATGCTGAATTTGTAACATTAAATCAAAAAGAATCTGAATTAAGAAGTGATGGTAAAATGTCAACAATAAAACCAAGTCATATGTCAGTTGCTAGAATAACATGTATACGTGGTCATGGTCCACTTGAAGGTACACCATTTATTGATGATTATATTAGTACACAAGAACAAGTTGTTGATTATTTAACAAAATTTAGTGGTATATTACCTGGTGATCTTGATGCTAATTTTAGTAGTAAACATTTAACAACATTAAAATCAACTTATCAAAAATTAAGATTTTTAGTTGATAATGGTATTATATTTGTTGGTCATGGTCTTAAAAATGATTTTAGAGTTATTAATTTAGTTGTACCAACTGAACAAATTATTGATACTGTATTGTTGTTTCATTTACCACATCGACGTATGGTATCATTACGTTTTTTAACATGGCATTTTTTGGGTAAAAAAATACAATCTGAAACACATGATTCTGCTGAAGATGCTCGGGCAGCACTTGAACTTTATCATAAATATTTAGAATTGGAAAAAAATAATGTACTGAATGAGGCATTAAAAGAACTTTACAATGTTGGCAATGAACTTCAATGGAAGGTATTTATTTTTTTACATAGTAAATTTCATTGTTTTTTATTTTTATCATCATTATTTTATTTTTTTCTTTTTTCGCTTCAAGGTTCCAGAGAGTTGATCCACGGGTATGGACCCATTTGAGGTCACATCAATTATTGATGCAGACAACTATCTCAACATTTAGATATCAACTTGTAATTTTATTAATTTAACTTAATTTATTTTTTTATTTTTAAACAACTGGGGTTTTTTTCTTTTTTGTTTTTTATTTTCATTTTAATTTACAATCGTCATTTTTATCGGTAACAATTATCATTAATAGTAAAATCATGAAATTTGAAAAATTCACAGTGATTGAAATAATTTAGAAAAACATTGAGAATTTATTTTTTTTTATTCTTTTTTTGTGATATACATTGAGATTATCAATTTGAGATTAAAAATTTCATATGAATATTTAGTTGCAATCGTTATAATTGTTTATAATTTTTCAAGTCAATATTATAAATATTCATAAAATTTATAATACAATAATTATTGTAAATATTGTGACAAAGGTTTTTATGTCATTTTTATTTTATTTTTTTTTGTCTTTCTATTTTATTTTTTTTGTCCAGTTTATATTAAAAAATATCTACAATCATTTTTTTAAATGTTTTTTATATTTTGATATTGATTAATATATATCTTGGAGATATTATTAAATATATATTTATAAATTCCTGACATTTTAAAACTTGTTGACTATTTTTCTATGATATTTCAATGAAACAAAGATAAAATCTTTAATAACGAAAAATAAAAATAAATCTTAATAATGTAAAATTTTACGAGTCAGTCATGTGCGGTATATTTTTATGAATGAAATGATATGTCAGGAAAAAAAATACGTACGTAGAAATTGTAATGCTTGTCGTTTACTAAATTAAATTATAATTAGAAAATAAAAAAACAAAGAAACAATGTCTCATGTCTATTGCTGTTACGCAAAGTTTAAATAAATGTTTTTACAATTAATTAACTTTGTCTTGTTTTCATTATTTATTTATAATTTTACAAAAGGCATGATCACAAAAACAATCTATTTTTAATGACGGAGTCAAAAAAAAAAAAAAAAAAAAAATTATAATCCCGTGACTTGGATTTGAACCAAGAACTTCAGACAATCGTTTTTTCATTTTTTCATTTTTCAGAACCCTCACCGTCCATCAATTCGGCAATCAAAAAACCGATCTGACACGTTTTCCAATTACGCCACCACGAGATACCTATAAAATAGACTAATTGTTTATATTAATTTAAAGAACAGAAAATCAAAGATAAAAGAGGCCTAGGAAAAGTTTGTGATTGTCCTAGCAATATGATTTTTAATCTATTCAATTAAATTTATATAAATTTAAAATAATCATTTATTTTTATTGTACAAATCTTACTCTTTTGCCTTGTAGAATCACTGTAAAATTATGGATGGTTATTAAACTCAGAGCAATTAAGTTTATCATTACAACTATCTTAAAAATTTGTGCTGTACTTATCAGATATTTCTTCATCAATTTTTAGTGATTGTGTCGAAAGCTAAATTTCATTATATTTTATATATTTCTTGAAGAAAATTTTGATGACAATGATTCAAGTTATTTATGAAAAATCATTCAAAAAAATTATAATAATTCTCTCAATAATTAATTTTTTTTTAAATAATTTATTGTATTAATTGAATTGTCAACGTTTAAACACATCATTTTTTTACCATCATTTTGATTAACGATGGAAGTCTGATGAACTAGCCAAATTGTAAAATTTGATGATAATATTGAAGCAAGCCCAGAAGCTTGAAGCAACAGGTTGAAGGAAATTTTTTCTAATTGACTAACACTGCATGTCATTAAGCTTAGAGATCAGGTATTTTTTTTTTTATGTTTTTAATTTGATTAAATAAAATACACATTGTTTATTCAATTAACATATATATTTATAATATAATTTATATATTAAAATCTTAATTTCTGTATTTACACATCAGTTCTATGTTTCCTCTCGGTAATTTTTATATTTCATGGAAACAAACTGAAAAATTGTTACACTGATAGTAAGATAATCTTCTTACAATATATTTAATCTATTTAATAGATCTTTTTTTTCTGTTTTTTTTTAAATTCATTTTTCTTTGAGTCGGTATTCAAAACATGACAGCTATTATTTTTATTTTCAAAAAAAAAAATTATTAAAAGCGTTGTATAAATACTTTAAAAAAATTTAAAAATAATAAAATTATTTTTTTTTAGTTAAATAATTTAATAATAAATAAAAAATATTCAAATATAAATTTTTTAATTTTATTGTTGTGAATGAATGTGTCTTAAAATCAAGACAAATTCATATTTTTGTTTTTTATAAAAATATAAAATATCCATACTCAAATACCGACTCAATTAATTAATTTATTCATTGTATTTTTTTTTTAGTAAGAAATTAATAATTTACAAATTTTACACTCATACTGTAAGTCGTTTTTCTATGACTTTAAATTCTCGTTACGACGTCCGGACGTTCGTTGCTCACGACACTAGACCAATTAAATAAATAGTGGTTCAAAAATGAACAAAGTCCCTAAAATAGAAGCTGTTTATTTTGCACCACTTTGTCTATTAATTTATATATATAATTATTGTTTCGAAATGCATATGTTTCATTCATACTATCTACAATTAATATCATATAAATATCAACACAAATTTGTTAGATTAAAAACCATTGACAATAAAATGCAAGCTCAATCCTCATGAGCTTTTTTGATTTATTTTTTGGATATATATTTAATAAAAAAAAAAACAACTTAGTTCGATTAGTCTGGATGAAACAGGTGCATTGATTAGTCGCGCGCATAATATCTTCACATTTATATATAAAAATTATTTAAAAAAAAAAAAACAAAATAGAAAATAAAAAAACAACTATTTAAAATCTATCCAGTATCGTGATGTTTCAAGGAGCTCCAGCAGCTGACAAGTACAAAAAAAAAAAAAACAAAAATTACAATTATTTATTATGGCACGTACAAGATTTAAAAGAAATTAAAAAAAATAATAATATTTGCACGTGCTTAAGTATTTATGTTACACAGTTAAATAGTTTCTGACTAGAAACTTGTAAAATCAAGCTGCAGGAGCCAAAATGAGTATTTATGGCAATTAAATTCATTTCTTCAATATAAAAAAGAAAAATAATAATAATATATATAAAAAAAGAATTTTTCTTATTTGTTTTTTGGAACGATTATTTTGAAATAATTAATTTTCTAATTACGTGATTTGTTAAATCACATTTTTTTTTTATATGAAAAAATAAATGATCAATCGTATTGTTGCAACGATTTGATGATAAATTTTTATATTGATGACTTGTAATCATGTTGAATGATTAAAAGACAAGGCACACTGGTCTAAATTTTTTTTTCTTATATTTTCTTCAATTCAATTGAAGAAGAATTAATTTTTCTATTTAATGATCATCACCATTAAATTGACAATTTCTATTGAGTGGTTGTCTCTCCGGTGCATCTGTTGGTCTATTTCTTTTGAAGAATCCACACTGCAATAAAATAATCAAACAAATTAATTAAAACAATTCGTAATTTACAAAATTATGAATGATAATTTGTTTGATAATACTAACCTTGTGTAAAAGATAAATTAATAAAAGTAAAATAATTGTTCCAGCACAAGCAGATAATACAACAACCCAAAGTGGTACTGGATCAGGACCAGGTGCTGGTGCTGTTGGTGTTACATTAATACTAACTTCTTGATTTTTAATTATTTCTTGTGCTGGTTTACCAATAAATGGTAATTTTGTAACACGTGAAATAATTTGTGTTGATGTTTTTATTGATGTATCTAGTGCTATTTTTTTAAGTGTCATTCCTTTTATTCTAAATCTTGCACTTATTGATACTTCTTGATCTTTTTCTAATCTTCCTAATGTACAACGTAAATCAACACATTTATTACTTGTACAAAATTTTGATATATCATCATTATTTGTTTCTGTTTCTTGATTTTGTAAATATGCTGATTCATCTTGTGAATATTGTTCATCTTGTGAATATTGTTCATCATTATAATCAGCATCTCTTTTTAATCTAGCAAATTGTTCATATATATTTAAATCATCAGTATGTTTATTATTAAAACGTTTATCTCTTATTCTTCTGTCTTGATAATTTTGATTTTGTCTTGAGGATTTATTAACAACACTATGTTGTCTTGTTGATGTATGTTTTTCTTCATGGCTTTGACTCTGATAAGTTTCAATTGATCTACCATCTTTATTGTCACGATTTTCATACTCTGATTTCCATGTTTTACCGTATGATGTTTGACCATTATCTTGACTTCCTCCTCCTCCATTTGTTGTGTATGTTCGCTCTTCAGAATAAGACCAAGAATTTTGTAAAGGAAATCTTTTATTGTCAGTCAATTGACAATATACTTTTCCATCTTCACCAGTTATTATTTGTCCATCAATTCTTAAATATCTTTGATCTTGTGCTTCATTATCCAATGAATAACTCTGTTTACCATATGAATTTTGAATTGGAAACATTGAACCATCTTTAAATTCTATATATTCTTTTTTATCTGTTGAAACTCTGTATCTACCTAAAAATTGAAGATACTGAGCTCCCTGATCATAGTAAACATCATAACCAATTGTTTCTTTTAATTTTGATAAAAATTTTTGTAAATCTTCTTTTGTTGTTATGTTACGAAGCTTAATACCAAAATCAATTGGTTTTATTGATTCTTCACGATTACCAATAATACCATCTTTTGTATGATTATCTTGTTCATATGTTTTTTCATTTTTATATGTATCATAATCATCACCATCTTCTTCATATCTTATTTGTTCTTCTTCTTCTTCATCTTCAATTTCATGTCTTCTACGTATTTCTTCTTCTTCTGCTTTTTTTCTTCGTATTTCATCTTCTTGTTGCATATGTTTTTTTCTTATTTCTTCTTCTTGTTCATGTTTTCTTTTTAAAAATTGTTCTTCTCTCAATCTAGCAAGATTTTTTTCTTCTTCTTCTCTCCTTCTTTTTTCCAATAAAAATCTTTGTTCATCTTCTTTACGTCGTTGTTCTTTTCTCAGCTCAAGATAACGTCTATCACTTTCAGTTTTATTTATATTCAATGATGTACTTACACCACCACGATGTACAAATTTATCATCAATAACAGTATCAATATTACCATTTAAACCTTGTTGAATAATACGACTTTCATTTGATTCAATAAATGTATTTTCACCTTGTAAAAATCTATTTCTATTATCTGTATTTCCATTTTGTGATAATTCAAAATTTCTATTTGTATTAGTTGTAGGTAAAAGTATTCTATCACGATCAGAAGTTACAACTCCAAGTGATGCATCATCAACACCAAGACTTCCTCCAGTTTCTGTATGAATTGCAATTTGTCCATTATTTTTATTCACAGATGATGATGATTTACCAAATGTTCCAGAATATCTAGACTGATTCAATTGATCACCAGTTGATTTTTCATTTGAAACAAATGTTTTACTAAATTCTCCAGCTTGTCTTGTTTGACTAGATTCTTCAGACTGTCTACCAGCTTGTCCACTTGATACACCACCAGATGATACTCTCTGTGATGCAGATGATAATTGATTAACATCAGCATTACCACCACCACCATTATAACGATTTTCATAATGAATTTTTTCTTTTCCATTAAATCCATTTATTTTTTTTTCTACCTCAAAACCAGTATCAACATTAAATGTATTTTGTTGTCCAGTCCATTTTTGATTAACAATTCCTGTTGTTGGATATGTTTGATAATATTTTTTTCTTTGTTCAAGCTTTAAACTCAATGGATTAGCATTAGCTGTTGCACAAATAAGTGGTCCAGTTGTTTCTGGTTGTTCTAATAAATAAACAAAATCATCACCAGCCAATGTTGCTGCTGGCCAAATGAGAAATATTTCAGCTTCTTCAATTCTTGATGGTCCATTATTTCTAATAGTATAATTATGTATAAATACTGGTCCATATTCAGTGTCTGTTGTAATATTAATAGTTGTATAATTATCTGGATTATAATACAAATCTTTTGGTTTACTTTCACCTTCAATAACAAGCTCAGTATCAACCCATATTTCAACAGATAAATGATGAAAATTATCTGATATTGTTTTAATTGGTTCAGGATTTGTTGAATTAACAAACATATCAAATTCATATGATGATTCTTCATGTACATTTATTGGTTGTAATAATACATTAAAACGTACAAGATTATCTTTTGGTAAAGGATTACCAATATCACATCTTAAAGTATTATTATTACTTTGTTTTGGTGCTGAACATTGTACGGGAATTTCAGTTTTATCAATTCTTTCAATCTTAATATAATCTACACCAGCTGGTAATACAAGATTATATGTTGCCTCAAAGGCATCTTCATTTTGATTTTGTACTAAAATATCAAGTACAAGACGATTACCAGAACCAAGAAGATAACGATTTACATTTGGTTCAACTTTAAGTTGTAAATCAGGTGTACATATATTATCTGTACCACAATTTTTACGTATTGATAATGTATCTTTACGTGATGATTTTGTTGCAAGTACTGGTCTTAATGTTAAACGTGGATCACGTTGTCTATCATATATCAAATGATCATCAACAAGACTCATACGCATTTCAGCATCTAATGATGTTAATTTATCACGTATACTTGGTGTTATATAAACACGTACAGTACGACAAAATTGTTGATTACGATCAATACGAATTGTTTGATTTAATGTATTTCTTCCTTCATGTTCAATAAAAAACATTCTTGAATTTTTAGATTTTTTAACATCTAATACATATTGTACATTGACATTATAACTTGATAATACACCATCACCATTATATTTTAAACATGCTTTTAATTCTAAACATGTTACTTGTGTTTTATCTGATAATATACAATTTTTATCATCCAATGATATGAGTTTTGTTGTTGAATTAAATTCAACAAATGTGTCTTTTTTAATCATCTTAATAACTGGACGTGAACGGAAAAACATTGCTGTATCTGATTCATATGAACCAACAACCATATCAGGATAAAGATTACCATCAAGATCAAGACCACCATTTACAGAAAAGCCAAAAGTTCTGACATAATTATTACCAAGTTCTTCAGCATATATAACTTGTGAATATTTTTCAGATACACCTTCACGTGAACCATGATAAATGTAAACAGCTCCACGACCTTCTGATCCAGCATAAGGTGCACCAACAGCAAAATCACCATATCCATCACGATCCAAGTCACCAAGAGATCCAACAGATAAACCAAAACGTCCTCTGTTACTTTCACCATCTCTGTTTTAAAAAAAACAACAGGAAAAAAATAAAATTAACATATTTTTTATGATTTATTATAATTATCAACATACCTAATGGCATAATCATGAAATTTATCTGGTCCTTTTCCATAAAAAACATAAACACGACCAGTTTCAATATTCATTTCTGGATTATCTGGTATTGTATACATTGGTGCACCAACAATTAAATCATCAATACCATCACCATCAATATCACCAGTTGTTAATGAATAACCAAAATAACTTCCCATTTGTTCACCAGTTATATTTTGAGGATTTTTCATTGTTGAAGTTAACAATACAACCTTTAATTAATTAAATAAATTATAAACATGATAAATATTACTTTTTTAAATTTTATTTTTACCTTTCCATTTAGTCCATAACTACGTGGCATACCAACTGCTGTTCCAATATCACCATTACCAACAAAATCACCACTTGTTACTGAATATCCAAGATAACTGTCATCCTCCTCTTTTGGACCCTCTTTTGTAAACATAACTTTACCACGATCATTTAATTTTTGTGTATATGTTTGACCTGTGAAACGAAATTTAATATTAAATTTTTTTATTTTTTTTCATAACTTTCTATAAAAATGAAATGATAACAAAAAAAAAAGGGTTTACAATGAAAATGAATTAATTTATTCAGCTGATCTTTTTTTGAATATTATTTTTTATCCAGTTATTAATTTGATTTAAATATTAATTTTTAAAATATATAGATCAACTGATAATTAATATTATTATTTATTAAATTTATTAATATGATGATAATGATGTTTTGAAATCATTGTATGTTTATGATGATAAAAATTACTCATTAAGCCAGGTATTTAAACTAATCAAAAAAAAAAAAAATCGTCAAACCACTGATTTAAGCAATTTTTCAATATTATTCAACTATTTAAATTTTAAATTTCAAATTAATTCAAATCAATTATTGGTAGTTACTGCAAACCGGGCTGCAAGTTGAAGCTGTAAATAAAAAAAGCTCGGCCAACACCTGTTAGACCACCCTCAAACTCACCTGGCAGTGTATTTTTTTTTTTAATTTATCTAATAAATTTTCCTTGTATTTGTTTTGAAAAAAAAAAAAAAACTTTTACAAATAAAATCACACAGGATTTATTTAAAATTTAAAAAACAAATTAATTTTATTAGCAGGGATGATAATATTAGCATAGCACTGCCAAGGATATATCAAAGGATGATCAAAATAAAATAAAAAGTTAATTAAAAAAATTAATGGAGGGTCAAGTATATTGTCAAATTGTTATTTATAATTTAACCTTTTTTTATCATAATATATAATTATTATTTTTATTAACCTCACCCTCCATCATCATCACATTATATCTATTATTATTTTTTTATTATTTATTATTATGATGATGATTAATTATCTATTGAGGCAATTTATTGTTAATATTGCGTAGGATCTGTAGGATAAATAATTATTTTAATTAATGTAAATTAATAAAAAAAAGGGCAAGGGTTTTGTTGGGGTCATTTGGGTGAATTTTTAGGGTCGCCTGGTAATTCATGGTGTACCTTTAAAGACACCGAAGGACGCATTGCCGGGCGGCATAAAGGGAAAATTATCCATTCTTCTCATGACCGAGTAGAGCTGACCTGTAATTGGTTCAATCAAAAATAATCTGGATTTGTAAATTATTTCATTATCATAATTTTTCATTTTTTTTAAAATAATTTTATACACGGTATATAATTTTAAAATTACAACTAATTAATTTATGTATTTAATTATTTATGTAATTTTGAATTTTTTTTTTTTTAATTTATATATTACCTTGCCAGTACCAGCTACCAGGTGCACCAATGAAAATTCTCTCTCCAGTCTGAAATAAATTAAAAAAAAATTAATTATACTAGTTTTAAATAAATATGAAAAATAGAATTTAATTTTTTTAAACAATAAATAATGCTTGGCCTATGGTGAGAATTTTTCAGAGAATAATAATTGGGGCCTGTCTCTAACTGCTTGACAAATTAAAAAAAGATCTGTCGATTAATTTTCTCAGGAGAATTTTTATAAATTAAAAAAATTCGAAAATACAATTTGATCAAAAATGTAGAATAATTTAATTATGTCGTGTATGCTATTTATTAATTTTTAAATTTTTGCAAAAAAGATTCATGAAGTCTGGGGCAAATATCTTCTCGCATAGAACCAGGATAGAGCTTTATCTTCACTCGTTCTTTGCCAGATAATATTTGCCCCAGCTGCCAATCAATTATTCGTTCTGTATTCAGAAGAACAACTTTTGTAAACTAAACACCCATCGGAGATGGAAGTTTACTACCACTGTTAGTTTTACAATTTATTTGAACTCAAGACCACAATGACCGTAGGCAGAGGTCTTGCTCACTTCACCACAAGCTAAATCGATATATTTATAAATTTTTTAAAAAACAAAACTAAAAAAAAAATATATATACATATATCCACTGTATTCTTGACAATCGTCATTGTATCATTATGTTTTTGCTCACATATATTGCCATTTTTCATTTGAAATATATTTTTCAAGAATGATTTGCAAGTAAATAGCTATTTTTAAAAAAATATGAAAAATTTAATTTAATTTTTTTTTAGCAATAAATAATGCTCGGCCTATGGCGAGAATTTTTCAGACAATAATTGGAGTCTGTCTCTAACTGCTTAACAAATTTTTAAAAAATCTACCAATGCATTTTCCCAGGAGAATTTTTATAAAATAACATTGCTAAATGATACGAAAAAATTGTTTTTATAATATCAGAATAAAATAGTAATTTCAAAATAAAAATTAATTAATAGTTATTAAGACATATAAATAAATAATAATGTGATTGAAAAAATATTGAAAAAAAAAAAAATAAAATAATCGGTCAAGTTAATGTACGAGAGGTCTTGGTCATTTTATTGATAAATAAACAATATTTTTTTTTTTAGCAATGTGTGTGGTTGGTTGTGTACCTTATAAGCTTATCACTTATCACTGTGAATTACAAGTGGTTGTCCAAGACCAATTGAAACTCGAGTACAACTCTGACACTGTTGAGATTAAGCAACTAAAGAGTTTCTCATTCGATTAATGGATTCAATATATATTATATTTTTATACAGTATATAAAGCTAGTACATGTATCAAGTATAGCAAATGATAGTTGAAAGTTGTAAGATGTAATGTATATTGGAGTATATAGATGTATATATTTATTTTAATTTAAATATATATAGTAAAGACACGGCTTGGCAGGAAATGAGACTGGATAAAGTCAGACGATAGTGCGAGTTCACCAGTATATCGGAGGTTTAATGACACCATTGGCATTTCAGTAGCATCTATTTATTTATTTTTTTTTTTCGTTTTCCATTTGCCACATTAAATAAATTTTAACATTTGCATAAACGATGAGCATTGACTATTTATCAATAGATAATCACGCTCAATTATGTGTATTTTTTATTTTTGATATAATTGACTTTAATACTAATGATCTATTAATTATATGTAAACACATGACAATTGTTTATTGAACAAATATATTATTCATTTTTTTAAAGTAGATAAATTATTTTTAATTTTTGTATACATGTATGTTTAGGTAATTTTTATAATTAAAATTTATAATTATGAAATAATACAAGCTTGTAAATGTCAATTAAAAATTTTAATGAATTTATTAATTAATAATGTATTTAGAAATTTGTGTAAAATTAATTTCAATTGTATCTAAGGTAAATTGAAAATTAAATTATTCAAAAAATAAATTATTAATCAATTTTATCAATTTTAATTGGCGATAATAATTTTTTAAATTTTGAAATAATAAAAGTAAATGAATTTTTATTTTTATCAAACGAAATTTATTAAAATTGAGTACGTTATAATTTTTTTTCTATCAATTTTAATGTTTTAAAATTAATTTTGATTGTATTTTGGATAAATTAAAAATTTAATTATTGAAAAAAAAAAACTAATTAATTAATTTTATCAATTTTAACTAGCAATAATAATTTTTTAAATTTGTTGATAACAAAAGTAATTAAATTTTTATTTTCATCAAACGAAATTTAATGAAATTGATTCCGTTGTAATTTTTTTCTACCAATTTAAATATTTCGAACTTTATTTCGATCGTATTTTCGACAAATTGAAAATTAAATTATTTAAAAAAAAAATTAATTAATTTTATTAATTTTAATTAGCAATAATAATTTTTTAATTTTGTAAATAATAAAAGTAATTAAAGTTTCTATTTTTACCAAACAAAATTTATTAAAATTGAGTCCGTTATAATTTTTTTTCTATCAATTTTAATATTTCGAAATCATTATCAATTGTCGAAATAATTTCTACAGATATTTTAAACAACTTCCAATGATCCATGACTCAATAAACTAAATAAATAATAATAATAAAAGTGTGACAAATATTATATAAAAAGTTGAAAAAAAATATAGCAGATTAAAATATTATCATGATATAAATAAAAGTATACCCTGTTTTGTATATAACGACACGTTTATACGTGTGAATTATTCAAAGTGTTTCTCGTAAAATAAAATACCGTGGGGCAATTTATACTGTATTACATATCTTAAATATATATGTATATATAATATGAAAATAAAGAGATATAGGCTACTGCTTTAATGGCATGACATAAAGTCTCTGCCTGTGATCTGACTAATTGTACCCTTTCAACAAGCGACCCGCATGCTCCAACGCAAAAAAGACATAACATTTTTTTCCCTTTTTTTTAGTTTTTTAATAATATATATACCACCGTTTTAATACACACACACACATAGCTATAAATAATTTTATATAAATATATATAAAAAATAAAAAAAAAAACTGTGTTGATATCATTTAAAAGTTTTTTTTTTTTTCTTTTACCATGACGCATGTGGGAGTCTATTCTGGATAATCCAATATTTAAAAAAAATATATAATTTTAATTTTTATTATAAAAACAGTTGACATTAACATGGCATCAATGAAAAAAAAATGTTTATAAATATTAAGCAAGAATTAAACTCAAGTATTACACTTGAAATATATTTTTTTTTATTTATTTTTTAATTTTTGTTTAAAAAAACAAGAACGACTTAATATATTTTGTATTAATTAATTTTTTATTTATCTAAGCTTACTGAATAATATGATTAGAAAAAAATATAAATGTTTTTTTTATCTTTTACATGGGCTATTAGTTACTGGGATAGTTTTGATATAGCGAAAGAAAAAAAAATTAGTGTCATGATTTTGTGTTGAGAAAATATATAAAAATATAAAAAAATAAAGATCTGTATCAATGGAGGTTGTGACCTTTGTGATGGGTCTATGAGGGTCTCAATATTTATTTTATTTTAAATATATATAATGCGCTTGTACGAGGCTTGTTGTAACGGTGTTAAAATTCGAAAAAACAAGTATTTACAGTCAGATTGTATAAAATAGAGTGTCGACAAAATTTAATGCATTCGTATCACGCACTTGTATGGCTTTTTTTTTTTTTTTTTTAAATAAATTTTAGCCTTGTCTTTCGATTGCTACATATATATTGTTATTTTTTATTTTAAATATATTTGTTGAGAAATATTTACATACTAAAAAATTTGCTACTTTCGAGAAAAAAAAAATGAATAAAAAAGAATTACTTTTTATATTGAATTTTGATTTTTAATTGAATTTTATTAAAAGTGATAATATTTATAGACAACATGTAGGTTAACTTAATTATGTTGTGTTATGCGATTTATTAATTTTTAAATTTTTGCAAAAAATATTCACGGGGTCTGGGGCAAATGTCTTCTGGCATAGAACGAGGATAGAGCTTTATCTTCACTCGTTCTTTGCCAGAAAGTATTTGCCCCAGCTACCACCATATCATACACCAAACGTGGAAGGTATACGCGGCAACCATTACATCAATAGGTGTAAATGAAAGCCGTGAAATGTATTATAAATTCCAGATAATGTTAACAACTATTAATTTGCAATCCCCTCTTATGCTGAAATTTGAACTCAAGACCACAATGACCGTAGGCAGGGCTCTTGCTCACTTAACCACAAGCTCAATTGATATTTATTCATATTTTTTAAAAAACAAAACTAAAAAAAAAAAAAAATATTCAATGTATTTTTGACAATCGTCATTGTATCATTATATTTTTGCTCATATATATTGCTATTTTTCAAGAATGATTTGCAAATAAACATCTACAAACTCAAAAATTAGCTACTTAAAAAAAAAAATTATTTCATTTTTAAATAAATAAACTTTAATAAATTTTTAAAAATATATATATATACAAATTAAATTTTTCAAAAGATTATGGTAATATAATATAAACTAGATTTGCCGAAATGGTCGTTAATATTGCCTACGCTTTGAAATAACTTGCATCCCACGCTTAAAAAATAAATAAATAAAAATGAGTAGAAACTCTCGAGTGTTTCTAATATCGTTCTACACCTAGTAAATGTTGCAACATATTTATATTTTAATGAAAAAGCCTCTCTTTCTCTCTCTCTAGTTCCACTTTGGTAAACTCTTATTATTATTCACTTGTATATACATATATATCTCAAACTTTATACTCTATGCATTATATTATTGTGAATGAAATGAAATATGACAGAAATATTGATGCTGGGAATCGTTTATATATAAAAAAAAAAATGTTGCGAAGGAGTTGCGTGTCGTGTAGGTGGTCTTTCGTTATATTTTTTTGAGTAAAAATAAAAAAAAATAACACACACGGTGACAGAACAAAATGTACACGCCTTAAATGGCTGTGTCTTCTTGATGCTCTTGGACTCTGTACTATATTTACAAGTTGACAAAACATAAGCTGCATTTTTTTTTTCTTTTCTTTTTATATTAATATTTTAATAAATAATAGCCATTGTTAATAAAAATAATTTTAAACATGTTTTATATTTTTAATAAACAAAAAAAATTATTTTGACAATTTTATTTTTTCAATGAACCAGTTGTTTTTTGTTGTAAAAAATTTTAAGCTTTAAAATGAGTAGTCACATGAATAAACAATAATAACAATAATAATAAAACAAAGTAGTTTGAAAAATAAATATATTATTTGTGAATACAACATGAACATTACGCGATAGATATTGTTTCTTGTTTTTTTTTATTTATTTTTTGTGAACCTTCACGGCTATCACGATCATGAACAATGGTTTGTACAGACCATTTCGTACAAAAAAGAAACAACAATATCAGCGTCTCTGGATGTTTTATCAAATTGCCAGCACGGGTGCAGTCAAGACGATTTTTTTTTAAATTTTATTATTTATTATATTTGTTTTTTTTATCATTGTGTTAAAGATAAGCCAAGTGTAAGTGACAAATATAAAATATATAATAAAAAAAAAATTTAATTTAAAAATAACGTGTATTTATCGCTATTCAAATTTTTTATTTTACAAAAATTCTCCTGAAAAAACCGATCGGTAAATTTTTCTAAAATTTGTCAGGCAATTAGAGAAAGACTCCAGCTGTTCTCCAAAAAATTTCCATCATAAACCAATCATTATTTTTTGCCAAATAATAAAAACCCTATTTTCGATTTTTTTTTTTTTTAAATTTCCCTCTTTTCAATTTTCAATGCAACGCTAAATTTCATAGCAAAAAATAAAAAATACAAACCATCAAAAATATAGACTAAAAAAAATAAATAAAATAAATATATAATCAAATCGCGGAGGACGATTTAGGATGGGTATTTTTGTAATACAACGTGACAGCTATAAAAGGGATAAAAAAAAAAAAAAAGGGTTATACCAGCGACGAAATGTTACCCCCTACTGCGAAGGAGCGATCATGCTTTACACGAGAAAAATTTGCAACTGGAACAATGGAGTATTCGCGGTAGAATAATTTTTATTTATTTTAATTTTTTTTGTTTTTTTTTTATCATATATGTATAAAGAAATGAAAAAAAAAACCACTATGAAGCACGAGAACTGTGTTCTGGCGCCGATCAGGGAGGCAAAGAACTTGAAAACTGGAATATACACTAGATTGAAATATAACGCGATCCAAATATGTATACGCAGTGAGGTTGTTTTAACATGGTTAAATTTATGACTCGTGTTTTGCGGCTTGTATATTCATGCATACCTGTCGACAGACGTATACAAGCAATGCCATTTTATATTCCTCTTTTTTTTTTTTTTTATATATTTTATTTACATAATTTTGTTATTTATTTTTTTCTTATATATATTGAGATCTGATTCAATCCTCTTTATTTGGACTCGGTACTCAAAATTTTATATTCAAGTTTCAAGCATGGATTGACTCCACAGCATCAGATATATATTATAGTTTTTGTATTGTTATACTATGTAAATTCATAGTTTAAACAAAGGAAAAAACAATATATTTATTTAAAACAATTGTATATTTATATAATATTATTGTTTGTCAAGAATTTGCAAATAACTTTATGATAATCGTTTTACTTTTTTTAATTTTTTTTTAATTTTTCAACATGTGAGGTAGTTTTACTGTACACTTTGCATAATATTATATTTTATGATGAAAATAATTACACAAAATGCTGAATTATGTATCTCTTAATTGTCAGGTATTTAAAATATTTTTTTTTTACCATTAATTTGCAAATTGTGTGTAAAATAAAAAAAAATTGTTTTAAAATTTTTTATGTCTTTTTTAAATAAGTTGGAAGAGCGATAATTCAATTGGACAATCGAGTAAGATTGATTGAATTCATTGAGTAGATTTACTGGGTATTTAAATAAAATAAAATAAAAAAAATTTCAAGACAATAGCATTTGTCCTGATTTTAGTTCAAGTAGAATCGAATTTGCCTAAAATCATCGTGTCTCACAAGTAGGGTAAAGTTTTTTTTTTCGAACAGAAGATCTTTGGGTAAAGTATATTAACATTGAATCGGAGCAAAGGTATAATATTTACTTTGAGACAAACATTATAATGCATTAAACATTGAAACAATTCAAAATTATACACTGAAAAATTCACTAGAATTATTTTATTATTCACTTGAAATTATTTAAATGTTTAAGTATATCAAAATTAATTACATTCATATTTCATGGCCATTGAACAATTGAATTTTTATAAAATAAAAATTATAATAATACAAAATTATTATTAATAATTATTAATATAATATTGTATATTTGAAAAAAAATTTGTTCTATTTTTTAAATGTATCAATGACATATTGATAATAAATATTTTACGTCATATTTTTATATCGACAACAATTGAGATCAGCTGTTTTTCATGGATGCCCATATATTTTACAAATACATTAACATCAGTTGAATTGTATTGTGACTATATAAAAAAATAAAAAATAAATATGTTTGTATTCAAACGCGTAGGTAAAGTGAGAATTCAAATTCCTGACCATATTTGAAAAGTATCAACCCCCAACAAGTCTTAACTCTTTTCCGCCACGACATGAAGACAAACTTCATGCGAAATAAATTTTTTTTAGTATACTTGTAACACTGTAACATTGCTACACACTCGGAAATGTAATTTATGATGACAAAAATTATATATTTTTTTATAAATTTATTCATTTAATTAACAACTTGGTTTTTTTGTCTTTTCAAAAAAAATTTTAGCCTTGTCTTTCGATCGCTACATATATATTGTCATTTTTTATTTTAAATATATTTGTTGAGAAATATTTACATACTAAAAAATTTGCTACTTTCAAAAAAATAAAAATGAAATACTTTTTTAATTTAACTATAATTTGACTAAGTTTTAATAAATTTTTAAAACATTTATGGTAATAATATTTATAGATTACATGTAGGTTTACTTAATTATCTTGTGTTATGTTATTAATTAATTTTTTAATTTTTGCAAAAAAGATTTACGGAGTCTGGGGCGAATATCTTCTAGCATAGAACCAGGATAGAGCTTTATCTTCACTCGTTCTTTGCCAGAAAGTATTTGCCCCAGCTACCTTAGCATATAACTCAATGATAATTGTTTCAAATGACAACCGTATGTAAAACAACCAAGTATTTGTTCTCCAATTATCTGCGTGGGACATTATGGAAGTATTTGAACTCTGGGCCGATTGGACTGTAGTCCGCGTTCTTACTCACTTAACCACAAGCTCATTTCATATCAACAAATTATTATTTACATTCATATTTTTTAGAAAAGAAAATATATATTCACTGTATTTTCTTTATTTTAGGGAAAATTTTTTTTTTTCATTTTTTTTTAAATTTATTATTTTAGTTTTTATGCCAAAAAACTTACCTTTGAAATTGCTGCACCAAAACCTGCTTGACATGAACCTTGCCTATGATAACCCGAATTATCTGGAAAAAAAAAAAAAAAAAAAAAAAAATTAAATTTCAATTAAAAAAAAATAAATTGTTTAAAACCATAATTCTGCAGATAAAAAAAGTAACAAATATTTATCATTTAAAGATCAATTATAAATGACCAATTTATCATTTAATCAAATATAAAAAAAAAACTAATTCAATTAATAAACATTAATAAATTTCATTATCAAAGAAAAATGAAATAAAATTAAAAAAAAAAAAAATTAATATTGTAAAATAAAATTTGCTGAATTAAAATTATTATGATACCATATGTAAATTTACAATAATTTTATACAAACAAATAAATAATCTGATACATTGTTATTAAAAAAAAGAAAAAAAAAATACTGGTAAGATGCCAGCAAGTTGAATTTATAAAATATAAACGTGTGATATGAATTACGTTGTGTTTGATGAATATCCGGTGGCATGGACTCCCGGTCTTCTTCGATGCATGAAAAGCATATCATACATACATTACAAATACAAATATACATAGTGAGTTGACCCTCGAGGACATCCCGCCGGCGGTATGGACAATTCACGGCGCCGGATGACCTCAAAGTCACGCAATTATATCAATCAAACACATTGCATTCAACATGACACTAAAAACCCTCATAATTAATTTTTTTCTTTTTTATTAATTTATTTATTTACAAAAGAAAATAAGCTATATATATAAATCATAAGGGATTATATTTCAAATGACGAATTATTATTTTATTTATTTGATTCACTAATAAAATTAAAGAAAAGAAAATAAAAAAAAAAGATTATAAATTTGCATTTGTATAGTGGATAATGGTTAGTCAAGGACAGTAGTGTTAAAAATAGATATATATTTATTCGTTTCATCACACATTTAATAAATATTAATTTAATTAATTAATTTATTTTTTAGATACTCTTTTTTTTGTTTATATTGATACATGTATTTGAATTAAATACTAGTGTAGCTGTGTAGGTGCTTCAGTGCATAATTAATTGATATAGTTTTAATCTACTAATTGAATAAAATTATTAGTGTGTTAATTGTAATTTGATAGATATTTATATTTCGATTAATTAATAATATTTAAAAGTTATTTTAGTAGCCAAGTGGATGAAATATATTTAAACTTGATTTATAAAATGAAAAATGAAATTAAATATTTGTCTATGTAAAAATTGGTCCATGAGGGTCTCAATATTTATTGTATTTCAAATATATATAATAAGCTTGTACGAGGCTTGTTGTAACGGTGTTAAAATTCAAAAACAAGTATTTACAGTCAGATTGTATAAAATAGAGTGTCGACAAAATTTAATGCATTCGTATCACGCACTTGTATGGTTTTTTTTTTTTTTTTTTTTAAATAAATTTTAGCCTTGTCTTTCGATTGCTACATATATATTGTCATTTTTTATTTTAAATATATTTGTTGAGAAATTTTTACTTACTAAAAAATTTGCTAATTTCAAAAAAATAGAAATGAATGACTTTTTTAAATTTAATTTAATTAAAGGTAATATTTATCGACTACCTGCGTAGGTTAACTTAATTATGTTGTGTTATGCAATTTATTAATTTTTAAATTTTTGCAAAAAAGATTTAGGGAGTCTGGGGCAAATATCTTTTGGCATAGAACCAGGATAGAGGTTATCTTCACTCGTTCTTTGCCAGAAATTGTTTGCCCCAGCTACCCCACATCAAATATACAAATTGAAAGGCAAGTTAATAGTGCTTTGATTAAGGTTTAACAACGCAAGACATTACAGATTTCCTTTGGAGGTATTTGAACTCAATGCCACCATGGTCGAAGCAGGACTCTTGCTCACTTCACCACAAGCTCACAATATCATATCAAAAAATTATTATTTATATATACATTTTTTAAATAATAAAGTTTTTCAATAAATAAATTTTTTTAAATATATAAATTAAATTTTTATAAAGATTATGGTAATATAATATAACCTAGATATAATTGAAATGGACAATAAATATATTTTAAATTTACAAAGAAAAAAGTAAATTAAAATAATCAATAGCATACATAAATATAAATTCCATAAAAATTAATTTAAATTATTAGAAAGAATTTATTTATTGTTAAATTGCAATACTCGGAAAAGATCAATTGATATTTGCCCTTAATTTTTAATCTTACTGATTAATTTTATTCGACACTTGTATATATTTTCATGTGCAAAATGCAATGTTAAGTAAATAAAAAAATAAAAAATATTTACAGAAGCATCAGGGTGTGGAATGACAGCTGTAAATAATAAAAATAAATGCAACAAAAAAATGAAATAAATAGAAAATATAGAAAAAGAAAAAAAATTCAGGAAATGATGGTGTGGGTTTCCGGCGTGTGCGGGCATTTTAAGGGACTTATAGTTATAAAATTAATAATAAAAAAAATACTGAGAAGTTTAAAATATTGTTTTTTTTTTTGAGCATTTAAATGTACCGCTTTTGAAATAGTAATTATATTTTTACTTAATTTTCTAGAGGTTGACTCTTATTTCAATTTTTTCAAGGACAATATTATAAGACTGTTAAATACACAAATATAATATGAACAAAGAATAAAATGTGGTAGTGATATACCAGAAGTTATATTTAAAAAAAAAAATTATAACAATAATAAGGCGACAATGAGACTCGACAGGATGATGGTTTGGTTCTTGGACAAAGTGCCGCTGGTGCATGAAATGTGACGAAGTGAAAATGTTTGTATATCCTATATTTTATTGCTCTTGAAGTACATAAGTGTATTAAAAAAAAAAAAAAAATTAAAATAAATATAAAAAAATGCTGAAAGACATCACACAGTTCTCGTTAAATAAAGTTGAGAATTTTTTTTTCAAGAGACTGTTACTGTCCCTTTTTTTTTCTTTGATAATTATTTAATTGCAACACACTTCATATAAAAAGCATGAAAAATTTTACAACGATGACATCACCAACTTTCTTTCAATAAAATGCATCTCCAAGAATTTATTTTCGTGATAATTGATTGTAATTAATTTAACAATAAAAAAAAAAAAATTATTTTATATTTTTTTTCTTTTTTAAATTGAGATAATTTATTTTTGTTGTTTTTTTTTTTCAATTAATATTTTTATGAATCTATTTTTAAGATGTATAAGTTTTTTTTTTTTTTTTTTTGAGTGATAAAAATATATTTTGGAGAAATGAAATTAATAAAAAAAAATGATGGCATTACGGAAATGAATATAAAGCTCACACAGCATAACAAAAAAAATAAAAATAATTCAAATTAAATTTTAAAACTTTCAGGATAATTGTATTTCGGTGTTGTCTAAATGGGAGTAGCAAAATTTTATGAAATTTATGCTTAGAAATAATTTTTTGACAAGCATTACTTGCAGCGGAAAATACCGAGTTTTGTCTCCAAGTCATGCCAAATTATAAAATTCAAAAAAAAATAAAAACACTTGAAATTAAATTATAAAATTTTTAGGACAGTCATATTTAGGTGTCGTCTAAATTACAGAAGCTTAATTTCGTGAAAATTATACTTAGAAATATTTTTTTTTCAAATGGGATCAATCGTCGAAATTATGAAATTTCCATGATTCATCTCGAAAAATATAAAAATGGAAAAAAAATAAAAATAGCTGGAATTAATTTCTGAAACTTTTGGGATAATAATATTTAGGTACTGTCTAAATACTAGAAGAATAATTTCATGAAAAATCCGTGTAGAAATATTTTTTTGACAAATTATATGCAGCGAAAAGTGCCGAGTTTTGTCTGCGAGTCATGGCAAATTATAAAATGAAAAATAAAATAATTTAAATAATTTTTCGCTGCAAGTGCAATAAAATAAAAAATTTGATAAACGATTTTTGCCAAATGGCATGATTTAAAAAACATGATATTGTGTTGGTGGCTAAACGGAAATGCAGACATTTAATACCGGACGAATGACACGTGTACGAAAGGAAGAGTAATAAAGTAAAGGAAGCATCAGTTGTAAGCAAAATTATTTATGACCAGTCAATTACGCCTAAAGCTATTATTATAAACATCAAATAAAACATATTTATATATTTTTAAAATTACCATTCATTATTTTATGTAAATAGATTTTAATAATCATTCAAAGCTAAATAATTTGTAATTTTTTTTATCATTTTTTTATTTTTGTCATACGGAAGTTGATAAAATTTCAAGGGAATATACAAAAATATCCGCTGATTCAAATTTTAAAATTTAAATGTTAATGAACTTTTATTATTTCAGCTTAATTTTAATTAATATTATTTATTTTTTATTTTTTTATATACTTTATTAAATTTAAAAGAAAAAAAATACCAAAATACTTTTTATTAAAATGATAAGTAGCGAAAAAAAAAAAATGTTTTTTTAAATCAAGTTAATAAAAAAATAATAAATAAATAAACAAGATTTAAGTTTAAATGTTTTGTGAGCAATTAAAGTAAAAAGTTGATATTTTTTTTTGGAGTTTTAACAGGAAGTTTATGGTAGTTTTGTGAAATTGGAGGGTCAGGGCCACATGTTGCTGATCTGGCTCCGTTTGGCCCTCGAGACATGATGCTTTTTTTTTCAGACGAATAAAATAAATTTGGTCGCGAGCCACATTGTGTTTACAATGTAATTCTTTTTTTTTTTTTTTTTCTTTTTCTCAATTACAGAAGTATTTAGTGACTGATGAAAGCCAGATATAATGACTCTTGTTTATTAACATGAACAGATGATTTTTATAAATAATAAATTTTTTTGAAATACTTACAAGTACGACATGGTGAATATTCAATTGATGATGTAAAATTTGTAACCCAACAAGTTCCAACAGGATCACGTAAATTACCAATTTTATTTTTACCACGATTTGGATAATTATCAGAATCTTTTGCTTGTTGTACTGTGAAAAATACATATCTCGGTGCACAAGCCTGAAAAAAAAACCAAATAAAATTAATTAATATTATTCATAAAATTCTAATAAAAAATAAACAACTTGATTAAATATTAATTAATTAAGTAACCAAGTAACAATATAGAAAACAATTTTTTTTAATAAATCAAAAACCATTTAAAAATATATTAAAAAAAAAATATTATCAACATAATCATTGGCTAATAATATCCAAGAAAAAACAATATTATAAATATAAATTTAACTATTTAAATTAAACAATAAACTATGATGAAAAAAAAAATTAAAAGATTAAAAAAAAAAATCTGTTGCAGCTGCAGAAAAAAATTTATTAAGTGAACAAATCAAGAAGATAAATGGGATAAATGGCCTGATTGATATTCACAGTCTGCAAAATGATTGAAAATAAAATAAAAAAACCATACTACATAATTATTTGTCTGGAATTTGAATTTGTTATATGGCATTTGGTAGTTATGTATACACGATTGTGTGTTTAAAGTGTCTTGTGACTCTTCAAGATGTCATCTGTACAGAATCACATCTGCAGATTGAAATGATCATCATGTAACCAACACACACACATTAAAATTCAAATGGAAAAAAATCAAAACTCACAACAAGTGTTTTAATCAAAGCTCAAACTCTCTATGTAATATTTTTCCAACACACACACACTCAATCTGACCTTCATTTTATTTATTACCATTGTAATCTCAAGCATATAAAAATTAAAAATTAAAATAAAATTATATCTTAATTTAAATAATTTATGAATCCACTGTGTATTATAATAATCTGTACAGTCGAAAGGGCAAGATATTAATTTATAACATAACGGAAGGATTTAACCATCTTATCATATGTATACTCATAATATCCGTTAAATGTCATTAAAAAAAATAGAAAAAAAAAAACATCCATAACATCAGCCTATTCAACGACTCGATTGTTATAACACAGTGATCGTAAAATTGATATTAAAATAATAAAAAAAAATTCAAGATAACATAGATGTTGTTTTAAAAAAAAGAAAATAATATAAATTTTAAAAAATTATTATAATAGTGATCGTAAAATTGATATTAACATAATAAAAAAAATTAAAGATAAAAAAAATATAAAATAAATAAATTAAAAATAGTCAATTTATCTATTGTGCTTGTTGTTGTCAATTGCGTCCAAGAGAATATATATTTTATTTAATGTGTAGATCAAAGTCGGAATTTAAAATGAGAATGATGATGACCATATTGAAGGGACAATACTTGGATAAAAAAAAAATAGTATTGTGCTGTTTGTTGGATATAAGAAAACAATTCTACATATGGCTTTGAGAAAAATATTTATATGTATATGAAGAGCAAATGAATGAGGCGGTAAAAGATTTTGATTGATCACAGCTGGAATGGTTGATATCAATATGATGAAATTGTAAAAATAAAAAGAGGTATTTTATTGACCATTCAGGTATAAATTGATTGGCCCAGCTTGACTTAAACATGACCAGCTGCAATAAAATATATCTGCAGATGTTGTACTTTTACTCTATTATATTATAATAAATAACAAAAACTATAAAATCATCATGAAAAAAAGCAATTAACAAAGCTCTCAATATATTTATTAATTTATAAATTTATTTTTAATTGATTAAATGAAATTTTTTTTAAATTTTTATAGTCAAAAAAATTTAAAAATCATTAAATGAATTTAAATAAATAATTAATTTAAAAAAAAACAAATAAAATTAAAAATTTATTATAAAAACCAAATTTTTCATTTGAAAAAATTTTTTTTTTAAACCATTAAATGAATTTAATAATAAAAAATAATTAATTTAATGTAAAAAATAATTAACCAGGTTGTAAATAAAATTAAGAAAAATTATATATTATTATTAATTGCTATATAGCTTAAATTTTAAGTTGAAAAAAAATTTTTTTTATAGGCTACTGTTTGCTTAATGAAGCACAAAATTTTAGAGGTCATGTGTTTATTTAGTATCGTAAAATTGAAAAGTAAAAATAAATGTGTATATTTTTTGCTTCGGTAGATGTATATAAAATAATTTAATCATTAACGAAAATCTCATTTTACGCATTTTAAAATTAGCTCACACGTTAAGTCATTACATGATGAAGCTAAAGGTAAATGGTTTGTTCCTTTTATTAATGTCTTCAGTGTAGGTCCAGTTTTAATATTATGCATATATGAGAAGCATGAAACACGTTCAGCTCAAGTAACTCATTTAGTCTGTTTACGTTTATATTCACATTAATTCTCATTTGGCTGATGATCTTGAAGTATATATATAGTTTGTTCCAGAAAAAAAAATATAAGCCGTAATTTATTTTTTCAAGTCTTGAGTTATTTTTGAGTTTATAAATGAGGTCATTCTGGGTCGACTATATGTCCCGATGCCAAACTAGATACACCAAAAAATAACTGAATATAAAATTGACTGTCAATTAAAATTTAAAAAAAAAAAAAAAAATCTTTCAATTTATTTTAATCATCAATTATTAAACAAACTAGACAAGCCTCAATTTTTTTTTTTTTTTTTTCCATCAACACGAATAAATGAAAAACCTCCGCATTTAAAAAAAAAGAAAAATATAATTTTCTTTTCACTTTAATTTAAACATAAAAAAATTAATCTAAATATAAATAATTTATTTTTATATCTATGATAATTTTAATGTGTAAAATAATACAAGTCGGTTAGAAAAAAAAAATTGTATAATAATGTGACACCTGATGAAAGTTTTGTTGAGCAGAAAATTAATGTATAATTTTTTTTTTCATGAGACAAGTTGTTTGACATATAATTTTGTGCAAGAAAAATATATGTATGTCAACATAATATAATTTTTTTCTATTTTTATATCTATATGCAAAGACGGAGGTGGTTTAAACCGCGATTTGGTTGACTCACCTCAAATGTGATACAGCTCAAATGTGAGTCACAAAATTATAAATAGTTGGTGAATATAAATATACAATCAAGAATAATAATTGCGATAATAATATAATAATCATATTGAAGCCCGAATGATTTGCTCCGGATATTTGATTTGATATCTTCCCTTGTTGTTGTAATTTTTTTTTCATTATTATTTTTTGCGCTAGTCTTAAAAAGCTGGACCTATCAATCACTGCCGCATATCACTCGCGTTGAGTTACGCTTTTCATCAATCTGTCATAAATCAAAGCATCTTGTATCTAATAATTCTTTTTTTATATATTTATTCTTATATATATCCTCTTCTTATATTTTTATTTTTATTTTTTTGTCAAATTCCAAATACGGCAGACAAAGTTTCCGAAGGATTGTAAAAGTAAAGACGAAAGGATTCCCACAATGTGGATTGAATAGAGGGTCAGAATCATCACTAGAAAAAAAAAAATATATTTTTATATAAAAAAAAAATTATATATATATCGTTTAGCGGGCGTCGCAATTTGTCCAATCGACAAAACACAAGGGCGGAATGCGTATTGTCCAATCGTCTCAGTTCTCAACCGGCATTTTTTTGATTTTTTTTTTTTTTTTGATCTTTTATTTTTCAACTGAGACACTAAAATATTATGCATTAGTTAATTTTTTATTTATTTATTTTTATCATAATAATATACAAAGAAAAAAGTAATTTTATTTTATAAAATTTTTGCTTTTATTTTTTCATTTTTTTTTTTTTTTGATATGAATATTAATTTTTTTATTTTTATATTTATATCAATCAGAGTTGATTTTTTAACAAGTCATTATTCTAAATGACAATAATTGCATTGAATATTAATTTATAAATCATAACATTATCATGAAAAATAAAAAAGTTATTGAAAAATTTATTTGACATTTAAAAGGAATTTTCTTTTTCTTTTTTTTTTTGGAAAAAAAAAGAGTTTACAAGTGTGTAATTGTGTGGGTGGTTTGAGTATATGGAGATTGATGATAATGTATTTAAACACAATTGTTAAATAAAGCTTGTATATTATGGTTGTTGTGAAAATCACCAAAAAAGGTGCGAAAGATCGATAGATGCTGTTGTGTATTTGACTCGATGAGTAAGAGATATTCCACGTGAATAAATAAATATATAAATGTAAAATATATATTTGAATGACTAGTATCGTAAATGAATAAAAAGTATATACTGTAAAATAAACAAAAATTTATAAAATAAAAAATAAAAGTTCATACATGGCTCTGCTTTCAGTGGAGGTCGTCGAGGTCGCGATTGTTTCCCTGCAGTTTCGTGCTCTTTTAATCGATGCGTCTTGATTTTTTTTTTTTTTTTTCCTTCATTGCATTTGATTATTTTTATTATTTATACATATATACTTTTTGTACATATATATATGTTTATTTATTTATTTATTTTTTTTATTTTTTCTTCAAACAACGACAGCCGACCGCGAGGAAGCCGCCACCAGTTTTATCGTCAGGACTCGCCCATATTTTACCAACCGATTGTTCCTTCTTTCCACTGTGTTGACCGTGGGTTACTTTCTTCGTGAGACGTCTCAACGTTATTTAAAAAAAAGATACTTTTATTTCTATACATTTTTATTTATATTATATTTATTTTTATCTCATTCCTTCTGTCTTATTTTGGATCGTTCCATCTTTCTTTCCACGATTGTACATGCCAAAGTAAACATTTGAAATTGCAGGTTTTTTTATTTTTTAAATTTTATCAATTTTATCTACTATATTGAGTCAGTTAAATGTCATAGTATTTTTGGCTTTTTGTAGTATTTTTCTACCCTTATTTTGGCGCGAAATTTAAATGTCAAAAAAAGATCTTCAAGATGAAAAGAAAATGAATTTTTCTCTATAGCTGTTTATACATTTTTAATACCCAAAAATATATGAATTTTATTCTTGAAAAATTTGGTATTATAAAAAGAAAACTTTGAAAATTATTTTTAAAAAAAAATCATATGAATATATAATGGAAATACGCGAAACAGCTGTCTGCAATCTGCGGGTTGTATCTCCAAAAAATATATACGAAAGATTATAGTGCGGCGATCGCGCGACTTCCACGATGGAAAGGATAAAATAAAGAAATAAATGTTATGTGTTAGAGAAATGAAAAAAGAAAACGATAAGACAGACGAATTGGTTTAGCAGCAAAAAAAAAAAAAAAGAATCAAATAAACAAGCCCATATACAAACACCGTCAGATAGAAAAAGAGATGGGGGTCGCTCTAAAGCGCAATTTATTTATTTATTTTTTTTACTTTTTCAAATTTTACCAGTAAGAAAGAATGATACATAAAAAAGTAAAAAATCAAAAAGATAAAAAAAATAAATAAATCAAAAAAAAAAAAAACAAGCACTGTGAATTAAAGTCTGATGCCAGAACCAGGCGCATCTTTTCAAACTGACCGCCAAAGGTTGTCGGGGAAGCCTTTTACAGTTAATTTTTTTTTTTTTTTTTCCTCAATGTTACTTGAATCTTTTGATACTTGCAGATATTTTTAAATCACTCTTATCATATCTTAAAATTGTCATTTAATAAATATCTTTTAATATCAAAAAAAAAAATTAAAAACTCAAATTTATATTTAAAAATTTTATCAAAATAATTTTTGTAAATTTTAAAATAACTTTAAACAATTAATTTGGGTCAGTATAAATTGCAAAATTATTGTGATAATTTTAAATTAATTTGAGCAAAACATAACGATGTAATTTTTAATTGTAAAATTTCTTTAAAAATCATAAAAACGACACGTGAAAAAAATAAAACGAAAATATGGTTTTTATTATTCAGCGAAAAATAATGCTTGGACCACGATGAAAATTTTTTTGAGAATAGTTAGAACCTGCCTATAATTGCCTGACAAATTTGAAGAAAATCTACCGATGTGTTTTTCTAGGAGAATTTTTATAAATCAAAAGGAAATATCGAAAATAGATCTACTCGCGTCGAGATAATATTTTTTAACAACAATAAATTCTTGGACGATTACATATAAAAATTTAATGTTTCGATAATATCATATAAAATTAGTCAATAATATATTTATATTATATATTACAAATTCTTATCGCAATTTCATTGTTTAGTTATTGTAATGTCGACCACACATACGTGCACTCTCCCTATTTTACAATCAATTTTATTCAATGAACGTATTACTTTTCTTATCTCATGAAAATATCCACTACTACAATATAAACATTTTTATATTGCACATACCCATCTAATATATGTTCATAATGTGCATATAAATAAAAAGATACACGTGCGTGTATTTGTATTAGTCAACATTAAAAAACGCGGCAAGTTTAAAACTGATATCGTGAAAATATTTATATGCAAGTTAAAATATTTTTCACTGCAATGTTTTGTTTTATATATATAAAATATATAGTGTGTTAAATACAAATTATATTTATATATAAAAGCAACAACAACGGCACGTTTTTATGTGTAAATATTTATATTTTATATTTAATATATACAGATGTACAAGCACCCACATATTGACGCAATGAACATGATTATGTGGGTGTTCAACCTGGTGGTAATGTCAAATTATTATAATCAATAATTCAAAGAAATGAAATATTTATGAATTATTTAAATAATGGAAAAGATAATTAAATAAAATATAAATATATTAATTTTCAAATTGAATTTAAACTTTAATTAATAATATTTTTTATAAATAAATATAAAAATATAATTGCTTCTAGTTGATATAAAATTTAAAAAATAAAAAAAAATATTATTTGATAATAATTTATTGTTATATCATATTCCGTTGAATAAAAAAATGCGTACAATTGTTTAACAATTATTTTTATCATTTTAAATAGACACAAGATACTTGATAATAATTTTTTATGATAAAAAAATAACTTGACATAATTATACGCTCTATTTAAAAAGTCCTAATAAATTAAAAAACATAAATTGTTTTTTATTTTGTAATATATATAAGTTTGAATAAAAAATTTTTATACAATTTAAATAAATAAAAAATCTAAATTTTATTTATAATTTAAATGATAATAAATGTTGGTAATTCTGGTGTTTATGGAATGTCGTTTTAAAGCAAGCAAATTGAATATATGTAATGCAAAAAAATAAAAATATGTAACATCACGGTGTGGGCAAGATAATAGGTGCTAATGTACGTCGCATTTATATAAAAAAAAAAATTTAAACCTTTTTATTTCTCTTTCTTTTTATCATATTATCTTTTTTTTTTATTTTCATTTTTACAATCACCACAAGTAGTGTGCCTTGTCACTGTGTATATATATATTTAATGCGATACACTTAAATGTTCCGCAGAAACCTCAAGAGAGCATCAAATAACCGAGAAATTCTTGTTTTAGTACGTCGTGATTCTGTCACCGTGAGAATTTCAATTCCATTTCATTGATTATTAAATATGACAATATTTTATTCAACAAACATATCATATATGTTAAGTGACTTTTTACATCTCAATTTTCATGTCATAATTTTACGGTATATTTTATTTTTTTAATCTCATTTGTAAATTGTAATCATACTAGTTATGGAAATAACATTGAAATATTTATATATACACAATATTATTACACGTGTAATTTTGTATTCTCACGTAAAATATTAACAAGATTATTTAACTACTATACATATAATATTTCAGCTTGAAAAACATAGAGGATCTAGTTGCAAAGATTTTAATTTAAAAAAAAAAATTATAATAGAAATTCAGAGTTAAATTATATTATTATCTCAAAATAAATATGTAAAGTAGTTTTAATAATTTTCATTCCATCAAGAATATATTTTTTGAGGTAAAAAGAAAAAAGAAAATAATATAAAAATTGACAGTCAAAAGTTGGAGAGAAATTTTTACGTGCGACTGCATCAATTTTCGAAAATAAAATATATATTTTAAAGACTGAATGTCGTTACCTCCAAGGAAGAAAAGGACATTTAAAAATTTACTCATATACTTTAAATGTGCGTGATGAGAATACACACAATTATTGACACCTATTTTTATTTATTTTTATTTAATTTTAAACTTGACGAGTAAAAAATAAAATTTATATGAAAAAATATTAGTATAAATTTTTCGATTTGTAAATGAATAAATTAATTAATTAACTATTTAATAATTTCATAGTAAATATTTTTAAAGAGAAATAATTAAAATACATTTTGATGATTTAAAAAAAAATAAAAATCATGAGCTATTTTTGCTGGGGAACGTTTGAAGATACGTCAAGCATGAGAATTAAGATTTTTTTTTTTTTTGTTTATTTTTAAATCCAAAAATAGCAACGACAAACTCAGTGTGCCTAATGCTGTATATAAATTTTTAGTTAACATACACAGTAGTCATCAAAGACGATTGCTTTGGTGTCTTAACGACACTTGTAAAATTAAATAATCATTTTATTTATAATTTGATATGTAAAAATATATTTAAATATTTTGATAGAAGTTTTATAAATTTATCAATCAACAGTAATTTCAATTGGTGATTTTAAAACACACATGGTTTTTTTTTTTTTATTTATAAAACATCTGGTTAAATAATTTTAACATTTATAATTGTATTGTATATAAAAAGACTTACCAAAATTGGTCCTCCATCTTGCTGAGATGTCGAGACTGTTGCACCAAACCATTGCAAAGTTTTGTTGTCAATTTGTACCAAATTGTATGGTGGATTTGTATTTTTTACGTAATTATGTTCTGGAAAAAAAATTAAATAACATTAATAAACTGTAAAAATTTATATAGAATATATTGACATTGAACTTGACTGAAAATTAATTACGTATTATTTACAGTCAACATGAAAAGGAAATTAATCATCATCTTGATAGGGGTGGTTTGTGATCCATGACATCATGAATCACCGGAAATATGTTTTGCAAATTTAAAAAACTACAATTCAAAAGATCAAACTTGCCAGTATCAAAATATGAATCATACTAATTTTTATCTATTTCATTTTTAATTTATATACTTATATATAATTTTTTTTCTAATATGTAAAGCAGAAAAAAATTAACTGTGAAAATATATTTTTTTAAAGAAAACAAGTTGTGTTGTCATTGCCATAAATAAACTGTTAGATTTCCAGGAGATCAAATGATCCAATCGAACATTGACTCACCATCAACATACAGCCAATGATCATCGAGTTTTAAAAGTAACCTAATATGTCATCTAGATGATACTGATGATGCTTTTAGAATCAACTCTGCATTGAATAAATAAAAATAATTTCAAACGAATAAATATTTTTTTTTCGAATTATTATATAAACTTTTGCAGCTAAAGAATATAATTTTTTTTTAATTTAAATAAAACCAAATTTAATCAACTTTTATATTATATTATTATCAACTTTTTATATCTTCATATTAAATTACAAATTATATGCAAAGATCGTATATCAATTATCGTACGATTAATCAATTTTTTTGAAATTTAAACCTAGGCCATATGATGAATAAATTATCATCATTACACAGGTGAAAAATTAAATAAAAATTGATCAAATAACACGACAATATTGTGACAAAAGTAAGCATGTAATTTATCATCTCTATTCAAAAAAAAAAAATTATTAAAAATCATTTTGTATATTTGACTTGGTCATCACCACAAATTTCATGCAATTTTTTTTTCAACGATTTATGTTTTTTAATTAATGTAAATACTTTTTGGCTGATGAAAAAAATTTATCAACACTCATCAAGTATACATATGAGCACAAGGTGTTGAAATATATCAACTTTTTTTTCTAAACCACAATATAAATTTGAAAAAAATAAATCCCATTACAGTATATTGCGTATGAGCAAAAGAAATATTATCCATCAAAGGAAAAATCAAGTTATTTTTTAATTTTATTTTAAAAATAGTAAGCAACAATGATGAATACAAATATCATAAGCAAACTTGTATAATGGGTTGACTAGCATTATATAAAACAACCCATGTATATACTCTCATTCGTAGTATATATATAATATCAAGAATTATGTCGCCAACAACGACGACCACGACGACGACAACGATAAACTCTCTTACGGTTTAATCTGTATTAGGCAAGTGCCAGTTTCTTGTTTGTCAATTCTTCGTATATTAACTGGATAATGTACATCATGAACCAGAGACAGCTGGAAGAATCATATAAACAAGTTTAAAATACTGGATGACACTGTCAACTCTTGTGTAGGTTTCAACATGTTGACTAAAGTGAGTGACCTCTAAGGACGAACTGATCAAGACCCGTTTTTATCTACGACAAGTAAATAAACCTTTTTTTTTTTTTTTTTTCATCAAACCATAATTATAACAAAGTATCAATTAATAAACTATTATTAATTGTAACCCAAAATTAAAAAAAATTTAATTTAATTTTAAAAATTAAAAAAATCAAATTTACAAATTTTTTTTTTTATCGTCATATTTTTTTAAAAATGATGATATACTTTTGATTGTTTAAAATGTAAAATGAAATTACTAGTAATATAAAATCATTGATTTATTTTTGAAAATGACTAACGCATTTTTTTTTTAAATTGTTCAATTCTATTTTTGAATTTGAAAATATTATAAAAGTTAATTTAATGGTTGAATTAAAAATGATATATTGCATGATGAGTAATTTAACTAATGTAATTTAGCTTGGAGTATATCAATGTGTATATAATGTGTTTATACACCTTGTTCACAATTGCATTACGTGCTCACACACATATATACATGTATTTTATCGGTCGATGGACTCCCTGGGATAATACACTGAATGTTCAATTCTAATTGGACAGAAATTCAAGACCTCACAAGATTGTATACAACACTTGGCTAATTGCAAACATCATCAATATGTTTACAACATTTTTAAAAATCAAATAAATAAATTAATGAATATAATTTTTATTATTTAAATAAACAACGATATATTTAAATTATAATTTTGATATTTTTAAATTATTATGATTGATGATGGGCATTTTTTGTTTGATGGATTTTTATGTTTACTTCAAAATTGTTGATGATTTATTGTATATACGTTATATAATTATGAAATTTGCTTAAAAAAATATAATGAAAATAAAAAAATAGACAGCTATGTAGGTTATAAATGAAAGATGTTGATGTGTTTATAGATAGAACATGTGTACTTGAGTGGTGAGTTCAACAGCAGGGTGCAAAAATTTATCTAAAAATAAATTGTTCTAGATTCAATGATTGGTAGGTAACTTTTAAGATCACGGTCTATCGAAAAAATAACAAAAAACAAATAAAAATAAAATACCAGTGTGTTAAAAAATATTTACAAAATTTGTTTGTTTAAAATTTTTGTTGATGAATATATATATTAATTGAAATTTGAACAGTAAAACTAACTGATGGATAAATTATTTTCTAAACTTTTTGATACAGCGTCAAAATATATTGGTTTGTATAATAGAATTTATATTTTTCCAATGAATAAATGACATCATGAGTTGTTAATTTGTGAAAATACGTAAGACTTATTTTCAACATAGATATTTTTTTTTTTTTATTTATTCTTTACAATAGTTATTGTTATTATTTTTTTCAATGACAAATATGTTGGCATTGATATAATCAGGATAATTTTACTTTTTTTTTTAAATTTACTCAAATTGGTCTGATGATTGAACAAGTCAAGTGAATAAATTTTTTTTGAAAATAATTTATAAATAAAAAAAATATTTAATATGAAAATTTAAACATTAGTCATTAATCTAATAATTAATATTTTTAATTTGAAAAAAAAAAAATTAAAAAATAGTAGAAAATATTTTACAATAAAAATATTCACTTGCAGGTGAAAAATAAATTTAATTACGTATTTATCCAACATGTATAATAATTAAATTGTAAATTTTAAATAATAATAATCATTAAAATAAATTAATTAAAAATTGATCAAAGAGCCATTAAAGCTAATAAAATCGTTGTTCGAATAATACATAAATATTTGTACAATTACCTTGTCTATCAAATTCAACAGGAACACAACTGTCATCAACAGCAATATCACATCGAAATACACCACCACCTCTGTAAACATTTGGCTGTGATGTTTGTGCTTCTGGTGCTCCAACAATAACCCTGAAAAATACAAAAAAAAAAAATAAAATCATTAATAAAATTTCAACTAATTAAACAAAGATAATCAATATATTTATATCATAATTATTCATAAATAATTAATCGATAAAATAATTATTATTTTAATTTAATCATATCAAAAATAAATTGATAATAATTTTATTTAAAACCTCCAGATTATTGAATATTGATTGATCAATTTTTCCTGTTCATCAGCTATCAATAGCTGTAAATATTGATAGTAAAAAGTAAAAAATAAATACAATCAATGAGCTGATTGGTTCATTTATTTATTATCATAAAGTTTATAAGGTGTCGAAATCATGAGTACCTTAAATTTACATAACAACTCACAGTGAAACCTTAAATTGGCCATTATCATTATTGCTCGAGTGTACTTGAGCCATTTCTCTCTTTAATGATCACCTTCCTTCAATATATTCATTCCTCTTTCCTGTCTCAACATTTTGTCCTCAATATATATTTTATGTTGTTCATTCGACAATAATCTACACTCGTTTTATTATCATTAAAATATATTTATTCACATATAACAACAACAGCAAAGGCAACAGAAGTGGTAGTAGTAGTAATCTTTTATACAGCTATTACGATGATTGCATTGTAAATGCAATTTAACACGCAGTTAGAATTTAAATAATTATTTTATCGATGACTTTATACTTTAATTTTATATTTTACCATCAACTTAATATATTTTATAACATGTCATGGATATTTTTTAAATTCTTTTTCATTTTATAATGTCTTGTTATAGGCGAGCTTTGAGCTTTTTTATTCTGAGTGATATTATGAACACACCCCTCTTGACTAATCCATATTCTTACCTGGATATATTGTTATTATTAAAAAGGTTTTTTTTGCAAAACTAGATTACATATTATCTATCTATATTTTTTATTCTTTGTTAGGTTTTTTTTTTTTTTTGATGAGACTTTCTTTGTTGTTTTGTATATCAAAGTTGAGGCGAGGATTTTTAATATGAGTGTATTTAGTGTCTGTGTGTTCATGTGAAAATAACTAAGACGCACTTTTATTTGTAATACATTGTCTGAAAGGGGTGAACGAGCCGGAAATTACGATATAGATATATATTTATTATTGCGTGATTACTTTTGTTTGGATTTTATGACTTGAGTCTAATGAAAAAGGTTTTTTTTTTTTTCTTTCAATTTTTATAGTTTATTTGACAATGGATTTATTTATTATTTAATATTTATTTTTAACTATAAATTAAAAGATTTATAACGGGGTTGTTTAAAAGTTATATTAATTAACATAAAACAAAAGTTTTTTTTTGTTTTAGGAATTTTAAATGGTAGAGCTTGAATTTTTTTTTATAATAATTAAAAATTATTATTTTATCGTTGTTTTAAACTCTAAAAAGTAGGAACACTAATAATTATCAGTTGAAACAATGTTTGTTTTTTTTTTTTAAATTGCGAAGATAAAACGCAAAGTTATTTTAATTTTATTAAATTTTTTTTTCTTTAGTTATAGAAATTAATAATTTCATTACAACTTCAGTGTTCAAATAAATTAACTAAAAATTATTTCAAAAAATTTATTAATCTATTCTAATAATTATGTAAATATTGATATAAAAAAAATTATTTTTTATCAATTTAATTCTAAATAATAAACTAAATAGCATTTTGCAAATTTATTTTTTTTTTAAATTAAAATAAATTTTCCAATTTATAATAAATTTAAAAAAAATAAAATTATAATATGAAAATATTGGTATTATTTATAAAAATTTAAATATTTCAATGATAAAAAAATATTAATTAAATTAACATTTTCAGGTGTATATACAATACAAGTCACTGTAATAAAAAATAAAATAATTTTTTAAAACTTTTTTACAGTAATAATGCTGAGTGAATTTTCTTAATTTTTTTACCATAACAAAAGTCTCTACTCATGACAGCTGATTTGTGAAAAAATAATAAAAATGAAAAAATAATATATATATTGCCTTTGGCACGTACAAGTTATTGCGCATGACACAGCAAAAAATACATATTTTAAATTGTATATAAATATTAACAATGATGAATTCATGTTACCACAAAATATCCATAAATAAAAAAAATTGAAAAAATAAAAAAAAAACACCATGCAAATAATGATTATTTAATTTTAAATAAATAAAAATAAATATGTAAATTAAAACGAGTTTAATTATGAAGAATATAACGAGTATAAAATCGAAATATATTTATGTAATTAGTAATCAAGACTTCAAAGACACTAATCGAAAAAGAAAAAAAAAAAAAAATATTATACCTCATTCAATATGTTAATAACAATTATTTTACATCCCAATTATCATGAGGCTTAATTCCTATCTTAATTCTACTTTTTTATTTTAATTTTTGTTTATTTTTTTTTATATTAAAAAATATAACCGGTTGATCATCATACAGTCAATAAATAATTATTGATAAAACACTGTTTAATTTTGTGATTAAATATAGAATAATAAAAAATGAAAAAAAAAACCATTAGATGTTGAATATTGCAATATAATTTTTCCCACGATTTATATAAATACTGTTGGTATATTCCCTTTCTCTGTATAGATAGTTAGATACAGTGACTTTAATGATTATCTCTTATCGACACCGTTAGAATTTCCAGCAAGTTCAAGCCCTCAAAATAACTCGTTGAATATTGACGCATGTCACGGAATGTAAAATCACGCAATTATTTTTTTTTTTTTTTATATATATATACTTAAATTCTTACAAAAGTGATCTACAGCGAAAAATTCCAGAATTTTATCTGCAGATCATGCCAAATTATGAAATTCAAAAAAAAAAATGAAAATAATTGAAATGAAATTTTGAAACTTTCAGGATTTTTAGATTTTAGTGTAGTTTAAATAGTAGAACCATAATTTCATGAAAATTATACTCGGAAATATTTTTTTGAAACAGCAGAACCTTCATCGAAAATTCCTGAGTTCAAAAAATTTATCAGGGTCCCGGTCGAATGTAAAATTCCAAAAAAAAAAAAAACAAAAATTGTTGAAATTAAATTTTAAAATCTTTCAGAATAATTATATTTTGGTCTAATCTAGATATTAGAAGCATAATTTCGTGAAGTTTTTGTTAAGAAATATTTTTTTAACAATGATGGCTTGTAGCAAAAAATATCGAATTTTAAAAAAATGTAAAATTGAAAAAAAAAATAGTAATAATTAAAATTAAATTTTAAAACTTTAAGAATAGCTATATTTGAGTGTCATTTTAATATTAAACTCATACTAACATTAATATTGTATTTTTCCAAATGAAAAAAAAAAAAAAATTAAACTGGGACACTAATAAATTTTTGTCCTAGAAGCGGCATATTGACTTATTACGCGATAATAAATCTATAAATTGAATATATTAATATTTTTTTTTTATTCAATGCGTTTATTTATAATACCATAAATGGAAAAAATCAGACGGCTCCATCGTTGCAACGACACCGTACTTGGCGAATTGCTCAATGGCCATTTGCCGGCATCAACCTCATCTTGGCCAATGTCGCATGTCCATGCAGCACTCACTTACAATCTCTAAATTCAATCTTTACGCACGTTATTTCATTGTATATTGTATATATCAACCGTTAACATACAATATATATTAAAATATAAATAAACACGTTTTTTAACTTAATATGCATTTATATATATTTCACGATATCACATGAAAGTTTTTAAAACATACGTAACAACAACAACACTACAACTGGCAGCTCTGGGTATTTTTTTTTTTTTTACTGATAATATTCTGAATAAACCAATGTTTCCTGTCGCTGATTTTGATTTTTTATTTTTTCTTCTTTATGTATTTGATTTTTAAACTGAGTTGCTCTTCTTTCTTCACAACTGCTTGAATTCAATTTTTTTTTCTTTTTTAAGCTAAAATTTATTTATATCAATATATCTCATCTGACATTGATGTTACTTTGAAATTTTATTTAATGAATTTTATTATATTTAAAAAATAATATATGCATGATGCAAAATATGTGAATGAAAAAATGACATCATGAGTTGTTAATTTGTGAAAATACGTAAGACTTATTTTCAACATAGATATTTTTTTTTTTTATTTATTCTTTACAATAGTTATTGTTGTTATTTTTTTCAATGACAAATATGTTGGCATTGATATAATCAGGATAATTTTACTTTTTTTTTTAAATTTACTCAAATTGGTCTGATGATTGAACAAGTCAAGTGAATAAATTTTTTTTGAAAATAATTTATAAATAAAAAAAATATTTAATATGAAAATTTAAACATTAGTCATTAATCTAATAATTAATATTTTCAATTTGAAAAAAAAAAAATTAAAAAATAGTAGAAAATATTTTACAATAAAAATATTCACTTGCAAGTGAAAAATAAATTAATTACGTATTTATCAAACATGTATAATAATTAAATTGTAAATTTTAAATAATAATAATCATTAAAATACAATGACTAGCTAATTAATTGTTAAATATAAATTAATTTAAAATTGATCAAAGAGACAAATTTTAAATTAAATAAATCTTTAAATACATTATATCTATTTAATTGTAATAAATTTCAAATTTCTACTATTTGCTACTAAAAAAATTTTTTGCTCAATTTTTTTTTTCCAGATAAATTATTTACCAGGATATTTTATTACTAAAAATATATTGAACTGAGAAATTTGTGGCCACGATATTTAGTCGTGAAACCGTGAGTCTATAATAAAAAATTTTTTTTTTCGTCCACGTGTTTTCAGGTAGTATATATATATATAAATAAATTGTACAAAATTTTTTTAACATGCAAGATAATGTCATGTCAAAAAAAATATATATAATACATGATGTCAAAGTGTGTGAGTGCCTACCCACGTTGCGATCATTGAAACTTGACTGCAAATAATTTTAATACATGTGTATTATAAACTACTATTATATATCAGTTAAAATATATATGTATATAAAAGTGATGATGATGTGTAAGGACATGAACAAGTATGTATTATAAATTTTTATAAGCCTGTTTGACGGTCGACCAAGTTTATATGATGCAATGTGTATACACACGATTGAAGGCGTATTCGTAGTTGTCGAAGTAACTGCTACTTTATAAGGAGCACCTTCTTACAAAGCTCAACATAACACACATATATATATCCACCAATGAATATTGTCATCCAAACAACACCAGCTCCAAAATAAAACCAATATATAAAAATAAATAAAATTATTTTTATATTTTATCTTCAATTGAAAATTAAAAGCCAAAAAAAAAAACACTTTGCTTTCACTTTTGTCACACAACACACAAAATTCACATTTTCTATATACACTTTCATAATTTTTTTTTTATTATTTAAATTATTTATATGTTATATTCGAAATTAAACAAATATAAATGATAAAAAATAATTAATTAATTGAATTATTATAACGGGATAAAAGAGAAATTTTAATTTGAAAAAATATTATTGTAATTTAATTTGGGAGTTTTTAGTTTTCACTGCAGATCACATTTGTCACAGAAAAAATTACATAAAATTATTCTTCTAATATTTAAACAACAACCCTGAGAATTTAAAAATTTAATTTCAAATATTTTTATATTTTTTTTCAACGTCATAGATTGATCATGTAATAATATATAATTAAAAGTTATCAATGATTTTTCATGTCAAGTATAAATGTATATATAAAACTGTTAAATTGTTATTGATTTATTTTCAAGGAAAAATTTAAAAAAAATAAAATGAAAAAAACAACTTAAACCCACTAATTTACTCTCTCATAATTATTGCCTTATTTGGAAGTGACATACCATCTATGGAAAATCTGGTTTTTTGTGTGTTTATAATTTTTTTTTTCTTTCCACTTAACAATTTCTCATATAAAAAAATATATAAACTATTAAAAAGATGTTGAAGATTTAAAAAAAAATTTCAAGTACGTGGTAATGAATGTAAATATATTTAGTTTAGTATAGAAAAAAAAAAAAAAAAAAAACATTTTCAATTACAGTGTAATTATAGAAAAATCAAAAGTGATTTATAATCAATATATAAAAAATTTTGATTATCAACTAAAGACTGTAAAAATGTGTGAAAATATTTATAAAATTAAATAATTTTCATTGAAAAATAAATAAACATTTTATACAACATTCAAAACATAAATATTAGAGAAAAAAAAATAATTAAATTTCAAATAGAAATAGAAATTTAATCATTACAATAAAATGACTAATTAATTTATTATTAAATAAATGCATTATTTATCCATTCATGGAAATTTATTTAAAAAATATTCCTCAACAATAAATTACGTAATTAATTAAAAAATTAATAAAGTAAATGAAAGAAAAAATTTCCAATAAAAATTGTAGAAAAACCGGAAGTGATTAATAGTCTAAATATAAAAAATAGTAATAAGAATATATAGGTGTTAAAATAGGAGAATATTTAGCAATGAATAAATAAAAATAGAAAAAAGGTGAAGAGAGAAAGATATGCCATGTGGGCGCCAGACATTTTAGACACAACAATGTGCTACTACTAAACTGTACAATGAAAAAAATATTTTTAAAGGTCACGATTGAGTGACTAGATGATAGGTCAAAAGAGGAAATGAGATGAGGGTCAAATCATAGACAAACTATAAAGGACAAATATTTATTTATCATTTTATTTTCTATTATTTAAAAAATAATAAAAATAAAAAAACTAGAAGTCAAAAAATCTCGACAAGGCATTTAAACCTGTTTTACGTTTTTTTGTATTTGCGACAAGTTATTGCACTGTACTCGATGAGAAACAGCTAAACCGGCTGTGTATATATCCATCGAATGAATAAATTTATTCACAGTGTGTCAAGAAGCCTGGTTAACACTGCGTTTTCGATGAAAATAAATTTAAACAATAAAAAGAAAAACAATTTAAAATAAAATTTCAAACTGTAAATAAATTTTGACTGCGTAAATTGACTTTAATAAAAGTTAAACATATATATAAAAAGTCAAATGTTTAATTTTTTTTTTTTCTACATCTTGATGGATTTAAAAGAAAAAAAAATTATTTATTTACTCTTTGGGCTGAAGTGTCATTGCAGAAGCAACGCGCGAGTGGATCCCAGCGAAAATCTATACTCATTTTATCAGATGAAAAAAAAGAAAAAAAAAATTTTTTTTAAATAAGAGAAAATTACAGATTAAGTAGGGCAAATGAATTAATCAGTTGATGATAATTGAATAAATTAATTACTCATACATCTGTTGATATTTAAAAAATAAATAAAAAATTAAATTAAAATTCAATCGTGATTAAAGTGGCCCAATTTGAAACTGTCTATAATTTACAATCACGATTTGTTCTAAATTAAAATATTTTTTTTTCTTTTAATTTAAATTTAAATAAATATAAATTGACTATTGTTGATTTTTTTTTGTAATTATTTTTCGTTGATAACAATTATTAAAATAAAAAAAAAAAAAAAAATTTTCAATATTTTACTCCGAAATTTCCAAATTTTTTACTCCGAAATTTCCAAATATAATTTTGATATTTGTTTTTTTTTTTTTTTTCGTAAAGAAAAGATGTTATTTTTCTTCTAAAAAAAAAGGTATAGATATTTGAATTTTCCCAGGATTCATCGACATATGTTGGCCATCGGCTACATATAGTAAAAAAATAAAAAAGTGTGGCGCAAAAGGTACACACGTGATGGGCATTAGTTTCACAATGAAATTCAACAATTGCCGCCATAACAATCAATTCTAAAAAAAGACACTTTATTTTGTTTCTATTTTAACATATGGTATTTCAAAAAAATTCACTCGATATATATGCATAAAATATAATTTTATCAAAAAAAAATATACAGTCTAATAATAATCCTGTATATTTTTTTTTCTTGGCGAATTATCACTGCGGTGTGTCATTGTTTTGTGAAAAAGCAATAATTTTTATATTTTATTATTCTTATCTTGTTATATTTGAAAAGAAAAAAAAAATATATAAAATATATAAAAGAGACAATAAAAGGGGAAATAGACAATACAGATGAGGGTCTTTTCAGTTTTTGCCCTTTTATCATTATACCATGAAATCAATCGTATAAGCTGGACTATTGTAATTTATATAAGCTTGTTGGTAAATTGCATTTTTCTCAGATTAGCAGTAATCATTTTATGAGGGGTTACATGCATTGATCAGTTTTATAAACAAGGCATTATACATGTTACAAAAAAAGGAGCAATAATTCAACTTGCATTATAATATTCAATTTTTATATTAAATAAAATATAAAATTGAAAATAAAAATTCATTTTCAATATTATCCTCTAAAATAATTTATTGTTAAACTAATTTTTTCATTTTTTATTTAAACACAAAATAAATATTTAAAATTCATCAATATGTAAAAAATAAAAAAAAATTTAATTAGCTGGCGTTTTTTTTTTGCAAATGTTAATTTATAATTTTTTTAAATATTAAATTTTTAACATTATTAAAAATATTTAAATTAACATATTTTTTAAAAATATATATAAACTTGTCTTGACATTTGAAAAATGTTAAATATTTAATTTAAAATATGATTATTTAAACAAAAAAAAAAATGATAGTAATAAAATATAATAAAAAAAGAAAAACAAGCAATGTAATATTTTATTCGTATATTTAAATAAAAAATTATTGGGAATGTAAATAAATAAAAAAAATGAATAAATAAATAATGCAACAAATTCAGGCTTTCTTGATGCATATATAATATTATTTTTATATACAACAGCAGCCGGGTAGCACGTGCCTCACGCGAGTCCAGCAAAAGCATCATTATCCTTTCCACGGTATGATCAACAATATTTTGTCTTTATCATATCTCATATATTGCTCATCAGTTTATTTCATCCATCTATCATAACGGCCCATTTCACTGGTATTAAATTTCATCCAAAGCTCACACACAAATTTTTTTTTTTTTATTATTATTTTAACGATTTGCGTAAGTATCAATTTTGATAACGAGTTTCAAGAAAAAATCATCGGTTGATTATACATATGTAAAAAAATAAAAATATAAATTTTTTTACTTTCAAGGTGTTGAATGCCAATGAAATAATTACATATAACTTTAATAATCAAAACGAAAAAAAATATAATTTCAAGTTTCGTTTGCGAATCATGTTTTTTTTTTTTTTTCAAATACGAGTTTGGCATTTTTAATCGATTCAATTGTCTTTTGATAAAGCGGAAATCACGATTAATATATTGACGGGAAATAGAATAAGAAATTTGAGAAGAAAAAAAATGAATAAATAAATAATTTATGTACTTGTGAAAGCGCGTATGTATACACCAACGCAGATGACATTGTCAAAGAATTATGCCAAGTTTAAATACACACACACAAACAGCATGTGTGTTAATAAATTATTATTTTTTTAACATCACCTGAGGCACGTTAATTCAAGATAAGAGTGAATTTACTCCCATCATAATCATCAACATCATATTCATCACACAGAAAATAAATTATTTAAAAAAATATAAATATGATCATGAATTGCAACTCAGACACTCTCGTTCCTCCCATTATATAAAATAATACAAATTTAAATTATTTACAAATTAATTTAAATTATATATCCTACACATTTTTAATCATCATATTTATTTATGACATACCCATCATCATCATCATTAACATGTAGATTTTAAAAATAATATGTAATTAGTTTTGATTTGAAAATGAAATTTAGTACGAAAAAAAATTATTTAAATAGAGTAATATTATTTAATAATTTTATTATATAAATATAAATAAAATGGAAAACCATTTGACCTTATTTTGCCTGCTGGTTTTTTATTCTACACCTACATTTTAATTTTATCCACCCACATGGAGACAGTCTCAACTCTCAAGTCAAAAATTTATACGCAACGTTGGAACTGGACAGGAGGTCACATCTTAATTTGGTCTTCACCAAAAAATAATATTAAATAATAATAATAATGTGAATTTTATGTTGTAATATCAAATGATTCATTCGTAGAAAAATTAATATAAGCATGATCAAACGATTATAATTAATTATTTTATTTTTAATTTAAAAAATGAATTTTTTTATTTTTTGGGTTTATTTTTCAACAGATGTTTGATTAAAATTATTCTATAGCGTGTTGATGATGATGATGATAATTTGATGAGTTTAAATTAATAGAAAATTTTAGTTTTATAAATAAAATATTATTTCATAAATAATAGTCTCCAGGGATTGGGTATACACACGCAACCAACTGGGACCATAATATTTTCCGCGAAATACGATATTCAATTGTATAAATAACCATTGGTGCCATGCTATTTTTGGGATTAATGTGAGGATTTGTTACTGGTACTCTGGCTGACTAGCTACCATCTCAACATCACATTGAATCATCAAGATAATTTAAACATTAATTAAATATTTTTATAAATAATTAATAAACAAGTTGAAAAATAATTTTTTTTTTTTTTTCATCTGCAGACATGATTATTTACGAGATATATTTTCCATATCATTGAGTGAGTAATATGATAAACAAAAATAAATTTTTATATGCATTTTGAGTCATCAATTTATTTATTCTGATAGTTGGCTTTGAAAATAACCGTTTAAAGGTTTTTTTTAATTTTCTAAAATTCACGTAAATTAAATTGAATTTTCTTACCATCCACGTTTGTTTATATCCCGATATTGAGCAACTGAAAATCCAAACATTGAACTAGATTCTTTTTTATAACTAGTATAATGTTTTGATTCAATATTAAATCCATCAACATGACACAATGTCAAACTTAATCCAATAAAAATCAAGTTAAACATTATCACCCTGCACATTTTATTTCGCATTTTAAAAATAATTTCTTTTTTTTATTTCACTGATAACACTTGATAAGCACTATTTATTTAACTGTCAAACGATAAATTTATTAAATATAAAATAAATAAACATCATTGAAATTAATTATTGTTAAATGAAAATATTTTTAAAAAGTGTAAAAAATTTTTAAAAAATTAAAAAAAAAATTTTCCTATTTTTTTAATTTTTCGATATTAATTAATTAAAAATTAAGGTAAATAATATTAAATAATATAATTATTATGGTGAATGAGTGTTGTATTAATTTGACAGACAGCCATGAACAGACCAGGATAGACTGACTTGGACTGACTGTAACAGACTGTAACGTAACAACTGTGTGGCTCTTTGAGTGGAGCTCTCTTTACGCGCGCACTCTCCCACCCGCCGTAAAAATGCAGCCGAAAAAAACGAAAAAAAAAATAAAAAATAATAATATACAGAAGCTATATGGGATCACTGTGTCTATAACACATGCAATCTAGTATAATATATACCACAAATAATCACAACACAGTAGTCCTAGTATTCTTTAAAATTTTTTTATCCTCAAAAATATATCACCCCTATGATCCCCATCATCCCCCTCTTGATTTTATATAAACCAACCCATATGTTTATATTATTCTGTTTTTTATTTATATAATCCCTCATGTCAAGTAATTTAATACACATTTTTTTTAATTTTTATATAATAATTGATTAGTGATTTGAATATTTTTGTTGAAAAAAATTTTAAATTAATATTGAGAGGTCAATGTTATGTCATATAATTAATCGTTTTTTTTCAAATGTTGAATTTAATTTTTAATTATCAGTAAAATGTTAATTAAGATTAATTATTTTGGTTATTTTTAAAAATTAATAATAATTATTATTTATATTATGTTAATGGTAATTTTTATTTTATTTGGAAAAATTATTATTTTTATATAATGAATTTCTAATGAAAAGCGGAAGTTTGATGATGATTTTCTATTGATAAATTTATCTTGTTTAGTTTTTGATAATATTAAGTCATGGATATTAGTCATTAGGTGGGATCATCGTTTGCTAACTGTTTTTTATCGTGATTTTTATCTTTTTTCTTTTATTTTTCTTTTGGTTGGATTATTATTATCTTGTTGATGATTCAAGACATGGATTTTCTTTTTTTTTTTATGTTTACATAAATGAGTATTGATTATTTAAGAAAAAAAAATATATATATTTGTAAATTGATTTTTGAATTGTGATATTATTTATAGATTTTTTTTTGTTTGGATTGACAATCGAGGCGCCACTTACTGGAGAGAATGTGACAAGACAAATTGACAAGATGATGATTGAAAAATAATTTATAAAAAGTAAAAACTTTCTGAATTCTTGTTTTATAACTATAAAAATTTATATTATGAAAAATAATAAAAAATATGGTACAAGATAAAAAAGATGCTGGAAGAAAAGAGAATAACAAAAATGACATAAAAAAAAATGAAAATTAATTTGTCTGGACTCTCGATTAGTGAGTTTAAAAAATAATAGAAAAAATAAAAATAATCAAATAAAATATAACAATAAAAAAATACAATGAAATTTGATTTTTTTTTTCTTGGAATTAAAAAGGATTGGCCAGTTTGATCAACATTCTGGCAGGTATCAAGAAAAATATCTAGCTAAAAATTTTTTTACTATTTGTTTGATTCATCATAAAAAGGAGCAAAAAAAATAACAAAAAATGTTGTTATTTTTAATCGACGAATTAATAATTTAATTGTTAATTTTAATTAACAACATGTAAATAGTATTTAAACAAATAAACTCAATAATAATAAAGAAGAAAAAAAATAAGTTTTTTAAATTTTTTTTTACCTTGGAGTAGCCAGCAACCACCAACATCAATTAAAACCATCAAATCATCTTGATAAAACTTCAACATGGCACTAATGTTCAATTGTTTATAACAAAAATATCTCATTGTTTATAAAATTTTCGTAGATAATTTTCACAAAATTAATCTTGATTTTTGAGTAAAAAATTCACACACGAACAAAATGTATTTTATTTTTTTTTTTTGACAAAATATTTAGTGGCTCAATAATTTGTTAATCAATTGCCTATATTTATTTATTTATCAAATTATTATTATTTTTAAAATAATAACATCACTTGAGACACTTTTTTAAACACGAAACATGATTTTTTTTTTTTTCCAACAATAATAAAACCGAGTATTTGCTTTTGAGGTTACGTTGTCATTCACAAAACTTTTATTATTATTTTGACTTCTAATTGTTCATTGTCACGTTAAATATTTATCAAAAACAGTTGAAATAATTAATCCAAGCTTATTAAATGTATGAAAAACTAAACAAAGATATTATATGTTCTTGCAAATCGAAAAATGGAGCAGTCTAAGAACAGGTATTTTTGATGACAATCAAACTAGCAAACTCACTGTTTGAACTCTAAAACTAGCCACAAAACTATACCAAAAATAATCACAGTATGTTCTATTTATTAAAGCAACTAATTAACAATTAATTTCATATTAAAATACAGCTAAAATTACTTCATAACAGCAACGAGTTGGCGGATACAACGTATCGTTGCCTAAACAACACAAAACTAAATTTCACCTTGCAACATCCAGGTGGCAATTATTTTTTAAAGACCGCTATATTACCGATTCAATTAAAAATGGCCAATTTTTCAAAAAAAAAAAAATTTTAATTTTAATTATCTATACTAACTAAATTGTTAATTAAAAAATCATTAAAAATAATTAAAAATAAATATTAAAAAAATTAATTATAATTGTGTAAATAAAAATTAAAAAAATTAATTAATTATTGAATTTTTTTTTATTACAATATTTAATTTGTAAATTATTATTCAAATAAACATTAAAAATGCATATTACAAGTATTTTAATTCAGTAAGAAATAAGTTTATAGATATTGCCTAAAAATTAATAATCTTTACATTAAAAATAAAAAAAATTTATTTTAATATAAATAAATAAATTGTATTATATATATTTAAATTTCGACTAGTTAATATACAAGTACATTGTATTCTCTTCTTTATAAAAAGAAAAAAAAAAAAGGCATCAATTTATCATAGTTTTACAAGACTCAATTTGGATCATTAAATTTGGCAGCGATTTTAAAATAAATTTTTCCAAGTTGTTTATTTTTTCTTTTCATATAAAATTTGTGTTTAAATTACAAAAAAAAAAATTTATTATTTCATCAAATGCTTTCTAATCATCTCTAAAAACATGGAGAAAAAAAAAAAAAAAAAAATTAATTAATTAAAAAAACTTGAAGTAAAATTAAAATGAAAAAAATAAAAAACTACCAACTAACATTTCCATTTTTGAGTTCTTTGTATGCAGACGCAGTAATAATACCATGACTTTGATTATGGCTAATAATTGAACGATAATTTTTCATTGTTGTTGTATTTGTTGCTCCTGATGTTGATGATGTAATTGTTGATGTTGGTTTTTGTCTCAAATGACTCTTCAATGCTTGACTACGTGTTGCCTTGTTGCAAGAACTAGTTGTACAATTTCTTTGTACAGCTGATCTAGTAACCATTGGCATTGTTTGATTGAGATAATTTTGTATGACCTGATTATGTGATATATTGTTGTTGATTGAATGGGTTCCATTGACAAAATGTTTTGTAACATTATTAGGCATTTTATTTGCAATTATTACTTGACTTCTTGGACTATCTTGACTTGGACGTTTTGGCAGAGGGTATCTCATTGGATTAACTGGTGTTTTAGCAAGTGACAATCTTGCTAATACTGGTATTTGTTTAACTCCTCTTCGTAATTTTTGTTGAACTGGTTGTTGATTCAATTTACCATTTGTTCCACACTGAAATTAAAAATTAACATAATATTATTTTTCATTTTTTTTTCCAACTCTTCTACATCATTTTTTTGCTTTTCATATTCATCCCTATTTATCAACTTATTTGCTAATTTTTTTCTAATCTAAATTATATTTTTTTTAAGCTACATGCACAATGACATTTATCACGACTAATTACAGTACCTAAAAATAATCCATATGACTTGTTGCCTGTAAATAATAATTTTACATTTACACGAAAATTTTATCTATTTCAATGTAAAACTGTTTTTTTAAAATTAACATTATTTAAAATTAATTATTTATTTATATTATTTTTTACCACTACTATTTGATCCGACTGTATTGAACGTTGTGACTTGACGAATTTTTGATGTTGTTGACTCAAACACTGGCAGCTTTTAGCTTGACTTGGTGGTGCATTACGAAAGTTTCCATTGATCAAATTATTTGCATACTGGGAAATGACGTTTCTTTCTGTTAACAAAATATTTGTTTTTTTACATTAAAATTATTTCTATTTGTTTCTATTTTTATTTTTTTTATACCATTTGAACGCATATCTGGATGTCTAAACAATTCATTTCTTTCTTTTTCTTTTCTAATATCATCAATAGGAAAATGTAAATTTTTTTTTGCTGGTGCATCACCTTGACCAGCATTATTTGTGTCTTTTCTAATGTGTTCAGATAATCTTCGTATTCTTGCTTTAGACCTTGATACACAATAATTTTTATAATTATAAATATTCAAAATTAAATTAATAAATATTAGACTTACATATTTTTGTGCTTTTTATGTTTTTCATCCATCATTGCATAGAGTTTATTTCTGTACTCGTCAATTGAAAGTTGTACATCATCACGAAGTGGTGGAATAACATTTGCTCCACGTTCTGGTTCTCTTGCTCGATGATGAAAGCTTAAAAATTATTAATCAACAATTACAACAAGTTATTTAAAGTTATTAACTTTGACAAATAAATAAATTAAAAATTACGCAGCAACATAAGGATGTTCCAATGCTTGAACAGCTGTTAATCTATTATTTGGATTAAATATAATTAAACGTTTCAATAAATCAAGTGCTGTATCTGATATATTTGTAAAAAGTTGTTCAAGTGGACGTCGTGGTATATTTGGTGTTTTTTCTAATAAATTTGATCCATAACCAGCACTTACTGAAGCAATATCTATCAAACAAAAAAAAAATAAATCAACATCTAAATAATTTTTAAAATAATAAACAAATAAATTTATATAAAAACCTTCTGGTGTAGGTGGTGGTAAAGTTGCCATGATTCTTTCAACTTGATTAATTGTTGATGTTCCAGGAAATAGAGGTTTTTCCAGTAACATTTCACCAAGTATACAACCCAATGACCACATATCAATACCTTTTGTATATTTTTTAGAAGCAATTAATATTTCTGGTGCACGATACCATCTTGTTGCAACATAATCAGTCAATGTTGGATCACATCCAGTCTCACCAACACCATCAGTAATTTGTGTAACTGATCTTGCTAATCCAAAGTCAGCTATTTTACAATGACACTGAGCATTCAATAATATATTTGATGGCTAAAATTAATATTAATTAATTAATTTAACATATAACCTTTTATTTATTGATGAAAATATTTAATTACCTTTAAATCTCTGTGTATGACATTTCCAGAATGAATATATTTTATTGCTTTAAATAGTTGATACATAATAAAAACCTTGTGAATGTCTTTTAATATGTTACGTTTTTTTATAACATTATGAAGATCAGTTTCTAAAAAATATAATTATTTATTTAAAACAAAATTGATAATTATAATTGTTTTTTTTAAATTACCCATGAATTCAAATATCAAATAAATATCACGATCATTATCAGCTTTGTGTAGGCCAATTAGCTGTATGATATTTTCATGATTTGATAATGATAATAGAAACATTATTTCACGAAATGTACGTTGAGCATCAGTTTGATTTCTAAATGCATCAAATATTTTTTTAACAGCTACTGTTTCATGTGATTTTCTATCAACAGCTTTCCAAACAATTCCATATGCCTGTCAATAAATAAAATAAAAATTTTATTAAAAAAAAATATACCATTTCCAAATCAATAAAATATTTATTTCATTTTTTTTTTTTTCAAGTTTGTCATAAATAAAATCGGTGCTTGGTACGATTGTTTTATCTATATCACTAAGCATCGAAAAAAAAAAAAAATACAAACATCTAAATGACGTATTAAATTTATTTATTTATTAAAATAAAATATTATTAATTAACAAATAAATAATAATGAAAAATATGTTAATAAATTTACTAATAACAATTAGCTATAATTATTTTTTCAAGGATAAAAATATTTTTCATTAACATTGTTAGTTAATTAACAAAATTAACAATTAAATTGATAAATAATATGTTTAAAAAAAAATATTTAAAAGCTAGTAAATTAATTATTAAATTAAATATTTACCCCTTTGCCAAGTCGTCGAATAATGTTGTACTGCTTGGTGACATGACTGTCAATTTCTCCAAGTTTTTCATGACTTTTACCTGACATTATTTTTAATTATTTATCACCTGAGCTGGTCGTTAAACGCCGGCTTCAAGGTCTCAATAATTAAACTTGATATTATGACTATTAAATAATATTTTTTCCCCACGATGTTCAACTGCTTTTGATAATTTACTGACGATGTTGTTGATGGTATGATGATGATGACAAAGGGGCTGATCTAATTTGCAGACAAATTCACATTTCTTACCAACATTCAAATAAATATTATACCCAAGTAAATTGTTTTTTATTTTTTTCCTAATTTTATAATATTTTTGTTATTTTATTTGACATTTGACACAACGATTGTCGTTGTGTTTTTTTTTTTTTTTTTATTTCTTTTTATCAACATGTATGTTTCAGTTGTCAAGACAACTGAAATTATCAACAATGTGTTGTGTGTCCCCTTCTTATTCGTTCGTTTATCAAGTTTATTTAAAAATAATTTTATTCTACCAAAAAAAGATTATTAATTAACTGTATAATTAAATAAACATTACAAGTTTTTTTTTTTTTTAATCCATACAAGCATTTTTATTCAGTCATCAAATCAAGTACACACATCATCTTAAGTATATTTTTTTTTTTCTCATCATTATAAATTATATTCAAAAATTACAATTATTTATGAAATCTATTTTTACAATAATTATTATTAGGATATCAGTTTTTTTTCTTTTTAGTACGAAAATAATTAACTGATTTATACATTTTTTATTTTTTCTTCAATGTGCTTTAAATAATAAATTAATATTTTTTTAAATACAATGATAGAAAATTATTTAAAGAAAATAAATGCAAAAAAAATAATTTGATGGTCCGAGGTACATACTGGAAGATACACGACTTATATGCTGGATTATTATTTAATTTTCGAATCAACGAAATTATGTAGATTATAGAAAAAAATGAAAATAAAAATTTTAACAAAAAAAAATAATAAACATCATTAAAAATATGATGAACGACACTTTTAGTGTGCATAATTTTGAAAGAAAAAATAATAAATTGTTTTGTTTATTTTCATTACCAAAATACTAACAGTACGAATTTGTGTCGATCAATGTTTTTCTTTGAATATTATTGTTTAGACTTTTACGAAAAATAAATAAATATGATCAAGTCTCGAAGAAACTGAGTAAATATTATTTTTCATATTCACTGGAATTTACTTTAAACGAAAATTATTGTTTTTTTTTTTTTTGTTGATCGACATTGTTTATAGGTACTTGGTATAAGAAAATAAAAAAATAATAAAAATTTACTTTCTTGGTTGCTGAATGACCATTGTCTTGGAGCAATTATTAGTACGAGCTTCATGTGTTGGAGTTGGTTTATCATGAAAATGTTGCACAGCTTCTGGTGGAAAATCAGCATGTCCTCGTGATGGAGCACCACTTATTGTGACTGCTGGTGTACTACAATCAAACAAAAACAAAAACAAATTTTTAGTCCAATTAATAAGAAAAAAAAATCAATTAATTTACCTGTTTGCTAATTTACTTTCTTCAGACTCTTTTGCTGGCTTTGGTTCACGTTCTGGATTTTTGTGTTGAGTTATTCTCATACCACCAGCTTTGACTGAAAAATAAATAATCAAAAAAATTATAATTCAATCAAGTGATGACAATTGCATTTTCACATATCAAACAGCCATTTTAAAATATCAAAAAATATATATTTTTATCATAAAACAATTAATTTAAAAATAAATAATTTAATTAATAACATACCTGCTGGAGGATGACCAGCCATCAATTTGCATTCATCTGGACTCGACATTGTTGTTAATAACAATAAATTTAATTAACTATTATTATTAATAAACAATATGGTAGTTTTTTCTTTATTTTAATATACGTTCGATTGAGTAGACTGCTTGTTCGTTTATGACCAGTTTATGACGACGTGGGTGAGATGTTTGCAATGGTTTGCCAGTAGAAAAAGTGAGAGAGAAATGTTATCACTCCTGATTATTCAAGAGAGAAAAAGAGATAGTATGATATATTTGTACGTCGCAATAAGCCGCATCACATACACATAACACACACACAGTGATAGTCGTCAAGGTGGTGCTGTTTTTGTTGTTTATTTATTTATTTATTTATTTTTTACATAAAAATTCAAGGTTGCTCGATCACGTGATTGTGTCGCCAATCGCCATTATTGTTTTGAATCACGTGGTGCATTTAGCGCTGTATCAAGGTGGTGATATTTTGTACTGGGGTTTGAAAAATTTTGTTGTAACCGTTTGTTGGAGAGGAGAGAGAAAAACATAACAAAAGAAAATTAAAAACACACTGAAACACACGCTAGTGCACGCCAGACAGGAACAGACAGGTCATAAAAGCCATTAAAGTTTATAGGGTCTAACCAAGACACTGGTCTGTCTTGATTGATAATAAAATAAATAAATAACAAAGTGAAGATTAATGATAATATAATTATTTTATGTGAAAAAATTAATAAATATTATTTGTGATGGCTGATCAACAAGAATCTTTTGTCGTTGACGACAGTGATGAACAAGCTGAGACAGATATTGAATCAACTGATGATGAAATATATGGTGAAAATAGATCAATTGGTAGAAAATCAAATGCCCATCCAATCATGGAATCTGATGTTGACTCGTAAGTATTGACATTATTGTTAAAATGTTTTTCAATAAATTTGTTAATTTATTTTGTTGTTATTATTTTAAGACTATGTTCTGATGAGGATGATGAGGATGATGATCATTCATTGCCACAAGACTTCAATGCATCAATTTCTAAAGCTATTCGTCGTAGTTTACACAAAATTGGTAAAGAAAATATTCCTGATAGTGACATGGACCACGAGGATAATGGCCAATCATCTGGTAAATTAATATCATCATTATTTTTCATTTAAAAAATTTTCTGTTTGATGTATAATTTTTTATGTTTTATTGATAATTTAGATTCTGACAACAATTGGACAAGATCTCGTATAAAAAATCGTGTAATGAGTGGCAGTGGTGATTCAAGTATCTGCAGTCAAACTGATGAAGATGACAAGCCAAAAAATGTTAAAAAAAAATTTCGAAGAATAAAAATAATTTCAGTAGACAGTGATTCAGATGAGGATGATGATGAACAACTTCGTGATGAATCTCGTCGTGGTAAATTTTCTAGAGTTATGAATGATACAAGTGAAGATGATGTTGAAATGATTACAAAAACAATATCAAATCTTTCAACAATGTCAATGCACATTGATGTTGATGAATCGACAAATAAAACAGCCAATAATATTGATGAATCGACAAATACAACAGCCAATAATCTTGATGAATCAAAAGTAGTTGATGTCACTACTTCAATGCATATTGATGTTGATGAATCAACAAATAAAACAGCCAATAATCTTGATGAATCAAAAATAGTTGATATTACTACTTCATCTGCTGATGAAGATGATGCTGAAAAATCAATTGTTCGTGAAGCAAAAATAGTAAATAATTCAAAAGAAAAATTACATACTTCTGGAAGAAATAATATTATTGATGATGACAGTTCATCAGATGAAGATGTTGTTATTCAAGAGACAACAAATAAAAATGATACACTACAAATTGATGATTCAGATTCATCTAATCATTATGTGCCAGAATCATCACATGAAATTGATGATTTACCAGTATTTAAATTTGGTAAAACTGAAAGACCCTCAAGTATTGTTAATATTCAACCAAGCATCGAGGAATCATATCAAAATGATGACATTGATGAACAAATTGATGAAGTATCTCGAGAAATATTAAAATCAAAAAAGTTTCTTTCAAGTTGTCATGTTGATAACTTGCCAGATGGTGGTCTTAAAATGCGTGAAAATATATCAATACTTGAAGAAAAATTATCAAACTTAAAAGCAAAATTAAATAACAATAAAAAAATTAAATCAACACGTAAATCAAATGAAATTAAAACAGTACCATTCATGACATCATCACCATATAATTTTGACAATAAAAAAAATACTTTACAATCACAAATAAATGATATAAAAATTAACTACAATGACTCAAATGAATCATCATCTGATCATGATGTTGGTAGTACATCATCAGACAGTGATAATGATGATGATGATGATAATAAATTTTCAATGAACAACAGAGACAATATGTTACATAAATTATTATATCAAAGTCCAAAAGCTGGTTTTGATTTTAATAAACTAGGTGATATTGCAAAAGCAACATTTGAACGTGAAGAACAATTAACAGTTGAGACATTAAAAAATTTTCATGGTTCATTAGAAACATGTCCAGATGAAAATGTTTTACACAAAGACCCACGTGGTTTAAAAATAAATTTAATGCCACATCAAAAACATGCACTTGCATGGTTATTATGGCGTGAAAAACAAAAACCACCAAGTGGTTTATTAGCTGATGACATGGGTCTTGGTAAAACATTGACAATGATATCACTTGTTATGGAATCCAATGAAATTGATGGTGATGATGATAGTAGTAAATCATCAAGTGAAGATGAATGGATATCTAAAAAATCAAAATCAAATATAAAATATCATGGTAATACACTTGTTGTTTGTCCAGCATCATTGATTAATCAATGGGCTCAAGAAATAAAAGAACGTGTTAAACCAGGTATATTATCAGTTGATCAACAACATGGTCCAAATAGAGAAACATCAATATCAAAAATAGCTAATAAAGATATTGTCTTAACAACATATGCAATATTATCACGTGCACATAAAAGTCATACAGCATTATTTAGAATTAAATGGAAAAGAGTTATACTTGATGAATCACATGTTATTAGAAATCATAAAAGTCAATGCTCTGAAGCAGTATGTGATCTTATGGCTGATAAACGTTGGGCAATGACTGGTACACCAATTCATAATAAAGAAATGGATCTTTATGCATTATTAAAATTTTTAAAAATATCACCATTTGATGATATACGTACATGGAAACGTTGGGTTGATAATAAAGATTCAGCTGGACATGAAAGATTAGCAACTGTTATTAAAACACTTATGTTACGTCGAACAAAAGACGATTTAACTAAAAAAGGTTTACTTGAAAAGTTACCAGAAAAAATGATTGATATTATTTGGGTTGATATGGATCCAGAAGAAAAAGTAATATATCAAAAAGTTATGTTATATTCAAAAACATTATTTGCTCAATTTTTATCACAAAGAGCTGATAAACAAAGATTATTTGAAATTGGTGGACAACAATATGCTGATCCAACACGTTATTTTGATCCAGTTGAACGTAATTTTAATAGAGCACAACAAAGATTATTAGCAACACATGCTGAAGTTAAATCACATGAAATTTTAGTACTTTTATTGAGATTACGTCAAGTATGTTGTCATTTATCATTGATTCATGCAATGTTAGATCAAGATGATTTAGATCAAAGTGGAATTGGTGGTGGACATGATGTTGATGCTGATATATTATTAAAAATGAGTAATATGGGAATAAATAAATCATTATTTAATGATGATAATGATGCTGCTGGTGATGATGATGATGATATGGGTGTTGATGAACGTGTTAAAAATAATTTATTAACATCTGATAATCCAGTATTTGAAAGAGAACGTAAAAGTTCAAAATTACGTGCTGTTATTGAACTTGTTACTAACATTATTAAAAAAGATGAAAAAGTCATTGTTGTATCACAATGGACAACATTACTTAATATTGTTGCTGAAAATCTTGATGAAATTAAAAATGCAACATATAAAAAATTTACTGGTCAAGTTGCTGTTAAAGATCGTCAAGAAATCATTAATGCTTTTAATAATGATATTGATCCACGTATATTGTTACTATCATTAACTGCTGGTGGTGTTGGATTAAATCTTGTTGGTGCTAATCATTTAATACTTATGGATATACATTGGAATCCACAGTTGGAATCACAAGCACAAGATCGTATTTATCGTTTTGGACAAAATAAAAATGTAACTATTTATAAAGTTCTTATGACTGATAGTATTGAAGAACGTATTAAATTATTGCAAGAAAAAAAACTTCAAATTGCATCAAGTGTACTTACTGGAAGTGGCAAAGTTACCAGTTCTAAATTAACACTTGATGATCTTAAATCACTTTTTGGTTTTAACAGAGTTTAAATACTCATGTTCTTTTTTTTTTTTCTTTATTACTTTTTTTTTTTTTTTACTTAAACAAAATATTAATTAATTAACAATTAGTTTTATTTTTATGCTAGATTTATTATTTTTTAGACTGTGCCATTATTATTTATTTAAAAAAAAAAAACAAAATATTTCAATGAACTAAACTTTAGACTATATTTGTCAGCATGTAGAGTTATTTTTTTTTTTTTACTTATCATTTGTTTTTGTGTTTTCAATAATCAAATTTATCAGTGGTCTTAAACGACATACAATTATTTGTTAAAAGTAAATAATATTGGTACCAAAGGAGCTTGAATTTTCTATTAAAAATAAGTATTTTTCAACAGAATTCTGAATTAAATCTTGACTAAAATATTTACTTAATTAATAAACAAGTTTTTTTATACAATTCAGCAATAATGTTTGTGTAATTTATAATTATCTGTATTTTTATAAGAAAAAAAAAAAAAAACAACAAATGTAATATTTTAAGTTGATCTCAAAGTATTGGAGTTTAATATTAATTAATAATAAAAATAATTTTATATGAATGAATTTAATTTTATTATTTATTTAAAAAAAAAAAACCTAGATGTTTAAAGTTGAAAAAAAAAAATTAGCAGATATTACAGTGATATTATGTTTTGTATTTATTATCAACAATAATTAGATGATAAATAATTGAGTCCTAGATATGTCTAGATAATGCAAGATAATGTACTATTGGATGTTCGCACATGCGCTGAATGATCCTTGTGATTTTCTTGGATCTTGTTTGAACTTGTTCAATCTTGTTCCGCCTGGTTCTACCAGAGCTACCAGAGTTCCAGTCTCACACTCTCACGTGTCTAACAGTGTGTAATGTGCATTGGCTGAGCATAGAGGTTCACCTTGTTCACCTTCCGGTGTTATTGTTTTTCAGTGGTCTCCACGTGTTTAAAATTTATCTCAAGTTATACAACAATTTGTAATAAATAATAATATATTTATTTATAAAAATGACAAAAAATATATTAAAAAGAAATATCGAGAGTATCGAGACATCAGTTGAATTACCAGCAAAACGATCATCTGATGAACCTCCAGCAAAAAAGGTATTTATTATTTAACCTTAAATGATGTACTACTATTAATTGAAAAAATATTAATTAATAAAATTATATTTAACCAGGTAAAATGGATAAATCGACAACGAGTATTAATGCTCACATCACGTGGAATAAATAATCGTGATCGTATTTTAATGGAAAACTTAAAAAAGCTGTTGCCTCATCATCGTGCTGAAGCCAAGATGGAAAGACAAAAAAATCTTCAAGTTATCAATGAAATATGTGAATCTAAAAATTGTAACAAAGCAATATTATTTGAAGTTAAAGACTTTTTGGCACCGCTGTTTCAAATGCTTAACCATCATCAGAAAATTTATTGTTGAAAATGGCAAGTATCAATTGATAAACAAAAAAAAAAAAAAAATATATAACAAAATAATAATTAATTGATTAATAATGTTTATTTAAATTTTTACAGTTTATACAATGGATCATTTAACATTAACTGGTAATTGTTTAAAAGGATCAAGACCAATATTATCATTTGATGAAAGTTTTGATCGGTTACCACATTATAAATTGATAAAAGAATTATTAAGTCAAATATTTGGTGTACCAAATAAACATCCGCAAAGTAAACCATTTTTTGATCATGTTTATACATTTAGTATTGATGATAATAAAATATGGTTTAGAAATTATCAAATATTAACTGAAGATGGTGGTCTTGCTGAAATTGGACCAAGATTTGTATTAAATCCAGTTAAAATATTTGCTGGTAGTTTTGGAGGTGAAACAATTTGGGATAATCCAAAATACATATCACCAGCAAAATATCGTCAATCACTTGACATACAAGCACGTGATAAATATTTAAATCAAATTGAACAAAAAATGAATGCGAAAGCTAGAAAGCCGTCCAAAACATACAACCTTAATCCACTGGATGATATATTTAAATTAGCATACAAAGAATAAATGTAAAAAGTTATGTTAATTTAAATATATCATCGAGTGAATCAAGTTATTATTACTAATAACTGTACTTGGTAAAAATAATATTTATTTATTTAATAAAAAAACAAAATTACAAAAATATTTTATTTTCTAAACATTTGTAAATATTTATTTCTAAACCAACATAGTTCTTACTCAAGCTTTTAAGTACATATACATTTTTAATTAAACACTAATTAAAAAAAAAAAAAAAAAATCATGCTACCAAATACCAACTGCTACCAACCAAACCTAAAAATAAAAAAAAAACATGTCCCCTGTTTATGTAATGTCACGTTGTTTGTCTAAATAAAAAAAAAAAAAAAACACATCGCAATTTACGTGTTGAATAATAAGTAAATTTTAAAAAAGTAATTACAATTAGCAATAAATTAAAATTACAATTACTTGACAATAAAAATTTCATTGAAATTACGTATTATCATAATTGAATCAATAATCGATTCACCTTTTTTTTTTTTTTATATTAAATAATAAAAACAGATGACTCAGTTTGTCAGTCGTGTAATTTCCGTTGCCAGGAGACAATCGTTGAATTATTTTGGTCGACAAGGATTTCATTTATCATCAAAAAATATGGTTATCGCTGTAAGTTTAATTGACATAATATTTAAAAATTAAAAAATTAATAATTGATTGATAAAATGATAGGTTGGAGATCAATTACCAGCAATAGACCTCTACGAGGATGCTCCAAGTAACAAGGTTAACATTGCTGAAGTTGCTGCTGGACAAAAAATAATTATATTTGGTGTACCTGGTGCATTTACTCCAGGATGTTCAAAAGTAATTACTTTTCTCACTTTATAATTTGCTTAAAAAAATGCAAATTAATTATTTAATTTGTTTATTTTTTAGACTCATCTTCCTGGTTATATTACAAGAGCTGAAGAGCTCAAAGAAAAAGGTATTTCTTCAATCTTTTGTGTCAGTATAAATGATCCATTTGTCATGGCAGCATGGGGAAAACATCAAGGAGCAGATGGAAAAGTAATTAATTATATTTAACACCTTTTAAATATTTTGATTAATTATAATAATTTTTCTATTATTGTATTGATAGGTTAGAATGCTTGCTGATACAAATGGTGATTTTACAAAAGCACTTGATGTTGAAGTTGATCTTGCTGTACTTGGTGGTACTCGTAGCAAACGCTACTCCATGGTTGTCGACAATGGAACAATCAAAGAGCTTAATATTGAACCTGATAATACTGGTTTAAGTTGCTCATTGGCTGATCGTATTAATGCATAATTTAATCACCTGATATTATTAATTTTCTTCTGAGCAAATATCCTAATTATATGTGATATAAACACCATTTGTTTTTTTTTTTTTTTTTCTACTTTATTGTAACAAGGTTTTTACCTACTAGATTTTTGTTAAACACTTGAAATTATTTTTTTCTTTAACACTATAATGTCAAATAATAATTTGATGTATTTAAAAAATTGCTCTGTTGAAAAAAAAAAAAATGATTGACAAATAAATAATAATTACATCAATATCTGGAATTTATTTAATCATAAATAATTAAATTTTATTATTATTTTATAATTGATTTAAATGACTCAATGTATTATTTAATGATTATAAAATTTTAAATAACAAAATGCTGAAAAACAAAATAATTTACAATTATTAAAAAATGAAAATAACAAGTTGCTTGAAATTATAATTCAATTTTATTTATTACATCATTTGTTGTATACAAAAACGTCATGAAATTGACAAACAAAAAAATATATGGTACGTTAATGAAGATTAATTATTTTTAAAAAAATGTATCAACAAATTTTAAATTTAATTATTTTTAATTGTAGCAATATATTCTTGTTTTTAATTGTTTTTTAGTTTAAAGAAAAATAGCTAAATATTAATCATACATACGAGAATTCAAAGGTAGATTAAATATTTTAAAAAAATTAATAATTAAAGCTATTATCACGCTTCAAATTACTTTTGGTTAAAATGGCTACAACTAATATTGTCATGGAAGTTGAAAAACAAAAAACAAGGGGATAATTTTTTATGATAATTTAAAAACAAAAAAAAAGGAAGAATAAATATTTTAATTGGTTATTGTGGTATGTCATTTAAACCGATGATTGGTACTGGTGGTGGTAAATCAGCATGTAAATGTTTTGCAAAATTATAAGTCATTATTTTAGGTGCAATATATCCACCAAAACCATCACGTCCTTTGTGATAAATACCAGCACCAGATAATGGAAATGGTGGATCTGTATAAACTGGTTGAATATCAATAAATGGTATTGTTGTTTGTGCAGCATCTTTTTTAAGATCAGTTGGATTAAAATGAAGAAATTGATTTGTTTTTGTATCAGGAAAATTTGGAGCTTTTGTTTTAGTTGATACATCCAATTCTTTTGTATTAAATTCAGTTCTAAAATTAAAATTTTCATTAATAAATTACATTTATATCAATTTATTATAATTAGATTTTTAATTAGAAAATATTATTGATATTTTATTACCTTGGACCAAGTTGATTTGTATGAGTAGTCATGTCAGTGTTATCATTACTAATCCAAACACTCATCTCCATTGGTTTATTCAATAAACCACTTGTAAAATTAAATGGTGTAACACGAATTTCAAAATTTAAATGTGCTCCAATTAATTTAAATCTTACACCTGTAATAATAATTGTTATTATTCACATTTGTGTTATTTAATTTTGTTGATGATTAAATGATTATATACCAGTAAGAAGTTGATCATCTTTTCCAACTAAATCATCCAAGTCAATGGCTCTACGATCCCATGATAGTGAATGGAAATCACGATTTTTCAAAACATTGTTATCAGTTATTGTGAAATTATCAACTGGTTTCCAGGTTACTGATGATTGATCAATTTCACCTCGTGCTAATAGCTTGCCTTCTTGTATTTGAAGATGAACCATGTGATTTTTTTTAACCAATTTTACACCAGTTACAACTCTGTAAATTAAATCATTCAATTAAATACACCTCCAGGTATTTATTTATAAAAAAGAAAACTTACTTGTTGTTGGCAATGTCAGATGTAACATCACGTAAATTAAAATAACGATCACTTTCTGGATGATCTTCATCGCAATAACACATGCAATAACTACAATGCCAAAATATCCAACGCCACCAACTGTCCACCTTTATTGTTGGTCTTGTACATGTATTTTTTTGACCAAATTGTTTACCATTTTCATATTCAATATACTCATATCTTCTGTGACTATTTTTTTCCGATGGACAAATCCACATATCAGCATCAACATATTGACAATGAAGAACTTTTCCATTACATTTACGTTGTTGTTTACAATATTTATTATCAAAACAACCATGAACTTGTGAATATTCATATGAACCACAACTTTTAAAGCATGATTGTTCACGATTTAAATCAACTTCATTGACAATATATCCTTGAAATAAATTTTTCATTTCTTCATAAGTTTTTCCTTCTTCTTGAATTTGTGGATCACATTTCCATAAATCAGATGGAGCAAATGCCATGGCAGTACGAACAGCAACAAGTGTCTCAGATGTTCTTGTACCATAATCTCTAAATGTTTTATTTATTTCCTCCTCAAATGTACCTGTATAAATCGAAATATTAAATCACCAATTTAAACACCCTTTTTTTGTCTTTTATCAATCGAAATTAACAAAATTTCAAGCCTAAATTTCGAGTTAGAAAAAAAAAAGATAATTACCATTTTTATACAAACGAAGAAGTGTATATGAAAATTGCATCATTGCACATCCTTTTATTTCAGCAAGTGCAATTGTCGTGTAAAGATTGTAAAGTACTTGTTGAGGTGATTGATTTTCATTGCAAATTTGTGCAGATACTTCCTGCAATAAAATAAATTTAATTTTAATTTTTTTAAACAATATAAAATTAATAATAAATATCAACAATAATTATAAATTAATATATATTTAATGCTACCTTGAAAGCATGAATAAATAAAGTGTCTTTAATTATTAAATCTGAAATACGTTTAAGTGCATTAGGCACAGCAACATTTGGGTCACTCAATATAACATCAGAAAATATAATCCACTGTTGTAAATTAAATGTCTGTTTTTTTTGTATATTATCATGTAATTTTTGTCTAAATGAATCGTATAAACCATTTAATATTCTCATATCATTTTGTGCTCTAGACCATAGCCATAATGAACTCAATGAACTCAAATGACCTCTACCAATATTTGGCATTTCATTATCAATTTTATTACCATAGCTATCATATAGCTTTAATATTTTATCATAAACATCATTATCAGATCTTTCTTGAAATTTTTTTTCAATTGATACATCTTTTAATTCCAATAAATCATTTCGTAATTTATCAATTGTTGAAAAATCATTTTTAACACCATTTACAATCCATAAATTCACTATAAATATTATTATTGTTACTTTCATCTTGCTTATTTTTTATTACTTTAATAATTTATTTATTTCAACACAATATTTATCTGACAAGCTTGCATCACACAAGGATAACTAAAACATTATTAAAAATATTATTCATCATTATCACAAGCATTAAAGTAGAGACAGAAAAATGGTACGGTACCATACAACGCCACTGATAAAATGATGAAAAATAAAATTATAAACCTCAAAGAAATACACAAAAATAATTGCTCACAATGACGGTATTTTCATTACTATATATTTAAATAATAATAATAATAATATCAATGATAAATATTTCTTTGTCTCGAGAGTGAAAAACCAAGGCTACAAGGTGAACACCACACTTTTTTTATGTTCATTCAACAAGTTTTTTTTTTAATTTTTTTTTTGTTAAATAAAAAACCACATACACATCAACATGGTGTGTAACTTAACTCTTTCTTTCCTTTTTTTTTCAACTGATTATTGTTATTATTAAAGTAACTGTCGATGTATATATGTTTTTTTTTTTTTTTTTCTTTTGTTTAATTTAATAATAAACGAGCTTTAGCTTGCTTCAGCTAACAAGATGCAGAAGTGGGTGTGTAAACTGGTATATCAGCATGACTGTTGAATTTATTTAATAAAAAATATATAGAGTAAAAATATATAGACCCTTTTTTTTTTATGAAAACAATTTGTTAAATTAATGTGAACGAGTCAACGTCAGAGGATAAAATGACTTGTGGAAATATTGTTGACTGAATAAAGTCACCACCACTCAATTTTCTATTACTCAATTTACTTGACAAAAATATAGATATATTTGTTAATATACACAATGAAGGTTTTTTTTTTTATTTGTAAATATATTATCCCTCTTTTGCTTCTCTCTTTGGCTCTGAATATGCAAATTGCAGCGATTCATTAAATTTATTAATAAAAAAATTAGGTATCATTATACTTTGCCTTATCAAACTTGTTTTTTTTTTATAGTAAAATTTAATTTAAAATACTAAAGAATATATTTGTTTATAAAATATTTAATTAAATTATTTAGTATATTTATTTTTTCAAAATTAATATAATATTTAATTAAAAATAAAATGATTATTCAAATAAATTTTATTCGAACATTTTATTTCTAAGAAACTGTTGTTTTCTTTTTTTTCTTTTTAGTAAAATTTATTTAAACAAATTAAAAGATATTTGTTTATAAAAAATCTAGGTAATTTATGTTAACAATATTATAATTAATATTATTTTTTTCATGAATCAAAAAAACAGTTGTTTAATTTATTTAAAAATCCTACTTTCAAGGAGCTGCTGTTTTTTTTCTATAGAAAAATTTGATTTCGAAAATTGAAAGCTATTTAAAATATAAATGACAATTATTGTTGATATTATTATTATGATATAATAGTTTAAAATTAATATGGTATTTTTGATGTATTACCTTGGCATTGTTGGCAAGTTGAATGAATATACCTTTTTCGAATTTCGATGATATACCATTTGGTACAATTAATCTGTGCAATGACAATAAAATATCTGGTAGATCACCATACTCTGAAGAAATGCAAGTTTTAGCAAAATCTTGTATTGTAAATGATTCGAATTTTTTTAATGAACCTGAATATTCTTTAAATTTTTTTTGGAAGTCATCAATTCTACCCAGGTACTTTGATAAATCAGCAATACTTCTGTCAATTTGATTTCTCTTTGGTAATTCTCTAATTAAAATATCAATAATTTCATTACTATTTTGTTCTAAACGTTGTTGAAACATGTCAACACGATCATTAACTCTTCTCATTTGATTCATCAATCGTCTTTCCATTTTATTAATAAATGGTATATTAATTTGATCATCATTTATTATACTGCCTTTTTGTATTAATTCAAGTGATTGAAGTGCTCCAATTGTTATATCTTTTCCAAGTGAAATAATATCTTTTATGTCACCAAAATCAACTGCAAATCCACTTGTTGATTTACTCGAAGACAACAATAGTAACAACAAAGGCAATATGCCAGTTGTAAACAATGACAATCGTGTCATTTTGATATTTAATTGTCAAAAATAAATAATGCAATACTTATTTATTTAGTATCATTTAAATTAAATATTTTAAAAATTAAATAATACTTTTTAAATAATTATAAAATACTAGATTTTTTAATAAGAGTATTTAATAGTTTTTTAATTAAATTAGAATTTAGAAACTTGAATATTAATATGACAGACACACAAAAAAATGATGCTGTGTCAACTGTCGAGAATTCGGAGCAAACTCATTAATGATAAATTCTTATCTTTACTTTGAAGAATTTTATTTTTATGTAAGGCAATCTTTTGTTTGCTGAATTTTATCTTCTGGTATTTCCATGGTATATTCTTATCACAATAAACATTGAACACACAGTGAACACAACAACAGTAACAGTCAATGAAATATACTCTTTTTTTATGTTTTTTTTTTTATAAATTATAAAAAAATGGCAACAAAAATTTATGGCGTATTTGCATGAAATAAAATAACGATAATAATAATTTAAAAAACAATAAATTATATTTATTTATTTATTGTTAATAATTAATTGTTTATTATTATTATTATTATTATTATTATTTTCTAACTTGCTTTCTCTCTCTCTTATTTTCTCGGTATTTAAATGACATTTTTTTACTTTTAAAAATTTTGTTTTTGCAACAACAATAAAAAATTAATTGTTTATTTAAATCAATAAATTATGTTAAATTAAATAAATATAAATATAATTTATAAAAAAATAAAATTATAATTTTTATTTATATCCATGTTTTTTTTGTTTATTTATAAAAATTTTTGTTGTTGTATTTTTTTATGTTGGTAAGATTGTTTAAAAAATTTAGAGGGAAAACAGCCGTTACACAAAAAAACGTTATTTATACTTATGTGTACATATGTGTACATGTAATAAATACATGTAACAAAAAGAGAGTCTCTCCCCAGCATTGGGAGAGAGAAAAAAAACAGGCGCGAGAAAAACATTATTATATCCACACAGACTGTGTATTTCCCGCTTCAATTTTGTTATTAAATAATTATAATTATTGTATATAAAAATTTTAAACATAAATCTTACCAAATAAACAATCAATTGTTTCTTTTGTTTATAACAAAATATTACTTCCAATAACAAAAACAAAAACACCACGATTTTTTTAACATCTTGATTTCGTCAAATAGGTAAATAATTTCTATAAATTAACATAATGTTTGGTTAGCTTGTCTTTTTAATAAAAAAATAAATTAACATAATTAATTTATTAATGATAAATATTATTAATAAATAATAATAATATAATTAACCAACTGTCAAAATTATTTAATTGCTAATGTTATAAATAATGATAAATAATTGTTTTGTATTTTTTTTTTATCTAAAATTGACATATATAATTATAATAAATAATTAATTTGTATTTTTGATGATTTACTTAAGATAATTGATGATGTCTCAAGAGTCTCAAGTTCTAAGTACAGTGTCATCCCTCGACAGTGGTCAGGGTGATTCAATATGTACTCCAAAAAGAGTCCAAAAATGTTTATTCAACAAGCCAGATGGTAGTTCAAGTAAAAGAAATTTAATGAAGCTATTAAATTCAATTGACATTGACACAACTGCTGATAAATCTGGTGATGAATCAGATCTTGGTCCAATGTCACCACTTGCATTGACTGACAGGAGCAGTAACTATGACAGTTCACCAGGTAGACAATATGATTCACCATTTACAAGTCCAGAAAAACAATCACCAAGAAGTACTGATGATTGGGACAGACTACGACCATTAGCAAGAAATAAAAATAATCATGATCATCAGCTAACACCATTTAGCCATCTTAAAAAAATAACAAGAGCTGCACGTTCATCACCATCACGTAAATTATACAATATTTTATCACCAAAATTAATTCCATTAACACCAGAACGTTACGATAATCCAAATGATAACACAATGTTTAATAATTATGATGACGATACAATAATACCAGAGACACCACAAAAAGATAATTCTAGTATAACTGAAACACCCAAGAAAAAAAATCATTCAGAAAAACGTATGAACACACCAATTGGTTCAATAAGCCAAAGTATCATAACAGTACCACCATTACATCGTAGAAAATCATTGAGTGCACTTGATAATTGTGAAACATCATCACCAGAAAATACAACATTAAAAAGATCATATCCAACTGATGACAACAACAAATCAAATGCCAAAAATAAAATTGCCAAAATTGATGATAATACATTCACAACATCAAGAGCACGTGCATCATTATTTCAAGAAGATAATAATCAAAATTTACCAACAAAATGTAACTTTACATTAAGTACAAAATCATTTTATAATAATAATAATATTGATGATAATAAAATATCATCATGTTTTGGTTGGAAAAAAATTGAACCAATCAAAAAAAGACACAGTTTACCATCAGTACAGTCAAATAGTAGACGTTCTGGTGGTTATTTAAAAAAATTAAAAACAAATGGTTGTATTAATGCTGGTGTTATGCATGGTATTAAAAAGAAAAAAAAATTAACAAAACGTCGTAGTGATAGATTGAGTATTGGTGCTAATAAAAGTACTGATGATAAAAAAAATTCACCAGTTAATAAAATAAATGAGCCAATGACAGTTGTTGATAATGTTGAAGAAAATGAAAATATTACATTAAATGAGACTGATAATACAGATAAGGTTATAAATAAAATTGTAAAACAACCAGTGAATGTTAAAAAAATAATAGTTAGACCACCATCACCAGTTGAAGATCCAAATAAAAGATTTTTCAAAACAAATAGAACATTAAAATCAAATAATATTGCAACAATAACTGTCAATGAAAATATAAAATTAAATGTATCAGATGGTAAATTTGCATTAAAAGAAAAACGTAAATTATCATCAAAATTTTGTTATCCAATTAAAAAACAAAAAGTTAATGATTTGATATTTGATACAACTGATTTGTGTGTTGATGAGCCTGAATTTAATACATCTATTGAAAAAAAACAAATGGATGGAATATTGAAAGTACTGGAAGATGATTGGGCAGTTGATGATTATGACACAATGGAACCATTGATGAATCAATCAAAGCCAAAATCACCAATGAAAAAATTAACAAATGTCAGTTTGTTAATGTCACCAGGTAGTGTATTGAGTGACATGACATCATCAATGAATATTAAGGATCAAGCTGGAATGATGATTGATGAACAAATGAAAATACAAAATGATAATGTTGTTGGTGGTGGTGGTGGTGATGAAGGTGGTACAGCTGAGACAAGTCAACAGATCAACTCTACAGAACAACAAAAATATTATCCATTATTTGCCAAAGGATACAAAGACACCATTGAAGTTCCTAGTGATGATAAAAAACGTGGAGTCAAAAGAGGATGGGGTGGTGGAGAAATGCAATATCAGCTTGATGCTGGACAAAAACGTTTTGGTGCAACTCAATGTAATGAATGTGGTGTTATTTATCAAATGGGTGAACCAGAAGATGAAAATTCACATTTAATTTATCACAATAGTTTTAAAATTCTTAAATTTAATGTAAGTATTTAAAATTTTTTGCTTTTAATTGAGTCATATTTATTTATTGATTAACTGGTTTTTTTTTTATTGTTAATTTTAGGGATGGAAAAATGAACATGTTATTATGGAGGATATATATACAGCAAGTCGTATAATAACAATTAAAAAAACAGATCCAAAACATTGTTGGAAAAAAGTTGAAGAAGTACTTGGTGTTGTTGATCGTGATTTGGGTCTTGCTGATATGGAACTAACTGATTATCAGGACAAAACAATATATCTTTATATCAGAGATAAAAATGTTTTAGGTGTATTAATTGCTGAAAGTATTAAAGAAGCTCATCAAATGATTCCTGAACTTGCTGATTTAAATTGTTGTTCAACTGAAAGCACTCCAGCAAAATGTGGTGTCAATGTTATTTGGACAGCAATGAGCCATCGTAGACAACATATTGCTACAAAATTACTTGATATTTTACGAACTAATTATTTTTATGGATATATTTTGTCACTTGATGATATTGCATTCTCAATGCCAACACCAACTGGTAGACAATTTGCTGCAAAATATTTTGGTTCACTTAATTTTAAAGTATACAGTTAAATTATTTTTTTAAAATTATTTTCATAGACAATTTTGTTTTTATTTTTTTTATTTTATGATTAGATAATTATTATTAATCATCCATGACTTTGGTAATTATTTATACCATTCAATTATTCATGTCAGATTAATTGATAAACGTAAATTTTTTTTTATTTACTTTTGTTTGCTTAGATTATTATAAAAAAAAAAAAAAATGAAAAGACAAATACAAATTAGTCATACGGTTTTTAAAAATTATTTTTAATTTATCTTTGAATGATATTATTAGTGTATTTTATATGAATTAGCTGGTAAAAATGTAAAATATACAAACATCTTATTTTAAATAAATTAATAAAAAACATTTGTATAATTAATTTGTCATATTTATTTATATTAATTGTTTTTATTAAATTGTACTGTCATTGAGTGTACTTAAAATTATACTTTTTATTTTCTCAACGAACTGGTATATATTTAATAAAATTTTTAACATATTTTTTTAAATAAACAAACACTAATTACTACGTTACTCTTGACAAGATATTTACAACTAAATGTCTTTTTAAATTTCCATTTAGAAACTTTTCATTAATTATTTATATTGATTAAAAATAAAATAAGATTATCACGTATATAAACAATCCATTTATTATTAATATTAATTAATTATAATTAATATTAATAGAAATAAAACAAACAAAAAAAAAAAGTAAAAAAAATGTACATATTTAAATAATTTTTCAATGAGCTTACAAGAATTAATTTAAATAAAAAAAAAAATCATTATTTACTACTTTAAATTTTTCTTTTTCGACGAGGAGTTATTGGAGTTGATGGTAGAGTGACTGAAAGAGCATCAGATGCATGCTTCATACTCAATCTATTTGATTTTCTTGGTGTTGATGGTATATTCAAACTCATGTTACCAACATCTTCATATTTTATACTTTTTCTAGCTGTAGATTTTTTCTTTTGAACATTATTTTCTTTATCAACTATTCCTGATGTTGATAAAACTGATAAATCCAATTGAGAAGTATCAAAAGTTTTTCTACTTTTTTTACTTGCACTTGGTGTTGCATCAAATTTTATTGATCGATTTCTCAATTGTCGTGGTGTTTCAACTTCTTCAGCACTATCAGTAACTTTTTTAATTGTTTTTTTTCTTAATTTTCTATCTACTGTTGCACTGGTAATATTTATTATTGGCAATACACGTTGTGTTCTGGGTGTAGGTGATGTTAAAGTAATACTTGGTATTTTTGGATTAATTTGTTTTCTTGGTGTAGGTGATATTAAATTAAAACTTGGTATTTTTTTGTTAATTTCTTTTGAGATAATATCAGATTTGGGATCTTTGAAAAAGAAATTATTTGATGATGATTTTATACTGTCATCTAGCAATGGTTCATCAGGTGATAAACTATCATCAAAAGTTAGCTTTTTCTTTTCAAGAGAAATTATTTTATCTTCATCAGGTTCACTCAGCATAGAATCATTAATTGTATTTATTTTTTCCAAATCATTGATTGTATTTTTACCAAAATTAAAAAGTGGTGATTCATAATCATCATCATCATCAGCATCATCATCATTTAGGAATTCTTTTTCATCAACTGTATCATTAAAATTAACTTTACATGTTGATTTTGTAATTTGTTTTTCACTAATTGGAAATTCAAAATTAAATTTTTTTAAAATTCCTTTACCTGGTGTTTGATGTGAATTAACATATGATATTGAATCATCAAGTTGTACTTCTGGTGTTTTACATATTTGGGTTATTTTCATACTTGCTAGAGCCATTTTTTTAGCACTATCTGTTAGCTGACGTCTCATGAGACTTCTTGGTGTTAATATTGGACTTGATGGAACAAATGTTTCCGATGATAATAAACTTTTTTTTGGTATTATTTGTTGATTATTATTTTCTTCTATATTTTCATCATTCTCAGCATCAATATCCATTTGTTCTTGTAATTTTTTCTTTCTTTGTTCTTCAATAAATAATTTAAATTTACTTTTTGCTGTATTAAGCTTTTTTTTAACAATATTTTTCTTTTTATTTATTGGTTTACGATATACTTCTGTATCTTCTTCTTCTTTTTCAATCCAATCATTATTTCTAAGTATTTCAAGTTTATAAAAACGTGAATCACAATCAGCAACTTCACGTGATACAAGTTCCCAAAAACCTTGTAAATCACGACAACGTACTAACATTTCACCTTTTCCATCTTCACAATTATCAACTAATTGTTGAAATCTTCCAAATTTTTTATTAAGTAAAAGTTCAGCTTGACCAATTGCTGAATTAATATGATGAATTGATTCTTCAGGTGTATCATCTAAAAATTGAATTATTCTCCAATCATTACATAGTTCCTTGAGTCTATTTGATTCACGTTCACCCAATGATCTGTAATATTGTGCAGTATGTTCTTCTTCATCAACAGATATATTTAAATTTTTCATAACTGTATCTTTTGTTGGAATATCATCAGCTGGTGAACAACTCGTACGCAAACTCATACGTTCTTTAAATTCTTTTCTTGCACTACTTTTACCACGACTTGTTGTAATAAATGGTGAAAACAATGCAGCAATTGGTGATGCACATTTATCTTGTATATTTAAATGTTTATTATTTATTTGTTTATCATGAATTTCATTAGAATCAAGTGACTCTTGTGATGACACACGTAGCATAACTGATTCAATTGAATTATTTGCATCATTTGTTAGTTTATTCTTTTCTTCATCTTCATTTTCATCTTCAAGAATAGCATCCATATATTTTTCATCATTACTTGTATTTTTTTCAAGAACAAATGTTGCATCATGTTTATTACTTTGTTCGTTGGATGTATCAGGCTCCATTGGAATTTCAAATTGACCAAATAATGGTGTTGGAGCAATTACTACTGGATTTTTTGGATCAACTGGTTGTTTATTATCAGCAGCAGTAGTAGCAGCAGCTAATTTTTTACTTGCACGTGTACATCTAGCTTCACCAGCAGCACCTTTCAATGCCAAACGACGTTCAGTTACTCGACTTATTTTTTTTTGTTTAGTATCAATTGGATTCTTGGTTTTTTTATGATTACGTTGAAGTTTATCATCATTCAATGGAGGAGAATATAAATTATGATGAGGAATACCAATTTTAAAAATAGGCTTTTTATTTTGGGCTTCAAGCTTTTTTTGTAGAGCTTTTTCTTCTTTCCATTTCATTAGTTTGACTGACATATCATTTAGTGTTTCTTCACCATCTAAATTAATCAACAAAAATTATTAGCTAATATATTATTTGGTTAAAGTTAAAGTCTCAGATGCAGCTATTAAAAACAAAACATACCAGTTGAAGTTGTATTATGGTTTTCATCTAATTTACGTCGTTGAGAAACATTTTTATCTCGTTGTTGACGTCTTCTTGATTCTGTTTTTTCAGCACGTTTAAATTTTGCTGCTTCACTTGTAAATGGATCACGAGATTTTTTATACTCTCTTTGACGATCCATTTTTTAATTATTAATTAACTTGACTTTTGTAATTGTTTATTTGAACCCCCCACTACCACTTGTTCACGTGATTTTTTTTTTGATATTGTTATTGTTATTTAACATTTATTAACAACCAGAATAACTCCAAATATAATCATGTTATGATAAAACGACAACGTGCACAAGCAACAAGGATCAACAGGCTTCAATGTTTTTTTTTTTTTCAACGGCTAAATTGTTTGAAAATATTAATCAATATTTAATAAATAAATAATAATAACAAAGCTGACAGTATTGCCAATGGCTTAGTAAAAAAATTATTCCTAGATTTTCCGTTTACACAAAAAAAAAAGTCTCTAGTCTTCTTGAATAAAATTTAAAATTTAAAAAGTCGTTCAGCCAACGGGAGAGAGAAACTAAATTTAATTCATACACGTTGCCATTAACAAGTAAACTTTGGTAAACTTTATATTTTTTTGCTTATTTATTTACTCGTTGTCAACTTAAAAGTCAGTTGTTAAACACTCGTGATTAAAGCTCAGTTTAATACAAAAAAACGGTATTGAAAAAGTACGGGTTAATTAATCAAGTATTTTCCATCAAACTTTTCAAATTTATTCGAGGTTATAATATAATTTATCGACTTTTTTTTTGTTTATATTTTGCAATAAAAATAAATAAGATATGAAGACTTATCAACAAGTTGAAATGGAGAGACTAATTGAAATGAAATGGCTGATTAAAAAGTCGAGAATAGACGCTTTTAATACACAAAATGTAAGTTTTGAAATTTACATTATATATAATTGAAAGAACTATAGTTCGCCTCAATCGCACAGCTCTTAGCTGCTGTTATTGTTTATTGTTAATTATATTAAAAACTATTAAATTTATTTTTTTTTCATGTAGGCGAGCTCTTTTTCAAACAGATCACTTTTACAGTGTGTAATAACAAAAGAGATGATTGAAGAAGCTAAAAAAGGTATTCAAGATTGCGATATGCATCCTGTGGATCGTCAGAAGAAATTGAAAAAACTGCATAAAAGTCTTATGTATAGGTTGAATACACTATTTGTTCATGAACCACGACTCAAAAAAAGTAAGAAAATAACAACAGACTAATTTTTAATGATAGAAATAAAATTCTTTATCATCATCATCATCATTATATTATTATTATAATAAATACTAATGATAAAATATTTAATTTATTTTTCAGTATGCAAATATATGTATAATAAACTTGTTTTTTCATGCTTTACGGAATATGCATTTTCGCCATCATACGATGATAATGAGAAAAAACTAAATGATCTTAAATATGTATTGAAATTCTGTGGATATAATTTAACGTATGTTAAAGTATTTGGATATCATTTTTCTCATATAATGCCATTGATTAATACCAACTGTCCAGGTCTTAAGAAACTTGTTGTAGTGCTTAAAGAAATAGAAGATAAGGATTTTGAAAATGTTTTTTCTAATATGCATCAACTTGAAACGCTATCGGTTCTATGGGAATGTGAAAAATCAACGCTGCCAATGACTTTGATCAAGTCATTAGAAGAAGTGGGTGGAACCTTGAAAACGTTAAGTTTTACAAGTAATTCGAAAGATGGTTGTTTCTTACCAGATTCATTGGCTCCGGTAAGTTCAATAAAATTTTAATAATTATTATTATTCATGTATGTGTAAAACAAAAAAATTTAATTTGATTTTTAATAAAATATTTATTTTTCAGGTATTTTCTCAGTTAATCGCTCTAGAACATTTGGATGTACATGGTTTTCGATTGAGTCAAGCAGTAATTCAGTCGATAAGTGAAACAAAAAGTTTAACTGAGTTACATTTACTCCTGCCTCATGATCATCCAATGATTAATGAAAAAATCAATATGTCTCCAATTGGGAATTTAAAAAATCTTAAAAGACTATCTATTCATTGGAATTGCGGTGATATAGATGAATTATTCATTAATCTCGGTGATAATGCTAAAAAATTAAAAGATTTTCATATACTTGGTACAAATATAACAGATAATGGTATGATGGCAGTCAATAATTTGAGTCAATTAGAAGTGCTAAATCTTAGTTTATGTACATTGAATAAAACGAATAATTTCATCACTGATAAATCAATTCAATGTTTACTTAATGAAAAATTGCAGTCTTTAGATTTATCAAATTGCACTAAAATTTCGAATAGATCAGTAATTACACTCTTTGAAAATTTACCTAATCTAGCATATCTAACACTCAGAAATACAAATGTTACTATTGAAGCTGCCAAAGAATTATCTAAATTAACAAAATTTCATAAAGAAAAACTACGTGTATTCGTTCCTTTTAAAGATTGTAATGGTATTTTTAAATCAATATTGGGATCACATAACGTTGAATTTATGTTTGAATCTAATTAATTATAAAATAAAATTATTTATTCATTATTAAATTTGTAAAGAAAATTGAGTAATAAAAAATTATTTATAAATTTATTTTTAGTTTGTTTTTAAATTTATTCAATTTAAATAAAAAATAATTATTTCAAAAAAAATCTTCGAGAATATTAAATATGGCAAATGGAAAAAATATTTTTAAATTTAAACAAAAAAATTACAAATTTATTCATATTCATGCAATAAGTGCAAGTTAAAATTAAATTCGTTAGATGTAAATTAAAAAGTCAATTTAAATTTACAAGAAGATATATTTGTTTTTTTAAATGAAATAATTAACAAGTCAATAAACAATAATAATTTTTAAACAGTTTATTAAATAGACAAATTTACTAAGATACATTATAATTCATCTTAAATAAAACAATGTTATAAGCAAAAAAAAAAAAAAAAAAGAAAAAAATTAATTTTAATATCAAAATTCATTAGATCAGTTAAAAGAGAAACGAAAAGAAAAAAGTAATAAATCAACAATGACAGTTCTATCGATGACTATCAAAAAGAAAGAAAAAAAAAAATCTAATTAAGAAATTAATTTGATTTAAAGAAAAAAAATTAATAATAATTCCTAAAATTCAAATTTGTATAATTAATTTAATGACTTGATATATGCTGCATCAAATAGCTCAAGTTCATTTGCAAGATAATTTGCTTTATTACGTAAAACTTTGGCATTTGTTGCAGCTTCTTCAAGTGTTTTAAGTGTTGATGCAATTGTTTTTAAATCATCATCCATTTCAGTTGTTGATTCATCAACTAAATGGCATAATCTTGCAAAAGTACTTGACAATTCTTGTTGTACTTGATGACTACAATTTGCTGATGTTAAATCAACAATTAATTTTAATTTTTTTGTTGCATGAGCAACATATTGACGTTTAAATTCACGTTCTTTTGATTTATTTGTCCATGTAAGTCGTTCGTAAAAATATAAAGCACCATATATTGCACCTGTAACTGCAATTAATCGCCAGCCAACTGTTTTGAACATCTAAAAAAAAAAAGCATACATCAATAATCAATCAAACAATAATTACTAAATAATTATTAAAAATAGAATATAATTTTTATCCTTACAAATCCAGCAACAATTAATCCACCCATTGTTCCTTGTGATGTTATTGATGCAATTGCAATTCTTGTTGCCAATGACCAGTCATCATTTCTCGATGGAAAACTAATTGGATTTGTCATGAATTTTGTTGAATCAATGCTGTCTGTTGGTGATGATAAACTTTGTGGTACCTTAACAAATTAAATAATTAAAAAATAATACAATTTATCAACTTGACGAATAAAAAAAAGATAAATTTATAAAATAAAATCAACTAACATCTTGTGGATAATTAGCAACTGCTAATTTATTTCCTTGTTTACCAGCAAATCTATTGATTAATGCAGTGATACCAAATGAAAATCTAAATTCTAAATTTTCTTGAAAATCAGCACATAAATTATCACAATTTAATCTGTATAATATTTCAAATGGTTCTCTTCTTGGCATAATATTAACAGTTAATGCTTTTTTATTATCTGGTAATAATGTTGACATACGATTTGTCATTTCACGTTGTGAATTTTCCATATTTAAAGCAAGTGCTGTACTTAATCTTGCTCGTAAATTTGATCCTAATCCGTTTTCAACATGACTATGTAATTCACGTTTATAAACATTTAAAACAAGTGCTTCTGAATGAAATGGTACTGAAAATTCATCAACAAGTACACCAAGACGACGTATTTCTTCATTAAGAGCTTTTGATACACGTTGTTCAACATCTTCAACCATTTGATGAATTTTATTTTTCATTTCTTGTGTTAATGACATTAATTCTTGTTCTGTATAATTTAAACGATCATGAACTTCTTGTTTAATAGACAATTGATCAACTTTCATTTTTTGTGTTCTATTTAATATATCATCAAGTGTTTGACGTATTTCAGTTGCAATATGCTTTCCTCGTTGTGAGTGTTGTTCGAATTTTGTTTTAACAGCTGATTTTGATATACATTCTTCAAATTTTCTTTCAAAATCTTGAAATTCAAAGTAACGATTTTGAAAACCTTCAGCTAGTGCACCATCTATTTTTAAATTTAATTTAATTTTATTAAAATACAATTACTAATGATGATGTAAATTAAAATTTTGTATATTTACTGTGAGCTGGTTGTCCACATTGTTCTTGCATACGAGCTTGAAGTGTTTCTTTAGCTGATATGAAAAATATACGCTCTGCTGCTTCACCATCTGGATAAACTTTCATCTCCATTGATAAAAATTCAACAGCTCTTTGTTGATGTTGTTCTCTTACCTGTAAATATTTGTAAATTAAAAATTCATTTCTATAATTTATTTATTCTTAAATTAAATAACATGCACGTTAAAAATTTAAAATAAATTGCTTAATTTTATTAAAAATGCTGGCGATAAAGCGTGCATTGACTCTCATAATTTTTTTTATAAATTTTAATTGCTATTTTACGTAGCAGTGCATATATGTTTCTAATTTCTTTTTTTGTCAATTTTTTTTAACAAACAAAACTTACTTTTTTTTGTTCATTGACCAGCTGAGACACAAGTGATATATTTATATCAAAAAAATTTAAATTTTATATAAATTGCAAATGATTTTTATATGCAACTTTTTGCTTCTTTTTAAACACGAATTTTAATGAATATATTTTTTAATATTAAATAAATAAAAACTTACTTTTTCAATATAGTCAGATTCTGCTGAAAGATCCCAACGATTATGTAAAATAAAAACATTTGGATTTGATAAACGTTCTGAAACTTTGTGAAAGAATTTTTTTTCAGCACTTGATAATGTTGATTCAGCACTGGCAACAAGTACAAACACATCAGCATCTAGACAATGTTTATCAATCCAATCATCTAAATTTGGTGTAACATCAACACCCGGGCTATCAACAAAGACAACATCATCACGTAGTAAAAGACATTTTTCTTTTGGCCAAAAAATTCTAACTAATGTACTTTCACATAATCTTTCTTCACACAATGCATGTCCCAATTGTTTAACTGAATTAACTGGTTGTCTCTCATTTGATGATTCAGTCATGAGATATGCTTCACCATTTTCTGATCCTTCAACTTGTAAAAAACAATTTGTCGTATGTCCAATACCACTTGGTAATATTTTATCTCTCAACATGGCATTTATAACTGTACTTTTTCCATTACTTGTTCTGTAAAATTAATTAACAATTAATCAATTGTGTTATTTTTGCTTTTTAATTTATAATATTTACCTTCCAAAAAATGCAACTTTCATGTGATCTCTTTGAAGAACATCTCGAATACCATGAACTTTATTGACATAACTTGTGATACTTTCTGTTTCATCCTGATTAATAATGTCACGTTCATTTTTCAATGCTTTAAAAAACAAAAAAAGATATAATATAATTATTTAAAATAATAATTTAAATAGTAAGACATTTAAATGTTAAATAATAAATTCTTACATTCCATAAATCCAACAGTATCCTGAACATAATCCTCAATTTCTCCAAAAATATCATTTATCTTTTTTTTAGCCTTGACGAATATCTGAAGAGGAGAATTATCAGTTCTAGCATCATAACGAAGTTGACTATCACTTCCAATCATTGAAAGAGTGCGATTAATATATGCAGCCATTTACAATTAACACTTATCAAGCACAATAATAATGTGATGATAATGATAATAACAAAAAATTATAAATTATAAATCAAGTGCAATATTTATTGTTGATAAGTGTAGATAAGTTGTGCAGACAGCATGCAGGATCAACTGAAACAAATAATACAAATAAAAAATAAGCACGTGGATAAAATAATAATCTAAATAATATTTTTAATAAATAATAAACAAGTGTAATTTATAATTTTAAAAATATAAATTGTAACAGGTAATTTAATTATCAATAACATTTAAAATTTTTTCTAAAAGCTAGCTATAAAATACATAAACAAATTTACAATAAAAAAAAAAAAAAGGATGAGGCAATAATAATGCAAATTTCAAGACCTGTTTGTGATCCAGAAGTGGATTATTGTCAACCCCAACAACCCCAACAATATCGACATCCATTATTTAAACTAAAAAAATATATATATCAATAATTGACTGTCATTTAAATTTGATAGTTTTATATTTATTATTTAATGACGTAATAAATTTACGCAGTTTGTCATGAAACATTGACATCACGTTTAAAAAATTGGAGTAAATTAATTATTTAAAAAATTATAATTATTATTTAAATGACACTTATTTTTATTATTAAAAAAATATTTAATTTATAAAAATTGTTAATAATGTTATGTTTAATTTTATTAATAGTTTATTAATTTTTTGTATGATGAAATATACTAGTTAATCTAACCTCAATTGGCTGAATTAATAGTTAATTTTTTTTTATAAATAATTAATTAGTTTTTTGTAATATTTAGAGCTGGTATTTTTATTTTTGATTACTTACGGTTTTGAGCTTTTATCAAGGTGAATCAATACTTGATTCAACTATACAAAATTACACTTGATATTTTACTTATTTTTTTTTTTTTGCAAATGCACATTAAGTGTACAGTTTGGTTATTGCAATCTGCAATATGTCAGTGGTCTCAGTACCAAGTACCTTAAGTACCAAGTACAGTCAATGGCAGTGCAATGACGTCACAAACTAATTGGCGCGAAATATTTAAAAAATTATAGTAAAAATTTTAATAACAACAATGTCACATTAACAAATTAGAAATATAAAATTTATTATAAATTTTTATGTTGATTTATAAATTTATCATAACAATAGGATTAATTTATAATAATAGATATATTTTTTTTTTTTTAATTAATAATAATATTTAAGGTTCATGTCATGTCCGACAGGGGCGAGGAGAAAAAAAAAAAAAAAAACAAAAAAAAGTGTCCAATTGCAGCCTTTGTATTTGGGATTCCCGGAAGAAAATCACGGCCATTGTAATAAATGATTCAACAGTCGACAGCAAGTTTCAACAAGTTTTATTTTTACCGGTGAATAACGTTATTTTTTTCATAAATAAAATTTGATATTTATTATTATTTGTCAATTGACAGTTGACATCAATAACAACCAGGTAAATGTTATTTATTAAATTATTATTTAAATAATTCATTGTTATTTATAAAATTAAAAAATTATGGAATTTTGTTCCTTTGTCTTTTGTCTTTTTACACACGATTTTTATTTTTTTTCTCCCCTTTTCTCTCTGTCTCTCTCTTTCTTTGAAAAATAAAAATATTTATCTAATCTAATCTATTTTTGTCTGACACGTTTTTTTTTTTTTTTTTTAATTTATTATTTGTTGAATAACTAATTTATATTTATATTAAAAATATTTAATAGTGTTTTTTTTTAATTAAAATTATAGAATGGATTGGGAGAATCAGTCAAATGATGGGAATGACAATAGTGGTCGTGGTCAATCAAAAAATTCACGTGGTCATGATCGTCGTGAATACAACAATGACAGAAATTCATATCCACAAAAACGTGAATGGAAAAATACTAATAGAAATTATGGAGACGATGAGGATGTCATGTTATTTCCTTTGCCAGAAGGTACAATTGGTAGAGTTATTGGACGTGGTGGTTCTATGATTAGAGAACTACAAACTGAATCTGGTGCTAAAATTGAAATTGATAAAACAAATGGTTATAATGCTGCATCAACTGCTCGTATATCAGGATCAAAAGAATCACAAAATAAAGCTAAAGAATTGATTCAAAAATTAATAGATTCACCACCATCTCGCAATTATGATCCACAATCATCTCGTAATAATGATCAACAATCATCTCGTAATAATGATCGACCATCATCCCGTAATAATGATCAACAATCATCTCGTAATAATGATCGACCATCATCTCGTAATAATGATCAACAATCATCTCGCAATAATTATCAGCAATCATCTCGCAATAATTATCAACAATCATCTCGTAATAATTATAATGATGGTCAACAAAATAATGATTCATGGGAAGACCAATCAATGAGTAATAATAAACAAGTATCTCAATCATCAAATGACAATAAAAATGAATCTGCATGGGGTGGACAATCAAGAGATAATAAATATAAATCAGAACAACATCAAAAAACACAATCATCATATGAAAATAAAAATGAATCTATGTGGAATCAAACACCAGATGAAAAAAAATGTGAAACTACAAAACAAGATGTAGAAGAAGATCCTCTTGATTTTAGTAATTTTGATTGGACATCAGCAAATAAAGAACATGAAGAATTTCAAAAACAAAGATGGGCAAATTTAAAGCCACTTATTAAAGTTTTTTATCAAGAATTACCAGAAGTTGCTAATTTAACAGATGAAGATGTTGCACGTATTAGAAAAGAAAAAAATGGTATTGAATGTCGTTATGTATTTGAGCCAGAAAGTGATAAACCAAAAGTACCAAATCCAATAACAACATTTAATCAAGCATTTCATAATTATCCAGATATATTAAATGAAATAAAAAAAGTTGGTTTTGAAAAACCAAGTCCAATACAATCACAAGCATGGCCAATATTATTAAGTGGTAAAGATATGATTGGTATTGCACAAACTGGTACTGGTAAAACATTGGCATTTTTATTACCAGCATTAATACATATTGATGGACAAAAAACACCACGTGAAGAACGTGTTGGTCCAAGTGTATTAATAATGGCACCAACAAGAGAACTTGCACAACAAATTAGTAAAGAAGCTAGTAAATATAGTTATCGTGGTATTAAAGCTGTAACAGTATTTGGTGGTGGTGATAGACGTGAACAAATAACATCAATAAAAAAAGGTGTACAAATTGTTATTGCAACACCAGGTAGATTAAATGATTTAGTTATGGCTGGTGAATTAAAAGTTGAAGATGTAACATATCTTGTACTTGATGAAGCTGATAGAATGTTAGATATGGGATTTGAGCCACAAATTAGAAAAACATTACTTGATGTTAGACCAGATCGTCAAACAGTTATGACAAGTGCAACATGGCCAGCTGGTGTACGTCGTCTTGCACAATCATATATGCAAGATCCAATACAAGTATGTGTTGGTTCACTTGATTTAACAGCTGCACATAGTGTACGTCAAACAATACTTGTTGTTGATGATGAAGATAAAACATATCATTTACGTGAATTTTTTAAAACAATGAAAGATAATGATAAAGTTATTGTATTTTTTTGTAAAAAAAGTAGAGTTGATGATATATCAAGTGAACTTGCACTTGCTGGTGTTAATTGTCAAAGTATGCATGGTGGACGTGATCAATCAGACAGAGAACAAGCACTTGAAGATATTAGAGATGGTGAAGTTAATATATTATTGGCAACTGATGTTGCTAGTAGAGGAATTGATATTAATGATATAACACATGTATTTAATTATGATTTTCCAAAAGACGTTGAGGAATATGTACATCGTGTTGGAAGAACTGGTAGAGCTGGTAAAACGGGTGAAAGTATTAGTTTATTTACAAGAGGAAATTGGTCAGTTGCACGACAACTATTAGCAATACTTGAGGTGAAATTTTCATTCATTATCTTTAACAATTAATCAATCAATTAATTAACTGACTTAATTATTTATTTTAAATTATAGGAAGCTAGCCAAGAAATACCAGAGGAGTTGTACAACATGGCTGATCGTTATGATAGTTGGAGAAAACGTAAAGACGAAGAAAAAGAGCTTGAACGTCTTGATGGTGGAGGAGGATTTAGAGGTAGAGGACGTGGTGGTGGTGGACGAGGTCGTGGAGGTGGTGGAGGACGTGGAGGTGGTGGTGGTGGTGGACGTGGAGGTAATCGTTGGTAAAGCATTACCAAAAATTAGTTGATGCATCAAAGTACAAAATACTTACCTCAGCACACAAGGGTGCTAATTTTTTTTTTTTGTTTTTGTTTTCAACGTGATAAAAATATTATTATTTTTAATAATTATATAATAATTACGATTAAGTATAAATATATATGACTTTGTGTATATATTGTATTATGATGCATTTATCTTAATCAAGAGCTAAAAAAAAAAGTCTTGACATTATTTTTCGTATGAAAATATTTCATTTATCATTTATGATTTTGTTTTTTTTTTTTTTTTGTTTTTTGTCATTGATTTAATTATATTAATGATGTTAATTAATGAAAAATACTTTATTTCGTTCTTAGTAATAATGAGTTAATAAAAAAAAAAGGTAAAAAATTAGAAAAATTATTATACAATTGTTTGTTTTTATTTATTTAAAATTAAGTGTTTGTATATTTGATATTTTTACTAGCTAATTCATACAAAATACACCATAATAATATCATTTAAAATTGCAACAATTGACAACAATACTCAATAACAATGGCCATAAGCCATGTGGTCACATTGGATCACATGTATATTTTTTGAATACATGTATGAGTGGTGTAATAGTAGGAATAGTTGAATACAAACCATATACAAACAAATACAAAATAAAACCTAAATGACAGAAATTATATAAACATTGATGTACACAAAAAAAATATTAAAATGATGAGCTATCAAAAATTAAAACATCTTCAAATAATTAAACAATCATACTCAAAGGTAAAAATTAATTGAATTTGTCTTGTAATATTTTTTAATTGAATTATTTTAATTTAGTTAACAAACCATAACCTCAAAGCAACTGAACAAGTGCCTGAACCAGGTGATGTTGATAAAATTGGACCTGCTGATGACATCTCTAACTTGAGAAAGATAATATTTAAAAAAAATGATAATGAAACAGAGACTGAAAAATTATACAGAGAAGCTAGAGATAAAACACAAAAATGGAATCATAAATTTTGGTCAGATCACAATACAAAATTCACAACAGTAAGATGATTTATTTATTATTTCAATTAATTAATAATAAATTAATTTAATATTTTTGTTGTATTATTTGATAGGAAAGAAAAGAATTTCAAAAAAAATTAATGGTCAATGGAAAAGACTCAGTGACTGCTGATGAAATGTCAGTGTTTTATAAAAATTTTTTAGACAAAAATTGGAAAAATCATATTGACTATAATATTTCTTGGTATAAACAAAATTTAAAAATTTTAATACTCGAAATTAAAGTAAGATTATCAAAGTTAAAATTTAAATAAATAAATTGTTAATAAAAAAAAATCAACCAGTTATCTAGACAAGTAATTAATTAAATTATAAAAAACGAAAAAATCATTAATCTTGAAATATAAGAAATATATTTGTTTTATTATTAATCCAAATTTTTAAATTCCTACAAATTATAATTTTATTTTAAATATTGTTTATAAATTTTTAAATAACCTAAAATTACAATTGTAAAAAAAAAAATATGATAATAATAATTTATCTGCTATTTTAAAAAATTTAGCAAATAAAAAAAGCAAATAAAAATAAAAAAAAGAACAAGACTTGCTGAACATATTTTTTTTAAAAAAAAACTGATGTTTGAATGGTCAAATAATTATAAAATAAAAGTAGATGATAATCTTAAATTGTAATTGAAATAAAAAATATAATTGTTCCAAGTAAATAATTAATTTGTTGATTGGATAGTTGTCTTGGATTTTTTGATATTTCCAGTTTTACAACTGTTGACATTACTGGCAAATCTCAACGAATTTAATGTCTCATTGAAACACTCATCAAGTGGTGATATATTTAACAACATCAGTGTCTTTGAATTACCACCAAGTGATGGCATCAAAAGATGTGTTAATTTAGAATTTCTATATGGCACATGATCTTGTTTTTTCAATAATGCCAATATGACATTACCCAAATTAGCCAATGATTTATTAATATTTTTAGTCTCAGTTGTTCTAGCAGCTTCTTCATTTTTTAATCTTTCTGAACCAGCAAGATCAACAAGATTTAAATTACCAACACACATTTCTTCTTTAACTGCATGTGTTGCAATTAATCTAATACGTGCAACTGAGTGTGATCGACTTGATCTATCATTGGCTTTTGTTGCAGCAACAGCACGATTTTGTTGTGCTGTTCTTAGCCACATGTGTAACTCATCTGGGCAATTAATTTCAACTGTTTTCAAATTTGTAACATACAAATCAGTACCTTTTGCATCTGTCATACGTATTTCATGATTTTTTTGTTTTGAATCCAGCAAATCAACAATATGTTCATTATATATCTCCAAAAAACTTGCTTCAACCTTGTACTCCCAACCAAGTAATTTGAATTCTTCCATTTCTTTGAATATATGTCTAACTGTTCTCGGTATCATACCTTCATAGTCTGGATTACATGCACCTTCCATTGTGTATGTTTTACCAGAACCAGTTTGACCATATGCAAACACACAAACATTATACCCCTCAAGTGCTGACTGTACAAGCATTGATAGCTCTTCAAACACATCAGCTTGTGTTGCAGTTGGTGGGAATATTTTATCAAATGTAAACTCTTGCTTTGTTCCACGTGATTTACCAGTACAACTAACAGCATCAGAACCATCAGCTCTACCAATCTCCATTGTGCACTCATCAAGATAATTAATGGAACATGGTATTTTCATTGTTTCTTTATCAATTTTCGGACGAACTCTACAAAATACTCTTATATTCCCTTTTAATTCTTGTATTGTGTTATGTAAGTTACGTCTGTCTTTGTCCATACCATGTACAAGTTCTTGTAAATCTTTGATTAGTTTTACTTGTTCATCAATGGTATCTTTTTTGTCATTCAATTCATTCTCTAAAATTCGTACTTGACTTTTATGTTTTATTAATTTATCTTCTTGTTCATCACATGTTTTTTTATATTTTTCTAATGATTTACTTATTATTTCATTTGTTTCTTGTGATTCTTTTAATTCATTGTCTAACAATTTATTTTTTTCAATTAATTTATTAACATCATTTTCAGCTTTTTTATAATCAGCTATTAATTTATCATTATTTAATTTAAGTTGTTCATTTTTAATTGATGTTTCATTTTCACGTGTTTTTAAATCATCAACAATATTTTTTAATTCATCATAATCACCAGCAATGAATTTATGTTTTTCTTTTAAAGCTGTTAATTCATCATTAACAAGACCAAATCTTCCTTTCCAGTCCCATTTACTTATTTTAGCTGCTGCTGATGATGCTGCTGGTTTTGTTGTTAATGTTGTTTTTGTTGTAACACCAACACCAGGACGTGTTGTTTTATTTAGACTTGAATTACCAGTTATACCTGGTCTTGTTCTTTTAGCAGCAATTGTTGATGATGCTGCTGCTGTTGCTGGTCGTTTAATAGCTGTTTTAGTTGCAAGTGTTGTTGATGTTGTTGTTGAAGGTTTTGATGATGTTGTTGTACCACGTGTTATTGCACCAACTGTTCGAGAACGTGACAGTGGTTGTATTGGTGGTTTATTTTCATTAACACGAAGTGTTTTTGCTGTTTTATTTATGATACTTGATGCTGTTAAATTTTGTTGTGATTTTGCATTATTTTTATTTGTACCATTCATATTATCATTTACAGTCTTTAAATTATTAACTTCACTTGTACTTGTTGATTTTTTTAAGCCTATCTTTGGCATTGGCAAACGAGATGCCATCTGTAAATAAAATAATTATTAATATTTATTAATTAGTACTCATAGTTAATAACAAAACAATTTACTAACCTTGATTATTAATTTATCTTATTGTTGACAATAAATACAGACACCAGGATACAACAAATTATTATTTATGATAATGATAATAATAATAAATATACATTAGCAACAGTTTGTTGAGTAAAACTTTGAGTGTTTATTTAATTATTATTAAAAATAAATTAAACCACACACTTTTTTTTTTTTTTTAACTATTTTGATTGTTATTATTAATTATTTATATATTTGTATATTTTTTTTTTTTAGGCTAGTTTGTAGTTTTTATTTTATCACACTCCTGCACATTGAATTAAATATATTTAACACAAATAATTATTATCATGAACACAAATTAATATTTACATTTAATTTATTAATTTTTATAAATAAAAAAATTAATTGCTCTCTTTATAAATCCAAAGAAATAATACCGGCTTTTTCTCAATTATTTACTGATGAGAAAGAGAGAGAACACGATGAAAGCGTCATATTTTTTCCAACATATTTTAACCGAAATTATATTCAAAAATAACAAACGTCACAAAATGGCGTCTAATAAATAATAACAAATACACTAATTAATTGTAAATATATAATTTAATATTCAAAATAATTATAATATTATTATTAATCATTGAAAAAAAAAAAAAACAATTGTTGCATTTATTATTTTTAAATTATAAACAATATAAAAATTAAAAAAAAAAAGATTGTTTAACCGGTATTGAAGATGTTTGTTGTACCGATGTTTCGATTTGAAAAAAAAAAAAAAATAAAAAAACATTTGTTGGGGCATTTGATGAATCAGGCAAGTAGACATGTTGAAAAACTATTTGATTTTTGCTCCAAAGATTATTTATTGTAAGAAAAAAATAATTGTTTCAAATTAAATAAATAAATAATAAATAAATATGAAAAATATTCAAGATGACAAAGAAAAGACATTTGGGTTTTTTCAACAACAACATGAGGTTAGCTTCATTAATATTATAATTTGCAATTAAATATTATAAATAATTAGTTTATTATTCAATTTATAATTAATAAATGTATAATATTTTTAATATTATTTTTGTTTAATTTAGATATATGAACATGAGCCGCAATGCAAAATTTGATTATCTTCTTGACGACATTTATATGCATATTTCATTTATGCATATTTCATTTGAGAGACTGAAAATTAAATTACAAGGTTTGATTTAATATTTAAAATAATTAAATTAACCTATTTACTTATATAATTTAATAATTTTAATGAAAATTTGAACGACTCTAGTATTTCTCCAAAACGAATGTGGTTATTAATTAAAACGAAAAGTATATTTCATGTTATAAAATCAAATCAAACAGTTGATCATTTCATATTTAGCTTCATGAAAATTTCAACTATTTATCTTTATTAATTACACATAATTACACTGGCAAAATATTTCTATAATTCAAACAAGACTAGTATTTTTTTTCTAACATTATTGCAATGTTAGAAATTATTTTTAAAATATTTAAAACAAGCACTTGTTTGTTGTTTATATTATCATAAAAAAAAACAGCTGCTTATTTATTTATTTATTTTAATATCATATTTTTATTATGAAGTAAAAAACAGTCATAAAAAAATATATAGATGTATAATTCCGGTCGTGACAAAAGGCATAAACCCAAAAAAAATAAATAGATAAAACTATCGACCGAAAATAAAAAGAAAAAAAAATAAATAGCTAGACATTAAATGTGTATATGATAGTGAGAATCAGAAAATATTTTAGTTGAATCCCTCTGGGATCAATGATGCTGTGTGTCACACAAAAAAATAATATGTTTGTTTGCTGACTCAGTTTATATTTTTTTCCTCATGAGAATTTCATTTATATCAAGATTAGAAATCTCAGCAAAACTAAAAACAAAAAACTGCTAAACATACAAAATATTGTACCATTAAAAACTTGAAATTACTTTTTTATTATTAACAAACAAAACAAATAATTTCAGTATATATATATTTTTTTTTATTTATCAATAAACAATTACATATTTTGAATTTTTAAGTTACAAAGTCTCTCATTATCTGGTCCATACAATTTTAGATTTTTATTTTAAAATAAAAGATATTTTTTTTACTTTTTTTCATCTTGTTTATAACATTACTAATTAGCTATTTTCATTTTTAATTTAAATTGAGTTTAAGATGGTTTTTAGAAGGTCCCATATATTTAATTTTTAAAAACATTTTTAGTATATGTTACTACTTAATAATTTATAATAATTTTTTATTTATTTATAATTTGATATATTGTTAATTAATCTATGCATATAATATATATACTTTTGTTAAATATTTTCATAATAATTGTATTTTATATTTTCTCTTTTTTATATTCAAAAAACATTTTGTAAAAAAATATTTTAGCTTTGAAAAAATGTTTAAATTTTTTCTTGTGTGTAATTGAATTTATAGGTACTACAGTATTTTTTTTTATTTTATTTATAAGTTGATATCAAGCTTATTTAAAACTAGTCTATTGAGACGGATTCTTTTTTTTTTTATTGGCACAGTGTCATCAATAATTATCGAGAAAATAAAAAATAAAAAAAAAATGCTTACAAGGACCTTGAAGTTTTTTGAAGAGAGTTTAAAAAGTAGATTAATTTATTTTACAAGTAGAGATAGATTGAGATAAAGATAAGAGATACTATACTCGTTTTTATCAAAGAGAAATATCAATTTAGTCATTGATAAATGTACAAAGAGAAGGAAGAAAATATAAAATAAAGAAATGTAGATTGGAATATAACTTGTTTCTTTTTTTTTTTCGTCAAATAATCTCGAGTAATAAAACTGTGATTAATCACAATTATTTTATATTAAAATCATAAATTTAACAATAGTTATAAAATAATAGCTTATACTATTTTGACCTACTCTTATAAATTTTTTTTCGACATAAATTTGATGGATTGAATTAGGTTCACAGCTGATAAAATAAAAAAAAATTCTCCACTTGTCAATTTTTTTTTTTTATAAATATGTGTATAATATCGCCATCAATTTTTCAAGCTGAAATACGCCCTTCAAGATCTATCGACTCAGATACTCTAATAACCCACAAGTAAAATTGTTATTATTTATTCTTTACAAGTATTAAATTCACTCTTTAATACTTTTTATATTTAATCAAATTAAATTTGACTTTTTGTATTTATAAAAAAATAAATAATACAAATAAAAATACATTATTTCTTTCGAAATCTTTAAAACTCGATAGAAATATTTTCTATGTATTTAAAAAAAAAAATTAAATCAACTGAATAATAAATTTTAAAAAGTTTTCTACAGAGAAATAAAATAAAAAATCTATAGTAATAATTTCGAAACAACTTCGAAATAATTATTTATAAAAAAAAAAATAATAATACTATTAAAATTTCGTTCGACTAGATTCTTTGTTTTTTTTTTTGTTTAAAGACATGTAGCATTATATCCAAGAACATGATCAGAACTTTTACTACAAGATGGACCATCATTAAAATTACTATGAAAATTTTGTTGATGATTATTACGATGTCCAGTTATTGTTGTATTAACAGTTGTTAAATTTTTATTACCAAGTGATTCACCAAGTGTATCTTTAATACGATGTTGAATGAATTTATTTGATACTTCAATATTACCAATGCTTGATCTACTACCAATACGTTGATATTGATTACGTAAATTAATATCATTTTTATCAATTGATGAATTAAATATACTAGCACGACTACCACGTATAAATGATGATGATGGTAATGGTCTAGCAAGTACATCCATTCTATCAAAATGACAAATACTCATACCACGTTCTCTTGGTAATATTGGATGTGCCAATACATCCATTCTATCAAAATGACAAATACTCATACCACGTTCACGTTGTAATGGACGTACAAGCTGTTGATGTACATCATTTTTATTATCAAATTGACATATACTCATACCACGTTCACGTTGAAATGATTTTATTGGATTCAATGATTTTTGTAAATTATTTATTGTTAATGATGCATCATTATTCAACTCACAATCTTCATCATCTTCTTCTTCTTCAAGTTTTTTATCTTTACTCAAACATTGTGCAGGTGATGAATTATTTATTTGACCATTTGTTTCACCAATTGATTGTAAATCAAATGCACTTTTTGAACGTCTTGGTGGATATCTTGAATTATAACCAGGTAATAGTGTCATACTTGAATCACCAAATACACTATTTTGTCGTAATCTATTGTTGTTAATATTTGGTGATACACACAGTGAATGATCAACACAGTGAATATTAAATTTCGAACATGTGCGTAGCTGTTTTTTTTAAAAAAAAAAATAAAAGTATATTATTTTTTTTCCATTTCATTAGATAATATAGCTTGAGGGGAATTAAAAGTATAATAAGAGAGATTAGTTGAGGCGTAATATAATCAATAATTGCTTGGAAATAATCAAATGAGAAACCTTTTAAATTTTGTGTGTGTATATTTAAATAATTAACTTACTGGAAGTGTATTTGTATCAATAATTGCACAACTTGATCGATGTTCACGTTCAAATTTTGGCTGATAAGGTTCCAACATTCTTATTTTTCCCCATCTATTAAAAAATAATGCAATTGCAGCAACCCATAGTAATAGAACAAGTGTTACTATCAATGCTTCTTCTGTACGTACAACAACACTACCAGCTTTTGCATAACCTGAATTTTAATAATAATCATTTAATATATTAATTAATGATTATTTATAATTGATAATCATTTACCTGGATATGTTGAATTTATTTCAGCTAATATTGATGTTGTATTTGTGTCTGTTAATGGACCAAAAAGTATTACTGGAAGTTTTTCTTTCATGTCATCTGGAACTTCTTCAAGTTCCAGTTCAATTTTTGTCACGTCTCCTGTTTAATATATTTATTGCTTGATATATTTTTTATAATTTATGCTTAATAATTTTATATTATAAATTTAATTTACCATTACCAATAACCTGGACTTTGATTGGCGAGGCAGTAGCATGATGACGATGTCTTATTTTTCTTACTTTCCCCTCCACAATTTATAGATTTTATTTCCAAGTTTTTATATATATTTTTTTTCTTTTTTTTCAATAATTCAAATCTATAAATAATACATTTACTATTTATTTGGTTTATTCATAAATCATCAGGAGGGTAAATTATAATGAAAGCTTTATTGACAGCAGTTTTACGACACTTGTTATTTTTAAAAATAAAAAAAAAAATAAAAATTTCATTATGATAAGAACGTGACTTATCGAAAAGCCTTTTTTTTTTTTCTATAATGAAATTCAAGAACGTTTAAGTTTAGAGTGTACATAGTTGATGCATAATAAAATTTATAAATAATTATAAAATATCAACAGCTTTTATGTAAACAATATTGTGTTAAAAATAAAATTAATATTCAGCTTTTAGCATATTATAATTATTCATATTTAAAATTGAAAAAAAAAAATATAATTTTAATGAATTTATATAGTATTTTAGTACTTATGGAAGAGTATGTTTTTTGTTATTTTTTATTTGAATAATATTATTAATTCATATTATTTAAATATTTAATAATTTCATAATCAATGTTGCCATCGATTTAGTTTTCTTATTTAGAGTCGCATGCATGACAATACCTACCGACCTAATAATACATAGATATATAATAAAATACAATGTATGTGTCCATGACCATCAGCAGAAAATAATCAAATCAATTTTCAAGTTCTCGTATCATTTGATTTGATATATAACTTTCAACTTGAATCTATTGAAATTTAAATTATCTTTTTTTTTTAAATAGCAATTTTTTAATAATTAATTTATGTAAAAAGTTTTGTTTATAATAATTATCATGTTTAAAAATAACGTAATATTGATTATTATAAATTGTTAATAATATTATGCATATGATGATGATAAAAGCTGTGTATATTTTATAATTTTATCATAAAAATTTTTCGTATGAAAAAGAAAATAGATATGTTGAAAAAAAAATTGTGAAATTTTACTTTATATGTAAATTGTTTGGCATTTATATCAGGCAAATATATAAATCTATTTTTTGATGGAAAAATTTGAATAGCCAATTATATAAAAAGTATTATATGAATGACCGTAATTCGTTAAATACATAATCTCTAAAAAAAAAAAATAGATTACTATTCAAATGAATAAAAAAAGTAAAATAAAAAAAAGCAGACTAGTTTATATCTAGAAATAATAGAAATATATAAAATTAAAAAAAAGTCTTTTTTTATGTTTCGAAATAAAAGTAGCTTTATGATAAATATTTTATGCTTAGTATAAATCTAGAAAAAAAATATTTTAATAATAAAAATCAGCCACATTGTAACATGTGGAAAGAAAAATTATTGTCTATTTTTTTTTTTTTACTCTATTATAATTTATTTTTATTATCATTTTTATTATTTTTTTACCTCAAATTACGTTAATTAAATTTTTATCTATTATCATATAAAATAATAGTTGAAAAATATAATTTTATTAAATTATTATAAATTTATAAAATAGACAAATTGTTATAAAAAAATACAACATGACTTGTACGATCATTGATGGTAATTTAAACTATAGTCTAATTTTTTAATGACAAATTACATATTTAATTAAAAAAAAAAAAAAAAATTACCTCGTAAAAATAAACAATTTAAAATACACAAAAAACAAACAAACAAATTTATAAAAATAAATTAAATTATACTTACAAATTTGATCAATTTAAATGATAAAATTCATCAAGATTAATCTTTCACTAATTAATATTGTCACATCTAATTAAACAAATTATAAAAATTAAAAAAAAATTTCTAATTAATATTTCGATCAAAGCTAATTTAACCAGTACAATTAACAGTATTAACACTTGATAAAATTAATCATCAATTAAATAAAAATAAATCAAAACAACAATATATATATATTTTAGTAGAAATTATATGAAATTATTTCCACGTGACAATGTCAAACATGACTAAACACTAAAAGAGTGTGTGCAAAACAAGAGGGATATAGTTCTGGGGTAGCTGGGATTTTAGAGTTGCGCACTGTTATACCTTTCCCTCCCTTAAATATACTCCTCTTATTTTTGAGGATATTCCTCCCCTTTGCTAGACAACCCCGACATACCCTAGATCCACTTAACTTTCCTCTTACTTTTCTTGAAATTCTTATTATCATATTTTTTTTTTCCACAAAAAAAAAAAAACCTTTTCTTTAAAAAAAATCTTAAACATATATTGTTGGCTACCACATTTTTCTTATTATTTATATATTGTTTTTTTTTCTTTTATTGAATACACGTCATCGAAAAAATTTTATCATAAGACTTTTTCTATATATCTTTCCTTTATTTTCATTTATTTCGAACCACTTGATAATAAGATAAACTCGTATTGCTAAATGAAAAAAAAAAAACATAAAAAAGTAAATTAAATATAAATAAAATGATAATAAATAACAATTGTTTATTTGTCCTTGTATTTTATGACGTTTTCTATTGTCTTTATATTTTTGTTATTATTTTATATACGTATTTTTATTTGATTTTTTAAATTACGTATGGCGTTAGAGTGGTTTTTGGCTCTATGTTGAATAATATTGTGATAACTGGATATATTGTAACAATAAAATTATAATTATTTATATAAAATGTGTAGAGAATTTTAATGTCTTTGTGGTATTTTTATTTTATTGTTGCTTTGTTTTTTTTTCAATTGTTATTTTATTCATGATGATAGTGTAGAATAATGATCTTTTTAAATTAAAGCTATTTTTATATTTATTTAATGATGAGGTGTTGATAAAGTTTATAAAAACAAAGTCAGCTTGTTAATTTACCTTTGTCAATTTTTTTTTATATATAATACACTTGTTTGTGTTTTAATTATAAAATGTAATTAATAATTTTCGTATTGAGTGGTTATTGATTTTTTAAAAGGAATAGTTTTTTATTAAATTGGATATTTTCTTTTTTTTTTTTAGAGGATAAATCATTGAGGTGAATTTAGGTGATAACTGATAAAGAAAATTTAAAAATAAAAGAAATTTTTGATAAACGGTCAAGTTGAATCCTCGGCCTTTATCTTGCAGACGTAAAAAATAAAAAAAAAAAAATAAATTCGTATAGTCGTCACGAGTGAGTCGGTCAAGGTTCTCCATCATTTTGCTCGTAGCATTTTTTTTTTTTATTGTAATAAAAACATTATTAAATTATCTACAAAATATCACTACGTATGATTCATTAATTCATTATAATGTCCTTATAAATATTCATAATAAAATGATAAATAAAAAAGCAACGAAAATTGAAATGAAAATCGAAATGAAAATTTAAAAAAAAAAAAAGCTCAGAAGCTCATGAATTTTTTTTTATTTAAATTTGATTTAAAAAAAAAAATAAAGAATAGAAAATAGTTTAGTTTGAATAATGAAATATATTTATAAATTTTATTAATTTTATTAATAAATTTTAATTTATTCCAAGAAGATATTACAAGTGAATGAAAATAATTTCAAACTGATGATGATACTCTAGCATCGACTCTCGTCATAATTGTTTGTATAATCCCGCCCCAACTATACAGATGCTTCGTTGATGCTTATAAAAGCACTTGTCTGCAAATTTATAACATTCAGTTTGTTAATTCTGTCACTGTGTGACAATCTTTACCAAGTTTTAACTATAATTTTGTCTTTTTTTTTCAATACTCCAAACCTCAACAATGATGCAGTAGTTTTTTCTTTTTTTTTTTTTCTATAAATTCTCCTTTATTTTTTCAGTGATTAATTAATAATTATTGTGAATAGTTTAATAAAAAAATTAATTATCATTAGTTATTATTTGCTGTGAAAAAATTATAAATATTTTATACATTTGTAAAAATTAAATTATTAAAATGCTGCTTGATTCAAGGTAAAAAATAATTTTAAAACTTCAAATTCAAGTAAAATAAATAGACAAATTTTTATTATTTATTTATAAATAATAAATTGTTATTTATTGATTATTTTTTTTGTCTCTTTTAGCAGTGATGATGATGTATTTAAATCAAAATATTATCCAATAAATACAATGAATAGTACAAACCTAGAAAAATTTCACGAAACGGAAGAATTTTTAGAAAATAATAAAATTTTTAAAAATAATAATTACTATAATAATAATAAAATTAATAATAAAAATATATTCAATAATAATAATAGTAGTTTTAAAATTAATAATAATGATGATAATAATAATAATGATAGTAATAATAATAATAATAATTACAATAATAACTATGAAGATAAATTGAATGAAAAAACTTTTTATGATGATGATAATGAAATTCAAACACCATCGAGTTATTCATCAAATTGTCAAGGAATAATAGCTCAGGTAAGTTTTTAAATACGTAATAATTAAAATATAATTAATTTGTAATTTATTAGACAAAAATTTAATATTTAAATATTAAAAACAAAAGTTTGATATAATTCATAGAAAAAAAGAAAAAAGAGTAGAATTAAAATTTTTTTTTTTTAAACTTTTATTTTAAAATTAAAGTTATTTAAAATGTTATTAATTTTTAATTGAATATTTACAATGGATAATGCATATTTTATAGTTAAAAATAATGTATAATTTTTTTAACATTGTAAAATTTAAAAAGTTAAAATTAATTTATAAAAAAAGAAGCAAAATAAATTTAGAAATTTTTTTTTTTTTAATAGTTAATTTATTTTTGCTTTTGTTATTAATTGAACTAATAAATAATTTTTAATTAAATATTTTTAATGTTTAGTATTTATTTATTTATAATCAAACATCAATTTATTTATAATTTTTTTAATACTCTAAAAAAATCATTGTAATAATTAGAAATATTTATTGACTTTTTTAAAAAAAATTAAAAAATTTTTCTTTCTAATTCTCACAATATTTTAGTGGTAAAAAAATTATAAACAAATAAATTATGTTCAATTATAAAAAAAACATTATAAAAATTAAAAATATCAAATCAAAAATTAATTACTTGATAATTTTAATTGATTAAAAAAAAAAATAAATAAAAAAATTCATTTTTAAAAATATTATTTTTATCTAGCTTTTTTTAATTAATTAAAAAGATAATTAATTTTTGTATTAAAAATATTTTCAGTGTATGGTGGTTGCTGCGGTGCTTGCTGTGACAGCAAGTGCTGGTATGCCCATTGGTTACAGTGCCATACTATTGCCCCAATTAAACAACACAAATTCAACTTTAAAAATTAACGAAAATCTTGGCTCCTGGATAGGTAAATAAAAATACTACTAAACTACTTATAAAAAAAAATAAAAATACAAATATTTTCCAACATAAACAATAAAATATAAATCAATTATTATAAAATTTTTTAAAAAATAAAATAACAATGATTATTTCATTGTTACAATATAAAAGGTTAAAAAAACCTTGCAAATTTTCATTACTCAAGGACAATTTTTTTTATTATATATAAACCATTGTTGACGTCTCAACTTTATCTCAATTTAACCGAATAATTTAGGTCAATGTTATGTATCACCATCACCATCATATCGTATCAATTTCATGATTATTTATCACATATTATTTTGACAATTTAATATATATAAATTAAATATTTTTCATTGTTGTTTAAATTTTATTTAAATTTATATTTCAATAACGAACAATCACCTACTTATTAATAAATAAATAAATAAATTATTTTTTTTTAATTTTTTTAAATAACATTTAATTTATATATTATATTTCATTATTTATTAATAATTTATTATTTAATAAATTAATTAATATAATATCTAAATTTATTAGGTAAAATATAGTATTAATTGTTTGGATGTAATGGATAAATAAAATAAATAATTGCAAGTATTAAAATTATAGAAGGAAGTGCATTGATGCAAAACAAGTTCAAGGACCTACAAGTGTTAGTACAGGTTCATGGTACATGTGTCTCATTAAAGCATATGTAATTTGTCCTTGTAAATACGTCAATTGTGTCTCGTTATAGATCAACCTCATCCATTCACTTATACACATACATATAAATTTACTTATTATATTAAATGTTTTATACACGATGCGTATAACTGACCTAGATTTTATTTTATATTTATTTTTTTTTTTTTATTGAATAATTTTAACTTGATCTTTATAAATTGTTGTGAATCCAACAATGATCATTTTGTACCACCTTGTGAAAAATTTATTAAAATGAATGTTAATATTTATTTTAAAAACATTTATATAACAAGTTTTTTTTTTATTGCATATAGTAGCACAAATAAATATTAGGAATTAATTTTTTATGGAGATTAAATTATTTGATAAATTATTATAAAATTTAATTTTTTATTTGTTATATTTAATTGTTTTAATTATTTATTAACTTTAAACAATTTTTAAATTTTTTTTAAATGTTAAAAATTGAAAATTAAAGTTGTAAAATTTTGATAATTAATTATTTTGACAATTAAATGCTCAATTTTTACATTTAAAAATCAAAATTTAATGTTTTTATTTATTATAAAATAAATAATAGTTTGATATATAGATTATTTATTAATAATAATTTATTGTTAGCATCAATTCATAGTTTATCAAGTCCAATTGGTTCATTATTATCTGGACCACTATTGGATTTAATTGGTAGAAAAACACTTTTGCAAATAGCAACAATACCACTTTGTCTTGGCTGGATTTTAATTGGATTTTCAAGTACTCAACATATATGGTTAATGCTTGTTGGAAGAATTTTTTGTGGTACTGCTGTTGGATTAACTGCTGTTGCTGGACAGGTACATAAATATTAATTTTATTTATGACTAAAAAATATATAACTGTTAAATTTATTGGCTATAAATCTTGACATAATATATTTTATTTTTCATTGTTAATTGATGAAAATAATTAAAAATCATAAATCATTTCATATTTTTTTTTAAAATTAAATTTTACTTATTTAGGTACTAGTTGGTGAATGTTCTGATGCTGGAATTCGAGGATTTCTCATGAGTCTATTGATGGTTGCATACAGTAGTGGTATCGCAATTGTTTACATACTTGGTGTATTCAACTGGAGAACAGTTGCATTTTCAAGTATTATTTTACCAATAATAGCACTTATTTCAATGACATTTATAACTGAAAGTCCAGCTTGGCTTGTTAAACATAATAAAATTAATGAAGCTAAATTAGCACTACTTTGGCTACGTGGAAATGATGAAAAACAAGTAAATAAATCCAATCTTTAATAATAAAAAAAGCTAAAATTATTAATAACAAATCATATTATTATTCAGGTTAATTTGGAATTGACAATTCTTGAAAATAGATCAAATACTGATTTATTTATTAAAAAAAATAAATCGAAAATTAATATTATTAAATTGATAACGAATATAACAAGTGGTATCAAAACAAATATATTTCATTTGGAAATAATAAAACCACTTGTTATTATTAATTTATTTTTTTTACTTCAAGTATTATCTGGAACTTATTTAATTGTTTTTTATGGTGTTGATATTATACGTGATATTGGTAAGTTTTAAATAAATCCATTTGTCTTTGTTTTGTTTTCATTGTTTTCTAATTTATTAATAAATTAAAATATCGAGTTTAGGTGGTGAAGAAATTGATAATTATATTGCTGGTATATTGATGGCAGTTGTTAGAATAATTTGTTGTGGAATATCATGTATTTTATTTTTAAAAATTGGACGTCGTACAATTGCACTGATATCAGCAAGTGGTACAGCATTATCATCCCTTATTCTTGCTGGTTTTTTTATGAAAAATAATGACTCATATATTGATGTAAATTAACCTTTTTTTTATGAAAAAAAAAAAAACAATATTATTGCAATTTATTATAGTAATTTATATATATTTAAATAATTATTTTTTTATTTTTTTAATATTTTAATTATTCATTTTATTGTTTAGAAATATATTGTTATTATTTGTGTATTCATGTACGTGTGTTTGAATACAATTGGATTGATGACACTGCCAGGATTACTAATTGGTGAATTACTTCCTCAACGTGCACGTGGTGTTGGTGGTGGATTTACAATGTTTTTATTTAATTTTGCACTTTTTGGTGTTGCTAAAATATTTCCAATGGTATTTATGCTTCTTATTTAATTTGTAATAATTAGAAATTAATTTTAAACTTTAAAAAATAAAATATTAAAATCATTTAAACATCTTGAAATGTTAAATTGACATTTAAAGGTTTTTTTTTAAAGTGAATATTAAATATTAAATTTATTAATTAATAATTAAATATTTAATTTAATAATTTAAAAATTTTTAAATGTCAAATTATAAAAATAAATTGTAAATTGTATTTTTTTGATATTTAAAACATTTTTTTTTTTTACTTTTTTATTATTTTTCTATTGTTAATTGTATAATAATTTAGTTTATTTTTTTTCTATTTAATTATTTGTTTCTTAAATTAGATTAAAAATGCAATTGGAATTGCTGGAGTGTTTGGAATATTTGGAATTGCTGCATCATTGGAAACTCTATTTACTTGGCTAGTTTTGCCAGAAACTAAAAATCGTACACTTCAAGATATCGAAGATTATTTCAAGGTAATATCAAAGTATATTTAAAAAATATATAAAAAAAATTATTTAATAAACAATTTTAATTTATACTTTATTTATCTATTTAACATTCAGGATGGAAATATTCTCTGGATAAGCAAAACAAGACGAAAGTGTTAATAAAAATATCTTCAATAAATCAATTTCTTTTTTAAATATAAATAATATTATAAAATATACACACTCACTAGTATAAAAACAATAATAATTTACATTTTTTTTAGTAAATTTAGAACTGATAGAAATATTGTTTTAGTATTAACAAAAAAAAAAAAAAAAATAGAAAAAAAAAAAAACTTTTTTTATATAATTTTATTTTTTATTATATTATAGTTTTTATTACTTGAATAAAATAAAAATTATCTATAAATATGACACTTGATAAATAAAAAATATGTATTATATATTCAATAAAAAAAAAAAAATAAAAAAAAAATATATTTCGAAATGTCTTTTTTGAATTTACAAAAGAGTTTCTATTTTATCAGCAGATTTCTATCCTACCAATTTAAAGTAGATAGAAAAAAAAAATCAAAACAACAACTGTATTTAAATATACATTTAAAAAATTATGTTAATTATATTAAAAAATGTATATATTAATTAAATAATTATGTATAATTATAATTAATTAATTATTTATTAATTTTTCGTTCTCAAAAAACTTGGTGAGTATAAAATAATCAATATCCGGCGTTTCGTAGGACAGACGTAGGTCACACAAACACATTGAAAACATTATTAATATACATATACAAATTTGAACTATTATTATGATTAGATGATGGAATTGTGATGCTATATTACGTACCAACTACTAACACACGGAGAATCAATAGACCAACTCAAAAAGCGTCCGAGTCTCATTCGTGTCTGGCTGACTGTCACACATCTTTTAAGGTAAAAATTTTTTTTTTTTCTATCAACTAATTAAATAATTATAAACTATTTATTAACTTAAAAATATCAACGTTAATTAATTTACATTTGCATTTATCCGTTTTAATAAAAACCGGCATTTATCATAATTAATATCATTTATTAATTTTTAAATTACTATTGAGAAAAAAAAAATTTCTAACAGAGAAAATGCGAGCAATACAAAATGGGACAAGTTTGCTGTTGAGTAAATTATTATCAAGGTCAATTAATATTTTTCATCTAAATTTATCATAATTTAATTAATAATTATTATTGTCAATTGCTTATTGCTATTTTATTATTTATTTAATATATTTATATTTAATAGAGTTTCTGTTCAAGTTTAACCTTGACAAGGTCAACGCGATGTCATCTCACACAAACGTTCATGTGACATCATATTGATTTTATTTTTACATAAAGATTCTTTTATTTTATTTAAAAAAAATATTATTGATTTTTTAATGCTCATTATTGTCAATTGTTTTTGGGATATTATTTTGTTTTTTAATTAATTTTTTTTATGTGAAATCAAGAAGACATCTAGGACTGTAAATAATTTTTAAAATTAATAGTTATTTTGTTGATTAAATATTATAATTAGTTTTGTTGTTGTTTTATTTTGCAGAAATTTAAAGTTAAATTATTCAACTGTTAAAATGCCAATCAAAAGTATCAAGGCTCGTCAAATTTATGACTCTCGTGGTAATCCAACTGTCGAGGTAAAATATATCTTCATTTAACTTGATAAATTAATAATAATTTAGAGTTAATAAATTGATAATTTGTTTATCTATTTAATTAGGTTGATTTAGTAACTGAAAATGGATTATTCAGAGCAGCTGTACCATCTGGTGCATCGACTGGTGTCCATGAAGCACTTGAACTTCGTGACAATGACAAATCAATGTATCATGGAAAATCAGTATTCAAAGCTGTTGATAATATCAATTCAATAATTGCACCTGAATTACTCAAGGTAATTAAACATTGACATGATTTTAAATTAATTGTTTTTTTTCTAATTTATATATTTAATTTATTTAGGCTAATATTGAAGTAACAGAACAAACTGAAATTGATAATTTTCTTTTGAAACTTGATGGTACACCAAATAAATCAAAATTAGGTGCAAATGCAATTCTTGGTGTTTCATTGGCTGTATGTAAAGCTGGTGCTGCTAAAAAATCAATTCCACTTTATAAATGGATTGCTGAACTAGCTGGAAATAAAGAAATTGTTTTACCAGTACCAGCATTTAATGTTATTAATGGTGGTTCACATGCTGGTAATAAACTTGCTATGCAAGAATTTATGATTTTACCAGTTGGTGCAGCAAACTTTACTGAAGCCATGAAAATGGGAAGTGAAGTTTATCATTATCTTAAAGCTGGAATTAAAAAGAAGTTTGGTCTTGATGCAACAGCTGTTGGTGATGAGGGAGGTTTTGCACCAAATATACTTGAAAATAAAGAAGCATTAAATTTAATTATAAATGCAATTAAAACTGCTGGTTATGAGGGAAAAATTAAAATTGGTATGGATGTTGCTGCATCAGAATTTCATAAAGATGGAAAATATGATCTTGATTTTAAAAATGAAAAATCAGATCCAGCTACATATCTTGAGCCAGAAGCATTGAAAAATTTATACTTGGACTTTGTTAAAGAATTTCCAATTGTATCAATTGAAGATCCATTTGATCAAGATGGTTGGGAATCATGGTCAGCATTAACTGCTGCAACACCAATACAAATTGTTGGTGATGATTTAACTGTTACAAATCCAATTCGTATTAAAACTGCTATTGAAAAGAAAGCATGTAATTGTCTTTTATTAAAAGTCAATCAAATTGGATCAGTAACTGAATCAATAAATGCTCATAATTTGGCTAAAAGTGCTGGATGGGGAACAATGGTATCACATCGTTCTGGTGAAACTGAAGATACATTTATTGCTGATCTTGTTGTTGGTCTATCAACTGGACAAATTAAAACTGGTGCACCATGTCGTTCAGAAAGATTGTGTAAATACAATCAAATTTTACGTATTGAAGAGGAACTTGGTGCTTCAGCTAAATTTGCTGGTGAAAAATTCCGTAATCCATCAGCTTAATTTACCAATATTTTCTTCTTTAATTCTTAATATTACTTTTTTTTTTTTTTTTTCGTGTAACTTTATTATTTCAGCTGTAATTCAAAATGTTCAATTTAAAAATACAAATATTGTTGTTACCTAAATTTGTCTAGATAAACCAATATAAACTTGAAAAAAAAAAATAATAGAAATTACAATAAATAAAATAAATAAAATAAAAAATTGTAATTTATTTTTTTACCTATATAATTAACAAAAAAAAAAGTCAATAAATATTGATAATAATTAATTTTTTTTTTATTTTTAAATTGATAAAACAATTATTTGTAATTTTTTTTTTTTTTTTGATTAATTTTTTTTATTTCATCTAGCTTTGCCCCTCATTCTCTCCATCTACATAAAATTTAATAATTAAATACTGTGTAAAATACATAAAAAAACAAAAAAAAAAATTAATCCAATTAAAAAATAATAATTACAAACTAATTAAAAATAAAAATTCTATAGTTTTTTGAATATTATTATTTCTTTTTTCATTCTTTTCCATAATTTCATTATTATTTTTCTTATGGACAATATAATTTTGCACATTTCCAGGTTGAGCATTTTATCAGAGACTATATATCAATAATTTTATTTAAAAAAAAAAAAAATTAAAGAAACAAATTAAATGGTTTTCTATATGGAATTAGTGAATTACTATCAGCACCAATTACTTTTTTTTTTAACGTATAAGCCTCTGACTATTTCTATCAAATTTCTTATTAACAACAATATTAAACTATTAACAATAATATTATATTATTATTAAACAATAAAAATTAATAAAAATGATACTCCCAACTGAATTTTGTACAATGCAATATTAAGTAACAAATAAAAACACAAATATTTTTTTATTTTATTATTTCTTTTTTGTTTGTTTTTTTTTTTTTTTTTAATAATAATAAATAATGTATATTAATAATATTGATAATATTTATCATATCGGAAATATTATATATAATAAATCTTTCGTCGATTTAAGTACGTGGAGGATATTGATGTCGTTTTTTTTTCTCATTTTTCTTTGATTTTTTTGTTCGAAACAATTTTTGTCGTTTTAAAAACTGTTTTTTTTTTGTTTATAAATTAAATTTTATAATTTTCATTTTTTTTTTCTTCATGTCATGGCAGGTTTAATTATTATTAAATATATTTTTTTTTTGTTAATTAATATAAACAATATAAAGCTATTAGATTTTTTTCAAAAATGAATTTAAATTTTGATGGTTTTTTTTTTTATGGAAATAAATTATTGTCTAAATATAATATTAATTAATTTTAATCCTAATATGATTTAACAAATATAAAATCTCTTAAATAATGTGCAATTAAATAGAGTGAATAAAATTTTGTTTAAAAAAAAAAAAATATCTATTGAAAATTACATTACCCAAAAATGAAAAAAAAAAAAAAAAATTTTTTTTTTTTTTAATTATTTTAGAGTAATTATATAATACCGATGAGTTTTTTTTTTTTTCTTTCATAATTTCAAATATACAATGAAAAAAAAAAATAGTCCTGTAGTTTTGTGTGTGTGTGTGTGTCTTGTAAATACATCAATTATTAATTCTAAAAAAAAATTCTACATGAATCATTTGGTTAAAAGTTGATGAATCATTTTTTTTTTTATAATATATCTGCTGCCTAATTTACAAAAATTTTTTAATTTAAGTTATTATATTTACGTTGAGTAAATAACTATTAATATGCTATCTTAAAAATATTATTTTCTTTTTTTTAATACGAGATAGTAATTAGAGGGAGAGCGAGAGAGAAAAAGTGAGAGTGAAAAAAAAAATAAAATTAAAAAAAAAAAAAATAAAATGCACTCATTAAAATAGGATAAAAAAATGAAATAATATTTTCTTTTTTTTTTTTTTAAATTAAAATGTAATAAACTACAGTCTGAAAAATCCTTAGCTTGCATCCTTAGGAGCTTTAATGTCATCCGCAGTTGTATTCTGACGACAACGATAGACATAGGCACTTACTGAAAGGTCATCGTCCGTGCGAATGCATTCGTATGTACTATCCGGACATGTACATCTAAAATTAATTAATTAACAATAAATTATTATTATATTTTTTAGACAATCAATTATTATTTACTTACACATTTGTTATGAATGATTCAATTTGACGAGTTGATGGTATATAAACAGCCCATCCACAAGGTTGATTTAAGCAATAATTTGGAGCTACATTTTCACCCCCTGATTGAATTGCTCTTTTTTGATAACGTATTTTATCTGATAAATTATTATCATACGCTGTCATACGTTCAAGTAATTCTCCAAATTCCTAAAATAATAATTTTTTTTTTTTAATTATAAAAATCCTTTTTCTTCTACTCATTTTAACACGTGTATAATCAATTTCACATTAAATGCCTTGTCATTAATACTACGTCACTATTTTCCATCAAAATAATAATTTATAATTACGTTATTAAAAATAAATTAGAAAATAAAAAATAATATTATTAAATTTAATTTGTAACAAGTACTTTATTCCGGTTTTATGATTTTTTTTTTTTTTCTTCAAATCTAATTTCATATATAGATACAAGTAGACATTATTTTTTTTACTACTATGTATGATGATAATAATAATAATCGAAATATCTTGTAATTTGATGAATGAAAAAAGTTGTAGATAAATTTTTTTTTTTTACGTTTTATATTATCACGCTATTGACGATTAAATATTTATATAAATATTTTTTTTTATCAGTAAAACTAGTGCGTAAAATAATAGATAATAGTAAAAAAAAATTTTGTTTATAATGAAATTATTAGTGTAAATTATATTTTTAAAAATAAAAAACTTACGTCTGAACGAATAGTAGCACTGTTAGTCATATTGACACAGCCAATAATTGTCAATAATAATATAAGAAAAATCCTGATATTGACATTAGCCATTATCACTTAATTTAATTTGAAATAATTCGATAATTTATTGATAATTTATTGATACGTCCTGTTAACCGACTTATGTAAATAACACTGTTTTTTTTTAACCGCGTACTTTTGAATCATCAAGTTATTCAATCCGGCATTCACTCGACACAGACTCACAATTATTTTTCAATTATTATTTTAACAAATCATTAATATCAATTAATTAATTGCTATTAATTCACAATACACATGCACAAAAAATAATATAATTATAGTGAAAATATATGAATGAATTTATAGAATATTTTTTTTTTTTTTTTTTAAAAAAAACCACCACTGGATTATTCTTGTTGGCTTTTGAACATAGATTGAGAGTGAGGATGCTCTCGTGGCGTCTCGTGTTTATATAGGCTGTGAGCTAGTGTTAACCGGATGAGAAGGGGCAATATCAAGCTAGAAGTTATAATAATATAAAGTAATAAAATTATATGAAAAAAATTAAAGGGAAAAATTTAAAAAAAAAAAAATTTAATATTTGCAATATATTTTTAATAATTATAATAAACATTTGTAATTTCTTGTTATTAATTAAGAGCAAAAAAAAAATAAAAAAATTTTACAAAAAATTAAAAAAACATTATTATTTTTATTAATTAATTTTTATAAGATAAAATTTGAATGATGCAATTTTGAGATTGTTGCTTTTTTTATTTTTTTTATTAATATTATTTTCTTTATGATAAGTTTATTTGGTTTTTTCTTTTTTTTTTTCGTTGAATGTGCATTATCAGATGATGGAATTTTTTTTTTTATTTATCTAGTATGGTCTAGTTGGAATGCGCATTTATAATAATAAAAAAATGTATTATTATAGACCCTTATTTATTTGACACGATAAAACAACCCTGAATATACAAGGCTTAACTATTTTCTACGAAAAATATTTTTACTATTTGTATTTACATTTGAATTATCGAAAAAAAAGGAAGAAAAAAAATTACAGTAAAATATTTTTTCTATAAAATTATTTATTTATAATAAATTAATTATATAATATTATTATTATTTGTAATTATTAATAAACAATATTATATATTAATTAGAAATTTGTTAAATATTTGTATTGTAGAAAAAAAAAAAATAAATAAATGTAGGATTTTTTTTTCTCTAGAGAAATAAGCATCGATACATCACAGCAATGAGGAGTAAAATTTCGTCAGACATTTACAAGTATATATGTATTTTTATGTACATGTACATATGTATATATGTTGATATATATTTTGGTGTTTTTTTTAAAACATATATAAACACATGCGTGTATGTTTGAAGTACTGCGCAATAAGTTCAATTTAAATTAAACTTAACAATATATATTTATTTATCCAATAAATGTATTTATATGTGTATTATTTATTTAATTATTAATTAATTTATTAATTTATTCATTCAATTATTTATTTATTTATTCATTTAATATTTGAATTAAATTAATTATTCATCCCTCAATTAATTAATTCAAATAAATTTTAATATTTTTCATTTACGCATTTTATCAAAAATCATAATCATTAGATTGTTTTTTTTTTTCTTAGAATATGCGTGAATGAGCGTGTACGTGAACTTTTTTTTTTTTTTTATTTATCTCTTCCTTGTGAGATGAGATGGAGAGTTTTTGTAAGATGAATCAGAGTACTGAAGTTTTAAAGCGTGACGAAATTTCTTCGTCTTCGCGCGACTCGTCAACGTGTCGTTATTTTAATTTTTTTATTTTAATATTTTTTCTCATTTTTTATATACTTAAGGTAGATATTTATGGTGTATATATGTATATAGATTTATGCATTTTGTGCAACGAATGAGGGTGAGTATAAATGAGAGAAAAGAGGAAGTCAAACAACACATATATACATATTTATATAAATACATGTAAAAAAAAAAATAAAACATTAATTATATGCACATTTTCAACTTTTTGCATGGCTTTTTATTTTTTATTTTTTCTTGTAACCAGATGAATATTTACTGTCATCATTAGGCATTATAATAATGTAAATTTTTTGTTTTAAAAATTTTTTAAAATATTTAAAATTGATATTTTAAATTTTTTATTAAATATAAAATTAAAGATTATTGGAAAAAGAGAAATTTAACTCTTTTTTAAATTCTTTTTTTCTGGGAATTTTTTATGACGAATTGGATTATTATGTCGACCCGTATCACCCTGCTATTATCATAGTCCAAATTCTTGTTGAATACCCGCAAATCATGACGTCAACTTGAATCATCCTATTACTATGTATCATCATTCGAATTTTTTCATTTTTTTTTTTTTTTACAGTGGATCTTTTATACAGCTAAAATTTTCATCAGGTGACATCATTGATATCGTCATTTAATCTATTCAATTATTAATAAATCACAAATATAATTTTAATTTTTTAAATTTTTATATTAAGTGGAAATTTTGTTTTTTTAAATATTTCTTCAATTTAGTTATTTAATTTTCTTTTCCATTTTTAAATTGTTAATATTTTTTATCAATTTTAATTATAAGTTTTTATTTATCTAATTATTTTAACAAATTTATATTCAATTTTTTCCAACAATTGAAAATTTAAATTATCAAATTTGTTTTATTCAATTACACATTTGATTTTTTTTTTTTTTTTTTTTTTTTTTTTTTGTGAATCAACATTGTAGACTTGTTTTTGAATGAAAAGTACAACTTTTTTATTTAGGGCTAATTTTAAAGCTCTATGTTTAAAAATATATATTAATACTTGTTGATTTTTTTATTTTTTTATTTATTTTATTTTCTTCAGTATTATCTAAAAATACATTATTTAAATTTATTTTGTAGCATTAAAAAATATATCAGATGAAAGTTCATTTTAAGATAATTTTAACGATATATTTTTCTTATTTTTTCTTTGATATATAAAAAAAGCTCAATTAAATACAAAATTCTAGTATTAATTTTTAAAATTACATTGAAAAACCTACCGATAAAAATAAATAAAAATTTCCTAAAAAAATCTACCCAATTTAAAATATATTTTTTTTATTTATAAATATTATTTTCGTTATTCTCTTGTTTTGTTAATTTCAATTTTTAATTATTAAACAAATCATAAATAATCGATTACAGAGAAAACAATAATAAGGAAAAAAAAATTAAAATACAAAATAAAAAAGTATATATACAATAAATAATAATTACAACAATTCATATATATAACATTTATTATTTAAAAAAAAATTAAATTTTACTAAAATTAATATTGTCAAAATTGGATTATCAAAGCTACTGAGGCCAGACAATTTTCTGAGAAGACAGGAAGCAATTTCGTTTTTGGTTTTCTTGGCAGTCACGATGCCAAACGTGTTGCGTAAAAGCTCCCTCAATTTATTTACAATAAATATATACATTAACACATGCATATACACATGTTTGTGTATGTATAATATATTACTACCAATTTTTCAAATTTTTTTTTTTTTATTTTATTTTCAAATTAAAAAAAGAATTATAAATGAAAATAAAAAATAAGAAAAATTTTAAATCGCAAATTTAAAGTTTTTTTAAAAAACAACAAATATTGTACATATTTAATGAAAAAATACGCAATATATATATTAAATAAAATACAAAAAACATATATAAAAAAAAAAAAAAAAAAATACATATATATATTTGTTATCAGTTGTGTGTTTACAGAGACCTCCGACCCTGTGATGGGATTATTAAGTTATTACGCATGGGAAACGCATCCCGTGTCAAGCTTGTCACTTGGCTAATACATTGACGTTGGTATTTTGATAATAAATTTAAAAAACACTTTAATATATACAAACTACGCACAATAATAATCTTTTATCTTTTATACATATATTTATTTATTTATTTCGATTGACAGCACTTAAAGATATCATAAATTACAAGTAATAAGATTTATTAATTTACAACATGAATATCTAATCAAACATCCGGAGTGATCACTAATACACATACTTTTTATTCAATTAATATCTTAAATTAATACTAATAATAACAGTAATATTATATTAATCAAAAATAAATTAATAAAATGAAAAGAATTTTAATTTTTTAAATTAAAAAAATCATTTTTAGTATTTTATTTTTTATATTTATTAAATTGATAACAAGTTATTTAATTAATTTAATAATAATAATAATATTGTAGATACTTGATACGTTGTTATTACCTACTATAGTATATACTATTTGTATTTTTATTTGTATATATATATATACAAACTACAGTCGCGCTTATTAACCAGACAGCGCGACGCCGTTTTGAATTTACGTCGAGACAAACTAAGATACACATACTCACAGGTATATATATATCTATATATAAAAATTGAAAATAAGTTAATGAAATATCCTTTTTTTTATTCAACATTGAATAATATGATTTTTTTTTTTTTTTATTTTATTGTTTATTCGTTTTGGAGATGAAAATTTTTATGATGATTTTTTTGAATTTTTATTGTGATTGTGAAAGGTAATTTATTATTTCATTATTTTATTATATTTTTTGATATTTATTATGTTAATTTTTATTATTGTTTTAATTAAATTAAATTATAAAATTAATATATATAAGTAATTTAATTATATAAGCTGATATAGATGGAAATTTTTTTTTAAGAATTAATTTTATGATTGTTGTATACTGAATGAGTTTGAATTTTTTTTTTTTTTAATTATTAATTAATTATTTAAATTATTCAATTGTTATTGATGATGTAGATTGTATGTATTTAATGTCAGTTTAGTTTATCACATGTGATACCAAAGTCATACTCATTTTGGATGATTATTTGACCGACAGGAAACGCACGTGCAGTTCTCAATTCTCGAAGCATCGAAACGAATACTGCTTTAAACTGACTCACTTATATTGTAATAAATACAGTGGATCTAATTACCTTTATTGTTAATATTAATCTAGATTAAATAAATATATTTATCTGTGTGCTTCGAATTACAAAAATAAATCGTTTGTTTATTCGCAGATTTTTTTCTTAGCTGATGAAAGAAATATTTAACGAGCAAGTTTATATGTGTATTATAATAAATACACATAGGTAATTAATAAATTTTAATTGTTTATTGTTAAATGGTACTATCAAAATTTATTAGACATATTTTTCACTATTTTTTTCGACTGGATAGACAAAAAAGTCAGTAGAAAAATTTGAAATACAAATCGAAACAAAAGGCAAATTGTCAAATAGTAATTGTTAATTATTTATTGTTAATTTTCAAAATTAATAATTAATTTTTTTTCTATAATTAACTCTACATTTTTACAAAACAATTGCAAAAAAAATTCGTTGAAAAAATTTAAATGTAAATGCAGGAGCTTAAATTAAAGATTTTTCTCATAAACGTATTAAGTAAGCAATTAATAATTTTTTATTTTTATAAATATTATTATTTAAAAATATTCATCAGTTGTATTATCCCCAAGAAAATATTTTCATTAGCTTGGGGTTTTATAGAAATCTAATTTTATTCTACACGGTGATTCAACTTCTTTCTTTTTTTCTTACAAAAAACTTAAAGTTTGAAATCTAAAATCATCATGTGGAATGAATAAAATAGCCACATTAAAAGTATAATTACAAATGACATTTAAAAAGTGTTTTAATAATAATTTTAATAATAAAAATAAATAAATTAATAGAAAAGTAATAAACATGTGTGTCTAGACACACAAATTTTAATTCAAAAATATATAAATTTTACGCGCTCGTGCCGCACTAGAAAGGCAAAATATAAGCCATTTAGCCATTTAGCCATTTAAATTTTAAAATTAATATATAATTATAATAATAATTAATATTATTATTATTTCATATATATATGACGCAGTATTATGTTTTCATTCATTATTTATTTCAATGACGAATATTTGTTATCATATATACGTTTGGAATTATAATTTATTCAATGACTTGAATGACAAGATTATTTTATTATTTTTTTTTATTTTTCGAGGTTACTACGCAGCGACCTGTACACATATTTATATACATATGTTAAAATAAATTTATAAAAAATTATATACATATATTGATAGTGTCAATGATGATAAATATTAAAAACTACGACCATCATCAACTTTGTCAGATAAAAAATCATTGTCTTATCGTAAATATTAATCAGTTCATTCATTAATTTTAAAACTGCATATTATCACTTTTTTTTTTTTTTTTTTTATGATATTAATTTAAATATTACACAAAATTATCAATTTTTTAAAATTTTTTGTTTAAGGGATAATTGATAATTTAAATAAATTAATTTAAATAATTTTTCAATTTTTTTTTAAACACTGTGTATTATTTTTAAAAAATTTTAAAAATTATAAAATTACATTAATTTTACTGTCATGTATTTTAAATCTTGAGTGTTTTTTAAATTTTTAAAAATACAAAAAATAAATATATCGAATTTTTTCTTTTGAATACAAGTTTTATTGATACTTTTGTATATATTAAATAGCTTTTTTTAAAAATGTAGTAACACATGTTATTATATACAAAGATATAAGAAAAAAATACTTGTATTTTTTTATCTTTGAATAATTTGATGTTTCTTACAAAGTCAAATGCAAATTATTGCTGCAAGATATATAATCCATAAATATATATTTAAATTCGAATTTAATATGTGACCCAGTTGACTGATGTATATTATTTATGATGTTGATAAGTAATACAGATTATACATGATCCAATATGAAAAAAAAATAAAAAATAATTTTTAAAATAGTAAAAAAGCTCAAGAAAAATGCAATTTATTTTAATGACATAAAGGCCTGTTAACCATACAGATGTAATTTTTTATTTTCATTAATATATTATAAATGTATTTAAAAAATAAAATCATAAAAAAGTAAAATAAATATATATATTATAAATTTATGAAAAATTTTTAAGTAAAAAAAAATATATATGTTTGTAGTGCGTGTGTTAAGATGTATGCATAATAATCATAATTATTTTTACATATGAGCACAAAAAATTAAAAAATATATACGTAAGGTAACAAATTTAATAACCGTGAGATGTAACTCATCAAAATATAATCATACTATATAGAATCATCTATATGATGCACGTGGAAGTATTGAAAATAAAAAATAAAATAAAAGTGTTGTTAAACTCACGCAGGGATGCTTCCTTCAACATGAATCAAAGACAAGAATTCAAATTATGCGAATAACTTGATTCATGTGTTTTCATTTTTTTTTTATTTTTCTTTTTAAATATTATTTTTTTTTTTTTGGGAATATGTGCTGTGGTCAAATTGCTGACTCGTAAAACACCGCAATTTCTCCGTTGAGGTGTCTCGTAAAATATTGATTTATTGAGGTATATTAAATATATGTGACAAGCTGATTCTCATAGAATTTAACAAGACATTTATGATGATTGTTTTGTTCTTGTGTTGTATTTTAAATTTTGTCTCGCCAGTGATTTTATACTTTTTTATTATTTTTTCGAAATATAATATGCAACAGATTTTTTTTTTTAAATTTATTTTTTTCGTTGAATATAAATGCCCTCGTTTAATAATAAATGTATTTTTTAATGGTTGTTCAGTTATTTTGTTTTTTTTTTAAAATAAATATTTATATATTGATATTGTTAGAGTTTATTTTATGAATTAATGGAAAAAACAAATTGGAATGATTATTTTTATTTGGCAAGTATGTTGAATGAATTTTTTTTTTATTAAACTGCTGTTCACTTGACGAGTTCAATTTTTTTCTAATAAAAACATTAGAAGATTATGTAATTTATAATTAATTATATTTATTTACTAATATTAAACTGTATTTTATTATAGAAAATATAATAGAAAGCAAAAATAATGATTAAAAATTGTAGAAAAAATATTTTTATTTACTCTGAAAGATACACCTAAAGTCGACTGATAATTTGAATAAGTAAATCAACGAGTTAATAAATAATTTAATAAATTAATAGAAAAATAAATAATTCAATAAAAAAATTAATTAAACAATTAATTAACAATTGAATAATATTTTTTCTTTGAAATTTTTTTGTTGAATCTAATTGGCAAATATTAAAAAGAATAATTTTAATTTTTTTTACAAATAGTTTTAAATATTACTTGTTTAATTTTTGTTTATACATGTTTTTTAAATTTAAAAAAAGTTCGAAAGTGTTCGCGGTTTGTAATGATTGTACCGGTCGAGCAAGGCTATTTGATTTAATTTTATATATTTCGATAATTATAATCTTAATTTTTCCAATTAAACTTTCTATTAATTTACAAATTTTAACAACAAAATAAAAATATATATAAATTACTTGATAAATTAACAATATCAAAAAATAAATTTAAAAAAATATTCATCAATTTTCCAATGACAAAAGGTATTAATAAAAATATTTCGATTCTTATAATAATTGAGTTTTTATTATGTCAGTAAAATAAATTATTACATGGATTCTTAAAAACTAAATGTTGTTTTTTCTTCAATGATTTTACAATAATTATACACACATAAAAACAAAATTACAAAACTATTGAGATTAAATTATTTGGCCAGTTGAAATATCAACAATAAATTTTTTAAACCTCACCAAAAAAACAACGACACATTTGACAAAATTCAACAACTAATTTTAATTATACTCTTCAATAATTTTCTTTCCCATTACTTTTTTGTCTCACCTCAATTTAATATTTACATTTTATTTATTTTTTTTTTCTTTACAATTTTTATTAATTTTTTAATTTGGCAAAATTAAATACTGATTTAACATATCATTTTCTTTTCATTATCTATTATAATAAAAAAAAGAAAAAATAATTTTAATACCAAATAATAATACCAATTTTGGCAAATTAATTGCTGTGATGTAAATTACAATTCAATGAAAATCAATAAACCAAAAAAAAAAGAAAAAAATAAATAAAAGTAATCAGGTGTTATGAAATTATACTTGTATTATCACATATTAATTAATAATAATTAATTACAATTAAAATGCATAAAATAATGAGCAACAACTTATAAAGAAACACTGATTAATAATTTTACCACAGTCAATTGCGCAATAAAAAAAAAGATACAAAAAAAAAAAATAAGCAAACGTGATGTACATGTTATCTAAATTAAACATTACCTAACTAATTAAGTAGCGGTCATTAAAAAATAATATTACAACTATCCTATTAAATTTACGTGGTGTTATTTGAGCTTATGCGGTGCAATGCTTTGATATTATCTTCAGTCATATCAGGTGGTCCAAATATAAAGCTTTTATGTTGATAATTTGAATTATGAATTAATTTAATCATATCATCATGTCTAAGAATATAAGAATGGAGGGAATCATGTGTTAAATTGACATTAATAGCAACAGTACCAGTAATATGAACATCATCAATCCAAAAATATGGTAATTTTTGTGCTTCACGATATAATAAAAAGACACTATCTGGTGAATATAATATTGCATAACCAGCACAATAACCTGGATAATTTCTATCTGGATATTCTTGTGGTGATACACGCCATTTTGAACGATATGTACGTTTAACTGCTGATGGTGGTAATGGATCACAAAGTATCATACGTCTTGCACCCCATGGTGATAAATTATGTTTTATAAAATCAATCAGTTCTCGAATATTAATAAATACATCATCATCTATTTTTAATATATACTTTGTATCTGTAATGCAATTAAATTTTAAAATCAAAATTATTTATATTTTTTTTACTTTTTTGTTTTGTAAATTAATATACTTACTTGAACAATAATATGTTGCCCATTTAAGTGTCATCACATGTTTATAAGTCATATTTTTATAGGCATCAATAAAATTTCCCTGAATAATATCATTATATTTTTTATTTTCCTCAATTATACTATCATGATATTCATCTGTTGCACCAATTAAAAATAATATAACAATATCACTTGTTTTTTTTCCCCATGTTTCACGTATTGTTAATCTTTTATCATAATTTTTTGGTGCTGTATGAATCATTATTAATAATAATGGTTCTGTTTTATTGCATAAGTCATGATTAATTATAAATTTAAAATCATTCAAATCAATTAGCCTTGTTTCATCGTCAATTGATAAATTATTTAGAGAATATGCTTCTTGTTGCTGTTGTTGTTGTTGTTGTAGTGTTGATGATGATACATTATCAGGAACAAGAAGAATATAAGATGGTTGTAGTTTTTCATCTGGTACTATTAATTGTACTCTTGGTGTTTCAATAAACATCCAAAATGTAAAACAACATAGTAATAATGTTGTTATAACAAGTGTTGCTGTGTATGGCTGTGCAACGTAGCCATGGAGATATCGTCGCTTTTCCAACATGCTAACAATATTCTTTCATTTTACATTTGATGTTTAAATATATTTTTATTATTTGTCACTGTATATCAAAAAAAAGAACACAAAAAAATTAATTAATTCATCAAAATTAAAAAGCACTATATTTAAAATAGTAAAAATAATATTTTTGTTTTATTTAATTTAAATTATATTTATCAACTAATTAGCCTATTAATTTATTTGTAATTATTAAAAAAATAATGTATTTTTTTTATCTATCTATTTATTATTATTTACCTTGTTAATATTTAAGCTGAAGAATTTTTTTAAATCAACAATCGCCACACCTCGTTGACTAAAGATATTGAAGAACGTTTGTAGACATACTGGACACATAACTTATTGACTAAAAAAAGAAAAAAAAAAAATTTATATACATATAACTAGTTGTTGAAACTATCAGATATATTCTGACTCATAGTAAAAAATAAAAAAAAAAATTAAAAACGTTAAGAATATTTATGCCATTGACATTTTAATATTTTATCAGTTGTATAGATCGAAATACCTATATGTAGAACACACCACACACACACATGTACACATTCGAATAATTTTTTAAATATTATTGTTATTATTACTATTGTTGTATACCTATTGTTATGTGGCTAAATATATCAGGCAATATATCAAGGGTAAATTAATGGATTAGTTAGATTCCCAGCAAGGTGGACAGGTGGTTATTGTTAATATTTTATGAAAACGTACTTTTTCCCCTTGTTAATAATTAGTCATTATTGATAAATTGATAATGCTTTGTTACACTTTGTTAAAATATATTACCGTAATTTCTTTTTTTTTTTTGATTACCCTTGAAGGAGAAATCAAACTCAGAATTACCACTTGCTGGGTTGGTTGTTCTAAAACAAAAATACCCTAGAATATTGTTTTTTATTTTTAATTTAAATAATTATGTGAAATTTATAAGGTTGTTCTAAAAAACTTGATTTATTATTTAGAAAAAACAATGGAAATTAATATTCTTTTGTAATATAATTGATTATGATAGTCGTTGATTTTTAATTACATTTTTTTTTATGAGAAATTTCAACTTTTTTTTGACGACAAAAAATCAAGTTACATTTTTTCTTTTAGAATTATCGTTAATATATTTTTATAGTTTATCAATATTATTATCAATTAGTACATTGCTTTTTTATATTTTTTTTAAACAAGATAATTAATTTATATAAGCTTAATTAAATTCAGAAATTTTAATTGTATGTAAAAAGTAAAAATGAAATTTTTTTTTTAGTGATTTTAGAAAAAATCTTAAATAAATGAAAATAATTGAAATTAATTGATGTAAATTTCAGATTAATTTAATTTTGCTGTAATTTAATTAACAAAACAATAATCCCACGAAAAAAATCAACTAAATTTTCAAGATTTTCCGGTAAAAAATGGAAAACTTTCAGATTGAAATAAAACCCAGTAACATACTGTATACTACACGGTAATTTACAACGACATAAAAAAAAAAAAAAAAAATTACACACATGCGTGAACATAGCCACAAGTACATGACATTGTTTAATTTTTTTTTATTTATTTTTTTCCAAACAACAATATATTTTTTTTAATAATTAAAAAAATCATTATATCTCTCTGACAGAGCCACTCTGTTGGTACTAGTATTAAACAGTAAATATAAATTTATAATTAACAATTTAATTATGTAAATTAATAAAAATAATTAAACAACAAAAAAAAATATATAAATTGATATAAATAAAAACATGTGTTATTTATTATTTTTTGATACATGAAAAAGAGAATAAATATATAAAAAATCGAAACGAAAAAAAAAAAAGTAAATATACATAAATAATTATGAGTATACGTCAGTGAGGTTATTCGATAGTAATATAATTTAACATAAATATTTATGACAAATATATGTATATTAATTGTTGTTTAGTCAATGTATGTGTTAATATAAAAATAATAACACAATAGCCATGGAAACGGAGTAAATAATCAAATCACAACAATGCAATAATCTGTCATATAACTATAAAAATTACAAACAAGCTGAAATTCCTGATTTCAATTGTTAATTATAATATAATAATATTTTTTATAATGCAATAAAGTTGTTTAATTAATTAGCAATGCAGTTTAAATTTAATTTGTTGATGTAATATTAATAATGGAGTTGAAAGTTTGGGTTGAGGGAATACAAAGAATTGTTTGTGGTGTTACAGAAACAACAACTTGTCAGGTAAATTAATATCATATGATTTTTATTGTTTTGTTGATAATAATAATGAAAAATTTTTTAGGATGTTGTTTATGCACTTGCACATGCCACCGCCCAATCTGGTAGATTTACACTTGTTGAAAGATGGAGAAATAATGAACGTTTTCTTGCTCCTTTCGAAAATCCAGTAACGGTAATAAATAAATAAATTAATTAAATAAATAATAGCAATAATAAGGTATAATAATGAATTATTTAAATACTAGATATTGATGAAATGGGGTGAATATGCATCAGATGTTCAATTAATATTAAGACGATCAAATACAGAACAAATTAATAACAAAAATCAAATAATATCAAATACAAGAAATATACATGGTAATTCACCATCAAATGGTGCAATACAAGGAGGATCAATGCTTGAACAATGTGCCATAAATAAAGGCAATGATAATAATAATATTAATAAAAATAGTACATCTGATTATAAACACCAAACAGAATCACCAAAGTTACTTGAACGTAATCGTGATATTAGAAAATCATTGACATTTAGTGGTTTACATGGTGTTAATACAACAGATGTTAATAATACTGATTTACAAATGGAAAATATTGCTGTTGTACAACCAACAATGCAAAATAAAAATAAAGATAATCATTCACGTAGAGTATTACAAAAAAAAATTGATTCACCAACAAGAGGATCACCATCAACAAGTGACGGTAAAGAAAATTAATATTTTAAATTCAATTTACAAATGTTTATTTTGTGTTTTATGTTTAGGTAATAATGGCAGAAATAATATACAAGATAAAATGAGAAAAGTACCACCATATAGAGAACCACCGGGACTTGAAACATCACCAATACGTACACTTCCACCTTATCGTGATCCACCACCACCAATTGTAACAAGTCCAAATGGTCAAAGAGATATAATAAATTATGGACATATTAAAGATGAACAATTAAAAACAAAAAGAAATTTAATAAAAGAATTACAAGATACAACGACAAAATGTGAACAAACAACATTAATAACAACACAACCAGTTAAATCATCAACACCACCAACAACAGCAACACCAGCAATGACAACAGCAACAATGGGATTACCAGGACAAACAAATCAATCACAAAATGGTATGGTTACTGTTGCATATACACAACGTTATGCTGATTTAATAAGACTAGTCAATAGACAACGTGATACAATAAATTCACAACAAGTTGATCTAACAAAATTTGATGCTGAAATAATATATTGGGAAAATAAAAATAGAGAAAATTTAAAACAAATGGGTTATATATCACAAGAAGTTAATAAAATTGAAACAGATTGTCGTATTACTGAAGAACAATTAAATGAATTTGTTAATACTGAAGAAGAATCAGAATTAGTAAGACAACAAGAACAAACATTATTATCTGAAATAACATTATTACGTTCAAAATTAGCAAATTGTGAGACTGAATTATTACAATGTAAAAATAAAATACGTTTAGTTATGGAAGAATTAACATTTGAACAATTAAATTTAAATCGTGAAACTGATGAACGTATTAATATTGAAAGAAAAGTTATTAATGAATTTGAATGTTTACAAAATGATGTTGAACAAGCTAAAAGATTAAATGATCATACAAATCAATCAGCTGATAATTTAAAACAAGAAGTTAATAATCTTGAAACGACAATTATTGAAAAAAAATTACAAGTTGAAAGACTTGTTGCTGATATGAAAGAAGCTAATTTACAGAGTTTAACTGTTGCTTGTCAAGATGAACAAATTAAACATTTACTTGAAGGTAATTATTAGTTTTTTTATAATTAATTTAAAATTATTCATATTAGTTTTTTTATTATAAAAAAAGGGAACAAATTTTATAAAATATTAAACTGAAAAATTAATAACTCACTCGAAAAATTGCAGAAACTGTTTTTGTTTTTTTTTTTTATTTGTATTTATTAGATGCTAGCATATTTTGTTGACTGAGCAAAGTTTTGTGTCTTCAATTTGTCTACTATGATGATGATCATCAGTACTAATTTTTTAAAATAAAATTCTTCTAGTTTTTTTAATTTAAATGTCTCTCTTTCACTTCGAACTCTTTTTAACTAATTAAAACTAATTAAATAATAAAATAATGTTGTTGAATTGATTTATTTTTCAGGTGCTCAAAAACCAGGTAGTACACGAAAAATGATTGGATCACCAAGGCAACTTGAAACAGCAGTTCCAACTAGCAAAAATCCACATGGTGTGTGGGTTTAATATATCAAAAATAAAATAAAAAATATATATATCTTATATATATATTTAGAATAATATTATTAATAAAATATAGTAAAAATTGCATAATTAAATTATAAAAAATATAATTAGTTGTTAATAAATGTAATACAATTAGGACAGTGTCCAATAACATTGAAATTTATTCAAATACATTTACTGTTATTATAAATGAATCATATTAAATATCATTAACCTTTACCTCATCAATAATAATTAATTTTAATTTAAACACATGAATATTATTTAAATTTTACCGCGCATAAACGACAGTGGCAGCACCATACAAACCTCCATTAAAAAAATATATTAAAAGAAGAAGCTGTCATTAAAAAGAGAAGAAAAAAAAACAATTGACAAATACACACACAAAAAAATAGTGAATATATATTTATACTTATTATTGTTAATTAAAAATAAAAATAAAAAATCATATAAATATAATAACAATTAAACAAATAATGGATGTAGATAATCAAAGTGAAGATGGTGAAATAAAAAAAAGTCCAAAAGATATGGATGAATTCAGGTAATATTAAATAATAATTTACAAATTCTATGTTTGTATACATTTAAAGGTTAATGATAATTTTATTATTGAATTATTGTTTATATAATATTATTATTATTAAAATGATTAATCAATAATAAATGTATAATGAATAATTGATTAGATGAAATAATTTGAAAATTTAAAATTACAGTTTTTCTGAGGAAGAAGGTGGTGATACTGCTGATTCATTGGACATAAAACCACCACAAGCGGCAACGCGTGTTTATAAATCAAGTTCATCATCATCACGTAGACGTGATAAACATAATGATAGACGTGATAGAAGATCAGATGACAATAAAGAACGTAAATCATCACGTTATTATGATAGAGAAGAAAGACACAGAGATAAACATAAACATCGTAGTAGACATAGTGGTGGTATTGATGGTTTAGATAGATCAGAAAGATCAGATCGTTCTGATTTATCAAAAAGAGATCAACGTGATAGAATGGAAAGAATTGATAGAGTTGATACACATTCACGTGATAGAGATTCATCATCAAGACATGATAGAAAAGATAGAACAACTGGTGATCGTGTACTTGAAGATCTACGTACTAGGTAAATTAATTTAACTTGATTTATATTTTATTTGATAATTAATTTAATTCATTAAAGCTTCATTATTTTTTTAATGATAATATATTTATAATTAATTTAATTAATTAGTTACAATCCATTTTTCATAGCTTATTTTTTTTTATATTTTTGTTTGTTTGTTTGTTTATTTTTTTTTTATTTTTTTTTTTTAATAAATTATCAATAACTCAACAAAAGGGCCTTCGTTTCAAGATTATTGGACAAACGACGAGAACGTCGAGATGATCCTCGTGATATTCGAGGAATAAAAACAGAATCAAGACGTGATATGATGATTGATGATGGTGGTCGTGAACAACGTGAAATTCGTGAATTACGTGAATCAAGAGAAATGTTAATAATGAGAGAAAATAATAGACGAGATATGAGAATTGAAGATGTACGTGATCGTCGTAGTGGTGGTATTGTTTCTGGTGATATAAGAATTGTTAATGATGATGTACGTGAACGTCGTGATGTACGTATTGATGAACGTAGACATGGACAACAAATTAATGATGAACAGCAACAACAACAGCAGCATTACATGGAAACTGATATTATGATGGACCAATCAATTGACAAACAACGACAAGAAAAACGCCATAAAAAAAATCATAAACATGATAAAATACGTGATAGAGAAAAAAGTGAACGTGAACATGAAAGAGAACATGACAGAGAACATCGTGAAAAACAATTACGTGAAGTTATGGAAATAATACCATCTGATGAAATTGAATCAATGGATATTATGGGAGTACAAATGACACATCATCTAAAAGATCCAAAAGAAATGACTGAACAAGAATTACGTAGAGATAGGTAATTGTATTTTTGTTTTTATCATTTTTCAATTATGTTTTTTTTGAATTATTTATTATTTTATTATATATATTTATTGGGTAATGATAAATATAAATTTGTTGTTTATTTATTATTGAAGATTACTTGAAGCTGATCGAGAAAAAGCCAGGAGGAGAGAAGTATCAAGATTAGAATTAGAAGCACGTAGATTAAAACGAGGTGAAAAACGTTCACATAGTCCGGAAGCTGATGTTGATTCTTCAGTTGTAGAATTATCAGATGGAAGTATAAGATCGAGGCAGTCTGATGATGATGATGGTCGATTAATATCACCAAAGTAAGTTAATTTGAAATTGAAATATAATTAATTAAATACTTAATTTAATAATTTTACATTTTATAGGTCAAATGGAAGACACTCATCAGATAATCATAATAGTGATCAAGAAAGATCCTCAGACAATCATACCTCAGACTCGTCAAGTTCACAAAGTGATGATGACGATGACGACGATGATGAAGACGAAGATGACAACAACAATGATGATGATGATGAAAATTTAGATAATAATTCAAATGATTCAGATAAAACATCAGTCGATGGATCAAATGTTGATTCTGATTATAACAATCCAAGCCCAATATCAGTTGATCGTTTAGCAAAATCAGATCATTCTGATGGTGATTCACCAGGTCATATTGAGTCAAATGGTGTGTCACAAAATACAACGTTAGTCGATGATTTATCAGTAGATGAAAATAATCATGATGATAATAAAAAACAACAAAAAAAAGATGACAACAATGATGACACTGAGAAAAAATCATTGAAAGAAAATGACAATGGAATTGATTTACCACCATATTTACCAGCAATACAAGGTTGTCGTAGTGTTGAAGAATTTCAGTGTTTAAATAGAATTGAAGAAGGTACATATGGTGTAGTGTATAGGGCGAGATGTAAAAGAACAAATGAAATAGTTGCATTGAAAAGATTAAAAATGGAAAAAGAAAAAGAAGGTTTTCCCATAACAAGTTTACGTGAAATAAATACATTGCTAAAAGCACAACATGAAAATATTGTGACTGTACGTGAGATTGTTGTTGGTAGTAATATGGATAGAATATTTATTGTTATGGATTACGTTGAGCATGATTTAAAATCATTGATGGAAACAATGAAACAAAAGAAACAAGTATTTATACCTGGTGAAGTTAAATGTTTAATGCAACAATTATTAAAAGCTGTACTTCATTTACATGACAATTGGATATTACATCGTGATTTAAAAACATCAAATTTATTATTAAGTCATCGTGGTATATTAAAAGTTGGTGATTTTGGTTTGGCACGTGAATATGGTTCACCATTACGTCAGTATACACCAGTTGTTGTAACACTTTGGTACAGAGCACCAGAATTATTATTGAATTACAAAGAATACAGTACACCAATTGACATGTGGTCTGTTGGTTGTATATTTGCTGAATTATTACGTATGGATGCATTATTTCCAGGTAGAACAGAAATGGATCAACTACAAAGAATATTTAAAGAATTAGGTACACCAAATGATAAAACTTTGCCAGGTTATAGTCAATTACCAATTGTTCAAACACTTAAAATTCCAGTTTATCATAAAAAAGATTTAAAACAACGTTTTTCCACTGTATCTAAAAATGGTACTGATTTATTGACTGAATTATTAAAATATGATCCAGAAAAACGATCAACTGCCAGTTTAGCATTGAAACATGATTATTTTAAAGAAACTCCATTACCAATTAATCCTAATATGTTTCCAACGTGGCCAGCTAAGTCAGAACTTGGTGCTAAGACAGCTAATGCATCACCAAAACCACCAAGTGGTGGACGTGAATTTAAACAACTTGGTGATGGTGATGAACCAGTAGAATTAAATTCATCTGGAGGATTTCATATGGGAGCGACTGAAGGTGGAAGACCACCTCCAATTGGTGGTGGTTTTCATTTGAAATTTTAATTTTAATTTAGTTGCATAATATGTTTTACATATAATTTTACTTGAATATAATGTTTATTCAATTTCTCGTTTTTTTTTTTTGCACAATAAATTATGTTAAATAATATTTGAAATTCAATTATTATTATCAAAGCTTGTAAATATTCATACTTATACAGTATAGTAAATAAAAACCCAAAACAATTTTAAAAAATTAATTTTTTTATTCCTTTCATATTGTCATTAATATTTATTAATAATTTCAAATTCAAAAGTTTAATTACAAATTTGTTAATTTAAAAATTACACTTTTATTTATTTATTTTTTTCAAGTTCAACAACTTGTTGCTTCAGGGACTTTTGTTTTGGTGTCATAGTAATTTTTTTATTCTGGTTAGTTATATATTATTCATGCATGTTGGCTCCCATGATCAAACAAGATAAAAAAAAAAATATAACGTTGACAATACGTTTGCGTCAACTTGTAAATACATGTGTACATATGTAGCCAATATTATTTATAACAATTTTGTAGTCTGTTAAATAAAAAAAATTAATTAAAAAACTAATTAAATTTACAATAAATAAAAATACTCGAAAAAGTGAGTAAATGAATAATGGATGTTGATAATCACAGTGAACAAAGTGGAGTAAAAAAAAATCCAAATGATTTGGATGAATTCAGGTAATAAATTTGTCATTAAATAAATATAAATAATTATTTACCCTTGAGTAATATTTAAACAGTGTTAATTAATAAAAAAAAAATCAATTAATTACAGTTTTTCTGACGAGGATAATGATAGTGACACATTGAATATAAAACCACCACAAGTAAAAATGCATAGATACAAATCAAGTTTATTATCACACAGAAGAGATAGGCACAATGATAAAAATGATAGAAGAAATGATAATAAAGAATATAAATCATCACGTTATTATGAGAGAGAAGAACGACACAGGAATAGACATAGACATCGTAGTAGACACAGTGGTGGTGGTGGTGGTGGTATTGATGGATTAGATAGATCAGAAAGTAATAGAATTATAGAAGGTCGTGATTTACATATTGATGAACGTAGATATGCACAAATGTATGATGAACAACAACACCACCACCACCAACAACAACAACAGCATTACATTGACACTAATATTGTGGTTGAACAATCAATTGAAAAACAACGACAAGAAAAACGACATAAAAGAAATCATAAACATGATAAAATACGTGATAGAGAAAAAATTGAACGTGATAGTAGAGAATTTCGTGAACAACAATTACGTGAAATTATGGCAATAATACCATCTGATGAAATTGAGTCAATGGATACTATGGAACCACAAATTTCAGTAAAAGAGCCAAGAGAAATGACTGAACAAGAATTATCCAGAGACAGGTAATTGCAATTTTATTTTTATTAATTATTATACATTGACATTTTGCAATAATAAATATAGTTTTTTAATTATTTAATTTTTGTATTTTAAGATTACTAGAAGCTGAACAAGAAAAAGCTAGAAGAAAAGAGCTGTTGAGATTTGATTTAGAGGCTCAAAGATTAAATCGTGGTAAAAAACGTTCACGTAGTCCAGAACATGGTACTGATTTTTTAACTGTTGAATTATCAGATGAGAGTATTAGATCTCGACGATCTGGTAATCAATCAAATTCACCACGGTAAGTCGATTGATTTAAAAAAAAAAAAATATTACGTGAATAATGTTTACGATTTAGCTTGGGTAATATTTATTATTAATTTTTATGTTACAGATCGACTGGAAGAAATTTGTCAAATGATCGTAATAACGAGCAAGAAAAATCCTCAGACGGAGCTACCTCTGATACATCGACTTCACATAGTAATGATGAAGACGATGATAATAATGTAAATAATAACGCTTCAAATGATTCAGATAAAACATCAGTCGATGGATCAAATGTTGATTCTGATGATAATAATCCAAGTCCATTATCAGTTGATCGTTTAGCAAAATCAGATCATTCTGATGGTGATTCACCAGGTCATATTGAGTCAAATGGTGTGTCACAAAATACAACGATAGTCGATGATTTACCAGTAGATGAAAATAATCATGAAGATAATAAAAAAGATGACAACAATGATTACACTGAAAAGAAATCATTGGAAGAAAATGACAATGGAGATGAATTACCACCATATTTACCAGCAATACAAGGTTGCCGTAGTGTTGAAGAATTTCAGTGTTTAAATAGAATTGAAGAAGGTACATATGGTGTAGTGTATAGAGCGAAATGTAAAAGAACAAATGAAATAGTTGCATTGAAAAGATTAAAAATGGAAAAAGAAAAAGAAGGTTTTCCAATAACAAGTTTACGTGAAATAAATACATTGTTAAAAGCACAACATGAAAATATTGTGACTGTACGTGAAATTGTTGTTGGTAGTAATATGGATAGAATATTTATTGTTATGGATTACGTTGAGCATGATTTAAAATCATTGATGGAAACAATGAAACAAAAGAAACAAGTATTTATACCTGGTGAAGTTAAATGTTTAATGCAACAATTATTAAAAGCTGTACTTCATTTACATGACAATTGGATATTGCATCGTGATTTAAAAACATCAAATTTATTATTAAGTCATCGTGGTATATTAAAAGTTGGTGATTTTGGTTTGGCACGTGAATATGGTTCACCATTACGTCAGTATACACCAGTTGTTGTAACACTTTGGTACAGAGCACCAGAATTATTATTGAATTATAAAGAATACAGTACACCAATTGACATGTGGTCTGTTGGTTGTATATTTGCTGAACTTGTACGTATGGAAGCATTATTTCCAGGTAGAACAGAAATCGATCAGCTACAAAAAATATTTAAAGAACTAGGTACACCAAATGATAAAATTTTGCCAGGTTACAGTAAGCTGTCAATCGCACAACCATTTTCAATGACAGCATATTCTCTTGATAATCTACGTCAACGTTTTGGCTTAACATTAACAACAAATGGTATTGATTTATTAACCAAATTATTGACATATGATCCATCAAAAAGATTAACTGCTGAAGATTCATTGAGACATGAGTATTTTAAAGAAGCACCATATGCTATTGATCCTGAAATGTTTCCAACTTGGCCAGCTAAATCAGAACTCGGTGTTAAAACTAAAAATGCATCACCAAAGCCACCAAGTGGCGGTGGTCAATATAAACAACTTGGCGATGGTGATGAACCAGTAGAATTAAATTCATCAGGAGGATTTCATATGGGCATTACGACTAAACGTGGAAGATCACCTCCAGTTGCTGGTGCTGGCTTTCATTTAAAATTTTAATTGTACTTTACATTTTAATTGCGTAATACATTTTATTTTACAATTTTATAAATATTTTTCATTTGCCATAGTAAATAATTTATTTACAGAATTACAATCGTTTTTTATTTTTTTTTCATTTTTTTTAATTTTCAATTTCTTTGGTGAAAATATTCATCTGCAATTGGTCCATCGTAGAAACAAGCCTAGAAAATTATTTCGAATTTCTCCGACAATTTTTTTTCTATAGAAAAACCGAGCTGTTGATAATTTCTATCAAAAATTTTAATTGTTTGTTAAAAATTAATACATTTCTAACACTCATCGTTCAAATTATAACAACAATTCCCAGTAATAATTAAAACAACTAAAAAAATAAAGCTCAACAGTCAATTATGATTTTATTTTAATCAAATTTTATCATGATCATTACATTGTTTAGATAACAATCAAGCAAGACTAGAATTCCATTGACTAATTTTTAAAATATTATTTCCTTTTCGTTAATTTATTTTCCAGCATTATTCATATTTTTTGGTAATCCTAAAATTGAATTAATCAATTCTGAATTACGTTTTGTGTGACAAATACGTTGAGGAAGCATTAGTATTCTTGCAAGCTGAAGTTCATTGTCCTAAAAAATAATAATACAATTAACAATACAAATATATATTTTATTTTAAATAAAAATAATTACCACTTCTCTTGCATATTGATAATTTGATGAATCTAATTCACGCTCATCAACACTAGTACCAACTGCAAAATTTATCAACACAAACAACAATAAAATAATCATGATGCACAAACAACTGGTATTCATATTTAATTATTTTTTTTTTCTGTAAATAAGTAATTAATATTTTTTTTTATCCTCTATTTATCAGCTTCCAATATTTCTATTGTTTTTTTTTTTATGAATTTATTATTCAGACAATGATTCTTCTTTGAAATTTCAAATATTTATAAAAATTTTATCCACAGACAATGCCCTTTTATACTATTCATAAATTCATGGCTAATTAAATTCTGTCTTTTACAGCTTATCAATGCTCATGACAGGTACTAAATGTATTTTTTTTTATAAAAATTATGCTTCATTTAATTCTACCCTTATTCTTCTTCTTCTTCTTACATAAATAATTATTTTTATATATTTACATTTAAATAATCTTCATCGAGTATAAATTTTTTATTTTATTATAATCTCTTTTATTTATTTCGTAAAAAGCTTTTTTTAGTTTTCTTTTTTTTCGAATTTTACGATGAGTCAGATATTTTGGTAATACTCGACATAATCATCACAGAGATCACTTAAAAAAAACCTGATTTTATATATGCAAAAAATATATAAAAATAATAAAAATTTCAAGGTGAAATATAAAGTCAAAAAACTCCTTAAACAATTATAATAATTTTCAAATTTTTAATTGTTAAAAACGTCTATTATTATTTAATTTAAAAATATAATAAATTTTCTTGATTTTCTCATTTTTATTTCAACAATAAATAATCGACATAAATTTATATAATTTATATAATATATATAATTTAAAAAAAAAAAAAAAAAATTTAATTTGTATTTATTATTGAATTTTTTTTTTCAAAATAAGTATTGGCTATATACAATGATGATTGGTCACAAATAAGCCAGAAAAACCAGCTCTTGAGTTTGGCCTGAAAAGGCCTTGAACTGTCTTTGAATTTTTTTTAAACCAGCAACATCAACGACACCACGAAAAAGAGCTGGATGCTACAATCAAAGTCATTCAACCTGTTCCAGTTTGAGTACTTGTATTATTTATTTTTTCTAAAACTAAATATCCATTTCTAATTTGAATTAATATTATCATTATACATCTCAATCATTCAGCTTAAACATGACACCATTAATACCAAAAAAAAAAAAAAAAAAATAATCCATGTTTAATTTCCTTGTAAACATTGTAAAATGCTAATTTTTATATTTTTTTTTTTTCATTTTAAAACGGTCTTGTATTATTTGATGAGAATATCAATCCATCAAATTAATTAAATGTATTTTTATTCAAATATAAAACAAGTTGTATAAATGTTTTTTTTTTTTATGATGCCAATGACCCTGAATGACTAAAATATAATGATTTTTTTGTGTTATAAAATTATATAATATTATTAAATTTCTATTTTCAATGTTGAAAAAAATAAATAACTATTGCAAGGATAAATAATTAATGATAGATTAAAATATTAGCAAATTGTTGATTTTATATTTCAATATGAAAAAAATATAATCACTTGCTTAAACTTGGAACTGGGCGGGGTGGTGATGAACAAACGAAGGATGAGCAGCCTCGAGAGTATATATATGGGGACATGATACGCCTTTTGAATATCACATTCGTGTATTTTTCCTATCAAGCAAGGTTGTCCCTGAAGGGCCTTCTCCAATAATCCTTCCTGTCTCCCTCTTCATCGTGCATATATTTATTTTTCAATTTTATTTTACAAACGTATGATGAAAATAAAATAGTCATTCAATTTTAAACTTTACTCTGGTGTCGACGTACTTGTTGTATCATTGAAATATTATCTTTGTGCTATTTTCCCCTGTAAAGAAACCAGGTAAGAATTTTTTTTTTTTTAAAAAAAAGAAGATATATATTTTATAAATTAATTGAATATATATTTTTTGTTTAGATAAAATGGGCTGGACTGTAGCAATGACCTTGGTGGGTCTAATGACCCTCATGACAGGTCTTGTCACATCCTATCACGTACCGGATTATAATATTTTACCACCTTTGCCTGATAGATCATCAATCAGCAATAATGACAATATAAATATTAATTCAAATATTAAATTTGGTTCAATGAGGCTACCACTCAGAGATGCAATTGAATCAATACCATTTCATGAATATAAAAATCAAAAAATTCATAATAAATTTGATGAAATCATTGTAACATCAGAAAGGTAAATAAATTTTTTTTTTTTTTTCGATTTCTAACTAAACAAATGATAATTTTTATAATTATTTTTAAAGATTATATGTTAAAAGTGGATCAAGAGATGCTGTTGAACGTCGTCCACCACCATCACTTGGTACAAATATATTAGATCATAATTCAGTATGGCTTGAACGACATGTTACACCATCAATACGTAGTAGTAATGATAATGATTCATCTGGTATTATAATATGTCATTTAAATTCAACTGGTTTAAATCAAAATGAACAGTTAACATTTTTACCACATTCAATACCCAAAAGAAAGTGTACACATATTATTTATAATGGTGCTGTAACTATTGATCATACAACATCAATATTATCATTAAATAATCAAGATTATGATGAAGTCAAAGGTGGCTTTAAATCTTTGTTAAATTTAAAAAAATATAATCCATCAATAAATATTTTAATATCAATTGAATTTGTCAATAAATATACAACATGTTGTCATGATACAAGTCAATTGATAATTGATTTTATTGACAAATATAAATTTGATGGTATTGATATTGATTGGAAAAATAGTAATGACAATGATTTGCTAAAATTAATCAATAATATTCGTAAATCAATGGAAGATATAATTATTGCTGTAACAAAAAGACAAAATGACAATGTTAATCAACAATTATTAGAATCAACAAATTTATTAATTCTTCGTTCTTGGATTAATCATGATGTTGATAAAAAATCACATCATCCAATAACACTTGAAATTGCTAAAAATATAATTAAAAAATGGACGTCAATTGATTCAACTGGTAAATTAAATAATAAAATAATTTTAAGTGTACCATTATTTGGTTACAGTTTTAAAATGAAATATAAAAATTCAACATATGTTAATAAGGAAACAATTGGTCCTGGTATTGAAGGTGCATATACTAAAAATAAAGGTAAACTTGGTTATTATGAAATATGTGATATTGTCAATCAAGATAACACATGGATTGGAGGAAGAGATGATGATGGTGCATATATTAAACGTGGTGATCAATGGATCGGTTATGATGATCCAATAACATTAAAAATAATATCAGCTTATATCAAGACAATTGGTATTGGTGGTGTATCATTATTCACCCTTGATCTTGATGATTTCATTGGTATTTGTGGTGATCAATGGCCAATGTTAAATTCAGCATTTAATATTATTTCTGATGATAAAACTAATTCAATTGGTCAATGTCAACATCATGATATACATCCAGATGATAATAATTGTGCACGTTATTTTATTTGTGATGATGGAAAATTATATAATGATTATTGTGGTAAAAATAAATTTTATGATAGTATACATAAAAAATGTGTTAAAGCAACTGCTGGTATTTGTAAACAATCAAATATCAATGAACAATATAAAATTGAAAAAAAATTTAAAAAAAAAATAACACAACGTAATAATAATGATGATGCTAATAAAATGGTTGTATGTTATGTTACATCTTGGTCATTATATCGTAAAGATAATGGTAAATTTGTGCCTGAAAATTTAGATAAAAAATTATGTAGTCATATTATTTATGCATTTGCTGGTTTAAATTCTGATAGATTATTAATTCAAGAATTTGATCCATGGGCTGATATTGATAATAAACTTTATGAAAGAATAACAATGTTGAAAGACAGTAGTAAAGTATTATTGGCACTGGGTGGATGGACAGATAGTACAAGTGATAAATATTCAAGACTTGTTAGTAATTCAGTTAATCGTAAAAAATTTATATCAAATACAATTGATTATTTGATTAAAAATAATTTTGATGGTATATCAATTGAATGGAATTATCCAAAATGTTGGCAGAGTGATTGTACACAAGGACCTGATACAGATAGACCAAATTTTACAAAATTTATTAATGAATTAAGAGATGCATTTGATGATATTGCTGAATCATATCATTTAACATTAGCTGTATCTGTTTCGGGTTATAAGGAAATAATTGATCGTGCATATGACATTGATAAAATAAGTAAAGCTGTTGATTTTATGTCTGTTATGACATTTGATTATGCTGGATCATGGGAAACAACAACTGGTCATTTGGCACCATTATACACAATGCCAAATGATAAAAATCCATATTACAATATTAATTGGACAATGAATTATCTAACAAGTCTTGGTGCTGAAAAAAATAAATTACTTATTGGTATACCATTTTATGGACAATCATATCGTCTTTCAAAAACAGGCCATTCAAGTATGGGTGATTCAGCAAGTGGTCCAGGTATGCCTGGTGAATTTACAAATCAACCGGGTATGCTTGCATATTATGAAATTTGTGATCGTATTAAACGACAGTCATGGAAAACTGGAGCTGGTCCAAGTGCATATAAAAATAATCAATTTGTATCTTATGATGATTCAATGAGTGTTGAAAAAAAAGCTAAATGGATTGTTGATAATGATTATGGTGGTGTAACAGCATGGACTGTTGATCTTGATGATTTTACAAATAAATGTTGTCGTGGAGCATTTCCATTACTTAAAAGTTTAAATAATGGACTTGGAAGAATAGCTGATCCATCATTATTTAATATAGAAGATTGTACAATACCAAAACCACCAATTACACCAGAACCACCAATTATGACTGCACATAGTGATGCACATGATGGTGATAGTCCAAAACCAACACGTCCAATGACATCAACAACAATGAAATCAACAACTTGGCCAACATGGACTGAAAAACCAATGACAACAACAAGTTGGATACCATGGAGTGAAAAACCAAGTAAAAAACCATCAACAACAACAACTAGTTGGCCATCATGGAGTTGGAAACCAGATAATCCAACAACATCATCATCTACAACACGACCAACAACAACAACAACTAAAAAACCAATTATTCATGAACCTGAATTAATAAATACACCTGGTGGATCATGTGACAATGGTGATTATTCATCAGATCCAAATAATTGTGGTACTTATTATCGTTGTATACAAGGAATGTTGAGACGTGAATATTGTGCACCTGGTTTACACTGGGATCATAATAAAAGAGTTTGTGATTGGCCATCATTAGTTAAATGTCAATCAGGTACACAAAAACCAGCAGCAAGTACAACTAAAAGACCAATAACATCATCAACAACAACAACAACTGTAAAACCAAATATACCTACACATTGTCAACATGGACAATATTATCCATATCCAGAATCTTGTACACAATTTTTAATATGTGTTAATGATAATTTAGTTATGCAAAATTGTGGTCCAGGTTTAAATTGGAATGATGATAAAAAAATGTGTGATTGGGCATTTAAAAAATCATGTACAATGAAACCAAATAAAAATTTACAATTTTCAATTAAAAATGAAAATAATGAATGTATATCTGGTAGTTTTAATGCTGTTGATGGTGATTGTAGTAGTTATCAATATTGTCTTTGGGGTAAACCTGAAATAAAACCATGTCCACCAGGTCTTCATTTTAATAAACAAACATCTCAATGTGATTGGCCAGAAAATGCAAATTGTGATGTAGGAAATATTGTAGTTACAACAAGTTCAACAGCTGATAATGATAAAACAAATAAACCATCAAATCAATTAACAACAACAACAACAAGACGTCCAATTAAACCAACAATTAAACCAACAAATAAACCAACAAATAAACCAACAGTTAAACCAACTATACCATCAGCTGAAATTGATCCGGCAAAAGTATCAACCCTATCTGGCTATTACAAAGTTGTTTGTTATTTTACAAATTGGGCATGGTATCGTAGAGGAAGTGGAAAATATTTACCCCAACATATTGATCACACATTGTGTACTCATATTATTTATGGATTTGCTGTATTAGATTATTCTGAGCTAACAATAAAAGCTCATGATTCATGGGCTGATTATGATAATAATTTTTATGAAAAAGTTGTTGCATATAAAAAACGTGGTTTAAAAGTATTACTAGCACTTGGTGGATGGAATGATTCAGCTGGTGATAAATATAGTCGTTTAGTTAATTCAGCATCATCAAGAAAAAAATTTATTGATCATGCTATTAAATTTATAAATAAATATGGTTTTGATGGTATTGATTTAGATTGGGAATATCCAGTATGTTGGCAAGTTGATTGTAAAAAAGGACCATCATCAGATAAAAATGGTTTTACATTACTTGTTAAAGAATTAAATATACAACTTAAAAAACAAGGACAATTATTATCATCAGCTGTATCACCAAGTAAAATGGTTATTGATGCTGGTTATGATGTACCAGAATTATCAAAATATCTTGATTGGATATCAGTTATGACATATGATTATTTTGGTCAATGGGATAAAAAAACAGGTCATGTTGCACCATTATATCATCATCAAGATATTGAACCATCATATTTTAATGCAAATTTCACAATTAATTATTGGATTAGTAAAGGTGCATCACCACGTAAATTAGTTATGGGTATACCACTTTATGGACAATCATTTACAATACATGATCCAAATCGTAGTGGTCATGGTTTAAATGCACCAGCAAGTGCTGGTCTTGCTGGTGAATTTACTCAAGCTGCTGGATTTTTAGCATACTATGAAATATGTGATAGAATTAATAATCATGGCTGGACAGTTGTACAAGATGAAAATAATTCAATTGGTCCATATGCATACAAGGGTAATCAATGGGTCAGTTTTGATGATGTTACAATGGTTAAACGTAAAGCACAATTTATAAGAGATAATCATCTTGGTGGTGGTATGATTTGGGCACTTGATTTAGATGATTTTCGTGGTAAATGTGGTCATGGACGTCATCCATTATTATCAACATTACAACAAGTATTAGCAAGTCCACCAAATGATAATGATAAAACTCCAACAAGTGTTATTGTACAACCAACAACTTTAACACCACCAAAAAAAATGAAACCATTCAATAATAATAATAATAAAACAATGAATTCTCCATCAACAACAACAACAACATCAACAACATCAAGACCAACAACTCATCATAATAAAAATAAAAATAATAATAATAATAATAAATTTAAAGTTGTATGTTATTTTACAAATTGGGCATGGTACAGACAAGAAGGTGGTAAATTTATGCCTGAAGATATTGATCCAGATTTATGTACACATATTATTTATGGTTTTGCTGTGTTAGATAGTTCAACATTGACAATTAAAACTCATGATTCATGGGCTGATATTGATAATAAATTTTATGAACGTGTTGTTGCATATAAAACAAAAGGTATTAAAGTATCAATTGCAATTGGTGGATGGAATGATTCAGCTGGTGATAAATATAGTAAATTAGTTAATTCATTATCATCAAGAAGTAGATTTATTAAAAATATAATTGAATTTATTGATAAATATGGTTTTGATGGATTAGATCTTGATTGGGAATATCCAGTATGTTGGCAAGTTGATTGTACAAAAGGACCTGAATCTGATAAAGAATCATTTACAATGTTTGTTAAAGAATTAAGTGATGAATTTAAACCAAGAGGTTTATTATTATCATCAGCAGTATCACCAAGTAAACGTGTTATTGATGCTGGTTATGATGTATCAATAATATCAAAATATTTAGATTGGATTGCAATAATGGCATATGATTATCATGGTCATTTTGATAAAAAAACTGGTCATGTTGCACCACTATATGTACGTGATGATGATTGGGAAATGACATTTAATGCAAATTTTACAGTTAATTATTGGCTTGAAAAAGGTGCACCAGCAAATAAATTAGTAATGGGTATGCCACTTTATGGACAATCATTTAGTCTTGCTGAAACAAATGTTAATGGTTTAAATTCAGCAACTTATGGTGGTGGTGAAGCTGGTGATTCAACAAGAGCACGTGGATTTTTAAGTTATTATGAAATATGTGAAAAAATATTATTCAAAGGTTGGAATGTTGTGCAAGATCCAAAACGACGTATTGGACCGTATGCATATAAAGCTGATCAATGGGTTAGTTTTGATGATGTTGAGCAAATTAAACTTAAAAGTGAATTTGTTAAAAATCATAATTTAGCTGGTGCTATGGTTTGGGCACTTGACTTGGATGATTTTGAAAATCGTTGTGGCTGTGAACCGAGTCCATTGTTAAGAACAATTAATAGAGTATTGAGAAATTATCCAGCTGGACCAACTTGTTCTTTAAATGTTCACAATATCAATAATAAACCAACAAAAATAACAACAACAACAACATCAAAAACAATAATTGAAAATGGTGATTCCGTTGAAGTTATATCTGGACCAGCTCCAACAACAATGCTACCAATTGGTGAATGTAATGAAAATGAACAATATAAACCTCATAAAGATGATTGTTCAAAATATTTAATATGCAATTTTGGACAAGTATCAGTGCTATCATGTCCCAATGGTCTCTATTGGAATTTACGTCATTGTGATTGGCCTGAAAATACAAAATGTAAAAATCATAATAACAAAAAACAATAATTATTTTTTAACATTAAATTTAATTACTATTAATATCCTCATATATTTTTAATTACGAAAATATTATTATTAAATAATGCAATTGTTTATTATTAATTTTTTTTTTGTCAGTTTCTTTTTTTAAATTTAAAAAAAAAATGTCTATGATTAATTGGAGCTTTTATAAAAAAATATGTATTAATAGATATTATTATTGTGAAAAAAAAAAAAAATTGTTTAATTGATAAATATTAAATAATAAATGACGAAAAATAATTAATTATTTTGTATATTTTTTTTTTTAAACAATGTACAATTTTTAGCTGATTTTTTAAATTGAAAAATTTTCTTTTTCAGTTATACAGTATATTTATAATATTATAATTAATAATTAAAATTTTTTTTTTTATATTAAACAATTAAATTAATAATAAAAATAACAAATATTTAATTTATAATATTTTACTTTCTGTTTTAAATTTTATTTTTTATTTTGCAATTAAAATTTTACAGTGAATTTTTTTGATAATAATAATGCTTATTTATTAGGTGCAAATTAATAGTTAATAATAGTATAAAACCATTAAAAAATCCTCCGACTTGTAAGGCAATTAGAATTATGGTTTTGGCACTTTCATTTATTAACGTGTTTTGCATTGAAATATAAAATGAAATTATTTTTCATTATTTAATAGCTTCTCATATTAATGTTAATTTATTTTCTACAATTATTAATAATAGATATATGTTTAATTAATAATAAGTACGTTCTTTTTTTTTTTTTATCATATACATGTAATAAAAATCTCAACAAACCTCTTTGGCATCTCACTTTTACAACTCTATCTTCAACCAGATTCAGTTTGATTTATTATTTAAAAAAAAAAACGAAAATAAACAAGACACAAGACTTTAACATAATCTTCATTTTAATATGATAAAATGATGCAAAGACTTCTTGAATTTTCAGTTAATAATCAATATAAATATTATTTTTCAATAGTTGAATTTATTATTTGTCGTCGGCACGGCCGGTGAGATGACAACTGATGAATTTTATTATTTGAATATTTTATAACTATTTATTAAAATAATTAATAACAATTAGAAAAAAAAAAAAAAACAGTTAGTTTTTAATAATATAATTAATAAAAATAAATATGCGTAGTCTTTTTAAACAAGACCAAAATCAGTGTGCACAGTTACATCACGATTATCAGGTTTACTATCTGATGCAGCCATGTTGACTTCAACAAGTGTATCAACACTATTTATTGGACAACCATTTAAAATTTTTTGTGCAGCTAGACTTGTAAATTGTACTTGCATATCACTTAAACTTGGATATGAATGCAAATCATAACGACTTATTATTGGACATGCTGTTGTTGTTTTTGTTGATGATGATGATGATGTTGTTGTTGTTGCTGTTTTATCTAAACTCGGCTCTGATCCTTGTGGTGCACGTAGCTGTTTCTTAGCGAAATCAAGATTATCAATATAAACATTATTAAATGAACCACCAATACCATCAAATGATTTAGTTGGTGATGGTGGATTTGATATTATATTATTTTTAGAATCTGGACGTAATAAATTTCTATAACTCAATGTATCTTTTGATAATGATAAACTCAATTTACGTGAATTATTCATAGCATCATTTGTATTTTTCATTGTTGGTATATTTGTTATTGATGATGAATTATTATCATTAATTAATGTCATTGTATTTTTTTCACGTTCATTATCAGTTAAATTAATTTTACTATTATTATTTAATTTATTTGTTGATTTTAATTTATTAATTAATGTTATATCATCATCAATTTTTAATTTATTATCATTTAATTGATTATTATCTCTTGTTGTATATAATGATGATGGTCTATCAATTTTAATTAATTGTTTATATTTTTTTTTATTATTATCATCATCTTCAATATTTTTATTTATTAATTTTTCATTTTCATATATTGCTAATTTAATTTTTTCACTTATTAATTCATCTTTTTCTTTATCAACATAATTTACTATTGTTGTATCAATTTTTTTATCATACATATGATTATTATCATTATTAATTGTTGTTTTATTTGAATTATCAAATTTTATTATTGAATTTATTGGTGAATTATTATTATTTTGATGTACATATATTTTTGTACCAGGTGTACCAGATATTGTTGTTGTTGTACTTGATGTATTTGATGAAATTCTATCATAATTATCATTTGATGGTGGTGATGATGGTGTTGTGGTTGTTGTTGTTGTACTTGTTGTTATTGAATTATTTTTATTTGGACTTAAATTTGTTGATACTTGTAGTGTTATTGAATTTTGAGTTTCTTGTAATGGTGTTAGAGTTGTGCCAGTTTGATGTTGTATCATTTTCCATGGATTTAAAGACGAAGACGATAAAGATGAAGATGATGATGATGGTAGAGTTGTTGTTGTTGTTGTTGATGATGATGAAGATGAATTTGTTATAATTTTTTGATTAACAGTTGTTGATGATGAATGTGATAATGTTTTTCTATCATTTAAATTTGATTTTTGTTGCTGTACTCTATTTGATTTTGATAATGATTTTGTAGGATTACTACTACTACTACTGTTACTATGATGATTATTATTACTACTATTTTTATTACTATTTAAATCATGATGTTGTCTTCTGGTATTATATCTTGTACTTGATGTTCTACCAAGTCTAACAGTTGTTGCATTTGTTGAGCTTGTTGAGCCAGATGATTTTAATGTATTTGTATTTGTATTTGTTGTTTTTATTGAATTATTACTACCAGCACTTTTATTTGTACTGTACAATGATGATGCTGATGATGATAATTGTGCTGGTTGTTGTTGTTGTGGTAGTGGTAGAGGCGGTGTTGGCGGTGGTGGTGGTAATGGTGATGATGATGATAATTCTGGTTGTGATATTGGTGATGGTGGTGGTGATGGTAGCGGTGTTGATGTTTTTGTTGATGCTCCATTTGTTGTTGGAGCTGTTGTTGGTAGAACTGATGCACGTGATGTACATCTGCTTAAACTTGAGCATTTTGATCTTGGTAATGTTGATGAACTTGGTGAACGATGACGACGTGAACTTCTCGGTGTTGAATTTGCTAGTAAACTTGTTGAATCATTGCTTTGTTGATTATGACGACGTGGTAATGTTGCTGATCTAACTGAATATGTATCATCCCATACACGAAAACTTGTTTGTGATTGATCAAGACCTTCTTTAATCTGTAAATTAAATTTATTATTATTAATTTTTATATTGAACTAGGTAATTGTAATATGATTTGTTTTTTTATTTATCAATTAAAATAAACTAACTGATTTTGTTTGTGTTGCAACACTGTGTAAATGTACAACTCTTGGATTAAACCATTCTGTTGGTGGATATTGAGCACTAAATGTTCCCATCAATGGTGAATTTTTTCCTTCATCAGATATTGCTCCTTTTCTTCTTGTTGTACGTCTAAATAATCTAGACAGTAGGCCTATTTTTTCTGAAAATATTCCAGATAAACCTTGAAAAATAGAAATCATATAATATTGTTGATTTTTTTTTTTTTTCTATTGTTATTTTTAATTGGTTAGTTAATGAGTATAAAATATTATTATTATTTTTTTTAAATATTAATTAACCTACTTGTAGGAGTACGTGTTGTACTGTCTGTGCTTGTAAATTCAATACTTGATGATGTTTCACTACGCTCTGGTCGTCTTGGTAATGAACGTGAACTTCCACTTCTATGCAAACGTTTTGCGGAACCCCAAATTCTCAATGAATGTCGTCTTTCAAGTCGTCCAGGTACTGATCTACATCTTGCAAATAATACCTTATCATTTGGATTACCTGAAATATATAAAATATAAAATTTACTTAGATTTAAATTGATCTTGTTTGAATTTAATATGAAAAAAAAATATTATAAACGATGAGAAAATATTAACATAAAGTAATTTAACAATCTGCAAATCACCTGTTCAATTTATATGAATTATCTAATATCTGTTTACATGTACAATTCACTGTAAACACTCCCAAACACTTATCTATCCAATAATAACAGTGAAATAGACTTTGAAATAAAATTTTAAAAAAAATTCATAGAGACAGGAAAGCCGGAGGCTATACTTTTGTACTGAGAGAAAATTTATAAATGCTCAGATAAAAAATGAACGTAAGTAGTAAATAACTATTTATCAAAAATTTATGATTAATCAAAAAATCATTTAATAATTAATTTACAATTTAAAATAAATAATAAAAATTTAAACAAAGCTTTTTTTGTTTTTTAAATATTACATCATAAAAAAATGTCAATTATATAAATTAAAAAATAGTATATAATTATAAACATTAAATATATTTTAATTAAAAAGTTGTAAAATAAAAAAAGTAAATGTAATTGTATATTAAATTGAAAAAATAATTACCACCACAGATAACATCAGCAAGATTAGTTTGAACAGCTTGATGTGTAACATTACCATCTCTGAGTGTCATCATTTCACCATGTACAAGTGCCATTGCTTCATCATTACTCATCAACATACCACCTTGTCCTCGACAATTTCCAATATCTCTTGAATTTCTTTTAGATCCATTTGATGAATCTTTTCTTAATCTTTTTGTTTCTGGTGTTACAACAAAATAACCTTGTGATGTATGATATATTTTTCTTTCTTGTATTAATTTAGCAAGTGCATCATAAACAAGTTCACGACTTGGTCTTTGCATTGATGGAAATGCATATTTTAATGCTGAACGTAATGTATCAAGTGTTGCTGCTTGTCGTTGTGTTGTTAATTCTAATATTGCCCAACAAAGTGCTTCAGGAAGTGGTGTAAATTGTCCTTGTGATACTGGTGCCATCAAACAATCCTCAATATCACCTTTAACATTATTTATTATTATTTTTTTTGTTTCATATTTCATAATGTCATTATCCAAGGTAAACAAAATTATCATAAAAATAAAAAATAAAAACAAGCAGTTATATTTTATGTTTATTCATACTCGTATAAATTTGTTAGATAAAAATTTAATTTTGTATTGTAAATAAAATAATGAAAAAAAGAGTTTAAATAGAAACAAAAAAGAAAAAAAAAGAAAATATAAAATGTTTATAGTATATAACATGGTATTTAAGATTAAATCATAATGAGATTTACCAAGGCAAGTTATTGCATGATCTGCTGGAGGCCTCAGTACATTTCTTGACCAAGCAGCTCTAAGTACTTCAAGAGCACAAGGCGGACCACCAACCATGAGAATGCCCGGTGATACGTGACCCTTGTATCTCAATTGGCGCGTGGCATCAATCAGAGCTGCATTCCACCAACATTTTGAATTTGATTCTAAAAAACTCTAATTAAAAAAAAACAAACAAACAAATAGCACCACAATTAAACAAGTTACCTTTTTTTCTTTGATTAAATCAGATTGCACATGTGATATTCCATTTATATTAATTTAGCAACAGTTATTTATTTTTTTAAAGGAAAAAAATATATGACACGTAGAAAAATAATACTGGTTAGCCTAGGATTTTTAAAATTAATTAACTCTTGAATTTTTAAAATGAAAAAATAATTTAAAGTATAATTAATTGTTTATTAAATGTTTTATTTATTTATCGATAATAGTATTTTGTTGTTGTTGAGACATGATGTAAAATGCTGAATGAATATAATGTCAATATGATTGATTGAATTTTAATTTGATATATGTAGATACCTGGAATAAATTGTATCCTTTGTCGTACATCCACATCTCGTCAGCTGGATGTTGATCAATTGATGTGTCATTATTGTGGCTATTTGATGTTATTGATTTTGGTGTTGTTGGTCCACCACGACTCAGTTGGATGGCCAAGGCTCTTTGAAGGAGAATAATACATCTAGTGGAACCTGACTCGTTGGTGCCCATTTCATTATTTATCAGTAATGAGGCCATTTGCAACAAATCCTTGAAATTTTTTTTTCACGTTTTTTCTAGCAAGACAAGTCTAAAATCATTATCTCTGTCTTCAACATATTTCTAGAGAAAAAAAAAAAAAGAAAACAATCAATTACTTTTTTATATAACTTTATAAATCTCACGTACATCTGACATTCAAATTATTATAATAAATATAAAAGAAAAAAATGTATTTGATAGTGAAATATAAATTTTTAAATATATTTAATTATAGTTGTTTAAATTCAATATATTTATTTATTATATAAAAGAAAATATATATTTTTTTTATATTAAAATTGTGTAAAGTAAATATAAATGAAATTATTTTTTTTTAAATAAATTTAATTATAGTTGTTTAAATTCAGTTTATTTATTTGTAAAAAAACAAAACAAGTAGATAAATATTTATTTAGTATTAAAATAAATAAAAAGAAATTTATTTTTAAATTAATTTAATTATAATTGTTTAAATTTAATAACTATCTATTTATTTAAAAAAAAAAAAAGACAAATATTTGTTATTGAAATTGTAAATAGAAAAATAATATTTTTATTTTTAAATAAATTTAACTATGACTATCTAAATAAAATTTCGAAAATAAATGAAAATAAATTTTTTATTTTTCAAATAAAATTTATCAATTTAAAATAGTTAAAAAAAATTTTTTTTTCAACTATAATTTATGATGATTGTTTAAATTCAATATATTTATTTAAAAAAAAAAACAAAATAAATAAATTTATCTGAAATTGCACTATTAAATAAAATAAATTTTTTTTTTTCAAATATAATTTATTATGATTGTTTAAATTCAATATATTTATTTATATATATAAATAGATTGAAATATTGATATATAACAGATGAAAGTGGTGTGTGTATTAGCAAAGCGAAAGCTAGATTTGAAAAAAAAAAAATAGTTAAAAATCATAGATAAAAATAAAAAGAGAAGTAATCTTCTTTTTCATTGGCGGTATAATATCTCGGTGGTCTCGGGGAAAACATAGGTAAAGTGGCAAAGTAAAGTTAATAGACACACTGTCGGCACCACAACACAAACTTATATATCTATATATTTATTGCGGGAAGCTTTTGCTTGCTTTTGCTCTTATTATCTTGGCAATGTTAATCCATGGGCACACGGTTTCACCTCAAAACAATGTACAATACTTCCGGTTGTTTATTATATGTTTATATACTCATCATAGCTACTTCTATTTCGAAAGTGATAATAAGAGGATGATAGACAACTTAGACATTTATAATTGATTTTTAAATATGTTATTTTATATAAATAAAAAAAAAAAAAGTAATCCTAGTAGTTTTATTTTATTTTAAACAAAATCAACAACACTATTTTAAATTGTTATTATCTTTTTTTTTTTTTTTTTATAGTTTAACAAGTATACATGCATTGCAACAATTATGTTCTGACAACTTGGAGAAAGTATAATATAATCTATATAGTATATAAATTATTTTTTATTATATACTCTTTTTTTTTCTTTTATTTTTTTATCACTGCAGTATAACAAGACAAGCAACAATGTCTTTTTTAAGATTACTTTTGTTTCGAGCTTTTGGGCTTTTTTTCTTTGTGAGATTAAAATATATTTTCTTGGTTTTTTAGTTGTGTCAACAAATTGATATCGGTGTATCATGTTTTATATAATATATAATTGATATATATATTTATAGCACCATGACGAGACAAATAAGGATAGTTTTTTTAAAAAACTCACACTTTCTGAGATCGTATGAATTGCTGCTGTAATTTTAGAATATAGATGTTTGTTTTGGATTTACGTGTGAATATTTATTTTATGTTTGTGTATATGCACTACTGAATTTTAGTGTTTATTTTATTTTTTAAATAATTTGTATTTTTATAACAAATAGTCGCATCAGCAGGTAGTTTGATACCAAAAATGGACAAAATCAGCACGTCCTTGTTACAAATTTTGCCGGTATTTTATTACGTAAAAAAAAAATAATCGTGTCCATAAACCGTAAATGGATATAAAAAAAAAATACATTTCTAGACATATATATATTTACATTGAATGAATAATTTGTTTTTTTTTTTTTTTAATAAAAAAAAGTAGTTTATATAAATAAATCTACGCAAGTTGAATATAAAAATATACTGATGTGAAATTTTTTATTGAAAAATTATTTAAAATTGTAATTTATTCATTTTTTTTTTAATGTATAACTGTTGATGGTAATTAATTGATTTATTTAAATAATTAAAAAGTAGCAATTATTCAATTTAAATTATACTAATAAATCTAATTTTACGTTTTTTTTTATTATTCAAATTTAAATGTAAAAATTTATGATAATTATTTATTAATAATTAATAATGAAATGTTTATTATTTAAAAAATTTATTTTTCCAATTATTTAAATAATTTAAAAAATAATAGAAAATTTATTTTGTAATTTTTTTTGTTATTAAAATTTAAATGTAAAAATTTATAATAATTATTTATTAAAAATTAAAAATAAAATGTGTTTTATGTTTAAATCAAAAAAGAAAAAAAAAATTAATACATTTTAAATTGGAAATAATTTAATTCAATTTATTGTTTTCGATTATGCAAATCAAAAAATTTTCATCAATATTTTATAAGCAAGTTGATTTTGCTATAAAAAAAAAAGAAATATATTTATTTGTAAATTAAATTATTGATGCTGATTAATGATAAACAATCAATAAATACAAAAAATTAAATATTAATCATAAATTGATTTGAAATTAAAAATAATACAAATGATAGTAATAAATATATTTTTTTTTTAAATTATAACTGTTGTTGATGATGATAATAAATTCATAAATTCAAATAATTAAATAGCATATGAATAATTTCAATGGAAAATAATTTAAATGATAGAAATAAATATGCAAACTGTAATTTATATAAAAGAGAAAAAAAAAAAAAAAAGGAGAGATTATAGTAATCAGTATATATTTCGAATAATAAAAATTAAAATGGAATAATTTTTTTAACGATTTATTTTTAATACTGTTTAATTTTGATTGAAAAAATATTTAAATATTGTAAATTAAATGTTTCTATGCAGTATGTGTTATATAAAAAATATAAATAATTTTTTTTTTTAAATGTTTAAGAGTTGAGAACCTTTGAGATTCAGGTTCTACCTGCAGTTGCAACGCCCATGAGGAGCAGATCACGACTGACGACTATGTATATTGCATTACTGCATATTATATGTATGTATCTGTATCTGCAGATTGCTGCAGATATCAGAAGTTGATCTTGCAGAGCAGCATGAGCTATGATCTTGGTCATTCAGCATGTTACGAGAGCTGTATAAACATATTTGTATTTACCATTTATTACAATGACATCTATCACTTAAATTATTTTTTTTCTCAAAAAAAAAAAAAAATAATAAAAAGGATTTACCGGCAACATCACACGCAATAATATTATTAACATTAAAAATTTTTTTTTCAATACAAAATATAAATTAAACAGCCAAGCATAAAAATAATAAATAACAATTATTTATATATTTCTCTTATTTAAATTTTCAAAAAAAAAAAAATCAAAAAACAATTCAATCACAATTAATTTAAATAACAAAATAAAAAAAAGAAAATAATTTATTGATATAAATTTTTATATTCATTTTATTTATAATATCAATTTAACTTTTTTTAAAATTTTTTTTTATATTTTTTAAATGTCAAATTGGTTTTTAAAGATTAATTCAAGTTGAGAACCTGCGAGATTCAGGTTACACCAAGTCTGTAAATATATTTTTAAAAAAAAATATTAAAATATTGCAAAAATATATTTAAATAAATGAAATTAAAATTTACAAAAAAAAAAATTACAAATTTTTAATATTAATTGCAAATTAAAAAGAAATTAAAAAAAATAAAAAAACAACAACACGTATAAATTATCATCAGGAAATTTGATACGATCTTTTTTTAATTATTTATGATAATTAATTTAATAATAATAATAGCATTATTATTATTATATAAATTTAAAGAGAAAAAAAAAAAAAAAATGTATTACTTTGGTCAAACGATGTACGACAGGTATTTTTTTTGTAACCCTTGCCTTAATATTGTCTCAAAACTTTCGTAAAAGGAAATTTTAAAATAATGATAGTCATGATTGTATTATTATATAGAAAGGATATATATATATGAGAGAGATGAGGGCGTGGGGAAGGTCATCGCTATATAGTTACTGCGTATGGTACATAGTACCATCACAATATAATATGAATAAAAATATGTAAATTTATATGACATACAACTCCTACCCATTCAACATTCTTATCATTTTTTTAAAATTAATTTTGAATGAAATTCAACAATATTATATATTTTTTTTTTTCATGTATTTAATTTTATATTTATACAGTATATTATTATATTTTTAAATAAATAATTTTACTGGTTTTTATAAGTTTGCGTATATAAGGTCAAAACCCACTTTCTTACCATCGCGAGTTTTTTTAAAAAACTTTACAGTGATAGTACCTCGATATACCTACACACACACACACACACACACACTACCGGGTGTCCCATTTCAATATTAATATTTATATATATATATAAAATAATCATATGACAAAATAATATATGCAGTTATAAAAATAAAAAATTTCTTTTCATTATTTTTTTTTTTAGAAAAAAAAAGGTATTAACTATTTTTTTTTTTTTCATTTTCTCTAAGATAAAATTATTTATATTTTATTTTACAGTAAATTTGATGATAAATATTTTATTTATATGTATGTATTTATGGAAATTATTTATATTTTATTTTATCATTTATTTTTATGAAGATTGTATTATTTTTTTTTATATTTTTTTTTTCAGTTATTCAGGTTTTATTTTGTAATATGTCTGTGAATTTTTTAAGTTAATTTTATTGAAATTCCGTGCGAGGACGAAAACGAAGGATAGTCCGTTAGAAGATGATGACAACTTCAAGGATATCCTGTGTCGTATATTAAATACAAGTATGAATTACATCAGCTGTTTAATTTCGCATGTAATTCATATATCATCTTGAATGTTAATTTTTTAAAAATAATTTTTCTTCATCTTGTATTTTATTTTTTTTTAAACTTGTTTTTTCAGCTATTCGCACTGTGTAAACAAATATATACAATTTATGTAGAGCATGTGTTATCTATGAAGACATTATAATATAATTTACGATAATTGTATGGAGAAAAAATAATTAAAAATGTATTTTTTTATTTTTTGTTTACCCTATATAAAATTGCAATTATGGTAATTTTTTTTTTTCGAAAAAATTATCATGTACAATTTAAATTTAAAATTAAAAAATTTATTAGGTTAAATACTCATCCGTATGAGGATATTCAAGTTTCTACCGGTTTCTTCGATATTAACCATACATCAAGATCAAATTAATTTTTTTTTATTTGAATTATTTTTTTTTTATACTTAAACTCTTTCATCACTCAAAGTTCATCACTTTTCTCAATGTTACTTTGCTCTACAAGTCTCTCTCTATTATTTATTTTTTTTTTTAACTATTTTTTATTCCAATCCATCACGCACAAACACGTTAGTTTAATTTCAACGACAATCAGTGTTAATTACACTTTTCTATATTAGCCTCGTTTTTTTTTTTTTCTATTATTTATTTACCATTTTGAATGACTTGTGAAACTCAGTCATATACAATAATATATTTTCTATAATTGAAAATTAAAACTATTCAAATAAATTAATCAATTGTTAAATTGAAATTTTTTTTTAATATTAAATATACAACTTACCAATATTTTTAAAACACCTTATGATATCCATTAAAATCCAATGAAAAAAAATTAAAATACACAATATCAAATTACAAAATATTGCACATGTAATCTTACTAAAAAAATTTAAATATCCATAATCTCGTAAACAAAAATAATTTCTCAAAAAAAAAAATACAAAAAATTGGAGTAAAAAAAAATTTTCAATTGACGCTGCACAATCACATGTTTTACAATAAACCAATAATAGAAAAATTAATTTAATATTTAAAATTACTTTAAGCAAGTTATTAAATTAAAAAAAAAAAAAAAATTAAAATACATATTACATGATATTTAATTTAATATATAAACGGTATAATAAAAATAAAATCCTCTAAAAAACTATTAAACACGTTATTAAAAAAGAAAAGAAAAAAAAAATGATCACAAGTAATAATTGTTTATAATAATTAATGTAATTTTTTTACAGTGATGCTATGATCGTCAACATCAAGGCATATACTGAACAGAGAAACTACCATGTACTTGAACGCGCGGGGATAGTCTCACCGTCTTGGTAAATACATATATATACAGTAATATCAATGCCCGCGGCAATGTTGTATATATATAAATATACACAAGTTAACAATTTGCCGATGTGGGGAAAACTGGCTTTGCAGTTGAGGTGACTGTGGGAGTCCAACTTCCAATATATATTTTTTAACCAACAGTTCAACACACACTATAAAACAGGCCCACTTTGTATATATATTTTATCAAATACATAATATAAAAATATAAAATTAAGTAAAGCAAGAGAGAGAGAGATCAAGCGCCGGCTATTTAACCATATAAAAATTTTATTTTGAGATGATAAAGCAAGTTGTTCCTTTGATGGAAATAAATTTATGAAAAAAAAAGACGCCCTATATATGTATCACAACGCACAAACATCAATGCGAATATCGAAAATAAAGAGAAAATAATATTTATATATGGAATAAAGAAAGGGAAATGGTCCTGATGGGAGATCCTGCGCAAAACCCAGCATCTTTGATGTATATTGTTGGTCCAAGTGCAGGGAGAGACCGGGAGAGACAAGACATTGACATCGCGCACTCATCATGCTCCATACGAATTTAGGGTGGTGAAATGAAATAAAAAAAAAAAATAGAAATATATATTTACCCCTTGTTTGATATAACATTTGATACATATGTGCTCCAAGTTTTTATGGGTATAAATACAACTCATGAATCGAAAAATGTTTCGATTGAATTGATGGTGTATTTGGGTTTTTCGATGTAGCTGTATGATTACAAGATTTTTGGGGATCGTAACAGACATCCTTGATACATGTCTGATACAATATCATGTCAAATATTTAATGATTCATCTGAAAAATAAATGCAGCATCATTTTTTTTTTTTTTTTATTATATTTACTAGTCATGATTTAGTGGATAATTGTGATTAAAAAATTCTCACGTTTTAATTTTTTTTTTTTTTGAATTGGAAATTTATTGTTTATTGATGGTTAATTTATTTTATTAATTATTAATTTTTAATTTTTTAAATTAAGATGTTTTTTTTCTTTTGTTGTTGTTTGTTTTTGTAAGGTATTAGTTGACTTGATTGTATATCATTTTGATCAGGGTATACGAAATTTCATCTTCTTTGTTGACAAATTTGAGATGATTTTAATTGTTTTTATTTCTTATTTTTTAAATTATTTTTATACTTGGAAATTATGAGTAAGACACTTTAAGATATAAATTAAAATTTCTTTGTCAAATTTTTTTACTGTTCTATTTATAAATATCCGTTAAATTTTTGTATATTTTATATATATATATTTTTTTTTTCAAATAAAGCTAGAATATTTTGAAGAATGTATAATTTAAATGCTTGTTGAAATTTTATTCTCAAAATAGATATTTGTTTTTTTTTTTTTAAATGGGTTTAAAAAAATTTTTGTCATTTTTTTTTTGTACAGTGTTTGTTTTGATTATTAAAATAATGTATTAATAGGATTTAATTTATTAAAATTTTTATAATTAATGATGAATTGATGTGTGTGAAAATATAAGAGGCAGCACTGTACGAGTCATTTGGATTTTTATTTCGATTAACATTTATTATTTACCAAGTAAGCAGTTTGTAAATTATTAATAATAATATTATGCTGGTCTAATTTTAATTAAGATAATTAATTGATTTGATAAATAATATTACTTATCAATCTCTACATTATTGACGAGAATTTTTTGATATTAATACAGTGCTGTTATCAAAATTAAAAATTAAAAAATGCATTTTATTTGAAAAGAAAAAAATCATAAAATTCCACATCAAATACAACTGAGCTGGAAAAAATCGAAATAAAAATTTACTGATATCTTTACATCGAAATTTAAATTTTCAATTGTTCAATAATATAGTGCATTTTGATAAATTAGTGGCAGCACTGTCCAATGTGCAGTTAATCAAATAAATGTGTGTGAGAATCAGTGAGAATTGAGAGAATATATGTAAATACTAGCCCGTTATAAAAACATTGACTCAATTGACAGTGACAGTACAAATTGGTCAACATTGATGCTTGAAAGTTATTCGTCATCTTTGATCGATACGAGTTAAGTACACTTATCAACAATATTTTTAAAAAAATAATAAAAATAAATAAACAAATCACAAGTTAAATTGTAATATTAATTTTAATATCTCAAAACCCAAGTGAATTGTGATTACTAAAAAATGAAGGCGATTTTTTTCGCCCTGGCTGCAATTGTGACTGGTAATTATTTAATTTAATTATATATTTTAATAATTCACATCACGAATTATTTTTTTCTTTGTTGTATTTATCGTTAATTATTCTACTTTGTCGAACATCAATGTATTTTATTTATATCTTGACAATGTCATTGGCATCTTGTTTTAATAATTTATTATAAATAAATTTCGATAAAAAAAAAAAAACAAACAAAAAGACAATCTGCGTAATAAAACGGTTTGGAAATTTCTTTTTTTTTTTTTTAATTTTTCAAACGCAATTTGATGTTTTTCTTCAGGTTAATAATAAATAACAACAATATTATTTTTTATTTCAAAATATCTATTTATAATAGCAACTAAATCTTATTTATTTATTTATTTATTTTTTTATATATAGCTATTGAATGACTCTTATTACAGTGTGAGTCATTAACTAATTGGAATGTTGATGGAAATTTGTCCTGAAAAATTACTCATGACTCAAGCAAAAACATTGAAAAATTTTTTTTTACCTCAATTATTTATTTGTTATTAATTAAACAGATTAACTAAAAAATATGTTGAATAAATTTAGTCGAAAAGAAATTTCAATTATTATTATTACAAGTGATAGCTGATGATGATTTTATTATTTTTTTTTTTGTAACCAAATTATCTCGAAATGTTTTTGTATATTATTCATTTTTATCAGTTGAACTCAATTCAAAAGGAAATTGAAATGATGTTATCATTTTTTTTTTTGTAGTTATTATGGACCTTGTTCTTTTGTTATAATTATTTTAATATATTTATTACTCATTAATGTTTATTTATTTATTTATCAAGTTGCAACAGCCGCAGTTCCAGTGACTCGTAAACATCAACAATTGTTGGGTGCCGAGGAGTGTACATGGGGTCCATCATACTGGTGTAAAAATTTGACGTATGTAATTTAAATAATAAATAAAATATTTAAAAGATAATTTATTTTTTATTGAAATAATTAATTGATTTATACAGGAGCTCAGCAAGATGTGGTGCAACAAAGCATTGTATTACAAAACATTGGTTAAATAGAAATGTTCCAGAAGACAATGACAGTGTTTGTGATATTTGCAAGCAAATGGTACAACAAGCACGTGATCAATTGACAAGTAATGCAACACAGGAAGATTTAAAAAATGTATTTGAAACATCATGTAAATTGATGCTCATCAAACCAGTTATTGAAGTATGCGACAAGCTTGTTGATGAATTTGTTCCAGAACTTGTTGAAACATTATCATCACAAATGAATCCATCAGTTGTTTGTTCAGTATCTGGACTATGTAATTCAAAAGAAATTGATCGACTTATTGCTGAACATGAAGCATCAAAAATTACGGTTAGTAAATTATTTTAGCTGATAAAACAAAAAAGGGGATTTTAATCAATTGACCCTGCTGATATGTACTGACATTTTAATGATTAAAAAAGTCACGACATTTATCTATTTATTTTTTTTTTTTCCTTTTAGATTAAGAAAGCATCAGTTGTATCATTGGAAAATGATGAACTTGAACCTGATTCATGCACAGGTTGCTTTACAATTGCAACACATTTAACTGACAAATTTAAAAAACAATCAAAGGATGATTTACTTAATAAATTATTTTCAATATGTGGACAAATGGGTTCATTCTCAGATGCTTGTATGTCTCTTGCTATAACACACTTTGACAGTATTCATACTCGACTTGATGAAGATCTAACTCCAAATAATATATGTCATTTTTCTGGTCAATGTGTTGGCAATTATCATAAACACGAAAATTCATCAGCTCCAGAAGTTGAAATACGTCCATTATCAACAGTTGGAATTGTTGAAATAAATGATGATCTTCCTTGTAAATTATGTGAACAATTAGTTGGTCATCTTAGAGATCTTCTTGTTGCAAATACAACTGAAATTGAATTTAAACAAGTACTTGAAGGAATGTGTAAACAAACAAAATCATTTTCCACTGAGTGTAAATCACTTGTTGATGAATATTACACAATAATATATGAATCATTGACTCATAATTTAAATAGTAATGCTATTTGTACAATGGCTGGTATTTGTCCATCACCAGGTGTTAAAAATATTGCTGCAACACCTTTTATGCCACTTTTACCTGTTGAAAATATAAATAAAAATCATCAAATAATATCTGATATTAAACATAAAAATCTTGGTGAACATGGTAGTGGAATTAAAAAAACAGAAGCTGAAGAAATGCAATTACCATATGAAAGATATGAGGGTGCATTTCCAGCTTTATTAATGCCAAATATGGATAATAAAGGACAAGAAACATGTGCATTTTGTGAATATTTACTTCATTTTGTACAACAAATGATAACAGATCCAAAAATTGATGATGATTTTAAAAATATACTTGGTAAAGTATGTAAAAAGCTACCTGAATCAATTCAAGGTACATGTGATGAATTTTTACAAACTTATGAAGATGCTATTGTTGCATTACTTGCACAATCAATTGATCCATCAGTTGTATGTCCAACAATGCATGTATGTCCATCAATTGATGCAATGAATATGTGGGAAAAAATACCAAAAGATCTTATGTTACATAGTGATGTTAAAGAAAAACCAAGTTGTCCATTATGTCTTCTTGCTGTTAGTGAATTAGAAAAAGTTATTAAAAATGATAAAACAGAAGAAAATATTGAACATGCACTTGATAAATTATGTACACATTTACCAAAAGATCTTAATGAACAATGTACATCATTGATAAAAGGTTATAGTAAAGAACTTGTTGAAATGTTAATTGCTGATTTATCACCAGAAGAAATTTGTGTTTATGCTAAACTTTGTGATCCAACTAAAAATGCTGGACCATCTGTTGAATTATTTCCACTTGATAAAGATGGTGAAATAATGACAAATGAAATACCAAATTATCCAGTTGATGTTAAAAAAAATATTAAAGATGATGGTAAATGTGTTGCATGTGAATTTGTCATGCAATACGTTGAAAAAGCTATGAAAAATAAATCAACAAAAGATGAAATTGAGCATATTGTTCATAATATATGTAATTATATGCCAAAAACTGTATCAAAATCTTGTAATAATTTTGTTAATCAATATGCTGATTTGGTTATTGATATGTTGTCATCAGAAGTTAGTCCAAAAGAAGTTTGTACACTTCTTGGTTTATGTCAAGCTGCTGTTCAACGAATGATTAGTAATTATTTCGATTAATTTTAATTTTTCTATTTAGTAAATATATATTTAAAAAATATGTAAAATTAATAATTTTATTTTGTAGATTCAATTGATGAGTGTGCTCTTTGTCAAGCAATGATTTCTTCAATTGATACAGCATTAACAAATCCAAAAGTTGATCATGTTATTGAAGAAATTGTTGGTGATGCTTGCAAATATATTGCACCAAGTAAACAAGGAAAAGTAAGTTTATTTATTTTATATTATATTTATTTAAAGATTATTTGATTTAATATATAAATTAATTTAACAGTGTACAATGATGCTTGAAGTATACGAACAGAGTATTATAAATCTTTTAAAATCTGGTATTGATACTAAAAAAATATGTGGAAAATTAACACTCTGTTCATCTGGAGATTTTTTTGCAATGTCAAATTCACTATTTCGTGACAGAAGATTTGATGCAAATATTCCTACAAAATACTGCACATGGGGAAATAAATATGTATGCTCCAATGAAAAGATAGCTGCTGAATGCAAGGTAATTTATTTCATAATTTAATTCAACTTTTCATCAATAAAATTATAATAATTGTTTTATAATTTTTGTTTTTTTCAGTACACTGAATATTGCAAGAAAAATGTTTGGAATAAATCACCAGCTCTTGACACTTTGTAAACAATCTCCAAAAGCCACATGGCACAGTGTTTTTTTTTCTTCCTTTTCTATTCATTTTATTTTTAAGAAAAAAAATATTGTCGAGTTTGAAATTATGAAGGCTTTATTCATCAATCATTTAGATACAAAAAAAAACTAAATTTGTTTATCGAATATTATTTTTTTATCATTTTTTATTTTGACATTTGATTAAGTGATGAATAAATCTTTCTGTTTAAAATATACGACGAAAGATTAAAATAAAATTTAAAGTTATAATTAATATTGTAGATGTGTAACTACATGCCTTTGCTTATCATATTCGCTTATGATATTTTGCTATGATTAAAAATGGTTTGTAAACCTTTAAAAAAATATCATTATCTCAAGTTTGTACGATTTACAACTAAACATAATTAAAAACATATTATAATTTTCATTTTTCTTTTAATTTTTTTCGTTTAAAAATAAGTTAAATATTTACTATTACTTAGAATATAATAATTCGTTACATGTAAATTAACTGTGATAACGATTAAATAAAAAAAAATATTAAAAATCATTTCAAGTGTTGTTATTTTACCTCGAAAAAAAAATTAGCAGTACTTTTTTTACTTTAATAAATAATCCATTTTTTCGAGCAGATAACAAATAATATTTTCTTGATTAATTTGCATATGAAAAAGAGCTTTTATAATTTTTGGATATTAATTTCTTTTGTGCAGATATTTGGACACGTTTCGATTTTAAATTTCGATTAGTATAATTGAGTCAATCGTTGACTGAATATTATTTTTTTTTATATAAATAAAACAGCTATTGATACACAATACCAGGAAATGAAATAAAAAAAAAATATTATTTTTAATAATATATTTTTCTAAGGCCATGAAATACTATCTCACATTCCTGTTTTTTAATTTCATCATTAAATGACAACCTTGGACTCCACAAGTGTCAAACTAAAAATATTGAAACGAATTTTATTTGTATTTTAAAACATATAAAAAATAAAAATATATACATAAATTTACGTGAAAAAAAAATTACTTTTTGCAATAAATTATTATGGCTTCATTTTTAATTTATAAAAATCAGTTTTTTTTGTTAATTTTTTTTACGCTAATATTAAAAATCATATTTTTATATTAAACAATAATTTTCAATCAATCATTTTATTTTGTAATCAATTTATACAGATATTTTTTTTTCTTGTAAATATTTGTTGTGAATTTAAATTTATTGTTGACAGTAGTTAAACATTGTTGGTACATATAATTTATTTATGCAGACATCGGACATATTTCTTCTTTTTTATGTATACTGCCACGAGAATCACTAGTCATTCTTAAACATTTATCAACTGGAAGATAAAACATCCTTCTCAACAATAGATTTTCAGTAAATCCATCGTTTTCAATGTTAGTTAAATGCAATTCAACAATATGCTCACAATCATCCGGAACATAAAGTGTTCTAACATTTCCATCATTAAAATGTTCAGTTTCTTCAAAGTATTTTTTACCATTAAAACGTTTACATTGTATCGAAAAAAATAGAGTATATTTGCTATTGTTGGCAATAGAAACACTTCCAGATGTTGCCAATACGTTTGTCGCAATAAATACCAACAATGCAATAGACAATAAAATTTTTTTCATCTTAATAATTTTTCTGCATCACAATATAAATATTTTCAATTATTTATTAATTTTATTTTTTATAATTTTAATAGTATTTTATTTTATTACTTACGCTGATGACAGCAGTGACTATGCCTTCGTCGATTTTTTAGTAACTCTATTTCAAACCTGGAAAATAAATGACTTCAATTGACTGATAAAAAAAAACAGAGTCAATTTTTAATTTCGATTAGTACAGTTCAGTCAATCGCTAAATAATTGATATTTTTTTTTTAGAAAAAAACGTGGCTATATATACACAATACCAGGAAATAGATTTGTAGAAAAAAATTGTCTGGTCATAAAATTACAATAAATACTGATTAAACAACAGCTGAATAAATATAATATATTTTTCTATAACAATAATTTCTATCATTGAAATTTTCGAAATGACTAATTTTCGAAGGTAAGTAGGTTTAATGTGAAAAAAGCCCTTGTGAGTAGCACGTTTGGAAAAATTTTATAAAGTTGAAAATTAAAAATTAATAATTTTCCTTACAATTATTATAAAAAAAAAAAAAATTTAAAAACGTTTCTGCTCATAGCCCCTGCAAGCAACATCATGTTGTGAAAGTTTTTATAAAGTTAAAAATTAAAAATTCATTTTTTTTATCGAAAAAATATTGTTAAAAGTTGAAAATATCTTCAATAATTATTTAAATAATTTTTATATGTATTTTAAAAAAAAAAAAGTAAATATAAGTAGATTTCTTGTTGAGCGATAATTTCATCATGCTGCTATCTTTCGTTGATATTACGTATTTTTTCTCTCCCGATATTTTCCAGCTTTCTCTTACACATCGGTACATTAATTTTCCATCTCTCTCTTTTTTGCTCCAGCTTGTTGTGTATAGTTCAGTGACATATTCTTTGTCACTTGAAAAAAAAAACTGTTGATTTTATATTGTTATAAACAAGTATACAATTATCTTAAAAACAATGTTGCATTAGTGATATAATTTAACAAAAATATTAACCAATTGTCATTCATTTGACATAACAACATGTGGAAGTGTCATAAATGTGGAAAGCCTGTTTATTTTGGTAACTATCATCATACTTTAATCATGAAAATTCAATTTAAATTACTCCAAAAATAACACCACCAATAAATAATTACATTTTAATGATAGAAAAAAAAATAACAATAATATCTTTTTATAAAATTTGTACAGTATATTTTGTTTATTTCAATATGATAAATATCTCAAGTAAATTTTAAGATGAATGACAGGTTAATAAACTGTCAAGGCCATTTTGTAATGAAAATATCATTGTCCATTGACAAAATAATTATTCTATGCTAATTAATAATTAATTTAATTTTAAAGCTGAAAGAAAACAATCATTAGGCTATGATTGGCATCCAGAGTGTCTTAGATGTGAAGAGTGTGGTAAACGTTTAAATCCAGGTCAACATGCTGAGGTAAATATTTAAATAAACAATAATTATAACAATAAATTAATTTAAAAAATTAATTGTAGCACAAGGGTGTTCCTTATTGTCATGTGCCATGTTATGGAGCATTATTTGGACCACAATTATTTGGTCATGGAACAAGAGTTGAATCACACACAAGTTTTGGTAAAAAAGAATTACGCTCAGCTCTACCAAGATCTCACCTAGAAACAAAATTAAAAGTTTTTAATCAGTATTATGATGGTAAAAGTGGTGGAATAAGAAGTCGTGAAGTTAATGGAAGATTAATACTTGAAGGAGCACTTAGAATATATTGGGGAGTTCGTGGTGTTATACATTTAAAAGAAGATGATGATCAAAGAACAGTTGTTACAGCAAGAAATCGTAATTCATGTAGAAGAAGTGTATCAGAGGAGGAAGATTCAGATGTTGATGAAAAGCCTGAAGTTGAAATAAAAGATTTAACTGAAAATATAAGTGAAATTGTGATAAATTCTGTGCCAGTATCACCAGATCATTTAAAAAGTTTAACTCTACCAATGAAGCTTGATGTTAAAAATATGGATTTAGATGAACTTGATGAATTACTTCAGGTAGAAAGAAAAATAGAAGATGGTGAAAAATTATATCAAACAATGCCAGAAAATCTACCATCAATGAGTTCACATTCCAGCAAAGATAAATCTATAATATCAAGTCGTTCAAGTTTAGATAATTCAAGTTCATCAAGTTCAAGTATCAATACTAAAACACAAGGTAGTAATGTTAGTAATACATCAAGTCCAAGTATTGAAAGTTCATCTGGTACTGATACACCAAATTGTCATGGTACACCAAATAAAAATGGTACATTACGTCGTGTTGAATATTTTGATAGTTTAGAAAAAAGTGGAAGTAGTAGTAATCGTATTGGTAATGATGATAGTTGGATTGAAAAAGGTTTAAATCGTTCAATGTCTGGTCCAGATTGTTTACAAAGACATCGTGATAGTGATACAGATTCAGTTAGTTCATTACAATTTAGAGATGATGATAATATGACAATGTCAACTGACAGTGGATTAGAATTAGATGGTGTTGTATTAAGAAGAAAACAAGGATCAACAGCAATACGTAGACGTGCTGGTGGACGTAGACAATCACGTAGTAAATTACGACGTCGTTGTTCAATAAATGGACATTTTTATAATCGTGAAACAAGTTTTTTTACACCACCACATGGTTCACAAATGTCTGTTTGGGTAACTAGTCTTGTTAGTACACAAGAAGTTATTAATCTAATGTTGGATAAATATAAAGTTGATGCTAAACCAGATAATTTTGCATTATTTATTGTAAGAGATAATGGTGAACAACGAAGATTGAGAGATGATGAATATCCACTTGAAGTTAGAGTTGTACTTGGACCACATGAAACTGTTGCACGTTTATTTTTAGTTGATAAATTATCAACACAAGAAATAAGCTCTGATGTTGCACAATTTTTAAATCTTTCAATTGCTGAGTGTCAAGGAATTTTACAACGTTATCATTATGAAGAAGAAAGACAGATAGCAATTTTAAAAGAAAAGTTAGTATTATTCATTAGCTATTTTATTAACAAGGGAATTAATTTTTAATTGTTGTATTTTTAACAGGTACAAAGAAATGAGACGTCGGATTAAACAACGAATGGAAGAACTTAAAGTTCGATTATAGGTAACAGAAAAAAACAAAACAATTGGTTGAATTTATTCCATTACATTTGCATTACAACGATTTTTTCTTAACGTACTCAATTATTGTAATAAATTATTACAATAAGTACTAATAATTATTATTGTTCTTATTAATTAATTAACAAAATCACGTTAAGCGTGAGAAATATAATCATATAGCTTTTTTTTTTTTTGAAAAAATGTGAATGAAGAAATTAATAGTGACAAATTAAATTCTTTTATTCAGTTTTTTTTTTTTTTTTATTATTTTTTAACTAACAATTATTAACAATTTGTTACTATTAAAAAATTATTTAGATATTAGATTTTTTTTTATACATGTTTGTCTATTATTTTGTAGGAAAAATTTAATAGAAACATCGACTCAGTGTTTGATAAATAATCAATGTTTTTTTATGGAAAAAAAAATATATAAATTTTTTATTTTTCAACTTGAATTAAAATGAGAAATTTTATCGATCTTTTTTAAATTTTTTGAAATACTATTTTACATTTTAATTATATCAGCTACTAAAATTTATAATTATCTTAATTAAATAAACGAAAATTCATTATTATTTTTAAATTCTAACAAGTAGCTTTATTTAAATAAAAAAAAGCCTGAAAATAAATAGAAAAGCTTTAAACAAAAAAATGATTTATAGTTCCTGTTAACAAATAACTTCAAAATTAATAACAAAAAAAAAATAAATATGTATATTGCGAATAGCCACTATTGAGTCGATGATGAAAATAAAATTATACAATATTCCAAGACACCATATAAATATGGCAGCTTATACAAGTCTGATTTAAAAAAGAAAAAAAATTACAACATAAAATGTAATAAATTTTAAAATATCATTTTCAAGTAAATCACATGTTGATTTCTATTTTCCATCTATTTAACTCATAGAAAAAAAAAACAATCAAATTAATTAATTAGATATTTAAAATTAAAAAAAATTTACAACCATGACACCAATATAAAAACAAAAACCATGATAAAAATATATTTTTAAACGAATTATAATTAAAATTAATTCCCCAATAAATTATATAAACAACAAATTGTAAAATAAAAAAAAAATAACAATAAATACAAATTTAAATAATTCAAATTTTTTTATAATAAAAATTAATCATCACTTACCAGTTGAATCATTTTTCTTTTCTATAGAAAAAATGTTAAATCAAGGAATAAATAAAAACAAAAACAATTAGATTGGACAGAATGTATTTATTTAATTTTTAATTTTTTCATTTTTTTTTCATCGAATAAATAGAGTCAAAAGGAATCAATGCAATTCAGAATAATTATGAGTAGTTAAAATCATTTTTAATATCATACGAGTTTCTAAAAACGAGTATGTATTTACTCACAACATCGAAGGAGCACAATCGCTCATTGCACGACACTCATATCTAAACTAATAATTAGTATTTTTAAAATTTTTTTTATTAAAATTATAAGCACTAAAATAAATTAACAACAAATTTTTTTTTTCTCTTTTTTTTCTTACATTATTTTACCTTTGGCATATGAACAAATTTTTTTTTTTTAATGCTCACTTATTTGACTAGGCAATCGAAAATTTATCCAAGAAAAAAAGATTATTCAATTTACAATTATCGTAATAAAACATATTTTTTTTTATACGCAAATTAACGACGAATTTTGGCGAATTCGATTATCACAATCTGGCTCAATGAGCTTTACAAAAAATACAATGCGTGTTCGCAAATATTCGCCAAATAACTGCGTGGAAAATTAGGATTTTTAAAATTTTATTTTTATCAAAATCAAGATTGTTTTTATTAAATAAAAATTAAATAATAATAATACATTGATTTACATATAGATTAGGCCTGCACGAATAATTACCACTCATATTTATTGAGCATAATATTTGGCATTAAATTTTTTTTTTAAAATTTCGTTCAAGCGTAATTCTAATTGTCAACAAACGACATTGCATGTATATATAATAAGAATATCAATTACTTAATTAAGCCGTTCAAAAATTTCAAGTAACATTGGACCATTTATTGATTTATTTAAAAAATCTTTTTCTAAATCAATATTTATCAATTTAGTTACTTGACATTCTCCTCCACAAAACCTATAATAATATTACCAAATTATTAATTTGACACATAAAAAAATCATCTCTCTTTTTTTCTCTTCAATCATCATCATCATTATCATCCCTATCATCATCACGTTAATTAAAAAATTTCTTAAATTGGCTTATTCATTTCATCTGACTAAAAACTCCACATTTTTTTTTTGTTTAATTTTAAATTTTTTGGCTACAATATTTCATAATAATAATAATAATTATAAACGAATAATTTTTATTTTGTGCAGGTCAATACAACCATATTTTTTTTTTGTTGTTAATTACATTGAGAAAATTTTTTCATTACCCAAAAAGGCAATTAATTCATAAATACTATTACACAGTATTTCTCCATATTTTTTTTTTTTTTTGCTTTTTTTTTTCTCTTTATTTCATCTAAAATTCGATGTGCTTTTTTTTTCAACAATAACAATTGAATATGAATTAGAAAAATAACATTATATCGTAGACAACAATTGGTTATATATTGTTCATTAATATTCATCGGTATATTAATAATTTTTAATAATTTTTTTTTTTTTTTTCTTTTCATTTTTTTTTTTCTTTTATCATTACAATAATTTAAATTTAGCTGTAATAATAATAATAATTAACCATCATTGGCGCGAGGTGAATTTTAATTTTTTATATATATTTTTTTTTGTTAATTTATTTCGATTCCATTTCATTAATTACTTTGGTCGATGTTGAGATTGTGACGGCGATGAGGATCGGATTGAAAATTACATTTGTACCACGGCATATTTTAAAATATATAATAATAATAAATTATTAAATTTACTTTCATATAATATTTGTAAAATATAATTAAATTAAAATTATGTTTTTTATTGTTTAATTGTTTTATTTATATAATATATATGTAGAGTGTCACCTCGCGTCATTTGACAATATTGTGGACAGATTTAAGACGGTGTTTATTTAATTATTAATATAATTTAATATTAAAAATTTTAACGTATTATTTTCACCGATATTTACCATATAATTTTTATTATTTTATTATATCCACGTTTAATTTTATTTAAAAGCTAACACGTACTATGCAAAGTCTACGTCACAGCTTGTACGACAGAGACATCGATTTATATTTATAGATCATTTATAATATATTTATTTAATTTTTTTTAATTTAATTTATATTTTATATAATATATATATATCTATTCAATAGATTGATATATATATTTATATTACAATTAGATTGCTCATTGTCAATTCATCAATTATCACATTTAGTACAAGTTTAAAAATATCTCTAACATCCATTTATTTATAATTTAATTTAGCATGTCAATGCGTGACATTTTTATTTATTTTGTGCTTTACAAAAAATCAGATAAAATAAATAACGTTAATTTTCAAGTATTATATAGGTTTTTTAGGAGGATTACAAGTGTTAGGATAATAATTATCGAAAGAGGTACGATGAAAATGATTATACAGGGCCACAAAGTTTTTTTTATTTTTTTTTTTTTCTAAAATATACTCAGTGATTGTGAAAGTGTTTTGAAAAAATTAATTTAGTTATTGCACCTTGGTTTCGTAACTATATATTGGTCAAATGAAACGCAATACATGTGCATTTTTAAAAATTAAAAATGAAATTGAAAAAAAACAAAAAATTAATAGAGAAAAAAAAAAATTGATTTATTAATTGAAAAATTATATATTTTTTTTATAATCACTGAGTGATAATTTACATTTAAAATCTAAACAGACAATTACTACATTTTTTTTGAATATTTTCATCGTTATAATTTAGTTAAACATCAAGGACACCAAGATTTTATAGGAAAATTGAAAAAGGAGAGATTGAAATTGTAATTTTTTTTTTTGGTTTTTTATTAATTTTTTTTTTAAATTACGGGATTAATATTTAAAACTATCGTCAATACTACTCCAAATAGGTACTTTGACTCTAGAACATTAATTAATATATTTCGTTCCATGTTAGAGTGGACCAATGTGGACACCGAGGATTGAGCAAATTGTTATTGCATGGAACGGGAATATTTCTCGGACAACTTTGCTGTTATAGGTGTTAGCTATTTATTAATTATATTAATTTAATTCCTCCGGGACATGGCGAATTTCATCAATTTAAAATCAAATTTCCCTCAAAAAAAAAAAAGGATACGATAAATAATATGGTACTATTAATAATTCCTTTATCGAGGTAATATTTATATTATTATTTTTTTTTGTACGTGTCTTGTGGTTTTTATTTTTTTAATGAAGCCAATTTTATTAATTAAACTATTTTATTTTATTTGTATTCAAAATAAATATATTAGTAATAATTCGCACGGTCCCTTTTATCGAGCAGTTAATCACGAGATTTTTAATTTTTATTTTTTCAAATTTATTAATACTAATTACACTTATAAATTGGCTATATCCTCGGGACGTCGATAAAACCAGTTAAAAACATACTTACTATACACAATATATAGATTATTTATTTTTGTATATCGTAATCATAACTAATATTAAATCGACAATTAATTAGTATTTTTTTTTTTTATATTCTTACACGTATATCACATCTGATCGTTCAGTCAAAATAGGAAGACCCTTGCCTCCGCCACACGCGACCTGCTTACATATTATAATTCTCCCTATTTTTTAAAATGGTTTCTTTCTGCTTGAGTGTATCTGTATTTTCTAAAATTTTCAATTCACATTTTATTTATTTTATTTTTTATTTTTTCAGTAGCTTCATATCCAAATTAATTGAAAAAACATTTTTTGAATTTTCAATTTAAAACTACTTGTTTGGTAGCAATGTCACTTTTTTTTTTTTCGTCAAAATTTAATTTTACAATTTATTTTATTCTAAATTCTAGACACTCAGTATTAGTAATTTTTTTTTTTCATTTTTTTATGTTATTTGGTTTTTTTTTTAGTATAGAAATTTTAAATCACCATCGAATATCGATATATGTATATAATAATAATAATAATAATACATTTAATATTTTTCTAAGAGTACAAATATAGGAACATTCATTAAATATATATTTATATTTTCTAATCTATGTAACTCTTATTATTAAAAAAATTTAAATAATATATATAAATATATTTTTATTATTTGGTGTTGTGTAGGTATCGTTTTGTTATTTTATTTATCATCGCGGTTTAAATGGCTGTAAAACTCCCAAGTGCCAAGTAAATAATATTTTTATTGTGACATTATTTTCTAGTTTAATTATTGTTAATTATTAATTTTTTTCTTTAATTAAATTTTAAAGATTATTGATTTTTTTTTAAAAAAAACATAATGGATTTTTTTTTTGGTCAGTAATTATTTGAAATTTGAATTTAAATATAAAATTAAATAACGCGGAAATATTAGACTATGTTTACTAATTTCTATGCAGAAAAACATGTAAATTTTTGTTAAATTAATTTTAATTTTTTTATGTGTGATAGAAATCCTGGGGTATTTAATTTCTGTCGACGTTTTTTCATATTATCGATCAGTTTTTTAAAAAATTTTTTTTTGTAATCACAAAAACAATTATTGAAATAATTAAAATTCTGTTGTAAATTTTTTTTCTTTTCCACAGCATTGCATATACCTGATACACAATTTTCATTTTTTTTTTTTCGGCACCAAGGAGTTTTTATTAATTTTATTTATTTAATTATCGCTGAGTTTATTAAAAATGTAATGAAAGAAAATTATGTTTTTTTTTTATTTAAATTCTTTTCAAGTCTAATGCACTTTTATCGTTGTGGTTTTTTTTTTAAATTTTTAAATTTAATCAATAGAAGGAAGCTGGAGAAATATACACAGAGAAAACGAGACGTACGAATAGAATTTTCATGTAAACACTGAAAAAGTTGAAAAGAAAAAAAGACTAAAATATTGATGAATTGCTTACATTTTTAAAAGGTAAAAATAATTCATCAATATTGATAATCTCTACTCTTTTTTCTATCAAAAATTATAATTAATTAGTCATCAAATAATAATGATTTTTAAATGTGTCTTAAATATTTTTACAATTAATTGTATAACATATTATTCGCCACAAAATCATTTGGATGGAAATATATATTTTTTTCTTTCAAAATTCATTTTTTTTCTTTCTATTACGGTATTATTATTTTCATACTCAGATTATTCTTTGGCATTGCTAAAACATTGGCAAACGACCCACTCAATTGGGACTTAAATAATTAATTAGCACCTTAAATCATTTTTTTTTAATTCACCAATAACTAGTATGCAAAAAAAAACATCAAAATAACCAATTACATTTATTTTATCAACAATTTAAAAATCCATTTATCAAATAAATATTTATTTTTCAAATTTCAATTCAATAATTGGCTATTTTGATATTTTTTTTTCAACTGTTATTTTATAATACGGTGATTAAAATTTATACACGGACAGAATTCAATGGACAAAATTAAAGCCACACTTATTTATGAGCTTTTACACTTATTATCATAATTATTAATATTAATATTAACTAATTTATATGCACACATATATAAATATTGTACATTTATTCCTCAACATTTTAACAAACCAAAAAGAAAAAAAAAATTATTAATTAATATTCATTATTTGCTTTCCATAGATTTTTTTTTTTTATTATTTATTTTTTTTTTTATTTTACGTAGTACGTGAGCGACAATGTGTGTGTGTATTTGTGTATTTTTTTTTTTTTTATAAATGAATGAGGAAAATAAAAATTTATTGCTATCCACGTTAAAGGATTTCGGGATTCAAAGGCACCGGCACACTCTACGGAAGGACGCATTGGATTGATTATTTATTAAACAAATAATCTTTTTTTTTTTTACTATTTTTATCTCTTCTTTCTTGGCATTATTTTTTATTAATTTATTTTTTTTTTTATGTGTCACACGTCCTTCCGTTTTATGCACACGTCGTTGCGTCCATATATTTGCAACTTATTTAACTTTTTAAATATCATTTTAAAACTCATTGAAATATTTATCTTACATGTAACTTTTGTAGAAAAGTTATTACTTTAAATAAACGTCACAATTATTACAGTGATTTTTTTTTTTATTTAACTTGTAGTTTAATTTCTCACTTTGTCGATAAAATTTAAGTGTTTTATTTTTCGTTTTTATTTTCGCGTGTAATTATATGTGAGATGATCCATCAAGATGACCAACTATGTCACCACCGGTAATATATTTAGCCACCGAAAAATCATTATTGAGCCTCCTATTATTTTTTCTGCATAAATTTTTGCACTTTGTTTTATCATTTTTAGATCATAGTACTTAATCGTTGTTCATATATTTTTTTTTAAAGAAGTTTGTTTGTTTTTTGGTATTTCTATCGAGAATTTCTTATCACAAGTTATTCATTTTCTGTACATCTATATATAGAGCATCGTATTCTAGGATTTTATTTAATTTTCCATAAATTTTCACTCACTTTTTCATTGCTCTGTTATTAATTATCATTTTTAATTTTTTTCTTGTGACCAAAGTCAGCTCAATTATTAAAAAAAAAATCATAAAAAATAAATCGTTTATCTTTAATTGACGTATAATAATATAATTTCCATATGAAAAAATTACATTTGGACTGTTTGAATAATTAATAACAAATCACATTATTTAGTTATATACTTATATCACAACGCAATAATTAAATAATTATTATTTCTAAGAAATATGGAAGCACACTGAATGCAAAAAAGTAATTATTCTTCAAAGAAAAACTAAATGGCAATTAAAAAAATATAAATATATTCAAATAAATGGAAAAAAAAAAAAACAAGTAAATTAAAATAAAAAATTGGATTTAACGTTGATGTATATGGGTAGTTAGATGTTTTGATAAATAATCAGCCCTTGCAAAACACTTACCGCACATTTCACAATGATATGGTCTTTCACCAGTATGAATACGTAAATGTCGTGTAAGATCACTCTTACCACCAAATGCACGACCACAAAATAAACAAACAAATGGTCTTTCACCAGTATGTTTACGTACATGAAGTTTTAAATTTTCTTTTGAACGTACACATTTACCACAAAATGGACATGCAAAACGACGTTCACGTTTTTCAGTATCATGATGAGCTTTAACAATACTCAATACACGTTCAGTTGTTATATTATTAATATCAGTATCAATATTATTTAATTGATCATTTGAATTAACATTATTTCTTCCAGTATGAAGATCAATAGCTTGTTCAGTAATATCTTGATTATTATCATGTTGTTCACTTGTTGTTTCTGAATTAACATCACCAGTTTCAGTTGAATCTTTAGCTATATCATCAACACCACCACCACCACTACCAATACCACTAACACCTGTTGCTGCTGGACTAGCAGCTTCACTACCAGTTTCTAATTGTGATGGTTCACCAGTACTTGATACTTGATCACTACGTTCAGCTCTTTCCGATAATATTGATATACCAGATGCTAAATTTTCTGGACCACGTTGTAGACGTTCAAGTGCATGATTTAATCTGTGTTTTTTAAATGATTTTAAATATCTAAATTGCATACCACAAACATCACATGTAAATAATTTATCTGCTGGAAGACGTGCACGATGATTTTGTTCACGATGTTTAACATATGCTGAACGATAACGATAACGTTGACCACATTGTTCACATGTAAATGGTTTTTCTTCTTTTGATTGTCCAGCGTGTTGTAATAGTGCATGTCTTTCTAATAACCATGCTGATGGAAATGTTGCTAGGCATACTGTGCAACGACGGGCTAATGATGCTAGTCCAGCTACACCGAGGCTACTACTTGATCCATGTTGGCCCAATAAAGGACTGCCTGTTGCACTTGCACGTTCAACAAGAGCTCCCCAACCTCCAGCATCAAGACCCAGTGCCAATGACATCTGAAAAATTTTAAAAGTTTAACTAGAGCATTCTCTTAATATTATTATTTACTTTTTTTTTTCTTTTGTTTTTAACAATTTTTATCTACAAGCAGATCTTTTTTTGTTTAAATATGCAAAACTTACCAATGATAATTAAATTTTCTTTTTTCAATCAAATATAGGAATTATAAGTAAATTATTATTAAAACTTTTGATAAGATGAATTTTTTTTTTGAGTTAATGTTAACACAAACAATTTTGTTATTTTTATTTCACAAATTTCAATTTTTTTTTTTGCAATTTTTACAACTATGATATGCATTTGTTCTTCTAAGAACCAAAATTAAAAATTAATAACAAATAATTCCACATGATAGTGTTGATTATTTAAAAAAAATAATTTTTTTTTTTTTTTGCTGCTGAAAGGTGGTACATGTTTGTGGCTAATTTAAGGACAAAGTTGTAAACATTTGTAGATTTTATTAATATTTTTAGTATTTTTTTTTAGAAACTTTTATTGTTTTGTAATTTTTTTTTAATGTTAGGGAAGTGTTTATAACTTTGTCCCAACTTTAAAAATTCAAGACGCGAAGGTGGGTGATGCAAATACTTTTAAAGCATTTTTTATTTATTATTTTATAACAATTTTTTTTTTCTTATAATTCCTGTTTATTCCTTTCTTTTTCATTTTTTATTTTACATATTATTATTTTTTTTTTTTTTGAGCTATAAGACAACATGTGTTAATTCCGGATTACCAATCTAACGATGTGAAAACGTGACAGATTTTTTTTTTTTTTGCTAGTGCATAATAATAAAACTACGAGTAAATAAATTTAATTTTTTTATAATTTTCTTTTGAATATACAGATTAAAATTTAAAATGAAAAAATAAGTTACTCAATATGTAAATCGAGTGAACTTCATCAGACGATTATTGACATTGTAAATTATTATAAATTATTTTTAAATTTTAAATAATTTTTTGTATATTATTTTCATGTAGCGTGTTTAATGCGGTATTTTTCAGCTCATTATTTCAGCTCACCTATCTAGGATCAAAAAGGTCGCATTGATTACAATCACACGACAATTTCAAATTCAATTCTTTTGTTATCCTCGTAAAAATATTGACCTTGTCTCGTTATTTAATTTTCATATTTTTTTTATTTTTTCATGTCATATCAGTTCACTCAAATTACATTCTTATTAAAATAATTTTTTAAATCTTTATTTATTATTTATGTTTTTTTCTATAATTTAATTAACAAGTTTATTTCTAAATTCTGTGATACACATCATTCCAATCAATAAACTCTATTGCTTTTTTTATTATTTGTTTCAAAACGATAAAAGCAAATAAATAAAATTTATTTATGAATAAAATAATAAATAAATAAATATATGATTGGCACAAAAGGAAATGGTTTATGTAGTCTTGAGGAGTGCAAAGTCATTGCATTATTTAATTCAACATTTATGAAAAAATATTTTGTTGTTAAAACACCGTGTTTATTTTTTATTTTGTTAAAAAATTTATTGCATCTTGATTTTTATTTTAATTATTATTATTATTTTTTTTTCATTCATGTACTTATGTTGTATAAGTACATATATTTATTACTTTTGTTTATTTATTTATTTTTATTATTATTAAATATTGTACAAATATTTTTTTTTTTTTATGTAAGTTGGTACAAATATTAATGTAGAAAAACATAATTTTTTTTTTTTTTTAAAAAAGCTTATTGATCGGTTTAAATTTAAAAAAATTAAAAAAAATTAAAAAAGAATTTTTTCTTCTTTTATAGATAATATTGTGGTTTAATTTTTTCGGCTTTTGAATTTCATAAAATTCAATTCGGATAATGGCAATTTAAATACAATAAAACAAAAATTTTTTAAAATTTTATTATTTATTATTATTATTGATTAATATTTATTTATTATTATTATTATTATGATTATTATTAACAATGTAATATACGTGTGTGTATATTTGTTCCATTTAATGCAGTTTGTTATTCAGAAAATTAAAAAAATAATTATTTATTTTTTTGTGATATTGTCTATCGATTGTTGACTAATGGAGTGAAAATAATTGATAATACAACTTGATAAAAATGATTTTAAATATTTTTTAAATATTTTTTAATGTTCAAGTAGTAACGGTCAGTATTTCGATTGTCTGACTAGTGGTATAGAAATGCCTGTTACTACTTGAACGAAGTCAGACAAGCACGAATTCGGCCGTTACTACTTAAACAGTCAGACAAGCAAAAAGTTTGGCCGTTACTACTTGATTTCGTATAGCTGTTTAAAAGACCATAAAATTTTCCAATTGTTGTTTACTAAAAAAAATAAGAAAATGTATTTTTTTATTTATATTTTTTCAATACTATTGACGCTTTCAATTGTGAAATAAAATAAGATTGTGTTAGAAATATCAAATGAGTTAAAAAAAAAAAAAAATACAGAGAATATTATTTTTATGGTATAGCACCAAGTATTTGCTGTGATAAAATTTAATTATTTTTTTTTTTAAATAAGAACTGGACATAACGAAACAGTTGAATTTTCCATAAATGTTTTTTTTTTTGTATTTATTTATATTTATTTTTAATTCATGATGGTAGTAGTTTAAGCTTGACGATTATATCCTCGATTTAAAATCTCAATGAATTTTTAAAACCATTTATACATTATATAAAAACATGAGATTATAATCTCAAAGTTAGTTTTATAAATGTCAAACAGTATACTCAATCTAGAAATTAAATTTTGTAAGGTTAAAAAATAATAATAGAAAAATTGAAAGAAAAAAAAAAAGGTAAAAGAGAAGAAAGAAATAAGGGTATATATTGCACAAGTTAACTAGGGTAGTAGTGTAGGGTAGCCACCCAAGACCAGCCATACACCAAAAGTGGGGGTATAAAAGGCGTTGACTCATATCCATAGGCGTAAAGTTCAATTGCGTAATAATAAAATAAATAAAATAAAAATAATAATAGTATAAAATGTCTGACCATTTTTTACATCATCATTTCTTTTTTCATACACTGTCAAGATAGTTCAAGTGAATAATAAAACAAGTGCATCTAAGCAATACTAAATTCCTCTAAAAATAAAATTTAAAAACCCATATAAAAATTGTAAATAACTTGTCAGAAATAATAATAATAAAAATCAAATGTCTGACCACACAGGATTATTGTCTGTTAATATTTTTGAAGTATAAATTTACTGGACTTGGCATATGAGTTTAAAAAAAAACGAAAAAAATAAAAAAAATTCTTTACATTGTGTTTATAAATACTGTAGCTAATAATAAAGTGAAAGAAAAATGAAAAAAAAAAGAGGAAAATTGAAGAGAAAGAGGTGTTGTTAAAAGATGAAATGAAAATAAAATAAAAAAAAAATTGTAGATTGATGAGGTTGGGTGGTACCGATGGGAATATTCCACTCAATCATGTATTTAATTTTTTTTTTTAATTTTTCTTATAATCTCACTCGAGTATAAGTTGATGTATATAAAATCGACATTGGCATAGGCGTAGGCTGTATGATAGTAACCGTAGGCGTTGCCACAATTTACTTCTCCCACTGTTAAATATAAAACCGTGACCAGCGCAGGTAGGCGTGCCATTATGGGGCGGTACCAGGTGAATGCCACCCCTGACCTCACGATGGACGCGTGTCACCAAATTCATATATCAGCTTGTCGTCAATTTTGACCCCACCAATTCCTCTTACCGTCTCTTATCATTTCCTCTTTGCCATAGCACTATTAAACTTGTCGTCCCTTTGCTTAAACTTTTCACTCAACAAACTACAATTCATTGGAAATTATATTTGAAAATTTCTCACTCACTCAACTACCTTCAAACTTGTTATATTTAATCATTTTCATGTACACTGAAAATTGATGAAATTTTCATATATATTCTACACAATTTCATAATCAAATATTGATCCGTTATTTTTAATTAAAATCAATAATTTTTATTCCATTAAAATTCAATCGATAGACTTGTTAATAAATTGAGGAAATTTATACGGTATATTATGTTTTTTTTTGTTTTGAAAATTAAATTCATTTATTTATTTAATGTTTTTTTTTTAAATATAATATGAACTCTGATAACGGTAGAAAAGCGTAATGATAAACGGCTGAAATTTATCAACTCCAGCATCGCATTGCGAGGCATTTGTGGCTAATATTACATTTCCAATTATATTTCTTGAATTATTTTATTATTTTTAATTATTTATTTTAAGGCGACACAAGTGCAATCCCAAATTGGATGATAATATTTGTGTGTCTCGTGCGTGTTTTAAAATGTCTTTATATTTTCAAATTTCTATTGCAATTATTATTTATTAACAACAATTATTAAATAAATATTTTTTTTTAAAAATTATTATTTTATCTTTAATCAGGTCCAGGGAAAATTCTATTATTTCAATAATTCTGTGACTATTTTTTTTCATTTTTTTTTTTCTATTTCATTCTGTAGATAAAACGTCAAGTATTTTTAAATATATTTATTCAAAATAAATAATAAAATATACTTAAATTCATGTAAAACTAAAAAATAAAATTTTCATAAATAAATCATAATTTAATATACCTAACTATTATTTTATACCCCTTTGATTGCACTATATTTTTGCCTATTTAATTATGAATTTTTTTATTCTTCATAAACCAAATTTGTTGAATTAATAATTTTTTTTTTTAATAATAATAATTACTAAGTGGATTTACGCGTGTCTGTGTGTGTCTGTTAATTTTTGAAATTTTTTTTTTTCATAGCTTCTTATAAATAATTGAATTATACATAAAATTTTCGTGAAATAATTTTATATTCACATTATTAATTATCTATATATAATAATAATAATAATTCTATATATGTAATAATGTAATTTATTTATTTAAATCATCAACTTTATCCCAATAAATTATAATACGTGTGTCTTTTTTTAATTTAATATGTACAGCGTATTTTTTATTCATTCGATTATTTATATTTAATTTATTTTCTATCACTCGTATGGTACATTCACTTGTTCTTATTTTTATATTTTTTTTTTTAAATTTAATATACTGGATTTTTAGTACTAAAACTAGTATAAATATTCTCTCGGCATATTCATTCTCATATACATATATAATTTTTTTTTTTTTTTTATTTTTTTATATATTTATTTTATTTGTTTATATATCTATTTATTTATTTATATATTTATATTATTATTAGTGTTATTTCAAACAGTGACATCAGTATCTTGGCTTTTTTTTTTTTTTTTTTATTCAATTATTTACCTCAACTGTAAGCCTGTTCATTTTTTTTTATTTTTTAAATTTTTTAGATTTTTTTTATTTTATTATTTTTTTATTAAAAAAAAAAAAATTTATTTTTCTTTCATAACTTTTATTTATTGCTATTGGATTCATTGCATGGTAGGTTCTCTCGTGTGAACTGATATAATTTACTTTAATATATTTTTTTAAATTTTATTCTCAATGCTTACGTTGGAGAAAATTATTTTTACGATATTAATTTTCTTGATTTTTTTTTTTTTCTACATTTTTTATAAACATTTATAAATATTTATTTTCATTTATTTATTTATATAATTTTCTTCGACGTCAGGTCATTGACATTTTTTTTTTTTTTTTTTTTCTAATTACTTTATTTTAAATATATATTCAGCAATTAATTAAATCACCTATTGTTCTGTCTTTCACATCGCTTTTTTCAGTACTTGAATTTATATTTTTTTCTGGGATACATTTAAGCAATTTAAAAATACAAAAAATAACAAAAAAAACAACAAATTTTTATTAATTAAATGTTAATTTTTCTACCGTCTTGGTTTATTTTTTATTTTTCACAACAAATTTTTGGTTTTTATTAATTTAAAAAATGAAAAATTTGAATTTTTTTTATTTAAAAATGTTTGTTGTTAATTAAAATTTGATATAATAATTGTAAATTTGTTTTGAAAAATAAAATCAAGAATTATTTAAATTAAATAATTTATTTATTTATATTTCCAGTAATAATCTTCAACATTCTTTTATCTCTCTGCTTTAATTAAATTTCTAAAGCCTACTTAAATTTAAAATCAGTCGAGTGCGCCAGCTAGATAAATGTATAATCAAATTCAATGAAAATGATTAACAATAATTACTAATCAGTAAAGTAAAAAAATAATAAAATACTGCTTTTTATTATTTAGTTGTTAAAAAAAATCAGCGGGTGATAATGAATCAGTTTTTATAAATAATTTTATCTTTGTGTATGTATATATATTTGTTAATGATGTTGCTGATGTCTCCTGATATACATTGCAATTAGTCCACTTTAAATGAGTAAAGTTAAAAGTTTAAAACCACACGCAAAATTACAGTAGATGAGGTAGCTCAATTAGCAGAACTCCAAAGCGAAAAAATAAAAATATATATGTAAATTGAAGCCAAGCATATTTGCCATAATAATTATCGTGATTTTCATGAAATAATTTTTTTTTTTTTCATTCATCAAACACAATAGAAATTCGAGAAATTTTTTTATAAAAAAAAAATTTCTTTTATTCTGTTGATTTTAAAATAATTAATTAAAAAATTTATTTAAAAAAAAAAAATCAATACTAAAGTTAAAAGTTCAGGGTAAAATAAGACACTTGAAAAATTATTTTTATATTTTTATTTTCGTGTTTGTTTTTTAGATAATTGATAAAAAAATTTCAACTATTTTTGTAATTTTTTTTTTCACGTGGTGAATTTTTTTGAGTGTTCATTTGAAAGAAGAGACTATTTATGAATTTGGATTGTTTTTTTAGATGTCTTGTTTTACCCCACTCACCCTTATATATATTTTTAAATTTTCAATGAATTAAAATTGCAATTTGTATTTTTTATTATTGAATATTCATATTGTGGACAAACATAATATATATAAATTTATAATAATTAATTAATAACTTTATATTAAAAAATAATAAATTCTAATTAATTAAAAAAAAAAACAATTCAAAGCACCAGGGTTCATTCATCACATCAGGGTCATTTATTTCTTAAATATTTTTTACTTCTCGTATGTTTTTCAACCCTTAAAAAATTTTGCAATTGCAAATTATTTTTTAAATATCATAATATATATACTGTGTCACTTAAATTACTATTTTTTTTTTATCAACTAAAATGTTAAATCTATTTTACAAATTAACAATTCACCAATCATTCCTTTTTATTTATAATTTTTTTTCATTGATAATAAAGAAAAGATAAAAATAAATTAAAATTGAGTTATTTAACAAGCGTAATATTTTGCTACACGAGGACAACAAAATAAATTTTAACTCAAGTAATTTAAATTGCAATATGGTATGTTCATTTTACCAAAATGGTCCCGGACTGAATTAAGTGTAATTATAAATTATTCAGTACTAAATTACCTACTCCATCCAAAAGGACATTTAAAAAAGAAAAAAAAATTAAACAAAAATTTATATATTATTTTTATAATTATCAATTGACCTACTGAAGAAAAAAAAAATTATAAATAATGTCCAAATATTTATCCTCATTTATGATAAAAAGAAAATACAAAAAAAAAATAATTTTAAACAATGAAACAATGAAAATTCAAATCGGTGATTTCTAAAAGATTTTTTGTTTTTTAATCTAAATTTTTAAGATATGATATTATTATTATTTACAATTAATAATTAACAAACTTATCAATGATTAATTAATTTTTATAATTTGAAAAAATCATGTGTTTAATGTGATATTAATCTATTAACTTTTATCTACAAAAAATCGATTGTACTCTACGTCATGAGGTGCATGTAAGGTGGATATATTTTTATAATTATTTTTATTTTTAAAAATGAATAATTTATATTAAATTTTTATTATTTATTTTTCAATGAATAATTAAATAAATATAAATTAATTATTTTAAAAAATTTTTAAATTTAAATAATTAATTATTATTGAAAATTAAATGAAAAAAAAAAATTATCCATTATGCATTTACAAATTAAATTAAATATTTAAGCGATATTCTTGGTATAGCACCGATCGCGTGTAATATTATTATTATCATGATTTTTTTTTTTTTTTTTACATAGTCGATTTATTAAATCGTCACGAATGTCAAAATAAATTAAATTGATTAATACTTCTGGCAATAATGTCCTTCCCAGGTTAATCAAAATTGTGTAACACATAAAAAAAAAAAATTGAATATATTTTTAAATATGATTTTGAATAATAAAAAAAATGTTTAATTAATTTGAAAAGTTGAAATTTTAAAATGCTCACAATATCGAAAAACCTGTGGATCACCTGACCTATATATCTTTGTTTACAGAGGTATTGTATTTTTTTTTTTTTATTTATTTTTATTTCCCATTTTACAAGCGATTTACTAATTATTATTGGTAGAATGTAGATATATAATTCGTACGTGTACAGGTGCTCGCGCAGGCAAAAAAAATTGCTAATTATTTTATTTATTTATTGCTATTTAATATATGGGGAGAGAAAATTTTTATGAATAATTTAACAAACATATTGCCGTGCGCGAGAAACGCAGAAAAAAAATTAAAAAAAAAATAATTTAAATGTCAATTTGGAATGTTGAAAGTGTTTAGTATTGATTTTTTTTTTTTGAGTTTAAATAAATAAATAATTTTGATGTTTAAAAATAAAAATGCGCGCACGGGGTGGTGAGAATCAGTTGAAATGAAAAATAAAAAATTACATAATTTTGTAATTAATGTAAAAAAAAAAAAAAAAAGGTGAATGATTATTTATAAAATCAATAAATTATTTTGAAAGATTGAACGACAGCCAAGTGATATCTGGGTCGAGCTTTAATTATTTATTTTTCTCAGCTAAAAAAGAAGCACTAAACTGTATTTTTAATTTTTTTTTTTTTTTTCGATGCAGATAATATTATCCTTCGTATACAGCTGTACAAATTTTGCAAAAGACTTTTTTATTTTATTTAATACAACACGTGTCATGAGATTAGAAAATTTAAAAAAAAAAAAGTTTATCAAGCTTGATGATATTTCTCAATCCAGATACGAAACGAATCCAGATACACTATCAAATTATCAAAATAAATAATTAATAATTTTTTTTTTCATTAATTTCATTGATTATTTATTAATTTTTATTCCCCAAATGAAAAAAAAAATACTTCCAATTGATAAACAAATTATTTTAAAAATTCGAAAAAATAAAATCGAAAAATTTCTATAGGATTTTCGAAAAAACAAAATGATACATGGCAATATTTAAATATGATTTATCAATAAATTATCAGAATAATTTATAATGTCAATAAGCTTTTTTAACAATATAAAAAAAGTAATTTTAATACACATTTGATGTTTATCAACAAACACTCAGTTATACAGTAAAAAAAATGTTGGTGTATTTTTAAAAAATTTTTTTATTTCACAGTGTTTGTCAGAGATCAAAAGAGTTACTTATTCAATGTATAGAAAATGATAAATTCATTAAAATACTGATTCATATATCACCCAAGCGCAAATACAAAGAAAGAAGAGAAAAAAAATTCAATTTTTTTTTTCCAATTGAAATATTACAATACAAAAAAAAATATATATCTTGTGAATTATATTCTAATTGATAATAATTTGACAATGATGTCTATTGCCAAATTACAAATATATAGAAAAAATAATAATTATTTAAATATAGATATGTAAATTGTTGAACAATAACTCAAGATAATAATTATCACCAATTATACCGTCAACAATGTAACGATTGATAAAATATTTATCTAACTATCTTAACACTTTCGATAAATATACATTAAACAATTTACGAAGAAAACTTTTTTAAATCAAATTCAATTAAATTTAATATTGCACTATTTCCAATGGCTGTCACGTTATTGAAATTTTCATTTTTTCATTCACATAAATGAGCTATTTAAAAACAAAAAAAAAAAAAGGCAAAAATAAATTATAAATTGCAAAATTTTGTGCGTAATAATTTAAACTAAAAAATTAATTTAAATAATTATTTAAATTATTTGCCAGCGCACTCTTAACAACTCAATTTAAATTAAATTTTTTTTATTATTATAATATATCAGCAGCCTCACAAGTTTATTTAATTTTTTTTTCATGCACATTTTTTGTGTCGATAAAATTCAAGCATACTTTTTTATTTTATTTTTTTCATTTTTCTATTTGCAGTTATCTATGCTCAATCATACAAAAAAACATTCATATATACCTATTATTATAAATATAAATATATACGTGTGAACAAGCTTTTTTTTTTCAAGTGAATTTTCACATATCATTGATACATAATAAAAAATAAAATAATATTAAATTACCCAGATAATTCATTGACTCTCTCTCATCTCTTCTTTTCACTTTTCTCTCTCCCACCTTCTCGTATCATTAAACTGTATAAAATATTTTCAATTGTATATCAACAACAGTCATCGTACATTTAGTACAATTTTAGTACATTATTACAATAGTTATCGTAATCAATATAATATTCACAGCATTTTATCAAAATCTTTCAAAAGCACCAACCGTGGCGGCTCAATTTCTATTTTTTTTTATTTACTATTTTTCTCTTTTCCATCTTTCTATTATCGATAACACTTTTGTTCTTTCTTTTGTACAAAATCCCCCCAAAAAAAAGAAAATAAAAACGTTCTTATCTATCATCTTGATCGGCTTGAATATTTTTTTTTTTAAATTTATCTTGAGAAGATTAAATTAAATATTTAACATTGAATCCTCGCATTTTTTGCTGTTTTTTTTTCTCTCAAAATTTACCGATATACATTCAGATAAAGCTAAACGTAATTTATAAATTTTTTTGTCTTATTAAAGCACTGATTAAATGAGGGAAATAATTTTAACGTGTTGTCCCTCTGCAACACGCTGGTGTTACCACTCATCCTAGCCGAAATAATCACAGGACTAACTAATACCTTTTTTTTTTAAATTTATTTCTTCATCTTCTTACTATTATTTATATCATGTTCACATCCTGGGCAATTGCCACAGTTGGTACAGATTTTATTAAAAACAAAAATACAATAATTAAATGAAAAAAAAATAAATAAAATACAAGAAGAATTTAATGGGCTAATTATGAAAGAATTGATGATATAAAAAAAGATGTACCACTGTGACATGTTGCTTTAGTATCATTTAAATTACTAATATTATTTTTATGATAATTAAAATTGGTATTGCCAAAATGTGTGGATGAGCAGTGTGTTGTTGAAGAATTACTTGTTGCTTTAATATTTGTTGTTGATATTATTTTTGATGATGTTATTGATGTATCATTTATGTTTCTAATATTATAATAATTATTAATATTAATAGTATATTTTTCATTATGATAAACTCAATGATGTGGTGGTGGTGGTGGTTGTGGTGTTTCTTCTTCAGTTGGATCAACTGGACTTGGTGATAAAAATTTTCTAACATATTTTGGATAATGAGTTTTTTCATGTGCTTTAAGTATTGTTGATCTTGAAAATGTTTTACCACATAGAGTACATCTAAATGGTCTTTCACCAGTATGTACACGACAATGATCTTTCATATGATGTCTTAATTTAAATGCTTTACCACAAAATTCACATTTAAATGGTCTATCACCAGTATGAGCTGGTAAATGTGATATTAATGAACCAACATCAGGAAATGATTTACCACAAAATTTACAAAGTACAACACCAGATGTTGGATCTGAATGTGATGATAATTCAATATCCATTGTTTCAACTTGACCACTTGTTGAATAATGTGATTCTGGTGGTAGATGAATTGTTGTTGTATCAATACCCAATTGTGCTTGAAGCTGCAGATGTGCTGCTTGTTCACGATACTTGAGTGACTCGAGGCTGTGCGATAGGATGTGACGTGTCAGCTTGCTTTGATGAAGAAAAGTTGCACCGCAGTACATGCACGCAAACACCCGCTCATCCACACCCATCAACTCCTGCAACCAAACAAACAAGAACATCAACTTCTTGTATTCCGTCTAACTCTAATTTTTTTTTAATTTTCTTTTTTAACACGCTTTATTAATTATCCTAATTTTTTTATTTATTTTTATTTATCAAATTGGCCGAGAAAATAAATAAAAAAATTTCTATTTATTTTAACATTTTTATTTTTAATTATATTACGTCATACCACGGTCACTGGATTTATTGTCTCAAGGTGTCCACATATATATAGAATTAAAATAAATTTTGAAAAAAAAAAAAAAATCATATAAAAAGTTTTGAAGGTTTTTAAGGACGTTGTTACGCGTAAATTTAATTAATAATTATTTTTTTAAATTTATTTTTACGGCCAAAATTATCTAATTTTTTTTTTTTTAAATTTAATTTGGGAATTTCTATGTAAACTACTGTGATTCACTACTAGGGAGTGATTTAAGATTTACAAAAATCACCGTGCATTGCTTTTTGTTCGCGTGTGCAAGGTCACATGTTTTTTATTTTTTTTTTAAACTGTTTTTTTGATTTTCTAATAAATTAACAATCTCTACTTAACTACCATTACTTTTTTAATAGATTTATATATTATTTTGTTTTTTGTAAATTAAAAAAAAAATGAATAATTATTAATTTATTAATTTATATTATTAAATAATAAATTATGATAATTATATTTTTTAAATATTGGATATATTTTTTTTAACGTGAAAAAAAAAAAAAACAACGGTAGCACAAGAAGTTGAAGCTCATTTTTGTTTGGCTTGCGCGCTTTTTCCCGGTATATATATTTTATTTCAAAACTATTTTATTATAAGGCTGTGTTATAGATAATCATATAATAATAGCATGTATATGTCAAAAGCAATAATAATCCTATTACCCACATTTTTAAATAATCATTATATTATGTACATGTATTCCAATTAAATCAATACACATACATATTTAAAATTAAAAAAATAATTAATAATAAATAATAATTAATTTCACGTTATATAAAAATGGAAAAAAAAAAATAAATTATCAATAAAAATATTTATGTATATAAATTTAATTATTAAAAATAGTTAAAATATATATGAATCAAAGAAAAAGACATTGCACTCAATAAAATAAAAAATTTTAACTTTAAAAAAATTAATTGAATTATTGCATTTTAATAATAATAATTTGATAATTAAAAATATAAATGATATATTAATTTAAAAAACAATTATATTAATTTTTAAATATGTAACATTTAAGATATATTTTTTACATGACATATGCATTAATACACAGTTAAATTGCATGTATAAAATATTATTAATAAATATATATACAGAGATGTTAAAAAAACAACTATGGCCAAAAACGAAGGTCAACTTCTTGACAGTGAGAGCTAGCAAAAACAGGCTTTGACGTGGGATACGAGAAAAAAATTTACAGGATAAGGATTATTTTATAAATTTCTAAATTTTTAATCTATTATATTATCGATTTTTTTATATGATCATTAAATTTTTCATAGCTGGAGTATTGCCAAATGAACGCTTGTATTTTTGCTTAGGGTTGAATAAAAAAGTTAATGAAAAAGAAAAAAAAAAAAAGTTTTGAATTTATGGTAATGTCAATATTTTAACTGTAGGAAATGGATAAGTGTCAGGAATTTTTTTGTCATAGCTATATGCATGTTTAGATATTTATTTAAATAAAGGAATAATTTGTACACATATATAATATATATATGCATGCACAAATATATACGACGACATCGCGATAAGCATTTCAAAAATAATAATGACACGTTTAATAAAATTTAGAAAAATTTATTTAATATTATTATGTAATTGTCATGCATATTTTATAACTTGAATAAATTGTGACCTCTTGGTAAGACGTAATATACTCTTATATTTTGTATATTTTTAAAAACAAAATTATTAATAATAAATATTTTTTGGTTTTTTAAATTTTAGCATATAGCAAAGCATATTTCCAAGACATGCATATATACTCACATGCAATTGATAAAATTTTTTAAATAAATATAAAAAGCTCACAACAAACAACAACAACAAAAACACATAGAAAATATTTTAAAATAAATAATTGCACATGAGTTATATATAATTGATTGGCATCATAAATTAATATAAATAAAAAAAAAAATAAATAAACACAGTGACACATTTATTAGATAAAAATAGACACACATAGAAATAATTATTATATAATTTAATAAGATAAAAAATCATACCGAATAAAGACTCACCGGATCTGGTGGGAGTCTGTAATCTGTTGATAATTCACTACTAGCACATCGTTCATCACTTGATCTATCCCAATCCATTTCTTTTTTGAGTGACTATTTTTAATTAAAAGTAAAAAAAAAAAAAATATATAATATTATTTCAATAATTACCAAAATATAAATTGCTTCAAACAAAAATACTTACAAGTGGTACTTGTTGTACCGGTGGTAAGCCAGATGGTCCAGCAAGTGGTTCAGTACTGTGTGGGGACGGAAGTCTACTTTGTGACAATGCACCTGGTGTTGTTGTTGGTGTTGGTGGTGTTGTCGTCGTCGTTGTTGTTGTTGATGTTGTTGTTGTACTTGTAGAATTATTATTATTATTGCTTAATGATGAAGATGACGATGATGATGATGAAGATGTAGTTGTTGTTGTTGTCGCTGCTGTTGTTGTTGCTGTTGTTATTGTTGTGTTATTTGTTAGAGACATATCACTTGGACCACTGTGCACTGATACTGGACTAATTGATGCACGTGTGTCATCTAAACTAGCAGCATCATCAGAATCTCTTCTTGGTCTATCAAGTGCAAGTGGCCTTTCAGGACTTGAATCAATTTCTCTTTTTGGTGTTAATGGACACTCAGTCATATCAACAGCTTCACTATTGTCATTAACATGTTGATTTATTAATGAATTATGTTTATTTTGTTGTATATGATCTTTGTGGGAATTTTGTAATTTTAATTCATCTTTTATATTATCTTTATCATTATATTCTTTATCAATACGATGTTCTTTGTCTCTTTCTCGCGTTGTATCATTTCTTGTTTCACGTGGTGCATCATTATTATGATGATGATGTTGTTGTTGTTGTTGTTGGTGGTGTTGTTGATGGTGTTGATGATGTTGATGATGATGATGATGTTGTTGTTCATCTCTTGTTGCAACTGCTGCATTAATATTTGTCATATCCGCAAGACCTTTAACTTTAAGACTTTCAGCTGTTTTTAATAATGCCGATAATTGGCAATATTCAACATTAACTTCACCCTTGTACATAAAATCAACAAGTGTACGTAGTTCACTAAATCTAACGTCTTTAAGTATAACAATTGGATGACGATTTGGATGATCAAGAAATAAAGTTTGAAAATAACTTGAACAAGCTGATAATACAACTTTATGTGCACGTATTGAGGGTCCCTCTGTACATGCCAGTGTAACATCAACCAATGATTCAGATTCAAGTAGTTGACTGAACACACCCAGCAAATTGCTCTGATGATTGTTCCACCTCAGGCAGTAATGCTCACTTCCCATGTCTGAACTGACCCGCAAACCCTGCTAAAATTAAATAAATAAAAAATAACAATTATACATTTTGCAAATTATTTTTCATCAATTTAAATTATTTATTATCATCACACTTCATCAGTCACACTGTGTTATTTATTAAATTAAAAATTTTAGCATTCATCTGTCATGAAAATTTAAAATCAATTTTATTTACTTTGTTCTGTCAAGATAATAAACTTGAGAATAAATTTTTATAAATAATCAATGTATATATATTTTTCATCAATTTATTTATTATCATTTATCACAATTTTAAATAAAAAATATAACTTGATGCATTATACAGTGAGATTGTAAAATCAGCATCAATATTTTTATCCTTGGCCCATTAAAGCTCATAGGTAGATATATAAATACACCCGGATACTTGTATGTGACATTGACTATCGACAAGCGTGTCGGCACGCGCTTATCTCAACCAGCAGCACCAACATACAACTACATCTTACATGTATTTTTCATATATATACATTTGTTAACATATCCCGCATACATGCTAAAAGATGCTCTGGTTTATTTTTTACATAATAAATTATTATTATTATTATTATTATACGCAATAAGTTTGTGTTTAAGAGACACCTTGTATCATGCATGATGAATTTTGAGTATGTTTGTTTAGTGGTTTATCTTTAACGCACTTAAAAATCTCTATATTTTATTTTATTATTTTTAAGTGTTTACAGTGTTACGACTTTGTGTCATTGTTATTATGGATACTCATCTCGACATAAATTATTTTTAATATATAGCACGTGAAAAATTATGACAGATATCAGCTGATAATTGAAATTTTTTTTTTTTTTTTTTTTTGCTTTAGCTTTTAATTAAATTTTAAGTTGATTTTGTTGGTTATTTATTTTAGATTATTTCTTACCGTGACTAATTTTATTGAATTTATTTTTAATTTTTTTTTTTTTTTTTAGTATTTTTATGTATGTTTATCGATGGCTTCGACCACTTGGTGACTGATAATTATTATGCGTGATGTGTTTATCTAAAGACACTGATAACAACCTCTGCGTGTGGGTTTTTTTTTATTTTTTTTTATTTTTCATTTGCGCACTAGTCGTTATTAGAAACAGAAAAAAATAAATAAAACAAAAGAGGTATTTTTATCAGTCGATTGTTTATTGAAATAATATTTTTTAAAAAGTTGTTATTTTCATTTTTAAAGATTAATGATTTGATAGTGTTTTAAAAAAATAAATATTATATTTTTATTGAATATTTTTTTTTGTTTTATGTTTAATACACGCTCTTTTAAAAGTTTAAATACGAATGAAATAATTTATAGAATATTTTATATATGTATTTTACGTTTGAAGAAGAAACCACGATATCGGTTGTTACATGCAATAAATGCAATACAAAGTACGTTTATATAAACGATTAGTTGAGAGTCCTTATCCTCATCGATCTTGCTGATATTGCAGCACGAAATAAATCGAAAATGCCAGAAAATAGTAGAGGCTATACTAAAACTATATATAAATTACTTTTCATACAATAAAAAAGTAAAAAAAAAAGAAATTTTAAAAAACGATATTAACTCTAAATAAAAAAATATAAATGTTATATTAAAAATTAAATAAAAAATATGTATTTATATTTTTATAAATATATTATAATTATTTCTTGGTACGACAATTTATATATATTGAAAAAAAAAATACATACACTTATTAATGTATATAAAAAATAATTATTTCAACGTAGCAACACGCACATATAGAAAAATGAAAAAAAAAAAAATATAGAATTTATTGTTTCAAGAATAATACCGTCAGAATTCCTCGGTTGTTAATAACAAGGTTTATTTGTTTTTTATTTTAAACATTTTTTTTTTTTTTTAGATAATTATATTAGCTATCGATGATGATGATGATGATGATTTGAAATGTATAAATGTTTTATTTATAACGACATTGGCATTTGAGTTATCAAGCAATTCACTTGGCAGATATTTATTTAAAAATAATAATCATGTTAATATATTTAATATCATTTTTATTGAGTTTATTTTTTAAGGTTAATTTAAATATAAATATGGAGAAATAAATATAGAGTGTGAGACAATAGAGTGTGATTCATCAGGGTAGTAAAAAATTTACAGACAATATTCGGAAACATAAATTTAACATAATGATATTTTATTATATTTTGAAATATTTTTTTAAAGTCATTTTAAAAATGTTATTTAACAATAAAATATTATTAATTTATAGTATAAATATATTTTTATAAATAAACAATAAAAATCAATATAAAAAAAAATTATTTATACATGATTTTAAAATTATTTCAAAAAATTTTATTTTAAGAAATTTCAAAATCGAAAATTATCATTTTATTATAATAATTTTATCTAATTAGAAATTTTTATTTGAAATTTTTTATTAACATTTATTATAATGTTGTTATTTTGTTGAAAATATATTAGCCAATGATTTTTTTTTCCATCAGTTTTATTCATTTTAAAAATATATACCGAGGCGTAATCATTTTTTCTTATTTTCATTTGTTATACATTTATGTCATTTCAGAGGTTTTACTGTGGGTCAATCCATTTATGAGTGAATTGAACACGCATATTGCCCCTATGCTATTGCAAAAAATGACAATTCTTATGTATTTTCATATTCACAAATGTATATACGTGTAACTTTCTTATCGGTAATTTTAAAAAGACTTTAAAATACTTTTTCGCTTTGTTGTAAGTTATTTTCTATTTCAGTTGTATTGCAATTGTAAGGGTGGATCAATTTTTCATGGAAATAAAATAGACAATACGCACTTTTTTTCAACTTATATACACACGTCATATCAATTTTATTTATAAATATAATTCTATCAATAAATACAACAAAAAAAAATCTATTTTTATGAATTTAAATTTGAAAAAACATTGCTATTATGAGGAAACAAGAAGAAGAGACATTTTTTCAGTTTAATTGACAGTTTTATAGTAAAATAAAAAGGGGAATTTAAATTTATTTCAATATAAATTTTGTGTTATATATATATTAGACTTGTAAAGGGCAATTTATTCGCACGCGCCTGCGGAAGTACGCACTACTACCGTCAACACGCGTTTGTGTCTATATACATGGTCATACTCACTGCTTTTGTTAATTTATTATAACAAAATAAAAAAAAATGGTACGTGTGTATTATTCGAGCACAACAACTGATTGCCTCTAATTTTAATTTGACATTTAAAAAATATTATTTACAATATTTTTTATAATAATTTTTTTGAAATAATTAATTTTATGTTTTAAAAAATTTATTATTTGAAATTATGATAAATTTTTTATTTAAATAATTGATTTTTATGTTTTAAAAATTATATTTTATTAAATGTTAAATACTAATTTTAAATATAAAATATAACTCATTAAAAAATATAAAAAAAAAAATTTTTTTAATAATTTTGTCGAAATAATTTTGATGTTTTGTTGAAATATTTTCGTAAAAATATTAAATATTAAATAAATATAAAATATGTATTTTTAAAAATCATAAAAAATCAATAATTAAATATAAATTATTTAATCGAAATAATAAATTTTCAATTAAATAAAAATGTTACGAAAAATTTGAAATTTAAAATGAATTTTGTCGAAATAGTTAATTTTATTTTTCTTAATTTAATAATTAATATAATTTTTAATATTTTTCACACATTAAATGAAAATAAATTGTAAATATATATATATGTATATATCGGAAGTAATATAGTTATTATTTAGAGTGGCGTGCGTTAATTGAATTAATTGATACCTTGACGGGTGACGAGCGGACGCACGAGGCACATTAGTGCTATCAAGAATTCGCGTGGGATTAAATTAAAGAAGAAGAAACATTTTGCGGTATGAAAAAAATTTAATAGCATGCCAACAATGTGTCTTGAATGAAAATACCATTAACTATAACTCATCTTTTCTTTTATATAAATTTTCATATTTAATTTTATTTTTAAATAATTTATTTCACAAAAAATAAATAATTTTTTTTATTAATTTTATTTTATTATTGTAGGGTCAAACAAAAATACCTAAAATTGATCAACTATATTAATTATTAAATAAATTAATTAAAAAATAATAAAAATTTAAATTTTTAAATTTTTTAACTTTGCAATTTAGTTTTGTAAATAAAAAAAAAATCGAAAATTATTTTTGATATTTTTCAAGATGAGAGTGATGTTTATGAAATGTTTATATTTTATTTTATATATACATTTGGTCTATAGACACTTAAACACACGTAACAGTAAAGTCGTTAAAATTTCTCAATTTAAAAAAAATTTTTTTATTTAGATGTACCATTACGTAAGACACACGAAAAGTATTAAAATATTAAAGTTAATGTAACTATGTATTTTATATATACAAAAAATTGCACTTGTAAATAAGCGCGCGCCAAAGGCCAAAGTGTTTTGTATAGGTGTAGGTCGTGTTTACAGAATCCCGCATGGCTCTTTTTTCCTACCACGACCTACCCAACACATTTATTTTTTTCCCCTTAATATATGTTTCTTTTTCGTGAACAATAATAATAATTTTCTTAACCATGATGGTCGTGAGCTAGTTAACAACTTCACAATCAATTTCCGGGTTTGAAAAATAATAATAAAATCAAGATAAATTATAAGACAGTTGCTGCAGTAGCTGGTCATTGATTTTATACAAAATTTAAGTAACGATCACCCTCTGTATTGAAATTGAAACAACTTTATACCACCCACATTAAATACGTTGCACAAAATTAATGGTTTTACATGGATATTTATGTTTATGTGTTTGTTAAAATAATAAAAGTCATTCAGGAGAATTAAATTGTAAAATCTCCAAAACATATACAAGACATTTATAACAAAACAAACTATGTTTCATCATAAATCAATTGATGTCATGAATGCCAACATATATATATACAAATCAAAGACGAAAATAGGAAGTTTATAATGTCAATATCCTCACAAGTCGATATAATGACAATAACGATGTTTCAATTTATCAACTTACCCCAATTATAATTATTTATTACATTTCGAAAAAAAAAAAAATTCTATTATTAGTTTAGGACACAATTGCTTTTAGCTATTTTTCGTTTTTTAATTTAATTATTTTTTGATTATAAATTAGCCAAAAACAATTTAGAAATAATTTTTTTTTTCGAGTTTTTGATGAGGAATAAATATTTACATGAAAATAATAAGATAATTATTTATTAGTAATTTAATACGAAAGCGAATCAGCTTTTCTTTTTAGAAGAAATTATATAGAATTTAGAAAAAATAATATTATTTTGTATTAGAAAAAAAAGAGTTGTATTTTTTTGCTATTTTTATAGGTTTTTGTTGATAATTTTTTTGATATTTTGATAATAAGTCACTAAATTTTGATTAATTATAAAAAAAATAAGCTAATTGTGTAGAATAATTATTGATTTTGTTGTTTATCAATCTAATAATGACAAAATGATGAATAAATTAATTTAAAATTCAATTTAACAAAAAAGTAAAATTATCAAGTTTTGATTTTTGAAAAGGGAATGCGTGAATGATTAGAGAAAATTGCCTGGGGAATATATAAACGAGCGTAAAATTGGAAAATAGATAGTATACAATTGGTGGAAAAACAGGGGAAAATTGGTGATGCATTTATATTTTTTTTTTTTTTATTCTCTGACAGTGTCATGGTATCACGCGCGATGTTTCAACGAATTACTCTAACAACAAACAAAATAATCAATTTAAAAATGCAAAAAAAATATACTCATCATTTTTGATTGATAAACATTTATTTATTGTTAATTGATTAATTTAAAAAGTGTTAAAATAACACGTGTAATTTTTTTTTTTCTGCGAAAGTTAATTAATTTAAAGTACCATCTAAAATTTCGATAAATAAAAAAATATTTAACGCAAAAAAAAAAAATTAGTAACGAAATATACAAACGAAAAATGAATCGATAAAATTGATAAATTTATTACTGCACTAATTTGCCAATTAACTGATTAAAAAAAAAAATCATAACAGTGTATTATTGAGGAAAAAAAAAATTGTAAAAATAAATTTAGTGACAGTTTTTAAACAAGACACAGAATAATTACAAAAAACACTTAATAAAATAACACAACGACAATTAGATTTGTCTCTTGAATTTAAAATACAACTTGTTTTTTATAAACATTTGAGTAAATTTTAAAATTTTAATATCAAACCGTGTTTCATATTTTCACAATAATTTCCATAAGAAAATAAAAATAAAATCAACAAGAAAAGATAAGATAAAAATTATAGAAAAATAAATACAACAGATAAAAAAAAATAAATAAACAAAATAAACTAACGTATGATTATAAAAATTTAATTATTTATTTCAAATTATTAAACAATGTGAAAAAAAAAAAATTGGAAAGGGATATGTGTAGAAATATAATAATAGTAAAATAGCAAAAAAAAAAAAATTGTTTTTTCATTTGTAGATGTGCGTGTATGCGTGCAAATAAAATCGAGATAAATATTGTATATGAAAGACAGCATGCAATTTATTTGGATGAGTTAGATAAAGATAGATTTAATACGCACGACCTTCGGCAAACGTCAAACGTTCTCTCTGTATAACTGAGTTACCGCGTCAGTACCGTAACAAAACCAAACGTTGTTTTATTTAAACACAAAAATTTATTCAAACGCATTTGTGCAATATACATTAAACAGAAAAATAAAAACAATTTAAAAATATATATTTGACCTTCGATAAATAATTAAAATGCGGCTTTTAAAAATTGTCATTTAATTTTTCGTAAATTTTAAATGGAAAAGCGAAAAAAAAATTATTTAAATGAAGGTAACTATTATTTATTGATTAAAGGTATAAATGAGACTTTGATTTTTTATTTTCCTTTGAACTAGGACTATTTGATATATTTGTAAATTGTATTTAACTATTTATTTATTTTTTCAACGAGTGTGCGACGGAATCGCCCACTTGATTCACGACACGTGAGATATTTTAAGCATGTGTGTGCTGTTTTCCATTTGAAACACACACGCTATATTACACGCACTTCTTGCCGTGTTTATTTCAAATTAATTAATGATCAAATTGAAATTACGTGAAAGATGAGTTCAATGACTCATTATATTTTAATTAAAAAATTATTTATTTTTATAGAAAAATAATAAATATAAACATTTTTTTACTGTCGAAGATAAATTTATATCGAGTTGAAGGAAAAAGAGTAAAAAAAAAAAACACAAATTTCTTGATTAACACAAAAAGAAATATACAAAAAAAAAGCACTTGTCACGTGTGAGTGTATGTAGACACTTGGCTGAGTTATAAAATTTAGAAAAAAAAATAAAGAAAATGATTAATTAAAAAATTTAAAACTTTTTTTTTTTGGCTCAATTTAAAATAAATAAAAATTTAAGTGTGTTACTTTTTATGATTGGTGTGTGATTTTTGGCACAAGTAATTTGAAAAAAAAAAAAAAAAAATTAGAAAAACAAAATGTTATTAATAAGATAAATATTAAAAGTTAATGTAATAAGAAAGTGAGAGGTGTTTATTGACATAATGCGGATACGGAAAATAAATTTAAAAAAAAAAAAATACGCATGTGTATCCATTTATCAGCCAACTAGGTTAGCCAATAAACACAATATGTATATAAAATTAAGCAAAAGAGTAAATGCGAATATTGCCGAGGACATTTTGCAAGATGACAAAAAAAAAAAAAAACTTTGCCAAAGGTTAGACGTGCAAGGTCTCGATCTTTTTGTTCATCTATATATATTTTTTCTCTTATAAACACAAAAAATATATTAAAAAAAGATCAAAGATTAGATAGAATGACAAATCTAGTGTCAAAAAAAATATACAACTATTTTTTTTAAAATTAATTTTACTTGTCTAGATGATAGTTGATGATCAGACGAATGCCAAAATTTGTTTGTCATTTAAATTAGTAAACATCATATAAAAATTTAAATATATGCAATTAATTATTGCCAATTTTATCACCTGCACATGGACGACACATTCACACTCGCACTCACGCAATAATTATTTATTAAATTACGTGTAACGATATATACGATTGATTTCTTAGTCATGCGTTATTTTTTAATTTTTTTTTTTTTCCTCAATTGTGTTTATTTATTTATTCAATTCCACATGCGAGGTAATAATTTTAATTTTTTATTTTTACAATCGACGATCAACGTGTTATAACGTGGGATGTATCATCGTTCATCAAACACACAATAAACATCATCAAAGAATAAAATAAATTTAAAAAAAAATCTTTAAAATTCCTCGAGAAATACTGACTGTCAATCGTTGAAACTTTTATAATAATTTTTTATCCTTCATAATTTTTTTTTCCAAGTCCTTGATTGATAATTATTTATTTATAAAATATATATTAAATTTTGTTTATTTAATAATTATATATTTTTTTCACAGCTTTTATTTGTCGCACAGTTTTTATTTTTTTCGTTTTAGCATGAAAAATTTTATAAATAAATTTATTTAAGATTATATTTTGATGATAATTCACGCACTAGACACATTTAAAATTAGACACTGCATATCAATATTTACCTTGCTACATGTAAAATGAATATAGAGCCTGCCTGATTCGAACGAAGGAAGGCTCAACCGGCCCACTGTGACGTCGCCGGCCTACTGTCAGCTCAGTAAGAGCTCGGCCCCGCAGTCAACTAACAAACTGTATGCGCGCTACTCCAATAATAATCAACAATATTATTTTTTTTTTTTTTCTTTTGCAAAAAATACTAAAAAAACACCTTCGTAGAATAAATATATATTTATTTTGCAACTTAATTATATTATTTAATGATAAATTTTTTAATTTATAAAAAAAAATTTATTTTTAAATTTTAACTCTTTTTTTCTTTTCTTTAGATCAAGTTTTTTATTTGACTAGTGTTGTAGTCAGATGTGATACAGAGCATACACATATATACTGTGCAAATACACACATGTATTTTTAACGCGGTAGTAAAGGATTTACAGGACTTTTTTAAATAGTTATCCATAAATTTTCAAAAAAAAAAAATGAAAATTTTTTTTTTTTTTTTTTTCATGATTGATATTGTTTATATTTAAAAAATTATTATTTTATTGTTTTTTTAATTATTTATATTTTGTTTATAAATTTATCCATCAAAATGTAAATAAATTGTTTAAATAAATTAAATTATTATAAAACTTTTAAAAAATACTAAAATTTTTTTTTTTTTTTCTAAATTTCTAAAATCAATAATAAAAATTATAAATAATAAAAAAATTATCATTAGGGTTTGCGCATCGAATGACGCAAACCGCGAATTACAAATTTGAAAAAAAAAAAATAATAATTACCAACAATTTACAATGCCCAAACAAAAAAAGTAACAAAAAAGGGAAAAAAAAAAAAAAACTTTTTGGCACATCAAGAAACAAAAAAATAAAATAATAATAACAACATCTTTTGTAAATATTAGTGAATAAGAAATTTTAAAAAATATTTAAATAAATGAGAAGAGAAAAAAAAAAAAAAAATAGTATAAGAACAGTAGAGTATGTCTAGACATAGTCGGCCTGATGGCGTAGAAGGCCACCTACACATTAAATGACACGCAGGCGCGTGCATTAGCACAACTACTTGAATATATATTTTTTTAAAAATATTTTTTTTTCTTTTATATTCGCATGTATATTTTACTTGTGATAAAATATACACCTATAGATTCTTAGGTAATGCGAATTGTTCACAGTCGTTTTATAAAAAAAATAAACAATTTTTTTTTCAAAGAAGAAAAATATTTTTCATACGGATGTAAAAATATCATCTCCCACTTGAAAATTAAGCAATATTTTTGTGCTTTAAATCGCCAACAACAAAGACGACAACGACGCACGCGTGTACGCACACCTTTAACTCATCATCATCGTACATATTACACTATATTTGCACAAGAGTTCGATCCGTTGCAGTCGTCTACGCACAAAGTGACGCAACGAAAAAAAAAACATAAATCAAGTAAGTAAGTAGATGCAAATGTTAAAAAAATATATCAAATATATATTGTTTATTATATTTAAAATATAACAGAGTATAAATTTTTTTTTATCAAGATTCAAGACCTTGTTTCATCGATCGATCAGCATTCAATAATAATTTTATTAATCAATAACTTGTCATTTTATGATTTTACAATACAACTATAAAAAACTAAAAACAACATATAAATTTTCATTTTTTTTTTCATAGACATATATGTAGTTAATAGTATCGCTGTAATGCGATATTATTTATATATATATTTTATTTTTGCATGCAACATCGACAAACAGTAGTGCGTGTTTACGAAATGGCCTCATGAAAATATTGCGTTTACTTGGCTTATTAGGTAACCCTGGTCATATACACATCAGCAATATTTGCATGGACGATACTAGCTTTATATTTTTTATTTTATTATTATTTTCTTATCAATTATTGTTATCATATTATTATTGTTAAGGTATATTCTCTGAACAAAATAAACAAATGTAAAAAAAATATAAAAGCAATTTTAGCGAAAAAAATTGTAATTGACATAGTTTTTTATTTCGAGTAATTATAGTACTTGTTTTTTTGTGTTAAATTTAATTAATAAATACCTCTGATGATTCCCGTAATTTTAAAAAATTTAAAAAGGTTTATTAATACCCAAAAATATCATTTATCATTTATCATTTATCATTTATCATTTTTTTAATTCAACAATATCCGCGTTGAATTAAAACATTACATGTAATTTTTTTTTTCAATATGCATTTATTAAATATCATTCGATTTCGCTTTCCCACGCACTACTAAACTCAACGAATCACCTGATGCCGATTTGCCTGATAAACTGCCTCGTTATCACACCTAAATAAATCAATTTAATTTAAAAAAAAAAATTTTCTATAAATATAATTCAATGTAAATAAATATAACTTAAGTATATTAAAATTATTTTCTTGATTTAATATTTGTATAATATATATCACTTAAATTTCATGTATCGGCATGTCGACAAAGTGATTCCTCTTTGTATTTATATACAGTTAATTAGGATGCGGTCAAAAAGCCACCACCACCATATACGTGCTGCGTGAATATACGCGTGTGACTACTTTTTATGGATACACGTATTTTCTACATTTGGAATTGAATATAAATTTTTTTATTTATCATTCATTTATAAATACAAATATATTTTATAATTTATTAAAGATTGTTCATTATAAACATGATAAAAATCAAATAAACATTTGTTTATTATTTAAAAGTAAAAAATAAAATTAAATAAAAAATTTACAATACAGTTAATAAATAAAATTTTTATATTATTTATATTTAATGATTACATACATAAGCGTTAATTAATAATTGGTATTAGTTGTTGGTGTATAATAATTTATGTTTACAAGTGCCATATACGGATATCTCATTCAATACTTGTATATTTCATGGTCGCTATTCTATTCAAGCTTCAATTTTTCTATCTAAACACACATTGATAATATCCATAAACGTTTTTATTTTAAATTTATACAATTTATATATTATTATTATCATCATACAAATAATATATATATATTTTTTTTATATTTTACGTATTTACGCTTGATCGAATAGACGTCATTGTTATCGGACCTTCGAGGACACGACAAAAAAAAAAGGAGTGCAACAAAAAATAAAATAAAAATGAAATGAATGTATAAAATATAAATGATATAATAATAATAATAATAAAAAGAATTTAAGAAAAATGTTAAAGAAAAGAGAAACGAAGTAAAATTGTGAACTGCACATACATATAAACCGAATCCAGACTCGTCACGCGCTCTAACGTTGCTTTCTCTTTGTTGGATGATAAGAGGGTTGGTATGGGGACAGGGATGGTCTCGACAACAAAGAGGAAATCAAAGCGAAGAACAGAAAAAAAAAATAGTTTAACGTTTGCAAGAAAGAGAAGCATAAGCAAGCAAAAGTGTGCAGTAGTGAATTTGTGAGGTCGCGGGGAGGAAATTGAGGAGGCTACCACGGATCAATCGTAGCTTTCCGTGTTCTCTTCATTTCTCCCTTCCTATTTTTTACCTCACCCTTAACAAGCAAAAAAAAAAAAAATTTCCCTCTTTTAAATCTTCTTCCTCTCTTATACATTTTACTTCTATTTTTTACTCTCTCGGTCTTTTTGGTCTGCATTTTACCTCTTGCACAATTTCCCCTACTTTGAAATACAACTACGACTCTCTTTACAACTTTGACGACGACGACGACGAGCCTTTTTCTCCTACTCAATTTTCTCCCTCTGTCCAACTATCTTTACCTCTTCCTCATTGCCCTCTCCTTGTCATCCCTCAAATGGCTTACCAGTTGAGAATTTTGTACCTATACCTTGTCTTTGCCTTGTGACAGAGAAAGAAGGAAGAAAATTTTGTTGCATCGGCGTATACGCGTCGTCACGCAGGCTCAGAATCGACGTCCAGATATAAAATCAGACAGACAAAGATACATGATATATTATATTTAACTCACTTGCACCTTTTTATTTATCAATATTTTTTCTCATTTAAATATATTTTTATTATCATACTGTGCGTTGACAATATTACTTTTTTCTTTTTTCTAATTTTCTACAAGGTAGAAATAAGTGAAAAAAAAAGCTCAATCATTTGATATTTTCTTTTTTCAATATCATTTTCTTAATTATAATTATATTCACTTGGAAAAAATAATAATTTAATTATTTTCTATAAATTATTGATTATTATTTTTTTATAATTTAAATTGCAAATTTTGGAGTACAATAAGAAATGTTGATTTGGAGCAATTTGAGGTAGAAAAAAAAAACTAGAAATAAGATTATTTTTAGTGAGATTTTTTTGTCATGATGGTTGGGGATGATATGGAATGAAGTATTGTTGAACTAGGGGTTCGTTTATGGGTAGCATCGTTGAGATCACACGATCTAACCTCAGTACCTAGCCTTTCCTAGACTTGCCTAGTGATACTGAAATATATAAATATATATAGACAATGTTTTAGGTGTGTGTGAGGAATAGGAGGATAGAAGTGTGCACTCTAACCACACTGTGCATGGACGTCTGCCTGGTATTGATCCTCAGCTCAGCTACTGGCTACCTTCACCCACTAATAATTCTTGTCAGCCTCCAAAAAGACTCGACACGTTTTCATGCGTCTCGCCCTTTGACAAAAATTATTATTATCATTTTTTTTTTTATCATTATTTTTATCTTGTAAAAAATATTATAAATATTTTTATTTTTCAAATTTTTATTATAGTGTTTTTATTAGTTTTATAAATTATATTGATTGAAAAATTATTTTAATTATAAAAGCTCGAATAATTTAATTGCATAATTTATTGCGAAGGAATTTTTTTTTATTTAAATTTTAATGTATCACTTGATGTATGGGCAAAATAAAAAATTTATAATTTTATTTAACAATTGGAGATAATTGAAGTATAACTTGAATATTTTTTTCCACTTATTAATTAAATTTAACATGAAAATTAAGTCTTTAAAAAAAGAATTATATTTAGTTATTTGTTTGTTAAATTTTAATAATTTTTTGCAAGTGGATATAATTAAAAACTTTTTATCACAATGATTATTTTTCAAATTAAAATATTTTTTGATGATTATGTATTTTTATTTTTGAGATAGAGTGGGGAAAAAATTTGCATATGTACTGGCTATTTTGAGCTTTATTTTTCTCTATCAATTTTCATATTCAAGTTGGTCTTAAAGTCAAAGGGAATTTGTATATATATGCAAACTGGTGATATATAAGTATAAAAATATAACACAATAAAAAGCATCATATTCATGAATGTATGCATGCTGTTACTTACGACATACCGAATACCATTCTGAGCATCCTCAGAGCACAAGCAACCCTTGCAAAATATTTACATTTGCCTTAAGCTATATATTCAAATATATAAGACACAAAAAAAAAATAATACATATATTTTTTGCACAATAAAATTGTCAAAAATAAATAAGAAAAAATGAAATTTTAAAACAAAAGATTAAATATTTAATTAGATGAATTATTTTCAAGCAATTATCAAACAGTGTAAGGTAAACAAACAGGTAGCCAATTTTTTTTCATTTTATTTTTTTATCACTACGAATAAACGAGCAAATAAATTTCAACTTTTTTGAAGAGTAAACATGAAAAGTTTTTATTTTTTGTATCCAAGTTATCACTAGTTTTTTTAAGAATAAACTTTGTCAGTTTTCATTCATTGGAATTTCAATGAGGGACATATAAAATTAGTAATGAAAAAGACAAAGAAAAGAGTAAAATAGGAAGTAGTTTTTTAGATGTATACAAGATTTATAGTTGTGAAAAAAAAATAAAAATGGCTAATTAAAATTGAGAAATTATAATTTATATTTTGCATTGAAAATTGCTAATTAATTTTTTTTTTTTCTTCACATATTATTTGATTTAATCTATTGTTCTTTTTTCAATTTAGTTTTTCTTTTTATATAAATTAAGACACTGATCTATAATTTTCATCATCAACTACAATAATAATAAGCTCAGCAATTTTTTTATAAATTTATTTTTGATTTTCTGATGACCAAACTTTTTTTAAAATTATTTAAAATATTGTCTGTTAAATTTTCAACTCGTGTTCATCTGGTCAAAGGGCTAATTTATTTCAAAGACCATAGAAAAACAGATTTATTTGAAAAAAAAAAATTCATGATTAATCAAAATTGAAAAAAAAAAATAACAAAGCTCATGAAAGCTCAAATGAAAATTTTATTGATATTTGAATTTATTTGGAAAAAAAAAAATTATAATTAAAAATAATAATTAAATTTATTTTATATATTTTTTATTTAATTTTAATTATACACAAAACTCTAGTAAAATGTATAATTTTTAATATTTTTTCATATATTTTTTACAGCTGACTTTAATGATGTCTATCAATGTCATAATTTTAATTTATTGATTTCTTAGTAAATTACTTGCACTTTATTAGCATTGTAGGATATTATTTATTTGTTTTATTTTTTTGTAATGTTTTCCTCGACTGATTCACCTGAGGCTAATAGCGGATGTTAGTTACTAGTTAAATTCCAAGGATCACGGTGTATTTACTTCAATCGGTCTCGGCTAAACTACTCTTCTGTATACTGCATATTTAAAATAAAATAAAAAAAGAAAAATTTATTTTTCAATTTACAAGCGCCACTCAAAACTAACTACACTAAAATCCAAATAAAAATTAGCAACAACAAATTTTAAATGTGAATATGTCTATGCGTAGCTGATCTGTCCGGTAAATTTTCTTTTTACATTTTTTTTTTAATAAAAATGCGAACCAGTCTCAAGAAACAATTTTTTTTTTTATTTTACGATCCATTAGTTTCGGTATCGCCTGAATTTTACCTTCTTTTCCTCATCAACCTTGCGCTATTTTTTTTTCAATTTTATTTTATTTATTTCTTCAAATTAATTTTATCCTTTTTTTTCTTTTATATGAATTTTTTTTGTTGCGGTTTTGTTTTTTTAAATATGAAGGGGAAAAAAAAAACTTTTTAAAATGATCAAATTAATAGTCTTTACAAAAGATTTTGTATATAAAATGGATAGTGACGACGAAAGACGATGACATGACGGTTTCAATGTTTTTACTGAGAAAAGTAATCTGACCTGCGAATCAGCAAATTTGTATCAGCGATTTTGAGGGTATGAAACAGCGTGTGTGTGTGCGTGTATAACAAAAAAAAAAAATTAAGTATCATGACTAAAAAAATATTTACAAATTGTTTAGTCGAATCATTGTGGAATTAAATATCCTGTGCGTGTGTATAAGTTTAGAAATCATTAGATCGATTCGAAATTAAAATTTCTGTTTTAAAAATAATTAATTTCGATTGAATAAATTGATTGATCTTCATAATGAATCAAAACGAAATTTAAAATTAATTTAATTTCTCATTGTACCCCTCAAATATTGTATGAAATATTTTTTCTAATATCCAGCTGCTTTGTAATTTTTTTTCGAAATATATTCGAAATATTTCGATCGAAAATATGTACGAAATCGAAAAAAAAAAAAAAACGACTTTTCAGTTTTGTAATTCATACAATAAATAAATACAAGTATATTTACAATAAAAATGAAAAAATATAAAATTCATGTGCACAAAAGGCGCCATCAGTTTTGATGAATACCATGTATTTTGTATTTTGTACGTGGCGCCTATTTGGCTCTATGTCAGAAAGATCATTTGATGCGTGAGACTCGAAGAGGATAATTTTCAAAAAAAATAAAATATATAAAATAAAAAAAATAATAAACGAGCTGAATCGAATGTTAGTTGGCGCCCATGGGCAACGTGTAGACATGTTGCGATACATATTATATATGCATATGTGAATGTGGATTGAATGTGTCGGTGGGAAAAATAGCAAAAGGTATGTATGAGTCAGGTAGACATAGACAAAGATACTATTCCCACAGCAAGATGAGGCATCTGTTTTTGTATCTATATAAAAAAATAATAAAATTAATAAATAAATATTATTTTATATATGAAAAAAAAAAAATTTTTTTTTATGTTGACCCTGCACGCAGGATCAAGTCGGTAGCTTTTTGTTACTATAAATAATTATCGTCTAGGCATGCAGACTCACTTTTTGACTAAATTACTTCCTTTAATATTAGTGTGGCAATATTTTTTTTTATAAATATATATTAAACACTATCCTTTTTTTCTTTTTCATGTAAATTTTTTTTTAATTTTAACTTGTAAAAATATACGACAAATTAAATAACTTATCCTGTACGATTATGTAGAGTAAAAAGTTGTTAAATATATAAAAATATTCAGTTATATATATACACGTATAATTTAACATAAAATTATCGTAAATACAACATTAATTTTTAGACAAAAAAAAGCATACATATATTGATGAGTTATAAAAAAAATATATAAATATTTAAAAAATAGTTAAAAAATAAAAAAAAAAGAAAATTGTGAGGGAGCAATCAATGTTTTATTTTTATTCCTACTTATTACTAAGCTATAAAAAAATAAACAACATAAGGACCTTCTACGGTTACCTATTAAAAACGCAAGCCCCTGTTGGGTAATTTACTTTTTTTTTTTTTTATTTTGAATATATACGCACGAAAGAAAGGCCATTACTATCGCGAAATAGCCCTGCAATTATGAAGAAACTCTTGGAACTACAACTTTGATGTTTGTGTCCACTCACGCGTTTAAAAAAAAATATTTTTATATTTGAAAAAGACAAAAAGATAAAAGCAATATAAACCTTTCGAAATAAAATTATATCTTTCTAAAAACTTGATTATTTTATTTGCCTTATATTTATACTTTTTTTTTTTAGGTTAATGTGATTTTTTTTTTTTTTTAAATTTATTATTGGATATTGAGGTTGACGGAAAATATAGTAGAGTTAAAAATATCATGTATTTTAATTCTGTTAATTTTCATGATTCTCTACACAATTGTCATGTTTAAATGACAAAATATATTCTGTTTGATATATTTGTTCTTTGAAATAACTGTCGTGCACTCATGAGTCGTTGGCAATTGTCGTTACGATCGATATATACTATTTTTTTTCTTTGCAAATAACGTGACCAATTTTTTCGAAATTATCAGGTATAATACCACGTCAAACAACGTGCTACACGCATATATATTTTTATAATAATATCATGGCCATTTTTATAAAACTTTGATGAAGAAAAAATGTTTAAAAAATTTCTATATTTTGTAATAATATTTAATTCGAAAAATTTTCTATTAAATTTCACTTACATTTGGCTGGCTCAATCAATTTTAATTATTATAAAAAATTCTGTTGTGTAAATTAAAATAAAATGACAAATAAATTTTTTAAAAATTCATTTATAAATTATATACAATAAGATAATTTAATTTATTGATAAAAGAATGAATAGAAAAAAAATTATTGAGACATTGGCGTCATTTCTATCGTCATGACTTTTCAACTTCAACAAGTCATTTCGCACGTCTTGGGGTCAGTCAGAACATGATGATCATTTTCCCCATCATGTATCTTAACGCCCGTGTACACTCAGCACTCCCCCATTATCATTATCATCATTATTATCATCATCATCATCAGTATATATGCGACTATTTACGTCAGCAGTTCCACTTCCACTTCCACTACAGGTTACATTAAGCTCGTGAAATATATAACACTTATATATAGGGCTAAATGCACTTGAAAATGTACACAAGCTTGAGTAAGGGTTGGTATATATTATGAAGAAAAAAAAAAGGCTGGTAATCAACCCCCGCAGTCATCATCATCATCATCAGCACTTGACTTTTTTTTATGTATACTCAAACAAATGTAAATGATCATTTATGGGACAATTTGTTGAAGGGTTGTACAAGGGTACTGATTAATAATATCATTAAAAAACATAATGATAATTGTGCAAATTTCAATGACGTATTTAACACTCTGAACACAATTGTACATGCAATTATTTAACTTGCTGGTTATTATTTTTACGGCATGTGTAATAATGTCATTATATTTACAAGAAATATATCTAAATATATATATTTTATTTTATTTTTTTTTATTATTTTTTTGATTGCAATCTTTTTGGCTCAGTCATTACGCAATATATGCGTGATTACTAATTGTCATGATGGTTATCGTTTGTGATTTCCTGCTTGACAATATATAACAAAAATTTATTTTATTTATTTTATTTATTTTACGAAAAAAAAAAATGATTTCTTTAATTTTTATTAAAATAAATTGATTTTTTTTTTTTAATTTAAATTTATTATTCAAGTAATTATTAATTATTAAAAAATTGTTTATATAGAAAATTTATTTTTTATTTTAATTTTTTATTTAGATGGAAATTGTTGACTTGAGCTTTACTAATTTTATGATTTTTTTAAATACGAAAATCAGCGTAATTTTGTGGAATTTAAATTGACGATTAAATGAATGTTTATTTGTCCCTAATGACATTTTTATATTTTATTTTTTTCTTGAATTAATGATAGATTGATCGTATGATTTTTGCATAACACAAAGTTTGTATCTGGTAATGGCAAGGCCACTTGGAGGCGCCGATAACATCGCGTCGACCAACGTGCGTGACAGCTCAGGTTCTGTTCACGCACGCACGCAGATCTCATTTTTTATTTTTTATTTTTACACATATTTATAAACTTATTTTTACCACAATTCTATTACTCATCATATTTATTTTTTATCTTAAATAAAGCCCATTTTCAAATTCCCTATCTGTCATTTTTAGCTGTGATTTTTTTCACTGTTCGCTCTTAATTTTGCAACAACAAATTTGATTTTTCAGTATTTAAAATTGAACAGGTGAGAAGAATAAAAGTAAATGAGTAAAACCACAAAAACAACAAAGTTTTTTATTTTTTAAATTGCAGTATCCATGTGTGTGTAAATGTATGGGTTGAGAGTTAAAGATACACGTGAGATTGGTAGGAGGGATATCTCACCCACTCGAATATAAAAAGGGCCCATCGACTCGTTGACTCTCAACAACTACCCTCATGATATTTACGAGTCTTCAATATACAGACACAAATTTGCACGTTCCATGAATAGAAGTTGCATCTTTTTCTTCCAATGCAAAAATAAAAGTAAAATCAAATAAAAAAAAAACCATCGAGACGTACGAATTTACACGATGGACTTTTGAATTTTACGAGCTTCAACAACCACTGACTTTTTTTTTTTTTGTTTTTTCTTCCTGTGCGTAATTTTTATTTTATTCTTCTTTAATTTTTTATTTTTTCTTTTCAACTTGTTCATTTCTTTCTTTGTGTCGTTCTTATGTCCCTGTGTGTCCCTCTTATATATAATTTTTTTTATCTTATACTCATTTTATTTCACACGGCGTCACGCAGCAGCCCCGACGTGTTCGACCTCGCACGAACGTCATTATACCCTCTGGGAAAAAGATCACGGCCATATACCGAAATTGTTTTAAAGCTGAATTAAACTCAAATTGCATCGAACTTTTTTTTATTATTAAAATTAATTGCCCCATTACTTTTTTTTTTTTTTTTCTTCTGGATATATCCAATAAGCACTCGATTTTTTTTCTCTTATTACAAGATATACACGACTTTATTTTAAAATATATATATTTCATTTGGAAGAAAATAAAAAAATAAATATGCGTATATAAAATCATGATAGCCTGAGGCAATATTTTGATACAGAGAATATATATATAGCAAATTTTATTTACGCATGACGTTGAAGTTTGTGTTTTGTAATTTAAAGAATAGATGCATTGTTGCGTGTCTATATGCCCACGCCACCCCCGTTTAAAACACAGCTAGATTATCATCATTTTTCATGGATGAAATTTTTTTTTCATTTACTATTTATTAAGGTACAGAAGTGTCTTATTCTTGAGTCGTTAGTTGGATTATTATTTTTATTATTAATATGTATTTGACCACATTGTTTTCACCTTACGTTGCTAGTAATTTTTTTGATGATGGTGGTGGTGTTGATGGAACCATATCAATTTAATAAACTTAAACTTTTTCTCAAATAAAATATGCATCTTTTAACTAGCCTCTTTCTACCTTGAATATCAATAATAATAGTTATAACAAACTTTTATTATTGTCATTATAAATATTATTATTTTTTTTTGTTTATTTCTCCAGAGAAAATAGAATTGATTTATTAAAAAATTGTAGCACGTGCAGAGGTAATTCCAGGCTTGTTTCACCCGCGTATTCAACTGCCGTTCCCTTGACATCACTGCTCGGCATTAAAACTGCAACTTTCAAAATAAAAAAAAAATAAAATATTAAAATAAAAAAATAGGTACAGGAAAAAATAAATTATTAAAAAAAAGTAGAAAAAAATTTTATATTTTAAATTCTTTTATACAAAAAAAAAAACAAATGCGATTGGGTATATTTTTTTGGAGCTTTTTTGTTGTTTTATTTTTTAATTAGAAATATAAAAAGTTTATTTTTTTTTTTTGAACAAGATATATATAAAGAAGACTGAAGAGTGGGTTGTATAGACTAAGGGATTTACGATTGTCACAAAATTACGAATCGCGTCACGGTTCTTTGGCACACGAATGCGCAATGCTGTAGTATTTCTTTGTCTCTTCATGTTTAACTTTATTTCTTTGGTTTATTCAAGTTTACTCTATGCTAGTATTGTGGTATATATACAGGAAAAACTATATAGCCCCCGCAAAAGTGCCCTCATTGCTTATTTTTATTTTTTTTTTCCAGTAATACGTTTTTTTTTTTTTTGTTTTTTTTTTATAAATCTACCGTATACATTTTATAGTTTGTCGTGTTTTTATTTCTCAACATTTTATAACTCACTAGATTAGTTCATTATCCGTATATATTCACCGTGTGTTTAAATTTTTTTTTTATTTTTTCTTCTGCTTCTGGCAGCGTGGAAAATAGATTTGTTGCAAGATCGGCAAACTGCGTTCTTGCGTACTGTATATGGCTTTTGTATGCTCATAAGTACAACCAGTGCTTGTACACATATTTCCTTATTTTTTTTTTAAACCATGCGACAAATTAAAAACAAAAAAAAAAATTAAATAAATGAATAGAGTAGAAATTGCGAGTGTCTTTCTCACTTGCTCTTCTATCGCGCGCTTCGGTGCGTTTAATGCCTCAGCCAATTTTTTATTTAAACTTTTTATTTTTATATATATTTTTTTTTGTGAAATTGCGTCAACTCACGGTGGTCTTCTTTATCCCCTTCGGGGGCACCTTCTGTTCGTGGATAATAACCTTTTCTTTTCTTCTGTGGGCAATTTTTTTTTTACACACAATTTTGCTCTAACCATTGAGCAAAAAAAAAAAAGTGAAATCAATTTTTTGTTTTACTGAAAAATAAAAAATTAAATAGATAAATGGCTTTTAATTGTGATAAATAATTTATTGTTTAATATATTTTTATTTTTTTTATTGAATAGTGTAATATTGTGGTTGAAATTAATTTAGTAAATTTAAATTTTATGACTTTTTTTTTTTAGTTTTTAATGAAACGATATAAATGAGTATTGTTCTGAATATTTAAGTAACTTTTCTATCGTTTTAACGAGAATTTAAATTTTACTAACTACTTATTCATCTAGACTTTTGAGATTTATCTGAGAATATCACTCGGTAAGCGTGTAGCTTGATTGCCCTCGACTTTCCAAGTAAAGTCGAAAAGTGTCATCATCAAAGTTTTTCTTCATCTTTCAGTGTATAAAAAAAAAAAAAAAGAAATAAAAATAAATGACAACTGAAGTAGTTACTTTATTATTCCAAAGCTAATTTATAATCATTATAAATAAAATTAAATTTTTTATATATATAAAACAATTTGCAAATTTTATATAAACAACAAATTAACTTTATAATTGTAATTAATTTATTCTCTTTTCTTATGTATATATTTTATTTACAAACAACAAATGAGTATAAACTTTATGCGAGTAAATTTCTTCAACAAAAAATAAAAAAAGTTTAATTCAATATTATGGATCAATTTGAGTGAATAATATTAAACGGCCTTTTAATAGAAGCCTTTGATAACTTTCAAACTCGGCCAGTTTGTAAATGCTCGATAATTGTTACATCCTAAAATAAATATGAAAAACCAGAACAAGAATGAATAAAGCAGTTGAAAAAATACAAGCAAAAAAGAGCTATCTTAAAAACTAAAATTCAATTTAAATATAAAAAAAAAAAGACATGAACATTAAATAATACAAGCCAAAAAAAAAAAAAAGAAGAAACTTATCTTCTCTTCAGACTAATTTTTTTTTTTATCTATAAATTTTTTATTGGAATATCGGTAAGGGGTGGATCGTTTTTAGGGTGGTAAATGAAATCTCAAAATTGGCAGCCACATGTAAGAGGACGCTGAAGAATGAGAGAATAAAAAAAAAGAGAGGATTGGGGTAGCGTGGTTATCTCCAGCAACGTTCGATGTATTTTCCAATATTCCCACGGAAAGCAGCGGTTTTGAGAAAAGACCGATAGTGAACGAGTGCATCAAATATTTATCCATATATATATACGATCATGTAGACTATATATATATATATTTTTTTTTTTCTTTCCAAAGTGCATATCATTATTGATTCAACAGCTTCGATGGATGAAAATGACTACGTAATCGAGATATGAATTTAAGCAACAATTTACATTTTTTTTTACCTTTTTTTATAAATTTTTATTTATAAAAAAAAAATTCTAGCAAATGATATAATCGATTTGGTTAAAAAATAAATTACTATAAGCTCATGTTTTATCATATTAATATTGGATAAAAATTTTCAGTCAATAAATTGATATGTATTATCTCGGTGCTTAAAAAATTGATAATTTTCAAATAAAATTAACTTGAAATAATAATTACTTTTAATCTTGGTATAAATTAATCAATGTAAATAATTTTTTTTTCAATAAAAATAATTATTTTTTTATAAATTTTCTGTGTTATCCGAGAGATATATATTTTTTCAAATGATAAGAAGAAAAAGTAACATCGTGAGAGTTATTTGTATATTTTATCCACCAAGATATCATACACAGACATGTGTTCATATCGCGATATCAGATATATATGCGGTAGAGCTGTCTTTGATTAATTTCCACGAAGCAACAGGCCAATGTTCGGCAAGTCAAATCGAGACACATGGTCTTGGCATAATTCACATTTTCATGTTAATCGCTATTCACCATCTTTAAAAAATTAAATATAAATAAACAATGTATAATAAAAAAAATATATAAATTAAATTACCTTTTAGAGAGACAATGGGAAAATTTAATTTACTTTAAATGTTAATATCTAGAGAGAAATGTATTTTAGTGGCTTGCTACATTTCAGAGTTAAAAGATTACATAATCAGTAACATCACTGAGTGAGAAAACAGGTTGGTGCATGCATATATACACATGGCAAGTGAATTCATATATATACTTTTTTATATAAACACGAAAAAAAAAAAATAAAATTAAAATTAACAAAAAAAAAAGCTCGGTTTTTCATGTTTATATATATATCTCATATTTGAGTGTAATGCATTAACTCATTCTCGTCAGCCAACATGTTTAGAGCCAGTACAAAGTAGATATATAAATGCCTAACGTAAATTTAAAAAAAAAAAAAAAAATTTGCTTTCATTCAATTTATACTCTTGTTGCTTTATCATTTATTATTATTTTTAAATTTCTATTTTTCTTTTTAATTATTTGAAAAAAGATTCCATTCATTTGAAATATTATTGTTTGTTGTTGTTGTCGTTTTTTTTAAATTTGTATCGATATTTTTTTCATTTTAATATCAAGCATGCTTGTGGTCAAGTGAGATAGGCTCTGCGTTAAGGTGCTTGCAGTCCACAGTTCAAATCCTTTTACTGCGTTGGTTTGATATTATTGCGATCTGAGTGCAGGATGAATTCCTATATTATATAATAAACATTATAATGAATAATTAGGAGAGAAATTAGAATTATATTTCTTGTCAAAATCCAAGGATCAGGCGTATGGAATAAATATCTCCTTGCAAAGAACGAGTAAAGATAGCCTCTTTCCTGGTTCTATGCTCGGAAATATTTGTCCAAGACGCCAAAATATCCTTTTGCAACTCACAGCAGTTTTGTTGTCAAGTATTCCTGAAATAGCAGACTAAAAAATAAAACAAACATATATGTAAATAATTTGGCAAAAGACAAAATCATGTAGCTTGTATTTTGTATGAAAAGATATTTAAAATAAAAGCTAATAATTATAAAAATAATCCAAGCACAGTGAAAAAAAAATAAATATTCCATTTAATAATTTATTTATTTTTTTGGCAAATATACTTTTATCATATGTCTTGAATAAATTGTAAATTCATTTATTTAGATAGTTTTTTCCGTTAAATGACAAGCAAGCTGGTGGTTAAATGGTACAGGGCCCCGATTTACGGTGCATGCAGTCTTGAGTTCAAGTCAAGGTAGAAGTAAATTTGGTTCCTTCTCAGGATTTACATTACATTCATCTACATTATATTGGTTGTCACTACAACATTTATATTATCAAGTTAAAATCAAACCATACTAGACGATGAATATTACTATAGGTCTTTACTTCATGTGAACTTCACGGACCAGGCGTGTGGAACAAATATCTCCTGGCAAAGAACGAGCAAAGGATAGCCTCTTTCCTGGTTCTATGCTCGGAAATATTTGTCCCAGACGCCAAAATATCCTTTTGCAATTCCTAATTTAATAATTTTAATAACTTAATTTTTTATTTCAATTTTATCGTCAAGTATTCCCCAAAATAGTAGTATAAAAAATAAAACAAACATATAGTCACTCACATATAATCATCAAATGTCAAAAAAATTATGATAAATAAATAAATATTACATTTAATAATTTATTTATTTTTTTAAAACTTACTTTTATCTTATATCTTGGATAAATTGTAAATTATTTTATTCAAAAATTAATTAATTAGTCATGGTATTATTGTGATGACTAAATGACTTTATTTAATTTTTTTAATATTCAACTGTTATTATTATTTTTAAATTTCTATTTTTCTGTTTAATTATATAAAAAAAAAAAGATTCAATTTATTTGAAATATTCAACTGGATAAATTGAGAATATTTTTTAATGTTAAATCAAATAGTTATTGCTTATTGTTGTTGTCGATTTTTTAACACATAATTTGATATTTTTTTTATTCAAATATCAAGCATGCTCGTGTTTGAGTGGGATAGAGCTCGGTTTTACTGTGCCACAAGTCTGGAGTTCAAATCTTGCGATCAGTCAGTGGTAAATTGGGGTTCATTCGGTTTACAGGGATGAACTTTTATATCATAATATAATTATATTAGTTGCATCTTACTCATTATCATCTTTTAAATTTAGGATTCACCTGTAAAATCCAAGGACAGAGGCGTGTAGAACAAATATCTCCTGGCAAAGAACGAGAAAAGATAGCCTCTTTCCTGGTTCTATGCTCGGAAATATTTGTCCCAGACGCCAAAATATCCTTTTGCAGTTTCCAATTTAATAATTTTAATAATTTAATTTTTTATCTCAATTTTGTCGTCAAGTATTCCCAAAAATAGTAGTATAAAAAATAAAATAAATACATAGCCACACATATAATCATAATGACACAATGACTGTCATTGAGTGTCAAAAAAATTATGATAAATAAATAAATATTCCATTTAATAATTTATTTATTTTTTTGAAATTTACTTTTATCATATACTTATCTTGGATAAATTGTAAATTATTTTATTTAAAAATGAATTAATTAGTCATCGTATTGTAATGACTAAATGACTTCATTCAATTTTTTTAATATTCAACTGTTATTATTATTTTTGAATTTCTATTTTTCTTTTTAATTATATAAAAAAAAAGATTCAATTTATTTGAAATATTCAACTGGATAAATTGATAATATTTTTTAATGTTAAATAAAATAGTTATTGTTTGTTGTTGTGGGTATTTTTTTTAAATTCTATTTTATTTTTTTGCAACAAATTTTTATATATATGTATGTACTTGTAATTGGAACGAAAAAAATAAAACACACGACGTAATAGTCGTGCGCTCATTTTGTTCCTCTTCATACATATAAAGTTCAAGTGGACGATTCTAATGACGTGGGAAATATATAGCGCATTTCACCTGGATAAGTATATGACATAAATATTTTCTAGTCGTAAGAATTCTGCACTTGAACAGTATATAAAAAATAAAGAAAAAAAAAAAAAAATAAATAAAATAATAACTCAGCTAGGTGTGCTGCGAAAATCAAGTCAATATATTCAACGCAATTTGTGTCTATAGAAAAATAAATAAATAAACAACTGGAAAAATAAAGAAGAAAAAAAAAAAAATAAAAAGCACGAAGGGTAAATTAAAAAAAAGAAAAAAAGCTAAAAGACAAAATGAAAATAAAAAAAAAAAATAAAATAAATTGAAGAAAATGAGGGCGTACATAATGTTGAGGGATGACAAGGTATAAAAATGTTGCTTTGTTATTTGAAAAGTCTGAAGAATGAATAAGGTGCGGCTTGAATAAAATGAGAGAGAATTTTTTTTTTTGAAGATGGGTGGCAACACTAGTTGGGGTAGGTCAGGCGTTGCGAAATTCGGTCACCATTTTCATATCGATTTGCCAGTTTACACATCACCCCTATATAAAAACATCCCTTAAAATTTCAATCTTACATTTCACGTGAATAACTTTTATATTTACTTTTTATTTATTTATTTTTATTGCTGTTTAAATTTTATTAAATTATTTATATTAATAGAAAATTTCTCAGACTTTTCTCTTAATTATTTCATGAAATTAAATAAATATTTATTAATTTATTAATTTAAAAAAAAATATATTCTCTTAAATTTATAAATACTTAATGTTTTAATTTTTAAAAAAATTTAAAATATATTTTTTTATCATTTTTTCCAAGACTTGAATTTAAAATTTGAATTTCCTTTTTTTCATTTTTAAATGGATTAATTATTACATAATTTTGTGCGCTTAATAATTTATCCCAAGATTGAAAATTAATCCTTCAAATATCTCGTCTATAATATTAAATATAAAAAAAAAAAAAGTATTTTTTTATTTTAAATTATATCGATATAAAATTATTTCTTTTTAAACTTTTAAATAAGCTAATAACTTAATTTTTTCTTTTAAAAACTTTTAAACTAGTATTAACATTTTACACAAAGTCTTTTACAATTTTTATTTATTTTTTTCTTTTACGTAACTTGAAGTGTATATATTTCTTTTTATTCTTTAGCTGTTTTTAATTATTCATACACGGTGCAAAGGAATTTCAATAGAGTGACAATCGGTATACAGCTGTTTGAATAAAGAAATTATTTGATTACATATATATAAATGTAAATTTTATTATTGATTTAGTTTATTCAAATTTAAATTGTCCATAGATTGAATTTAAAAATTAAATAAACATAATGTTTATTTGCTGACAATAAATAAAGTCAATTGATCTATTGATTAATTTTGATAATATAAAAATTAAATTATTTGTTTAACAATTTATTCGATTTATATATAGATCGTTGAAAATTGACGTGTGCAATATACCTAAATCGAAACTTAACTTTTTATACAATGTTTTATTCAAGACAACAGTGACGGCATGAATGTCGCATGACTATATACAGTGAATAACTATCAACCTCACAATTCGTCATGAAAAAAAAATAAATAAAAAACAATTTTTCTTATTCACTGATACATTAAAAATTTATTTACTATTTTAAACAAGCTTTTAAATTACTAACATGAATGATAAAAATTATTTCATAAAAATCATTTGACCTTTTTTTTGACCAAACAAATTAAATTTCATGTTGTTTTTTTTTTAACAAGTGTGTAAAACATAATAAAAAAGAGACGAAAAAAAAATAATAAGTAAACTTTATGATGGCACTTTTAAAGAATACTTTTTTATTGTTATTTTTTTTTTTTTTGTTTAGAAAACTTTATGAATTTTAGTGGTGTACATAGTTAACCCTTTTGTATTTTTTTTTTCATGTAAAATATTTAACAGCTATTTTCGTTCAATTATTATTAATTTTTGACGTATGGAAAAGTTGAGTATTCATTTGCCACTTTAGTGTTTATCAATTTGTAATGTTGTGCATTGTCTTGGGTTAATAAAAAAAAAATACATAGCACTTTTATTTTTTATGGATTTACAATGTAAACGAGCTTTGTCACTTGTAAAATAACAAACCAATGGAGTGGCTATATTTAAAAATATAAATAAAATAAAAATAGTAATTTATACAGGATTTACTGGGAAGTATTATTATCTTAACCGTCATTTTAGTTTAATCCAATTTAAATATCATAAATTTTAACAATTCAAGATATTATTGTGACTGTATACTTGGCTGATTTTATTATGGCATATATACAAATTGAGTATATAACGTAAATTTTATAAAGAAGGATATATTTACTAGAATTTATGATTGCTTGGATAAGGTCAAAACTGTAGAGCAACTTAACAAAACACGATTTTATATAGAATTACTGTACTGGTATTTTCATACTGGGTTGCAATTGAATTTCTTTTTTTTTCATGACCTTTGCCATATGCATGGAAAAATAAAAAATATATAGAAAACTATTTTATAAGGTAAAACAATTGTGAATATTTGATTATTAAAGAATTTTAAAATTAAACACTCAAAACACTTGAGTTAACGAATTTATTAAAAAAAAAAAAAAAAACACGAAATTGTATATATAAATGCGGTAATTATTATGGTATCATGATTAAATTTCAATAACAAATATTCTATACATAAATTTTCCAATGGAATTATTTCAGAAATAGAAGATCCTGGTTAATAATTTTCAAAAAAAAATATTATGTTAGTTGAAATATATTTAATAAAATAGTCAATGTGCAAAATTATAATCTAGAATTTAATTTTTTTTTTGTAGCTTGTCTTAATTATTTATAAACTTTGTGCAATAAAATTTCAATATTTTATTATTCGTTAAAGATTAAAAATAAGTTAACTTATGTCATTCAGAAAGAGCAATATTAAATAAAATATTCTTTATATCTAGACAATATGAAATAAATATTATTTGACTAATAAATTCAAAAAAAAATTGCTAAGCAAAAAGTCAGATTAAAAAATTAATTTAATGACATAAGTTAGATTATTTATTAGAAATAACGACTGATATAATTAGTTAGAAATAATGTATAATATATGAAAATAATGATAATGAAGCTATCTGGTATATAATCAATTATTTGCAAAAATTGAAAAAATTTAGTACTGACATAATTAAAATTATTCATCTAGAAAAATATAATTTCTTAAATTATCTATAACATTTATAAATACAAACAAATCATTCTATCAATAAATTCAAAAAAAAAAAATTAAAATTCAAAAAATAGTCTTTAAAATCAATAAAATTGACATAATTAATTATTATTTTAGAAAAACGATATATAATTTTAAATCATTTAATATATGAAAATAATACTTTAAAATTATCTGTATATTACTTGTTACAAAAATAATTCATTTTTATTTTTTGAAAAATATATAAATAACTGGCATATTATTTTCATATATTGAATTATTTCAGCTGTATCCTATGCTTTTTAATGACATAGCAATTCATTGATTATTGCTTTAACATTATAATAGTAGAATTTTTGAAATATTTTCATGATGTAAAATATTATCATAATTAACAAATAACATTTCTAATGAATAACTATTATAAAAATTCAATTATTTATTTTAACGTTTTGAGAAATAATATGATGTTGAATAATTTAGCCAATTAATTATTTACAAGTATAATTGATTTGACATAAATTATTGATGATTTTTTACAGGTAATGAAATTTTCGTAATAATTTCTTTTTACTATTTATTTATCAGAATATTTGTATATTGTTAATACAAAACAATTATAATTTTTAATGAAAATTATTTTGTATATATGATATGAATAAATAAAATATTTCATAAAAAAGAATAACATTTATCACAGCACATGAATTTTACTGAAAAACATTGCTTGTTAAAAATCAAACATAAAATATTGAAAAAAAAAAAATATCATCATTTATAGAATTAAAAAATACATATTTTCCTTCAAAATAAATTTTTGTTATATTATTATTAACGATTAAAAATAAAAACAAAATTTTTTTTTTGAAAAAATATTTTTCAAGATATTATAATTGTATAACACAGTAAAATAAATAGAAAATAACTAAAAATTTGACAGTATTTTATAATAATACAAAAATAAAGCATTATTAAAAAAATTATTTATTCATATTGTTTATTATTTTTTATTTATTGATTATGTACAAAAGTAAATTTGTTTAACTTAAACATAAAAGAGTAGAAATTTTAAAATTGATAACTTTCAAAAGAAATTTGTGTAGTAATATATACAAGAAGTTTTATCAAATTTTCAGTATTTTTATTAATTATTTGCAGGTTATTAGTAAAACAATTTAATATTGGAACTTCATAATGATGTTATGTAAACTGTATGTTCGCGCGTTCTTATATTGCAAAATACAAACGATAAGACAATTTATTGTTAAATTAATAACTCAGTAAATATTAATAAATACTGAAAATTTATGAATTTCTTGATATATTACTAAAATATTGCGCTGACAAAATAATTTTAAAATTTATGACTGACTTTTATCGTTGAATTAGAAAATTCAATTTTAGTGACATTTTAAAAAAATAAACAATATGAATAAATAATTTTTTATAATGTTGTTGGCATAGCTAGATTATTATAAACTACTGTATAAATTTTCAGTTGATTTATTTATTTTTAAGAATTTTCAAATTATATCTTAAAAATATTTTTTTAAAAAAAAAAAAATTTTGTATTATTTTTGCGGTTAATTAATAATCATAACAAAAAATTTATTAATAAAATATGTATACATAAATTTTATAAATGGAATTATTTTGAAATGAATTTCCTGGTTAATAATTTTCAAAAAAAAATATTATGCATTTGTATGAAAAAATATTTAAAATAAAAGCTAATAATTATGAAAATACTCCAAGCACAGTAAAAAATAGTCGAAATTATTATTATAAAAAAGAAGATTGTCTCAAAATTTATGATAATAAATGAATATTCTATTAAATAATTTATTTATTTTTTTGAAATTTACTTTTAGCATGTATCTTGCGTGAATTAATTATTCGATATTTTTTTCACATAAATGTCAAGCATGCTTGTGGTTAAGTGAGACAAGGCTTTGCATACTCTAAGGTTGTGCTCTGAAGTTCAAATCTCTTGCACTTCCGACTTTGGGCGCCTTTTGTAAGAATGCTGATTATTGAATCTGTATTTTCTACTGATGAGCGTTTAACACCTCTACAATTCCATAATAAATGATTAAACCATGGCGTGTGGAACAAATATCTCCTGGCAAAGAACGAGCAAAGATAGCCTCTTTCCTGGTTCTATGCTCGGAAATATTTGTCCCACACGCCAAAATATCCTTTTGCAATTCTTAATTTAATAATATTTTAATAATTTAATTTTTTTTTTTTAATATTAATAACATTTTTCTTCTCAAGTATTCGCCAAATAATAGTCTAAAAAATAAAATAAACATAGTAACACATTTAATCATAATTCACTTTTATCATATATCTTGGATAAAATGTAAATTAATTCATTTAAAAAGTAATTAATAAGTCATCGTATTGTAATGAATAAATGACTTTTAATTTTAATTTTTTTTAATATTCAACTTTCAAGTATTCATTTTATTTATTTATTCAATTCATTATTATTTATTATTAACGAGATAATTATTATAAATTTTGGATAAATTTGTGATCAATTAATTTTTTACTTGCCAGTGAATATTTTTCACCAGCTTTTTTATTTCTCGAGCTATTTTAAACAGTAAAATTTCAAGATATCAATAACTAGTCAATTAAAAAGATATTTAAAAAAATAAAAAAAATCAAATCTATATTCTCAATATGAAAATAAAAAATTGTATCTAAAATATGATTGGAGGTCATTGTACTGTATTCCTTGAGGAAGGGCGTTTGATTGGTAAAAATACGTTGACTGGAGTAAATTGCATGTTCAGCATGATAAACGAAATAAAAGTTTGGTTGTGAAAGATGGGCGTTTTAGCGAAATAAAAAAAAAAAAAATGAGAGAGGGATGTGTTGATAGTAAAGAAAGGGTATTTTAAAAGAGAAGGGTTTTTCCTGTAGAAGGGCAAGGGACACAATGTACCTGGTTATGCGGTGAATATATGGCGTGCACTGTATCCGAGCACGCTACCTCCCGGTGCGACTATCCAGCCTGCCAACAAACTTCATTTCTCCCTCTTTTTTTCATCCTGCTTCCAATCCTTTTTTTTCTATTTTAATTCTAAAAATGTTTTTTTACGTGCTCGTCTTTATTATTCGATCGATATACCTTCAGCTTTGGTTGGATTACATTTTAAATAACAGCTAAAGTATTTTTCAATTCTTTTAAAAATATCTATAAAATTATATGATATATATTTATTATCAGTTGACAATATAAAAATAAATTTACAAGAAATATTTTCCTCGTATTAATTTTTTTTTCATTTTTAAAATTTTCTTTTTTTTTCTCATTGTTTAAAAATTATTTTCATAGAGTATACATCAATATTTCAATTTAAAACTTCATTATCCAACAATTAATTATTGAAAGAAAAAAAAAAAAATATTTATTCATGAAATTTTAAATATTTATATACAATAAATCGTTTTTTTTTTTTTTTTTTATTTCTGTGATTTTTGTAGAGTCAATTTTATAAATGTACACATATGAAAATATACATATTTGTGTAATTTAAATTTTCGTGGTGTACCGTTTAAATCCCGGTGTATCAATAACACAGTAGTTTTATTTTTTTCAATATTTTTTTTTCATGAATTTCATTGATTTCCAATGGAGTTGCGCGGATGTGTGTGAAGCGATATTCAACATTGCTCGTTATATGTAGAGATTCTCTTGATACTTGTGTCCATGCAATACATCGTAATTGATTGGTCATGTGGCTTGATAACTACTCGATGGCATCACTTTCAGCATGAACCTTTTTTTTTTTTTTTTTTCATTTTCCATCATTCCCTTGTTCAATATTATTTTTATTTAAAAAAAAAAAACAAAAAATTCAAATACGTACGTCAATTTAAATTTTAAAATAAATTTAATTTATTTAATAATTGTTTTTAAAATTAATACAGAATTATAATTTTACAGTAATGAGCAAATTTATTACAAACTCAATTAATTATCAATTAAAAAATACAAAAAGATATTGAATAAAAAAATAAAACAAAAAATCAGCCAACAAAAATTTTTTCAAACTTAAAAATAAATAGTAAAATAATTTTAAAAATTAATAAACAAAAAGCAAAATTCTTCTTCTATTTATAAAGATACTTGAAATATAATTAATCTGTCGTAAATATTTATTAATTAGTTGAAAAAAAAAAAAAGAAAATAATTTTTTAAATGAATGCAATTGTTGATAGATTTACAACTCGTAAATTCTTGATGTTTTTAAAAATTTGTACGTTGTTATGTTGTGTTTATTTTTTTTAAACATTAAGAATACTTGAGTCGCAGTGCGTGCGCAATTAACTTACCAGAAAAATTACGAGATTGTATGTAGATACGCATCGCTCGTTACGTGGATATACAGGAAGAGTGTAATTCCTCGGACTTGAAACGAATCAAGCAGCCGAGACAGCCTGGTACCAGTCGTCTCAGCACCACACATGTATAGCCCACTTGAAATGAAAAAATAAAAAACAATGTAAAATAAATATATAATCATAGTTATAAATATTAATACTCGCCCACATATCAATAAATAATATTTTTCATTTTTTAAATATGATGCAGAGGTGAGAGAGGATTGTTAACGATACAGCCAGATAAATTTACCGTTTCTCGTGATATTAAAAAAAAAAAATAAAAACAACTTAACGAAATTTAAATTGAAGAATGAATCGAGATAAAAAAGAACGAAAAACAAAACGTAGAACAATATAAATAAGCTGTAAAATATTATGTCAGAAAGTGGAGTAACTAAACGAAAAAAAAAAAAAAAATTGATGGTTGTATAAATGACTGGATAGTTTGTTACATTTTAACTTGGTAGTTGTATTTTTTTATCCCATTTATCGGTAAGATCTGTCGACCAAGAAAAATTTTATTTTTATTTCTATAGCATTTACCGAAAAGACTCAGTACAACAACGAAATACGAATGAAGAATTAAGCATTATACCCGGTGTGTATGTATAAAAGTAAAAAAAAATATATCGAAGATCGTTACGGTAGTATGCACGTCGCGGTGTTAGCAAACCGACAATGGAATTTTCTCTGCGAAATGGCAATTCTCACCATTCACTAAGTTCAGGACAAAATTGTAGTCTTGCAAAGTCAAAGAACCCCTTTTGTAAATGTTCCATCGAATAATCATTTTGTGGCTTTTTTTCTATCCACTTTTTTGCTCTATTTTTTTCCATCTGTAATTTAATTTTTTTTTTTTTTTATATTTCTAGAAAATATCGGCAATCTTTTGTTCATAAAATTATAATTAAATATATCATTTATCCTATTTATAAATATAATTTATCGAAGTACAATTATACAAGTAGTTTTGAAAATAATTTCGAAAAAATTGTTTCGATTATTTTTCTAACGAGTCGCAATTATTTTTTGTTGTAAACATACGTGTATTTATCTATTTTTTTTTTACAAACAAATAATTTTTTATCGTCTTTGATTTCCGTGTTTTTCTTTGTTAGTATTTATTTATTTATATTTTATTTATTTGCAAATTAAAAAATACAAAAAAACAAACAATGGAAGAAACAAAAAAAAATGGAAAAACATTTACAAAGTGGGTTACAATTTTATTTGAAAAATATTCAGTTAAATTTTATGTAACAAGTAGATTAGTAGATATTTTTCTATTGAGAAATATAATTTTTGTATTTGAATATAAAAGTATTTATTTATTTTATTAAAGTTGCTACCTTTATCTTCTCACGTTCTTATATACCACTGTGTTTTATGAAGCTCAGCACATCAATCATCAAGACATACACGCATTGTTGTTACGATGAATGTAATTTAACATTTTATATTATTATTAATAATGTTAAATTACAACTGTGTATGTTTATTTATTAGAATAATTTTTTATCTAGTTGTTTGTGTTGTTAAAAAAAAAAAGATATAAAAGATAATAGAATATTTGTTTTTTTTTTTCATTCATTTTTTTAAGTTTGATGTAATTTTTTATTTAAAAAATATTGGTTTAATAAGACTGAGAGTAAGAGTGTTTTTGAAATTATGAAGAATAGTAATTATCTAGTGGTTCAGCGAGTCGGCAATCTTCGAAGGTCGAGATGCACCACTGCTTCCTCATTGTGCCCATTGCAAAGCGCACCCACATGCCTTTCATTAACTCCACGCTATGCATGTGCAGACACGCGTTCTTATTTTACATTAATTTTGCCACTATAATAATTAATTAAACCTTTTCCATGCTTTCTTTAAATTTACAAAAAATTAAATTAACAAAAAAAAATCAATAATAATATAATTTTAATTTTAATTACATAATTAAAAATAAATTTATTTAAAAAACTTTAAAATACATTATTATAAGAATAAATGTCAAATTAAATTTTTAACTAATTTTTATGTAAATAAAAATTAAATCAATATTTGAAATTATTTCTACAAATATTAATTTTTTATTAAAGTCATATAGGTATTGAAAAATTAATTAATTGGTCATTGTATTGTAATGACTATATGTTGATATTATTTTTTTATTTAATTGTTTTAACATTTAGTTTTTAAATATAAATTTTATTCACAATAATTATTAACTAAATGGAAAGGAAAAAAAGTATAAAGTATAAATAATAGTCAGTCAGTACAAAATATAAGGCAAGCTCGTGGTTGAGGGAGTCAAGGCACCCTGGTATGAACACGTTAGCTGATTATAAGTTCAAATCATTTTAAGGGAAGTCTTTTGATTGTCGCCTCTGTTAATATCTTAGCAGCTGGAATAGTGCCGATGTTCCAGTGATAATACTCAGATACATATTCTTGGGATTCTTGGTTTACAGATTCGGTTCCAGGCATGTGGAAAAAATATCTTCTAGTAAAGAACGAGCAAGGATAGCCTCCTTCCTGGTTCTATGCTCGAAAATATTTGTCCCAAGCGCCAAAATATCTTTTTGCAATTTCCAATTTAATAAATTTAATAAATCAATTTTTTATTTCAATATTAATAACAGTATTGTTGTTAAGTACTCCTCCAATAATAGTAATTAATAAAAACAATTTTAATTATAAGTACACAATTAAAAATGAGTTCATTAAAAAAATTTCAAAATACATTATTAAGAATAAATGTCAAATTGAAATTTTAAACTAATTTTCATTTAAAAAAAAGTTAAATCAATATTTGAAATTATTTCTACAAATATTAATTTTTTATTAAAGTTTTATATTAAAAAATTAATCAACTGGTCATCCTATTGTAATGACTAAATGTTGATATTATTTTTTATTCATTTGTTTTAAAATTTGTCTTTTATATATTAATATAAAATTATTTACAAAATGAAAAATATAAAATATAAATAGTAATTAGTCAGTTTAAATTATTGGGCAAGCTTGTGGTTAAGGGAGTTAAGGCTTCGTACTGCGGTGCTTCTATTCATGAGTTCAAAATCCGGCTTGATCGTTTTGATTGGGGGCCCCCCCATTCAATATCACATTATCTGAGGTTATCACGACTTCAATGTCAACTAAGAATATTTCATGTTTATAATCAAAGAACCAGGCGTATGGAACAAATATCTCCTTGCAAAGAACGAGTAAGGATAGCCTCTTTCCTGGTTCTATGCTCGGAAATATCTGTCCCAAACGCCAAAATATCCTTTTGCAATTTCAAATTTAATAATTTTATTAACCTGATTTTTCATTTAAATGTTAATAACATTTTTTTTCTCAAGTATTTCTTTAATAATAGTAATTAATGAAAATAATTTAATTATAATTACACAATATATTAAAAAAATTTTAAAACCCATTATTAAGAATAAATAACAAAATTAAAATTTTAAACTAATTTTTATTTAAAAAAAAAATTAAATCAATATTTAAAATCATTTCTACAAATATTAATTTTCCCATTCAAGCTAAAATAAATGCTGTTTTAATCCCCTAAAATTAAATTAAAAAAAAATATTAAATTATTTAGTTTTAACAAAATAAATAGAAAAATTTTTGTTAAATATTTGTAAATATTTAATTTTCATTTTATATAAATGTTTTTTTTTTCCTCAATTTTGTACGAGAAGTAATGTAGCAAAAATAAGACAAAGCATAAAAAACTTGAAAAAGAGAGAAAAAAAAAATGATAAAAAAAAAAAAACATTGACAGTTTAATCGTCGAATGGCTGTCTAACATATAAAATGCTTTATTTAATCTAAAAACCGCATCAATAGATGATCAAATCTCTTCTGACTCCAGTTGGATTAATGATTTGGTTATCCAATTTTTTTATTTCCTTTTTTTTTTCTGACATTTACTATCGTTCGTCTGTCCACACGTTACTGGCACAGCAGAGCAAGTAGACCAAACACACAGAGGAAAGCACAGTCAGGGATGCTTGTCAGCCACTCTGGCAGAGTCAATGTCCTCCCTTTTTCCCCCCTTATTAAAGTTGCGTCGACTGCAATCTGCATGAGTCTATACATAAAATACACTTGATACTGCAGTTGATGTCACTGATATGGAAAAAGGGAAAAATAATCGAGACAGTGACGAAAAGTGATGTCCAATGTTCCGAATTAAATCTGTCAATCTGATCAATCAGCAAATGAACATTTTTTTTTCAAAATATCTTTGTTTATTTAACTGATTTAAATCAATGATTTTTTTATATTTTCATGGAAAGAAAATATTTTTAAATTTAATTTTATACATACATTAAATTTGTATGCATAGTGAGAGTTTTATTTTTCTTTTTTATTTTTTATATTCATTTATTTATCTTTATTTTTTTTTTTCGTTGCAATTTGAAAAGATACTATTGTATTTTGGTATTCAATTGAAAAATAAATATAACTGTTGATATAGTATATGGAAATGTTATATAGAGTTTTCGATTTAATATCATGAATCGTCTAGAATTTTTTTTTTTTTTTTTTTTTTGTTATAAAATGAAATTTTATCTGCTGTCGATCTATCGATAAAAACAATTTTACACTCAATTGAAAATAGTATTTTATACTCATCATATACAATGCATTGAAAATATATTTTTTATTTTTTTAAATGTTTTTATTAAAAAATAAATTATGTAAAAAAAAAAAATTAATATAAATTAAAATTTATTGAATAAAATATTTAGAGAAAAAATTGATAATTTATTTAAAATTTTTTTTTTTTACTATTTACAGTTATTATTTTATTTTGAGATTAATTTGATATTGAATTTTTTTATCAATAAAAAAAGTGCAATAAAAAAACAAACTTAAAAAAAATAAATTTTATTGATTTTTTTTTTTTCTGGTATTTTTCTTTGTTGATAAGAATTATTAAAAATACACGACTTATAAAAAATATTATAAAAATAGAATAAATAAAAAAAATTAAATTAAAGCGTGAACAGGTTTATTTTTTTTATTTATTTTTTTTAACACCGATTAAATTGGCAAATGGGTAAAAATAATTCTTTCTACATGCTTGAGTCGACAGTAAATTGACGACCCCACTGGCAATTTGTATTTGCTGGCCCAGCTGTATGATTGAAGATAACACCACAAGCTAAGAACATTTTTTTTTTCTTCGTTACATAATGCCAGATATAAAGATTAGATTAACAATAATAAAAAAAAATACACTACTACTCTAATACTACTTGAAAATTTATTTTTAAAAATAATTTTTCATATTTAAATCAAAAATTATTTAATTATTTACATAATTTTCAATTAATCCCATTTATTAACTCTAAAAAAATATATTTTTTATATTTATCAATTTATATTTTAAATAAATAAATAACTAATTTTTATTACAAAAAATAAAAAACAAACTTTGCAGGTGAAAACAATGTAAGAAAAATATGAAAAAAAAATAACAATATTTTTATTTGATAAATAATTCATAGTAAATTAAATTTGTCAAGTAAAAAAATTAATATTTTCATTGAAATAATTTTGATATTATTTTCTTGTTATAAATAATAACACAATGAATATATTCTACAAGTAATAACTCGGTGATTTGCCTGGAGCCATCAGTGCAATTTCAACTTTTCCTGCAATGTTTACTTATGTGTCCACGTGGGCGTTCTTTCACATTACATATTACAGTTCTTATATATATATAAATGAAATAACTATGGGACGTCCCGCACAGTAGCTAAAAAAATATTTCAATTTTTTTTTGTTTTATTATTTTAATCTTGCTTATTCACTGTAATGCTCATGATCAACATCACTCAAATTTCAACTGTATGCGTAAATCTACGGGTTAGCTGGATGCCCTCGGCATATGTTGGTACAAGACATACGTTAGTGGATGCATTATGCCTGAATAGTGAGTACCTATGTTGACTGTGTATAGAGAATGAGGCCACACACAGTAATCCAAACAAAGTGGGTGTAACACATGTGTGGTTCTTCACTGAAATCATCCTCTATCTATCTCCAGGCACATTTCTCTCCTGGTCATTGCTCAACCCTTCTCTGCAACTTGCAACTTGTCATTCAAATTATCATTTATAAATTTTTTTATCATTGTTTTGTTAAATTTAAGGCTGACTAAAAATTATAATCATTTGATATTTTTTTGTCAATAAAATAACCAAAATTATATCAAAAATCCATGAATTTAATTAATTTTAAAAATAAAATAAAATTATCATAAAGAAAATGAAAATTGGAATGAATTTTTCAATAAAAGTATTTTTTTTTTTTTTGTAAAATTCATTGTCATTGATTTAATTTAATTTTAAATTTTTTTTATCTAGAATTGTATGTTGTAAAAATATATACTTTCAAGTTAAATTGAATTTTGAATATTGTACTTTTTTTTTTTTTCCCTGCAGGGAAATGAACAATGATTATTATCATGCAATTTTTATTTTTTATTTTTATAAATAAAATTTAATGACATGTAACGTAATATATCTGTATTATTTTTTTAATTGTAAATTCATTAATTTTTAAATTAACTAAAAAAAAAGAATCTAGAATTTATATAAATAAACAAATTAATTATTAATGCAAACAGTCTGTGTATTTTTTATTTTTGAATTTTCAATATTTCTTTTTATTATATTTCAAAACTGACAATTCAATTCACACAGTGTCTCAATATTTGTCGTTTTTATATATCGATATTGCTCGAGTAAAATACCAGTCAAATATACGAATGATATTATATATTAATATCGAATAAATTTATGTCCATGTTGCCATAGTTATCGACTCACATCGATATACAGCAACAAAAGATAAAATATAAAATTATACATACAAAGAAGACCCCCTTGTATATTTTTTTATCTTTTTATTAAATTTTTTTTTCATTTATTTTCACCGGTTATATATTCTCTCCCACTACTCATCGAGGATGACGAAAGAATAATCAGGCGTATAGCGTATAGCCACTCTTTTTCACAACGAATTAGCAAAGTGTTCGTGTCCAGACAACAAACAAAATAAAAAACAAAGATTTTTAAATAAAAAAAAAAAATACCTTTGCCTCGCACAAATCTGCGATGAAACATAAAATAAAAAAAAAAAAATCGTTCACCACGGTTTTACCTGAAATCGTTTGATCAAGATGTTCATCCTGTTCCAAAAGGTGTGTATAGATGAACAAAAAAAAAAAAAAATACAAAAAACCCATTCTATATTAACAAAAAATATTAATACAGATAAATTTTTTTTTTTTTTATTTTTAAAACCAACCAATGATGATGAAATAAATAAAAAAAGTTAAATAAAAAAAATGTTAAATTTATAAAATTCAATTTAACAAATGAAAATAATTTTTCATCATGCACAGTTATTTTCTTGATGTATAGCTGGAAGCATGTTTATATTTATAAAATAGTAATGTAAACATTGAATAAACTTGAAGTTTGTAATTTTAAAAACAAATTATAACATTAGTGTATGAAATAGTCACATGTAAATTGTAATTTTTGAATTTTCCAACAAGCCTATGTGATTTCTGTCTCATAGAAATTTTCTCTCATCTTGTTTTGATATATAATTCAAGTCATAACGAAAGGGTTTTGTAATTGGAGGTAACCCAGTATACTTCCGCTTACTATATACTCGTTTTCTCGACCACTATTTACGAGTCAATAAAACAAAGCCATGGGGCTTGTTGTCTGTGTCTGGTGGCTCTCAAATGTCTGCATGTATATTTATTATATGTGTACTTGAGGGGGCTTTGAACGGCCCCACCAAGGTGAGACATATCCAAGGGCTTATTTTAAAAATTTTATATTTCTTTCTCTGTCTTGTGTTCACTTCAAGTACCTTGCATTTACCACGAACGAAGGGAATGAATAAATAAATAAAAAATAAAAAAAAAAATAACTCTCTGTGTCCATACAATTACGTTAAAATCAATATACACACACTCAAATGTATATATACCTATAAATGTCTTTCTTTCAACTTTTTAACGAGTTGCAATTCCAGTAATTCAGTGATGCTTCTTATCTTCGTCAATGTGGCTAAAGATCGACAGGATCTTGTCACAAGATCACCCAGATTTATTTATTTATTTATATTTTATTGTCATTAATTATTATACTTTTCAATTTTAAATAATCATGTAATAGTCGTCAATAACATCTCATTATTTATGCAATTATTTAACCACAACAATTGCACAATTTAAAATAATTATCAACAAAAGTTTGGCTTTATATTAAAAAAGCTCTGATCATTTCAAATTAATAATAATTAAATCATCAAATGATCAAAAGACAGACTCAATTAGCCACCTGCGAGTTGTCATTTTTTTAGAATCAATTATATTTTTATGTTTTTGAAATTAAATTGAATTTTTTCTGTTATAAATTTTCGAACAATACTTTTGTTATTAAATTTTATTTTCTATTAGAAAACAAAATATCGAACAATTTATTTTGTACAGATAGATTATATAGATTGAATATTGTAAGTCTTTTTTTTTTTTCGTAAAGTAGGTCAAATTAAATGTCAGTAGAAAATATTAGGCAAGCTCGTGGTTAAGGGAGTCAGGGCATCGTACTACGGTGCCTAGAGTCTTGGGTTCCAATCCTGCGTGAAGAATATCATTCCTTGTGATTTAAGTTAGTAGGAATAAGATCATTTAAGATCTAGTTGATGTAATGGTATGTCTCACATGGCTGAGCTTTCAATAATTCAGATTTTATTGGAACAAATATCTCCTTCCATAGAACGAGCAAGGAATAGCCTCCTTCCTGGTTCTATGCTTGGAAATATTTGTCCCAGGCGCCAAAATATTTTTTTGCAATTTCCAATTTAATAATTTTAATAATCTAATTTTTCATTTCAATATAAATGACAGTTTTGTTGTCAAGTAAAATAGTAATTAATAAAAATAATTTAATTATAATTACTGAATTAAGAATGAATTTATTGAAAAAATTTCAAAATCCATTATTAAGAATAAATGTCAAATTAAAATTTTAAACAAATAATTTAATTCAAAATAATTATCAGCAAAAGTTTGGCTTTATATTGAAAAGCTCTGATCATTTCAAATAATTAATAATTAAATCATCAAATGATCAAAAGACCTACTCAATTAGCCACCTGCAAGTTGTCATTTTTTTAGAATCAATTAGGTATATTTTTATTTTTTTGAAATTAAATTGAATTTTTTCTGTTATAAATTTACGAACAATACTTTTGTTATTAAATTTTTTTTTTTGTATTAGAAAATAGAATATCGAACAATTTATTTTGTACACAGAGATTATATAGATTGAATATTGTAAGTCTTTTTTTTTTTTCGTAAAATAGGTCAAATTAAATGTCAGTAGAAAATATTAGGCAAGCTCGTGGTTAAGGGAGTCAGGGCATCGTTCTACGGTGCCCTAGAGTCTTGGGTTCAAATCTTTGATGACGATGAAATACCCGGCAATGTAATGTTTGACTCCAACAAAGATTAACGTGCCCACACATGGCTTTCAAGAATTTCAGTCTTAGAACAAATATCTCCTTCCATAGAACGAGCAAGGATAGCCTCCTTCCTGGTTCTATGCTTGGAAATATTTGTCCCAGACGCCAAAATATTCTTTTGCAATTTCCAATTTAATAATTTTAATAACTCAATTTTTTATTTCAATATTAATAACAGTTGTGCTGTTATGTACTCCTCCAATAATAGTAATTAATAAAAATAATTTAACTATAATTACACAATTATAAAAATGAATTTATTGAAAAAATTTTAAAACCCATTATTAAGAATAAATGTCAAATTAAAATTTTAAACTAATTTTTATTTGAAAAAAAAATAATATCAATATATTTGAAGTTATTTCTACAAATATTAATTTTTATTAAAGCTATATATTTAAAAATTAATTAATTGGTCATCGTATTGTAATGACTAAATGTTGATATAACTTTTTATTCAATTGGTTTAAAATTTATCTTTCGAATATTAATATTATTTGCAAAACGTATTTACAAAATGGAAAGTTTACAAGATAAATAATAATTTGTCGGTGGAAAATATTAGGCAAGCTCGTGGTTAAGGGAGTCAGGGCATCGTACTACGGTGCCTAGAACCTTGGGTTCCTTATTAGAAAACAAAATATCGAACAATTTATTTTGTACACATAGATTATATAGATCGAATATTGTAAGTCTTTTTTTTTTTGTAAATTAAGTCAAATTAAACGTCAGTCAAAAACATTAGGAAAGATCGTGGTTAAGGGAGTCAGGGCATCGTACTACGGTGCCTGCGGTCATGGGTTCAAATCCCTAAAATGGTCCATAGTTAAAAATAAGCAATTAGCATCCGAACGATCTTGAATTTCCGTAACAGAATTTGGTTGGATTTTTCATATATTTCAACATTCAGGAGTATGGAACAAATATCTCCTTGTAAAGAACGAGCGAGGATAGCCTCCTTCCTGGTTCTATGCTTGGAAATATTCGTCCCAGATGCCAAAATATTTTTTTGCAATTTCCAATTTAATAATTTTAATAACCTAATTTTTCATTTCAATATAAATAACAGTTTTGTTGTCAAGTAAAATAGTAATTAATAAAAATAATTTAATTATAATTACACAATTAGAAATGAATTTATTTAAAAAATTTTAAAATTCATCATCAAGAATAAATGTCAAATTAAAATTTTAAACTAATAATTTAATTTAAAATAATTATCAACAAACGTTTGACTTTATATAAAAAAAGCTCTGATCATTTCAAATTAATAATAATCAATTTAAAAATTTACGAACAATACTCTTGTTATCGAATTTTATTTTCTATTAGAAAACAAAATATCGAACAATTTATTTTGTACAGATAGATTATATAGATTGAATATTGTAAGTCTTTTTTTTTTGTTCGTAAAATAGGTCAAATTAAATGTGTTTGAATGCATCGGATTTTATCATGTGTATAATATCTATTTGATCGTAAAAATATCCGCGTACCTGATGGGCTTGGTTGTGGACACGCCTAAAAGGATTTTCGTTAGATTTCATTTCACACCCAATTAAACGACATAGACATAGCACTAACGATCATCAACAACATATTAATATCTCATAGCTATTTTTTTTTTTTTTTTGTTTATATTTTGCCTGTAGCAAGTTTAGAATTTTAAATATACATTTTTTTATAATACATGTATTAATTTTGTGTGTGTGTATTTGTCAGAGCAGCTTGGTTTCTTTTGTTCCATGTATCATGTAGAAGATTAAAAAAATAGTGTCAAGATATTTAACTATTTCTTTCATATTTTTACTCATTTTTTACTCATTTTTTTTGTTCAGCTATATCAAAGAAAAAAAAATACATGTAATATAGACTTGCTTGTGTATAGCTACTTCAGGTGTTGGGAGTTTTAAGTGGGACATAAAGGGATACACACCTAGCATTCGAAAAAAATGTATATATATTTTTTTTTTATATACAAAGCATCGGAATGACTTTTGCCACCTGCGCGGCGAGAGACTGTTTCTACTGCAATTCTATCCTCAGGCGAGAGTATCATGTTTTCGTTGAGTTACCAAACAAAAATGCAGAAGAAAAAAATAAAAATATTAAATTGAAAAATAACAAAAATAAGGGTTGAGAATAAAGAGGTAGAAGAGGGGAATTTAAAGACTTGAATTATTAAAATTAACAACAAAATAAAAGTATAAAAATTCGTAGACTAGTTTATTTTTTTTTTTTACATAATGATTTTGAATTTTTAAAAGTAATGGTGTATTAAATAGAGCAAGTGTTTAGCAAACAATTGAAATATAATTAAATAAAGCAAAAAAAAAATTATATTTATAAAATAATTGATTTCGATCTTTGAATTTAATAAAAGTAGATAGTCGTTGTATCAACAAAGCTATTTTTTAATTGCAAAAATAGAAAGAATATATAATAATGAAAAAAAGTGCTTGATGAGATGAAGAAAAATGTGTTTGAAGATTGACACTCTGTCGTTAACACTTGGAAATCAAATGGAATAAAATACTTGGATAAAATAATAGGGATGAAGAATAAAAAAATATAAAAAAAAAAGGAAAAATCGATGATTCGTTTTCACGTCACTTGATGTTGGCACATCTTGAGAAGAAGTCAACCAAAGGAAAGAATCTCCGTATTTCCGAGAGAAGCGCGTTTCAAATTACCAGTAGGATTGCGTTGCATTCTGTCCGTCGCGCTTGGATAGCATCACCAAGCAAATCTAATTCATCCAAACTCGTTTTCTATCTTACATTTTTTTTATTTCCTCTTTTCTCACATTGTTTTTTTTTTTGTTTAATTTAAACTCATTCTTTTTTTTTTCAACTCACCCTTGGTAATTTTTTTTATTTTATTTTTAAAAGCCCTTTTTTATTTAAATAATTTTGTTTATATTTTTTTCTTTGCAACCCTTGAAAAACGGAAAAAGAAAATTGACTCGAAGACCGACGTGTCTGGGATCAACCGTTGATTTTTTAAAACTTTGTTTTTTTTTTTGTTGAAAAAAAAAAACTTGTCGCCAAGGGAAATCTGCCACAACATTGCGATCTTTTGATGCTCATCCTCATTCACTATATGTGACACCATTTTTTTTATTATTATTTATTTATTTTTATGCTTTTTTTTTTTTTAGACACCTTGCACATCCTCCTCATACGTGACATCACTTGAAAAACATCACTTTTCTCTCTGCTGTGTTTGTATTTCAGTATGCAATAAATCCGCTATTTTTTGTTTGCTTTTTTTTTATTTATTTTGTTCTTTATATTTCTTTTACTTTAGTCAGTTTTTTTTTTTTTTTTCATTCATTTTTCTATTGTATAGGTGTATCTACTCAGGTTCAGTGTGCGAGCTTACAATTTAATCCGACACTGCAGATTCCCGGATAACGTGCGTTGCCAAAAGTCAAAACATTTTCATGGAATCATAAAATACTTGCTGTCATAGTGTTTCTATTGTTTTATTGTCATACATGAGCATCAGCATACTTTATTCATTAATAATATATTCAATTCAGCTTTATGATGAAAAAAAAAATGATTCATTTTAATTTCATTCATAAAAATAATTAATCAGTTAAAACATGTAAATAAATAAATAATGTAGAAATTTTTTTTAGCCTTTTAAGCATGTTTACCAGTGAACCTGATGAATATTGCTAAATTAATTAAATAAATAAATAAAGCTCGAAAAATGCCTATTCAAATGATTCAAATTAAAAAATAAATTTCATATCTAAATAATTTTTATTATTATGAAAATTATTTATCAAAAAAATTCTCGGTATTTTTATTTTAAAATAATCACCTGATTTTGGAGAATTAAGGGTTGATTTTGTGATTATTTTAATTTCATTGAAAAAATTAATTTAAATATTGATAAGAATTTTTAAAAATTAATATCTAAAATCTAACGACCAAACAAAATAGCTATAAAAAAGAACCGAGTATTATAAAATGAAAAAATAAAAAAAAAAAAATAGTTAAAGTGATGGTTTTATACATGTAAAAAAAGATCACGGATGTAGTTGCCACACGCGATATCTGGTGCAACGTAAGGGTACCATCTATCAAAGTTATATTGAATTAATTTAATGATCATGATTTCTTTTTTATTTTAGTACCAGATATGTGGTCCTTGTGGACAAAATTTCAAGGACGCACTGAGTATATTTACTTTCAGTAAAGAGGGACTTAGTATTTTGAAAAATCGACTACAATATTTGGAGCCATCACCTTCGTCTAGAAGAAGAGAAAGAGATTGTGATTTATAAATATTTTATTGAAATATTAAAATTGTAGAAATATAAAAGCCAAATGAAATAGTAAAAAGCAAAATAATTTAATTAGTCATGATTTTTTTTTTTTTTTTTAAAATTCAATAAAAATATAAATAATCATTTAATATATCTACTCTTTGTACAGTTCAATTAGATTTTATTTTAAACTATAATAATCAATGATTATTTAATTTATTTAGATTACCAATAATTTTTTAGCAACAAATAAACATTTTATAGGAAAAAAAAAAAAAAATCAAGGTAAAATTTGAGGTTTATTTGTTGTTAAAAAATAACAGGTAATCTAAATAAATAAAATAATCATTGATTATTATAGTTTAAAATAAAATCTAATTGACATGTACAAAGAGTAGATACTTTTATTCATTATTTATATTTTTATTAAATTTAAAAAAAAAAAAAAAAACTTTCTTTAAATAATTACCAGTAAGTGATAATTTTTTTTTTTTTTTTTATATAAGAATTTTTATTAAATAAAATAATTTTAATGTACAATTCTAAAAAAAAAAAATGCTATTTATTATTTCTACCGCTAGGGTATGATCTGTCGTTTTGATTTCTCAATGTTAATATTGGTCTTTAATAAACGGGGTTTAAAAAAAACGTTAGTTATCGTTTTGACCACTAGGGTATTATCTGTCGTTTTGAATTCTCAATGTTAATGTTGGTCTTTAAAAAACGGGGTTAAAAAACAATATTAGTTGCTATTTTTGTCGCTAGAGTATTATCTATCTTTTTGATTTCACACTATTGATTTTGATAAAGACTGCAGCAAATAAAACTTTTTCGTTTCATTCAAGTATATACCAACTTGTCTGTAAGTGAACATTATATAGTTATACTCTATATAATTGCCAAATTACTGATACATAGTTAAAGTTGATTGTTATTATTATTATTATTATTATTATTATCATTACTCGGATTCATTATTTTTTAATTTAATTAATTATTAATAATTGTTGCTGTTATTTTACAAAAATGTCTAAAAGTACGGGTATAAAAAATTCAGATAATACTTGTTATTTTAATTCAGTAATTCAAGGATTATTTTCATTAAATACTTTACATGAAAAATTAAAAGTTTGCAATACATTAAACGACAACAAGTTATTATGTTATATAAAAAATATATTCGATGCATTATCTAAGCAAGATAAAAAATACATAATAATTGACAAAAAATATTTAAAACAAATATTACCAAAAAATTTTATTATCGGACAACAACATGACAGTGGTGAATTATTAACAATTTGGTTAGAAAAAATTAGTTTAATATCGAAATGTTGGTTAGATGAAATATTTCTTGTTAAAACAATAATTGAAAAAAAATGTGAAAAGTGCCAAAATTATATTTGTGATACATTAAATAATGAATGTCAAATTTTATATTTAAATATAAATCAACAAGAACAACATAAATCTGCTGCAACTTTACAAAATTTAATTGATGAAAATTTTAAAGAACAACAATTAAGAAATAGTACATTACAATGTTTGAATTGCAATAAAAAAACTAACGTTAAAAAAATTGAAAAAATTGTAAGCACTCCGTTAGTTTTGGCAATAGTTATTTCTAATTCATATTTTGATCAAATTGGTAAGACATCAAAAAAAAATAACATCAATATAAAATTTGATGAAACTTTAAAGTTACAAAAAAATCAAAATTTTCAAGTAGTTGATGAATCTTTTAAGTTGTGTTCAGTTGTTGTACATGCCGGTAAACAAACAAATTGTGGACATTATTATACATATGCCAGAAATAAAACAACAAATTTATGGCAAAAATATAATGATGATATTGTCACAAACGTAACATTTGATGAACTACAAAATTTGAATTTTCCAATAACGCCAACTGTAATTTTTTATGAAAAAAGTAACATCAACAATGACAATGAATTAAAATCAAAAACGCGGTGTTCGATATTTGATACATATGACAGTTTAAAAGAAAATAAAAAAAGTTTGCCATTAACGATTCCAATTACACCACCATCATCACCACCATCATCATCATCATCAAAACAATCATCAACTGTAATTTTACAAAATTTGGTTGAAGATATGCATATTGATGAAAAAGCTTACAAAAGATTCAATGACACACCAATAGCAATAATTGAAGATGCGACAGTTGTAAAAAAAAAACGTTCAGATTCAACAACACCATCACAACAACAACAACAACAACAACAACAACAACAACAACAACAACAACAAGCACAACAACAAGCAGCAGTAGCTGCAGCACAACAACAACAACAAGAACAACAACAACAACAACAACAACAACAACAACAACAACAACAACAACAACAACAACAACAACAACAAAAACAACAACAACAACAACAACAACAAAAACAAGTTGGTAAAAAAAAAATTAAATGTGGAGCTTGTGGTGAAATTGGACACATGCGTACCAACAAAAATTGTCCAGTTAATATTAGTAAAAAAAAGGAAAATTTACAACAACAAAAAAATAAAATACTATTGGATAATAATTGTGATGATAGCAATGATTCAATTCAATCAACAACAAATGCATTGGAAAATATGCCAACTCGGTTTATGAGTACTGATGAATCATCAAATGATGAAGGTAATGTTTCAACTTCAATAGAATCATCACAAGGTGCAAAAAAAACATTATTTAGAAAACCATATACACCTAAACCATTGGCAAAAAAATCAAAAATCATGATGATGAATAATGATGTTAAAAAACCAAATAGATCAAGGCCAAGATGTAGAGATTTATCACCAATATCAAGAGACTCATCAACATCAAGAGATTCTTCAACAACATCAAGAGACTCGTCAGAATCTATAGATTCATCAATATCTAGAGATTCATCAACATCTAGAGATTCGACAATATCAAAAAATTCATCAATAAAACGTTGTCCAGCTTGTCAACTTGAAGATCATTTAACACCAAAAAGTAAAAAATGTCCAAATAATATTCCATCATTTAAGGATAGGATATTTTCACCTTCTATTGAATGGGAATTATTTACAAGAAAACAAGGAATTAAATCATTAATCAAAGATGAAAAGGTATTTAATGCAATTATTGATGATGTAAATGAAATGTCTAAATATGTTATTGATTTTTCAATGTTTTTTGAATATTGTATACGTTCATCAGATCAATTTATGAATGAAATAATTAATTCAAGTAAAGAACCAGATTTTTCATTGTTTGCAATGTATTTAAAAGATGGTTATTCTGGTGAAAATCAATTACTTCTTAATTTACATGAAGAATATTGTCTATTATATCCATGCATTGATAATCACAAGTATGATGGTCATTTAAGATCAGCAATTATTAAACAAACAATACGTTCATGGACAACAAGTTTTCATAATAATATTTTTATGCATATGAAAGATAGATTTCGTAAATATTTCATTCAACATAAAAAATACAGTAAACAAAAAACACACAAGATTTTATCTGATTTATTTGATCTAGACATACGTACAAATGATGATATATTTGATTTTTGTGATGCAAATTTAAGTTTTAAAAATTTACATGAACATGGTACACAGTGGTGGAAATTTTTAAAATTAAATTTAGAATTACAAAAAAAAATTGATTTTGTATTATCACCAATATGTGAATTAGGCTTGAAACATATTCTATATACAACAGATGGTGTTCATCAGTTATTAAGAAGAGTATATGCAAATGATAAAAAAATTAAAATTTCATCAAACTTTAAGGAAGCAACATCAGGTCCAGATTTAATGGAATTTAAAAATTTATGGAAACATTTCATCAAAATACCAGATAGATATAAAGATAAATTTTCATATTCACTTACGACAAATGGTATTGACGTTTCATTACATTTACAAAGACCAAAAAAAGATCATTCATATTTTGAAAAACAAATAAAACATGATATAGATGAATATGATCGTATTGCTGGTCTTGATATTGGATTTAAACAAATATTTGGTGGTGTAATTATGGAATCACATGAAGATTATTTGGATAAAGATAAACAACAACGTTTTACAATTTTAAGTCGTACGTATCATCATTTAACACATTATTTTGAACGTGAAGAAAAAAGAAAAATAATGACAAAAAAATATGAAGAAATGTATGAAAATTTATTGAATGAAATGAGTGAGTATAAAAAATTAAGGTTAAATGATCCACTTGATTATATACGTGTGACAATTTATCGTTTGGAGTTGTTTGAATTAGGTCAACCAATTATTGGTAGACGTAAAGTTGCTAGATTGAAATTTGATAAATATATAAATCAACAATCAACAATTCATCAAATATGTCAATATATAACAACAGGCAGTTATACAACTTTAGCAAAACAACAAAGAATTGATAAGAAAAAACAACTTAGACAAGAAAATAAAAAAAAAAAAAAAAAAAGGTATAATGAAAAATTTAAAGATAAAGTTTCCAAAAAATGGTTGAAAAATAAATCTAAAAAAGCTAGTACACCATTAAATCAACAACAACAACAACAACAACAACAACAACAACAACAACAACAACAACAACAACAACAACAACAACAACAACAACAACAACGCCAAGCAAGATTAAGAAAACGTGGCAAAAAATCAACAAAAAAAAAAAAAATTAAGAAATTAAAATTCAAAGAATCGAAATTGGTTAAAAATTCGGAAAAAATTGCTGAATTATTGGTGAACGTTATGTCAAAGAAGAACCATAATTTAAATCAAAATCAATTATTTAACATTGCCAAAAAAATTGTAGACATGTCAATTGCTGCAAGTCTTTTTGATGAAAAAGCTGCCAATGAAGCAAAAGCAATAAAAAGAAAATTATTGCTGAAAAAATTAAAACAAAAAAAAAGGCTTGAACGGAATGGTAAAGCGTTTGAAAAAATAATGAATAAACAAAATAATCAATTCAAAATTAAAAATAAAATTGATAACAATAATTCCTTTCAAAACTTGAATATTCTTGAAAAAAAGAAAAAAACAAGAAAAAAAAAAAAAACAATCAAAATAACAAAGTCAGATTCAAGTAATCGTAGAACATTGATTGTACTTGGAGACACAGGAATATCATCAAAAACAAGAGGTTATCGTCAGGTTCCATTAAGAAAAATTGAAAGTTATCTAATAAGATTATCTAATGAACCAAATTCCAAAATTGACGTTATTACTACCGATGAGTACAAAACAACTGTACTATGTTGTTTATGCAATGAAAGATGCACAATAAGTAAATCACCCCACAGGTAAATTTATTTATTTATTTATTTATTTATTTTAATTGATATAATATTAATAATTTTTTTCTTTTTTTATATTTATTTTTTTAGATATGCCGTTTGCCAAAACCAACGCTGTCGGGTGACATTCAACAGGGACATTAATGCTGGAATAAATATTCTAATACTAGCTCTCATCCGCCATGGATTACTTCCCGAAGATTTTATACCAAACTATAGATATTTCAGTAGAATATCGTTAGGCACGTCGACAGGTGGCTTAAGTGGCACCTAGAACGGCTGTGTTCACCAGGAGGTTATATACCAATCGGAGTGTTTAATAAGCAACCACTTGTGATAATAGATAATAATAGATTTAATAGTTATATAATAGATTTAATAGTCATTTAGTGATAATAGATATAATAGATATATAGATATAATAGATCCTAGCAAGCAAAAGGGATATATGACGGAGTAAAAATAGAGATAAAAATAGAAAAATAAAAATAAATAATACAGTTAAAAAAAAAAAATACAAAGATAGCTAAAAACATAATAGAAAAAAAAGTAAAAAATAAAAACTAAAATATAAAAAGATATATACACACACTTGTATGTTATAAATTACAATGAAGCATTCACAAAAAAATAATACCCAAGTAAACTCATTTATTTTTCATTCATCATTACTATCCATTGATACATTAAAAAATAAATGTCATATTGATGCAGTTACAAAACAATGAATTCAAAGAACAAAGGGTTAAAATGTACATAAAAAAAATGTACAAGTATATACACTAAAGGGTAAAATTGATAAAATATATAGAGGGTTGAAAAATATGTTTAAAATACATGTGTGTGCAAAAAAAAAAATTAAATTAAATGATAAAAAAAAGGGATAGAACTACAGTCATATGTTACAATAAAAATGGAAAGAAAAAAAAATAGAAAAAGAAGAAGAGAAAAACTCTGTCGATGCCGCGCACAGCCGGCTGCCAGACGCTGTAAATTTTATCGCCTGGATAAGAGAGAACTTGTAGAGAATGGCCATAAAGATACTTTACTGTTTATTTACATCGACGATATAATATACTTCATGTATAACTCTTGATACCGGACCTTAACTGAATTCAATGGATCCAACATTATATTGCATCATTACAACGCGTCATTTAACCTAAAATTCATCACACAATTGCTTCAAAACACACATTGTTAACTCATTATAAACAAATTAATCATTTATATTTAAATACATATTATATCAATTCAATATTATATTATTTTTATTTTAATTTTACAGTAATTTCATGTTGGTATTTTAGCTTGCAACCCCTTTTTTTAAATAGCCTCATTATACCTATATATATGCAGTATTTAATTATCAATTTTGTGGTGTTCTATATACACCATTATGTACACATACACATTTGTGTTTGTGTTAAATATCAACACTGTCCTTATATCCCATTAATTTTCTAATGTTGTAACCCTTTTTTTATCTTTTTAATTTCATTTTTTTCTTTCTCTCTTTATTTAACCATAAATGTACACAAGTGTTTTTTTCTTTTTTTTTTGCACAGTGTATGGCTTTAAGGATTCTAATCACTTTGTGTGTGCATATATGCAGTTTTTACTGGTCAATTTTTTTTTTGCAACGCGTTGGTGTAAAATTGATGGTATATGCTATTTTCATAAATATTCAATCAGAATTCACTTCTCGCGTATAGAACTATAAATTTTTTTATGTTTAAATTTATATCTATTTTTTTTGCACATGAAGTATATTTAAAAATAATTATAAAATATTTTGATTGGTTTTGAAAATTAGTGACAGAATGTTTGATATTTAGGGCGGGGTTTTATGTCAATAAATTTGGGGAGGTTGAGAAAATTGAGAAGATGATATTTGTGTGAGAGAAATATGAGTGTGGTAAAAGTGTGTTGAGACAAAACTTACTCAAGCATATATGGTGGGTGGCAAACGGAAACAAATACCAGTAGATATAAATATATATTTATACGAGAAAACAAAAGAGTAAGAAAAAGCAAGTATACAAGTTGGGTTAAAGATATATAGAATGAGTACGCCTGATGACGCTTGCTACTGCAAAAGCATCAGAAGAGAATTGTGAGGTCAAAGAGGCGTGAGATGAGAATAAAAGAGGGATGATAGTTTGTGTATATGTGTGGGTGGGTGGGTGTGTATATGAGTGTATGTGCAACGACCGAGGAAACCTCTGTTGTACTTTGGGTCGTTTCGTAGGGTTGCTTTTTAGAGAGGTCAAATAGGTCAGGGGGGAGGGGATAAAAGAGACAAATAGTTGAGACAAAATTTAAGAGTTAAATACAACTATATATATATGGAGAAAATTTTGAGGTTAAATTTAAGGGATAATATGTTGAATGCGTTGTGCAGGGTTGTGGTTAACGTTGCATGTGCGTTGTGGGGAATAGCTAGCCAAATGGTGTGGTGGTGTTCGAACCAGAACGATAAGGCAACATTTTCTATATATAAAATCAAGAATAATCCTGCTATCAAGAGAAAAATATATATGAAATGAGAGAATTGTGTGTGTGTGTGTGTTTGTCGTACTAGGATAAATTTATAAAATATATATTGAGTATGTGTGTGTGTGTGGGGGTAAGTATGAGAGAGGGTTAGAAATATGTGAATACAGCAAATTTTAAAAAACAAGGAAAGACAACTTTTGTCTCGGCGTTCTGGCAGACGAACGCATCGATCCCAGGCAGGTCAAGCACGGAATTCTCTCATCCCTCTGCTCTTTATAACCCAAGCTTTCAACTATCCATCTTTCTCATTTTATATATATATCTTTTTCTATTCTCTTCTTACACTTTACCTTTTCTACTCTTCTCTACCCATTCACCCAACCACCCACCAAACTCGTCTTTGGTACGCGTCGTTATATCCCCCACCAGACAAAGACAAATTACGTTGCATTTTACAAAATCCCCAAAGACCTCCTTCATACCCCTTTCTCATTTTTTTTTTTATTTTTATTTTTCTCACTGTTTACATTTACACACACTCTTGTACTTATCCATTTTATCATTTTCTTTGTAAATCTATTTTTTTTTTTCATTTTTTATTAGTCAATGTTGTTCGACTCTGTTGACGCTAAATTTTTTCCAATTGAAATTAAAATAACAAAGTAAATAATGTTTCAATGAAAAATTTTAAAAATATTTTTACGACAATTTAAAATTTGAACAAGTTTAAATTGTCATAGCTTTATTATTATTATATTTTTTAAATTTGTGAATGTATTTTGTCTTGGTCGTAGTGAAACATTCAACTGTAGCAGCCTGTTATCATAGTGAGTAATTGCTCATTGAGAATCCTCGTTGTCGTAGGACTGCAACCCTCAACAGCCAGGGATAAAATTTAAACTTTACATAGGTATATATTTTTATATGTACATAAATATATAAACTGTTTAAATATAGCGTGATAAAAGTCTAACTTCATCTATGTACACCTGTATTATTGTTAATAATATATAGCTATATGTATTTTTAGATGGCGTGTCATCGTCACGTCATCACTAACCTGATACATATCTTACATTGGGTCGAGTGATGCGTAAATGATTGTAAGTATAAATATAAACTACTCGTGAATTTAAAAAAAAAAAAAAAAAAGAAATTAACACTTGATAAGATAATAAATCATCATCATCAGCCGGGTTTTTTATTACTTTTTTTTCATTTTGAAAATAAAAGGATATATTGTTACGAAAAAATTATCAGGTGGTTGGGTTTTTTGTAAATTAATTATGCGAAATTGCGAGACGGGAGGTCCTTAAGGGTTACACATAATTAAACTAATTAATAGAATAAATAAAATAAAATTGATAGCAGCAGAAAAATATAAATTTGAATTTTTTGAATGTAAATTTTCAATTCATTATATTCTAAATGAAATATTTGTTGTCGTTTGTTTTTATTTTTTTTTTTGTCAGATTTTTGATTGATTCTTTTTTTTTTTTTATCGTTACGAGCACATTGGCGCGCTACGCGCGCCTGTATCTATACCTTCTAAAAGGTTCATTGTTCATTGATTTTATAAACACAAGTATTATCATAAAAAAAAAAAAAGAATGAATAAATTGACGAAAAATTTTTTTAATTTATTTATTTACACATAAATCACACATAATTTTCACGTAATTTTTAGTCTAATAACATCAAGATTGAATGTTTACTGAGAAAGTTGTGCTAGCTTAATATGTCAATATTAAAAAAAAATATTTAAAAAAATTTTCTTTCAAATTTATTTCTTCACACATAAAAAACACATAATTCGCACAAAATTTTAAGCCCAATTGCATCGAGATCCGATGATTATTGAGAAAGTTGTGCTAGCTTAATATTTGAATTTTTTTAAAAAATGTAAAAAATAAAAAAAAAATTTTCTTTTAAATTAATTTCTTCACACATAAAAAACACATAATTCGCACAAAATTTTAAGCCCAATTGCATCGAGATCCGATGATTATTGAAAAAGTTGTGCTAGCTTAATATGTCAATTTTTAAAAAAAATATTTAAAAAAATTTTCTTTCAAATTTATTTCTTCACACATAAAAAACACATAATTCGCACAAAATTTCAAGCCCAATTGCATCGAGATCCGATGATTATTGAGAAAGTTGTGCTAGCTTAATATTTGAATTTTTTAAAAAAATGTAAAAAATATTTTAAAAAATTTTCTTTCAAATTTATTTCTTCACACATAAAAAACACATAATTCGCACAAAATTTTAAGCCCAATCGCATCGAGATCCGATGTTTATTAAAAAAGTTGTGCTAGCTTAATATTTGAATTTTCAAAAAAAAATTAAAAAATAAAAAAAAAATTTTCTTTCAAATTTATTTCTTCACACATAAAAAACACATAATTCGCACAAAATTTTAAGCCCAATTGCATCGAGATCCGATGATTATTAAAAAAGTTGTGCTAGCTTAATATGTCAATTTTTTAAAAAAATATAAAAAATTTTTTAAAAAAATGTAAACGTTGTAAATGTTGCTAACGAAATAAATAAAAAAATAATAGAAAAAGGCAAACAGAAAGAAATTTGTATGAGAGTAAGTGAGAAAAAAACAATGACCAATCAAATGTCCGGAAGACCGATGATGTTTGTCCTTTTTATATTAGGATTGGCATTGGTTCAATTGTCATGAAATAAATTAAGTAAAAATAACAGTAAATGCACAAAAAAAAAAAAAACTAAAATTTTCAAACTAAAAAATAAAATAAAGTATAATAAATAAATAGATAAATAAATAAATAAATTTTATATGCAAAAATAAAAAACAAAAAAAATGCATAAATGTTATACATATGTTAAACAATAAAAAAGTCCAGTAAACTTTTTGTTCTCTCGAAGAAAAAAACATAACAGAGAAAAAAAAAAAAAAAAAACGTGTTTTGAATATATAAAATGTTTATGCAAAAAAAAAAAAAAAAGCGTTGGTTTCTGACTCTTGCAGTATATGTAATATGCACGTGTTTATATGGAGAAAGTGTTTTTGGTGAGTTTTAAAATGAGTATGGAAAATGGAGAGAGAGACCATGTGTATGAAAGGTATGATGAGAATAAAAAGGTACTGAAGGTTGATGAGACCAGAAGAGAAAGAAAATAAAAACAAAAAAAAAAAAAAAAAAATAAAGAGTTTTAGTTACACCAGAAATATATAGGGGTGTGCATAAACCACAGGTGGCTATCAACCTCTTGCAAAGTGGTCGAGAGTGAATTTTGGTATGCTTCATAAAATAAAAAAATAAAAAATACTATAGTCAAGTTAATGTGTACTATACGTGATTCATAATGTAACTAGTTAAAACATTTTAAATATGTGCTAAAAGCCATTATAATATCAAAATATTTAATTTACTTTTTTTTTTATTTTTTTAAAATACAAACACATTACAATCATGAAAAATTAAAATTGTCAATTATATATAGCAAAAGATCTTCAAAATTCAAAACAAGATCGAATCAAAAAAGCTCAAAAACTTTTGCTCAAAAGGATCAACAATAGCCAGCTTATTTCATTGCAACAATATATTTTTTTTTCTATAAAAATTTAAAGCAACAATTTTCAATTTAATGTTTCTAATTATTGTATATAACTGTATACAATATGTATACCCAGCTACAAACAAGAGATATTGTCAAATTCTGTTGTAGATTGAAAATTCAATACAAAATACATTTCAACATTGTGTTTGAAAGTTGTTACATATTCCATGATTGTGTTGGTGACGCTGAGATGACTGCTGCTATATATATATATCTAAGGGATGGAATTGCAAGGATAGCCCATGAGACAAAATTGAAGAGAGAAATGACGTCGTCGCCACCAGTACTAGACTAGTTGGAGAATGGCGATGTTAAATGAGATATATATATAGCCAAGGTGACTAAACGCAGTGAGTATAAAATGAGAGAAAAGCTGGATGAAAATAGTACGAGATACTACAAGAAGAAAGACAGTGATATATAAAATAAGGATGAGATAGATAAAGAAGATAGAAAGAGAAGGAAAGCAAAGGCGAGCCATTGGGGTTGGGTCGATTTGCACTAGGACTGAGATGGCTCTAAAGCAGAGTAAAGGATATATATATAGGGTATATAAGTTGGCAGGATGGCCGGGGCCTGTAGCCTCGCTCGATAGAGGCGCATCCCGTCGTCCCATGATTGGAAACCAAATCGCCGCACATCTATTCCCCTTAACTTCACTTCGTCTTCTCTTACTGTACCTTTAGTCAGTTCTTGTCCTCGTCATCATTTTCTTTATCCTTTACTATTCTGGTTATATGCTTTCATGGTATCTTTCTAACCTCCCTGTCATCTACCGACCCACCCAATATCATCCCTCTCTTGTCTTCCTCTTACTCCTCAGTCTTCCTCTTCTTCCTTTTGCCTTTTATACAACATCAGACAAGAGACGACTGAAAATTTGTGTGGTGGTATAGTGTTGGAACCCTATATCCACATCACTGCCTTCCTTCCTCATCTTCAAACCAAAGACAACCACGTTATTTTGTCTCTTTTACTCTCTCTCTCTCTCTATTTCTCTATGATTTTATAGATATACATATAACATCTATCTCACTTTTCTCTTTTGCTTTCAAATCTTCTCCAAGGTTTATATATATATATATATTTTCCTTTATATCTAGCCATCTATCTATCTACCAATCTATCTGACTCATTCCAGCAAAGTCTTCCTTATCCCATGGCACTGCTACTAGTACAGCTATCTACGATATACCTTACACTATTACCCTTTACTATATATACATTCCATCTTTTTTTTTTTTTTTTTACCCTTTTGGTTTATCCTTCCATTCATCCATTTACCTTTACCAAGTCTGTACCTTGGGTATCGTCGTTGGTCGTATAGTCGTCGTTCTCTTCTATTTTGTCCTCATGGGGACGCTAATGTCTAGCTAAGTCCTTAAAACCCTTCAAGCTAGAGGCCAACGAGTGCAGCCCACAGACCGAAATGGCCTCCATAAGTAACCGGGTTTACACACCCAAAGATCCTATTTTTCACTGTTAAAAAACTCTACTACTATCATCAACATACACATGCACATACACGTAATGCAGTTTTAGCTGCAGTTATCCTTGCAATGGAAAATTCTACAGTTGAATTTTCTATGTATTTATTTTTACTTTGGCATTAATCTCTATATATATATATATACGATAAAATGGTATATAGGGGTGTTTGGTTGCTCGAGTATCGACGATGCAACTGCTCGAAAAAGGATTAGGAAAGATGAACGGGGATATTGTGAGGGTAGTAAGAGAATGTTAAAAGAATGCTGGGAGAATGAGTTCAAGTGGGTTGGCTATACTGATTCAACATCAGATAATTTCTCTAGCTACTGTGCGAATCAGAGTGAACAAAAATAAAAGTAAAGAGAAATAATCCTCTTACTTGGAAAGGTATACTCTTATTTTACTTCAATTGATGAAGTTGTTAAATAATTTAACCACACAGGCATATTTACAAATAATTTTCAATAGTTTTTCAAATTTATAATATTTAATTAATTATGGTACTTTGATGGAGTTTTTTTTTATTTTTATTTTTCTTTTTGTAAATTTTATTCAAGGTAGTTTTTTTTTTTTTTTAAATAATACTGCAGCTTTTAAAAGTTTAATATTTGTTTTTAATATATTTACATCATACTTGAAATTTATATTCATAAAAATTATATAATTATTAGCATTATGTTGTATGCTTGTTGAAAAAAAAAAAGAAAGGAAAATGGGAACTTGACTTAAGAAGTGTTGAAAGACCAAAATTGCCAGCTATTGTCAACAACTTTGCAGAAACTTTTGCAGATGATGATGGTGGTACTTATATACATATACAACTGTACTTTCACTCTCTGTATATTATAATGCTCCTGCAAAAATACTGCAAAAGTTTCAGAGATTCTGTGTGTTTGGCATACAACACCTAGAAATTCAGTGTTAACCACATCGTTATTCACACGTGGATACAATAATATAAACACCAAAAAAATAAAACTATTTATAAAATAAAATTCTATTAAGCAAGAAAATACAAAAAATAAAGTAAACTATCAATTTTAAATAGCGAAAAAAATTTCAAATCACAAATGGTTTATATTTTTTGAAAAAACTGATGATTAAAAATTGAAATTAAATGCTAAATTGATATTGAAAATTAAAAATACAATTTTTATTAATTTTAAAAATTGAAAACTAATTTTCATATAATTTTCTTGTTCATGATTTATACAAAATTGTATAATATATTTATTTACAAATGAGCCCTTTGACATTCAATACATGTACTAATAGACATCCTGTTGCCAAGTTACGAAAACAGGTTATTTTGTTAATGAGGTTGACGACGACGAAGACGACAGTTTCTCTAGTCAAGATATCATATTCTGAAATACACAGATGAAATGAAGAGACACATTATGTATGTGTTTCGTGTGCGGTAAGGCAGCTCAGATGATGCCCTGGATGAGCATCAGAGTTCTATTTAGAAGTGATGTACTCGTCGTTGCCCAAAGGACCAAAGGACAGAATCAAAGAGAAAGATAGAGATAGACAGATAGAAAGAGGAAATGCACCAAAGCCAAAATGCCCTGGGCTGTAATGTCTTCATCGGTAAAGTTTATTGACTGCTTGAGCGACGTTATATCATACCCTTCATCTATGTGTAAATGACATACAACTTGTACATGTGTATCAAATCCACACACACATAAACATCATAGATACAATTTCTATCACTGCCAAGAATTCTTTCAATTTACAGTAGAGAAAAGACAAGAAAAAAAAAATGATTTTTATATTTTTTTTTTTTTTTTGATTTTTTATCTGTAAAATTGCATCATATATTTTTCGTTTTACAAAGTTATATTTTCGTTGGTATTGTTTATGTGTGTAGGGGATGATACTGTGTGTGAACAGTAGTACGGGTCAAGACGTTCTGGCATCGAAGCAATGTCTCAAGGGATACAGAGTTAAAATGTCGTTGCAAACGATTCCACTTGAGATCTCCCTTAGCAAGTTTAAATTCCAATGTGCCTCTGCAATTTTATGAAAGTATATCTCTAGAGAATATGGTACTTTTTACTGGTCATTTTGAAGGAGAAATATTTTCAAAAAAAAAAAATATGATAAATATTTTTGGGGCAATATGTCTCAGCAAAATAATACAAATTGTCATCTATTTGTATTTTTTTTTAACTGAAAAATATTACAAAAATTATTGACAAACAAAAAGTAAATTTTAAAAAAATATTTTTAATCATTTCTTGTCTATGAAAATGGACTATTTTTTTTTTTTTTTGGCTCATCTTGATTAATAGAAAAACATGAATTTTTTTATATCACAGTTGAAAAAAAATATATGAAAAAATGTAGAAAAAAAAAAAAATGTGACGTGACGTTGTGATCGGGGTTGCATAAAAATGTAAAGAGAAAAGATCATACTAGGTCACATTATAAGGGGGATGTTGTAACTGGCTGACTGAGCCGTGCCGAGAATCGCGATGCAGAGAACCATAAGAGGTCTCAATATGAAAAAAAGTGTGTCTCCAGTGTGAGTTTGTGATGCAAAAGAAGGGTTGGCTTTTTATTTTTTACATTTTACTTTTTATAACCCTCTCTTTACAAACACACACACACCCACACATATTATAATCTGTTTATATGTATATATGAAAATAAATATACAGCGAGTCAACGACAAGCTGTTTTTGGGGCTGAGTGTTCCTTCCAAAAGGTCTTGCCAGTCGTCACGTATGTAATCTTGAGGTAGGTAAGTGTTGTCTGTTGTGGAGGGTGAGTAAATCTTGACTATAAATTTCTCTGTCAGTTTTATACACCCACACAAATATCATTTCACCCTTTATCATCAAAAATATCAATAACACATTGACCCTATTTATTTTATTGATTTTCTTTTATTTTTATTTTTCACATTGAATTTAATTAAATTATTTAGAATTAAAAAAAAAGCAAAAATACTGGGAAAATTATAAGAGTTCAACCGGAAAAATCTGGCAGAAGAAATAAAAAATAAAATGAAAATTATTAAAGTGTCATTTATATATATATTAATAGTCTATATGAACGAGCTTAAAATAAAGAAAAAAAAAAAAATTAATGTTGACTAGAATTTTATTCCAGCCAATTGGACGACAGAGACTAGAGCAAATGTAGAAGGGGTAAGCTCAAAAAAAGAAAAAGAAGAAAAATAATAATACAGAAAATGAAAAAGTAAAAAAAAAAAAAAGAGAAAACCCAAGGGAGAGTAATAGTGACAATGGACTGAGGAACTGACTATTTTGATGATGTGAAAGTGTGTTTCTGTGGCAAAAGAATAAGTGAAGAGTGGTTACTACCACAATCACCACAATTTTCTTTCATTTCTCGAGGGTGGACTTTGGTTATAAGGGTATGTCTGGCAGCAAAATGGAGGTGGATGATGATGAGATATAGAGGGGTTCGGAGTTGTTGGGTTTACGACCCCTCATTTTCTCATTCTCTGTGTGTCAGTAGGGAACAATATAATGGATAGCCAACAAAGTGATAGAGATAAAAAAAAAATAATAATAATAAAAAGGGTAAAAAAGAGGGACAAGTTTAACTTTTACTATGTTGATGTAGGTCCTGACTGACTGTGTTATTACAAAATGGGGTTGATGTAAATCACAGCTTGTGTACTTTACAAGAGAGTTATCAACTTGACTTTTGTTCAAGTACTATTATCTCATTTTGCATATGGTTTATTTGATTATTATTATCATCAATATTAAATATGATGATTCTACTTATGTAATGATGCTTGGTATGAATTTTCTAAATCATATTTTACCACTAAAATCCACTTGATGACAATACATCTCTAAATTATATACCATATGTTGATGGATATTTAATTTTGTTGATATTTTGTTGTTGATAATTTATCAATAATTAAATGCACTTGTCAATACTACTGCAGTAATCCATAATAGTCAAACCAACTGTCATCAAAACCACTCTACGAAATTTACAATTATTCAAAAATTTACTACGAAAATTCAAGTGACAAATGATGCAGTGCTTACTCCAACAATCTGTCATAAATCTTTTTATTTATTTTCATTTAAAAATTAAGTATAAATTTAACTTTTATATAATAGTATATTTTTTATTTTTATTTTGTTTAATAGAGATTTTTCGTTGGTAGATTTATGGGTCGATGGAGAAAAGCCTGGAAAATCAAGGCTCATAGGTAGAAAGAGGGAAAAAAAAAAAATGTAAAAGTGATTAAAAAAGAAAAAAAAAAAATTAAAACAAGAGTTAAAAAGAAAAATACGTAACTCCAGTGGTAACGAGAAACTAGTAACAATGAATTCCAATGCAAGAGTGATACATGGTCCTGGCGGGGCGCCAGGGTTTGCACTGTAAAATTGCACCGCGTCGCTAATGCGACCTGCTGCGATTCCACTCGTCTGCACGACCCGACGCTGTTTGTGCTTTTTTTTTCTCTTTTTCATCATTCTCTTTTCTCCAAATTCTTTTTTAATATATATATCTTTCATTCAGCTGATTTTTTTTTGCTTTTTTCTTCTAGCTATTGCAATTAGTTGTTTTTTTTACATCAAACAGCATTTTATTTTGTATTTTTAATGAAAAAAATTTATTTCTATTATTGTTTTGTATAAAAAAAAATATTTGTAAATTGTTGAATAACGGTTGAATTTGACTTTATCGCGCGGGGTTGAAAGAAAAAGATTAAGATAACGATAAGAAAAAAAAAAAAAAAATGAATAAAATAAAAAAGGTAAAAATATATGTATATAGAGGTAGATATATATATAAAAAGAGGATTCCATTGAAGTGAAAAAAAATCAAGGTGGAGAACAAGGGGGGTTTATGCTAATGTTGATGGCCCCATGTACCCTTTTCTTCGCCCTTTTCACCCATGCTTTCAGCACGCGTTCCTGACCCGGCACTGTCACGACTTCAGAACAATGGCGTCGATATACATGTCTCATTTATATACACATATTCGACGATACATCGCGAGTTGGCATGGTTCAAGAGGCAGGGGTAATATTTTTTTTATTTTATTTTTATTTTCTTTGTGTGCCAAAGACTATATTCACGTATGATATGGCCAAGAAAGACACAGAGGCTAAGGTATATATTAAAACTTCCAGAATACAATTTTAGTTTATCAGGGCTTTCGATATATACTTGTTGAAATATATATTGTCAGCTTAATAACAGAAGGCCTAACCTTTTTTTTTTAATATCAAGTTTTTTTTAATAGCAAGAGCAGAAGTTTTTTTTTTTTTTTTTTCAAACTTTTTGAGGTTTTACATAAATTGTTTGAGGGAAAAAAATGTATATGACAAAAGAGCTTATGTATTTTTTTTGCTAGTTTTTTTTTGGATGGAAGAAAGGCTTATGTCCACGGCATATGCTTTTTCATTGTGAGCTTTTTATTTTTGATTAAAATCCCATTAAAAATGTAAAATAAAAAATTCGTTGAATTATTTATCATATTAATTTTTGGCAATTGAATTTTTCATATTTATTTAGAACATTTTTAAAATAAGTAGTGGCACATAGAGTTCGACAATCAACATAGGCTTCTAATTTATTTTCATTTAAATTTTAAAAAAGATAATTGATATTTAATTTTTAAATCCATTTTATTATTGTGCCTTTTTTTTTAATCAAGCAATAAAGTAAAATAGAAAAAGAATATGTAGGTCTTGGAATAAAAAAAAGATTTAAATATTTATGCAACGGATGATATAAAATAGTAGAAACAAAAGTTACATAAAGATTGAGAAAATAATAAAATATAAAAAAAAAAAAGGGATAGAAATTATGACCCGCATTTTGTAGCATCGACTCTTAAATATTTCTAGATATATCCAGAGGGATTTAACATTGCATTTCAAGAATATATACTTGGCTACCCCTTTTGCTTTACGCTCCATATCCGTGATGCACGCGCGCTAGCTGCTACGTTTTTATTTTTCTTTACTTTATTCTTTTACCTTTCTTTTTTATTTTTTTTTTCTTCTTGTACTTTCTTTGGCATCAGCAAAAGAGACTCGTCCTCGATCCATATAACCTTTTTTTTTTTCATATATATACATTTTTTTCTTTGCCAACACGACATTCATTTTGTCTTTTTATATTAAAAGAATAGAGCAATCATAAAAATATTTTTTCAACAGTATGTAAAAATAAAATTGTATTTATAATAATTAAAAAATAAATGTTGGTTATAGATTATCAATAACCACTGCTATTTTTTAATTAATTTGATTAAATATTATTTATTTTTTTTTGATCATTTTAATGGAAAAATTAAATTCACAAAATTTCACTTTGATCTTTAACGAATAAATCATGTCACTCATCATTTCGATATCGACTGTCGAATTTACAATTTAATATTATTTAAAAATGACTATTTACAAATTTAAACTATCAATATTAATTTTTAATTTTTTTTTTTAATCCATACGAGACCGACGGACGCGCTCCACGCGGCTGCTCTTTGTTGTCAGGCAATTCAATAATATTATTTCAAGGGGATTCAATTTTTCAGCAATAAATAATGCTTGGCCAACGACGAGAATTTTTTTGAGAATAGTCTGAGTCAGTCTCTATTTACTATACAAATTTGAAAAATATCTGCTCATGCGTTTTCTCAGGAGAATTTTTATAAAAAAAAAACCAAAAACGAAAATAGCGCTTACTTGGCCCACTGTAAAAATTATAAAAAAATAAATTATATTTATCAATCAATTTTCATAAACAATATATAATTTTTTTAAAAAATAATAATAAAAAATAACGTTTTTTATTTTATTTTTTAAATTTATTTCTGATACTTGTGTATTTGGGGCAGGATAATTTCAATTTGAATTTGTAGAAGGGTATATAATGGTCCGTAGTTGAAATGCATGGCAAGAGAAATATATATATAAGAGGGATAATTTATTAGGGCCAGAGGCAGTATGAGAGTCATGCGCTTCGAGCTAAAGTCCCACAGGTGAAACGAAGACGATGTATACTCGCATTTCACCTTAAAGATACTTGCAAGTTGCGTGTGAGAGTTCACGCGTAGGGTCACGTGAGAATTGCTTTGACTTCTCTCTACATGCATACACAATTTATTTTCAAGTTAATGTAACCTAAACGTGCATCGTATCATTCTCTTACTACCATATATACATTTACAATCTTTATATTTGATCTAAAAACATTAATAATACTTGGCTAACATCAGAAGCAAATATTTGTCGTTTGCACAAATTTCTTTTCTCCTTCATATCCATACAATTCTTATAATAATTTTTTTATTCATTTTTTTTTTCAGTGTAATATATTTATAAATATTTTATAGACTAATATATGAACAATATAAATTTTACAGTTTTTGGTTTTTAATATATTTTTTTTATCAATGAAAGATATATGTAAAAAAGGTGTAGAAAAATAGAAAAAAACTTAACTATAAAGTATTTATTTTTATGATTATTTTTTTAAACAAATTTATAAAACTACTATTGAAATAAATATCACTACAATCAATAGCAGCTACTTTCATAAAAGATATAATTAAGTCCGACATGTGCACATAACTAAGAAATAAAAAAAAATCATCTACCACTTTAATTTTTTGAGTATCAATATTATTTTTACTACTATCAATCTGAAGCAACCCGTATAATAATTAAAATATCTACAACGAAAAAATATGAGTTTATAATTACTTTAAAAATTTCGTTTTTTTTTTTTTGATTATCTTTTTTAACAAATTTATGAAACTATTATTGAAAAAAAAATTACTGCAATAAATAGTAGCTAGTTTTAAAAAAGAAGTTATTAATTCCGACACATTATGAAGAAATAAAAAAAATAAAAAAAAATTTAAGGCTTTTATTTTTGAACGAATCATGACGAATAGTTCGAATTCGTAGGTAATCGACTATTTAAATATTCGCACACCCCTAGATAAAATATAATTTAAATTTCTTAGAAATTTCATTTCTATTCTACACAGAAAAAAAAATTGAATAATAATTTTATTAAAAAATTAATTGTAAATTAATCAATAGAAAAAAAATTAATTTAAAATTGGCATTAACTTCCGGCATATAATGTCAGTTTAAATAGCCAAAAAATAAAAAAATTAAATATTTTTATTTCATTGTAAAGATTTTATTTTGAAAAATAAAGTGGTATGCCACAGTAGACACCTGGCTAGCCTGATACAAACAACGTAGCATTTGCTGGTTTACCTCATCCTATGTTAGCTTATCGTAACGTACGTCCAGCTTGTCTTATCAAGAACCTCCATGTATACCTGCACACCCAACAAGTCAACCATCCAACCAGTCAAAGTATCCAACTAGCCATGCATTTTCTCGCTTTAATTTAAACCTTATTTATTTATATATATATATTGGTTCTTTGGCTTGTTGGTGATTCTAACCAACATGGGCTTTTATAAACCCATGATTTTCCAATGTATTTTAACGTTGAACATGGAAAATCGAAGGATCAGTTTGTTAGGGAATAAACGTTCAGGCATAAACGTTGAATTGCTTTATTTGGTGCGTGTAACCAAAATGAGAAGATACCATTTGGATTATGTCGATACCACAGCATCACAAAGTTTGCCTCTCTCTGTGTTTGCATGTGTGTGACAGAATAAGCAAATTTAAAGGATATATAGTAAATAGAATCATCCAATTTTGGTACCTAGTCACTATAGTCAAGCAAAATTAAAAGACAAAAAAAGTAAATTAAAATCAAACTGACAAGAAGTAAATAGATTTCATTTTTTTTTTTTTTCCTATCAAATATATAGTATGGGCAATGTCCTGTCGATAATTAATTTATTTTACAGATTGGCCTCTGCTTGTCACAAGAAATTTCGAAATTTTATATTGGATAAAACTTGGCGGTTTTTTTTTTTCATTAGATTTTTCATTTTTTTTTTTTGTTTTATTTTGTCTGATGTTGAACTGTGAAAGATAAGGAAAGAAAAATAAATAAATAAAACGATTTATTTGATAAAAAAAAAAAAAAAATTTGAAATAAAAAAAAAAAATTGAGATGGGGATGTAGTGCGATAGATGGACAGTCATTGGCAGCTGAGATTGGCTTGGTTGAATGTCACACGGTCTTCCTGGAAGTCCTTCGCACAGTAAAATTAGATTACTACGAGATTGCTGGTCTTTTAAATATATATACATTTTGCCACTGTTCTTCGTAGTCGTTTCTCTTTGGCTGTTTATATTCTTTGCCATAAACTACCACTCCAAGATGAGGCCTTATTTTTTTTTTTTTCTGTAATTTACCTTATTCAATTTTTAATTGAATATAATTTTGTTTTTTATTTTTTAATGCTTTTAGTTTTATATTAAAATAAAATTTTGATGAATTACGCATGTTATTATTTGGCAATAATAATACGTGGAAGATATTGAACGATAAATTCATATCACGCTATTTCTAGGAAGTTTGTGTTTTTTATTTTTACATGTGCACGCACGCACGCATAATTTAAACGCAGTTCGATAAAACTTGAGGAAAAAAAAAAGACAATTTGTCTGTGGGAACCAATTTCATTGCTACAATGTATAAAAATATTTTTGATTTATATTTTTTTATTATCAAGACTTTAATCTTCATTTCAAAATTAAAATATTTTTCTCACATGTTAACATGCAGGGGCTTAATTAATATATATACAAGGATTCTAACTGATGTTTAAAAAGGACCTTGTGTTGTCATCCTAAAGGTGCTTCGTTCACCGGATAGAGTGTTTGGACAAATTAATTTTTTCTGTTTCTCTTTCTTTCCAGAAAATTATGCTACTTCACCGACTCAAATAAAGGCCTCAGAAAAAAACATTTTGCGGTGAATATGCGGTAAAAAGTCAAGGCCTGAAGATTAAATAAATTTCTTTTACTTTTTTTTTTTTCTTTGATAATTTTTTTTTTTTTTTTTATTTACTTTTCGCTGGTGAATTATTTTACCACGCAATGGATCATTAAATATTCTATTTATATTTTTTTTTAAATGATTCATTCTTTAAATGCGTATATTATTTATTCTTACATAAATAAATTTTTTTTTTTTAAATTTTTTATCTCTTGCTACTGTCCACATTGCAAGATTATCTCTTTCTTTATTTATTTAATTTTTTTTTTCTATTTTTGAGACGATTTAAAACGCAGACATATCAAGTAAATTTGACTCTTTTTTTATTATTTTTTTAAAAACACAATAAATAAATTTTAAAAAATATTTAAAATTCAATATTATCATATAAAATAAATTGATATGTCGCACTTTGAGAAAGTCCGACAGTATTTTTTTGAAATAGTAAAAAAAATATTTCCAAAATAAAAAAAAAAAATAATAAAAAACTGCCACTGAAGCATGGTACAACAGTGTATTCAATAGACCCGCTTTTCACTGGCTCAGAAAGTGTGAAAAAAAAAAAAAAACCTGATATGGTTGAAAAGATTTTATATGTGAATGAACAACGACACAAGAAATTGAAATTGAAACTCATTTTTAATATATATCAGCTATGTATGACAAAGTCGAGGATCAACTTACAACGATATTATTATTGTTTGCATGTAGCATAGCTCAGCATATATAAAACAAAAAAAATATTAATATATTTTTCATAATAAATTTTATTGTATATTAACTTTGAGTATGTTGCAAAAAAAAAAAAATTAAATATTGCGTGTGTTGTTATACTTAATTAGCACATTAAATTACGACTTAATTTAAAAAGATAATATTCAATGCGTTTTTAAATGTTTTTTTGCATATAAAAAAAGAAAAAATTTATTTCTTCATGACTGTTGATTGCGCTTTTGCGCTGGTAATAGAGATTTTAATTCACCGGTAGCAAAGCCATTTATTAACCACCCGCGATGCGTCACGTGCCGGCATCTCTCGCGACTTTTTACCGTTCATTTTACATATATATGCACGAAGGCACAAAGTAGCCACTCAAATATTCTCAAAAAAATAATAAAAATATTATAAAAATTAAATACAAGTATTGAGAGAAATATATTTACATATAAAACTGTAAAAACGAGGGAGAAGAAAATGTTTAAAGCCAATGAAAAAATAAACAAAATAATAAAAATGGTTTGAAATAAGAAAAAAAAAAAATCGTCCAAGTGTCTATTAGGCACGGCCTGTATAATATATGCAGGGTGTGCAATTTTTGTGCTTGTGCGAAAATTATTAGCCTGCAGGTTTTTATGGACAAGAATAACCACTGCTTTCCCCTTGTTTCTATCTGCTCAACCACGCACACATGTTTGCTAAAAAAGCCTCAATTTTTTTCTCTAAGGTTATTCAAAAATAATCATAAAAATCTACATCACGATAAAAATCGCAATCTACAAATGATATATGCAAAAAATAATAAAGTTTTTTTTTTATTTTTTTAGAATTAGTTGCAACAATTGTCGTCTAGAAATTCTGGTTTTTCGAAATGTATATTTGTTTCGAAATGCGGAAGCTATGAAATTCGCGTGACGATAATTTTTTGTTAAATAAATACAATGTGTTTTGTTTTTTTTTTTCACCTGCAGGGAAGAGATGCAGCTGATGGGTGTGCAACCTTGCAATTTTGTTTTGTGAAGAAAAATAAATGTATATAAAAATAAAGTTAAAAGTAAAATCATATAGGAAAATAAACGGCAATTTTATACAGAGCTTAAACGACGCAATCAATCATTTTCGATCATAAAATTATTCACTTTTCTCACAAGTGGATGTTGTTATCTTACATAAAAATCTTTCAATTTATTTTTTATTTTTTTCCAAGTAAAAAGAATTTTTTTTTTTTGCCTTAAATTCGTAACAATTTGGATGTAATATTTTTGGGTCATTTAAATTATTCAATTGTACAAATTGATATTATATTTTCGAGCTGAAAAAAAAATTATTTTGCATCTATTTTAAATTTATATCAAATTAATTTTTATTATAATTTATTTTATATTTTTAGTGTAATTGAAAAATATAATTTAAATTATTTTTTTAATAATTTATATATATTTTTTCCACATGGATTTAAATGCAAGGACCATGAAATTATTAAATTTTTTTTTTCTTCAAAGTTCCAATCACTCGAAAAATTTATTGGCGATTATTTTCAAGTCATTTGAATATTTTATTTTTGACGATGCAAAAAAAAATATAACACATAAACTTTTACGCTTGTTTAAATGATTTTTTTAACAAACAAAAAAGCTTGCAATAATTTAAAAAATTTATTGAAAATTTTAAGTATTATTTGCACTAATTTGTGTCAACATTTCATATCATTTGAATATATCATTCAGCTGTAACAAAATTAAAAAGATAAATGCACGGAGCAATTAATTCGTTGGCGAAACACTTAAAAGGTTATAAAAAATCCTATTAAAAGATATTTAAAGGTTACATTAAAAAAGTAACATATCAAGATTTTTCTTTTATTAAAAAAACACAACTTTGAAAAAACATTATTTTTTTTTTTTTAATATTTTTTTTAATGCCAACTCATCGAAATAACTTTTCAAGATTTTTATAAATTTTTTTTTTTATTATTTCCAATACGATATTATTTCAAAAGATCAAAAATAATCTATAGAAAATTTTTTATATTTATATATTGTGAATAGAGTGCGTTTGTATAAACTTATCAATAAAAAAAAATGGGGTTATATATCTTGTACTTTAACAGTTTGAAATCACGATAAATTACATCTTTAAATCGATAGTTCAACTTATTGAACTGGCTTCATTACTTTTCCAGTAATAGAGCTGTAATCTCGTAACATTATTGGTGTGTCCTCTTAAGTCTTAATAACAATCTGATCATACTGTCTGACTCTATTTGAATTATGAAGCTGTTTATTTTATTATTTTTTTTTCATCAAAACTATCCACTTTTTTTTCACCTTTTTTACTATTTATTTTTCTTTATTGCTTTTCATATCTTTACATAATACACAGTCCATTAAAAAAAAAAAAATTGATATTTAATTTATCGCATCGAATAAATGTATAATTTTTTTTTTTACATTAAAATTTAAATTATATATTTCATCTCATTGAGCAGAAAAAAAGGGAAAAAAAAATGTTATAAATTCGTTAATATTATGAAATATTTAACAACAGTTATCAATAAAATTTATATAGCTGTTTTTGAAATTGTACAACGCATTTGTTAATTTGGTAATCGTTTAAAATTTGTCATACAATAAATCAATTGATGAACGGAAATGGCACGGCAATTTAGTGCCGTTAAATTGCACGACTCACCAAACTACTCATCAGGCTAAATGCGTTACAGATTTTTAATGGAAATGCTTGTATTTTTGTCTCTATCACTTTGATATATATTTTTACATGAACATATGTATGTCCGAAAACATGCATATGAATAATATGAGTGTATTGGTGTTTGGAAATTTGGGATGAGATAATACACCAGGACAATTATCGGTGCGCATCGGTACATCTGATCGAGTAAAAACATCACGATGTTTAACAATTTTAACATTTTGATTGACTTACTATAGTTCCAATGTATATATCAATAATTAATAAATATTTTTTCTTTCAATAAAAATTATTATTTATTTATATTTTAAATTTTATTAACGAAAATAAATTTATTTCTTTAAAAAAACCAAAAAAAAGAAAATTTTTTAAATTTTTCAAAATAATTATTTCAATTGATTAAAATTAATGTAAAAATTTTTTTTTTTTTTATTAATTATATTCAATTACTATATTAATTAACAGACTAAAGCTTTTGAAATTATTATATTTATTTTTTTAAATAGAAATATTAAAGAAAAAAAAAAAATGAAACTTTTTTGTTTGCAATTTGAAAAATATTATTTTACGATATTGAAATTTTTTTATTTATTTCAATTTCATCAGTCAATCAAATACGTTATAAGAATAAAAAAAAAAAAAAAGAATATAAATAAAGCGCACGAAAAATTTAAATGAAAGAGATGACCTGCGGTTTGAGGTCCCAAAACGATACAGTCTATTCACAAACCACATCGAGTGTCATGGTTTTCAGTAACATTCAGAATTTCAATTTGATGCTGATGCATTTACATGCTCCCATCCATCATATACTTGAAAAATATCAATTATCAGATTTATTGATTTTAATTATAAAAAACAATCAATATTGCTTTATAACATTCAAAAATCATTCAATTATTATTATTATTTTTTATATTAAAGGTAAAATATTATTTTTTTTTCAAATGAACGTAATTAAAGTACTGTGTGTCGTCAAAGGGATGGTTAAAATTTTAAATAAATAAATAAATAAATAGAAAAACGTTATACCTCCAAAAGTAAAAAAAAAAAAACAAATGTTTTTACTGTTAATTTTTTTAAAAATGTTTAAACAATTAAAAGAAAATTTAATTTAAAAATTTAAGTTAAAATATTTAAGAATTTATATAAATTGTTAATAATAATTTTAATTTATAAATTAATAATTCCCAGTAATTTATTTTATTGATTATTAATTTATATTTAAATTACGATTATTAATTATTATTTATAAACATTTTCTATTATTTTTTAAGCAGTTTTATTGCTTGTAAATTGAAATTTCGAATTTTCGATTTGACAGATGAATAAACTTATTATTTTTCGATAAAACTTTTACTGATTTTCTTATTAAAAATAAAATAAAATAACACTCAATAATTATTATTAACATGACAATATAAATAATTAAAAATATAAGAAAAATTTACATATGTAAATGATACATTTACACAAAGAAGTTGCATAAATTTTAATTGAAGCCAAACAAATTTTTGTGGCTTACTGTCAACACCAGCTTTCAAGCTTTTGTTTGTAATTCGATGAATAAAATTCCCTGTGTATAAATTTCAACAACAAAACTTTACAATGCGTGGATTTTACGGGTGATGATGTCACCTTTTATTCACCTAACGATGATATCTTTGTTGATGATTATTTTTTGTTTATTATTTAAAATATCAAAGCCCAACTAATTACAGCCGAATTTTAATACACAATTTCCCGGAATAATTTACAAAATCTTATTGTATATTTTTGAGTAAATTGTATTTTTCATTTTTATTTTCTTAATCGTACAAATAAATTTGGACCACCCTGCAAGAAGCAGAAGAGGCGTATGATTGTGACCTCAGCTATCTTACCTCACGATCACGCACGCACGCAGAACCGCCCACTGCGTCCACAACTTTTTTTTTTCTATCATTCTTTTTATTCTCTCTATCAAATATATATTTATATAATTTTTTTCATCTACTAACTTTATTATCATTTCAACATTTTACCAAGTCTTAAATAAAAAAAATTAACGTTATTATCGTAAATTGCATTAACGCACGTGCGTGTTCTATAAAAATAGAAAAAAAAATATAAAAACGTGATCTTTGTTAATTTTTTTATTCAAGATCATTATATCTGATCATAAAAATTTCGAAAGAAAAATTTTTAAATTACTTTGATCGATACAAACACAATAAATTATCGATTATTTTTATATGATTTTTTTTTTTTTTTATAAATTTTATCATAACTATTATTGTGTTGATTTTATAATCATAAAAATAATGAAATTTTATTTATTTTTTATTTATATATTATGTATGCGTAGGTGAAAATTTTTTCATTTTATTTTAAACGATGCGTTATATACTTGAATCTTCAATGTATATAATACCACAAAAGATAAAAACGATATAACGTTTCTTTTATGGATCCGGGCAATCCGGGTATGTATACGATTAGGTATTCCTATCGCTTCTGAACAATCTCATATTTGTACTCGTGCCAGTCTATTCGTATATTCTCTTTATCCTTATTATTTTTTAGTATTTTTATTAAACACTTTGTGCAATTTCACATCGACAACGACCAAAACTATCAGGGAAACTATTGCGGGGTTTGTATACCTTATACACTGACTCAAACAAATATTTTCCTTTTTTTATAAATAAATTAACAAAGTATTTAACTTTGATTAAATTCAAAAAATTATAATAAATTCAATTTCTTAAAAATACGAGGCAGCAGTGTAAAATGATCCACTCCGAAAAATATTTTAAATATTTTTTTTAATTCAGGTGAACAAAAACTATCACAAAAATTTGAATTTAACAAATTTAAAAAAAATTAACAGTATAAACACACTCGAATAATTGTTAAATTATGAAAAAATAATTGAAAAAATTTCAACTTTTAATTTTTAACGTAAAAAAGAATTTAAATTAATTTCGGCAAATATTTTAGTTTTATTTTTTTGAATTTTTAAATTAAACTGTCATAGATTTAAAAAATTTCTACGAGCAATTTTTTTTTTTTTCTTGTCTAACATGTTACCCAACAATTTTTTCTATTTATTAAAAATTTATTTCAAATATTTTTTTATTATTTTCATGTGTTATTTTATTTTCCAAACAATTGTATTTTTAAAAATTTAATTTTTTTGTATTTAAAATTTTTTTTTAACCATTATTTTTATTTTCCCATGTAAATACATAATAGATATACTTTTTACAGTATTTTATTTAACAAAAAAAAAAAGTATTTTTTTCAAATAAAGTTATGGCTCTTTATATTTTGAGATTAATCTTGGGATTTAAAGCTGAACATTAATATCAAGATCGAACTCGCACTCAGTGTCTGAGAGAAAAGAGGTGACAATACAAGCAACGTTGGATTATACCACGTCGCTGAGGTTCATAATTATTACCATCGTTGTATATATACATACACATAGCACCCACGTTGTATTTCTACGATGCTCCTGTCCTCCTACTTCGCATCTAATTGGATACTCGACGGTGAGTGCCCCGTGTCCCAGTCTCTATATCGATCTTCACTACTCCATCTACTTTTTTTTATTCCATTTTTTTTTCCTGATTCTCCGTGCCAGCCAACAACTCCAAAACAATTTTTAGTTAAAAAAAAAAATCCCAGAGAATAATAAATAATTGTTTACTTGTTTCAAATTAAATTTAAAATTACGATTACATAAAACTGCATCAATATCACGAGAAACCAGAAATATTTTTTCTACCTTTTTTATTTTCTTCAGCATGTTTTAAATAATTTTTTTTTTTTCAAATAAAAAACAATTAATAATAAATAAATAAATGACATGATGATAAAAGTCGAACTGTGCGAATCGTAAATTCTTGTGTTGTATTTTAAAATATACTATCGGAATAATTAAAGTTCAAAGCTAATTGGCTTAAAGACTCCCTCTGGCAATAACTGACTGTAAATATTATAAATATACATTTAATTACTCCAAGTTTTACAATGAAAAAAATAAAAAAAAATGCATTATGTGGGTGGTGAAGGTGGATGGTGAAAGAGTAAATATCTATACGTTAAAACCTTTGTCACATATATAATAAGAAATTTAAAAAAATATATAAATGGATGCGATCAAGTCAGTGAGACTTGGTGGTATCATTATGACTCGACAATTTGATATGGTACATTTTGTACCTTCTTGTTTACTTCCGTTGCTTTATTTTTATTTTTCATATGTATTATATTATATATTTTTATTTCTTTGGCATCATAATAGTGTGTGCTTTTGGCTGGACTGCTTTGGCCAAGCTAAAGAGGTATAATACGTTGTGATCATTAGCAATGATTTGTTGTTGGGCAGACTGCCCAATGACCTCAAAGTCCCGAGCGTGAACTTTAAGGGTGGGAGAACAAAAAAAAACAAGATCTCTTTGGGATCATCTTACTCACAGAAAAAATTTTTTAACTTTATATTCACATGTATTATTTTAAATTTTAAAATATATAAATTAATTTTATTATTTATCAACGATTTTATGAAAGTTAATTTTAAAATATATTGTTAAATATTATATTTATTTATTGTTTATCGTTGTCATAATGTTTAATTAATTTTTTTATATTTATAATAATATTTTTATACTATTAACACAACTGTCTGACTGTTTTTTAGAAGATTTTATTTTTTATTTTTTTATTAATATTCTAAATGAATAAAAAATTAAAACTTCTTGGACAAAAAAAAAAAAAAAAGATGAACCCATGGCTTTTCTGGCAGTAAAAATGAAAATAAAAATGATAAAAGCCTAAATCCGTAAAATTATATACCCCATTTTATATTAATTTTTTTTTTAAATTAAAAAAAAAAAAAACAATAAAACTTGTGCAGGAATAATTCCACAACTATATACTTAAATAATTTTATAGGTCATATGTGATGTAATCATAAAATAAAAGAAAAAAAAAAAAAAAAACTTTTTTAGTTATAATATATATAAAAAAGATTTGAAAAAAATAATAAAAAAGAGTCATTGTGAACGAGAGACTCGTTTTGCAAAACGTGACGAGTGGACACGATTTCAGTGCGTGAGTTTGGTCTTGGTTGGTTGATCGTCGAGAGAACCGAGCCCGGTGGCCCCCAGGGTGTGCTCCCTGCAGCTACGGTCAAAGTACAGAGCAGCTTGCAAAATAAAAAATAAAAAAAAAACGATAAGAATACTTGTATATAGGTACATATCTGTTTAACAGCAGATTGTTCAACTGTTAAAAACGTGGGATATCCGTATGAGATTTTCATGCTGACGGGGTAAAATTCTATCAGTATTAAACTTTAACCCTAAAAGTATATACATAAAAAAAAATATATATCAAACTGTTAAATTAAAAAATACATTAAATTTAAAACAAATAAATAAATAAATAAACCATAACAAAAAATAAATAAATAAAAATTTTAATGACTCAAGAATTCTAAATGACTGGTGATTTTCTAAAGCGAACGAGTGCACGCATTGCAATCTGCATAATAATAATAATTATAAAAATAAAAATAAAAAAAAAAAAAAGAAATAAATAAGTTTATAGTATGTGTATATGGTTGTATATATAAAACGCATTCACGCGGTCGTAAGATGATCTTGCAATGTTCGCAGCAAGAGAAAGAATTATAAAAATAAAATAAAAAGTTCATGTATAAGGCACCCAGGTACCCTTTTGCTCGCGATACGCGCTCTCGATGGGACTGCGGGCATCCAACGGGGCTCTTCAGCTCACGCGGGACGCTGATCTGTGACCCGGATCCTCCCTACCTCAATCCTCAAGTTCTCGTTTCTCTTATAACCATCTTTTTTTTTTTTTTTTTTATATTTTTTTTTTTTCTTCTAAGGCATTTTCTTCTTGGTAAGAACGAGAAGGACCTGGGTCCTCATGCTCCAGCATGTGCGCACTTCTCACAACCACATCAACACACACACACACACACACATACGTATTTGGATTAACATGAACTCTTTCTTTGCGGACAGAAATCGACGTTGGATATATATACATTGGCAGGATCCTTGAGAGCATACACACGCAAAAAATAAAATAAATAAAACAAGTACAGGAAAAAAAATAAATAAATAAAACGAATGAAGATGAGGAAATAAAAAAATAAATAAATTTAAAAAACAACAACAACAACAACAACGACCCCCACGAAGGCTAGATTTACCGAATACGTAATTTCACGGTCATAGTTCAGCCAATAATCTGGTTCATTTTGCAACAGAGTAGTTTTTATTTTTATTTTGATAAACATGGGAAGAATTGTGTGTGTATCGTTGGTAAATCTATGAGTCAGTTGTTGATTCGGTGTATACAAGTTTGCTCTATTCCAATCGCAAAATTTAAGGCCTGGTTTTTTTTTTCTTTTATAATTTTTTTGTTCTTTACAATGAGGTATAAAAAGTTACATTGTACTTAATTTAGTAAATGTGTAAAATTCTTAATGCACACCACACTGGGTGGATGATATATATAATAGCCACTGTACATACTTTTGATTTTTTTTTTTAATGATGCCTTCTTATTTTGCCTATACAATGTTGCACTTCCTAACAATCTCCACCTTCGCGGAATTTTTATCATGAAGAAAATACCGATTGGATGTAAATCCCACCCGTGATCGATCATTATTTGCAAACTTAACGGACCGCAGAATAATGTTTTTTATATTTATTTATTTTTTTTTTTCAAGTACAAATCGTGAATCGTGAGCAATGCTGACAGAATCCGATTTAACGATTCAGTTGAGTCGTCACGCTTCAATTTTTTTTTATCAACATCTTTTTAACTGTCGTTTATTTTATGACAATGTAGATATTAAAATTATATTTTATATACATGTTGTATTATTGTTTAATTTTTAATATTTATTTACTTATTATTAACGCATGAAAAAAAAATATTATTTCATATTAAATTTAACATTGAATAATAAAAAACTAATTTAATTATTTCATACATATATTTTTGTTTTTTTTTTTTTCTTCATAGTCTAATTATTATTTTTTAAATTTTATGATAAAGATCGCTGAGTAATTCAAGTATTTATTATTTATTTGATGTGGATTATGAGAAAAAAAAAAAAACAAAAAAAAATACATGTAATGATAATAATAATAAAAATTTCAGGGCAGTGAACTATATGAGAATCAAGAGGTGCTATCAAGAAGTGCGTGTTAAAAATGGCCCGAGGTGAAATGGCCGATAAGAGTTTATAAACTCACCGGTGGGTTTCTCGTTAGGTAGATATATATACGTATATCTTAATAGTCTGTAAGCAATTATTGACGAAGGTAGTTATCGCTTTCGTATCCACGCCTTCGCACATATAGTATTTTGTACCTTATGTGCGATTTTAAGATCATTAACAACCTATCCTATCTAAATTGATAATTAATATTGTAAATATATACAATATATATTTACAATATTTTTAACTTTGAATAAAAAGACATTTATTACTCTGATTATTTACTTGAATTTTCTACGGAAAAATACTTCAAAAAATCTGATAGAAAATATATATTTTTAATTTGAAATATGTCCATTTCTATCTCGATATTTCTATCGGAAAATTTTTGTATATTCTGACATAATATTTAGTCGTGATATCAATTTTTTTTATCATATCGCTTTCTAAAATAAAAGAGAGGAAAAAATTTGTATTCGCATTTGAGGATAAAATTGAAAATATTTCTATTGGACAGTTGCACATTTAGCAACGATTTGGAATATATAAATAAATGTGAAAGCATCAACGATTGCCAGGTCTGATGTTACATTGACAAAAGATGAGAACAAATATATCCAGGTACTCTTGCAATCTCGAGTCCATAGCATCGTATAATAAATATTAAAGTCTATAGTTTTTCCCGTCTTGCCCCGCGGGTTATCTGGCAAAGAAAAAAGAGAGTGAACGTTTCGATATCGTGAAAATACAAGACTATTATCTATATAGAAAAATAAAAATAAAAAATTTATATAGGGTGCCAGTATATTATTTGGCGTTGATCCAACCAGTCGCCGCAAGGCTCACTTCATGTTTTTCATCTTAGTGAGGTCCTGTTTCTACCCCACTCTCTCTCTCTCTCTCAACAAAAGACAAACATAAAAAATATAAAAATATATGCATATTTACAGTATATTTATATTTAAAAGAAAATGAAAAAAATATACACATAAAAAATTTGAAAAAAATAAAATACACTGAATATTTATATAAAAAAAAAAATGAAAAAAAAAACTCTATTCGTATATCGACAATGCTCGAAAATCCGCGTGTCCTTTATCATAATATTTTTTTATTTTTTATATTCTTTTGCTTTACTCTCATTTTGCCCATTTTTTCTTTATTTTATTTTTTCGTCTTTTCAAATATTTTGAATATTATAGAGAGAAAAAAATCATAAAAAAAAAAAAAAATAAAAATACATGTAAAAAATAAACAATCTACACTATTTTATGAATAGCTCCGTAGGCTATAAAAATATACTAACAAAAAAAATCGAAATAAAAAAAAAATACATTATATATATTTTTCCAAAAAAAAAAAAAAAAAATATTGTAATATATAAAAAAAATAAATAAATAAATAACAAGTCATACATGTAGGTAGGTATGATAATAAATAAAAAGACAATGTGAATATATACATATCGAAATGAAAAAAAAAAAAATAGTAAAATAGAAAATATAGATAGTGAGGGTAAATTTTTCTGGAGAGAGAATTTGAGTCGAATAAAAATGGCAATATAGAGATTTTCAAATAATCATAATTTATATTGAAGCGTTAAAACCAAGTTCATTGGCTTGGAGCATTGAGACTAGAAAAGAAAATAAATAAAAAAAAAAATAAAATTGTTATAAGAGAGAGAATGGATCAGATATTTCTTCAAGTACACGACCGTTACAAGAATGGCTTTGACGCTGGGCACCACGCGCGGATGATCCTTTGATCGTAGGAGGAGGTTGTTCTCGTGATCAAGCACGCGTTCCGGGTTCACGCGTTCAATTCGTCTTCTCTTTACTTCACTCAAATGCTAAACATATATTTATTTTTCATGTTATTTTATACATATAATTCTATTGCAATGTTGTCCTATTTATAAAAAAAAGTCAAATGCGTATCTCTGGATGCATACTGCAAATACGCGGTGGCATATATATGGCGAAAGACGGCACAGTGAGTATACACACAGGAAAATATTTAACATATAAAGAAAAATATATAAAATTTATATATACGTATGTGAGAGATGCTTACTCTCTTTCTTTCTTTCTTTCTCTTTTTCTCTCGGCAAACATTGCTGTGGGAACTGGAGCATTTGAAATATCTCTAGAAATGATTCAGCAAAAATGAAATAAAAGATACGGTATTACTTTGGAGTAAAGGGCACAGATATAATTTATCGATAAATCAACTTGATACTAAATTTTATATAAAAGCTTAGATATAATTTTATTTTTATATCTATGTTTGTAATGTGTATAGGTATAAGTCTTAAATATAAATTATAAAAATCAAGTATTATTAAATTTTTATCATAAGGCTAAAATTCAAGAAGAGTTTTTCAATTGTTTTGGTGGTTTCAATCGCACGTGATACATATTGTCCACGTATTTTAAAAAGTATTTACTGTGAACCAGGATACACTGTAAAAATCATTATATTGCGTTTCCAAGGATACCGTTTAATCGTTAAATTCAACGGAACTACTTGCATTGCGTCATGTTGAATTATTATTTATAGATTGATTATACAAAAAATAAAATTTATTAATGCTTTAATTGTGTAATTAAATCTATTCAAAAAATTTAATGTTTATTTTTTATTTGATACTCTAAATAAATTTGATAGATAAATTTTTTTAAGGTTTTATTTTTCTTTTTTTAAGTAGAAAAATGTCGTTTTAGTCAGACAAACTGAGTAGTTTTTTTCAACTACTTTTTTTTTTTTTTTATGAATTTTATTTATCAAAAATACTTTGTTATTTAAAATTGAAAATATTATTAATAAATTGCACAAATAAATACGATAAAACAAGTTCAATTTTTTTAAATTATATCTATTTATTTATATCTAAATTATTTTTTCTAAAAAAAAATAAATTTTACATATTTATTCGTCATAAACTCCATTTAATAATTTAAATTTCAAAAATTAAATTTCTCTAAAAAAATCAACTGAATAAATAATAAAAATTAACGTTTACAAGTGTGAAAAAAAAATCTGAATAAATATTTATTAATAAATTTGCATATTTTTCATTTATTTTTGTAAAAAAAGAAAAAAAAAAAAAATGTTGATAAAAACAGTTATATCAAACGTTTGTATAACAACAAGCATGATTAAAAAAAAATAAATATAAATAAAAAAAAAAAAAAAAAAGAAAAATAATCTCAGATTTAACATTGCATATTACGAAGAATATGCATTTATTAACGCGCCAGCGCCTCCTCTGTGGCATCGTGTTATCGCGATGCACGAACCGTAATGATAATAAAGCGTTGGCCGTGTGTGCTCGTTCGATACGCGAGAAAGATTTCTCGGGATACAACGCGAGCGAAACTGTGTGAGAATAAAAGGAGGATGAGAATAAGGATGAGGATGAGGACAAGGAGGACAAGTTTAAAGAGAATAAGACTGTTTATACTGTATATACACACCAACCATGAACCAACTGGTGATTTTGCATTTGGATAAAGAGTTGAATAAGAGAAAAAGAGACAAAATACATATATACAGTGGTAACCCGGCGCCGTTCGCATTTGTCATGTCAACCCTTTTGCCATCTTATCCCTCTTTTATAAATATATATACTTAAAATAGTATGTAAAAGCGCGTCTAGCATTATTTAATAACGAGATTCAAATATTCACGTAGACATATTAAACAAAAATAAATATAAATAATTAAAAAAAAAAATATATGTTTATATATATTGTATGTACGCATTGTATGAATATGTTTTTGTAAATATGTATGTTGCATACCTTTGTGTATTGTCAAGAAATACATAGACATTACACACATGTGGATAAACATCATTTTCAGATGAGCATGACTCAAACAAACATTATACGCAACATTCATTCAAGATATTTTTTTTTTTTTTATAAATATCATGTGATTATGTATTGAAATGATAATTAATTTATATTATTTTTTATAAAGATTAATTATATTTTTAACGCGGGTAGAAACACTGCAGTGTCAGTGGATTTGATAACGAAAAAAAAAAACATCCAGCATTTTTGATATACTAATTAACTGTAATTATTGTGGACGAAAAAACTAGCTTTGTTAGGGATAGGTGCACCTATATATATGATTTCAAATTTTCTCCATATTTTCTTTAGGCCTGAGGGACTTATATTTTTCATCTAATCGTGACAAAGTCAGTCAGACTCAAAGAGAATATGTATAAAATTTGAAGTTACATCTGTAGGTGTCAAAATCATTCTTTGAAATATATTCAAGACAAAAACTAACTATTCAATGAAACAGGTGTTAGATATTCTATATAAAAAGTATTGCAATGATCCCATGGAAGTAGAATAACGATATTATACAATTTTTATTTGGAATAACAATACATGGAAAAAACAATAACAGATTCGTATGTTTTTCTGCTTTTATTTACTGATCGAAATAATGTAAGTAATTTATTTATCATATTCTCATTAATGAGTAACTTAAATTTAAGTGTCTCTCATGTATACCTACTAAATAATAATTTCATTTAGCTAAATATTCAGCACCAGTACAGTACCAGTTTATCCAAAAACTTATTTATTCTGCTTTAATTAATTTACAAATTGTCATTTATATTTTTGTTAATTTTACTGTAAACTAGATTTTTGTTTCTCCGTTTTTCCTCGATTTTTCTTAGACTAAATAAGAATACATGTAAGTCGAGGACAGGTGTACTCCGCATGTGATTTTTCTCCGCTTGAAAATCTCACGGAGAAAATAACCAATCAAATGTCCGGAAGACCGATAATGGTTGTCATTTTTATACAGAATAGAATTATCTACGATAGGAAAAAAAAAAAAATTGTTCATAATAATTTAATAATAAAAAAAATATTATCTATCAATTAATCAGTAATTAATTTGTTAATTTATTGCATTAAATTATAGGCAAAATTACAGTTGGATAATTTATTTTATCTAAAAATACATAGTGGTCTTTTGAGTCGTTGAAATGCTTAATTTACATTCAGGTTTTTTTTATTCAATCAATGCGTGTGCGTAGGCAATAAAATTTAAAAAATTTATATTTATGTATGTTTAATGATATATATATATAAATAAATAAATGTATACTTGTAGATAAACACATGCACTTGTCGGTGTAGGCACTGGAATATCACACTCATCGTGCTACTGGCTTGTACATTTCTTTCATACTGTACAAAAATGTTTTTTTTTTTTTTTTTCGTTTCATACAACATAGATATTCAGACACGTCTCACAGGTGATATTTCCGGAAGAACATACATACGGCTAATCTCGATTTAGCATATATAGAAATAATTATTCTTGGTTGATTTTTTTTTTCATTTTTTTTGAGTAAATGTATTCAACAAGATTTTATTCACAGTGAGCTTGATTTATACCTTACCAACTCATACATTGTATATACGTCTTGATTTAATCAAAATTGATAATCATATATTTTTTATTATTTTAATTTTTTTTATCTATTTAAATTTTAAATAAAATTTATTTTTTTTCCTCATGAAAAATTACAGTTAAATTTTCTACTTTATTAAACATTTTTTTTTTTTCATATTTATTTTGTTTAATTATTATTAAAATTAATATAAAAATAAAAATATTATTCAATTTTAATAAATATAAAAAAATAATTTAATATTTACTTGAAAAAAATAAAATAAATATTGACAATAAATTTATTTTTAAATAAATAAATTTTATATATTTTTGTGAATTAATATTTAACCGAAAAATAATATTTAATTTTAATATATAAAATTGATAAAATGTAATATTATTTTTATTAAAAAATTGAATTATAATTGAAGTAAAAAAAAAATAAATAAGTATTCAACAGTTTAAATATTTTTTAAATAACAAAAAAAAAAAAAAAGAAGAAATTTATTTATTATTTTAGAAATGTGTTTATAAATAAATACATAAATTTTATATATAAAGGCGCCATGTTTTGCCACAATTTAACCAAGATACTTTGTGCGGGTGTGGATGATTCAAAGAAACGTGATTTATATAAATATATCGGTAAAGTTTTGCATGTTATATTCAATTGCGGTATGCTCCATTCAAAGTGTTACTTTATTGTGATTAAATACAACGAATGGTGAGATTCAATAAAGGCCCTTTCACCTTTGAACTTATATCCAAGAAAAAAAAAATATATATACACACAATATTAAAATATATAACACAGCTAAACTTGGTGAAAGAAATAAGGTATAGAATTAAAATAAATATTATTTAAGCGAAAGAGTATTTTTAAATGTTTCAAGTGTTATAAATTATTAGTGGTAATGGAGATGTACGAGGTGAGTAACAAATATAAATGATATTACCATATTTTTATTTATATATATTTTATAAACTCTGAATTCAAAAGGTTTTTTTTTTTTTTTTAACAATTTTTTTTTATATACACTGAGAGAAATATTAACTAAGAATTACAAACGTAAAAGAAAAAAATACAAAATAAATAGTAAAAACTGCGTTCCCCCGTCATTTATAAGAATTATTCGTATATTGATAGATAATTTTTACAATAAAATTATGTAAAAAATCTGGCCATTGACTATATACACTACTAAGCCATAAAATTTACACCTTATTGTAATTTCTGTTAAAAATGACTAAATTACGACACTCAAGTAAAATCTAGCAGACTGAGAATTTACCCACTACCGGTTTTAGAATTTACTAAATTTTATTACAAATTTTATTTTAAAAGTTGGATTTTTTGTTGCAGTTTGTGCTAGATTCACGGAGAATAGCAATCAATTCCCAAATATTTTTCTTCTGTTTACACGCTCAAAACTCGAAAACTAATTGTTAAATAAAAGTTATTCTTGATAAATTGTTTAGAAATAAATAACCAACAATAAACTCTGCAACCCCATACCTAGCTTCAACAGATATAAGGCTGTAGAAACTTGAAATTACATGACAGTTCAATCATTTGTTCAATCGGTCGGCCATCTTTGTGTTATTTCGTCCCACAAACAGAATTTTTAAAAGCTATAGTAAAAATATTTAAGTCTATGCTAACTTTTATATGTCTACATGATAATTTTATTATATATATAAGAATATTTATTAAATTGTGCAGTATTTTTATTCAACCATATAATAATTTTTATTGTTTTTAAACATGTATGTCTTATTTTAATTAACTCATATATCTAGATTAATCAAAAGTAATTTTTAAAATTGTTTAGAATTGAATTTTCAATAATAAACTTCACTCAACCCCATGTCCATCTGCAATAGATAACGATGTATAGAGGCTTGAAGTAACCCAACAATTTTTTGACATTTTACACATTTTACATAATTTTATTGTAGAATTCCGACTCTCGCGGCCAGTCCCAGAATTAAAACAAAAATTACAAAGTACTATAGTAATTTCTATCCAACCATGATTTTAATTTTTAGTTAAAATTTCTCTCAGTGTAGAGAACCTTAAATTTTCTCACGTTTCTTATCTCATGATAATGTAAGACTTGTGTCTCTACAAAATTCATGGTTTTCTATTTTTCTTTGAGTTTTTTTATTTCAACTGTACATTGGAATTTTTTGTTTTTTATTTTGTGGTAATGGTATTGGAAATTGCAGAAGGGCAATTCGACTGCACGCATGCAATATACAAGATGATAGGCGGGACTAGAGGTAGTTTACCACAAAGACAGACAGTTTGATAAGCACTTGGAAAGGCTTGTCCAAGTCATGCTTGCCTAGACATTCAGCGTATATATATGTGCATTAAATCTTTTGTTACATGGCTACTATTTTGTCATATTATTATTTTTTTAAAATTATTTTTATGTCCTGTATGGCTGTATCACAGTCTAAATGACACTCACTAAAAACACAAGGATTCTTGGCAATCGCATTAAAATATTCTTACTTTTATTTCATAAAATTAATATTTGAAAAATTTATTAATTTTTATTTTATCACGTACGTTATTTAATAAATAATCTTTAGTAATTTTTTTTATAATTTTTCAATCGGTCTTGCGGTATCAGAAGAAGATTTTGAAAAAAAAAAAATAACCGTTTTTTAAATCTATTTTTTTTTTTGCAGATAAACATCTGTCAGTAAATTTTTTAAAAATAATTTTCTAAGCGGATTTAAGGTTTGATAAAGGGCTTCAACTAAGTAAAAAAAAATACATAAACGCCAAATGCACGATATCTTTTTCTTGTATAAAAAAATCTTCAATAAATGTGAAAAATATGGATAAATTTTAAACATAAAATTATCATTGATATTTTTTTTTCCAACATCTTTATAAATCTGCATTGATATATTGAAAAAGAAAAAAAAAAGAATTTAAATCTAAAAAATTTGTAAATAAATAATCTTTAGAATAGAAAAAAAAAGAAAAAAAAAAAAATCTTTTACGTCGTTGTGTAATATATTTTTAAAGACAAATTTATATGCTGCATCAAAAACATGTGATTCTAAGATGGATAATTCAAATGGTATATAAGATGCATGATTTTACGAGGCACCTGGTGTTTTGAATGTTGCTCGATGAACCAGACTACATGTATTTGCTGACGAAGGTATACAAAAAAAATAAAATTAAAAAAAACCAAGAAGAAGGATGTGTATTATGATGAGAAAAAACTGTTTTTTTTTTCGTATTATTTTGTTGTTTAATAATTATATGCCAGGTAATTATTATTAGCAGTATTAATTAGTAATTTGATATATGATCTCGTATTTAAAAAACTAAATGTATAATTTCATATAAAGCATTACGCACTAAAAAAAATCTAATAGTTTGTTTTGTATGATAAATTATATGTACTAAATAATTGTTATATAAAAACTAGTCTGTTTATAAACATATTTACAAATGCACATATATATAATTTAAATTGAAAAAAAAAAATATATATACAACTTGATTTTAATATGTTTTTAGACGACTGCTAAGTTAAAAAGTTGTAAACAACTTGTATTTTACTTACAGAATATAACATCATCATAAAGTACATTTTATCTACCGTAAATCGATGCTCAGTGGTATTTCATTGTACGAGAATTTTTTTTTTTTTTATTTTTCATATAATATGTAGCTCAATTAATGCCAAACTTTTCAACTGATTTATTTCTCAACTCTCAACGCAATATCAACCCACTTTAAAACACACACACATTTTATTTTTTTTTATTATATATTTATTTATTTTTTTTTTCTTTATTTTACCTTTTGCATGTCTCACAAAAGCTTCACATCCTTTTACTTTGTTTCGTGAATCATGATAATAGAGTGAACTTAAATATATACGACTTTGGCTTCATATCGATTGATGTTGAGTCAAAGTTTATCGTGTCTGTCTCTACATGAATATATCTATATCCAATTTTACATATATACTTTTATGTTAAAGCATACCCATCAAATATAGATATTTATATTTCCAATCAAATTTTCTCAACTTGTACTCGTAAATTTTATTTTTAAATTGACGTTTGCTAGTGTTTATTGATTCATTGATTAGTTATTTATTGTTTGTCATTAAATAATTGTTAAGGTAATTTTTTAAAATGACAGTAGACATTTTATTTTAACCAGGTGAAAATTAATTGTGAAAATTAATTATACCTGGGTGGTTATAGTGTCAAACGAAAAGTTCAAATCACTTGAAAATTTGACTTAAAACAATACAAAAGAATTTGATTCAATTAAAAGTGGATAACAGAGCTTTTGCAAATAGAAAAAAAATTAATTACACATTCAATCGAAGGCAAGTTTAAATGATTTAAAAATTTGACAAAAAAATCCTCAAAATATCAAAATAAAATGATTGAAAAATTTTTCTTAAACTCACCAATAATTATTGCAGTTGATGACTGAAATTCTGGATCAAACTCTCCTTGGAATTTCTATAATCTGTAACAAATTCAACAATGAAAATTACAAAACAAATTAACTAATATTTATATACTTTCAATACAAGATATAAGAATGAAAACTTCAAGTTTTAAAAATAATTAAAAGTAAAAATTATGTTGGTAATATTAATACTGATAAATTTATTTATACATGGAAAATAGTTGAAGAGATATTCATCGAGCTTTTGGTATAATATATATGTACAAACTGTGCCAACACATAACAACCACCATAATCAAGAACATTTGTTACATTGGTTAAATTCATAAAGCTCATTGTTTCATACTAATCAACACTCAAGAATCTCCAATGAATGATATATACACATACAAAGCTTGATACTAATTATGTATCAACAGTACATCATATTATTATTATCATTACAAAATTATTTCAATTATTATGTCAAATTTCAATCTAAAATATATACATTATTATTATAAATTTTGTATCAAATTTACTAAAATCATACAGTGAATTGACATTTTGTCTTTAACATTAATACATCGTCTTGATGATTGTACGTTTGTGTCAATAAATAATACAAATTTCTGTAAAGCGCTGAGAAAGCAAGTTGCTGAGAATGATTTTAGTATATATACACCAGGGAGTCCGGGCTTTATTATTATCCTCCAAGAAACTTTGCCTATCACACTGGAGACTTTATATATAACCGCAGCTAATTAACCTCCGTGATACAAGATTTTACCTTTCTCTATATATTTCTCAATATATATACTACATCTTTACCGGCGACTAATTATTTCCACTTCTGTTCTTTTGATTATTGTTCAAGGTTTTACTCTATTCATGGACATTACAACAATAATTCCCCATAGGAATTATTTTTAAATAATGGAAAAGAAAAAAACAGTATTAAAAATAAATAAAAACAAAAAATTAATAGACGATTTTAGGGTTTTTTAAATTACTAGAAGCTGATATTATGGAATTTTTTAAGAAATGATTTTTTTTTTTTTTTTTTATTATCTTCACTTATCCCTTAACCTTCTCTTGTAATTATTTTCATATAATTGACCCTTTATCTAACTTCAAAAAAATTATTTCTTAAAAAATTATTAGTAAAAACGAGTTTATATCTAAACCTACCCCAATCTACCCCTTACCGATCTCGTAGAAAATTATGGAAAAAATCGAACATTGTCTTTATTTATTCCTTAACCACCTTCCATAAATATTTTTATATAATCGGTCCTTTATCAAACTTTAAAAAAATGATTCCTCTAAATATCTTTCGAAAATACGAGTTTTTGTCCGAACCTACCCCAATCTACCCCTTACCGATCTCGTAGAAAATTATTTAAAAAATCCAATACTATCTTTATTTATCTCTTAACCATCTCCCATAATTATTTTTATATAATCGGCCTTTCACCTTCAATTATAAAAAGATTAATAAAAAATTAAAGTATTTTTAAAATTATAAAATTGATTTTTTTTTGTCAATTAATAAATACTTGATATTAATTAATAAATAATTTTTTTAAGTATTTATACAGTAATATATAAAATTATTGGCTATAATTTTAAATATTTACTTAAAAATTTTTCAAATAATTTTAAATTATAAGATTCTAAAAAAATATTCAAAAAAAAATCTTTGAAGTTATTAAAAATTATAAAATTACCAAGCGGTTTTATGGAAGAACAGTCGGAAATTTCTCGTGTGATTAATTGATGAGAGCTTTTTGGGGATGTAAATATGTCTTCACATTGATCATACAAAGAAAGCGAATTAACACATATTGACATTGGTCACAATATCAAATAAACTGGATGAAATCATGTTTTGTTAAATTCAATTATTTTCATAAATGCCACCAGTGCCGTCAAAGTTATACACCAAACTTGCAACCGGCTATTCATATTGTCTTGTTTTTATATTTTTTATTTTTACTCCCTTTCTCTTCTTCTGACTATTTTATTTTCTTATTTTTTGTTAGTATATCTTTTTATTTTTTAGACCTTTACTACTGTTTTGCCTGGTCTTGTTGTTGTTGTTGTTGTTGCTGTTGTTTTTGATGTTGCTGCTGCTGTTGATAGTGATGGTGGTGTTGCTGGTTTCTTGTCCTCTTGCAACTTCGTGGAATTTAAGGAACAATAGCCAAGCTACCGAGAAGGGTATTTACTCAATGCCAGAAGCGCACCACGGAGTTTGGTATTACACTGTTAAGTTTCTATTATTCGAACGATCCGACAGACAACACTGATGTATTATTGTCGTTTATTTTATTCCTTATTGCACAATGATATTATTTTAATTTTTTTCGTTTATTTAATAATAAATTATGATGTATACACGAGTACCAGTCATTGATACTCCTTATTTATTCAATTCATTCATTTTAATGTCTATTCAATAAATATCATGATTTCTCAAGCATTACTTGCTTCAGGCTTAATTCAGCAAATTGTAATTGGATGTTGAATATTTACAGTGTTCATATACATCAGTCTGTCAATTTGTCAATGATCTATTTGAAAAAAAATTTAAACCTCGTTTCAGTCTATTTTTTTTTTTTTTTTTTGTAGAAATGAAGCAACTGAAAATTTAAATCGTACAAAAAAAAATATTTGAAAATACAAATAAATATAATAAATTATTATATTTGTTAATATTAATATTGTATTTGATTAATAATAACTTGCTTAAATTTAATTTGGATATTTTGTTTATAAATTTATATTAAAGTTTATAAAATTAAAAAAAAATTATCTAGACAAGAGACATTACCTACTCAATATAAATTTTTCAATTGAATTATTTTTAAATAAATTAAATAAGACCAACAGAGACAATTAAAAATGACAAATAATTTATCAAATAAAATTTGGCAAATTATTAATTCTAAAAAGAAAAAAAATTAATGATATAAATTTTTTTTAATGTTAATTATGGAATTACCAAAAATTCAGTACGAAAAATATTAATAATTAATTTATATAAAAATTGAAAATAAAATAATAATAAATAATTAAATTGAAATATACAGAAATGTGACTCTTCACTAATGACATCTGCCATCTTAAAGTAAATTTTAATTCGTTATCACAAGCAATCGCATTATCATAGACTTTCATATATGCCATGTCAGATTCACTTGTGAATTCTATTGTTTAAATTTCATTCAATCTCTTATTCTATTATTATCAAATTCTCTTTTATGTTTTAGTTTCTTAATGTGTGTATGTAAATTCATAAATTGGTGACCTGACACTGTATTGTGTCATTGTTACAGTTGGTAACGTTGGTAATAATAATCATCCCCAACTCATACAACAACAACAACAACAACTCCAGCAAAAAAAAAAAAATAATTTCATTTTTCTAAATATACGTAGTCGGCTTACCACGTAATAATAAGACACTGAAGAAATAAATATCAACGTCACACTGCAATCAAATTAACTCGTCGCTGTACACTTTTAAAATTATTACAACTCTTGGAATTTGTTTTAATTTTTTTATTTATTTTTTATATACATTTATTCATTGTTGTTTTTATCACTGGTTAAATAACTATGTATTAAAATTGTCGAGTAAAAAATAAGGGGTGTGGAAAAATAAGGGCCTTTTTTTTAAAAAAAAAAAAAAAACTTTCTCATCTTAGTACCACAAGTCGCTGTTGATGGATAATGGATATATATATACATCTATTTGCAAACGTGAGCAATTTAATTTAATTTTTTTTAATTGTCAGTAAGTATCGGTTTCCAGGCCACCGAGATGGAAATACAATGGACACCAAGCCAGGCATTTAAGATCTTTATTCCGGAAATAATAGGTAGGTTTAGTCGTTAATATATATTTATATTTAACTATTTTATATACATTGATGACAATAATCTATTCGCATCGATAATTTTTTACAAACTCTTCCGCCAACGTTACAATAATTATTTTTTCTTTATACACAAAGATTAGATGAAAAAAAATATATAAAAATTATAAAACTAAAAAAAAATATAAATAAAATATAGCAGAATAATAAAAAAAAAAAAAAAAAAAATTAAAAAACAATATAGAGTATGGACCAGTAATGCTGTTTACGGCAGAGAGCCAACTAAACGGATTAGCGATGACACAATTCCATCACTTTGTGTCTGACACTTGTCGAATCTACTACTGTGTTTATATATTTTTTCATTTCGATTTTGTTATTTTGTTATTGCTGCTTCGTACAACAACAAGCCATTTGTTTTTGTCACTCCCTCTTTATTTAAATGATTTATTTTTTATAAAAACTCAATTTGTATTTTCGAGTCTTTGTAAAAATTCTCTTGAAAAAACTAATCGGTAGAAATTTTTTAAATTCGAACAGCAAATAGATAAAGACTTGGACTATTTTTAGAAAAATTCTCTTTATATTTCCGAGGTTTAATTTCGTTTTAATATTATGACCAGGATGCCATGTGTAACCCTTAAAATAGAATAAATTTATAAATTGATTTTATGATAAAAAAAAAAAAACTAAAATAAATTATTTGTTGGGTTGAAAATTGTCATGGAGATATTCCGAAATCCTTTCTGCAAAAGGTATTTTAAATGTATTATAGATAAAGGTATATAAACTTCCTTATTGGCACACGAACGGTCTAAAATAGTTGTCAAATATATACACAATATATTCCGTTAAATTCTACATGATATAAATAAAATACATATTCTCAATGCTGGACAAACAATAAATGCTTTCATGCAGAATCGTAATTAAATTCCACAATAATTTGCAATCAGTGAAATTTCTATATATACTTGTATAAAATACCACACACTATGTTTGTTAAGTAAACTTTGAAAATTCTTGTATAGGGGTTACATCATCACATATCTATATACAATATTATATCCTTTTTGTTTATATATTTTTGAATATATATGTAAAGAAAATTGTTGGATTATATATAGGCCCTCAAGATGTGTCTCGTGTTCATGTTCATTTCTAACCAACCCAACCGTGAAATCACAATTCAGTCAAATATACTCTTTTTTATTTTTTTATTTATTTTTTAGCTTCCTTGACTTCTTCAAGATTAAACATTCAACTTCAAACATTTCTTGGTTTTTTTTTTTTTTTTATATAACCATGATTTGTCGAGTATCTTTTTCAAATTATAGTTTTGTTTTTTTATTTATTTTATTTGGTCTTATTTCTCACGAAAAAGAAGAGAAAATAATAAAAAAAAAAAAAAATTGTAAAAAAAAAAAAGACAAATGAACAAAGTATACAGAAGAAAAGCTATTTTTTTTTTTTTTTTTTAGAGTTGAGAGTGAGGTAGATGATATACCCTGACGTTGAGTGTCACGTTTGTAGCAAACGACGCACATGACACAGCTGGAGTCTCTGCATAGAGATAGTACGTGCCTTCTATTGCTCGTACGCGTTACAGTCATTGCATTTATCTTTGTCTCTCTCTCTTACGTACCAACCACCCACCGACCACCCTACGTATATTTCTCAGCGTGTAGACCTCATAAACTCCATAATACTCTCTTGGTGTCTTTCACTGTTGGCTCATCTCAGTCATGCACAACATCACAACATACTAGAAATAAAAAAAAAAAAAAGAACCAACCATCACTGAGACAAAATGGAACACGTACAATATGCGTCCACATAGTTTGCAATTGTCGCAGCTGTCCAACTCATTTCTATATACTTCTATACCTTTGAAAAACATATTTACAATCCTATTTGACTCTCAACACACGTGTTATTTGTTAGCTCATATAAAAATCCAACTTTTGGCTTTAACAAATAAAAAAAAAATAAAACTTGATATGAATTTTTTATATTTTTTTTTCATATATTTTATGATAAATAAAATAATATATTTGAATTTACAGGGACCTTATAAGCAAGCTCAAAAAAATAAATAAAAATAACTAAATCCTGATGTGAAGTTTTTTAGATAATTACGAAGGGCTATTTATTGGTGTATAGTCATGATGTCACTCTGAGTTTTCGTTTATTTATTTAACAACAAACGTAAGGCTGAAAAATTATGAAAATTTGTAAATATATAAAGAAAAATTCCCTGAATATTATCGACTATATGAATTTTCAACCAAAACGTTTGTTGTTGAATAAATAAATACAGAAGATCAAGCTCTTATGGTCCAGCCGATGGAAGAGATGCATAATTTTCTTGTATTTTTTGACTAAATCTGGCCATGAATAGACCCTTGGATAATTATAAATATGTCAGTGTATATGTGAATACAAAAAAAAAGTAGTTTAAAATTTAAATTATAGTCTCTTTTTTTACCTCAACATCAAACATGTTCTATTTTTTTTCTTCTTCTTTTTGAATTTTTTTTTTTCGAGCTCTTTTTCATTAAATTTTATTTTGATGATTTTTATATATTTTATTCTATGAGAATTCAGTGTATTTGCTTCTGTTCACGTAGTTATCGTTTTGTATAGTATGTAAGTTCTGGATGGACTTTGCCTTCGGGACACTGGGAAAAAGGGTTGCAACGTGACTGTTGCAAGAAAGAGAGTCTAGACTGGACTTGAGTATTGAACCAGGAGGAAAATTCCCAGTCACGATCTAGCACGCACGCTATGCTAGATCTGCAATAAAGCTTCAAAGAAGAACTAGCCTTTGGTATATAATAAAAAAAAAAAATACTTTTTTTTAAACATTATTTTTCTCACAAGAATTTACTTCATATGATTTTTTATTTTTTAATATGAAATTTCTTTTTTTTTCGATCTTATTTTCTTGATTGTTCACTTGTTTTATACATTACTATTTTTATATCAGAAATAATGACAGGTCAATCTGGAAAATATTATATACAGCATTATATCTGTAATCAGATTATTTTATTTTTTTATCTGTATTTTATTTTTTTATGATTTAATTTTTTTAATATTTTATCAAATCACATTTATCTAGGCTAAAAATGTCGATGTAAATTAAATTATTTTCAACACAATTTATTGACAATCGATTTTAAATTTTAAATGACGCATTATTAGTAATTAAATAATATTTTTTTTTTTTGATTTAACATGTCCATTAGTTGGTACGTTGAAATATACTCGGGATATAATTTTAATTAATTAAATTCGCTAGATTTAACTTTGTGTTATTTGATATTTGTGTGCATATATATAGATGCACGTGGCACAGTTGGAAGGTGAAGAGGTCATTGTATTAATTATTGAATTTTCAACAGCTATTTTACTGTCAAGATATTTATATAACACTCTCGTGTACTTAAATTTTATATAAATACACAAAATGACAAGTTAAACTTTTCAAAAATTTCAATTGTCAAAAAAATTAAATGTGGCAGTTTAAATTACTACAGTTTCATTTCATTTTCCGGTTTTGAAATATAAAAACCACATATTAATTATTGATATTTGTCATTTTTAAAATTTCTATTTTTGTTATTAATAAAACAGTTGAGCTTTTTTTTTTTTTTTCATATATGATTTTTGCATTTACGAGCTGTCGGAATATTTTATATTTTTTAATTATTATTAAATGCATAGTTGAATATATTTTGAGAGTTATAATTTAAAAGAAAAAAAAAATAATAATACACATATAGCAGCTGAGATGTCTCTGAACTTTATCATTACAATTTATTGATTTTATTTTTTGTTCTTTTTATGAGCTTCTTTTCTTTAGGAGCAAAAAAAAAAAGGAAAAAGACTTTTGCATATTTAGCTTATGCAATATGCATTAACGCATATTCGGGAGGGTGTGTACCACGTGAACGCGTCAAGTGTTGTAAACACAAGGTTTTACACATGGGATCTGAAGGTGTATGTTAGTACACCCTGAGGACTAACACACGTGTCTATATGAACAACCAAAAGCTGGAGGGAATAAAACGCATTAAACTGCTCCCTCTGGAAATGCGTTGGCAACAACTTTTATATATATGCACTTTTAACCCTTTTGTTCTCTTTTTTTTTTCATTAATTTTTTCATCGAAACATCTTGTGGCTAATTAGCTTTCCTGAGTATTATTTTTATTCTTATTTTTTTTCATCAATTGTAATATTTATAATTGAGGTGAATGAATTTTTAATGAATGATTAACGTAATTGAAAAAATATTTGATTTTTAAATAATAATAATTTTATCGAATTTTCATTCATATTATTGGCGTTTTTTTATTTTACAAATAGAAATTATTATTCAAACAATTTTTATATATTTTTATCATGAAAGATTGGTTATTATTTTTTAAGTAATTTTAATTAGTAACTGGCGGAAGTAGAAGAGAATTTTAAATACAAGAGAAAATGCAATGACATGATGAAGAATTTATATTTAAGTTGAATTTTTTTTTTCAAATCAAGATATAGTATAATTATTCTTCATAGTTCATCGAGTGAGCTGTGGTTAAGTGGGCTAGAGCCCTGCCTACAGTACTTGTGGTCTCGAGTTCAAATCTTAGAAGTGTCTATTACAGTGAAAATTGAATTTTTGTGAAGATGACTGATAAAAAATTATTCAACGTATAATCTTGCATTTTCCACAGTGTTTGGGGCAAATATAATCTAGCATAGACCATGTGAACTACGCACTTAGTCTACGCCAGAATATATCTGCCTTGAACACCGTACACTTTTCTTTTTCTTTTTTGAAAAAAAGATAATGTAACACACTTGTACATATTCTATCTATTTCTTTGTCACAATTATCGATGACAACTGTCCTTTTCATATGAGGATTATTCGATTTTTTTAATGAGTAAATTTTATCTGAAAATAACAGAAAAAAAGTGTTCTTTAAATATTTTTAAAAAAACAAATAAACGTTTGGAATATTGAATAAAAAAATATAAATTTTAAAATTATTTTGATTTAGTATTTTTTTTTTCAATGAATGGTATATTGTAAACATAAAAAAAAAATATATATTATTAACAGCTGTCAAAAAATTAACTATCAAATAATAAAAATTCTCAAATTTAGTTCACTTTTCGTGTGTAAATGTGTAAATCAAAAAAAAATAAATTTACAAGTATGAAATGAACACATAGCAAAAAAAAACATAGGTTTTCAATTTTTTTTTATTAATATTTATTCATCGAAAATCATGTATTAATCATTCAACTGTAATGTAAAATGGTAAATGTAAAACGTAAATTTTTTTTTTCCATATGATCGAATCTGCAAATGGTTAGCATATACACGATGACATGATTCGAGGAAAACTGGATATATCAAATGGACTGTACACTCGCGATTACCAATATCCATCTGCATTTCAATGCATGCGTGTGATACACACACACATTTTAAATTTCACCCGAAGCAGAATGAAAATATAATTTTCTTTTTTTTTCAACAAAAATATCAATACTGATTTTATTAAATATTTATTTTATTTTCCATATTTTACATGTTGTATTTAAAAAAAAAAACAAATATTATTTTGACCTGTTGAAAAAAGGTAAATAAATAATTGTTTAGGCTTTCTTTAATTTTTAAACAAATATTTAATAAATAAATTTAAAAAATAAATAAATAATTTAAATTGATGAATTTTATTGTTAAAAAAAAAAAAAATTATTGAAACTCAATTTAATTTATTATCAAATAATTCTGTCGTTGTGATTTTTATTTTTAAAATGCAACGACACATTGATGGCGACGGATAGTGAAATGTCGTTGTCATTGGCAGAAATGGAGACAGAGAAATAACTAAAAATAAAAATACACACAGAGAGAAATAAAAAAATAAAAAAAATACATTGTACAGACGATTGCACACGCGGGGGTCATTATAACGAGGTGGCCATGTCCAGTGAGTGGCAAAGGGTTTCAGAAGGCACATATACAAGAGACATCAGAAACTCGTAATGGGAGCTAGAGTATAAGACGAAGATGTGCCACACAGACTGAAAAAAATTTATATAGCTTTTATATATACACAAGAATAAGATGAAGAATAAATATATATTTTTTTTTTTTTCATTTTAAACATTCACACACGCAGCATTCAAAAACAAGCACAGGCAAAATAGAAAGACGTTCAAGTATATATATATTTTCAATTGGTTAAAGTGAGAAAATAAAAAAATAAAAAATTGTCGATATGCGAATACGTGTGATCAGGTTATATACATGTATTTTGTATGGAAAGAAGCCACCGTATCTCACTGGCTAAAGTTACTTAATTGACACGCGGCGCGTCCATAACACATCACGACCCCCCAACCAAGGCTTCCCGCCATTTCACATCGCACATATCCATCTGTCCTGTCATGCCACTTGTTTGCAAATATCCTTGTCCAATCATTGAAATTGGAATGCTTCATACTATGCAAATATACATTTATTTTATTCTACGAAAAAAAAAATCTCAATTATTATTATCAAACCTCCTAAGGTGTCGCAAGTTCTTCATTAAAATTTAAAAAGTTTTCATTGAAAATAACAATAGAAAATATTATCCAGCAATTAATATATTTTTAATTCTAAAAAACATAAAAAAATCCTTCTAAATTCTGATCAATTATTTTATTTTTTACATAAAAAACCAATTTCTTAAATTATTTTTTAAACATCCAACTGATTTTTAATTTAAATTTAAAAATATCATTTTATTTTTAACATTTTATTCTTCATATTTTTTACGAAAATAAATAAATTAAAATTAACAAAATTATTAATGACTCATCATTACTATATCATGAATATTTATTTCAATAAAAATCAACTCAATCTACACCATAAAAAATATTAATTATTAAATTTCTAATTTTAGAAAATACATTAATTATCAACTTTACACGATCGATCACGCCTATTTATATATTACAAGCATGCCGTTGGGTAATTTATATATTCAAAAAAAAAAAAAAAAAATATTTAGTACTATATAGTATAAAGATCGTAGTAAAATGATGTTCATACCCACCCACCCACACACACGAACCACATACATATCGCATCTCAAGAAAACGAACCCTTTTTATTATTATTTTCATTTATTTATATTTATTTTTTTTTTTCAAAACTTGATCTTCTGTGTCTCGTACAGTGTCTATTGCAGAGTGACGGTAATATACCCTTGCTTTGTGTATTTGCAAATAAACAAAATAAAAAATAAGACTAAAAACAAGTAAACAAGCAAAGTGGCCATGTGTATATGTTGTGTGTGAGAGAGCAGAGGTGGATTGCAAAACAGGATGAACGTTAAATAAATTGTGTATATGTATAAAAAGTAAATAAGTAGTAGTTTGCTCTGGATTCCGGACGCGACCCCCGCAGATGACCCGACGTGAGCATCACCGAGTGCCTATATTCTCATTCTTTGTTTCTATCAACTGATGCAGCAGCAGCAATAGCAACAGCAACAGCAGCATTCAACTTATATTATCCTTTGTTTTTTTTTTGTTTTTAGATTTTTCATCTTTCCCAACAAGCACACACATTGTGTATAGGTGGATATATATAACTATCCCCGCCTCAAGTTGTTACACGTTAAGCGCAATAGGTTGATAAACATAGATATATATATATTGAAGCACGTTCTTCGTGCTCAGTGGAGTAAAGTACCCAGGATACCAGTTGCCTTAGGTGGTATTACTGTAACGCGGATGTGTCTGAGTCGAAGCATGCCCTAGGGATGGATCCCAATGTATCCTGTCGCGCACACAAAACGTGATCCTACATTGTCACCATGTATATAACCTTATCTTCACATGTATACTCCATATATACTCCATGTTTATTATTATGTGTATGGATAGATGTGTGTTTGTGTCAATGCGTTTATACATATTTTAGACAATACCTTGGGTTTGTAACCACAAACTATACAAACTATTATATCTCGCATGTATGAATTCATAGGTATATGCATTTATTAATCGATATAGGTGTGCAGTATGTATGGAAACATAAATGCCATGCGTTACGAATCGAATAACATGCAACATTCATGCATATGTTGAAACATTGATACTCGCGTAACAAACATTTTAGTCTAACACTATGGTATTCCATCGAGGTTTATTTGTCACTGGGTCTATGTGAAGTATATTAGATTAAGAATGAGACATAAATTTAAAAAGATAATTTGAGTAAAAATATTTAAGACGAAATCACTAAATTTAAATTGAGATTATTTGGAAAATTAGATTCAAAGTGGAATACAGATAAATACGAATTTAAAATTATATTTAAAATTTTAAAATTTTTTATTCAATTTCATAAATTAATTAATTGTTAAAATATTATTTATTATTTCAATTGTTAAAATAAACATGTAAAACAAAAGCTTGTAATTTTGTTTGTTATTTTTGAAATAAATTTTTTTTTAATTTAATTTTTTAATTGGTAAAGAAATTTAAAAAATATACAAATGAATAAGTGAATTTTTGAAAATTATCTAAAGCTTAGAAAATGATAAAAATATTGTTTATTATTTATTTTAAAAACCCATAAATATTTGGTAATTAAAAAAAAAAAAATTTAAAAATTAAAAATTGTATTTACTTGTTGTAATTTTAATTTACTTTTCAAAGCTAATTTTTCATTTCTTTTTTAAACCTAGATAGATTAATTGTAATCAAATTAATACACATTACACTAATTTATTCAATCGATAAACTATAAACTCAAACAGTTAAGTTCAAACAATTGATTAAGTGTTCATGTATTTTGATAAATGTATTCATACTTAAGAATCAATGAATTGCACATTACGTTGTTCAATATATACTTATGACCCCGCTAATTTCAAGCAATTCAATGATGTACATTTGTACATCTATATAAACCATTGTTTAATACTCATCCAATCGATATCCCTTAAACCCATGATCAATTAAAAACCGTTAATGAAAAAAAAAAAAAAAATTGAAACACACACAAATAATTCAAAAAAAAAAAACAAATTTAATTAATTCCTTACAGTGCTATTAATTAAATTAAAATAATATCATAAATATAATTTAATCCTGCTTTATTTTTTATAATTAAAACAGCGTAAATTATTTAAATTGATAAATAATCAAGTAACGTTAGTGATTGATCAACATCCATGAATGACATTGTTGGAAAAAAATTGCCTAAGAATATCTCTTTGGTCAAGGGCTTGTGCGTTTACATACGCCCTTGTGATTCAACAATGTGCATTTTTTTACATATAATAACTCATGTGTTAATTTTTATTTTTTTCTCATCTTATTACATCACGCAGTTCATAGGGCATTTAATCAATCATCAAGGCCCCAACGCATTATCGATATAAAATTTCAAGTATTTTTATTTTTTTATTATTTTTACTTTGTCTTTTGGTTAATTAAATAAATGCTAAATTATTCAAGACACAGTAACAAATTTTATTTAATTTTTTCAATTTATAGAATCACATTTGTCCATATGTAATTTATTTATTTATAAAATTTGTTTAATACAAATACGTAACAACAAAAAAAACATTTTATATTCATGCGTGGATGTTGAGCTGTTGTTGTTGTTGCTGTTGTTGTATTTTATTTTTAATCTGTATAAGGATATGTCCAAGTGGTTTAGCAAACTTGCATTTCGATATAATGTTGGCTAAAAAAAAAAAAGCGTAAGGCTTTAATTGACTGTAATTTGTGTTGTGAAACGCGATGCCAAAGAGTGCCTGTAAACAACTCTTGGATGGTTTGTTGCTAAATAGCAATAGCAATTTTACCTAACTGAAAGTAACTTTAGTGGCGTCAGAATGGTGGGGGTCGGTGACCTTCTTTCAGTTACAACCTTAACCCTGGAATTGCTAGCTTTAATTTTTTATACAATATTCTTATTTTTTTTTATTTTTTTTTTTATTTTAGAAATGTGAAAAGGCGCCACAACTTCAGACCTTATAATATGACTAATAATACATTATTATTTATTATTTTATTTTATTTTTAATATTTAATTTTATTTATATTAATAATTTATTTTAAATATTAGTAATTTTTTTTCTAATTATAAAAGACAAGTCATTTGCTTAAAAAATTTAAAAGAAAAAAAAATTTTTTTTTCTTCATTTTTAATTATTATTAATAATAATTAATTAATTATTTATTAAAATTTATGTTTATTATTATGATATTAATAAATTTTAATTATTTAAAAATTTTATTTTTGCAAAAATATAAATAATTATATAAAAAAAAAAAGACGCAACAAAATTTAGTATGAACAAGGTGTTTTTTATTTTACACCTCAGTATGTTTTGAATGATGGGAAAAAATAATAAATAAATAAAAAGTACAAGGGTTGAATATAGTAGTGTATATACATAATACATGTGTACTTGTTGACACACACGTGGGGGTGAAAGTGGTGTGTATGTTGATGTGATCGTAAAGACCAGGTATACATAACATCGTCTGGGCAACGTCTACCGGTTGGTCCCTCGTAAAATATAATGCATTTTCTGTCGTTGATATGAGTCTAGTGCAACTGAACAGTAGCATTAAAAAAAATAAAATGTATATATACATACCCCTATCTCGTAAAAGTATGTATGGATTGTTACGTAAATTGCTGAATTGTAAATACACCCATATGCACAAATACCTTGCTAAAAAATAATATTTTATATTTGCTTTTATTTTTCATAAATTTCTAGGCAATAATTTACTTTATTTTTTATTTTTATTTAAACAAATAGTCGGGAGATAAACAGTCATGTTAAGAGACAATTTATCGAAAATTATTTTTATTTTTTTTTTCATTGGAAAGTTAAAAATAATTAAATTATTTATTAATTTTTAATAATTAATTCATGAAATTCTCGTTGAAATAAATTTAATTTTAATTCAATAATTTAATTTGTAATTAATTTAATTTTTGAGTATCGACTCTTTGAAATATTTTAAATATTTTTTTTTTTCAAAACAAATGAATTTGAAAAATAAGAGCAAAACGATAGCAATTTTATTTAAAAAAAAAATAGAACAAAACAAAATAACTATTTCGATTGTCTGGTTGATGGAAAATAAAATTCCAAAAAAATATTTGTGATGGTGCGTTTGATGTTGTCATTTATCTAACTTTACTGGCTGATGTGTTGACAGTTTATTTGAACCACCATTCTTCCATTATCTTAATTTATCGACCTTTATAACAAACTGTCATTTATAAAAAAAATTTTATTCATTTGTCAATATATTTTATTTTAACAAAAATTTATTTTCCAAAATAAATAATTTTTTTTTTCACGTTTTTTTTTTAAATACAAGATACTTCATCCAAAAAACAACAAATTAAACTTGGGCTAAAATTTTCTTTTGGAAATTTATTTCTAAAATATCGATTACTAATAAACAACAAAAAATAATGATTAATTTTAAATTCAAATTTTTTTGTTTTTTGTAAATTAAATAATCTGTATATTTTTTATTTTTTAATGTTGATCGTTGGGGTTTATGAAAAATCAATTGCTGACAGTCAACCGATTTGTATATGAACATTTGTATTTATTGCATTTATTCAAAGCAGAGATCAGTGTCATGATAGTACTTGGCGTGAAATATTCCACCTACTGTAAAACACACTGGACATGTTAATAGCATAAATAAAAAAAAATATATATAAAAATTGCACGAAATGTAAATTTTCCGGTATAATGAAGACCAGAAAATCGACTAGATACGCGTGTGATGCAGCCATCATCGTTACACGATATCTAAAATGTTTGGTATGTAGGTTGAATTGTATATATTTTACTGCATAATATCTATTTATTTTGTATAATATACGCTACTTGTATACGCGATTAAATTGTTGACATTCTCTCATTCAAACAATTTTTTTTACTATTATTTTTTACATTATTTTTTTGCATGTTTACTTTACAAAGAGATAGTAATAATTTTAATTTCATTTTACTATATAGCTTTTGTTGTTTAGCCTTCAATAGAATTTACAGTATAAAAAAGTTTTTAATTTATTTATTTTTGTTATTTGAATATAAGAATGAATTGAGTGCAAAGAAAAAATTTGTTTTTTAAACTTTCAAAGACCGCATGTGGTTGTAAAAAAAAAATATGACAACGTCAACTTTGGATGACATTTAACTTGGCATTATGACAAAAAGAGAATTCATTGAGGATTTTATTAAATAATAATTTTCATTCTGACTTTTTTTTATTGTTGAAATACTTAGAAACAAAAGTGTACTTCCGTAATTTGTTCTAATAGAAAAAAAAAAAAAAAACAAAGAAAAAACAAGTTCACCGACCCAACAGGTACATAAAGAAACTAAAACTTTAAAATAATATTACTAATTTTCATATGACAAATAGATCAAAAAGCACAAAACAATTGACCAATAATAAAAGAAAATTAAATTAATTATTAACATTGTAAAGTAAAAATAATAAAATTCAATATTCCATTACATAAATTTTGATCAGAAAAAAAAAAGGAAATTTTTGAAACCGTCAAAAGAGGGTAGGGAGTGGATTTCAAGGGTTTTTAATTCTTTTGTCAATTATTTTAATTGTTTTTAATTTTTTTGTCTATGGCAGAGTTGAGCTATCCTCGTTATTTTTTTTTTATTAAATTGTCTATGACCTCAGCAAGTCTAGAAAAAAAAATTGGAATTTTTGAAACCGTCAAAGAGGGGTAGAGGGTGGATTTTAGCTGTTTTTAATTTTTCTGATTATGATGGAATTGAGCTATCCTCGTAATTTTTTTTTTATTGGATTGTGTGGGACCTCAGCAAGTCTAGAAAAAAAAATGGGAATTTTTGAAACCGTCAAAAGAGGGTAGGGAGTCGATTTTAAGGGTTTTCAATTCTTTTGTCAATTATTTTAATTGTTTTTAATTTTTTTGCCTATGGCAGAGTTGAGCTATCCTTGTAATTTTTTTTTTATTAAATTGTCTATGACCTAGACAAACTTAGAAAAAAAAATGGGAATATTTGAAATAGTCAAACGGGGGTAAGGGGCCGATTTTAATGGTTTTCAATTTTTTTGTCTATGGCAGAGTTGAGCTATCCTCGTAGTTTTTTTTTTATCAAATTGTCTATGACCTCAGCAAGTCTAGAAAAAAAAATTGGAATTTTTGAAACCGTCAAAGAGGGGTAGAGGGTGGGATTTAGCTGTTTTTAATTTTTCTGATTATGATGGAATTGAGCTATCCTCGTAATTTTTTTTTTATTGAATTGTGTGGGACCTCAGCAAGTGTAGAAAAAAAAATGGAAATTTTTGAAACCGTCAAAAGAGGGTAGGGAGTGGATTTTAAGGGTTTTTATTCTTTGACAATTATTTTAATTGTTGGATGACATTTAACTTGGCATTATGACAAAAAGAGAATTCATTGAGGATTTTATTAAATAATAATTTTCATTCCGACTTTTTTTTATTGTTAAAATACTTCGAAACAAAAGTGTACTTCCGTAATTTGTTCTAATAGAAAAAAAAAAAAAAACAAAGAAAAAACAAGTTCACCGACCCACCAGGTACATAAAGAAACTAAAACTTTAAAATAATATTACTAATTTTCATATGACAAACAGATCAAAAAGCACAAAACAATTCACCAATAATAATTTTTTAAATACAATTTATATCTCATTAAATTATTTGTCTTTCAACAGACAAAAATAAAACAAAATTAAATCAATTATTAACATTGTAAAGTAAAAATAATAAAATTCAATATTCCATTACATAAATTTTGATTGAAAAAAAAAAAAAAAAATTTCAACTTTGTTTTTATGTCTGAACAAGCAAGTGCGTGAGTACTCGTTTCTGTATAGTATCCAAGTATTTGTGGAAAAATTTATTTCCAGACGAAATACTGTTCAACAAAATACACTTGATATATAAAAAAGGATAGAGCAACATACAAAACATAAAATGTGCGTTTGAATGTATAAAAATAAAAAAAAATAAAAAAAAGTTTGGTAGTTGTTTATTGTAGTATGTGTGCAAGTAAAGGTCTCTGAGAGAAGGAGAAATTGTGATGGTATATATATAAAAAGTTAAACGAGGAAAGAGGACAATAACAGCTTTACGTTTTCGGGCAACGACCCCCATTTTCATCCCTCCGAAGCAACGAGTTTTCCAACCTTTTGTCTATGTATATATATATTTCAATTGAACCTAAAAACCAAGAGAATTCAACTCACTAACTCACCCCTGTTTTGATATTTACTTCCCCTTTTTTATTATATTTTTTATGCATCCTGCAACTTGTCAATATTTTTTACATATACCTTTTTATTAAGCCTTATATTTTTTTCTTGTCGTCTTTGCTGCATAATCAGCAAAATTCAATGGAGCTTAAAAATATTTAACAATATTTGTTTACTTAAATTTTTCAATTAATCAATATGTATATTATTTATTGTTATTTGTTATTTATAATTTATTTTCATATTCATGTCACATGAGAAATATTTTAGAGAGATGTTTTTGATGAGGAAAATTCTCATTGATATATTCAAGGGTTGCTTTACATAAACAAGTTTTGAGATAAACAAGTATATTCTGCTTTGACCCTTAATTACAAATGTTCCAACAGTAATATCAAATTTTAAAAAAATATCTACAAAAAAATTAATGCAAAAAGAGCTTAAATTATTTGAACTTTAGAAATAAATTTCGACAAAAAATAATGATCAGGTTTTTTATGTAAATAATGCAAAGAATTGTTATATTTATTTTGGCATTTTACACAAGTATTTATTATGGAAAAAAATTAATAAATGAGTGGCTTGTTTTAATTAAATAAATATAATTTTTTTTGTTATCACAAGGTTCAATGTTTCAATTGACACTAGTGTGAACGAACTTGAAAAATTACGTGGGATGGACAAAGCATTTGGACAATGATACTTTTGTTTTTTTTTTTGTGACAATGGTAATAAAAATTGTATAGAATGTCTGATTCAAATCCCTCTTTTACAACAGATATACATTGAAGAGAAATATATTTATCAACCCGTAGACAGTATCGTGCGTGCGCTGAACAACCTGAGGGTTTGAAAATTTCGCGTTCATAGTGAATTACGTATGTCTACGTGACTAGACCTCAGACATAACAAAACATCACATATATATAAAGCTCAACACACTTAAACACTGATAATAATTTAAGCGTTCGTCGAACTCAAACGTTCAATTTATTCTTTACCCAAAAATTAAATTCATAAGTCTCTAAATTTTTTATAAGTCTCATGGAAAATTTATAAATTTGACACTGTATTCATCAGAGCAATTATCAAAAATTAATTTAAATTTTTTAAAAAGTAATTATTGATTTTAATTAATAATCAAATTATATTATTGATTATGAAAATTAGAAAAATATTATTAAAATTTGAATTATTTGCATGGAAAATTGTGGAATATTTAAATCAATGGACGAACGCACATGATTTTAAGAATGCGTGAGTGTAAATCCACATAGACATAGACAAAAGTGAAAGAAGCTGTATATATATGAAATGGGAATGAAAATAGGGTGGGCCAACATGGTTCTGGATAACGGGTGCGGAGGATGCTATATGAGCGTCTCGTCCGGGATGAACGAGGGTTGATGTTAGTGAGGTAGGGGTGGTTGCGTCTGGTGGTGCGACTTGACCTCAGTTGACCCGAGATTCCTCTTTCCTCTTGCCTAGGCTCTTCGTTGAGCCACCCCAACCCAATCACCCTTATATTCTGTCGGTCCACCCTCTTCCTCACCATTTCTACTATACCTCTCTATATCCAACAAGCCTCACTCTATACTATTTTTTTTTTTTTTTTATTAATTTTATTTTTATCTCTCTTCTATTCTCTCTTGGTTTTCTGTGCCTGCTGCTTCACATCTTGCTTTGCACATTACTCGTCAACTTGGGTATAATTAATTATTGTTTATATATATATTTTTTTTTTTTTTGACGAATGTTTTACAAAAAAAAAAATAAAAGAATTTATGGTTGAATTAATATTTTTATTTCAACTATTGAAATGTAATTTATAAAAGTAAAAAAATTTTATTTTAATACAATTTTTTATTTTTTTTTTTTTTACTTTATAAAATATCTTTGTTTTTTTTAGTTAATTTAAAATTAATTTTGATATAAAAATTAAATATCATGCTGAGATTAATCGAATAGAATAAAAATAAATAATTATTTGACTACAAAATGATTAATGTCTAACCAACTTGTCTTTTTAAAATAAATAATAAAAAAAATTACATAATTAATTAAAAATAATAAAGTGAAATGAAGTTTTTTAAATTTAGCAGAACAAGCAGTATAAGATTTACCACATTATGAGTACAAAAACAAATTTTTAAGCCTAGTAATTATTGATGTGTCGACACTGCACCAGCACTGGCATCGACATTTCACCCCCTGAACTTATTAAAGTCTCTTATATTGGAATTTTAATGCATATATCCTGAAGGCTTTTATCACTCAATGTATCGATAAAAATCTCATAAAATTTTCAACAAATATAAAATATACTAAATATCCTTATTACTATTATTATTATTAATATCATTTTATACGAAACTCTTGTAGCCTTTTTTTTTTATTCATAATTTTTTGTTTTTTATATTTTTTTCCTTTAAAGGTAGATTGTCGAGTTTAAAATTGATGAGACAAACTTAAAAATGCTGGTGCCTAAAGCTCTTAACGTTTTCTAGCAGACTTTACTTAACAGGAGTCCTATAGATAGAGGGTGGAAGAGGGAGAAAAATGGAAAGAGAAAAGCAAACGAGTAAGGGGTTATCGATCAGGCTAAGTCGACAAAATGGGTAGCCTCGTTAAGGAACTTCGTTACCTATCCTCTATATATCCAAACTCACCTCTCTTCTCTCATCATCTATTCCTCATACCCCAAACTAACTCTCGATCACATTGCTTCCAGAGAAAGGGCTACATACAGAAAAAAAAAAAAAAAAATAGCTTTGAAACTTGCAACTTTCTACTTAACCCTAAGTAGCACCTATATAAAATGCATTTATTATTATGGCTTGTTTATTTTTTCACTTTATCTCTTTATCCCATCATTTAAAAAAAAAAAAAAAAAAAAATTCCTTTTTTTATTTTACTTTAATTATTAAATTGGATCATCAAATTTTTACATGAAAAATAATTTTTTAATAAAATAAAAATAACAACAATAAATTAACAAAATAAATAAAATTAATTTTTTTTAATTACTATTAATTAGTTTTTTTTTTGTAAAATAAAAAAAAAAGTATTTAAATTTTAAAAAATCAAACAAGTCAAAACAGTAGAAATGCGTTGATGGGATTTTGTGTTTTTTTTTGGATATAAAAAATTTAAAAACAAGCATCAACATGGGTTTATTAAAAATAAAAAAACAATATTGTATGCCACAATAGTGTGTATGTACACATAAAAAAGAGCATCGGTCGCGTTTTCCCCACTCACCTAAAGCGACACGTTAAATACCTACTGACGCGCGACCCACTGGCACACTATTTCCATGCAAATTCTGTTTACTCTGTCTCGCTTCAACACCTAGAGTACTTGAACAAAACTACCACCCTCATAGTACTCCATACACAACCCCACACTCATCATCATACAACCCCTGTTTTGTCGCGAGACGTAAACGATATATATGCACATATACATGTGTGTTATATACACTTGCTACTTGTATTAATTCAAAACTCATATACATTCCCTTTTCCCGCACCTTGACAATACATATCCGATATGCCATCCATTAATATCATAATACTGGAGCGACAACGCACGAAACAACAAACAATATTTATTAGTATACATATCAAATCAACACATTTGTATTTTGAATATATATATACACACGAGATGCATTTACACATGTACGCATTTACAAATAATTTTAATTATCATGTCTCAAAATTATGCCATGATAAATCTCAATTAATTTCGAATTATAATATATAGAAAAATAATTAAAATCGGTTTAGTATTAATTTATGAAATTTAATCATTTTATGATTATCATTTGATTTATTAATTTTTAATTAATATATATTTTATTTTAATTTGGAATTTTTGAAATTTATTTTGATTAAAGTTATCATTGGTAAAAATATTTGTAAACATAAATTTCATGAAATTATGCTTCTAGTATTTAGACAAGATCTAAATATTATTATTTAAAAATTTTTAAAATTTAATTTCGACTATTTTTGATTATTTTTGTTTTTTGAAATTAATAGAGCTTTTTAAATTTACTGATATTATTAGAAACAAATTGTATTTTTAATTAATATATATTTTATTTTAATTTTGAATTTTTGAAATTTATTTTGATGAAAGTTATCATTGGTAAAAAAAATATTTGTAAAGATAAATTTCATGAAATTATGCTTTTAATATTGGAACAACACCTAAATATTATTTTAAAATTTAATTTCAACTATTTTTGATTATTTTTGTTTTTTTAAATTAATAGAGCTTTTTAAATTTACTAATATTGTTAGAAACAAATTGTATTTTATATTAATCTATATTTTATTTTAATTTGGAACTTTTAAAATTAATTTTGATTAAAGTTATCATTGGTAAAAAAAATATTTGGCAGCATAATATTTGGACAGCGTCTAAATATCAAGTCTCAAATTTTAATTCAACTATTTTTATTATTTTTCTTCTAAATTAATTAGTCATAAAATTAAAAAAATTTTTTTTTATTATCAACAAACAAATTCTATTTAATTTTCAATTAATCCATATTTTATTTATCCATAAAACTCTAAATTTTTCAAATCAATATATTTTTATATTTCAAATAAAATTTTTGATATGAATTTTTTTTCAAATAAAAAAAAAAAATGATATTTCTTTCAAGATTTGTTGAATTGACTTTTACGTTATTTTTTTTTTATTTATCATGGGGTAAAAGTGGTTCATGCCACTCAACCATCTCGATGCAATTTTGTGTCGTAGTGCGACCAAACCTTAAAAAAAAAAAAAAAAAAACCCTTTTTTTTTCTATTCATTTCTTCTTCTATTTTTTCATCCCTTTTGGTTGAAACGTCTTTCATGCTAGCAGTTGGTTTATACGTTGCTTTATATATCACATATATATATTTTGCAGTCCGCTTGGCTTTAGCTTGTCTGGCCACGACGACGACGACGACAACGACAACGTCTGTATGACTATATGGTATGGCTATATCACTGAGATGTATGCGGTGTACATATATGTATATATACAGACCGTTATGTTATACCACGTAGAAAAAGAGATAGATTAGATGAAGAAAGAAATAAATAGAGAAAATATATATGTTGAATTGGTGGTGTTACTGGCGTCGGCTGGGCCACATTGGCAACGTTTTGGGGGTTGCGTGCGTCGGGCTCTGCGTGCGTCGCTTTGGAGGTAGTTGAACTCCAGCAAAAACCTGCAAGCTCAAAGCTGCCCGAGACTTATATACCTTATGCTTGTGTATGTGTGTTTTTTTATTTTTTATTTTTCTTCTTCTTGGTGTGTTAGTCTCTCATAGAAATGTCTAGGATCTAACATCCATATAGTAAAGAACCATGCCCAACATATATATAATAAAATGAAATTTTGCCCGTTCACACGCACGCTTTTCGTTTCTCCAGACTGAGCAGAAAAAATAAAATAAAAAAAAAACATTTTATCATGAACATTGTACTGAAAGTATACACACACATACAAACTAACACTTTCAAAATGAAAATTTGTTTTTTTCTTTTTTATATTAGATGTTTTTTTTTTATTTTATTTTTGACAAAGAGCGTTCGATGGAATGAGGGGTGAGCAGCCTTCGGCCGTTTGGAGAAATGATGTCCTTTGAAAAGGACCTCAAGGCGCAATGGCAGTACACTGCACAGGTGTTGAATATACGACTAGTCTTTTGCAATTTTTTTTTTTTTTTGTTTTTATATATATCCTTTTTTAAAACTTTTTTCTTATCACAGAAAAATTGAGTCTTTTTTTTTTTCCTCGCCTTCTGGTTTACTCACTTGGCTCAAGTTTTTTTTTTCCTTTTTTTTTTTTTTTTTGATCTAAATATTCATATTAAAACGTTTGCCAACCTAGGGTGTTTTTTTGTTTTATATTTGAGTCGGTTTTATATTTTTTTTTTTACTTCATTTGGACTTTCAATAAAAAGACAATGATAATTTAAAATTTTTATTATTTTTATATTGTGCTGCTGCTTTTTTTCGATATGCAATGTTTTTTTTTTTTTTTATTTTCAATTTTGTGACAAGTATTTGAGTGTGACCACGTACATACTTTGTTTCACTTGACTTGTTTTTTTATATTTTTTCACATGAATACATGTATAAAAAAACTATCAAAAACTTTATTCTGATTTTTTTTTTTTTTTTTTTGGAAATTCATTTTCTTATATAATTTTATTCGGTGTAATGAATTTTTTATTGCACAGACTTTTGATTTAGCGTATAAATGAAATATAATTTGACCTAAAAGTTCCACGAATCGCAGATAATATTCTGAGAAAAAAAATAAAATAAAAATATTCAACTCAGACTAATTGCTATCTTAAATTTATGACAACATGAAAATAAATTTTTTAGTTCATCAAGCAGAATAGTTGAAAATGAATTTTATTTTTTTAAATAATCATATTAAATTAATATCAAAAATCAATTAATAATTATCGATCAAACCACATAATAATTAAATAAAAAATTAAAAATATTCTCTGGGATTTGTAAATCTTTGATAGCAATTTACATCAAAGTAATTTCATTAATAAAATTTCAATAAATCATGTTTCGATTGCTTTAATAATTTATATCTACATATGAATTTAAATTTTATTTTAATTATGTATTATTATTTCATTGCTAACAAAAAGAGCCAACTTCAATTTTCATTTAATTTTGCGTTTTGTTAATAGTTCAAAGACCCAAGTAATTTTTTTTTTCCATTTATCACCGTTTAAAAATAAATTCAAAGTATTTTTTATTAATATATTTCATAAAAATCTCAATAAAATTAAAAATCCATTGTCAAAAAAAAAGCTCAACTCCATAAAAGCTTAATTTTTAAAATAAAAAAATCTTCATGATCATGTGAGCTTTACCATTTGAATTTTTCACGTTTTTGGCAACTGGATTTATTTTTTTTTAGTGAAGTAGGAATGTATTTACATATGCATTGAATTTAATTTGAATTAGCTAAGTATACATAAACTAATTGAAGCCTAAGTTACTTATAAAAATTATTTTCACGCATGAAAACCACGAGCTTTCAAGTTGAATATAATTGTGAAGAATGAAAAATCCTCATCAAGTATTTTTATGTCAATAAAGAAAGATGAAAAATTTAGCAAATGCATGACATGCGGTTGGAGTTTTATGTTTTCCACGAGTATATATAGAACATGCTTTCCTTCACCCGAGGCGTATACGAATCATTAATAATGAATAATATTCTATTACGATACACTTCCAATAGAAAATGCACGATACATACATCACATCAATATATTGGACAAAAATAAAAAGGGTAGATTACAGACGCACATACATTTTTTTTTTTCTTTTTTTCTATTTCTATTTCTATCAAAGGGTAAATGATGGCTTGTATCAAGTATTGATTTTTATTATTAAATATACATTTTTTTGTTTTTCTATTATTGGATTTATTTTATCCACTAGAACAGTTATTTTATTTTCAAATGGAAATTTATAAATTTAAATTAGCTTTTTACATTTTAAATAACAATAATTGTTAAATATTATTTAAAAGGATGAAACATTTTTAAAATTAGCTTTAAATAATTTAACAGTTTTAAAAATATCAAATTGTTGTTTGAAAATTTTCAGACTTTTTTTAATTTTCTATTGACAAGCCAATTAAAAAGCTTTTTCCTAAATAAATAAATTATTTTTTTTCAATTAATTTTCATTAAAATAGATATCAATAATTAAATAAAATTTTACAAATTAAATTGACATGTAATTTTTTAATTAAATTAATAATAAATTGAAAATTAAGTTAATTTTTTTTCTTGGAAATGATTTAATTGTAAAATGATAATTAAAAAAATATATAAAATTTGGGGTAAATTTAAGAATAGATAATCAATGGTATTAAGCAGATAAATATTTAATGATTAAGTAAATGTCATATATCAAATGTATTATATGTAAATGAATATTTAAAGTAAACTTTATCCACCAAGTGAAACAAATCCAGCACTTGGTGATATAATTTTAGTACCAGAGAATATTTGAGTGATGTGTATACCTCGGAATATTATAAATTAATATCATGTATAGATGGATAAAATTATTCACACATTCAACATGATCTCGCATGAACTGTATATAAGAATAAATAATATCTCTAAATATTTCATTTGACCGTTGCATTTTCTGAGTATACTCGTCATTGAATATTTAGTGAAATAAAGGAAAAAAAGAAAAAAAAAGAGAGATAGAAAAATAGAAAATTATGAAATTGAATAAAAAAGAAAAAAATTATTATTTGAGCTAAAGTGTTTTATTTCAGGTCATTGATATAGATACGTGTTTGGAAAATTTAGTTGGAAAATAATATAAAAGTGCCTATTTATAAAACTGAGGTTACATTAGCTGGTGGTGGTGGTGGTTGATGGTAAATGGTGGCAAGTACCCTGGGTAATTGCGTTATCCCACCAATTTGTGGTTTATAATTTTTTTTAAAAATATATTTTTATCTCTGTATATTTTTTTTTTATTTAAATATAAAATTATTTTACAAATTTTAATAAATATTATAATTGAAACTTTGATAGATAAAATTAAAATAAAAAATATAAAATTTTATTTTTTAAATATCAAAATATATAGATTTAAAAAACGTTAAAAATTTTTAATTTTAAATAAAAATGAAAATTATATTTTAAAGCTTTAAAAAAATTATCATAAAATATTAATTTTCATATTGAAAAATAATTATCAAATTTTTTAAAACATTTTTCTTTTATTTACTTTACATTTTTTTCCAACAATGTATACACTGTAAAAAATAGAGATAGAAATAAATTTTTAAATAAAAAAATTAGCGTGGCTGGCGTATAGTATCATTTTAAAAATAAAACGGAATAAACACTTACATACGCGCCGACATTCATAAGATAATTGCGTAATCTACTCTCTCATTCAACGACGCCACAATCAACCCCCGTTTCATTTTGCGCCTTTCACATACAAACACACACATTCATATTTTCTTTATTATTATTTTTATAAAGCCCTTTTTATGTACATCCAACACACACACATTTACATTTTTATATTACTTCAGACATAAAAATTTAGCCTAGCAGGTGTAATCAAACGTCCAATGAGTGCGTGAGGATTTTACCTCAGTATGATTCTCACACAATTTTAAAATAACCTGGCGCCGTGTAATTTTAAATTTAAAAAATAAAAATAACAAATATCAGTATATGATACAACAGCATGCGTGACCAGTAAAAATTATGCATGCCTGTAGAAAAACTAAGTAAAAGAAAATAAAAAAAAAGTTTCAAAAATTTTTCAATAATTATTTTACTGTCAATCTGATGTTATATGTCTGTAAAAATTTCATATAAATTGCTATTATTAATGATAAAGCAATAAAAAAAAAAAAATCCAATATAATTAATAATAATATTTAATAAAAAAAATTAATTTAAAGATTTTTTATTACTTTGGCTTTAACAAATTTTATTTTCTATTTTAAATGTATTACTTGAAGTTTATTTGTAAGTTATATACAGTATATAAACAAATCCCTTGGATATTGCAAAGGACAACCAATTGATCATGATTAATAGTGTAATTTAGATATAACTTTAACAAATGCATTTGATATTTTGGCCAAGAAGAAGCAACTGTGTTGTTTCTTAATGATAAATGATTCATATCAAATTCACAGAGCCTAGAAGATTGTTTGTGTGGGAGTGTATAGGTTTGTGATGTTGGTAAAATAAATAGGATAAGAGAACAAAGAAAAGCTTGGAGATGATTCTAGCCGGACCCCAGACCTAGGTGGCGTAACTAAACAGAAAGCACAGACTCAAATATCGACCGCCCGGACCTGCCCTACGCCACTCACTTTGCCCAACGTCGACACACGCAAAGTCCACAACACAAACTTTTATCAATATATATATATATTTATTATCATGTCTCGTACTATCACTATTTTTTCACAACTTGGATGAAAAATCCACTGGCAACTTTGACGTGTCCACATATTTTTCAACACTTTTTAAAATGACAAATACTTGTCTCTTTACCTTGAACTCTATTGTTGTTATTTTTAATCAAAATCAATTTTTTATTTTTCAAAAAAATAATCGTCTCGTGTGATTTATTAAAAGTACAATAATAATATTTTGTTTGTTTATTTTAATTAACAATTGTGGATAAATATTTTGTGTTTATTTTTCGGTAAATTTATATGGAGATGTAACAATTAATTCAAGGACAATTTATTTCTGGGCAATTAAAAAAGTCATTAAAGGTTTAGGGTGCCAGTATGTCAAGTGTATTTCATCATGTTTAAATGTTCAATATAACTTTGCATCGTTAAATAAAAGCAACAATGTATATATGACTACATTGATAGGGTCGTTATGGTGTTTCAGTGTTTCATACTTTGTCTAGAATATTTTCACTCAATTGTAAATTTACTAAAACCCTTATACTCTTGTTTTATCAACTACAATTTATATAATATTTTTTTTTTATTATTATATTTTTACTTTATTTTAGTTTTACTCATGAACTTGGTTTTTATTTTTCATGGTTGATCGAATTTATGAGCAAGATATTAAGACCCTTGAGTATGTCTCTTTTGTAATACATAAAAAAAAAATTCTTTTTTTTTTTTCTATCCCATTGTATTTTATTTCGAAAAGACAAAAAATATAGACTATTTATTTTTTTTTTCGTAGTTTTTTATTGTGTCGACAATCGTTATAAAAAAAAAAAAAAAAAAAGATTATATAATATTGTTTAAATATTATTTTTAAAATGATAAATAATTATTATTAATTTTTTTTTTTATCAAAGTTTATTAATATACATAAACATAAATAAGTTTTTGCTTGTCTCATAAAATACCTTGTCAATTTAAAGCTTCACGAAACAATAGAAGATGAAACAAAAATAAATAAAAATAACAAAAAAAAAAGAGATGGTGAGGGTAGATTGATAAGTAGGTGATTCGCGGTGCAGTAGTAAAAATAAAAGCACAAACTGGCTCGTTGGTAAAGTTCAAAAAGAGAAAATAAATGAAAAAAAAAAAAGCTCATAGGAGTGAGATTGTCACGAAGTAAAAACAGATAGAAGAAAAAAAATATAGTTAATGTAGCTAAGGAAATAAAGAAGAAAAAAATATATATAAAGTTGTGAAAAAGCTGGGCTGATAGTTGCTCGTTAAATACAACCCCCTTGTGATAAATATATATATAAAAAATAAAATTTTTCCCTGTGACAACGCGCAGTTTCTAACCAGTCTAGACTTACTCACTGTATCCCTCTTTCTCCTCAGCCATTATATTTCCTCATGCCACTCACACAATTCATATTTTACTACCATCAGTTAAATGCGTTATCAACGTATCAAACGAATTTCACAAGTACACACATATACATCACAATGGCATTTTAAATTTTTTTCAACATTCATTCGGCCTTCAAGAAAAATAAAAAAAAAAAATAATCTTGGAAAATTATTATCACTCACATATTTGATTATGAAAAAATAAAAAAAAATAAAATTATTTATTTACTAGCTATTTTTGCATCAGCTTAAATTGAATTTTCTTTGTTCTATCATACTCTTAATTCTCAAGAGTACAATAAAATTGTGTAAATTAAAAATGAGAAAAAAAAAAAAAAAAAATTTATCCAATTTTTATAAATTTTAAAGGAGCTTTTTTTTCAAAGTTCATTATTTTCTTGAATTTATATTTATGGAGTTTTAAGTTTTTAAAAATTGAGGCAGGTTATAAATTGTATAGTGTATTAGTATTTTTTTTTTTTTTTAAGGTTTCTACTGAATTTTTTTTTCTAAAGTGTAATTGTGTCGTTTCAACCCCCTTTTATTTTTTTATTGGGATAGGTTAGAATGGCATGTCGTGATACATGCCAAACAATAATCTCCGTGTAAACACACCCCTTTTTTGCTAAACAAAAATAGAAGAAAAAAAAAAATATTTATAAATATTTGATTGACGATCTATCAAGTTTGTTGATATGAGATCAATTTATATATATTACTCGATATATTCATGACTCGAATAAATTCACATAAGCTAATTTTCATTTTTTTATTTTCGCCTGAACCATGTTGATTACATTTACAAAGTTGCATCGTCACTATTCTTCTGTCTTTATTTATATTTTTTTTTTTAAATTTTTCAATGAATATAGAGGCTCTCTTCTTCAGGCCGCTGACTTGCACACCGATTCACACACACTGTAGCGTTGATTTTATACCGAGACTTTATTAAAACGGTATATCTCTTCTGTTTAATCTTATACGACAACGTTTTTTAAATTTAAATTAAACGCACGACACTGTTGCCCTTGTATACCCTTCCTATTATTATTTTTTAATTTTTTATTTTCTTTTTCTATCATTTGTAATTTTAATTTTATTTTTTTATTTTCAAATATGTCAAAGTTATTATTAGCATCATCATCGTAATCATTTTTTTTCTTTTTTATTATTATTTGATTAAATTTACTGACATACTCTTTAAATTTGATTAAAAAAATATTATCTTTGTTGTATATTTTTTAAGCTAATTTACTAAATTTAATTTTACTTTAAATTTTAAATTTTTTTAGAGCTTTTTTTTTGACTTGAGCTTTTTTGGTTTTAATGACATGGTGGATTTATTAAAATCATCAGTCATTCAAAGTTGTCATTTTTGCATTATCATATATCATTATTTGTCATTTACTGAGTTGAAAAAAAAATATTTAAAAATTTATTCTTGTATTTTGTTTGATAAAATTTTAAAATATCTGTTGATGTTGAGGAAATTCATCAAGTCTACAGTAAATAGTCATTTGTGATTGATCTGTTATGGAATATTTATTAATATACATGTATATTGTGAATTCCAGGTGGGAAATAATGTCGACTTTTGACCTTTAATCCCAGTTTGACGTCGAAAACTAAACTCGAAAAGACGTCAAAGTGTTATACGCTTATCAAGCTCAAATCAATGTCGATCCAAGTAGCTACGACTAAATTTACAGTTCAAATGACTTGAAAATTTGACAAATTATATTTCAAGCAATACAAAAATACCTCTTATCATCAAAAAATAATTAACAAATTTATTTATTACAGAAAAAAATTAATTAACCACAACATCTAACTAAACCCAAGTATAAATGACCTAAAATAATTTAAATAATCCAAAAACTTTTGGTCATCTAAAATTCAACACAAAATCAATAAAAAAAATTTTAAACTCACCATTATTGCAGTTGATAATGTCATCAACTTGCTCGATTAAAATTCACATCACAACAAAAATAAAAAATAAAATTTATATAATCAGATTAAAAAATAAAATAAAATTTATTTAATTCAAAAAAAAAAAAAATAAATAAATTAAAAAAGAATAACAGTTTGTCCAGCTCAATAAAAAAAAAATTAATTAACAAATGCTTGTCAATTGGAAAATGAAAGCTTTTCTTTTGTTGCAAAAAAAATAATTTTTTCTTTTTCTTTTTCGCAAGTTAGTATTATTTTTTTTTTTCTCAAACATTTTAATAATCATAGTATATTATTACATATTATAATATTAATATACATTGAATATATTGAAATATCACACGCAACATTAAATACATACATACAAATATAGAAACTTTGACGACCTTATGTACAAACATTGGTGTAGATATGGATTGAGGTTGAGTGCAATACCAACAAATACAGACACATGCACATCCTCTTCATACCCTTAGCCATTAATTCTCATTCCCAATTTTCTCTTTAATATTTTTCTCTCTCTCTTTCTCATATAGCTTTTGCAAACGAAGCATGCACATTGCACACGCAGACATTCGCGAAATTACGACCTTCGCTTACGTTTGGATACATTGCTATGGAGGTCGAGAAAAGGGGGAGGCGGGGGGGACCAGAGACGAGTGGGTTGCGGAAAGTTTGATACTGGACGACCAGGGTTTATAGGTCTGTTTCTAAAGTACATATATGTTTTGTATGTGTGTGTGTGTGTACACCAGAGAAATATCAAGAGAGAAATAGAAAGAGCAAGAGAAAAAGACAGAAAGATAGCTTTGGTAGATGCCTGAATTCATCGAGGGTTGACTGTCGGTGGTGGTATAGTGGTAATGGTGATAGTGGTGTAGAAGAGAGCTTCCATTCGAAGGACTCGATGCACACACCCACACACACCTAACATATACATACTAACATTGGTTGGTTTTACTATTTCGGAAGTCTCGCAAGCTCCCGGCAATTCACCACCACCTTCTCTCTAGCGAGGTCTCGCACTCACCCTTTACTGTGTACTCATTCCAAACCTTCCGGATCACCCATACTACCCTTTTTTTTTTTATTTTTTTTTATTTTTTTCTACCCACTCTGCTTATACGAGTTTCTCTTCTAACTCCTCCTCGATTTTCCAACGTGGCTAGACTAGCACACACCAAAGTCGTAAACCTGTACCCACCCCATTTCCAATTTTACTGTATATGTATCTACTACTGGGCAATTCCATGCACCAACTATATCTTTCTTTCTCTCTCTTTTTCTCTTGGATATATATGTATTTACAATTTCTCCTCATTTCTCATTGCCTCAACTCATTCTCACTATCTCTCTTTTTCTCTCTTTTTTTTCTACATTGTACAATCATATTTTTTCTCTGTCTTTTTTAATGTTTTTGTTTTTTGGATACTACAAAAATCATCCAGCACTTTCTCATCGTTTGTCTGACACGCACGCAAGCTATTGTAAAATCCCTCTGTACTGGCTGTCAGCCCAACTCACTCATTTTTTTTTTTTTATATAAATTTTTTTCGATATCTCAGGATACTGTCGAAATTTTTTAATTTCTACCTAACATTGTATCACAAAATTTAACTCAATATAAAAACAAATTAATGCTTTTTTAAAAATCAATAATTTATTTTTTATACGAGTGAGCTTTTTTTTTTTTGTTTTCGCGAAAATTTATTATCATGTGTTGTTTGTCTGAACTCGGAAGATGTTGATGATAGGCATATCATTAAATGTGTACATGTATATTCTAGGGTGTCTGACATTTATTACTATGACAGACTGGATATATAGAAGGATAATAGTTGAAAATATATCCCCTGAGAATATAGAACAGTAGACATGTCTAAAGTTGACTCGGTTTATAGACGAGTGGGCCAAAGCACCAGGTATGTTGGTGTAAAAATATATACAAACATAACATTGTTTCCGTAAAATTAATAGTAAATTAAATTTTAACATCCAGATGGTTGTAAAACAATAACCCAAGTGAAACAACTACATGAACAAGTATATCAGTAAACACAAAATTATCCTGAGACAATTAATAGGTCACGAGATAAAAAATAATGATGAAAAATTAATCATAAAAATGTATATTATCATCTTGAAAAATAATTAATCATAATTGCTTTTTAATTTTATACAATGAAACTATTGTTTTGTCTATTTTTTTTTTTGAATATAATAAGATGAACGAGAGAAAAGGTTGAAGAAAACTGGGAAAATTTTGAAGACTCTTTGTTAATGTCGATAGACCATATACTCATGCAGACAGTAGAAAAAAATTAAAAAAAATAAATAAGTAACGAACCAAGTATAAGCACAAAACTCCATTACGCAGTCTTTCTAAATGTGAAGTTGAGTAAATGTGTGTAAGAAAGAAAGGTAAGTGTATAGTAGGTTTAAATTTACGCTAGAAAATGAGAAGAAACTTTGTAGCTGGATGACGAAATGGTGATACCTTATCTTTCAGTGTGCAGCAATAGCAAAAAGACTATTTTGAAGTAAAAAAAAAATATAGCAGTAGCATTGTTGGGCTGTGAAAGCAAGAAGAAAATTCAGAGAATAAAAATAGAAGAGAATGAATATACACCAGAAAAGTCTCGTTGCTTCGACATTGACTAAACGAGGCACATAGACATGGCGTCCAATCTTCAAACGACTAGTTCTTTTTTCTTTTTTTTTTTATCTATTATTTATTTTTAAAGAAAAATATGTTGCCGGAAAATAAAATAAAAAAAAAAGAAACAAACAAAAAATAAAGATAAAGTTGCATTGACCCTCTTTTTGTTTTTTTTTTTTTTATTTGTCTGACTTTGTTGTGCCCTAGTATTGGTAAACATAAATATATAATTTTTTTTTTTTGTTTTAAAATACTTAGTTCATTTTTCTTTTTTATTTTTCATTTATCTAACACCCTGAAATTTCTCAAATCAGTGTTTTAAAAAGTCAGACATAAACACTAACCATTCTAGGCGCCATCATCTCTTCCTTCATCACAAAACAATGAACCAGTGTGGGTATTGTATATCTGCAAGAAAATGTAGAGTGTAGATGAGAAAGGGCTCGGCTAGAGTAAGTACCCTCCGGCCACCCCATCGACCCCTTTTTACCCTTGTCCAACTCTATTTCAAACTCCCTTTATCCTTGCATGTATAGCTTAAACTTTTCACTCATACATATATTAAATTCAACATACCCCACTTTATCAAAATCCACCAATACCAATGGCAATCACAATTTTCTATAAACAAAATGGTCACCCATAAATATTTATTAATAAAAATTAATAAATATTAATTTAAAAAATAAATACATTTTATATTTTAATGGAAATTTAAAATTAATTTTGATTTTGTTCAATAAGTTTATTAATTGGTCAAAAAATTTTAACAAGAAGAATTAAAGAATGAGAAATTGGGGGTAGATGATGAAGAAGGAAGAGAAGAAGGGTTGAAAAAAGGGGGGTCCTAGAAACTAGTGAGGGCGGATCAATACAATACTAATCCGGTGCATTGTGAGACGAGGCGTGGCAAAGAGGCAGAGGTAGTAGTGTGCTTTTGCCTTGCTCTAACTTTCGCACATCTCATTCTACTCTTTACTGCACGTCTCAAAGTTACCCTGAGGGGACTACAGCCATCGTCGTCGTCGTCGTCGATGTTGTCCTCATCGTCATCGTAGTAGTAGTGTCGTAGTTGTCGTTGTGTCCTCTCTCAGTTTGTCTCTTCACACAAAGTCCAGAACTATCCCGCAGTCGCCAATTCTTTTTTATTTTTTTTTTTATTTGTTATTTCTCTTGGTCTTGTTATATGTACATTTCCTCCCATCCTCCCACTCTACACACACACACACACACGTCGAATAAGTTCGAGCTTTCGTCTTGCTATTACTATTATTCTATAAAGCTGCGTTCAATCGTCTTTCTGTACTTCCGCTTTTTTTTTTTTTTCAAACTCTCGTGAAGCTACTTGAACGCAATTTTTATTTTCTTTTCACTTGATCAAACATCTTTAATTGAAAAATTCAATAAAATAATAATAATGATAATTTATTTTTACTGCAGTAAAAATTAGGTTTATTTATTTTTTTTGAGTGTGTGTTTCACTTGAAATAAAACATTTTAATTCTTTTTTTAAGCCTTAAATTTTTAGCTGCAAATTAAAACAATGTCATTATAAATTTAGAGCTTTTTTTAAATCATAAAGTTTCATGTAAATCGCGCAGCATATTTATACAGAGACTTGTTTTTTTTTATCGTATTTTTTCAAGTGTTTTATTTTTTTTTAAAAAGTTTTATTTGTCTATTTAAAATAGGTTCCAGTTATTTTGCTAAAAAAATTAAAATTTCAAGTGTTTTTTATTTCCTTGAGCTTTTTTTTGTTTATTAATAATTTTGTCGATAATTTAAATGAAAAAACAGTCAAGAAATATTATGTCAGTGTCTACATTTCCTTAGTCATCCCATCCTTCCTTCCCCACATAATTTAAAAAAAAATAAAAATACTAAAATTTAATAATCTTGTTATATTGAATAATAATGATATAATTCATAATTGAGTCATCCATATTATGATTAAATTTATATCATAAAATAAAATAATTATTTGCTGAAATATTGAGGACAAGAAATATATAATTAAATATATGTTAATACTGTGGTAGCAAAAAAAAATTAAAAAAAGTGATGATATGCAATAAATTGAGGGTTGTTAAATAACAAGAATCTCGATAGATCATATACCTCTAAATTATTTTACGCATAAATATCGTCTTAATGCCGCAAGGATGAGAATCGTGAATAAAGTATGAAAAAAAATAAAAAAAATTTCAAGTGAGTGCTACCTACTTCATACTTGATATTGTATACATCAAAATTTATAGAAAAAAAAAAAAAAAGAAATATGACTTATGCCTTGCCAACGCATTATAGCTATACATTTCCCACGGTATAAACCATCGCCATATAACATGAATATTGCGTTGTACATATCCATATAAATATTTTTTTATTTTTTCATTTTTAATACACGTGATCACTGCCACTATCATCAGCAATAACGCAACATACCAACAAGTATTTAGGGGGTGTATATTACAAAATTCAAAAAAAAAAGAAAATAGCATTTTTTTTTATAGGAAATAAATATAAATTGCATAGATGAGCATTTATTTTACCGTTACAAGGCTCCAATGTGGGTAATATTATTTCAGAAAAAAAAAATGTCCTTTTGCACGATGATTATCGTAAGTCTTGATACATGTATATATAAGGCTATTCCCAGCATGATGCTACTACTCTTAACCACCAACTTTGAAAGGGGTCACACACACACTCAACAGGATAATCGGCATTAGCACGAATTGCACCTGCAGCAAACACTTTCGTATATATATAAAAAATTTATAAGTGTGTATTTATATTTTATATTATTTTTTATATTTATTTACAAATACATCTTGATATAAATAGCACAACTGGTCTCCAAATCCAACACCAATGGAATGATGATAAAATTGAGGAAAAAAAAAATGAGAGATAAAGAAAATGTGATATAGCTTATGTCGATATTATAAACGCACATATAACGAGCATCATGTATCAGTGTGTTTGTGTATATTTGTACAAGAATCAACGAGAACCCCTTACTGCTTTATCGGCTGCCATTAATTTTAAACGTGCTGGGTAAGAAGTACATGATTACCTAATCAAGATGTAATCGTCGGGAAAATCAAAGACTACTCAAGCTATCAATTAAAGAATATGATTTAAATTAAAAATATTTATTTGAGGGTTAAAGGAAATCATTTCATTATATTTAATTTGTAATTATTGATTAATAGTATAAAAAAATTGCTGGGAGAGATTGACCTTTTGTATTTATTTATTTAACAACAAACGTTTCGATTGGAAATTCATAGTCGATAATATTCAGGGAATTTTCCTTTATAAATTCACAAATTTTCATAATTTTCTAGCTTTGCGTTTGTTGTTAAATAAATAAATTAAAAACAAGAAATATGCGTGCGTCTTTTTTTTTTATTTACTTATTTTTTCTTTAATCTGGAAAAAATTAAAAACACATTCAAGTGATCCTTATATATAAATTAGATTTTAAAATAAAAATTATCAAATAAATTATTATTAAATAAAAAAACAGCCGTTAATAATTTTTTTTTTTTAAAGATGACATTCTTCAGAAAAAAAAAAAAAATAAACATCTTCATTAAAGCCATCCATCATAAAATAATGTTTTATTTTATTTCTTATTTTCTTGTTACCTCTTTGACTTGAATTACAACGTGTTAAATATTTTTTTCCATTAAATAAAAATATGAATTAAATTATATATAAATTTTAAAATGAAAAAAAATCAGTAACATCCTTATGTATATTGGAGAAAATGTCTTCATGTAAATTATAGTTTTTTAATATTTTTTTCTACGACCCTATGGGCTCAAGTTATATATATGTTTATATTTTATCCATACATTATAGAGGTACATAGTTACATTGCGTGCCACATGTATAATAAACACAAAGAATATATACACTGTGCTAGTATATAGACCCACGCACTTGCTGCAAAAAATATCCCACGCATTTAATTTAATACGATAACTGCGTAAATTGTCTTGAGGCGAAAAATCCCAACAAAAAAAAAAACCATATATATTTATTGTTAAAATGTTTACTGGGTGTGTCTGGATGTGCAAAATATACTCCAAAGAAATATGACAGCTATGAAAAATAAAAAAAATTTTCTTTTGTCCAATTTGATAATTATTATACCACGAGCCCAAGACATTATCGCACTTTGAAAATGTATATTTTAAATCATGCTATATATTTTATACAAGTGTCAATGGTTATTGAAATTTTAGCCACACCTTTGTTCACCTATTGTTAATCAATCAAATGGGTCATGTGCGTGAGCAAGCACTTCATCAAAGCAATTATACTCTTCTCAACATTGATTTTCATCTTTGATAATTGAATTTAAACCATGCGTTAATATTATCGAGCATCTCATTTAAATGCAAGTAATCATTTATTTTATTTTATTCGACAATTGTCTCGTGAGTATTTTTACATCTATTTATACTATCAGAATATCAGATGACGATAAATGAACTCTCACATATATTCTTCTCGGCATTTAAAAAAAAATAGCCATATATATATTTTAAATTTTATACGAAAGTCCTTGAAGCAAATCCTGTCACGTTAAAGAACCGATCTAATGTTTTTTATTTTTATCAAATTTTTACTTCCTATTCTGTGTTTAATCTAAAATCATTTATTTTTTTTTTTCATTTATTAAAACTTTGTGAGTCTGGAGAAGCTTTGAAATTTCCGGTATTGAAAGGTAGTATGTAATAATTGATTTTTAACGAGACACAACCTTTTCTCTTATCGTGATTTCAATTTTCATCATCACCCACTAAACACACGAGAAAAAATAAAAAAGATAAAATTTTCGAGATAAATGGAAGTTTCAATAAGAGGCGTATACAATTGTCGTAGAAAATTTCAAATTGGAAAATCAGTTGATATGTATATATGTGTACAAAACCGAGGACCAGTTGAAATTAATTAAAGTCTGAGTGGCTAAAACGATATGGCAAAGGATAAAAAAAATTAAAAAAAAAAAAACTATACATAAATCGAAATGGAAAGAAATGAAAAATATATATATATTTAGCGATGAAATGTGGTGTGTGCATGTGGAACATGCCATCTCGTTTTATGATGAGAGGTAAAAGATAGCAGAGGTAAAATAACAGAGATAGAAATCATAAAAGTTGGCAGAACTTGGCGCAGGGTCACACCCGCCTAGACATGGACAGGATGAATATAAAAAAAAAAATAAATAACAAAAAAATTAAATAGAAATGAGTAGTTCTGGGTAACCAATACTCGATATATTGAAGCAGACGTATGCTTCCCACACGTTTATCTACATTTTATACAGTTATACATAGACAAACTCAAGAATATTTGATATATTATAAAATGTAATTAAAAATAGATCTAGATTTATTGAAAATTGAATATAATAATTAATATAAAATTGTGATAATACTGTTTTAAATTTATCATAACTTGTCTTGTTTATCATAAATTTATTTATTGTATTTTTATTTTAAAAAATATTTTTTGGATACTTTTTAGGTCATTCTATTGACTCAAAAATATAACGAAATTGTTCGAAAAAATATCTGCGATAATTTTTTAATAATTTACTTGGCACAGGGCATTTTTCAGAACATTTTTTGGGGCAATTTTTAAGACAGTAATTAGGACATTTTAATTTAACTAATTCGATTTTTGACACGACGAAATTTCTAAAAATATTTAAGAATCCCAATAGTAAAAACACAAAGTGCAAAGAAATAAATTTACCAGATCTTTATCTGCATATGTAATATGTTTATCTATGTGTTAACATTATTTTTCATGTAAATGTGTATGCATGAAAATGAAGGCTCAACGATTCGAATTTTCCGGAACTACATTTCCTCTAATCGTCGAGCGCAATCAGTTGATAATTGAGAAAACAACGTTGCTGTATCGATTCAAACGATACAACAACAATAGAAAGGCAATCTAAAAAAATATTATTAAACTCCTTTTCAGACTATTCTATTTTTAAATTTGTTGATAATAATAATAATACTTTATCGAAGTAAACTTATATCAAAAAATAATAAAATTACGTGAATTAAAATTTTGCAAATAGTATTTTTTTTTTTTCTCTTCTGACTATTGTAACATTTTAAAAATTAATGTGTGTTTTTAGTATTTTGAGGGGTTGAAAAGTTGACGTGTCCGTTTGTAAAAAAAGAAGAAAAAAAAAAAAAAAAATTCTTATAAAACTTTATTGCAAGAGTAAAAAATAAAAATAAAAAAAAAAAAAAAAAAACTTGGATATATACACAAGTTTTGCGAGGGTGTTTTTTTTCAAAATTATTATCAACAATAATTGTAAAAATTAATGTTAAAAAAGCACAAATAAATGAAGTTAATTTAAAGAAAATATTCAATTGTTAATAAACAATATTAATTGACAAAAAAAATAAATAATTTATCTATGAATATTTATTTGTAAATAAAATTAAACTTTTAAATTTTCAAATCAAAATTTAGTTGAATAGAATTTTCGGATAAGTTAATAGTGGTTTTGAATGTGTATGTATATATGAAGACTCAGTTGAATATTATTATGTATGTACGAATCATTCAATTATACGTTCCTTGTATAGGAAGTCAATTTATTCGGTTAACTGGTGAAGCGTATCCGGCGTATACCAAAGCTTTGCTTATCGAACGTCGTTGACCCGGCGATCTTTCAGCTATATGTATGCACTTTTTAAATTTTTTTTTTATTCTTCTTATTTCTTGTTGCTTTCCTTGAATTGCATCTCTCTATTCTGTGTTGAGAAAGGTGCCCGGATATTATAAGTACGAGGCACACGTGCGAAGCAACGCGTCAAGTAAAAAATTCTTATATATTTTTTTTGCAGGTAGATAAAATATATCACGTAAAGATGAAAAATAAATAAATAAACACAAGATGAGTTGGTAATTTTGACCTCAATAATTCAAATGATATGTGGATTAACAAGCACATTGGTCGAGTGAGAAAAATATGTACCGCCTTACAACTGATATAACTATTTGGCTTACGTAGGTGTACGAAAAAATAAAAAAAATTTGTTGATTTATATTGAGATATATTTTTAATAGTATTTACGATGTTATACATTAATGTATTGCACATGTTTACAGTTGACTTAAATTATTGCAATATGAAAATTTTAAATTAATGATTTATTAATATATTTTTTATTTATTAAAAATATGTTTTTTTGTTTTTCATTATTTTTATTAAAAAATCCTGGGATTATTATTTTTTTACTTTTGCGATAGTGTGGTGATTTATTTATATATTTTTTTAGCTACGAATATTTTGATATTTACTATGACATCTTTAATTTTATCAAGTATTTAGTTGGGTTTTTTTTAGCACGATATGATATGCCATGAATTTATCTAGTTGATTATTTGCTGGAAAAATACTGGGTGTCAATAAAAAGGGAATTTTATAAGCCAGTTTGAGATTAGAAATATAGTGGTTAATAAAAATTATCTTTTTATTTGAATTATTTAAATTGAATTAATTTATTTATTTTATTGAAAAATATTATTTTTTTTTTAAATTGATTTTCAATTGAACAATTTTAATTATTGGGGTTTTTTTAATTGAAATGAAATAAAATTTTTCTATCAAACGTATTGAAATTTATTAATTGAAAATCAATAAGAACATTGTAAAAAAAATTAATTAATTATTCAAGCTCAAAAATAGTAAATGCACTGTGATTTTTTATTACCAATCTAATTTTTTTTCCAGCGACTCAATGCAAAGGATTGTCTTAGAAATTACCTGAGTAATAAAGGAAAAAATTGCAAACAATTTCAAGGAATAAAAATATCCCAGGAGGTATTTTTTCCCAAAAAATAAATTATAATAAATTTGATAATATAAGCTAAAAAGTACCATGTGTTTGAATTATGTCACTCTTAGATTTATAATCTAATTTTTTTCTAGAAAACGCGGGAGAAAATTGTGTTAAAAATTATTTCGATAATAAATAGTAAAATTGTAACTAATATACAGCAAAAAAAAAAATCCAGGAGCTAATTTTTCATTAAACAGGAATATATTTTCAACAAATTTTTAAAATAAAATTTTCATATCGATCGAAACGATACCTGCCTATCCAACCAAGTCAATTTTACTATCATTATTATTATCTCAAATTAAAAAAATATTGTCCCTAACCTAGCAAAAATTCATGAGCCTGTCATCACACAACATCATCATTGATATTATTTTTATTCAACATCACAAATTGTAATTGTCAGGTAAACCAAATAATTTATAAATCATCCTAAACATTAACAAAATATTAACATACTATTTTTTTGTTCACCTCATCCTAACAACAGCTACAAAAATGGGCTCTTGGCAACTGGAAGTTGGAAGAATGTGTATATACATTGCATTTCCAGTATTATTATTTCACTGGTTTAATCAGCCAGAAAATTTCGAAAAATACACAAAAGATTACCGAGAATATACACGAGCAAAAGAACCAGAAAATGCCAGAGAAACAATGAAAAATTTCATAGAAGAAATGAACAGACAAGCTGATTTAGATGAAATAAATAAAATGGAAGCAAAATACAATAGTAAAATTAATAAACAATAATCCAAAAGTTATTTATAAGTTGTACAGTTTGTTATTATCATATTTATCAAAATTATAGTATCAACATAATAATATAAGTCAAATTCTAAATTACACTGTTTTTTTATTTGTAAACCTATGAAAAATCAACATTGTATTATATAATACATTTATAATAATTAATTAACAATTTGTGATATTACAGTTGTCATGAAGCTTTGATATGTGACGTTGTGAATGTTAACGAAACAAATAATCCAATAATACTAGTAAAAATTGACAATAAGATACCACTACTTGAGCCAAACATGTCTTCAATAATACCAACTGTTAATGGTGTTATCATCCTGGCAATGCTTATTATACTTTGATCAAAACCAGCAACAGAACCTTGCTTTGATACTGGTGATCGTTGAATGACAACATTTGTCAATGACACCCTCAAAATCATATGGGCTATTTGAAAAAACATTCCTGATATCAAAAATATCATTAAATTTGGTGATAAATATGACAATGAGTATGTCAATGTCATCAACATAAAACTATGTGTATTACGTTTTTTATAATTAACATCATTTGTATAAAATTTATCATTAATTTTACTTATTAAAAAACCAGTTAATACACCAATCATACTTTGAAATGCAATTGTATAACCAGATACTTTTGGTGACACATCAAATCTTGCTTGAAGTCTTAAATTATAATTTGAATAATATGCAACACTTGCTAGGCTACTCATAAATTTAAGGATAAATACATCACCAAATATTAGCCAATTGATACTTTTTAAATCATCAATAGCGGTTATCATACCATCAATCAGTCTTTGTGGTTTTTCATCAGGTACATTTGGTTTTTTAATATCAGATAATGTTTCATTGAAGAATAAATATACAACAACTGAAATTTACATAAAATTGTTATTATTATTTGGAATTTTTAATTTGTATTTATGTTAAATTAAAGATTTACCAGTGTTGAAGCCAAAGAGGATACCAGCAGTCAATGCAACGTAGGTAAATCCTCCATCAATTTCAGTTAAATGACCACCAATTATTGGACCAAGTGAAAAACTTATTCCAATAACTGATTTAAGACGACCAAAAATAAGTGGCTGTTGATTTTCTGCTACTTGATCAACAATTATTGCTCTAATTAATACTTGAGTATGTTTAAACACACCAATTGTTGCTCTTAATAATAAAATGATGAACAATGAGCTCAATAATCCAACAGCAGAATAACAGCAACCAATTATGAGGCAAGAAATTAAAAGTATATTTTTTCTTCCCATTCTATCACTCAAGCTACCCTGGAATATTTTTGAAAGATTAGATTGTATGCTTAATTGTTACAAATTGTTTATGTTATATTTTTTTGACATACAATTATTGGTCCACTGATGAGTTGTGTGAAAGCATATGTTGATGACATTGCACCAATCATTGAATATGATGCTCCTAAATTTTTTAGGTACATTGACATTGATGGTAGTACTAGGCTAACAGCAAAGAAATCCTAAAAGAAATAATAATACTGGTTTAGAATTGTTTATGATTAGTTTGTTTGCTGGTTTGTTTTAAATTTACTCACCAAAAATATAACAAGGTAAATCCAGTTGACATTGTTTTTCTTCTTTATAGAATTCATGATGTTGTTTATTTATTTTTTTTTTTGATGTTTTTAAACTTTTATCAACACGTGAGAGTTAAATGATACGAATAAAAAAATGTGTTACAACTTGTTGACAATAAAATGGACGAGCTCATTGTGATAAATCATTGGAAAAAAAAATACAGAGTACTAAGACTCTAATTATTTAAAAAAAAAAAATGATAAGCTGTTTAAAAATGCCCATTTAATTTAACATGATAAGAAAACAGCTGATTCATCAAGTTGTTTTTTATATAAAAAATAAATGAAGGCTGTTTTATTCAATGCGCAGTGTCATGCGCATGAAAAAACAGTTGAATAAAATTCAAGGTCTACGAAAAAAAAAAATTTCAAGTTTTATCTTTTTGATTTTTTAAGATAGAAATTAATTGATAATCCTATTTTTAATTGATAATAATAAAAATTTAAAGGTTTATATGTAATTAAAAATTTATAATTAAAAAAAATCAAGTGTTGACTTGGTAAATTAACACCAGGATCCACTTGGATTCATCAGGACATTCAAGTGGGACAATCGGAATTAATTTTTTTTCTATTTCATTATTAATGTAGTTTAATTTAGTAATTATTATATCGCCATTTATTGGTATTATTAATAGTCAGGATATTTTTATGGAGTAAAAATTATTCGTCAAGAGAAAAAAATAAAATACCTATTTGATTTTGTATGTACGTTTCATTCAGCAAATTTAATAAATAGTTGTTGAAATGATGAGCGTGATTCAATTGTTTACACTTTTATATTCACTGATTGTTATTAACTAACTGTTTTGATTTATTAATGCTTGTCAAACTCATTTAAAATTATTTAACGTCATTGGCGTCATTCTTGTCCATGTTCTTGTCCAGCAATAAAACATCCAAATTGCAACTGTTTTACGTAAAATTAAGTCACAAAACTGCACTTCACTGATCATCACTTATTTAATTATCAATATAAATACTAATTAACAATTAATTAATTTAATATAATAAAATGTACATAATATTTACTATCAAGGCAAAATCGCGGCGGACGTTTCGTTTTCGTGGAATCAGCAACGGTCAACTGAAATCTACCAAGCCCTCACTAGGGGTCATTATTTTAAAAATGTCGATAATGACGCGTCAACTATTATCAACCGCCAATAATCAACGCCATTTTGTAATTTTTAAAAAAGTTTAATTTCAAATTGATAAATAATTTTGTTTAAATATAAATTTTATGAAAAATATTTTAAAAAAACTTAAAGATATTTTAAATTTGGCTATCTAAATTTTTCTAAATTTAATATATTAATTTTTTTAAATAATTTTTCAATTTATTTCATGTTTATTTTTTTTTATTATTGTTGTTCTTTGTAAATAGAAAAAACATTATTATTAATTTACACACAATATAGAGTATAAAAAATTAATTCTTTATCTTAAAAAAATCAAAGTGATAAAAAATCAGATGGATTTTTATAATGGCCAGATGAAATATAACAAGAAAAAAAAAAAACTTTTAATAACTCGCAAATGTAAGTGTGATGAAAATAAATTTTTAACAATAAATTACATCACTTTTTTTTTGGATCTTTTAATCCAGCTCCAGCGTTGAATTTAAATAGAATAATATCACCATCTTCAACGGTATAATTACGACCTTGTTGTCTATATTTTCCGGCAGCCTAAAAATTAAGAAATAAATAAATTTACCATATAAATTGATTAAATAATCGATTAGAAATATTTAATTAAATAAATTAAATAATACCTTAACAGCAGACTCTGATCCTTCACTTTTAAAATCTTCAAATTTCATAACTTCAGCCATGATAAAACCTTTTTCAAAATCAGTATGAATTCTACCAGCAGCTTGTGGTGCTTTTGTTCCTTTCTACAATAAAAAAAACAAATAAAAATTTAATTAAATTTAATTTACTTCAAGTAAAATTATGTTATAATAATAACAAAATTACCTGAATGGTCCAAGCTTTGACTTCATCAGGACCAGACGTGAAAAAGTACTGCAATTGAAGTGCCTTATAACCCTGGACTATGATTTTCTCCAAAGCACTGCAAAAAAAAAAATATAAAAATCAAACTTTTACAGATATAATGATAAAAAAAAAATATAAAAATGAATGACTAACCATCAGACAAGACTTGGAATTCGAAAGACAATCGAAAGTAGTAAAAAAATAAAAAAATAAAAAATAAAAAGATCACCGCGCGACCGTGGAATATGATTGTTTTGGAGCAAACATCGTATAATGACAGGGTACAAAAATGAAAGAAGATTCATCCGGCGCGAACCGCCAGCATTTGGGACTTCAGAGAATACACATAAACTTAAACGACTTAATACTGCAATTTTATCATTTCAAATGAGTGGAGTTAGACCTAAAGTTCGACAACTTTTTAAAAAAAAATCATAACAATATTTGTGATCTTAAAATAAAATCATAGCCAAGTTGTTGTAACTGATTGCTAGTTGCTGAATCTATTTTAACTCTCGTCATTGCATATTCACTAAAAACCACCAATGAATTATTTTTTTATTATTTATTTTTAAACTATAGACACGATGATTCAATGTTACAAAAATTCATTCGGAAGCAATTTTCGTATTATTGAGGTGAATTATATATTTTTAATTTATAGAATTATTTCCTGGAATGAATTTAAAATCAATTCGAATAAAGATGGAATTTTATTTTTAAAATTATTTATTATTTAAAGAGTTTTTGGAAGAAAATAATATAAAAAAAAAATAGAGACTTTTACACTCGAGTATGTTTCAACCCTCTGGCAATGAATGACCCACTAGCCAAGTTCACCGATACTTGCTGCATTATTATACCCCATATTCACAATTTTTTTTCAACGCAATTTAACAAGAATTTCAATAACATAATAAAAATATAAATAAAAAACAAAAAAATTGTATATGCAAAAATTATTTATGGCAAAATCATTCAATTTTTCCAAATGAAAAGATAAAAAAAAAAAACAAGTCTAGACAATTTTTAAAGCCCTTCTATTATTCAAAAATAAAACGATTTAAAAAAAATTATAGGAACCAAGAAATATTTTAAAAAAACAATACTTAAAAAATAAACAAAACAAAATAGCCATGAAAAAAAAAAAAAAAAAATTGTATATGTTTTTAAACGTTTAGAAAAATAAAAATAAAATTACCTGGTAACTTTGCTTTCTTCAAAGTAAATTTTACGTTCAGTTTCATCCATATCTAAAACTTTATTTTCAAAAACTCCACTGAATGGAATTAAGACTGCACCTGGATCATTTTTATCAACCCATTCCTTAATCTTGATAAGCCTGTTGACAATAAAAATAAAAATATCAAACAAATTACTCAATTTTCTTGACATAAAATCATAAAATTTATCTACAAATTGAAAAGGGAAATATAAAAAGCAATTTAACAACTGGTTATTCCCAGGTTATTTGCAAATAAATATCCATCAATATTATTATGAATAATTTATGGACAAAAAAAAAAGAAGGATCGATACAATGAGGATTGATCTGAGTATAGAACAGTTGTACGATTCAGGTAAACAGGTACAAATGCATGTCACCCTCCATGTCCTCCATCAAACACACGACACATATTTTTATGTTTTCCAGTGAAAACCAATAACCTATGTATTTCCAGGTAACATGCATTTTCATGATTATTATTTATTATTATTTTTCATTGAATAGTTTCCATGAATGCATTTTATTTTTCCTTTTTTTATTATCATTTTTATTACTCACCACTTATTCTTTTTGCGAATGTAATCTTTTTCCGATAAATTAACCAAATAGATAACAGGCTTTGAAGTTATGAAAAGGTGCTTGTTAAGTATCTCAATCTGAAATAATAATTTAATTAAAAATTTTTCTTTAAAAATTTATCAAGTGTTTTTTAATTTACCTCGTTTACACTCCAGTCGTTGAATCTAATGTCATTTTTATCTTCAGTAAGAACAGTCTTAACTTTCATAAGTGTATCCTGAAAAAAATATCGAAAAAATAATGAAAATTATTAAGGTAATCTTAAAAAGTAATCAACTTTAAATTTTTATAATTTACTAGTACTGTTAAATTACATTCAAGTTGAAGAAAAAAATAGGAAAAATAAATTTCAAGTAGTTTTAAAGACTGAATATAAATTGAAAGTTTTTTTGGAAAGAGAAAGAAAATGTGGTAGTAAAAAAAAAGTAATCGGTACAATTGATACGTTTAAAATAAAAAATAACAAGCAATATGTGGCGATGGATTAGATGTCTATATTTTTTTTTTACACTGATAATTTGAGTATTTTTTTCAATCCATTAGTAGTTAAAATGGATTAGTCACGACGAATTGAAAAAACATTTTTAGACATAATGATATAGTTAGGATGCGTGTCAAAGAAACATTCTGTTATTTCAATTCAATGGATCTAAAAATTGGTCTGTAATTGTTGATACAGTTGTAGGTGTATAACAACAAGTATCTTTATCGCAAAAATAAAAAAAAAAAATTAGCATGATACGGTGATCGAGGGAGGATTAAAATAAAATTAAAAAAAAATATATATATGTTAACGTGAAAGCGACTAGATTGTTATCTTCAACAACAAGGTGTTTGCTGTTATAATGTTGTCGACCAACGCAAAGAAATATTATTTCATCTATTAAAAAAATAAAAACAAGAAATAAAAAAAATGATGCATAATTTATAAATGAGAACAAAATAATAGTGTGTAATATTTTTATAATAGAAAATTATGGACTTTGACGATAAATAATTTGTATTGGATGAAAAATATATTTACAAATTATATACTTACATATTCAGGTTTGAGCTTCTTGTCATTACCACGAAGAACAAGTACTTCTAATTTTTTAAGAGCAGCATTTAAATGTTCAATGTCTTTCAATCGAAGCTCTTCAGATATTATCTCAAGGTCTCTAACTGGATTGACCTCACCCTCAATATGAGTCACATCGTCATCCTCAAATGCTCCTAAAAATTATTTAAAAAAAAGGAAAACATTAACGAACAAAAATAATAATAATAATCGAAACAAATTAATGGGGTCAAAATGGACATTTAAAAATTGAGCATGTATAATTTTCTTAAATTGATAATGAGAAAGAATATTAATAATAAATACGTTTAAAAAAATTATTAAAACATAAAAAAGATCAATAAAAAATCGACCTCTAGAAATTTCATGATTTTTTTGCCACCTTAATATTAAACTAGCACAACTTCTTTAATAATCAACTTATTCTAATGAACTCTTGACCAAAATTATGTGCTTTTTATGTGTTTTTATTCTACGTTTAAATTAATTTTTTATTTTAATTACTTTTTATTTAAATAATTTTTTTTTTTTTATTATTAGGAAAAAAAAAAAAAATTATTAAAATAAAAAATTAATTTAAACGTCGAATAAAAACACATAAAAAGCACATAATTTCGATCAAGAGTTTATTAGAGTAAGTTAATTTTTAAAGAAGTTGTGTTAGCTTAATATTAAGCTAGCAAAACATTATTAGAAAAAAATTATTTAAATAAGAAGTAATTGAAATTGAAAATTTATTTAAACGTGGAATGAAAACACATAAATAGCACATAATTTTGGCCAAGAGTTCACTGAAATAAGTTAATTATTAAAGAAGTTGTGCTAACTTAATACTGAGGTGGCAAAACATTGCATAAAAAAAATTTCTAGCGGTAAAAATTTAACTAGTTGTAAAAAATAAAAATCAACATGTTTTTTACAATTTAAATATTTAAAAAACTAGTTAATTAATCAAATGTTCTTTGATCTATAAATAAATATTAATAATTTATATACAAAGTCATAAATCATTTTGACAATATAGATTTTTTTTTTTTCGAATTAGCTAAGTACAAATAATTTTTAATGAACACTCTCTTATGGGCTGTTAAAAAAAAAAAAAAATGAGTGACAAGGTGACACGCGACTTCATTACTAACGAGCAGAAAATTCAATTATCTTTCAACACTCTCTCTCATTGTTTTATTTTTTCCCCCAGAGTAAAAAATTAATGTTCTTGTCTCAATATTTTTCTTCAAAGTGTAGTTAAAAAATATGTAAACACGCAATAAAAATGTTTGAATAATAATAAATATTGCTAGACAATTTACAAATGTAATTTAAAATTGAAAAAAAAATTAATAAACATTAAAAATACTCACTGCAAAGATGGAAAATTGCATCACAAGCACTAATATGAGAAAGAAAAGCATTTCCTAATCCTTGACCTTCAGCAGCACCCTTGACAAGTCCAGCAATATCAGTGACATTTAAAAATGCTGGTACTTTACTAAAATATAAAATTAAATTTATAAATAAAAGCAGAGTTTTCAATTGTCATAGAACAAATTTATTAATGTGTGCGAAGACATTACATACGGCTGTTGAATAAATAAAACTATCAAAAAGGGTAGAAGAACATATATAAAATAGTTACAATGACATTGTATTTAAATGGTAATTTTATATGTCATTAAATAATTATGCCTTTGAAGAGAAGCGTTGATAGAAAGTAACAAAAAGGGAGAACTGATTAGATAGCTTTTATTACGGATTGTTAAATTCTACAACACGTGCCAAAAAGTAAAATACATAGACACATCATAATGCATGTATGTTACTTTTGATGAATGAGAAAATTATTCTCAAAGAATAATTCTATTCTCTTTGATGTTAGCAACTTTTAAAAATATATAAAAAAAAATTAATTATAAATAAAATAAATAAATATAAATAAAAATTAATAAATTTTTCAAAGGCTTGGTTAATTTTATTTCATCTAGAAATTGTTGCAAGATATGTTCTGCATGATAATCGAAAAAAGGGATGGCAATTTGTTGAGTAAAATGTTTTGGTGTCTGTCAATGTATATTCTAGGGTTTGAATAAAATTTACGTAGCTCATCTGCATTGCAGATCACGTATGACAAACATATAGAGACATCATTTTATCTCCTTTATATTTGTATACTATTTATTTATTCCATCTCAGTTTTATTTTTTTTATTTTTCAACAAAAATAAAGTCAAAGATGTATGTTAATTTTACCAGTTATTCCAAATCATTTCATCTAGTTTGTCGTGCTGGAATAGTCACTGATAATATTAGAAAATATTCAAGTGAATTGGGCTTTTTTTTAACATGAAAATAATTTTGTATTATTTATTTACCTTGCTGGCTTGTAGTACTCGCATAAATAATCAAATCTTGCATCTGGAACTGGTACCCTACGTGCTGAATAAAAATAATAATTCAATGTTAGTTAAATAATTAAAAAAATTATTGAATGATCATTTTGATCGTTAATAAAATTATACTTATTTTCATTTGGATCAATTGTGCAAAATGGAAAATTTTCAGCAGCAGCTTGACTCTTAGTCAACACATTGAAAAATGTTGATTTACCAACATTTGGAATACCAACAATTCCTACTTTTAAATTTGTACCAACTCGTCCAATAAGTGGTTTACGTTCTGGTTCTTCAACTTTTTTTGGTGGCATACTGTAAATATAAAAAAAAAAAAACATTATTAATTCTCGATCAATCAAACATACATATTTTTCAGTCCATCATTACAGTGCATTAAAAAAACGAAAAAAAAAAAAAAAAAGAAGATAAATTATGAACACGTGAATTGGGATGTAACTTAAATCAAGGCGGAGTTTAAAAAATTTAAAAACATATAAAAAAAGTTGAACATAAATATCACGATGTAAATCAATTCCAGTAGTCAAAATGTATTATACTTTTTTTTGTTCCAACTAAAATTGTAAAATAATAAATATGTACTGAGATAAAAATATAAAATTGCAGGATGATAATTGTAGTTGTATTGATATGAGAGTGTATATAAAAATCAAAGCCTGTATTTTAAAAAACATTGTAACTTGGTCATTGTTAATATGACTACAACTCATCCTTATCATTACAGCCAATTGGTTAAAATCGTTTCCGTGACGATATTCACGATTTATAAACAAGCGGTCTTCAGCCTTGAGGGCTAAAATCGTTTTGTCCACTCCTCCTACAAGCGCGATATATATTTTTAAAAAATTTTTTTCTAAATAAAAAATAAAATATATGTATTGAGATTTGAGTGGCCATCATTCACATGTATATCCATGCTTCTGGTTTGCACGAATGAAAATGAAAATGATCGTTGTCTCTTGTCCCCGCCCTCTTATCAAACTACTCGTAATCTTCAAAAGAAGAAGGAGAATTTCAACGGTGTTTTGGCTTCCCCACCTCATACACAACCACCCTTTATTTTTTTTAATTTTTTTTTTTTTTTGCCTTTTTTGAATATACTCTCTTCTGTCTACACAGTGGGTAAATGCAATTGTCCCTCAGGCTGTGTCCCGCGTATAAAAAGTGCTTGACTGCGCCTCGCGGTAACTAATTATATTAATGCGAACTGGCATCGATAGTGATTGCAGTGTTTATCACAAGATTGCCTATGGACCCGTTGTTGAATGGCCGACCCAGAAAATACCTGTATCCAACACACACATCTATTTTTCTTTGTTTTATAACAAAAAAATTTTTTTCTCGCTTTTTTTTTTTGATAAATTTATATTTTTTTTCGGAATTATGATGTTTTTTTTTTTTAAATAGTTGGATTAAGAATTTTGGTTTATGGATATCTATAGAATATTCAGTTGAATTTGGAAAAAAAAAAGAAAAAAAATAATAAAAAGTTGAGAATTGATTTGATGCCCCTGGCAGTTAAGGTGCAAGAAGAAAAATAAAAAATAAAAATCAGCAAGTTGATGTTGTATTTGAAGCCGTTTATTCAACAGGAGGAATATGGCGGGTATTTGGGGCCCGATTACTGGGCACTGAGACCACGAATCACCGGCATCACGCCAAGAATCTCAAACTTTGCCTAAGGCCGCCAATCCACTATCATCTTCTGTAAAATATCTTTGCAATAGTTGGATCTCTCTTTTTTTTAAATTTTAGTATCTTGCCATTTTTCCATGCATTTTATTTTCAATTTTTTATTTTTATTTTTCTGTTTATTAACAACTGATTTCAACGGTTAACCATTAACTTGTGGTTATATTTATTTATTTATTTATTTATGAAATAAATTTGCTACCAGATAGTCAATCTTGGTGTACATCTCAATATCAAACTTGTTTTTATCATTAAAAAAAATTACTTTTAATAATAATATAAATAATAAAAAATATTAAATTAATTTCTAATAAATTATGGGAATTGTAATATTAAAATTACTCTTGGCATTAAAAAAAATATTTAGTAGAAAAATTATTATTAATAAATAACAAAAAAAAATTAATAAAAAAATTTATTTATTTATTCAAGTATTTTATAAAATTAATTAAATTAATTTATTATTTTCAGAAATAAAAGTTGAACAGTAAGACACGATTGTTTATAAAAAAAATTGAATAATCCCGCGGAAAATTATTTATCCTACTGTCACGCTTGACAATTGTAGCGGTGAATTTTATTACTACAAACTTGCCGGATATTTTTTTTTGGAGCAACTTAGTATAACCTAACTAAAAATAAATTAAATAACAATTTTTATAATTAATAAATAGCTGTTAATATAAACTGCTAAAAAATAATAACTAGCTGTGAAGAAAAAATTATAATTTATCATGACGGATTGCAAGCGACAAGTGACAAACAAGAAAATATTTTTGTTGTAATGAATTTTGTGTAGTAGCGTGGGCGATAGTATGAGTACATGTCAAATGATGAATTAAATTCATTGTTTGTTTATTTCATTAGAGTTAGTTAAATTAATTTTAAATACCTTAAATAAATATATGTAATACCAGCTGGATAAAATGCACAGTAAATTCACCCACAAAACGTGTCGAGAAACGAACACAGTAAAATATTTACACACACTATTGCAAATATAAATTAAAGTTGAAAAGTGACGTCAGGATTTTTAAAAATGGCGGAGAATACTGCCTTACCGACTGTTTGACTTGAGCGATAAAACAGACCGCCATTTGAATTTGAATTTTTAATTGAAATTGAATTCTACATTTTTGCGTTAAAAAAATAATTATTTTTGATTAAGACTAAATACATTTAAAATTAATGCAAAAAATAATAAAAATTATAAAATTTATTCACAAATAATATATTTAAATAATCATTAAAAATTATAATTTAATTTATTGTTGATAAATTAAATAATTATTTAAAAAATTCTGGAAAATGTATATAAAAAATTATTTTAATTTAAAAAAACAATTTCTAAATATTATAAACTACAGAAGAAAAAAAAAATAACCATTAAACTGAGTTGATTGTGATGTGTTCAGGGAAACAATAAACACGCACTATATTCCCGTTAAAAATTTATTTCATTTATTTAAAAAAATAAAAAAATTCCGAGATCTAATTTTTCAACTCTTTTTACAAAATAAATAAATAAATAAATTTTTAAATTTATTTTTATAAACATATATCAATTGTTATTTAATTTTTTTTAACTTTTATTTATCAAATGAATACAGATCTATTATTTATATGATTTTTAAAAATTTATAAAATTTATATTTAGGGATGATTATTTAAATGCGCGAGTATAGGGAATGCAGTCGCAGTAGGTCGCACGGTTTTTATAGAATTTTATGATTCGTGGGATAATTTAAAAATTGCCAAGGAATGAAATAAGAGAATCAAAAATTATCTGGCAATATAGCGGCGCCAGATAGTCGAGGTTTTTTTTTTTTATAAAGATGTTATAAAATTATTATTATTGTATAAGAATTTTTTGCGACAAAAAAAATTGTTATATTAATTTAAAAAAAAATAATTGAGTGTTATAGCGAGTGTGTAGGAATTTAAAAATGTCATAATATGCAGAAGAAGAATAAGAAAAATAAAATGACAGTTATATAGAAATAATGAATATTGTCTTTCTTTGAATACTTAAAAGTCTGTGGTTAATACTCTTCCCTCTTCAGGTTTGGTCAACGTATTTTTAATGGTGCGTTATACGTCCTTGTGACGTGTGATTATTTCAATTATTTTATTACATACCTCAATAATCTTGGTCCACATAATACATATAATCAAACATGCCTATTCCCCAAGTGAATGCGATACACAACTTTTTTACATCGTCTCCATAGCACACTATACAAAATGTATATATAAAATTCGCTCGATTTAACGATATTGTAATTTAGCGACCGCAAAAACCCACCCTGACGTCATGTATTTTCGGGCCATCATTTTACCAGTGCATCTAAATATATATATATATTTTTTTTGTTCATTCTATCATCATTAAAAACAATTTCATTTTATACATTGAGTTTTTTTTTTTTATCATTATAAATGATTCGTAGAATATATTTGTTCTCAATCGAATGAATTATCGAAAATCGATATTTTTTTTTATTATTTATTTGCCATTAATTCACCAGTGCATCAGAAAAAAATATATATATTTTTTTATTTATTTTGATTTTAATAATAATTTTATTTTACGTGGATATATATTTTTTTTTTTAACTAATTTGTAGAATTAGAAAACATGTAAAAATATTTTTGAATCATTTGAAATTTATTTGATGAAATAATTTAATTAATTAGATAAATATTTAACGGATATAATTTGAGGATTCAAAGTGTTTATAAAATTTTTAAAAAATTAATTTTTAAATTTTAAAAAGTCTATAAAGATTTAAGTTAAAAATTGCCACTCCTGTGAGGAGCGACGTATCGAAGAAATGAATTTTTTTTTTAAACTTTTTCTCATTCACAAATGATCACTCAATAAATTTCAATTACTATAGTTATTTAAAAAAAAAACGAAATTATATTTCATATGCATGTGCCTCTATTTATTACATGTACCTCCATTTAAAATCTTAAATTAATTTTAAATAAAGAACTATAGTAATTGTGTTAGTTATTATATCTATTGTATTTTTTTTTTAAATACCACGAATTTATAAATACTGATTAAAATAATTTCATTCCAATAATTTTATAATAATAATAATTAGATTAAAAAAAATTATATATAGAAATAAAAATATCACAGGATATATTGTAAATATATTTTTCAACATCAATGTCTTTTGGTAAAAATATTTCTCCGCTTTCCTCAGAAGTTTCTTCGCTTTTCTTCGATATTCTCCGAATTACTGTGCTTTTGTATTTCTCCGCATTACTCCATTTTTCTCAGGGAAAAATATATTGATGTGTCACATACGCTGATTAAATTCATTGTTTTTGATTTTTCTGGGGATAATTAAATCAGTCAATTTTGAAAACTCGTTACAATTTATATGTTATAGATTCATTGATTTATTTAACTGATTGTTTTTTTTATCGTAAATTATATGTAAATTTACATGTATACGTCAAATGACATAATATTTTCAATCAAATAAAATTACTAAATGATCAACCCTTTTTTACTTGTAACAGATTACGAAGCTCTTTTAGTTTTATAATACGTGTATGTTGTTATTTTTTATTACTTTGAATAATTTCATCAATTTTTTTTTTTTTCTAATGACCAGAATTAAAGATATAACTTGAATTCTTCGGACTTTGTTTCCATTCGAAATATTAAAGTGGTCTACTGCTGTTTCAATCAAGAGCAAGATACTGCTTTGGTAGTGTTCCAGTTTTTTTAGTTCTGCCAATAATATTGAAGCTGCTGATCAAAAAATATAAAACATTTCCAGGCACAATCATGAGAAGATAATGACTCGAGTCATTATCTTCCCATGATTGTGCATTGAAATATTTCATATTTTTTAGATGGCACCTACATTCTACAAAAATTGGGCTCAGTAAATTTAGAATGACATTAAATATCTAATATATGTTCCAAATTTACGAGTCAATTAAATAAACTACGAATCTTATATACCACCCAAGACCTTTCAAGGTCGAGATTCACAAGTTATTTCTAATATTTCTTGAATAATTAATAATTATATCTAGATTGCAGTCACTCAATGTCAAACTTTGAAGATTTCTAAATCTTTTTAAATTCTAAAAAATTGTAAAAATTAAATTCTATCATTTGAATTAGTTAAATAAATTTGGAAAAAGTTGGACTCATATCCAAATATAAATATAATGTTTTACTTTACTTCAAGTTGAGCACATCATTATCTGATTTGTCCACGGAATGATGAGTATTATTTATAAATCAACACCTTAAAATATATACTGATTGAATCTCAAAACGGATATGATATATATTATAATTATCTTTTTTTGAAATCTTTTAACTACATGTAATTACTCTATACACTGAATTATATATTTATTAGTATTTCAAGAATACTTATTTTGCTTGCGATATAAATATTTTTCATTGTTCATATCATCTCATTAAAAATCATCAAACCAAATTACAATTTTAATTTTTTTTTCACTAAAAAAATGTATACTTTTTTTTATAAATGACTCGTTTATTTTTTCAATTTTACACAACGTAAAAAGAAAACACTATTTTGGAAAAAAAACAATAACGAAGATATGCAGCAGTATTTTATTTTACTTGTAAAAAAATTCTCAAGCAATTTATCTTGTCTTTATAAAAAATTTAATGCAACGATATTTAAAACTCAAGACTCCATCAGCAATATGGCGAATAAAAAATCAATAAACTTTGCTTCTATAGTAAAACTCAACAGCTCAAAACTACCACCCACTTGGATGCGATCATCTTAAAGTTGAAACATAGCAAAAAAGCTAAATGTCTTTAAAGATATAACAATGCTGTAATAACTTCTTGAGCAACTTAAATAGTTTACATGTATATGCTCCATTGGCTCCATTATCCTATCATAAAGTTTCATGCCTGTTCTCTCATACCTCATTGCGCCCTTTCTTGGATTTTTTTTTTTTTACAACAAATAAGCGATTACAAGACGCCTTTATACTCACATTAATTTTTTTATTTATCAATTTTTTATTTACCAATATTTTTATGCATTTTATATATTTTTTTTCGGTGTTTTTTTTATATTATTTTATATTTTTTTAGCTACTTTACAACTGGTCGTACACTGATGCAAATATTCGACACCATCACATTAGCATCTTCATACCATAAATAAATTTTTTTTATTCTTCAAAATAATTATTTCAACACTGCAATTTTCCATAAACGTAATCTTGCATCGACAAGCAAAAACCATTTCATTAAATTCAAAAATTATATCTATTTAATCACATTGTGAAATTTCACTGCCCATCAAAATTTTTCATTGTTTTTTAAAATATAAAAGCAACAAGGATAAATAATTGTAACGTCAATAAAATTGCCTTATTTGAAGAAATATACAAGTACAAGAAAAAAATAAACTTTCGCATTATTATTTAATTTTTACATATGTTTTTTTTTTAATAATTTTATTTATAAGGGCAGGAAACTCGTTAGCGTAAATATATTTTCCCTTTTTAAAATTGAAACAGGCCTATAAAATATACATAATGTTTTTTGAATAAAAATTATTTATATTTATTCCATTTAAAAATATAAAAAAAAAAAAATCAAACATACAAAACAAGTTTACGTGAAATGCGTTTGTGTGGATTTGTGTGTTGGCGGAACTTTGATAATTTTTTCAAGCATGTCAGACGATGGCAATTAAGGTGTAACATTGAGACTTTCTGGTCGTAAACAACACAAGTAAAGTAGCGGAACCTCCAAGTGAAAAGAGAGACGTACTCTTGGGGGATCACCAGGTACCGCCCGTCAATTGTTACCAATCAAAGTAATACGTGTCATTATATTTTATATTTATATATATACGTATATCAGCTAAGCGAACTTCAATTTTCAAAGGTGCTTGTTGCCATCATAAATCCAAAAAATGCAGTAGCATATGTGCTGTATATATTTATTGTCATTAATGACAATGACACATTACAAGAAAAAAATTAATTCACATCAAACACACAAATGACAATAAATTTTTGTTTTTTTTTTTCCATTTTCATTCATTTTTTTTTTAATGCAAAATGAATTAAGTTGATTATATATTGTTGATTGTATATTATAGCTTTGACATACATGAGTATATTTATCAACAAGGTCAAGTTATAACTAAAAAATTTTTATTTCAACGGAAGCCAGGTAATTATTAACTGTGCGTATATTAAAACAACGAGAATTATAAAAATTTTTTATTTATCTCAATTGATACTTTGTGATGATAATTATATTTTCGATAAATATTAAATTGATCGATTAAATTAATGTGGGTTATTTTCATATATATATTTTTATAAACGAAGATAATCGCACAAAGAAATTATTCAACAAACAGGTGGAAATTTTTAATGCTATTTTTTTTTTTAAACACGAAGGTAGTTTAAATTTGACTTTGTTATGAATATATTTAGAAAGTCTAGAGTCTTTTTTATTGTTTAAATATTTTTATCAAATTTTTGAGCTGAAGTCAATTAAATTTGAGTTGATTGATCATTTTTCAATTTCAAATTGCACAGTAATTTTTTTATCAATTTCATTTTCAAATATTCAATTGTTTTTTATAATTTTATTATTTACAAAATGGAAAATATATCTATAGATAAATAATAATCGGTCAGTAGAAGGTATCAAGCTAGCTCGTGGTTAAGTGAGTCAAGGCGTGATTTTCTTGTTCATAATTCATGAGTTCGAATCTATTGAAAAATACCTTGCTTAGCGGAACCGATTTTGCAACAAGAATTGATGGCCACTATTCGATTTGACAGCTGCTTGATCATTGTGTGTAGGCAGATTTCATCTACATCCATGTTATCTATCGACTGATAATAAACGAAGTTACTTCAAAATATTAGTGGATCAGGTTGGTGGAACAAATATCTCCTTGCAAAGAACGAGTGAAGATAAGCCTCTTTCCTGGTTCTATGCTCGGAAATATTTGTCCCAAACGCCAAAATACCCTTTTGCAATTCCAAATTTATTCATTTTAATTTTTTATTTCAATATTAATAACAGTTTGTTGTCACGTATTCCCGAAAATAGAAGTCCAAAAAATAAAACAAACATAGTAACATATTTAATCATAATGACATAATGGCTGTCATCAAATGCCACGAAAATTATGATAAATAAATAAATATTCAATTTAATGATGTATTAATTTTTTTTTTTCAATTTACTTTAATCATATATTCATATATCTTGGATAAATTGTAAATTAATTCATTTGAAAATTAAATAATTAGTCATCGTATTGTAATGACTAAATGTTGTTATTATTTTTCATTTAATTTTTTTAATATTTATCTTTGAAATATCGGATCAAATGTTTATTTATTTGATTTATTTTTTTAATTTATATTATTATATATTATTAACAAGATAATTATCATATTTTTCTGGTAAATTTTGATTTAATTATATTAATTATTTTAAATATTTAATACTTCTAATTTCTTCGAGTATTTTCTGTTAAAATTTTGAAATAATAGGATCATAGGATCACTCGCTAGAGCTTATTAATTTTTTTCGCTATAAAAAATGATTTGATCCAATTGATCATTGATCAACAACACTTTCAAATGAAAAATGATTAAGGGAGTGTATCATTGTCTAGCCCCTCGGTGTATTTACCTTAAAATCAACATGTAGTATATACATTATATGTACATAACGTGATATGAATATATGTAGATCGCGTGGCTTTTGCATGTTGGTATATAGACAGCAAGACCCACGATTTTTAACCACGCCTCTTTAGACAGCCGCCAGCTAACAATTAAGATTTGATCGGCAAAAATGGTTGAGTCAAAATGGCGCTGGCTCCAACAACTGCATACGTAATTTTACCAAACCGCGAATATCATCAATTTCAGAATCCAAACAAGCTTTCGATATATACACTATATAGATCCTAAAATGAATAATCCATGTTGGGATAATTTAATGCACATAAAACCGGTGCTTCTTTATGTCTTGCTATTTTTTTTTAAATTTTATTTTTTTTTTTATACATAAGACTCTAAAATGTACCCTCATTTTTTATTTATTTAATTTTTTTTATCGTTATATTTTTGCAATTGTAATGAGAATTATTTATATGTAGAATGATTTATATTTTTCAAATTTAAAATTTCATTTATTCATCGATTAAAATGAGAAAAAAAAATTTATGAAAAACAAAAAAAATATGTCTGATGTATATTGTTTTCCCCCTTTTTTTTTGTTTCAATTTTTTTTTTATTTAAGATTATTTTTCCCTTTTTTTGTAAAGGATTACGGAAATCACTTTTATCACGCGATTTTAAAACCGGTTCCGTGATTTTGTATTGCATTTATTCAACACGAATCTTCGTGCCAATATAACAGCGAATTACATCTCCCTCAGTGTATCGGTTTTATGGAAGCTCTGGTATCAATATATTTTTTTCATTTTTTTTTTCTTTTAATCCGTGCAAAATATAAGGAGATACCCTTAGTATTGAAATATGAGGTGCGCTTTTTGGACGAATTAAAATTTTCGAGTAACGCCCTTTTAGTGAATTCATGATATATCCAAGAAGAAAAATTGTTGAAGGTACTAATCATAGTACAAGTACGTGCTGCCTACCAATGTTACCCCTTTTTTTTTTTCTTTTCTTTTCTTTACTGACCATTTCATCACGCTAATGTTGCCTCAATTATGGTTTGCAGACTGTCGACACATGCCTCGCCTTTCTTGAAAAAAGTTCAATCGATATTCACGTATGTGCAACTTTCAGAATAAAAATTTGAAAAAAAAATCAAGAAATTATATACACATTGAAGCTGTCAATTTTATCTTCAAGATAGTTGTACTATTTTTTAATAATGCCTATTTTTTTCCAATGAAAATACTGATTTATTTGCCAAAAAAAAAAACATCAAAAAGCAAAAATTACTCAATGTTTAAAAATAAAATAAAATTTGTTATTGCAATTTTAAATAATAAAAATTATCAGGTAATAATTTAGTTAAATTTATTATAAATAAATTACAATTATTATTTAATAAATAAATATAAATATCAATAAACAAATATGTATTTAACAAAAAAAAAAAAAAAGAAAAATGGAAAACTGATATAAAAAAAGGTTTTTTTTTTTTTAAATTGAATGGAAAAAAAAATATTGTTAAATGTGTATATAGCTAAAGAATTTTGTGTTTACTGAAAGAAAGATTCAAGGAGATATAATTGATGATGATTGCAATTTGAATTATCTTGCGCAATGTATATAAAAATGCCGGATGAAACGCACCGAAGACCAAAGGCAAAACGTCCACTTATCATTAAGCCGCATCTCCTTTTAAACTCGAGGTAAAAACATAATATAAAAAAAATAAAAAAAATTACAAGACAGGGTAATTGTTTTCTATGGTTTTATTGTATTTATTTCAATTCCGATGATATCTTATATAGCTTGTGTTTTATATATTTTTCCTGAGGGCAAAAATTTTTATTCTAAAATTCACCTCTTTTTTCAAATTTCAATTCAATTTTTTTTTCATACATAATTCTTTTTATTGTTTATTTAATATTTTTTACATTTTTAAATTTTATTTAGTTGATTTATTGTTGTGATAAAAGACTGTAGTTTTCTCATGAGTATTATGTCTATTATCATTTAGACGTATCACAGCAAAAAACACTGTGCTTTTGAACAATGAACGACAAAATAAATATACGATAAATGTATATGAAAATAGTTTGAGAAAGACAAGTAGCCATTTTAACGGTTTTATTTTGATTTAACTGAGCACCACCCAAGTGTTGGAGGATAGAATTAGTATCCGTCTAGCCATGATATGGAAATATTGGTTGGTAATAACAGCTCACTGTGTTCATAGTAGAGTATAAGACTAAAAAATATATTCGCAGAAATATAAAATGATGGTGGCTTGCGGCCTCTTCTTTTACGTTTTATATGTATACATGTATGCACATATATAACAAACTCAGTTGCAAAATTAAGAGTTTCTTGAGGGCGGCATCAGCATTTTCAGCGGGCCTATCGTTTAAGTCGGATCTCCATGTAAGATTGGTGCCCTCAGGAGGGTTGGTATACACATAGTACTCTTTATTTCAACACAAGTTTGTAAATTTTTTATTTCTCTCTTTCTATTTTTTTTAAACTTTTTTATTTTTGCAACCAAAAACTTTTTTATCCCTTTAATAATACATGACTCCAGGCTGTGCAGACTCACGAGTGTTTCTGCACTTAGAGACAATTTTAGTGGACAAAAAAAAATTACTTGTTTTTTTTCTTTTTAAATCTTGAAGGAATTTTGACCGTAGAGTTATTTGATGATTGCATGACTATAAATATTCTGGTGCAATATCAAAAATAAATTTTTTGCGTTAAAAATATCGAAGAAAAAAAATATAGCACAACAAAAATATTCAGTAGCAATAGTAGAAAATTAATTAAATCAAAATATACCCAAAAAATGTAATAATTATCTTGTTAATAATATATGTACAATAATAAATTGAAGAAATAATAATCAAATAAATAAACATTGGATCCAATATTTGAAAGATAAATATTAAAAAAATTAAATGAAAAATAATAACAATATTTAGTCATTACAATACGATGACTAATTATTTAATTTTTAAACGAATTAATTTACAATTTATCCAAAATATATGATAAAAAGAAATTTAAAAAAATAAATAAATTATTAAATGAAATATCGATTTAGTCATTATGATTAAATGTGTTGCTATGTTTGTTTTATTTTTTAGACTACTATTTGGGGGAATACTTGACAACAAAACTGTTATTAATATCGAAATAAAAAATTAAAATTATCAAATTTGGAATTGCAAAAGGATATTTCGGCTTTTGGGACAAATATTTCCGAGCATAGAACCAGGAAGGAGGCTAAATCCTTACTCGTTCTTTACCACGAGATATTTGTACCATAGACCTGATCCACGAATACGTGATTTCTTTAGAATGATAAACTGTTCAAGAGATCTTATGAATCGTACAGCTGGTCTTATCTAATATATCTATCCCTAAGAAAGATTTGAACCCAAGCAATATATGAATATGAATTGTAGAACGACGCCTTGACTCACTTGACCACAAGCTAGCTTGATATTTTCTACTGACCGATTATTATTTATCTATATATATTTTCCATTTTTTAAATGATAAAACTATAAAAAAAAATTTTACTGCATATTTAATATTAGATTTTGTTTATTTCTTACTATGTTTGGATTGTTTTTATAATTATATTAGCTTTTATTTCAAATATGTTTTTTATATACAAATACAAGCTGCATGATTATTTCAATATTTTGGAATCACTTACTAGGATATAATTTATATATAAATAATTTGACTGTGAAAAATTTTAGATATTTCGACCATGATATTTACTCGTCATACCAAATTTAACTATGTGTATTTTGAAAAATATGTACATTCATCACTTAATATTGAGAAGAATTTGTGGCACACGTCTGACCCTAAGGGGTGTGTCGGGGGCGTGTGGGGTGGCAGCTGCCCTCGTGGTCTTGCACACGCGTTGATGAAAAAGAAAGAAAAATAAAACACACATACATTGACATTACTTCAATCACACTCAACTTTAGCACAGTGTGATCGACTATTGAAAAAAAAAAATACAAAAAAATAATAATAACTAGAGCAATATCTATTTATTCTCCCGGAAATTGTTGCGAAATTTGATCTTACTATTTATCTTTTTTATTCTTCCAAATGTCCACCAAGTTTTTGTTAAAATTCTTATTTAAAAAAAAAATAAAATTTCAAAAATTCAATAAACTCTACTCCACCTCTAAAAAATAAAATAAAAAACCTCATCATTTTTTTTTTTTACGTAGAAAAAAGATTGTATCTCATCTCAACTCTTAATTAAAATTTTTTCATTTTCTTTTTCCATTTGATAAATAAATTTTAAACTCATATTTTTCATTTATCAAAGTCTTAAAAAAATATATTGTTTATTTTTCTTAATTTATTAATGTCATGCAAAGATGAAGCATTGTTAAAAAAAAAAAAAAAAAAATGATACGCATGGTTGGGGATGAATGTGAAGTTTTGACACTCTTTAGCCTTCTGGGGTGTGGTCCATGCACATACAGACAAGCCCTTCTTTATGTCCATACGTCATTCAAAGTCATTGTGTCATTGACTGTCACGTGTTTGCAACACATTAGCCATTATAAAATCAACAATAATAACAAAAACGAGATAAAAAAAAAAGTATATTTCATGTCATAAACATCAAAGTATAATTTTCATTGATAAAAAATTTTTAATGTCTTTAAACGTGATCATTAATTATATCAGCTACATTATAAATGATTGAAATATTTTTTTTTTTTAAGATTATTATTAATATTATTATATTTGAGATCGTTCGTTATATACGTGGTACTTATAGTCAGATCTCTGTGTATTTATGTCGTTGACCGACCAGTGATTTGGAGCTTTTATTTTATTTTTTTTTTCAAACTTTAAAACTGGCTGTGGCTGCAAAGAGTATATATACCTAGTAATTGCCACCCTAACCAGAACCCTCTGATGAAATCCTAACGAAAAAAAAATAAAAAAAATGATATACCCAAAAATATATATATCAAATAATTACTGCAATCATCTGAACTCGTTACGATACATCTTTTTCTATCCTCAACGATTGAATGGTTTTATTTGAAAAATAATAATCAAAATATATTCTTTTTATAATGATGATAAAATGATGAAATTAATCGCGTAAAATAGGCATCAATATAAGCTTGCATTTGTTAAATAAAAATCCAAGAATATACCCTAAATCGACAGATGTTTGACCAAGGGAAAACTGTTATTAATATCGAAATAAAAAATTAAAATTATTAAATTTAGAATTGCAAAATAATATTTTAGCTTTGAGACAAATATTTCTGAGCATAGAACCAGGAAAGAGGCTATCCTTACTCGTTCTTTGCAAGGAGATATTTGTTCCACAGACCTAATCCACCAATTTTGTACAAATTCGAATTTGTTAATGATTGGATCAAACCGGCAAGGAAATTATTAAAATGTTGCCATCACAAACCTACTGAACCTACTGAATGCCTAAATCGTAGTCTGCTTCCATGACTCAACTCATAAGAGGATTTGAACCCAAGAATATATGCACCGCAAAACGACGCCTTGACTCACTTAACCACAAGCTAGCTTGATATTTTCTACTGACCGGTTATTATTTATATCTATATATATTTTTCATTTTTTAAATGATAGAACTATAAAAAAAAATTCAACTCAACGATTGAATGGTTTTACTTGAAAAGTAATAATCAAAATATATTCTTTTTATAATGATGATAAAATGATGAAATTAATCGCGTAAAATAGGCATCAATATAAGCTTGCATTTGTTAAATAAAAATCCAAGAATATACCCTAAATCGACAGATGTTTGACCAAGGGAAAATCAAACGAGAAACGCTAATAACAAAAATTCGTTAGCGTTCATATATATACAATTGGTTATGGGCGTAACTTTTAGAATTTCAGTCAAAAGTATTTCAAATAAAAAAAAAAATATAGGCATTATTTCTAATCATGCTATAAATCATTGACACAATTAACTTTGCTTTTAAATTATTTTTGCTTGAATTAAATTTTTTTATTTTGTTTTATGATTGAAATAAAAATTATTATATATTTTTTTTTTCAAATGAAAATAAAATCTTTGGCACGTGTTAAAGATCAAAATCAATAATGATCATTGATCAAGCGGTATATATTTTTTTGAGTTTTATTTTATAGCAAATCTTATACCTGTATGTGGAGGTATTTCCTGTCAAATTTGGACAATCATACAGCACCCACGCCCATCCTCTTTTTAACGGTTCCTTCCCTTCTTACAATATTATATATTGTGTCGTTTCCTGTTCTCTTTTTTTTTATTATTTTTGATACTAACTAGCACACTTGGAACCTTCTGTTAGTGATTTTCCACCGGCGTCTTGTCACCAATATATGTTTTCTCAAAGAACTGTGACGAAAAATCCATGTTAAATATCTTTTTTTTTTTTTTTACTCAATAACATCAGTAAGAGGCGTAGTCGATATTGCGGAAGTGGAACAAATATATTAACAATAGAAAAAAAAAAGACGAAGATTCACAAGTTTTTAAATTTCAATTCAATTTTTTTTTTTTTTTTTGTATAAAATATATGTATCGTTCTAAAACTCTTTATAAATTTATGATTCTTATTTGGTCTTTTGAAGTTAGATCTTTTCATAAAATTTTTATACTTTTTTATTATCACGAATTGAAAAATAAAATATAGATCGTTTTTTAAATATATTAAAGTAAGAAATGGTTTTTTAAAATGTACATTATAAGTGATATATTTGATTTTATTATTAAAAAATAAAAGAAACATTCTTTGGGAGTTTTAATGGACTTTGATCAATAAATCATTTGAAGAATTGTGTTTATGATTTATGAGCCAATGATACTGGACATGGTTATGCTTTATGGAAGTCATCGTAATCATAAATATAGTATAGAGTTAAAAAAAAAATTTTATATATGAAATATTGAATTATAAATAAATATATGAAAAATAAAAACTTTGGCTTACGATGAATTGCAGCGTCGGGTATCTTACAGTGGGAGTTAACTTGAGAAACTTTTCTGCACTGTTGTATACAAAAACAAATTGCAATAAATCATATATACGAGTATTAAAAGAAAATAAATAAATATATATAAGTAAATGGTTTTGTGATATAATATTTTATCAACACCTCATCAAGGGGTGGAACAATAAAGTAGCTTATCATTTGTCTTTAAAAGTTGTTGAAAAATAATATTTATTTACACGTTTACAGTGGATATTATCAATTATTATTTTCTTGGTTTTATTATTGAAATTTTAATTAAAGATGTTTGATGTTTGATTTATGTCATGTGTCATTTTCGTATGGCTTTTTATTTTTTATTTTATAGTATCTATAAATTTATTGACTTGTTGATTATGATTTTTCTACGATAAGAGCTTTTTAAATTTGATAAATATGTTTTGCCTTTTGCTTTGCCAATAAATTTATAAATAAAAAGACAACAAAAGTCAATGAATGAGTGAAAATTAATGGATGAATAAACAGATGAATATAATTAAAAACAATTAATTATTTATTATTAATAATTAAATGGATAAATAAATAGATAAAAAAATTAATGAAAAAAAAAAAAAGAAAAAGCCAAATGAATAAATAAATACATGAATAAATAATTGAAAAATTAAATAATACAATAAAACAGTTTATAAATAAAAAATTTTTCATTTTTTTATATCATTATTGTATTGATATAAAAATGCAACATCAATGCGCATTCATTTCGATCACAATAAATTTCCCTGACCTTTTAAATCGAAAAAAAAAAAAAAAAACAACACAATTCAATACTTAAAAAAAATTAAATAATTTTTACAATCAACACTTAATTTAATATTCAACAGCGACTATTATTCTTCATTGATAATAATTTGCATGATAACCAAGAATCATTTGCCCAAGTGGTATAAAAAAAGAAAAAAAATTTAAAATTCTATAAAAAATTCCACCTTGATAATAAACAGTTATAATAAAAACTCACGGGTGCAGCAGCAATATCTCAATGCTATACATAATAAAATTTCTATTTTTCTATTATAAACGCCTATTTTATGCGGATATTTCATATTTTCTAATTGCCGCATAAAATAGTCGCGCATGTATAAATATACCCAGTATGATATTTTTTATTTTCCTTTCAAATTACAATTGAAACCATAAAAATTACCTGGTGTCTATGCATCCGTAATAAATACATTCGTGTATATTTTTTTTATTCTATTTTTAATTTTTTTTTGAACGATAGAAATTAGTATTGAGGTGGATATGATGGGATCAAAAAGATCGTGGAAGTTATGCGTTTGTATATACAGAGGCAATAAGGTTAATAATGTAGTTGAGCTAACATTGCACTGTGTGCATCAACCAGAAGGATAATCAGAATAATGGTTTATTAAGGTTATAGACAATCTCAAGTTTTTATTATTCTTTGGCGAACCTATATCGGCTGACCTTTATGCAAGCTATATAACCATAAGGCGCCAGTAAAATTCGTTCCCGCCATTAGTGTGATCGATGATGCCAACATCCCGTTTGTTTACCTTTTGTTGCCGCTTTTTTTTTTTTAAGGATATTATTGTTAACGAAATTAAAGTTAAAAAAAAATCAAATAATAATTATTATTATTCAAGTTTCTAATGATTTTTGATACGCCCATTAAGTGGACATCATTTATGAATAATTTGAAAATATTTTTTATGCTCTTGTATAATTATCCCATAGATAATCTGGTGCACTTTGATCTTTATGCGATGGGAAAGAACAAATTAATCAGAGAAATTTTATGTTTGTTTCATTAAATTTGTCAATTAATCAATTTTTTTTTCTTTTTTCTTTTGCTCTGATTAAAGTTTCAAAGAGAGTTGTGTGAAAATTTATATATTGATAAAACTTTGTGTGTTTTAAATTGATTTAAAAAAAAAAAAAAATTGTAATGAGTTTTAATACATAGGCGCCAGTTTGTATTAGTCACGGTTTTATCAATTTTTTTTTTTTTAAATTGAAACTTGCAAGTTTTTGTATTTAAAAAAGTACACTTTGTAAATTTAAATTTACCCGTTCATATATTTTTTTTTTCAACAAGTAATTGATTATTTTTAAAGATACAATGGAGATAAAAATAAATAAAAAATATATATCTACATTAGAGAAAAATGTGTGAGTGATTTTATTAATTTTTTTTTATTGATTTTGTGTGAAATGACCAGTTGAAATAAACTTAGACTTAAAAAAAATTTAACTCAATAATAAAAGGGTCATTCCAGACCGGAGATTAAACGCGTAAATTGTAAATTTATATATAAATTTTGTTGTACATATATTTAACAAGTGCGTTAAGGTACTTGTATATATGTTTTATCTGATTAAGAGTTATATATGTATGTAAAGGACATATTTGTCTGTGTAAAAATTAAAATTGAGATGAGGGTTTGACTTGGCAATTCATTGTCGGCATTGATGCACATTAAAGGATAGCACCAGTAACGACTTTTAATTACTTCATAATGAGACCATGATTTAGCTGGTCTGGCGCCAGAAGCCACTCACGCATCCAAGACGAATAGGCAACAAAAAAATATGCCTTAAAATCAAGATGATGAACAATGTGCCTCTGAAGGAAAAAAAAAAAATTATTCATCAATTTTATAAATATAAATAAAATATATACTAATACACTTGTGTTGATAATATTTGATGAATGAAATAAATATTTATTCAAACTAAATATAAAATTGATTTTTGAAATAATATATTGAATAATTGTTTGTGAAAGAGTCGACGTGCATATAAAAGCATGAACCGATTAACGATTCGGAGCAACTCATTTAGAGTCAACTCATCTGACAAGCAGAAAAAAAATAAAAAAATAATATTTTTTTCAAAATAAAAAATATAAAAAATATTATAATGCCGACTGAAAGAGAAGTGACTAATGTGTCTGTGGCTACCTAAAGAAGCAAAAGATGCCGGTAGATGTTCAAAGGATTTGTTGGCGCCGTCACCCATCTCGCCACCTTTTCTTGGTTGATGTTATAAGCGCATCGTCACACACAACAAAAAAAAAAAAAATTAAATATTTAAAAAATATATAAACTTACCGATGAATAACAAACACACAACGTACATTTACAAATTTAATATACTCTTATGGGAAATGCTGATGAATTGGAAAAAGATTTCTTATTTTTCTTTGAGAAATCCTTGATGTTGAGAGATAGGAATTCTTTTTTATTATTTTTTTTTTTATACTAATTGGCTTACATAGATTTTCATTGATCATTTCATCTTGTAGCTTGTTGGAATTAATTTTTATCGTGTTATCTAAATGATGCTTATCATTGTGACTTGGTTAGTAACTTTATTAACGAAAAAAAAAAACATGAGGTTTCTCACCTCTTATCTTAAATACAAATGTATTTTAAAAAATTTTTTTTGAATTTTTTTTTAATGTTTCTTTTACTGTCAAATAAAATGAATTATTTATTTTAAATAGTTCTTAATATTAAGAATAATTTAATGATAAATTATTTCTGAAAAAATTATTAATAATTAATAATTATTATTTATTAAAAAAATAAAAAAATTTGTCTTTTAAATTTTATTTAAAAAATGAATTTTTTTTTTAAATTTTATAACGGTTTTAATTAAAATAAAAAAATGTAATTATAATGAAAAAATATAAATTTAATTTATAATTATTATTTATGAATTAAATTGTGTTATTATTAATTATAAATAATTATTGTTATTATTTATCTACGAGATAATGAACACATAAAAAGTTAAATTTTTTTTTTTCAATATATTTAATTTGAAGGAGAAAGAAATTTATAAATCAAAATTTATTTAGCTCATGATCGCATATAAAACTTGACGCCTCTTTGAAAAAAATTTTACACATCTCATTCAATTAGCAGCTATAGTATATAATGTTCTGCCTTCGTGCTCAAATTAAATACAACATCTCGGTGTGTATTTTCACTCAACAGTTAAGAATAAATAAATATAATTGTTTTTTTTTTTCATCTTTTCCATAACCAACACTATGAAATATTTGTAATTAGTAGAAACGGCATCTTTTGATGTTTCATTTAATTTTATAGACTACAAAATTAACAAGTCAATCATATTTCATTTAGAAAGAAAAAAATATATACAATTTTTTTATTTAAATATAATTTTATCTTTTATAATTCTTTCATAAATCTTTTTTTATATGCAACTAATGATTATCAAGGTGAATAACATACAATATGAACATGCTACCAAATTACGTATACATAATTTTTTATATATTGTTAATTTGAAGATGAAAAAAAAATGCTAGAGTTAAAAGACTACTCTTTGGGGGAATACTTGACAACAAAACTGTTATTAATATCGAAATAAAAAATTATAATTATTAAATTTGTATTGCAAAAGGATATTTTGGCGTTTGGGACAAATATTTCCGAGCATAGAACCAGGAAAGAGGCTATCCTTACTCGTTCTTTGCCAGGAGATATTTGTTCCACAGGCCTGATCCACTAATTTAATAATGAACAAACTAAAAGTTGTAATGATCAGTCTATGGACGCAGGGAGGTTATTGAAATGTTGCAATCATAATCCTATTGAGACTATGAAATTTCAAATTCGAGTAGAAATTATTACGTCATTCAGTCTGTCTGACTTTGATGAATCTTTTAAGGATTTGAACCTTATAATATATGCACCTCAAGACGATGCCTTGACTCACTTGAGCACAAGCTAGCTTGATATTTTTTGCTGACCGATTATTATTTATATATATATATTTTTAATTTTGTAAATAATAAAACTTTAAAAAAAAATTTACTGTATATTAAATAATGGATTTCGTTTATTTCTTCACTATGAGTCGATTGTTTTTGAAATTATATTAGCTTTTATTTTAAATATGTTTTTGAAATTTAAATTTAAATATTTTAAAAACTTAGTTACTAGGATATAATTCAATTCTAAATAATTTGACTGTGAAAAATTTTAGATATTTCGAACTTTTTCAGGAAAATTCTAAAAATGGCTCTAATGATTTTTCATCTGCAATAATATATTTTTCTTGTGTTTGTACATATCACAATCCAATCATACAACAGAATTTACATTTTACATAAAAAAATTTTTGGAGAAATGACAGTTTGAAAGTCTATACACACGATTGCATGTGTGGGTGGTACAAAAGAGCCATTTAACTGTCGAGTGAATAATATCGAGTGCATATAATGTCTCCATGTATATGATATATATAATATATGATTTGTGAGTGAATCATTTCACGTGATATGAAAACGCGAATAGTAGCAAAACCACTATATACGGACCGTATCATTACCTCCATAAAATTATTCTATGAATATATATAGACACACAGTGTGTATGCAGTTTGAGTTCCCTCATCAATCATTTCCGGAAATTTTGTATACTGGCTTATAGGCCTACAACTCATGTACAAGTCCATGAAAATCATAGTACTTACACTGTGATGACTAAAATATTGTCACAAAATTTATACATGTTTATAATACATATTTTCTCATGTTATATATTCTCTTTATGTATATGTATATAAAATATTTATTAATGATAATTATATCTATCCAATTTTTGAATAAATTTATTTAAAATACATCAACGAAAATTTACATACAAAAAATGTATAAATATATTTTTTCATCATTTTTTTTTGTATATAAAATGCACAAAAAAAAAATCAGCAAATGTTTATAACTTTTTTGCAATGTCTATTTGATTTTTATTTTTATTTTTTTTTGTTTCATAAATATGATGATCCTAAAAAAAAATCATATACAGTTTGATGATCCTCATAAATATTACTAAATTTTTTTAATTTATTTTTTTGTTTATTTATTTTTGCATTGATTATTTATATATTTTTTATTCTTCAACATGTGTTTGCGTCTTTGAGAGGACTAATTTACGGTCCTAATGAGTCGCATGATATAGGTAGTGTGTTTATAACCTCGGCAATCGGCTACCGGTTATTTTATTATACACCTCTATAATATTTTGCATCGTATTTTATAATTATTCAAAAAATATAAAACAAAAAAAAATAAATAAAATAAAAACTAACTTTTCTAATTATAATAAATATTAATAATTAAAAAAAAATGTATAAAAATATTTATTTTTAATATTAAATTAACATAAAAATTATGAACAAATTATTATAAAATTATTTCATGATGATGTATAGGTTAATTCAGGGTGTTTTTAAATATATAAAAAAAATTAAATAAAGCAAAAGAGTATATAAGTAAAGGTGTATTATTGAAAAGTATGACAAGCAATGCACCACCCAATGCCGCCCTGGACCACCTAGGGGTCGTCAGGGGCGTATTGCCTAAGAATAACCCTTGGTAAACGCCTATACGCGTGCTAAAGAAACTCCCTGGAGTTCTCCCTTTTTCACCATTTGACCCCCTTTACCCCTATTTTATATGATGCTAGCATATACACGCGTTATCCACTCTCAAATAAGATTGCGCCCTCGCGGCACTTGAGCACCATGGTACTGTGTGTGCCAAAATTATCTCAACGTGGGTCGTGGGCGTTACATGCTGCTGCTGCTGCTTCAGGCCTGTCAAAAAATCTCCCTCTCCCCCCTGAATACACCCCACGTAAATATAATAATAATAATGATAAATAAAAAAATGCAACTGGTAAATTTTTGTAGATATGCGCGTATGTATAACGGTTTACAAAATGCAAGGTACACCTTTTGATGATGAAAATATATATTTGATGTTATGGGCAGGTATATAAAATTGTTTGTGGAAATAAGCTCACAATAGTGCCATGGGGGGCTTATGAAAAAGTCGTTGAATTATATATTTTTTATATATTTTTATTATTATGTATATTAAATTATTTTTTTCGATTTTTTTTTTCTTTTTTTTTTTTGGATAAATCAGTTAAATACTTTATGATGATGTTATTATATATATAAATTTTTTATTCATTTATTTATTTTTTTATCTCATCGTGTCGCGCAAGATGTACACGGCGGTCTAACAAAGAAATATTCTCTCAGCATTTGATGATGAAGAAAGGGGCGCTCCACCCACTACCGCTAGTTATTACGACCAATTTTTTTTTTTCTCCTTTTGTCGGTGAAAGAAAAAAAAAGAGAAATATATAAAAATAAATTTAAAACACCGCAACCTGAGATGCTTTTTTTTTTTTTCTTTTTTCATCGCTCTGTTTCTTTTTTTTTTTCGAATTCATCGTGATAAACATCGTTTTTCCTTGATTTTTGGAAAATATTTGGGCGTGGATATTGTATTTAGAGATGAAAACCACCTGTCATATTATTTTTTCCACGTAATTATATTTAACCAGTTGAACTATATATTATTTTGCATTAAAAAAAAAATTTATCATCAAGATTAGAAAGAAAAAATTAAATATTTTTCAATTCTGCAAATTCCCGCAACTCCAAAAATGACTAAAACATTTTACTATCCCATTTTCGTCTGTCTTTTAAAAATTTCTCAACAGATGTCAGATGAATATTGATCTTCGAACACATAATTTAATTCAAATTGAAAAAAACATATAAAAAAAAAAAATTCAAGCCGTCATCTGTTAGTTATAAAGATGAACAAAACCGTTATCATCCAGATGCTATGAATTTTCCTCTTCGTTAAATTTTTTTTTTTATATTTTCATTTTCTCGTTGACTTCCGTTCAATTAGTAACTGTTTGTAAGCCTTTCGATAATTTTTTGAGTTAAATTTACGAGCTTGTCACATCAATCAATGTCGAGTTTAAAAGTTGATCATCATTATAAACTAAACCAATTGTTAGCAACATGACATTTATTTATACACTTTTGCCAGCCTAGTATATTATTATTATATTCATTCACTCATTCACTCTAGAGCTTGAACGTTATAAAAAATATATATAGGTATATCGAAGGGGTTCACAAATATTTGTGAATGGCCCACGTAAAACGGTCACCCAACGTTCTTCAATTCTTTAATATCACCTAAGTAATCGGATCCATCGGGGTCTCGCGAACCGGACCATTCAGGGGTTGCTCCCCAGCTGTTTCCGGTGGGCGTTAACATGATGAAAACGGGTTCGCGATTATATATTTTTTTTTTATCCCCCTTTATTTTTTTATATATATTTTTTTCCCTTATGTCGTTCAAATATATACAAAAACCGCGCAACGTCTCTCACTCGCTTATCCTGCTTCTCAATGAGACCCATTTTGAAGCTCTCTACAGCAAAAGAATATGGATAAGATGAAAAAAAAATTATTGTATAGAGTTATAACAATGATGATAAATAAAAAAAAAAAAAATGATTATACCGGAAAGTTGGTGTATCGCGAGAGGCTAAAGGGTGCCGCTTCGCGACTGAAATCTCAGGGGCGTAACCATTTTTTGATGTCTCGGTACAGTGGCAAAAAAATAAAATAAAAATATAAGAGGGGGTCATGATGACAGAGAAACCCGGGGACAAAATAACGGGGGTCGTGGTAAAAAATTCTATCAAATTATCATCGCGGGTGGTACAATGATAAAAAGAAAAAAATATGAATTTGTATATAAAATAATAAAATAGAAACTCCACTCGGGTTTCATCTTTAACTGTAGCACGTGTGATGGGTGGACCCCATTATGTTGAATTTGCAAACTATTATTTTCATGTTTGAAACACATCGACTGATGAAATATCTGATAAAAAATTAAAACCGAATTTTATTTATCAGCTGAATTATATTTTAAAAATAAAAAAAATTAATTTTTTTTATTAATTTTTGTGTTTTTATTGTTAAAGTTTTTTAATAATTAAATAAAATGAATAAATGTATAATTAAATTGAATAATAATTTACCTGATAAATCAACAGGAAAATATAAATAATTTAATATATTTTATTAAAAAAATTAACAGCTAAATAAATAATAATAATTAAATATTATTTTCTTGTTATTGTTTTTTGATTTGTATCGTTTTACCATCATGTGTGTTATTTTGTATTTAAAGGATGTTACATTTACCAGTTCCAGGTGAATTTTGTGGGGTAAAAAAAAAAAAAAAATCATTTGTCCAGGTTTAGTTACGCCTCTGAATTTTATTGGCCGAGACGATGTTACGCCTACTCACCTGCGCAACTTATGACTCAGGTGAGACATACCTGGTGGGATGTACTTAATAACCTGTAGTTTAAAATACTTACATATTTTGAATATGACGTTATTTATCAATTTTAAATGCATAAACATGTCAAGACATAAATGCCACACAAATATATATAACTATTTTGAATTTTATTTTCATTTTTTTTGTTTAAATAAATTTTTTTAAATTGACATTAAAATTTTAGTATATTATATAACATTTTATGATGAATTTTATTATAAATTTTATTATAAAATTGTCAAATAATTTTTAATACATGTTATTTTATGTTTTTTTTTATTTTAAATAAAAAATTGTAAGTTTTTAAAAATTTAAATTTTTTCTTGATAAAATTATAGACTGCGTAGTGTTGGTAATTAATTTTTCCAAGAAATAATATTATCATTGAATCGAAAAATTAAAAATTTAAATAATGATAAATAAAAAAATAAAAAAAATATATATAAGAGCTACCTTAATTTTATGAAAATTCATGAGTCTTTGTGGTTGAGTTTAAAAATTTAAAATTCTGGTTCATATCCATATTCAGAAAATGGCGTAGTTAACATTAAACGACCTCCATTAAATTTGCAATACACATTATATAACTATATATGTATTAGTATTTAGTATAAGCATGCAAATGGGGTTGGTCTCGATGCTGCTTTTAACACAAGTTTCTCTCGCGATGTATATATGTACTTCACATAACTTCAGAGCTTTTGCAAGAAATAAAATATAAATTAGAAAATAAAGAAGAAAAAAAATATAGCTTTATATATATTATAAAATAAAAAATAAATGAGAGGTAAATCTCATTGCTGTTTGGCATGCAACCGTGCCTACTATCGACAACCGCTATAATTCCAAGTTATTTTATTTTTCAGGGTGTGACTGAGGTACGGTAATTTTAAATTACCGATTAATCAAAGATTATTCAACGATGTCATTAATATTTTTGTATATATGAGCAATGGATTGCAACTTGCAAAATTTAATTTACATCATATTTTAATATTGCTTGAATAACAAAATAAAAAATAATCAAGTTGAACGAATTCAAGTAGTCAAACTGACATATGTCCATGGACTTTGGCTTTTTTATTTTTGCAATTTTGTTTTTTTGCAATCGAAGAAAATAAAAATAAACTTTTTATATAGAAATTTATTAATTATTATTATTAACTGTTTATTATAATTATAAAATTTAATTTTATAAATTAATTAACATTGCTATTTTAATTATCAATAAATTCTAAATCACTTAAAAAAAAATTACAAACATTTCACTTGCTTAAAAAATATTCCGATGAATTAATTAGTACTTGCATTTTTTTTGAGCTCTTAGTTTTTATAAATATTTGCTTGTGAATTTTAATTAACAAATTGAAATTTATAAATATTTAAATATTGAATAATTAATTAATAATTGTATTGCAAGTTATTGCTCATTTAATTTATTTAATTTATTATTTATTTATGTTTAATAAACTTTTTTATTATTGATTAATTTAAATTCGCTTCTTGATCTTCAATACCTCGATATAAACTTTAACTATATGTACGACAATAAATTCGTTTATCGACGTAATCTTAAATTTTTTTTTTCTATTTAAAAAAAAAAAAATCAACTTTACATTCTAGTGACATATTAAAAAAGACTATAGTCTTGACATATAAAAGTCCATTTAAAATTTAAAATTATCGACAATATAATAGTTGAATGATTGTTCTTGCGTGCATTTCATGACGTTCATAGGACATAGACGTATAAATAAATCATCGCATCAAATTACAACGTTATATAGACATTTGAAAAATAAGGGTTGAAAATATATATACAGTACTATAAATTTGAAAAGATATACATTAAACAGTATATTTAAAATTCAAGTAAAGGATTTAAAATAGCCAATAATCAGTATGAAAATTTTCAATGAAAAATGTTTAACAAACGCGTGACAGAGTATACAGTAGTTTAAGTAAATATTGACGATGACAGTAGATAACGGTGATATTGGATGTTCAGTAAAAGGGAACGAAGGGTAGATTTTTTTATATATACCAATTTTTTTTCTCCATATATATATAGAGAGAGATTGTAAATGTTCTTCTCCCTTGGCTGATTTATACCCATCCTGACGGTGCCTTCAGTCAGATCACACCCATTGTGGCATGTTCATTCGTGCAAATGCACATCGCAGGCGGTATTCCCTGCTTTATTTAATCCATATAGGTATACAAACTGAAATAAAAATTTTTTTTTTTTTACTTTTTATATTTTATTTTTTGGTGTCGTTGAACGCACGTTTTGGTATCCTGTTGTGCGTTTTATTTACATATCAAAGTGACGGGAGAAACTAGACATGTAACGAGTGCCATGAGATTGTAAGATTTTTTTTTTTTTTTTATTCTTCCTTCTATGTCCTCAAGGCTTTTTATATTTTGAATGCTCAATTTTTTTGGATAAGGCGATTTTTGAATAAAGTATCTAATCAAGCGTAATGAATCCTACATTTTTATTTATTTTTTTTAGAACAATTTTGTGCTTTTTTTTTTCTAAAAATTTTCTATTTTATTATTAATTATATTGTGCATTTTTTTTGGCTATTAATATGGTATATTTGTTTGATGTTTTTTTAAAAATTATTAAATTTGGAATTGCAAAAGGATATTTTGGCGTTTGGGACAAATATTTCCGAGCATAGAACCAGGAAAAAGGCTATCTTTACTTGTTCTTTGCAAGGAGATATTTGTTCCACAGACCTGATCCACTAATATTATTTATAGTTTTTGTACAGTCTATAAACGGCCAGATTTTCTCAAAATATTGCTATCGGATACCTGATTGAGGGTTAACAATATTCAAATATCTTGAGAAATGTATCAATAGTACCGTCTGCTGTGTCTATTGTCCTCTTTATATTCCGAAAGGATTCGAACCCAAGAATATATGCACCGTAAAACGGCGCCTCGACTCACTTAACCACAAGCCAGCTTGATATTTACTATTGACCGTATATTTGTTTGATGTTTTATTAAATATAATTTTTGAAATGTTTGAATAGTCATGTGACTCATGTCAAAGGTAATTGATGCTCTAGAATTATTTGAAAAGCAATCATAACTCGATCATCTACTTGTCTATAAACACACGATAATAAACATGATTTTCCCTGTTGATGTTAAGTAGGTATATCTGTCATCATCTTGGTGAATTTGTCAACGAGCCCGTGAAAAGAGATCGACTGATTAGCCATGGATATTTTTTACAACGTAAAATATATATATGAAAACATGTTGGGGTAGTATTGAACTCGTGACAAATGCTCCCCCAATAATTCCCACGTCATTGAGGCATGGGTGTCATACAATAGATCCCATAAACCCTTATATACTTTATACATATTACATTCACACAAATATAACGGTGATGAACAAAAACAGTTGAGATTATTTTTAATTTTTAAATTCAATATGTCATTTCTAATTTAACTGATAGTATTTAATTAAAAATTTTTTACTGGATCCATAAAAAATATATTAAAAAATTGTATTTCATAGAAATAGTTGTAAATTTTTATTTAATAAAATTTACGTTTATCTAGATGTCAATCTAAAAAATATAAAACTGTATTTAGAAATCATTTTTACGGTTTTTTTATAGCTTTATTCATTTTCAAAAAAAAAAAACCAAACAAATAGGTCATATTTTCTTTTCATCGTGGCACAGTCAAAGTTTGAATAGAATATTCTTGAATTACATACAGGCTAATTTAAAAAATAACGTTCGTATTATTTGTCGTGTTTATAAAAATTTTTTATTTTTTACTTTTCTTTTCACTTTTGATCTGGATGAATAGCTGAAGGGGAGATGTAAAAAAAATTTTTCCTTAAAATTACCACAATTTTATAAAAGCATTATGAATGAGGTAAAAATGAAATAAAAAAATAATAAAATTAATGTACATGTGTGTCGTTAAAGATAATAACAGAAATTAAAATGTAAAAAAAAAAAAACGAAAAATGGCATTCGACATATGTACCAACACGCAAATATAATGCTCATCGTATTGAGTGAAATTAACGGTTCTTATTTTTTTTGTATTTATTGTAATGTTGTATTGAAGTTATTATTTTTATGAAAATATAAAAATTTAAATGATAAATTTGTTAAGGTCAAATGAATAAATAAATTTACACACACAGTTGTAAATTGATATAAAGAATCTCATGATCAAATGAAAAATAGCTAATTTAATAAGTCACGATTGCCAAGACGATTGCACTCTTAACTCCATCACCATGGTGACTTCATTTGCATACATGATTATATATTACGGTGAGAGAAAAAAATATATAATAATAATAAATTCCTGCGCCAACAGGTCGCCTATGTGATTCGCCAAAAAATAAAAAAAATTATATTTTATTGACTTCTTGCACGCGGTTATCGTGAGAATTGATTTTATGCGTCAGCTTTTTTTTTTTTTCTTTTTTTCTTTTACCTTCTGGGTTTTTCCAGGAAGATAAAATTATTTGCAATAATGCTTTGAAGTTTATCCACATATACTTGTGATGGATTTTTTTATTTTAATATTATTTTTTTAGTGTATTTATTTTGGTATTTATATGTGCGCACTAATTGTAATGTCAATAAAATTTTATTAACTATTTTTAATTGATGATTTGAAGGTTTATAAAAATTTTCAAATTATTGATATAATTAAATTCTGAGAATTTATAAAGCTATGCAAATTTTATTGTCGCAATTATTTATTTTAATTTTATATTTGTGTGGTTTTTTTTTTTTTAGGCGAATCTAATGTACAAGCTGGTTGCAATTTTTTTATTCAAATTTATTCAGCGTGACAAAGAAAAATAAAAAAATAAAAAATAATACTTGTTATTTTTCTATTATTTTTTGACAAATAAGTGTCATTTTATATTTCATAATTTTATATTAAATATATCAACAGAAGGAATAAAAAAAAAATCCATTCTTCTTTGATATAAAAAATATAAACTCGTGAGAACTGAAAAAATTATTTAAAAAAAAAAAAACAATTGGCTAAATAAAAAAGGAAGTTACAAAAACAATATTTTATTATTTATATTTACCATATATTTTTGTATAATTTTTTTTAAATTTCAAATTAAATCTTTTCATTTACGATAGAATCATTACAACAACTGATCATCAAACATTCGTGATGATTTCTCCTCAATAGCTACTGCATTAAACAAATTAAAAACAACAAAAAAAAGTGTTTAATAATAATTTTCAAGAAAATAAAAAACAAATTTAAAAATAAAAGAAAAAAAAAGAAAATAATGTTGATACAAACAGAAGGAAGTGCAACCATCTATTGAGAAAAAAAAAAAAAAAAAAATTAAAAAATTAAATGCAATAAAATACACGCGATGTTTTGAAAATTGATTCTATTTAAAAATTTTTTAAAAAATAATAAATGCTAGCAACAATGTTGTTAAAAAAAAGAGATAAAAAAAAAATTAAAAATTTGATTACTAATGAGATTTATAAATTTATCATTGATAAAAAAAATGAACATATGTTGAAATCACAAGTTGAAAATGATGTTTGCATGTGCAGTTGGAATATGCGATCAATCATGTTGAAACTGGATATATATGTGATGCTCCGTAGCAATTACATTGCATGATTGGTCCCTGAGTAAATTTCAATTACCATCCGGAATTTAACTCTGCATATGTACACATATAAAATATGCTAGTGCTAGTGTATACAAACACACGTAAATAAATATTAAATCAGGTAGTAAATTTATTCATACAGCTATCATATTTCCAGTCTCATTTTGCGTATCAATTTCAACATCGTTAGAGTTAGTTTCCTTTTTACAAATAGGAAATGAATATTCTCATATGAACAATTGATGTTAAATTATCACAACTCTATATGGTTTTGTATATGCACATTTGCAAATATATATTAATGTACCTTCAATTTTTATTAATATATTTTATTATTATTTAATTTTATTATTATTCAATTATTAACTAATATGTAAATATTATAATATGAATAATAAAATTTATTACTTTTTTATATTTGATATTGCTACTTGATTTTTAATCCATAAAAAAAAATTTATATAGGACAATAACTGCTATGTATAAAAAATAATAATTTATGTTTTATTTATTATATTATATTGAGCTTTATAAATAAATAAACAACAAATTGTTTTTTTAAAATTTAATTTAAAAATTTTTTTAAAACTTATTATTGAAAATAAAAAATTATGAAAATTATTGTTTAATTGCTTTAAATAATTTATGCAAGTGTATTTTAAATTGATAAATAAATTTATTTTTTAGATAAATTTATTTATATTTTTTTTATGATTTATTCATGTCCTGATTGAATGATAAATAAATTTATATATTATTTCATTTCAAGTGTAACTTATTGTTGAATGTCAATATATATTGATAATACTTTGTATTACATTTGATCCATGGATCATGATGAAAATGTATTTTTAATATTATTTTTATGTGACCAAATAATATGCAATACATGCGGCAAAGATCAAAAGAATATTATAGTTCGTGCTGGTCCATCATAAAAATTTCACGATACATTCGGTCGTATGGTCTCTGGATTGGAGACGTGACACGGGTGAGGCGATTTATTTACCATTGGTCGATCCTCATTTCATCGAGACGTGCCATTTGAAATTTCAGATCAAATTTCTTATTTTTATATTTTATTTGTTAAATAAAACAAATGAAAAATTCTATTATTTTTTTATATTATAACATCATAAAACAATAGTCATTTTTTTTTATTATTTATTATTTTATTATGTCAGTAAATTTATATACTGTGTGTGGTCTTAATTTAATCTTTTTCAATTGATGTAAATTGACTTTGTTTTTTTAAATTTTATTATTTTATTTATCCTTTGAAATGCCATATGATAGTGTATAAAAAAAGGCCAGCAATATTATGATAAAAAGAGATAAAAAATAATAAAAAAATCACGTAAGTCACGTTGGAATATAGCCGGTCATACTCTCCGCCTATCCACGCGACTATACGGCACCGCGAAACACCAACTACGAAGCCTGTAATTCTTGTGATGAGACCGCGCGCGCGACACTCAAGAAGACAAATGCACTTGAATCAAAAATTCAACCACTATAATGCCTACATTATTTTATTATTATTTTTTTTTTTTTATATTCAATTTATATATATATTTTTTAATATTATAATATTTTTCTTCTGATGGTGTATTTGTTAAACATTAAATAAAATTGACGTACATTATTATCATCCTACCATCAATGTATATTCATTTTTTTTTTTTTTTATTAAACAAATATTAATTTAGAATTTATAACAAAATAAATAATAATATTATAAAAAATTTTTAAATCATTTTTTAAATTGTTTTAAGCTATATAAAATTGGTGATGATGAATAAAAATTTTCAGAGGATTGTTCAGTGCTGCCACCTTGTTGGATTGTTTTATTCTTGAAATTTTTTGTTGCGATGTTGATTTTGTTACACAAATGAAATTACCTGAATGGTTTCTTCTTGATGTGGGTGCAATTGCTTTGGGAATGTTAATCGTCATCTCGAGACGAGACGAGAAATAAAAAATAATACCGTCTGGTGTGGTCTTGGATTAAATTACATTTTCATTCGACTAAAAAATAAAAATGTTTATTCAAACAATTAGATATTTGAATATGAAAAAAAATAATTTTTTATTTATTATTTATTTAATAATTTATCTATTACAATTGTTGAAGATTATTATATTTTTTTTTTTTTTGAAATATAATTATTTAAAAAATTGTACAGCGTTCAATTTATTGTACCTTGATGAATCAATTTTTAATTATAATAAAAAATTACTTCACGTACGCATCAAGTATATTTTTGAGTTGAAAAAAAATTTTTTTAAGCGTGTTAACGAGAATCGTTTTAACAGCGATTAACCCTCATTCAGATGTAACCTCGCGAAATTGTCCAGTGCGTACATACCTGAACAGGCAACCTCGAAAATTGGTTCGTTGCTTTTGCCAATTTTCGCAGATTGGTCTGTTTTTTTTTATTATTTTTAATATGTTTATATACTTTTTTTTTTTTTTTCTTTCATGTCAGCTTCGTAGGCTGAATAAGGTGAAAGGCAGTTTGACGATGTTTTTACTAAAAAATTGTGTAAATTTACTGGGGATAAGTATTTATCTTTATTGCCAAAAGAGGTCCAACGACCAAATGATTTTTAAAAAGAATTCCTAAAACACTTTTTTAAGACTTTCCACGGATACGTACAATTCTGTTTTTTTTTTAAATATATAATAGCTGTATTCCAAGAAGAGTTGAAAATAAAAAATTTTTTTAGCTATGAATTTTCAATAATTCTTAGAGAATTTGAAGGCTAGTCATAAAACGAAATTATATAAATAAAAATAAATATATAATAGTTTTATTTTATATCCTAAAAGCATGACATTTCCTTCCGATGAATTTTTGGATTGTTGAGGGAGAGCACGTGGCCAATTTGTCAAGAGAAACATTATTTGATGCGACGATAAAATTTATAGAAATCTGGTAAATCAATGTGTCCACAGGGAAAAATAGAAAAAATATTTATATAGAAAAATACTAGAGTTAAAAGTAAATACAAGATCAAAATTATTTCCCCTACGGATGTATTAAGCTTTATGGTCAATCTGTGTTTTCAAATGATGCGGAAATGGACTAGCTTTTTTTTATTTCATGCGTTTTATCATGTTGGTCACTTTTACTCAGTTTTATTGTGTCTAAATACCTCTTGGAATCTGTTTTATTACACAAACCCACAACCACTTAAAAATTCATTCGAAGAGTGTATCTCTAAAAGCTTTTTTTTCCAAAAAGCTCTAAAAAAATATTGCAGTAATTATAAGCATTCACGGAATTATGTAACATCTAAAATGTCAAATAAAAAAAATCATTGTAATTAATGATTAAAAAAAAAAGCTCATGAAAAATACAGCACAACAAAAATATTCACTGACAATAGTAAAAAATTAATTAAATTCAAAAATTTATTCAAGAAATTTAATATTTATCTTGTTAATAATTTATAATAATAAATTGAATAAATAAATTAATTAAATAAACATTTTAATACAATATTTGAATGGTAAATATTAAAAAAATTGAATAAAAAATAATATCAACATTTAGTCCTTACAATACGATGACTAATTAATTTAATTCAATTAATTTTTGAATAAAATAATTTACAACTAATTATCCAAGATATATAATAAAAGTAAATTTTTAAAAATAAATAAATTAATAAATTTTATATTTATTTATTTAACATAATTTTTTTGACATTTGATGACAGTCATTAAGTCATTATGATTGAATGTGTTACTATGCTTGTTTTATTTTTTAGACTTCTATTTCGGGGAATACTTAACTACAAAACTTATTAATATTAAAATAAAAAATTAAGTTGTTAAAATTATTTAATTAGTTATTGCAAAAGAATATTTTGGCATCTGGGACAAATATTTCCAAGCATAGAACCAGGAAAGAGGCTATCCTTACTCGTTCTTTGCAAGGAGATATTTGTTCGAAGATTGCCGATCAGAATGATGAAAACTCATCAACTAACATAATTCCTTCGATACTATTCGTGATTTGGTGAGGATTTGAACATTAGACTACAGACATCGTAATACGGTGCCTTGACTCACTCAACCACAAGCCTGCTTGATATTTCTGATGACCAAATATTATTTATGTACATATATTATTCGATAAAATATAACAATAATTATTATTGAGCAAATATTGATCAATCATTTTTATATTTTCTAGAATGCTATATAGTGCAGATAAACCAGTAAATACTAAGCGAAAATGAAATATATATAATATAATTTCATGAGATTAGAAATTTAAGTATGCTTGATGCGTGTACTTGATGGTTTTTATTTTTTTTATCTTTTTAAGGGAAAGATTAATACTTAGTGTACAAGACAAACACATGGGATGAATGTATGTGGATATTTTAAAATTAAATGGAATATTCATTTATTTATCATAATTTTTTTGTCTGTTGATTATAGTCATTGTGTCATTATGATTATATGTGTGACTATGTTTGTTTTATTTTTATACTACTATTTTGGGGAATACTCGACAACTAAACTGATATTAATATTGAAATAAAAAATTAAGTTATTAAAATTATTAAATGAGGAATTACAAAAGGATATTTTGGCATCTGGGACAAATATTTCCGAGCATAGAACCAGGAAAGAGGCTTGTCTTTACTCGTTCTTTGCAAGGAGACATTTGTTCCACGTTGAGAATCAAGATAAAATAGTTTTAATAATTCTGAAGAAACATCTGCTATTACAATGATTGAATCTAACACATTCGATTGCTATTCCAGGTTAATCCATTCATAAAAACCAATCATAAACACCAATCATTTATTTTAGATTATATATTTAGCTAGGCTATCGACCGAATATTATTTATCTACATATATTATTCGGTAAAATATAATAATTATTATTATTAAACAGATATTAATTAATCATTTTTAAATTTTTTAAAATGCCATGAAGTATACAGATAAACCAGAAAAACAATAAAACGTTTAAATAAAAATACTAAGTGAAAATGAAATATATATAATATAATTTCATGGGATTAGAAATTTAAGTATGCTTGATGCGTATACTTGATGGTTTTTTTTTATTTTTTATCTTTTTAAGGAAAAGATTAATAGTTAGTGTACAAGACAAACACATGGGATGAATGTGTGTGGATATTTTAAAAATGAAACATCCCCTTGAGTTTAGTTACATGCATATATATTTATTTATTTGAGGGGGGTTTTTTTGTGTGTGTATCACTGGTTATGGTTAAGACCCTCTGGTTCATGTTCGAGTATCGGAACGAATGATATTTATCGACCAGTTAAATCTGCAGTCTATATACTCTTAAATCCCAAGGGTGGTCTTATGGCCTCTGGACTAGTTTGTCTATCAATAAATAATAAAAATATACAATCATAAAATAAAATATCAAATGTGTTTTTTTTTTTATTTAATAAAAAACCTACAAAAAACAAAATTATTTTTTTTTTTTGTTTATTTTTAAATGTAGATTATTAAATATTGAAAAAAAAAATTAAAACTTTCATTTATAATATTTTTTTAAATACATTTAATTAATAAATTTTTTATTTTTAAAATTTAAAATTAATAACAATTTTTAATTAAATATTTATCAATTTATTAATTTATAAAATTTATAAATATTTTTCTCGAGCAATTTTCATTGTAAAGTAATTTTTTTGAATGACTTTTTTAAATAGAACGAGTAATTCTTTTCTTTGCATAATTTTTGCACATAAATGAATCGCAGGATCACAGGTATATTCTTGGTAACCTGCAGGTTGTATCCAGCTGAGTCTCAACGGGCTATTTTTTAACAGGTTGTCGTGTATACATTCGAAACCAATTTATCGACATCCGATACTAATTGCCTGGATATTTATTTTCTCAGGTGTCTTCTATTGCTGCACCAAAAAAGAAAAAAAAATATATAACATCGTCATTATTATTATTGTTTTTTTTTTCATTTATTTTATTAAATAGCCTTGTTGTATTTTCATACAGCCAATTTATTCATTGACGATGTCAATTATCGATACGAAATACATATCAATTTTCATTGATACACCCTTTTTTTTTTTGGTTTTCTATTATGAGCATTATTCAGCTAATTTTATATATCAAATTAAGTTTGTTTTTTATATTTTCTCATCATTCTTTTATTTATATTGTGAGCACTACATTCAATTACCCTTTTAAAATTAAAACCTGTCAATTCATCAATCTGTTTTCTATTAATTTTACAAGACTAAATACTAGTTGTAAAAAAATAATATACTCATACAATCAACTGAATAGTTTAGTCATAAAAAAAAGCTCATATAAAATTTTTTTTAATTTTTTAAATTCATTTTTTACTACCAGCAAGAAAATTGTTAACACGTTTTCGATTATAGCAATGCTCAGAAGTGTATTAAATGTCTTGGTATAAAGAAGTCATTAAATGTGTCGTCAAAAACAAGACCATGCACACTGATGAGATGACGAGATGAAAAATAAAATGAAATAAAAAAAATTCTATAATTTAAATTGACATGTTCACTTGTATATTATGGTTTGCTAAGTTTAAATTTTTTTTAAAAATTTTTTTAATAATGGTTAATAAATGTTTACTCAGAAATTTAATGTCGCATTTGCTTGGAAAAATATATACATTTAGGGTTCAACAGATATATAAAAATGAAAAATAATATTCAAAAAATAAGAAAAAAAAAAAAATGTTCAAGTTAATAAGCACAATATTAACACTTCCAGAAACAATTATTTGGAGTTGTCGTAAGACATTCCAATGTGGATATACATTAGAAGTGCGGATATGCCATAAATACTCGTGCAAGGCAGTATATCTCTTTCGTTTTGGTTAACGCCCATTGCACATGCTTTTCAAGCAATATCTATATAGCTATATATACAATCTTTTTTTGAAATAAATAAAAATAAATAAATAAATTTTTATGCTTTCTTTTTTTTCTTTTTTTTTGTGCTGGTGAATTTACTTTAAATATCTAATTCTTAACCAAGCATTGATGTAATATATCTTGGTAAATTATTTCAAATATTTTCTTACTTTGAAAATACACGACAATTTGACACTCGACCCTGTTTGCAATGTATTCTCAAATTGTTAACGCCTAACTCTGGTTAAGTGAGAACAATTCATCAGAAATAAAGACATCTTGATACTTAAATTGTAGCTTTAAATTGATATTACACATTTTTTTTTTTTTTAAATTACAATTTTATGTATATTTACAGAAATATCTCAATAAAAAATATCTAAAAAAAAGCTCATGAAAAATACAGCACAGCAAAAATATTAAGTAGCAAATAAAAAATTAATTAAATTGAAAATTTATTCGAGAAATTTAATAATTATCTTGTTAATAATATATAATAATAAATTGAATTAATAAATATATTAAATAAACATTTAATAAAATATTTGAAAGATAAATATTAAAGAAATTGATCGAAAAATAATATTTGGGGAAATACTTGACAACAAAACTGTTATAAATATTGAAATAAAAAATTAAGTTATTCAAATTATTAAATTAGGGATTGCAAAAAGATAATTTGACGTCTGGGACAAATATTTCCGAGCATAGAACCAGGAAAGACGCTTATCTTCACTCGTTCTTTGCAAGGAGATATTTGTTCCAAACGCCTACAAGCCATGATTACATTTTGAAAAATTCGTTGAATTTCCACCTTTAATAACTAACCATTTATTAACTTTAGAAGAAAGAATTCCATATATTTTTTTAGCTGGTTGTTGATAATTTTCCGTTTTACTTAACGATATGGATATCGCATTTCAGATTTGAACCCAATACTACAGGCACCGTAAAACGATGCCTTGACTCTCTAAACCACAAGCTTGCTTGATATTTTTTACTGACCGTTTGGCATGGATCAATCAATAAAATATAATAATAATTATTATTAGACGAATATTAATCAATCATTTTGAAATTTTTTAAAATGTCATAAAGTGCAGATGAACCAGAAAAAAGTATGAACTGTCAAAAGTATGAAACTTGCTTCGGTCATAAAAAAAAAAATTGTCGACAAATATCTTTAGGCTTGCTTTTACATACACACGTTATATATACCTATAATATATTATTATTATTATTTTATATATATTTATATATATTTATTTAGTCTTGGTTGGTTGAAACTTAAATTGTAGCTTTAAATTGATATGACACATTTTTTTTTTTTTTTTTTGTAAATTACAATTTTATGTATATATTCTTTTCTACAGAAATATCTGAATAACAATATCCAAAAAAAAGGCTCATGAAAAATACAGCACAACAAAAATATTTAGTAGCAAGTAAAAAATTAATTAAAGTAAAAATTTATTCAAGAAATTTAATAATTATCTTGTTAATAATATATAATAATACATTGAATAAATAAATAAAAATAAATAAACATTTAACACAATATTTGAAAGATAAATATTAAAAAAATTAAATAAAAAATAATATAACATTTGATCATTATAATACGATGGTGGTTAATTAGTTTTCAAATAAATTGATTCACAATTTAAATAATTATTCATAAATTATTGAATAGAATATTAATTTATTTATTATAATTTTTTTGAAATTTGATGATAGTCATTGTGTCGTTATGTTTATACGTGTTACTATATGTTTGTTTTATTTTTTTGGACTACTATTTGGAGAATACTTGACAACAAAACTATTATTAATATTGAAATAAAAATTTAAGTTATTAAAATGATTAAATTAGAAATTGCAAAAAGATATTTTGGTGTCTGGGACAAATATTTCCAAGCATAGAACCAGGAAAGAGGCTTATATCTTTACTCGTTCTACGCAAGGAGATATTTGTTTCATGATTTATATGGTGAATAATTATTAAGTTGAACCTCGAAATCTTAAGAAGGCATCAGAAGACTACATTCAATCCAATCAATGATCGGAGTAGGATTTGAACCTCTGAAGCAGCGATTAAAAACATACTGCCTTGATTCACACAACCACAAGCCTGTTCGATATTTTCTACTGACAAAATATTATTTATCTACATATACTATTCAATAAAATATAATAATTATTATTATCAGACGAATATTTATCAATCATTTCCAAATTTTTTAAAATGCCATAAAGTGCAGATGAACCAAAAAAAAGTATGAACTGTCAAAAGTATGAAGCTTGCTTCGGTCGTAAAACAAAATAACTGTCGACAGATATCTTTGGGCTTGTTTTCACATACACACGTTATATACTTACATAATATATCATTATTATTATTATTATTTTATATATATATATATATTTTTATTTAGTCTTGGGGCGTTGCAAAGAGGACGAGACTTTATGACCCTGTGAACTCGTAACTCTTGCGTATACGACATTTTACGAACGAATTGTCACCACCGAGAAAATATTTTTAATTTTTTTTTATTAACCATAAGATATATTTTCCTTCATTTTATTATTCATATTAATTTTTTACTCTATTTGTTTTCAACCCTTTAAATTTCTGCAAAAGGTAATTTTTTATTTCAACAAAAAATTATATTACACAAAAAATACACAACGTTTTAAGAGCTAAACAAATATATTATATTTTTTTTTTTTTTTAAATAACAATGTACGTTAAATTTGGCTACTCAACTTGGTATATTTCTCGCCTCGTTTTCAGGACAATAGCTAAAGGATGCTCTGGTTTTCTTTTGACTTTTAATAATAGATCCTATAGTCCTAAAAAATTTTAACAGTATATTGGGGAAGGTTACTTGGGGTCCAGTTCCATTTGTCATCGAGCCGCATTGTGGTCGCGCCTTCTTTTTTTTTTTTTTTTTATTTGAATCAAAGAAAGGAAGCCGAATTTCCTCGGGATCTTTGATGGTAACAGATAGAAAAACCAAAATGATCATTGTTGAGTTGGTTAGTGCTTCTGTACTTTGATTTATGCATTTTATTTTTTTTCTTCTATTATTATTATTTTTTATATTGAATAAAAAAAAAAAAAAAAATAGTAAACGGTAGCGAAAGAGCCATAATATAGGCTGTATAAAAGGAGGTGTTTTTCACGACTTACCCAAATGTGTCAATGGTCCAAGAGGGGGATTATACTTTGTGAACATTTCGAGCATCTGCCAATATTTGTCATCAATTATTCGCCTTATGATGCAATAAACATGTCCATATATTTTTATAATTTTATCTTCATAATAAATATGACAAATACATCACCAAAACAATGTATATATTTGTTTTAATAAATATGAAAAATAATCATGTATAATTTTATATTAAATTATGAAAAAAAATTTATGGAAATTTACGTGTATTCAGCAATTGCACGCACTGTTATTATCCATTCAAGCATATGTGGGACATGCATTCAAAATACAAAAATACATGAAAGTTAAAAATGAAAAAATATTTAGTATTGACGAAAAATATATATCAAGAGCCTGCAGCAAGTTTCTCCATCTGCTACTGCCATCGTCATTTTTCTTTTTTCATAAGTATTTAATTTTTTTTTTTTTTTTTATATAAAAAAAATTGGCGTCAAAAATTTTTTTCACTCATTCATTGTTGGAAAAAAAAAAAAGTGATCCGCGTGCAGACTGACCAAAAATATATGTCAAACCATCAGATGTGGTTCCGCATCACGCAATATATTCTTCAAACGATGATCCGTTATTTGGTTTTGGTTTTTTTTTCCTTAATTTTCTTTATGTTTAATTTTTTTTACCACCTTTTATGTGTTATTTAAAATACACTGAAAATATTTAGCAATATTTTTTTACAAATTACAGTTATTATATTACATTATTGAATTTTTTTTTTATTATCAATTTCAATTGTTTGCTTTTATCGATGAGAATGAGCTTATTCACTTGTCAATTGAGCTTTTATTTTTTTTTTAATTTTAATATTTAAATTTTTTGACGACCAAATTTTTATTTTATAAAATACATATAATTATAATTTAGATAAATAGATGTAATATGTTATTTATATATATGTAATAAAGAATAAGAGTAGCGGCAGAATGAGGAATGTCTCGGTACCACCCCGATCCACCTGGAGGCGTAATCGCGTACGCCCTGGACGCCCCCAGGCGTATGAGGGCCGCTCGTTTTTGGTTAAATTTCAAAGTTATATCGATAGTCAACTTAAGAACAATGTCACTATATTAGCCGCAACCAATAAATAAAAATAAATTACATACAATATACAAAGCAAAAAAAATAAAGCCAAAAATCAGCACCAATATAAGGATCCCAAGTGATTTGAATTTGCTGACATTCTTGCGGCTACATCCGGCCAATATACCTATCTGTGATTTGAACAATACAAGAGACATACACAAATTCATATAGCCTGCGTATAAAGAGACCATAGACAGTTGTAATGAACGGTCGAGTTGCATTGTGCTTTATACTCTCTCTATCTGAAATTTTAGCATGATTCCGTATGTCATATACGTTGAAATGGAGGGTCGAGTAAAGTTCTGGTTATCTGAACAATATATATACGTTTTCGATTGAACCTAACATGTACGATCTGAATATATATTATAGAATTTACCGGGTGCCCAGGATATGCCCCACACGGTTATATGATGCACACAGGGGACCTCTTACATTGCTCGCGATATGTTTGGGCGTGGTAGTTACAATTCCCAGGTGCTCTGGATCGTCATGGGCATACCTACATACAATTTTCAGTTTTATATGTATATATATACAGACAAGTACAATATGTAGGTACATGAAAACGAGGACAATACTAAAATGTGTTTATATATGTATGTACGAGAAGACAACACATTTTGACACGCCTTGGAATCTATTCGCGCCCCTCATATTCACGCGTGTTCACTATGACTATTTGCATCTTTTTTTATTTATTTTATTGTTGTTGTTATTATGGCCTTTTTTTTTTTTGTGGCTTTTGGACTGGATGGGAAAGCAGATGCATATTTTTTAATAGCGAAAAGAATGATCTCGTGCTTGATGAATGATTATAACAAATGCATTAAAATCACAAACAAGATACACACGCCTCCAAAACGACAACCGAAATCATTGATTTTTCGGGGTGGATATGGCTATTTGTATGCATTTTTAAATTCTAATAATATTTAGCTGTTTGGAAATTTAAAAAATAATATATTATTCGTAGAATTTTGGTGCGAATGTTTGAATAAAAGATTTTTGATCATTTTTAATTTATTACTTTTGTTGTTGATTTTTTTGTTGTTTTTCTTCAAGTTTGATATTATCAAAATTAATCATATCAATAAGATAATTAATTAATTTATAAAAGGTAAAAGAAATTAGATGAAAAAGTCTATTTGTAAATATACCGGAGGCAATTTTAAGTATCAAGTATTTTTTTTGTATGTTGGATTTATTTGAAATTTGAAAGAATTTTTTTTTTTCTTTATTAACCCAGTAATATTTTTTTGATATTTAATTATCTGTCAAACATATGGAGTTTATTGTGTGGTTTTATTACCAGATGACTCTAAAAATTCATATTGGCAGAAGGAATCATCAGGATGACTTGACTTAGTTTGTGAATATACAATAGACTTTTGGAACGTGTTCGAAGACTGTTTTGCCTGGTTTTATAAATATCAGACAATCAATACTGACTGAACACAAGACCTTAGCTCAAAAAAAAAAAAAAGACTTTCAAATAATGAATAAAATATGAAAGAAATAAAAAAATAAGAAAATTGAAATGGCAGGGTAAAAAAAAAAACAACGACGACAAGCAAAAACCGCAAGTCTATTGATATATACACGTGTTTAACCACAAGCTCTGTTCTTTTACCACAACTGACCTTATTTTTCATTTATTTTTATATTTTTTTCTTCCGCAAAATATAGCAAACTTGAGCCATTCATTCGTTTTTATTTTTGGATTCCCTATATATATATCTCATTTATATATTTTTTTTCTCACAAAACAATACAACAACTTTTTTTTCGAAATGGAAAAAAAAAACAATCTCACTTAGTACTCTCTGAAATCAGCTGATTGATCAATTGATTATTAAATTTATATACATTTTTTTATCTCTATTTTTTTTTTACTCTCAACTAATAACAGTGATTTCACTTTCAACAAAATAAATAAATCATGGCACGCTTCTACAAGCCATCTGGAACTCTCATATATTTATTGCATTGAAAAAAAAAATAATATTTCAAACTAGCTTGGAAAAAAAATAATATAAACTAATAAATAATAAAAAAAAATAACAAATTCTATAATAAACAATAAAGCTAAATAAATAAATATTATTTTCTGTTAAATCTGATTTTTTAAAACGAGAAATGGAGTCTCGCTTCAACTAATTTGATTGGTTCTCGCAATAATATTTCGTTTGTTAAGTCAATGAACGTAAAAAATTGTGCATTAATATTGTTAGAAATATTTAGCAATAATATTGTATACACTTCCACCTCCAATAACGAAATTAAATGTTGTTTAAAGCCAGATTTGATTCCCATTGATCTTGTATGTTAAAAATGAATAAACTTATACTAAAAATTGTTAACATTTTAATTAGAAATTTAACGTAAACAATATATTGATTAATTATCATTAGTTTTTTTTTTTTTTTTGAATTAAAAATGTTTAGCAATTTAATTTGAATTTTTTATTAAATTTCAAATTGAATAAATAAATAAACATTGATTGATTTAAACTTCAAATTTAATAAAAACTTTAAATTATATTGTTAAAAATTTTTGATTACAGAAAAATAATCACTATTTTATAAATAAATCAAAGTTCTTCATTCACAAATTAATTAGATCTCTTAAATATTTAATATTAAGAAATGAATATCAATAGAAATTTATATTATAAATTCGTTATTTTGATAAAAATAATCTTTAAGAAAAATTAAGAAAAAAATTACCAAGTAATAATATATAATAAAAATAATTTTTCGTTACATCATTTAAAACAATCAAACTAAAATAAATTATATTCCTCATATTCCAATAACTATTATGTACACTGTAACAATGCGTATATGTGTATTGTAAAAAAAAAAAAAAGAGTAGATGAAAAAATTAATGTTGAAAAAGGTTGGAGTAATAGCGGAGAAATATTTTCTTCAGAGTTATACATAAATTTCTCCGTCATTTCTCCAATCATGGGTCATTTTCAGTAAAAAGTGGAGAAATTCATTTAGACTTTTTAAATAAATTTATATAAAAATTGTCGACAGTCTGAATGTTCCTATAAAAAAAAAAAAAAAAAAAATTGAAGTTGGACTTATGGATTGCAAAATTTTAAAATAAAAAAAAATAAACAAAACAAGGTTAAATTCTAAAAACAATGATCAATATTTTTTTGCACGTTCCCATGGATTTAAATGAATTAAATTTTGCGATAAAAAAAAAAAAAAATCCCAATGAATTTAATTCAAATGCATTGTTATATATTATGAGAATATAAATTTTTATTTTTAATATAAATATTTTTTATTAAAGTCGGGGACACTGGGACCAGTTGATGTCATTGTAGCGAAACATATTATTTCTAGTAATGTAACATAAGTACGCACGTAACAATGCCGTACATTTAATTATCATAGAGTAATGTCTAATAACATATATTAGATGAACGGATCGACATATGGGGAAACCTTTGTCCGCCATATAATAACAGCTACACACGAAAAAGAGTTGTGCACGCGCATGCGTGAAGACAGTAACCTCCTCTTCCCTCATGCCATAATCTTTAGCATTGTTTCTATAATTTTAATATTCATTTTATTTTTTTTATCATTATCATTATGTCATTCATACTTATATATATTAATTTCTTTTTACTTTATCAAGTTTATATGTGTGTTTGTGTATTTTTTTTTTTTTTTTACTTGTATTTATATTAATATAAATGCCCTCGAAATGTGAATCGTATATACCGCCCTCCTGCGTGTTACTGATTACCGTAATTCCATAATTCCTGTTCCGGTATATCGAGTGCTTAATTATAATCATCGATATTCATATACAATACGTCATTTCCTTGGTTCCAAGTCGCTAATCTTGCTATTTTTTTTTCCATTTTTTTAACCGGTGTTACGCAAAAAAAATAAATATATATACAAGAGACAACATATTGCGACATTTCTTGACTTTTGATGGGAATTTATTTTTATTTTAAGAGACATGTGTCAATGCCAACGGAATTTTTGTAAATAAAAAAATAAAATGTACAAGGAAAAATTTTTCATTCAAGAGATGTTCTTTATTTTTTTTTTATTTTATATTTTCTTTTTGGAGTGATATTGAAGAGGTCACATGCATTTAATAGACCCTGAACTGCATTTATGGCTGATGGTGGTCTTGAAAATGTGGAGGGTCCTTTTGATAATAAAAGAACTTGAAGGACCAAAATAGCCACAGTTATATTCTATTGACTTTATGGACACAAACACTCGTGGACAATATATTCAATAGATTTTTTTAAAAAATAAATATTTACTTTTACAAAAATAAATTTTCTTGTATTTTATTTTTTGAAATATATTATAAGAATGTTTTATCAAAAATTGATCCATATAAATTATTTTTTATTGTTGAAAATATTTGACAAAACATTTTATTAAAAGCACATGATTTTTCTGTCACAAGTTTTTATTTATTTTTTTTAAATAATGATCTTAAATCAATACTTGAAATTTTTCAAAAATTTTTAAATTTTATTCAAAGGAAAAAGTGTATTATATTTTTGCCTCCATTGTTGAAGATTCAAGTAGGGAAAAATCTGGTCAAATAATTTTTAAGACTCTTCAAGTGTTTGTTTAAATAAAATGGGGAAAAAAAATTATCTTCAGGGATTGTTTGCTCATCCAAATTGGCTGTTTACATGTATGAGAAAGTTAACTATGAAAAAAAAAAAAAATAAATATTGTAGTTTTGATGTAGAAAAGTGTGGTATACAAATCCCAGAGGATTACGCGGGTAATGGTCCCACGAGGGGTCACACTTTTCATGTATAAAAATAATGTTATATACACACAGGGGTAGGCGTGATAAATAAACTCTCGTTTTCTATATAAAAGTCTCGTAAACTCTATTTCTATCAGATTTTTCTTTTTTTTTTTTTATTTTTCCTCGGCATGATACGTTGCAATTTTCACCGGTTATTTTCTGGGAATTGATCTCTTTTGCATCGAATTCGTATACAATTTTGGGACATTTGGAATCATTGCTGTTTGGGGAACTATTCAGCGTTATTTAATGACCAAAAAGTAGGCGTGTAACAATGACCAAATTCATCACACTATCTAAAAATAATAAATTACTAATTTTCAAATAATTTATGTCTATAATTTTCCACGTTTGATCAATAAAAATTATTTAAAAGCAAAAGAATTATCAATTGAAATTTAATTTAATTATGTATTCATTTAAATTGTTTATAAAAATTATTATCACTTTTTTTTTGGCTAAAAAATATAAACAATTCATTTGATGAATAAATATTAAAAATATTATTTTTTTACGTTTAATAAATTAGTTATTTTTAATAATATTGTAATAATAAAAAAATATGTATTTTAGGAATTTAAAATTTGTTTTATATTATTTTATAATAAAAAAAAAAAAAATTATTGATGGTAATAAAAAGAAAAGTCAATGAAAAGTTTATTAAAAAATATAAAAATAATAAAGTTTTACTGTATCATTATGTTTCCAAGTTTCATGACTAATGCAGTGGAAAATTTAAATCATTTCACATTTATTGGATAGTATAAATATCATTGACTTGTGATTCTTACATTTATTTATTCCACCCAGTGTATTTTTAAGTAAGGGAAAAATTAAATTACTACTATCAATGCCTAGGTGCACATATATTTTCAAGATATTTATAAACTACATGACTTTTTCCAGTTATTTTAATTTACCCCTTTTTTTTTTTTTTCGTTTTTCATTATAAATGCTAGTTACATACGAATGACAATAAAAAACTTTTAAATGAAAAATTTTCTTTAAAAATAAATGATAATAAAAGTATACAGAAAAATAAATTAATGTATGATATTTTTTTTTAATTTATTTGATGATTTTTTGTACCTAGCAGGTGTTTAAAAAAATATTATTATGATAAAGCTTGTAGAGCTTTTTAAAAACAGCTAAAAGCAGTGAAAAAAATTAATTTTATATTCGAATTTGCAGCTAAACTTGAATATTATTAAAAAACAATTTTTGTTTGTTTTTTTTTTTTGTAAAGTGTAATCAAATAATCATGCTGATGCCTAGAAAATTCTAGGTTATTTCAGAAGCTTTTATTCACGATGATTATAACAGAAGCTTGATGTTAAATTTCTCCCAAGAAACAGCACAACAAGATGATGGGATTTATCGAACATCTCGAGTCTCGACAAGAGGAAACAAGATGATTGGGTATGAACATGGCGCCATATTCGATCAATGTTTATTTTTCTTATTTCCATTCATCATCAGTCTGATCAGTACATACCTCTCATCATACACATTACATTAAAATTAACCATGAGAACATACTACATTCGATGCAAACAATGATTCACAATAAAGCCTCATCAAATGAAAAGAAAAAAAAATAATAATGATACATAATAAAAAAAAAAATAAATAAATAAAATTTGCAATAAAAAATATCTGCATGTGCAATATTAATTTTAAGGAATAATTGTCTTTTGCGGTTGATGGTTTATAAAGAGGATCAAAAGAACGGAAGACAGCAATTCATAAGTTGAAAATAACCGTTGAAAAAAATAAATTAAATAAAAATATTTTTGGGTAAGAAAAAAAAATATATATACAAGACAGGCCAGGGTACGATGCGTGAAACTACAATCATGGACCAACGCCCTGGGTAATGGACCAACCGTCGTTCTTTTCGCACTTTGTGTCACAACGTATCAGCATCTTAATTTCAATTCAAATCACCCTTGACATATTCAACGAGACGTAAATATATTTAGCGCGTGCTTATAACTGAAAAAAACAAAAACAAAAAAAATCTAAATATTTAAAAACAAATAAACATAATTAAATTAAATATAATAAATAAATTTTTACGCAGGTGATATATTTGAATTACCTTCTTTTTAATTACGAATAAAACAATGGTATATTCGACCACACCTTGTGTCATTGTTTAGCTATTTTTAAGTATTATTAACACACGAGTAATCAACAATATAATTATTATTGTCGATTGTTTTTTAATATGAATTTATGATTAAAAATTTATTCATTTATTTATTTATTTATTCATTTATTTGTTTATTGTAATTTAATTAACAGAATAAATTAAACTTATCAAGCAATTTCACACTGGATGTGATGATTTATAAATTATTATTTAAAAAATTTATATTAATATTAGTACACATGATGTCTTGTGTATTCAAAAAGCTCTATTGTTTTTTTTGTTTACACATCATAATACTAGTTTTACACTTGACCAGTTACACTGATTTTTTAATTAAGCTGTAGAATTTTTATAAAGCGGTAAACAATACAGCATATAGAACAATAAATAATAATAAAAATATTTTTATTTGTATGAAAATATTCATCTTTACATATCGTGCAAAATTCTCTTTCTGTTTTTCACGTTAAATTGCCAGATGTTTCGCATGTGGCTAGCATATAAATTTTTAATTTTTTTGTATTTATTAATTTTTGTTTACCTCTTGTTAATTTAAAATTTAAAAAAAAATAAAAAAAATAAATAAAGTTTGTTGGTTTTATTTTTTAGGTGTGATATGATGCTCATTATGCAATGATACTTTTTTTAGGACATCAATCAGTATTTGGCAGTGGGTGGATACCTCCGGTGGTGTATGACATCCCGCAAAGAAATATTTGACACCATCAACGACAATGTGTCAAGAACAGAAACGACAAAGTTACGTATATTTAAGTCGGTTTAATCTATTGATATTCAATACAACCAGAAAAATTATTAGAATATTTTTCCGGACGTGGGTGTGTTTTATGCAGATGGATTTACGTAAACTTATGTTTAATAATTGAATAAATTATGCTACATCTTCATTGGTTAACTCTAGACTTTTAAAATTAAATAAATAAAATTAAATAAAAAAATAAGTATTAAATTTTATCAAACAATTAAATGTACTTGTATGTAAAATTATATTCTTTTTAAAAAAGTTTCCTTACGTATTGGTAAAATGAAATTAAAAACTTTAAGTAAACGTATTAATATTTTCCTTTGTTGAATTTTTAACAACTTGATTTCTTGTTTATAAAGTGATTAAACAGGCAAAGTAATTTACAATTTATTGTAAAGACCTATTACGTATTGAAAAAAAAAAAATTACCTTGAATAGAATATGAGTGTGAATGGTCAAAGAAGTGCAATAGCGTCTTTAAATTTTTAAATACATGTCGACTATTTTTTTGAAGGGGAAAAAGTCAGTTATGTGATATAGGGTTGGCAAGTCCGTGGAGGGTATATATATTTTTATTCCAAGAATGAAACGTTTAATCATGCTTGGCAATTAGCGTGATTCACGGCTGACGTCTTTATCCGCGGCAGGCCACGTAACAGCTATATGGTTTCTCGTTTATTTTATTCAATTTGTGAAGCTCATTTGACGCCTTTAAATTAGCAATTCATTCAAGGTGTATGAACCTTACCTACACTCATTTTATTCAAGCTGAAATAACCAAAAAAAATAAACAATTAAATGAAAATAAAAATATATTTTCTATTCTGTTAAATAAAAATTAATTTGTCAAACAAAAAAGCCAAATATCAAGAGTAAATAATAAAAATTAAATTCAAAATTAAATTTCAATGATAAATATTTTTTATTATTTTTTCATTTATCATATTTAAAAAATTTAAAAATAATTCTTAAATATTAAAAAATAAAAAATGATTCTTCTCCGTTTTTTAAAAATAATAATAATAATTTTAAAAATATTACATTTTGACATTTAAAAAATTTTAAATAAAAAATTATTTGCAAAATTATTTATCTGTACTTCCTTCTGTTAAATACATGAATAGGTTTTTTAAATTTTTTTTTTTATTCTATTTAAATTTTTTTTACTGAGAGTTACAAAAATAACAGATTGAAATTGGTTGTTTTTTGATGAGCCGTAGATTTCGAGTGATGTGTACATGTGTGTTAACCATATTAGCCAGGAAGTAGACAAGTCATCTCTACTGATGAAATTAAATAGGCCAACAACATGCTCATATTTTTGTCTGTTGTTTTTATAACTCATCAACCACAAAAACAGCAAATTAACTTACCAAGATTAATAACGACCATAGGTTAATTTAATCTCATTATTTTTTTTAATAATTCAATCCAAATTTGTGACCGCAAAATTATTAAACAATCAAAGTCTTGGAAGACTTTAAAAGCAGTTTAAAAACTGCTTATTTTTGTGATCATCCAACAATCCAACAGCAAAGTGCATCAGACATTTAAAATATATATTTATTCAACTTACAAATTATAATTGACAATTAATATTTATTTATATTTATCAATGAAATAAATAAACACTCGAAAAATTCAAGTCGGTCACGCACATTTCACTTGAACTCAATTCATAAAATACGAGAGACAAAGAGCAAGATGTTGTCAAGCAACCGGAAGTTGTGTGTGGGTTCAACCTTTTTTTTTATTATTTAATTTTTTTTTTTTTTTTTCAATTTTTTATTACTTTATTTTTCTTAATGTCCATTTATCACATCAGTATATTTATACACATTTATTCTTCATCTCATTTACCGAGATTATTAAATCAGATATAACCGAAAAATATTGAATTGATTTTTGCTTGTCATTGTTCTTTTTTAAGAATGGTTTTCAGCTTATAATAGCCGGCTTTTGAATGATTGTTTTTTATTCAAAAATAAATGACGAATGATGTTCACGTTCAAATTAATACCCAACACCAAAAATATATTTTATTTATTTATTTATTCTGTTATTTATTTTTCATTTTTTGATATCAATCCGACGTCGTCACGTTGCATGATCGAGTCAATATTATCATAAAGATAAACAGATATAAAAACAAATTAAAAAACACCAAATTATTTATAAATAAATGTATCTTATTTTAGAGTAAATTATATTTTAATAAAAAATGTCATTATCATGATAATTGATTATAAAAATGTCAAAATGCTTTTAGAAAAATATTATTATTTATATGATTTTTTTTTTTCAAAATTACGTTATGCCAACTCTTACCTACTGCCACTATTTATTTTTTTTCTATAATTTTTTTTTATGAATAAAAAAGGGCTGCAAGTGTTCTTTTGATGTTGTCACTTGGCCGACAGTTAACTTGACATAAAACCATAAATCGTTGTCAGTTAAATGCCAACAAAATATGTTACAAAAATATGATATTTTTTGCTGAAAAAGTGTCTTGTAAATTCTATCAAAAATACTACCAAATACAACTTAAATATTTTTACATTTAAATAATTAAAATTAATTAATAAAAATGATTTGAATTGATTATTTTAAATAGGTTAATTAAAGTATAAATTTTATGTAAAAGAAAAAAATAATTCAATGGAAAAATTTATAATTCCCTGGTGATAATAAACCAGATACTTTAATGACCTTTAACGATGATCAATTTGGTCAAATAGGGTGATAATGATATCATTTTTATGGCTATAAAAAAAATCCATATACTGACCACATAATATATATTTCCAAATAAGAAATAAAGACCCTATTTTAATATACATATTTTATAAATGAAAGTTCAAACGTAGAAGTGGTGTTTGTTGACCATTAGCTGGGTCAAATTTTCCCTTGTTATATATACTTGTTCCATGATTAATTATTTTAAATGACCTAATGAGAAATTTCTTGTCTATGTGACACCAAATTTATTATTATCCAGCTGTATAATTGACACTGTATAATTATAGAAAATTACACTACTTGGAAAGGGATAAAAATTACATTTATTCAAGGTTTAATTAGCCAAATTATTTATTCAATTTATTTATTAAAAAAATACGAATATAATTTATTTAAATTAATCAAATTATTTATTTTAAAAGCTTTATTAATTTTTAATATTACTATTTATTTATTATTTTTTTTACAAGTTTATAAAATTAATTTTTTTCAGGTATAAATTGTTGTTTTTTTCAAGTGAAATTTACAGAAAATAGAGAGCTTTTTTAAGGTATTAAAAAGCTCAAAAAATTGATGTTATTTTTGGTGATGATGATGATGATGTAGTCATTTTCAAGTGGATTTTTCTTTTTCAAATATTTGTCAAGTATGATCTTTGGATAACTGCCGACAAAAAAATTTTAATGCTGTTGTTGATCCACTAAAAGGCACCTCAACTGAATTTCGGCACTTTGGTAACAAGATGCGCGTGCCAGACGTCTTTCGTTTGTAGATATCACCCAACACAAGTGTTTGTCTTTTGCTGTAATATATTATTTTTAATTCTTGTTTTTCTTTTTTTTTTTTTTTATTAGCTTTCCCATCAACTGAAAGAAAGATAGAAGAGAAAAAAAAAATGTAAATAATAATTTGTGTGTGGCTGGTCTTCCATGTTGGCCACATGCCCCAGGACCTTGTTAGCGTGACTCTTTATGGATTCCGATTGCATAAACTAGAGAATTATAAAATAGAAAAAAAAAAAAAATAAAACATTTGATGTTTACTTAACGTCAACAGTCATTAAGAAAATTTTTTGAATTAAAATTTATATATTTTTTCATTCGAAATATGTCACCCCAGCACAAATATTATTTAACCCATTTTTTCCCAAATTTAAAAACAAGCCAATAATTATAATTTTAATTTAAATAAGTATATACTATTATTTTTTCATCGAAAATAAATTAACCATATCCGGTGAAAATTTGAAACTGAATATTTCCTCGATCAACTCGATAGAAAAATATGTCAAAAATATATAAAAATGAAAAAAAATTGCTTCCTATTTTTTCGTTAAATAAACAAAAATAATAATAAATAAATTTTTCAAATAGAAAAAAAAAGTATAAAAAAGATCAAGAAGAAAAAATAAAATTAAAAAAAAACATACGAGAGTGTGTGATGTGTCGGTTTGGACTTTGGTAAAATGAGAAGTCATCTAACATGATTTTGGGGTCCTTTTAAATTTTGTTAACTAGGAAAAAATAAAAAATAATTTTTTGACATCATTTCCTTGTGTCATTGCGTGATGCTGTTTAGTGTCAAAAACATAAAAACCACCCACGTGGTCAATGCTCGCCATAGATAAGAAAAAAAAAATAAATAAAAATTAATTAAAATCATAAGCCTAGAAGAAAAAAAAAAAAAAAAAATCTGAAATAAAATAAAATTATAATTACATACAGATGATTGAAAAAAAAAAAAAAATGAGCATTAAAAATCATTGATTAAATAAATAAAATTAACTTAAAATTAACTTAATTATAACGTGATGAAAAATAAATAAAAAAAATTTTTTTTTTTTTTAAATAACTATTGATTTCTTTTTGCGACAATGGAACAAAGAACGATTGGTTTGTGACACAGTGAGGGGGTATGAAAAAATAATACGTGAGTAAAAATAAAAGCATCACACATTTGTATAAAATGTATGCGGCTATAAAATATATATATATATAAATTTGGCATGCGAACAGTGGCTGAGGGGATAACGTTCTAAATTGAATAACAAACCATACCAAAAGCAACTCCACCCTTGGGTTGGTAAATCACCGAGAAGCAATGGCACCCTGCTGAAAGCATCACTACTAAACATTAACCGCACCCCCCGCGAATTGTCGTGGCATGACCCCCAACTTTACTAGTAAAAAATACAAAAAAAAAATTAAACAAAATATATACCCATCTATTTTCTGATTTGCATAACGATCTTATTATTTATCTCTGCTTGTTTAATCCAGACGGATTCATCAATATCAAATGAATATAAAAAAGAAAAAAAAACAAATTCATTTTTATTGTTATTAATTGTTATTGTTATTATTATTATTATTATTTAATTTTTTAATATTGTTTTTTATTTAGTAAATTTTATTGCAGTCGGAAGTGGCTGTTGTATCGTGTATCCACTCTGGTCCCATTGATTCTGATGAGGGTGATGAAGCCAAGTCATTCTCGCTAATAATACCAAATTGAGCACTGCTATCGGTTATCCCAGTTTGATTAACAGCTATTCCCAAATTGTCTGCTACTGCGAACATGCCAAACGCGCGCCATCATGACTGCACGATATATACAATATCCAAATTCCATGTATTTCAATTCTCTTTCAACGGATTAATTTTGAATTTAAATGAATTTAATTTTATATCAACATTTAGTACAACAAAGCTTTTTTTTTTTCGTGCTTGTAGGTTGACCATTAATTAGTTTATATATTTATACAAATTATCTATAGAAAAAAATTTAAAAAATATTTGTTTAATTTACTTTTTCAAAGCCCCGTTGTTAATTAATTTAATCAGCAAATTTTATGATGAATAAAAAAATTAAATAATAATTTACATATTTTTGTAATTTACAACTGGATTTTATTTTTTTTTTTTTATTATTATTTTTTTAGAGGAAAGATATTCAAGTTAATAGAACAAATATTTTTTTTTTTTTTCAAGTAGATAGTGCACCCCAAATCCAACGCGAATGCTGATGTGATGATGGCAGAAAAAAAGTAAAATATATTAACCGATAAATGGAATAGTCACATTAGCGTGTGGTGGAGGGAAAAATAAAAAAAAAAAATATATAAAATATACATAATACAACAACGACGTGCATCATAAAATAGTGGGGGCAAAAGCTTATGTTATGACGGGACATTTCATGGCTCAAAAAATCCGGGAACTAACAGCCCGTGCGATATTACTTGCCGCAAAAAAAAAAAAAAAAAAAGATCTGCTCTTTTTTTTTTTCTTTTTCATCTACCCTTTATACGACTTTCCCCCCTTACTTTTTGACAATGATTTTCTATTATTTATTGACACGAGAATTTGTCATTGGTGCTGGGGCTAAGTATGATATTATTATGTTGAATTTATTAAATCTAATTTTTCATTCGTGGATATCGTAGAAATATATATGCATTCAGACCTTGGAAATTTGGTTAAAAATAAAATTAATAATTACAATTGATATTAGTAATCGGGGTTTTAATTATTTCAATTTTATTTATCATAAATAATTGTTGATAAATTTGAAGACGATTGTTGAATTTTCAACGACACTGGATCATTTTCAAGCATTTTTAAATAAACAATTTAAATTACAACCGGTAAATGAATTTATTTTTAATTTATTCCAATTAATTATTAATAATTTTAATAATATATTTGACAAAAATGATCGTGTGTTGTTGCAACCGCTTATTAAACTTTTTTATTTTAAATAAATAAAATTGCAATGACTAAAAAGACCGAGTATTAATTATCAATAATCAAACAACGGTCGACTTATCTAATAATAAAACAAAGAAAACAAAAAAAAATAAAATAAAGAGAGTAAGAATAAAGTTGGGATCTGTGTGTTTAGGAAGCATATGTGATCATAAATAATCATTAACGCTTCTTTCGTACTCACAAAAGCATCATTTATTAATTTTTTTTTTTATCTCTTTAAAATGAATTTCATAATTTGTTGGTTTTTTTTTTTTTTCATATAATAATACTTCAATAATAATTCAGTTAATTAATAATTAATAATTAATAGTAGTAAAGATACTAAGTTTTTTTTTTTTTTATTTATTTAAACGGGTGGGCGTGATATGGGGCACCATCCGAAAGTGTACACATTATACAAGTTTCCACGCGTCTTTTTTGCTCAAAAGTTGCAACGGGCTGGGAGTTCTGATAAAAGAAAAAATTAAAAACAAATATAAATATAGAAAAAAAGATAAATAAAAAAAAAAGCTATATTTCTTCGTGATATATTATTATTGTTGAAGAAAAATAGATTTTTTTTTTTTCGAAATAATATTAATAAAAATACATTTATGCCCATCACCTGTCGCTAACTTGCACTGTTATTAATTAATAATTTTAAGACGCGTGGAATCTGGGCTGAGATTATAATATAATATCGTACAACCGCGTCGATTCAACCGAACGCATATATATTTATATGTAAGTGTACGTGTACTGTGTAATTGTTGATTTTTATTTTCAATTTTTTTTTTAATTAAAACATTATCTTTTTTTTTTTTTTCTTTTTTTTTTTTATTTCAATACAATATTATATCACTCTAATAATATAATATTTATCTTTCACGCGCTATGTATAGTATTTACAAGTAGATTAAAATTTGACAACAAAGACAGTCATAAAAAGATAGATACAGACAGAGACAGAAAGAGAGAGAGAGAGAGGAGACAGAAATTGAGGAAAAAAAAGAAAGTAAATGTGTGATGCGTGTAATATTTTGTGTCGATGCATTATAGCTGTGTAATGTGATAAAAGGATAATTATTTTCCTATTTTTATTAATATTATAATTATAATTATTATTATTATTATTATTTTCATTTTATCTTACTTGGAATTCAAGTATATTAAATATATAAGTGTCGTAGTTGGATCAGAATATCATGAGAGGATACAATTGAGGAGGATAAGGAGGAATTAATGCGATATAGGAATTTAAAGACTATGTACAGGTGCGGGGGATGAGGGGGATGGAGTCTGAGCATTGCCTGGAGTTCCAGGATTTTGTGTGATTGAGTAGGCGTTATTATTGTTGTTGTTATTGTTTTGACGATTTTGTTGATAGTGATTGTATGTCTGTTGTTGTTGCTGTTGTTGTTGTTGTTGTTGATGGGAATGATGATGTTGATGATTTTGATGAAGATGATGTTGTTGATGAATGAAATTATTCATGTTAAGGGGGTAGGAGGATAGTGATGGGGAGCCCAGGGAGCCCGTTGTGGTTCCACCGGGCCCCACCGGGCTCAGTGCATGCTCATCCCCGCGTGTGGATGGTGCGATTGTACGGATGTTGCGTGATGATGTGGATGGTGCATTAGAGGCGGGAGATGAGGGTGGTGGGGATGGTGTGGAGTCATTGGTGGTGGGGTCATGGGTTGCATCTGCATTGGAGTCATGGGTGTTGTCGTTTGATGGTGATTGACCTGTGATGTTACTACTACGTTGGTGTCCTGGGAGCCCTGTGACACCGCTGCCAGTCCCACTTGACCCGATTGTTGTTGTAATTGTTGTTGGCCCGAGTTGGCTGACTGTGGTGTCACTGGTACACCCGGGACTACCGAATTGGGACTCTGCTGGCTCACGTTGTCCTCGCTGTCTGAGCAGGACTCTGCTGAGGAGCTCCCCGCTCCCCCCTTGGCCTTGCTGGCGCCGCTGGAGCTGTTGCTGCTGTGGGTCTTGACGTGCTTCGCGAGATGATCGCTGCGCATGAACCGCTTGTTGCAGACCGGACAGGCGAATCTCTTTTCGCCGGTGTGGGTTCGAAGGTGCCGCTGCAACTCATCCGAACGTGTGAACCGCTTGCCACAGAAAAGCCAGTTGCAAACAAACGGTCGCTCACCAGTGTGCCACCGTAAGTGGGCCTTCAGATGTGATGTCTTCCCGTAGACCTTGCCGCATCCAGGTATGTGACAGCTATGAATGTTCTTCTTCCTCAAATGAACACCGGCGGGACCAAGTCTTTCGGCCTCTTGACAATTTGGACAATCACAAGTTGCACGACCAGTATAACGTCTTTGTGAACGTGGTGATGGTGCCTGACTGACACCACCACCTGCACCACCTTGAGGACTTCCAGCACCACCACCATTACCATTGTTACCAACATTACCACCATTACCACCATTAATACCACCACCACCACCCCCACCACCTCCACCACCAGGACTGTGATGTGAGTGTAGCCCAAAACCAGGTGGTCCACCAGGTAACATTGACTTGTACGTATCTTGTAATAAATTATGACCAGCTGATGTTGCTGATGATAACAAATGATTACCAGCTAATGCCAAACTTGTTGAATAATCAGCACCATAATTTGCCATTTGTGCATGAACGCCCACAGTGCCACTAACATCGAGCCAACCTCCAGTAGCAGCACCATGAACATCCCACCAGCCATCACCAGCTTTAATACCACCGTGTGTTGCACCAGTCATTGTATTAAAAGGCCATGATTCATATGGATGTCTTCCATATACTGAACCAAGTGTTGCACCTTCAACTTTTCCCAATAAACTATTTTGATGATGATGTGGATCAGCTGGTTGTGCTGATGCTGTACCAGGAAAGTACAAGTCACTACCATATTGTGGGGCTGTTGATGCACATGATGTTATTGGTGCTCGTGCATAACCACCGCCGGTGCTACCTGCACTGCTTGTCGCTGTTGGTCTCTGCGTCACTCCAGTTGTCGTACATCCTCCGCCACCTCCTCCTCCTCCTCCGCCTGATCCAGGATGTTGTGGTGAACTGCCGCTACTTTGTGGACTCTTTTTCCATGGATGAAAACCTTTGCCAACTGCAGCATCGGCAAGGGGTGGTGGACTCTTATTGCTCAATTTGTTACACTGAGCAGCGAGCATTGCCAATGGGGTGCCACGAAGACCAGGATGATCCTAAAATCATAAAAAGAAAAGAAAATTCAATAAATATAATATTCTTTTTTTATAAATCAAAAATTTATATATGTCTATTTATAATTCAACTTGATGATTTATCGTAATATATATCAACAAATGTTTTAATGCGTTATAATGAAAACCGGTTGAGACTTGAGTCAGCCAGGTACAGCCATGACCCGTTATACCTATACATATATATAATCACACGTCTATTAAATTGCTCTTAAACATAATCCAACGCTTCCGTTCCTTCCTGGTAGTCTAGAATATAGTTTCTTTTTTTTTTCACCTCTCAATAATGACACTAAATTGGCGATATATTGGTTTACCTATATATCTCTTTCATGCAGTCTGTATAAACATTTTATAATGCAAATTTATATTCCCCCATGACGACATGACATGGTTCAATAAATTTTTTTTTCACAAAAATAATGGCTATTTGACTTGAATGACTGGCAAGGATGAATATCTAGAGAAACGCAATATACGGATATAGATAATGAGACCAGACGAGGCAAATTTAAGCGGTCTCATCAATGCCAGTTTCATGCAAATCATCTGACTGTTGTCAAGGAGGGTTGTCATATACGATTTGTAATTCTTGGCTGATAGTATAGTAGTGAGGGTGCGACGGCGCTACCAAAAGACAAAAAAAAAAAATAAATGAAACTGAAAAGGGTGAGAGAGAGATGAGCATTGAACAAGATAAAAGCAAAAAATATCTACAACAAAAAAAAAAAGGTATATAGCGCAAGAGAGTATATACAGAATCAGGGACAGAGTCATCAGAGTGTCTACTACTATTTTCTGACTATACAAGAGTTAGAGATTACGAGACAAAGAGTTAAATAAAAAAAACGTAAAGGTTGATGTGCGAGTTTGAGCTGAGAAAAAAAAAACGAAGATGAGACAACTCAAAACAACATATATATATATATTATTTGGCCAGAGAGAAAGGTAAAGAAAAAAAAAAAAAGGTAAAGGGTCCGCGCGGAAGCAGCAGGAAATTAAAGTCTGGCGGCCCGCGGCCATTAGTAGCCGGCGCCATCGAGTCGACACGCCCCCCACGCGGTCCACCGTTACCAAACCAACACAAAAGTTAACCTTAACAAAGAGGACAACTATCTAAAAAAAAAAACCCTTTCCAACAATAATAAAATATAAATTTTGTTATTTTTTTTTTGTCTTCCTTCATTTGTTTTTAATATTTTTTTTATGTTTAATTTTATGACACATCAGTGCTAATATAAATATGTGTATGTGGATTCAAGTGATGTTGACAGAGATTATGTCAGACATTCGTACACAGCAGCCACAGAATCATTTGATTGGACAATACGAATGCTAAAATTTTCCCCTATGAACCAGTAAAGCGAATCAAGGTGAAAAGAGGGTTGGTTGATAAGTATTGAATTGTAGATAGTAATGTATGAGGGAGAGAGAGAAAGAGATGTGAATCTCTGGCGTATCTCTATGTTGGTGTACGAGGGAACCACGCCCTCTTCAAGCTCAACGATTCTTGCAGTAGCTTACGTAGTTACGTACCAGTATACATCAGCTATGTATATGTCTAGTGGTATATAGAGAAGTCAAGGTATTGATCCAGCTAACCGAACAATACGTCGTACCCTCCGGAGACAACGACATCTCTCAATTAGCCATTTTAAAAATACCATGGAATTTTGCAAAATTCATTGTTCGTATAACATAGACTGGTCTCGATAACTGCGTGTCCATAATATATTCGTCAATCTTCTTGTTATTTTTATCATAGACATAATCAAGTATAACAAAAATTCTACTAATTATTTGGTTATGCAAATATTTGAAATAATTAATATTTTTTTTTTTTTTGAATAATTTACTTTGAACGTGTTGGATGAGCGTTAATAGAATTATTGATTAGTTCAATTACCCCTTTGGTTATGTCTCGCGAATTAATATTTTTCTCTTTGATATACTACTCTGTAATTATTTTCATGTGGAAAAAAAGACTCGTCTTCTATTTATGATGAGCTTGTGAATAACATCACAGAAATCTTTGGCGCCTTTGAGTCGCCATGTTATAATTTCTCCATAAATTTTTTATTTATATTTTTTTTTTTATTTGTCTTTACTTGTAAGTTTATGTGTATTTTAAATTAATTTATAATTATATTTTTATTGATTTTTTTAAATATCAATGAACAAGATAAAGATGATTGAGTAAATAGAAATTGAAATGTTGGGAATAAATATTGCATGAATTTAAAATGGAGAGTTGATATTGAACAAACAAAAATGGTATCCATCGTGAGTCAATGGTAAAACACGAAATATATTATTGTTGATTGGTGGAGGGAGGGAGGGAGTAAGGTGACACTGTATATTCAGGTAAAACAAAACCACAAAAGAAAAAAAGAAAAAACGTTGGATATATATTTTACATGTGTGACAGCTGTTGTTGTGGGTGATTTAAGGTGGTGGTCTTGTAAATTTTGACATGCTGACTGACAGAACGACACACAGTGTGAGGGTGCAAACGAGGTAAATTTTTTGATAAAAGGGTGAGTTCATATATGCCACATAATTCTCAAACAATTGTGGCCAAAAGTGTGTGTGTTCAACGAACCACAGCTGACGTCTCTCTTTTTATTTTTATTTCATTTTTATTTTTATTTTTATATGAACATATATATCTCCAGATGCTGAGAAATATAAATTCAATAAAATATATATAATAAACAATGTTATAATGCTAAAATTCCCAACAAAAATAGAAAATTACTGTAAAATTTTTCCTGAGATTGATTGAAGCGTATAAATGTAAAAAAAATTAAGGTATACTTTAAAAAGATAAAAATGAAAATTAAAAATAAAATCAAGTAAATGAAGATTCTGAGAAATGAATTATCCATGGAATTGTATTTTTTTTTTTCTGTATATTATGGATACCATGGTAAGTCCAATGACGAACCTTGTAATAAGAAAGAAAAAATAAATAAAAAAAAAAAAATTAAATGAAGAAGAAATAAAGAGAACATGGTAGAAGATATAAAAGAGACAAAAGTAGACACCTGCGTCGACATGTTTCTGGACGAGCTTTTGATTGGTTTCACCTGGCTAAAAAAATCCGTTAAAAATCCAACTTTTAAAAAATATTATTACTAAAATATTTAACTTTTTCATAATTTAAAATACAAAATATAAAATCTATTTTTAAAATAATATTATGTAATCAGTTGAGGAAAGTATTTTATTTTTTCTAACAAGTTTAAGATAATAAATAGATGCGGGTATTTTTTTTTTATGTTAATCATTTGTTTATCAAACTTATGTATATGTAATTTTTCTTTTGTTTAGTTGATAAGTCACGTCAACACATTTAACGCTCTGCTTAATTTTTCCTCAATTTAAACAACAAAATATATATTCTTTGCAAAAAAGATTATTTATAAATTATGTATATAAATAAAAAAAAAAAAAACCTTGAAAGATAAAAAAAAAAAAGCATTACAAACCGGAAATTTTAATTTTCCAAGAAAGATTTTTTTTAAATATTTTTTTTAACACGAAAGTTAAAAATTTTAGTTGGTTTAATTATTCGTTATTCATGAGAGAGAATCACGGAGGGTATACGTAAATGATGTAGAGGGTCCAGGCATCATCACCAGTGTAAAAAAAAAAAAAAAAAGTTTTTTTAAAAAATACGTAACTCGAGGGCACAAGTTGAGCCTCTGTTCCCATCAGAAGGCACATTGGGCTACCTGTTACCCTTTCTCTGTTAAATTATGTTTTTTAATTAAATCTATACGTGATATAGAGACAAGAAAATAGAAATAAGGTTGAGATTAACCAAGGCACTGTGTTAAAAAAAAATATAATACGCTCTGGTTATTAAGTATAACCAAAAAAATAAAAAATAGTTTGTTGCCGCAGTGCCCCAGGCCAACAGGGAGCTCTTGAGATTTATTCGGTCATCTTGAATGAGGGGCGCTGACTTATTCCAATCGCTAATCGAGCTTTCTGCTCCCTTACTTTGTTGATTAACTATTTTTTTTTTTTTTTTTTATTCTCTTTATTATTTTAAAACCGTGGGATTTACTGAGCTGTTTTTTTCTTCTCTTGCTTACTCTATTTCTTTGATAGTTATCTGTATCTAAAATTATTATTTTTACATTTTTTAAATTATCATTTATCAGTTAAAATTTTATAAATAAAAAATACAATAATAGCAATTTTTTACAATTTATTTAGTCATGTTTAAATATTTATTTGTGTAAGCTATTATCAAAATATTTTTGCATGTCTAAATAAAATTATTTATTTATTATTTTTCAAAAAATTTCATACGACTTTATTGAATAATGACAGTGTTCTAAATTTTTAAAAATTATCCCAATAGTTTTCCAAAATATATTTTACATATGTAAAAAAAAAATAATAATAATTTTTAATAATTTTTAAATATACAAAAATATTAAAGCAGTGAGAATATTGTAGGATGCAAACGGGTGAGTATAAATTTGCATCAGGTAATTTAGTACAACATAAAATTCTGCAGCAAATTAGCAGCCAAGTGTTCAACTATATATAATCGACTTGGTATATTTAAATATGGAATATAGTGATCGAATTAATTTAGCATCAACCACAATAAAATATTTAATGATCGTTCAATAAATTTTTTTTTTCTTCGACATATTTTGATAAAATTATTTTTGATTTTTCTTGAAGGTTAATTAGTGGCAGGGGTATAGCAATTAATCATCAATGATTGCACGAGATTAGTTGATGATGGTGAAGGGCATAAACAAAAAAAAAAAAAAAAAAAAAATTAAATATCCAGGAGCCAAGCCAAGGCGTAAAGAGTATATCGGTAGCTTGGTGCATTAGCATATAGAGGGAATTGCCCTCAAGCAATTTTTTTATTTTCTACTTGACCATTTTTATTGGTTTATTTTAAATGTATATCATGTTATATTTTTTTTTCAACTGAAATATTATTAACAAAATACATTTCCACTCATCATATTATATTTGCCTTTCCTCGTCTTGTTAAGCGCAGTCTCTAATTTAAAAATAAATAAACAAAAATACATATAAATACTCGAATTTTAATTGACTATAAAAAAGACAGAGAATTTTTTTTTTTTTTATTTTAAATATATTAACAAGTGTCTGTTTATATACAGACATATATTAGATATTTTATTAAAGCAATATTGGTGGTCTTTTGGGTCGGCGACTTTCTTTCAATTATCTTTGAAATTTTTTTCTGAATATAAAAGTGTAAATAGTCGTTGATTTTTTGATGAAAGAAATAAAATAATATTCAAATAATAATAAAGTATAAAGAAAAGGTGAATCTTTGAGAGAAAAGTTAAATACCGAATATTATAAGGAGATAAATTGGATGAGGTATTAGCATTTAAACGAAGGTGCTATCAGAGAATACCGGCGCCGGTTTTAACACAGAAAAAAAATATATATAAAAAAATAGGGTGAGAGTGGATCCTGGTGGTGTCAGGTTGTCCTTCTCGGTAACTCTTTGAACTCAGTACATATATCTATATATAAAAAAAAAATTATTATTTTTTTTTATTTTACCCATAACAAACTGAATTATCAAATTCTCAGAACTTGCCTCATAATAATCTAATGATCAACGTGATAAATCAATTTTTATATTTCATTTTTATATACTCTTTTTTATAATTTTTATTCATTCTTTATGTATTCTAAATAAATATTTAAAAAATAGTAAATTTTTTTTTTAGTTTATATAGTTAATTGACATGGACTGTACTCAAATGACAATTTTAAAAAAAATTTTAAACCTAATATCTGTCATAATTCTTTGACATGTAAATAAATTTTTTTTATGATTTTTTTTATTGTTAAATAGTTTAATAATTATTGCTATTTATGAGGAAAATTCAAACGTAAATATCGAGACAATTTGAGACATTTAAAATGAAGCAAAAAGTGTTAATTAAAGATGAAAAAAAAAATGATAAAAGATGTATATTTTAGTGTGAAATTATTGACGTTAGTTAAAGTGAATAAGTTGAATGTGTTACCTATTCATTGAGGGCAAACAAGGGTTAACACAATTGAGTAAAAAAAAAAAAACATCAAGTAATTTTCCACGCTCAAAAAGACTCATATAATATTATGCGAAAATTTTTTATTTTTATGATAAATATAAAATTATTATATTACCGCTGTAACAGATAATTTATATATATTTTTTTCTTCAATAAAAAATATCTCATAAATCATTCATTCATCAAGTATCGCTTCTGTTTGTTTATGATATTTTTAAAAACTCCATAGAAATTTAAATTTGAAAATTATATTTTAAAATTTAAACAGAAAAAAAAAAAAAAGACACTTGTTAATAATAAATTGTGATTAATAAAAAATAAATAAATTGAAATAAATTAATAATAAATATAAAAAATAAAAAAAATTATTGCAAATATATAGGGCCCTAATTTCCACGAACAATCAGAAGTTGGTTCGCGCCAGAGCACGTAACGAGACGAAAAGTACATGCTTACCGCGACTATGAATTATACTCAGCGTGATTATAGGAATTACGTGCATGTAGCACAGTAAACGGCTTTACCAGCTGTGGCAATACTTAAAACATTGTATATATATATGTACAAGAAATCATGCTACTCTTCTTGTATGTTTCACTTTGTTTTTCATCAAATTGCATGAACATTTTGTGAAATAAAAATATAAAAAAAATAAAACAAGTAAAATACCACAAGACCATGAACCTCATTTTAATCAGTCAAGTATATACAAGTAAATTTCCATTAAACACTTTAATGAAAAAAAAAATAAAGTAAAAATAAATTCTCACGCGAATTTTATTCATTTCAATGACTTTTATATTTTAATTTGTTCCGGATAATCTGTAACTAATATGACATTAAATCGATTGATCAAAAAAAAAAAAAAAGTATAATTTTATTAAAATTAATTATTATTATTATTGATATATTATTTATAATAATTTTTTGTATTTTGTTGGCTATACTGTATGGCTAATTGGCTTGTGAATAATGGTTTCATTGTACACATTGACTTGTGTATCACCAAGTGCAATATCGGACCATGTGCTTTTGCCAGTGTATTGTGTGTTATGTGATAACTCATATGTGCTTCCTGGTCTGGACATGTACTACACTGGGCATTGTGGTCTATATGCAAAATATCTAGATGCTCAATTTTAAAGGGGAAAGACATACGTTCAAGGAAAAAATTTAATACAGAAAAATAAATATAAAAATGTATAGTAAATTATAACTTTTGTAAGTTGAAAAAATTAATAGAAAAATATACTTGATAAATTAATTAACAAAGCTTTTTTTTTTGCGTAATTGAGATTAATTGTTTTTTTTTTTTTTATAATTTATAGTTGTGTTAGAGGTGAAATGGTGCAAGTGCCAGAATAAATTTTGAAAAACTAAAAAATTGAATTTTTTTATTTAAATTTATATTGTTTAAATATTTAATAAACATTTTTTAAAATTTTTTATTAATTTTTATATTAATAATGGTTAATTTAAATATTGAAATTATAAATTTAATAATTATATTTTTATTAATTAAATAAATTATCAATTTTTTAATTTTTTATTTTTGTATTTATTTTATTAATTATTGATTTATAGAAAAATAATTTTATTCATTATTAAAAATAATAAATAAATTTTTTTTTAAATAATAATCCATTAATTTATTATTATTATCAAATTTGTAATAATAAAAAATATTTTCCTGTTTTTAAAAAATATAAAATTTCATGTTATTTATTATTAAAAGAAAAAAAAAATATTAATAACAGTACTAAAACATAAATTTTCTAAATAAAAAAAAAAAAAACAATAAAATGTCATTAATTAGCTAATAAATGTTAATGATTAGAAGTATATTTTCAAATAATTTTAATTATTTATAATATAAATTCGTCTAAATGAATTTTTCCGTGATTTTTTTTTTCCTATTTGAAGTTTCATCGGATCATTGATATTGAATCACTCTATTAGATGAGCATACACAAACACTAAATTGTATAATGTATAAAATCCACCCTCTTGTGATATTCCCCTATGGTTTCTAAAACTCGAGATCACTGCAACAGACTTTGACATATTAGGCCACCCCTAGTTTTGTGTGTGAGGGCATCATCATTCGGCTATAAGAGACTACTGCAAGTATATACTTTAGGGTAACTTTTACACATGAAATTTATTGTTTTGATTTTTACCACTCCACTATATATATAAAACTAAAACAAACCTACTTATATATCTTCAATTTTTATTTTTAATAAAATATATTTTAAAACATTGAATGCTAAATTTTTTTTTCTTTTTCATTTGCTTTTACATTATTCTATTCGTGTTACAACAATGTCCTGCAGTTGTTTAAATTTATGATCTCGTGTCACACATCAGGAAGGGGAAAACAAAATTCAGGAAAAAAATTGACCATAAAAATTCATGGGCTACTTTCATATCACCACTTCAACTCATATTTTTTCTACTTTTTTTCTTTCTCAAAAAAAAAATATACATATGACACTAAAACAAAAAATTAATATATTCATGAGTATTGAACGTAAGTAGATATTTAATTTTTCAAAATTTGACATTGACAAATTATATTAATGATAAAATATAATTTAAAAAAATATATTTAAATAAATAAATACAAGTTAATATAAAAAAAAAAGTAAAAGACATGTTCAAAAAATATTAAAAAATCCTCATGCGTGTATATATCACTTAAAAAATAAAATATATAAAATAATAACAATTTAATATTTGAGTTTCAAATATGAGTTATAGTACGCAATTACGTTGAATTATTGCGATGAATTGTGATAAAATTGTAGCTCAGAGTCAGTGCGATAATACGTGCATTAGACATTATTGCACAGTGCCTGATTGTCGACGATTATCCAGAATGAAGTATGAGCTTTTTTTACGTGTATACATACACTCCATCGTTCATAAGTAAAAATAAATAATAAAATATTATATTCATTTATTGACACACGAATATCAAATATATATTTGTATCATAAATTTTACAACATTGTAATTTTAAATAACAGTAAAAATAAAAATAAAATCACCATTTATTGTGCAATAACAATGTATCTTTTGTGACATGAATAAACGCATAGATGGCGCCACTGATGATGTATAACCTAAAATTGACAAGGCCGAGTTTGAAAAATGAATAAAAATATATTAAAAAAAAAGTTGTGCAACACGAAAGAGAGATTATTATCAATAAATGCACATAGATTTATCGTAGTATATATTATTTTATTTTTTTTCCTTTCATTTTTTGGATTGAATGGTTGATACCGTTGAGACACACCACATTGACTTCCCCTTCTCATGGATATTCAATCGATAAACTCATCTAGTATACACTGAGAGAACGGTAGATAATAATACTTTCAACCAGCCGGTTTGTGCATAGGTATATAAGGTCTTGAGCAATTATATCTAAAACCGGTCTAACATATATATTGGACATCGCATCATAAAAAAAAGAAAAGAAAAAAAAAATTAAAAATCCACAAATAAAAGAGGTGAAGATATTTTAAAACAATCATGACTTGAATATTTTTTTTTAATAAATAATATATTTTATTTAATAATTATTTAAAGCAATGACAATATGAAATGAGAGAATTAAAAAAAAATCTATTATACAGTCAGATCATATTAGTGCATCAATAAATCATGGCAATCAACAGAGTGTGATATGTTTTTGGTGTGCACCACAGGAACTTGGACACCCAACTGAGTGTATCACACATTTTTTTTTTTGTATTTTATATTACAGGCTCTGTATTAAAGTATAAAAAAAAAATATATATAAAATAGTGAAAGAGCCACGATGATAAAGCCACAGCCAATAATGCAGAATGAGAAAAAAATCTTTACCTTGCAACTGGCTGTGTTATTTTTCTGTATCCCTTGAATGCTTTTGTGTATTTCGCTTTTATTCGTGGCTTTTTATTTATTTATATTTTTTTTCATCTTGTGTGTGATGCTGTGAGGCTAACTTACAATTCACGATCAAGAATTAAAATATATATATAATAATAAAGTTTATATTTCTACTTTGAAAAACCTTGCTGGAGTTTCACAGTATGACGCCGAGACACGATGATGCGGCGTACCGATAATACCAGGTTAATTTTCATGTACTTATATAGACGCAATGCGAATGCTTTCTCGATTAAATCCCCCGTTTGTTAAAACTCACCAAGACACTTTTATTTTATTTTTTTTCAATTATCGTTTCATGGACACTACGGCGCCGCCTTAGGTGCCGCTATTCAACGCCCAAGACAATTCCAATAACCGCCATCAAATATTACAACATAATACTTTGTTTGAATATTAAAATAAATATTATAATATTAAAATATCAATTAAATTTTATTTTTATATTTAACTGTCTAATTTTTTAAGTGAATATGATCAATTGATCTTTTCTTGTTTCAAATCTGTCTATTTGATCATTTTTGCTTCTTTTTTTTTTGTTTTCTATTTATTGATATATTGACGTGAAAACGTCGTGTCTTTTTTTTTTTTTTTTTTGCCTTATATTGTCGATCAATCATATTTTCATACACAAATAGCAGCCATGTTGTAAAATTTGAACATCTGTCGGGTTGACACACGATTCATAACCGGAAGCACCCAAAATCGGCTAGGTGTAAAAAAAAATATATAATAAAAATCAAAGTATTTATGACTGCATTTAGTAATTCAAGTTTTTCCTTTTTTTTGCAGAAAAATTGGATAAATTTTTGACGATATTTTCTAAATTTCCAGGTAAAATTTAAGCATCAATTTTTATTTATCTACATGGTTTATTGTAATATAAAAGAAGCACACATTTGAATTTTCTATTGAAATAAAATGCTTTTCAGTTTGTATCCCAAAATAATATAAAAAAAAAAATATGTGTGGCATGTATGGGCCATCGTAGTCTATTGTTACCACTTGAAAATGTCAACGCTTAGCTTGTCGAATAAGAGAAGCATGAACCACAAATTTCCTGACCAAGTTAAGCTACCGAATCGGATTATCGGATCAGACCCATCTTATGTGCTTGAAAATATTCTTCACTATTTAAATAATCATGCACTCAAAAGTGACATGTAAGTGGAGCAAATAAATACAAATATATTTCTAAATTTTCTTTATATTATTTCAACTAAAAATCTGTCTATGTAAAATTGTTAAATATTTTTTAATAGGCTAATACAATTGATGATCAATAGATATTTTTAAAATGTCAAATTAATATTTTACACTGTCAAAGAAAAAATATTTTCCATTGCTTTTTGTAGACTAAATGGAAATTATTTTTAAAAATAAAGTAACAACGACATGTACTTGTAAATATTAAAGCAGTGTAAAGCTAAAATTTTTTTTTATCAACTTAATCGATTTTTGTGGATATAAATATTTTTATTGGTATTAAATTTAAACGTCTGTGATTTTTTATTTTAAAATTGCAAGCTTATCAAATATTAAAATTAGCAAGATTATGATTTGTATGATTTAAATTTTTCCTTGTTTATCAAACCATCAGTAAATTATATTTTCAATCATAAAAAACATTTGATAAATTTAAAAAAAAAATTATGAAGTCTTTTAATAGATATGTTATGAAAATAATATAAAAAAATAGTAAAAAAAAAAAAAAAAAAGACTCGCGTCTCTATTAGCAGTGTCGGGTGACAAGAGGAAATGTAAGTATCGAGTTTCATCCCACGCATCCTATCAAGTGGATCCTGTCAAGCACAAAAGAGACCAAGATAAATAATTGGCTCTCGTTGTTGTGTGTTGCGACGGCACAGGTAGCTCTCTCACCGTTCTTTTGATCCCAACACGCATTGTGCAAATAAAATATAAAGAACTCGATACATTCGGATCAAATGATATTTACTCATCTCATTTGTTATCAAATGTCTTTTTTTTTTTTTTTTTACATAATAATAATAAAAAAAAAAATAAAAGTATCATTTAAAAAAACTTTTTTTTTTCGAAGAAAATAATTTTTTAAAGTAAATACCTTTTTTTTGGAGTAAATAATTTTTTTATGAAGGAAATAATTTATTTTCCATCAAAAGAAATCATTTTTTTAAGGAAACAATTTTTTTTTTTGTCAAAAAAATATGATTAAAGTAAAAAAAAAAAAAAAAATACATGAATGGCAATTTTTTTTTTTATTAGTTCTTAAGACGGTCAAAGGTTTTTCGATCGACCGGCTTTGCCACACATAAAATATATGCCCTTTTAAAAATGAGTGCTACAATATTGTATATAAGTATGTATACAGGTCGTCGATGTTCGTGACTAAAAGATTTCGAATATGAAAAATAATATATATTCAAACTAACAGAGAGAAAAAAATTCAAAAAAAAACTATAAAAAAGCCCTTAGTTGAAAATACGGTTAAGGTATACAAGGAACTTTGATGTTTCTTTTTGAGAGAAAAATTTCGAGTCATCACGCACGCACGCACGTGTGACGAACGTTTTTTAATTTATATTATATATTTTTCAATATTATTCAAGGGTTTTTAAAATATTTTTTTCGATTATTATTAACATCATCAGATGAGAGCGCATATCATTTTTATACATTCAAGATTACTTTTATATACCACCGGTTGTTTGACGACTCAAAAATTTTCAACTGTATTATGTACTCAAGATTAATTTTTAACCAGTCAAATTATTCACACAGACACACACACTCACATATTTAAACAAACTATTAAAACATATCTCTATATACACACACTCTCTGCCCACTTAATTAATATTCTCTTAGCTTCTTTACACTTTATTTTCTCTCTTATTTTCATTATTATAATTATAATTTTTTTTGTTAAAAATGTGTGTATGTGTGTGTTGTATATTTTAATTACTTTTTTTAATATTTATTTTTTTTTTAAGCCTTCTACAACTCATAAATCATTGGTCGTGACTTGGCGGCATTCTTTGCGGGACGAAAAGTCATAAAGCTAAAATTCTAGTATGTGAATATGTTTGTGGAGGATATAAATGAGCAATATATTATATTATATTATGTTGTTGGTCGAAAAAAAAAAAAAAATTATTTGAATTTCATATATAAAAACACGTGTTTGAATTATTTTCAAGAGTATATAAAATAGATGTATTGTGTATTTTGAAGAGTCCATATAAATTCTGTCAAAACAGAACGAAAATATCACGGATGATCCGACGGATAATCCAGGATGGACATGAAACGAGAGATTGTATTATTGGAAAAAAAAAAAAAATTATTATTGTGACCGGAAATACAGGGGTTTTCAAGGATTTATTGTGCTCCAATAATTCAGCAGATATTTTATTGAAAAGCAAAAATAAATTATACTGATTATTATAATTTATTTTATTATTATTGAGATATTTTAAATTAGTACTTGATGAGATAAGAGATCATAAAAAAATAAATAAATATAAATAAAAAAAGACTGAAAATGAATTGACAAAATTATCATCTAATTTGCTTGTTGAGACTAGACAAAAATCTTTGCGATCTTATCTGACGATGGTCGCTTTTTTTTCTACAAAAAATTTAAGAGGTGACAGTCAAAATGCCAACGACAGGTAGCACCTGATCTTCCAAGATTAAAAAATATCTTTTTCATCTTTTTTTTTTTCTTTTCGTTTGTTGTATTATTTTGAGAAAAAAAGTTTGACAGTTTTAAGAGATAAGGCTATGATTAGAATCTTCTTGTAAAACAACCAATTTGTTCAATTAAAATTTGACAATTTACAAGAAATTATTATCAATAATAATAATTGGAAAAATTCATATCGATGTGGAGATGGACTGAGCAATATATTGAGCTTAAAAGCTCCAAAACTCGTCATTTTATTTGAATAAAAAAAAATGATAAAAATTGATTTAATTTATTGAATGATAATTGAAGAATCAATAATAATATTATTCAACGATGACAATCGACACTCACCACATGTCCATGAACGGGTGATTTGCTCATTGACTGTAGTTGTGGATAAAGCTGACCAGCCGCAGCTGGATTCATGTCCGTCAGCATCTCGAACGCCTCCGTGCTTCCTCGTGTCACGAGTCTCCACGGGTGTGTCCGTCTCTTCGCTCGATCAAATTATCAGAAGTAACAAGAACAAAAAAATAAGAAACCAAAAAATTTGGTCTTCGAATCAAATAATCGTGCACTCGTATTTATATTTTTTTTAAAAATATATTTTATAATTTTTTTTTTACTTCTTCATAAGCACAAGAAATCAAGTTCATTCTTCTTGTTTAAAAAAAAAAATATTTAAATTCACTATTATTAAAAATAAATAATCACGTTATCACAAATTATTTATTTAATATTAAATAAACAAATGTTTAAATTATTAATAATAAACTGAATTGTATTTTTTTTTGGCCACAATGGCCACTTTGGCTCGTTTTTATATATTTTTAATTTGTTAATTAATACAATATACAATTAAAATAATAATTAGAAAAAAAAAAAAAAAAAAAAAAGAGTTAATATATTGTTATTAAAAAATATATATTGATATATGATATAGTTGGGTAAACCAGTTAACGTGGTTCCCGTTCTTCGCGCCGTAACAGACTGCTGGCCAAACAAGATCGGGTTCTCGGCCGGTTGTAATCGGGGGAAATGAATAGAGAAGAATTGGTTAGAGTAGGGAAACATGCCCCTGGCACACACCTATATTATAAAACATACACATACAAATTTATATATAGTCTTGAAGCTTAAAGCATTTTGTTCCCCACAGTTGCTTACTGGGTAATGCCCCTTTAATTTCTCCTTTTCATATCCACCGCTCTTGAGCTCGCGATGCCAAACAAAAAAGGGGATGGTATCGTGGGGCGTTTACAACCGCGAATACGTTAACGCCCAAAGACCGCCCTGTACAATACATACTCTCTCTTTCTCTCTCATTTGTACATGTACATTTTCAACTTTGAATTTTCTTGTAACTTCCTACATCACCCAGTTTACCACCCACAAAAGCTATAACCACCCTAAAACATATCTATACCACTTCTACTTTTATTTTGATATCCCCACTTTGAGACTTATCATCATCATTATCATCATCATCAACATCAACAAAGTAGGGGAATCAAACCACTGTTATATATTGCGATTTGCGCGCGCAATTGTCAATCGAATCTTTCACTTATGTCCATACACTTGCTACCATCTTTTTATCTATGGTACTCTATTTTATCTAACCTGTCTTCTTTGGGGTTTAAATTTTTTACTTTAACATTACTTGACAGCTATAAATTTATACTTGTTTTATTTATTTTTGCTCAAGTAAAGTATTCTTTTTTTAGTCAAAAGTATGATTTTTTTAATTTTTTTTTTTTTTTGGATACGAGAAATTTTGAAAATAGAAAATAAATTTATTTACACGCAGTTTGTTTGAATTTTTAGAGATTAAATTTAGATGATATTTTTTGTTGACAAGTATATGTTATTTTACGAATAAAAAAAATAAAATAATTAGATGATTTTTAGTTGTTTTTATCGAGTCACCCAACCGGATTAACATTAGCAAAATGAGACAGGATGAGATCATTAAATCTTGTAGTATTATAGAATAATTTAATAGAAATATCCTGGGGACTGTTATAAATTGACTAAAAAAAGTTTAATCTATATGTATATATTTTTTTTTAATGTGAATGTATTATTCCAGAGGCTATGTTAGTGAGTTTGTTAAGTGGAATAACTAAGAGAATTTTGCATGATCTCATACGTGATCCTAATGTGATTTTAATAATAAATTTTTTTGAAATTTAAATTTTATCGACTTGGCTTTATATTGAGACGACGACACAAGTCAAACTATGAGAAGGTTTATACACACAAGAAAGTGTACGTTCAGGTATACCAGTTCAAACTTCAATTACCAACTCGATTCTTGTCCGTCGGCAGCAACTTTTTTTTTTTTAACTCGCTATACAAAATAAATTAAAATTAATTATTAAACTTGTAATAAACTATCAATTCAACATGATATTTTCACTATTCATTATTAAAATAAATATTTAAACTATTTTTAAATTTTTTTATGTCACATGTATAAATTTTTTATTTAAAAAAAAAAAAGAATTTAAAGTTGTAATTTACTTCTGAGAATTGTAACAATAAAAGACATTCATAAATGAATATACATAATGTGGAAAAAATGATTGTAAACTTGCAAACGTTGTGTATAAAAAAAATATTTAAATAAAAAAATTGCAACTTTGCATTGATTTTAGAACTACCACCTGGTTGGCTTTGATATTTTTTTCATGATATAATTTTTTTTTTTTTTTTGTTACAATATATTTAATGACGTGGTTGTAACTTTGTATTCAATGTATTTTCATTGTAATAAAAAGTTTTATTTTTTGTTCTTTTTAATTTTGTGAATCATATTTTTGCAAATGGATATATTGAAATGAATGATTCGAGATCAACATTATAGAACATTGATTTTTTTTTTTTAATAAAAGACTTAAAAATAAGGCGAGCCAACAAGACGAGCTCTGAGTTGATGGATCCATTCATGATTCATTCATTCATTTCTACTTTGAGTTAACAAAAAATAGAATTGAAAAAAAAAAAAATTAAATTTACACAAGTATAAAGAATGAAATAAGAATGATAATCAGTGTGTGTAGACACAAAAGAGGATGGTGCGTATTAATTTTCTCGAAATGATAAAAACGAGCGAAGAAGATTAATAAAAAAGAAAACTGAATGAAAAAAAAATATAGAAAGATAGGGGATGATTTTTATTGTATAAAAAATTATTTGTATTAATTTGTTTTGATAAAGCCTCGTATGTTTTATAAGGTGGTGCAGGTGGTGGTCGGGTGGTGATGCGGACATCGCGTGCCATCCCTCCACAAAAGAGGTGTACGATCAGAGTTTTATTTCACAATTCACTGTTGGATATACAAGGGGGCGTCATTGGCGCGAGAAAAGGGATGTTTTACAACGAGAACGCGATAGATATTATAACATTTTATTCTGCTATACTCCCTCTTGGACACCTCAAACTTTTTAACTTGTAATGTGTACTTCTCATGCTAAAAATAATAAAAAAATATAATTTATCGTGTAAAGATGGAAAAACAAAATAATTAAATACAAATGGATAAAATAGATAGCTGTTCTTTTATTGAATAAAAAATAATTAAAAAAATTTTTTTAATAAAAGAAAATTTGAATAAATGAATTTGTAAAATAAAAAAATATTTTTTACAGATAATATTTATCAATTTAAATAAATAAAATTGAGACAAAATTTTTTTAGAATTATTTATTGATTAATCAAGTTTAAATTAATATTTTTTATACAGAGTTTATGATTTTTTTTTTTTTAATTGATAGTTTAAAATAATATATAATAAATTGGTCTATATATTTATATTATCAAACTTCTGTTGTTCAGAAGCTAGATAAACAAGGAAATTGTATAACAAATAAAAAATTATTTTAATGATGAATTGTTAATTATTGTATCTGACATTTTAAAATGTTACTTGGGGTTGAAAGTTGAATAGACAGAGGGTTGATAATAACAGGGCGGATAATATGATGAGATAAAACTTGCAGACTCACAATATTTTACCATGTGGCCATCGGCGACTTATAATGTTTCAATAATTAACTTGAAATATAATAATAATTATTATTGATATAATTATTTTGAAAATATATAATAATCAATTTTTATATAAAATAAAATAATAGTTAACTATATTATTTTATTTTATATAAAAATTGATTATTATATATTTCGAAAAAACCACAGGTAATATTAAAAAAATTTGAAACTTTTAAATTTATTTACTTATGAATTATGTTTTTTAAATTTTCCATAATAAAGATATTTTTTTATCATGTATAATTAGTGAAATTCATAAAATTCAGATGATTAAAAACTGAAAAAAAAAAATGTATTTTAATTAAATTTGATATTATAAATATATATTCTCCAATATCCAATAATGAAAATAATTTTTTTGTCAAAATAATTGATAAAGTCCATTAAAACAAAAATAAAAAAACGGTAACGCTATATTGGCATCGAATACGGGGGAATTTACGGGGACATTTATACAAGTTACGAGAAAACTTACGGTAAACATAGCCACCATTGTGTCCCGTATCGGTGCCAATAATGATTTCGATAAAAAAAATTAAAAAATTAAATTTTCATTAAACATGATACTGCAAATATTTTCAAATTTCCAATAATAAAATTAATATTTTCATAAAGTAATTAATAAAATCCATAAAACTAAATTAAATAAAAATAAAAAAAAAATTAAAATCTAATTAACCATGATATTATAAATATATTTTCTTCAATTTCAAATAATAAAAATAAAATTTTCCATCAAAGTAATTAACAAACTCCATATAAAACCAACAGAAAAAGGAGAAAATTTTTTTTTTCAAATCCTAATTAAATATGCTACATCTGATGATGAAAATAAAAAATATTTTCTCATCGTATAATTAATAAAAAAAAAGTCCACAAACCAAAGATAAAGAAGAAAAATATTATAGAAAATAAAAATAAAAAATATTCTAATTAAATGTGCTAATAAAAGTATACCTACAAATATATATATTAATAAAAATGAAAAAAAAAAAATAATATACGAAAATTAAAATGTGCAACGTCAAATTCACGCGCATGTACCTAGGTTACAGTAAGTTGAGATTGCAGAATGACGTGCAAACTGTGGGACGCCCTCGTACGCCCCATGGCAATACGGTAATCACTATAATTACGTATCGAGCCCTTATATTAATATCCCCCAAGCAACGTCTTTCTTCCTTGTCGATTTCGTTTATTCTGTAAGCCATTCTTTGGTGAAAGCTACCTTGTTTAAATCTTTAACACCAATAAATAAATAAATATATATACATATGAATACAAACACGTCAATCTAGATTTATTTATTGGCCACGTAAGGTGTCCCTCAACATATACTCCAAACACTTTATAAATTCACATACACATCAAAATAAATTATTATATAAGATACTAATAATATCATCATCATCAAAATACTCATTATAATTTATAAAACAGAATATTTTTATTTATTAATTTAATATATATTTTATTTTTTTTATATACATATATTTAAATATATTTCAATCAACTTGTTGAAATATATTTTTATTTTTTTTGAATATTAAAAATTTCATATTTGACGACATAATAAATTGGCAATTTTTTTTTGGTATTTTTTAGGATTGAATTTTCATGATAAATTGAATTTTCAAGTTAGTGCGTATGTTGATAATTATATTTAAAATAAATTTAGTCACGTATTGGCCAAATTCAAGGGAGATGAACAATTAACAAAGGGGTGGGAACAAAATACGCCCAGGACGCCGTCGCCCAAGGACTCATTGATCTTCATGTCGATCATCTCAAATATCGTTACTTCAAAAATACACCAACGCACAAATCTATTTCTTCTTTTTTTTTTTTATTTTAAATTGCGGAAGGCGTCTGTCGTCACTCCCGCATTTACAAAATATACACTCGACTAGAGAGGGCTACAGAAATATTGCGTGCCTCGTTGACAATAAGGACTTTGATTTTTTTTTTATTTTTGCCTTTTTATTCTTCTCTGATTGCACGACAAAATAAATTATTCACCTTCACGTAATTAACATTTTTTTTTTTTATACAGTTAACTGGATGATTAAAAAAAATTATGCTGATAAAAAAAAAAGTATACCGGTTTTTTAAAAAATTGTTTTGTAAATAAATATGTATATTTTATTTTTGTATAGTGGAAAAAATTAACGGTAATTTTTTTTAGAGTGGAAAATTGGATTTTAATCTGAACGAGTTTATTTTTTTTTTTTTTTTGTCAAATATCTGACTGGTCAACTAGCTTGGTTGTTGAATTATTTTTCTTGGCTTTTTTATGGATCAAGAAAATTTTTATAACTCATGATAAAATTACTGGCATGCAACTCGTGCTGTTAATTACAAGGTTTTAAAAAATATGAAAAATGTTTTATGTCATGCAAGGGAGCTTTAAATATACAAGACCGTTTGATAAGATTCTCAAGTTCTTAAGTAAATTTTGACAGTTTTATTTTTTTTTAAATATCAAAATGACTGGTTATTTATTATATGATTTGAAAATAAATATACATGACAAATTCATTTGATTCTATTATTAATTAATTAGTATTTTATTAGTGTTTCTTTTTACCTCAAAATATTCCGTGTCATTTGCAGAATGATGATTCTGTTGGGGACCAGACATCATCACACTTTGAGGATGACTCGGTTGTGGATATTGATAAGCACAATTCATTTTTCAATATTCAAACAATCCAATAAAATAAAAAAACTCGTTTAATTTAATAATCTTTTTATCAAAAAAAAATTCACATATCACATTGCCAATTAATTTCACAATTGAAAACCAAAGTTATAATCAAAAAAATCTCACTTCACAATGAACAATTTTTACCACATGATATTTAAAAATAACTTGTTGCAATTTTAAATAATTAAAAATAGTGATGTACAAATGAAACACTTTTATGTAAAATAAAGCATCAACATTATTGATCAAATATTAAGATGATTATTTTGATTGTATGTATTTATTATTTGTGAATACGGAGCGAGTCAAGAATGAAAACGATGTGGCACTCTGCAGGCAACAATTATAACTGAGGTTTTTCGAACGCTGCGTTGGATACCAAGAGGGAGAGATATAAAATAAAATAAAAAAAAATAAAATAATAATAAAAAATAATAAAAAAAAAAAAAGCTAGACAGAGACAGAGATAGTTAAATTCACTGCGGCGCTCGCGCGAAGGCGGTTCTTTCCCGCGGCTTGCGTATTCTCTTGCTCACATTGATGAAGCAACTCTTTACTCTAGTATATCCCTCTTTATCTTATTTTTATTTTTTCTGCGTGTGCGCGTATTGGCCCCAACACTAACAAACCCTTAAACCAAAAAAATAAATAAATATATTGTATTTGTTATTTGATTGTAAATTTTTAAAATGATAAAAAAAAAATTTAGAGATATGAGAGAAAGGTGTTGTATGTTGGTGGGATCATCTGACCGCCCTCAATGTCCAGCCTGTATTAATATTTCTCTGCCCTTAACCCTCTCCATATTAACCAGCAAAACAACTCCTTCTCCAATCTCAAACCTTGTTCTGTGTATAAAAACATTTCGACCAATTAAAAAACATCCAATCATTCATCTTGTTTTACAAATATTTTATTTATTCAAATTATAATTGTCGTACTTGACATTGACTTGAACTACTTGAAAAATAAATTATTATTATCATTCAAAAAATTTACTGTTATTGTCATTAATTAATTTTATTTTTTATTATTTATCAATTTTGGTAAAAGTTTGCAAGGGGAGGAGACAAATTATTTATCTAAAAAAAATTTTCAAAACAAAATTTATTTGAAAATTTAAAAATTAAATTGCATGCGTTAGATGTTGAATGTCATATGACATTTTGAAATAATTATATGATAAATTTATTAAATATTTACATTGATTAGACATCTAGGTTTTTTTTGTCATACCATTATTTTAAATATTTTTTTAAAATGATAATTGTAGTCTTGTGGGTATAAAAGGTATACATAAAATTTATCCATACAATGTAGTTAATTTTTTTACCGTGAAAATGAATGGCCATTATGAAACGACTATCTGATCAAAGTTGCTTAGTGTGACGAGTTTGCGTAGACTACATTTAAATACAAAAAATATCATAGAATTCTTGTACATTAAATTATAATAATAAAAAAAATTTAAAAGCCCTACCGACGTGGAAAATCTAAATAGTCTTGAGCTGAATTTTCACAACACAAATGAGTAAATGTCATGCACTAAAGAACACACAAAAAAAAAAAAATTAACAACAAGCTTTTTAAATTTAATATTTCCATTAGAAAAAGAAGGATATTAAATAAATAATTTTGAAATTTAAGATTGATATTTAGAAATAAATAAACCTATAATCATGATCGTCATCATTAATCAGTTTTTAAATCATCAGGATGTTCTTGTTGCAATGGATATACGTTACGTTCATATATTTCAAATAGAAAAATAAAAAATACACGCCCACAATTTCAGAATTGTCCATTTGTTAAAAAAAAAAATTTCGTTCATCTTTACGATTCGCTGATGAATGAAATCACATCTTGAATTAAATGAAAAAAAAACGGGGTAAATGAATAGCTCTTTTTCTTCTTTAATACATGAGACACACACACAATGAATGATGTAACTCGATGCATGGGAATTTAAAAAACTATCATAATAATTCAACCCTTACATGAAAATACCAAATGTTGCCAAAGAAATTATTTTTTTTTTTAAACCAACATTATTCAATTTTTCAATGTACTTTTTTAAAAAAATCGTTGCTATATTATAATAATAATTTACATCTGTATGTTTTTTATTTTCATTTATTTAAATTATTTTTTTTTTCAGACATGAATTGGACAGTTGGTCAGTTCTATAACAAGATCGATAGATATATGAGTTTCACATATGAGACGCAAAACCATCTGTCCAGGTGCACCAATTTATTTAAAAAAATTTTTTTTTTTTCTCTATCCTATTTATTGGAAAAACCTAGTGGAAAAAAATGTGAAAAAAAAAAAAGTGGGTGGTGCTGAGGGCTCGTGCTTCAAGTTAGTGAAAGATTAACGAGTTCGTAGTGTATCCAAGGAAAAAGGCGTCTATTAGTACCATCGGAAAAAAATATAAAAAAAAAATATATAAAGCAGCGATGAAAAATTGTGAATGCTTGGAGAGTAAATTTAAGTGGAGTATAGAGTGACTCGTGTGTGTATGAAAGCAACAAATAAAATAAAAGAAATAATATTAAAAAAAAAAAAAAAAACAAAGAACGCAGACGTATATATATTCTTTCCTCCGCCTTTAGCCCTCTTGAAATGAACGGCCGTTTTCTTTGAGGCATTTCAGACAGACGCGCTCTGTTATTATATCTCTGGACTTGAAGGAGTCTCAGAAATACGCGGGGACTTATATATATACTGTCGAGCACCACCAAGAGAAAGAATAATAGCCATCCCCCTTGTGCAGTCTGCAATTAAAACTTTTCAAGTTATATCTCTCGCTTATATTCAATGCTTTTATTTCATTTGCCAAAGAGAATATGGTGGACCAGCTAATCGACTTTACCTTCAACATACACATGAAGAAATAAAAATAAATAAACACTTTTAAAAGCTTAAAAACAATATGAAAATATATTTTATATTTAAATTATAAAATTATTATTTTATTGTTGATAAATTAAAGAGAAAAAAAATTTTTTTTTGTGCTTTTTTTGACACGTGTCAAGATTTTTATTTGAGTGCTTTTAATTCTTGTATTTTGAGTTTTTTTTTTGGCAAAAAAATAGCTCTTATTTCCGTAACGGAAGAGGAAATTGTTTTTGTCATTCTTTGTGTTCATGTATAGGCAAAAATAAAATATTTACAATTAAAAAAAATTACAGAAATAAAATGATATAAAAAATAGATGAACCAACGTTATCATAAAGAAGGATTAAATTAAATTGATATAAATATTTATGAATTTTCCTACAGATTTAATGTAATTTAAAAAAATAATTTTTCAAGTATAATAATGATTAAAGGATTTCATGATTTAAATCAAGTGTAAGTAGTCAAAGAGGATGATAATTTCAACAGTGGCTGATTTGGGCATTACGGGTTACGCGAACGTAGGTAATCACGATGATTTTAACTCTTCAGGTGGGTCATCATCTCGTCACTACGTCACCTCAGGCAAAATTACCAGATGAATATACCCACCCCAATCAACATTGCTATATAGTTAAAAAAAAAAAAATAATATAAATAAATAAAAAATAAACATTCATACATATACACACCCACAAACATCAAGATAAGCCTGAGGACTATCCCCCCCCCTCCCCACTTTTGTATAAATCTATCTACAATAAAAATTATAATTAAAAAGAAAAAAAAAAAAAAACATAGTTTATGGACTTATCAATCATTTGGTAGCTACATTTGAAACCAAGAATTTTTTTTTTTTACTTTTTTCTTGCTTGATACAGCCTGTTATTAACGACGATTAAAATATTCCAAGAAGAACGCTAGATCATCACAGAACCATTGCCAGATGCAATTCATATATTTACCACACACACACACGTATATTTATCATTACATTTAAATTTTCTTGATTCGATTTCATTGACAAGATTTATTATAATCTTTACTCAGCTACATACGCATTGCTTTTTAAATTTCACAGATTTTTATCAATAAAATATATATTGCGAATATATCTATCGATGTGTAAATCTTTTTATAAATTATATATTAAAAGAATTTAAAATACTACCTCAGTGACCGTCACCTTTGACTTTTAAAATTTTTTTATTTATAATTTACGCATCATTGCAATAATCAATTCACGATTCATGACGATAATTTATAAATTATTATTATTATTTTCATCAACATTTAAATGTGAATTGTTTTTTTTAATTTTTATTGCGATGATAACAACATGGTGGCTAATGGGTCGTGCAAAAGATCTCGAGATTTTATTAGTGTGTGTGTGAGTTTTATAATATTGGAGAACGAGTTGTAAAAAAGAGAGGGAACACAAAAAATAAAAATATATTATGTGGGTGTTAAATAAAATGGTGGGTATCTGCATATGTCGGAAGAAAATTTTTTTTTTTCAATAAAATAATAAAAGAATATTACGTACAACAATACAGAGTAATTTTTTTTTTTTTTTTGATTAATTTATAATTAGTGTTTGAATATTTAAATTAGCAAATTAATATTAATTAAATTTGCAAATATTTGTTATTTATTATTTGGGTTTAGCTTGTGTGCTGAATTTTCATTTTTATTTTCTTTTAATATATTTAAATATTTGTTTAATTTATTATTTATTTTATTGTTGGTTAATTTGTTTTTTTTTTTGGGCAAATATTAAGTGTACTTGCATTTGATGTGGCAACGTGTATATAGAAGATGAAAAAGAAAAAAAATAAATATACAAAGAGTAAAAAAATAAAATAAATAAAGAGGGAGATATTGGTGAGGAGGGTGAATGCAGAATGGGCCCTCTCGAACCCAGTAATTAAATAGCTCAACCCTGCAATTAGGACCACTAAATCGTGGCTGGTCTCTGGACCCATCGAAGGGCCCCGCCAGACACAAAAAACAACGTCGAAAAATATTGCTGTATCCCATCGTTTATATACATATATATATGTATTTTTTTTTTTCGATTTTTGTATGTGTGCGTATGTGTATATACACATCGACAAAGAAAGATGAGAAAAAAAGGAAAAAATGCTATGATGAAATTTAAAAAAAAAAATAAAACAGATATATACAGTGCGGGGGTGGATTTTTTTATATGTGGGAACCTGATCGAAGATGCATTAGGCAGTCGTCGCTGTACTAAAAAACACTATTTTTTTTCTAGAAAAAAAAAGAACTGTTTTTTTTATACTAAAAATGTTTTTTTTTTTTTTTTAACTCCTTTTTAATCCATCTCAAATCTAAAACGATTGTTCTTTTATCTTGATTCCCTCGACCAGGTGAAATTTAACCGTCTTTCTCACAGTGCCTTTTTTGCAATATTGTTTTTTTTTTTTTTTGTTTTTGTATTCTCTATTTCATATTTTTTTAATTTAATTTCGTCGTAGGTTTGGCAAGTGTAAGGGCTATTTTTGAGAATTTTTTAAAATTATTAAAACGTAAAAAAAACGTCAATCTTTTTCGTGAATTTTTTGGAGAAATGAAATTGATTATAATAAAGTTGTTAAATTTATAAATTATAATGATTAATAATAATAATTTGATTTAATTATTAATAAAAAAAAATGAAAAACAATAGAATTTTTAATTTTAATTTTCGTTTAAAAAATTCATATTTCTTATTTGAGCTTTTGACCCAATAAAAGCTCAATATAAAAAAAAAATAAAATTATAATTTTCCAATTTGAATCAAAACCAAAAAGCTTATTTAAAATTTTTTTTTTAACAAATAAATTGTAGCAGAAAAAAATTTAATGATAAAGCATTTTAATTTTGACATTGTGCTTTTTTTTTTGGCACTTGTAATTTTAATTTTTAACATTTTGATAAAAAAAAAAAATAGCATAAATTATTCATTTAAAAATAAAATACAGAATTTATATTTTTGCAAAATTTAATTGTGTGATGAGTTCATGTTGAGTTGAATGGCCGGTTTCGTGCATTTACCTTTCATGTTTTGAAAATCAAGTTGAATTGTTGGTAGTAGGTTAACATGCATATAGAACATCGGACACGATTCAAGATAATGGTAACAAAGTGTTTTCCTTCCTGGACATAAAATCAGACAGCAAAAATGGTAGACAAGTAAGATTGTTGGTAGGTATAGCCACCTTGTATAAAACATCTAAAATTAAATAAGGGATAAAACGATTGGATTGTTAGTCTGTTTTAAATTTTACTTTTTTTTAAAACCAAAGAAGATGCATCGTGATTTCCGTATGCAAAATTGTACGTGTACACGCACAAAGGGTTGAAAGAAGAGTAGATAGATGGTCGAGCATCACGCTCCTTATAAGTATATTAAAAGCCCTTTTATTTTTTTATTTTATATTCTTGGTAACGTGTATATAGAAAAACCAAGTTGGCCCTTGCCTCGCAGTTCGCAGATTAAATCATCCACCCACTCCTCGGGCTATTTTTGTGTGATGCCTATATACATGTATACATAAAATATTTATTGATGGACTCTTCAAGATACCATGTCGCTTAATTTTACATTAATTTTTTATTTTTTTTCAAATTATCCTTAAAGCAAAATATAAAAAAAATAAAATTAATTAATTTTTTTATACTGCATAGAGCTTTTTTTTTTTTATATTAAAAAAATATATTTTCTTGAAAAAAAAAAAAAAAAGGATTTCGATATGGTTAATATCTATAGGTATAGTCTTATTAGAGAAAATATTCCACTTTATGAATATATGAAAGAGTGAAGAATTTAATTTTCTAATTTATCGTAACGCACCTTGTGAATTGATGTTGTTATCTCTGGGATGGCATCTCTTCATTCGACTTATATACATGAGAGCCTGTTTTCATATTAAAAAAAATAAATGAAAAAATGTTATATTTAAAAAAAAAAATTACTAATGGATCCGTGGGATGATGCAAAAGTTAATCTTAACTAATATCCAATATTTTATATTTTATCTCGTTACACAAGACTACTATATTCGATACACTGTTAAAATCAAATAATTTTTTTTTCCATGGTTTTACAGTAATAAATATGAAGTCTATAAAAAGCACTGCATTGCACCAAAATTAATTGATCAAGTGGATTTTTTTTTTTGTTAAGTGGTTTTAAAGATAAAATAATGTACAAGTTTAAATATAATTTTATGACTTAAATTTTTGAATATATAGCAAGTTGTTTAACTGAATTTATAGAAAAAGAATTTTTTTTATTTTTTTTGTTTATACACAGGTTGATTAAACACATACGTGGTTAGTTAATGTACCTCTTTATCGTTTGCTTATCGAGCTACATGTCCCGGCAGTGTGCCAAGTTAATTACAAAGTTAATTGCAAAAAAGCTTCGACATGCAATATAAATAAAATTATTTTCTTATCTGTTATTTAAATGGATTGAAAAAGAAAAAAATTTTTTTTTCAATTATAATTAAACAAAAGAGTAAAAGGAAAGAGAGAAAATTCCATGGGAAAATTGGAAAATATTTGTGTGGTTTACGAGTATATTATTATACAAGATTTTAATATAATTTACAGTGTCATGGGGGGTATCATAGAGTGAATCAGCGGGTGATGAACATCAGAGATTCAGGGTGAAAAAAATATATATCAATAAATATATAAAAAAATTACCCGCTGCGATCACATGCTGGGAGATAACCCGACGCAATACAGAGACACCTTAACTCTGGCATTTTGTCAATGCTCAACGGGTGGTTAACTTTTAACAAATCGACCTACTAAAATTCTCACTCTTATAAAAAGGTGGCAAAAGTAGCTACTTGATATTGTCTTCAACATCATCAATAAAAATAAAATAATAATAATAAATTTTAGATTGAATTTTTCGATATAAAATTCAAGAAAATTTTTTAAATATTTTAAAAAATCAAATTTAATTATTTATAAAAAAAAATTAAATAAATAAATATATATGAAAATAAATTAATTAATAAATTAATAAATAAACTAAAAATTTAAAAATATTATATTTTTAAAATTAAATTTAATTACTTAAAAATAATAATTAATTTTATATAAATTAAATTTTTTGATGAAAAATTAAAAATGTATTTTAAATTTATTTGTTTAAAAAAAATATAAATAAATAAATAAATTTATTGACTAATAAATAAATAAAAATTTAATTATAAATTATTATTTTTTAAATTAAATTAAAAATAATTAATTTTATATTTTTTTTTTTCATATTAAATTAAATTATCAAACAAAGTTATTTAATAATTTTTATTTATATTTTATTTAAAGATTGAAGCAATCTGTTAATGTATATATCTTCTCATGAAATTGACGTGAAGTTTGTCTTGTGAAAAAGGTGAAAATAAGTATAATAAGAAATATACAAAATACATAAGTACCATGGTGTTAAAGTTGTGGTAAATATATAATATAACTTGTGCCTATATTGTATATACGGTACGTGGTTTTTAAAGTTGAAACGTGAAGTACATATACATATATTTTTTTATAACACTCTTCTTAACTCTTAGCTCATATTGAACATCAGAATTTTTCAACATTTTATATACACACACACAATGAAAAAATAACAACAACAAAAAACACTTTCTTGGTCAACGGTGCGAAATATTACCACGTGGTTATCAAGTTAACCCTTTGCTTCAATGCACTGTACACAATTTGTGTAAAGAAAAAATATATAAAAATTATGTGGCCACGATGTACACACACACACATACATTCATATTGTATATATAACCACGGTATAAAGAAGGCCCCGTAAGGTGTGAAACCACTCGAAAGAAAAGAGCCCAGAAATTGCGTCCCATTATCCGGTAATGCCTCGGCGTGCAATCACTTTTTTTTTTTTTTTTTTAATTTTTTTTTATCCAACATCATTTTATCCTTACCACTTGACTCGATCGATAACAATTCAAAGAAAGTTCATAATATGGAGACGAGATCAAAATCATTTTATTTTATTTTTTTTTTTTTTATCTTTACTTATTATTTTTATTGGAATTTTTTTCTTGTATTTTAAGGAACGTGAACGATCACTTGTTAAATTTCAAACACGTGCAATAATCCACTCAGTTGAGAAAAAAATAATAAAAAATAAAATACACACATATATTCATTGGAAAATAAGTGAGAAAAAAAAAAAATTGGTATATTTAGTTATTTGTGGAGAAAGATATATGAAAAAAAAAAATTGCAATTTATAAAATGAGAAATAAAAAAAATTTAAGACTGTGTGTGAGAAGAAAAAAAGAAATAGAATATAAAGATGCAAAAAAAAAAAAGCACACACTTGATGCAGAGCATGTTACGGAGAAGAGAAGTTATGGCCGATTCGTCTCCATTATCCGGATGAATCATTGAGAGAACGATCTAACCTTGCGAGTAAACTGACCCTCAATTCACCAAAGTGCCGACTATATTTTTTAACAGTATGTGCATTTATATGCTCTTTGTCAAAATAAAATATACATAAATATTTTTTAAAAATTAAATAAATAAATGTATCGTCGCATTAACATTTTACAAAAAAAGCTCGGTCACTATTTTTTTAAGAACTTGCGTTTTGTTGTTATTAAAACAGCAGTATATTATTTTTTTTGTTATAATAATTTATATTTTGTATATTATTATTTGCATATAGATTTTCAAGTATAGATATCGATTGTCTCCCAAGGCACATAAAGGAGGATGTGTGGGTGGTGGGATTTATTGTCGGGAATCATTTTGTATCATTTACACACGTGACTCATTGATAAATCATACACAAAGAACCATTTTATTGCCCACGAATTTGTACTGCAACACAAATTTACATTGGAGCTTTTTTTTTTAATATAAATTCATGTGACAATACAAACCTTTTGTTGCCATTTGTAATTTTTTTTTTAGTTATCTTTATTTTAAAATAACTTGAATTATCATTTTCTAATTTGCAGACATTAAAATCGATCAGATAAATACAAAACAATCAATTCTTTTAAGCTTTTATCATTGCAAATAAAAATAATTAAATTTGAAATTTTTCTTTTCCTGATAAATCAATGTTTTCATTATTCAAAAAAATATTTAAATCATTGTAAATTTGTAAACACTAAAATAAAATAAATATTTAAATAATTAATAAATAAAAAAAATTGAAATATAAATATAAAAAATTATTTAAAAAAAACAATTGTACATGGATTTTTTATTTGAATTTATATTTTATGAAAAGATTGAAGGTTTTCAACACGCGTATTATCAAATTAACCACAAGGTACTTTTAGTAAAATGAAAATAATGATAAAACAAAATAAATAAACATAAAGATCTAAAACAAAAAAAAAAAAAAAAAATGTATTAAAGAAATAAAATATATAGGTTTTTAATGAGCCAAGTGGTTATGCTTGTCTATAATCAGATAAATAAATTATTGTATAAAAATTTAATGGTAATATATATGCATATTTACATTAATATATAAAAAAAATAAAGCATGTTTTTAAAATTACAACATGTTACTTTTAAGCTCCAATTATCACCAAAATGCTCATCCAACTCGTTACCCGTTTATTTTAAATGATTTGCTCGTAAAAATATCAGTCAGGTATATTTATATTTGTATTTTAAAAACATCATATTGTTACAATACACAAGTACTTATTCAGAATATCCCAATTACAGTATTTCATACAGCAGTATTTTTTAAATAAAAAAAAAAAATATTTTTTGAATATAAAAATAATAAAAATTAAAGAGGAAATATTTAAAATCATATTTTGAAATTTCATTGCTGTGTAATAAATAAAATTATCGTTTTAAATTATAAACTAACTGCTAGAAAATAAATAAATGAAATAGCTTTTTTTTTATGAGAAAATAGGTTTTATTTTTTTTTTAAATGTATATATTTTTTTTTTTTGAAGGATTTATTTCAGAAAATTTTTATCCCCCTAAAGAATCACTATCGAAAAACCATTTCACATCGGAACCTAAAGCGAGAAGTTAATCTCAATAATGTTCGCGACTACCGGAAGTCAATAGTCGTAAATTTTATCTACTATTTTTCTCCTTTTTTTTATTATTTTTATTTCTCCATGTTTTTGGAAAGTAACATGACGTCTTTCCTGGCATCAACCCCTCAACCACTAAATTCTCATAGAAAATATACAAAAACTATTTCAAAGTATATATCTTTTTTTATTTTTCGTTTTACTCTTTCGTATATCAAGTTCTATTTCAATATTATACCAAAAAAATTTAAAAACATGAAAAAATATATAAATATAAAAATCATGTTAAATTTATATACATAATTTAGTTGAAAATAAAAAGAAAATTGAAATTTAAATCTTGGAAAATTTTAAAAATCAAAATTAAAATGTTAAATTAATATTTAGAGTTGATTTTATTTTTTAAAATTTCAAATTAGCATTTAATATATATTTCTACAAGTTTAATTAACAAGTTTTAAATATTATTTTTTGGCTTGAATTAAACCAAAATTTTTTTTTCATGCTAAGACTTCAAAATTCAATGCAAAAAAAATGTTAAATTATCATTTTTTTCATTTGTATTTTCATTTTAACATCAACGTTGTTTCAAAATGAAATTAATTTAAAAATATGACTTAAAAATTTTTTATTAATGTCAATTAAACATTTTAATATTCTAAAAATTTCAAATTTAATTTTAATTATTTTTTATTTCATATTAATTTCAAAATTAAATATAAAAAAAATTATTCCCATTTTCTTTTACTCGTATAAATTTTCAAATCAAAATCAATTTAAAAAAACGATTCGAAATTTTTATACAATGTTAATTTATCATCAAAAAATTTAAATATAATAATTGAATAATTTTCTATTGTTTTTTAAAATTATGTAAATAAATAAATTGTAATTGTGTATTGGTCAGTAAATGATGGTATAAATATACTACACACTCAGTGGTTCACTCACGTATTCGTCCAATTTATCAGGTACACATACTATTCTCTCCTCAACATCTATATATTTGTACATCCGCACATCATCATATTAAACTTGCAACATAGCGAGTACAAATGTTGCCCTGTAATTTTGATTCGTAGTTCTGTAATAATTATTGCCTGTGTGTCCTGTCATCAGGACACTCTGTGTTCACATTGACACTACACACATTCACTCTATCAACATTTTCACAAATGCGTATAATTCACATGCAAGTGAAACTCACTCATTCAACGACAAAGTGTTCAACAACCCCTACATCAAAATACACATATATTCTAAAATAAATAGTAGAAAAAAAAAAAATATATACATCTTTTGAAAAGTTGTCTCGTCAAGCTACATTGTACCATCAACATTCAACATCAAAGAAAATTCATGAAAAACCAAAAAGAAAATTCATATATTATTCTCATTATATAATTTATTCATAAATTTTTTTTCTTCAATTTTATTTTTCTACTTGTTGAATAAAATTATATTTAACATCAAAGAAATTTTATTTTTTATAAAATAAAAAATACTTAATTTATTCATCAAATTTTTTTATTATTTATTTTAATTTTATTTGATGTAATCATTATTATCATATTATGAAAATAAAAATACATTTATGATTTTTTTTAAAAAATAGAATTTTGAATAAAATAATAAAAAACAATCAGTTATGCATGCATGAATATGATACGCATGTTATGGACACGATGACTGATTTCTTGGTGTCCATTATGTACAAAAACAACATTCATAGGTCATTTCATAATAAGTGAACTCGTGTATGTATAATAATAAGATATACACAAGACGTTTATATACATTATCGTACAATTTATAAAAATGTGTGTCGCTATTAAATAGCAATTTAGATGGTGCGTTAGCAGCTGGTAATATCATCATAATATATAACACATGTAATATTACATTCACGTATTCATATGCATTTCATCTACATCACAAAATTTGCAATTTGCATACTCAATAATTTATACATGGCGCTTGAATATTTTATAAACTTTCATTTTGAGCTAGATAAAAAATAAACCGTAAAAAAAAATATTAAATTTGTTATAAAAAATAATAAACCGGATGAAAAGTAGTTGACCTTTTGTATAACTTTTATAAATTTTATTAATTTAATAATAAAAAAAGCTTGATATACACATGACATTCATATTTTATTATAAAATATATATAAAAAAAGATTTTTTTTTTTTTCATATCGACAAGTAGAATGGAAACAACTGTTAAACTTTTCTTGAGGAAAAAAAATTTTTATACTTTTTTTATCGTTTAGATATGTAGAGGAAAAAAAAATATATAAATTATATATTTTTAAATCTAACAAATGTATATAATTTATTTTATGAGGAAAAAAAAATTTACCTGATTCGTTGTGAATGTTATATTAATTTATATATAAATTTCAAGTTGACAAGGAAGTACAGTATTAAAAAAATTTAATTTCCAGATGAACCAAAAATTGATTAATTTAAAATTAAATAAGTAAACATATTTCGACCACTATAACATTATTAATTAAAAATTTCTAACAAAAACAAAACGAAAAAAAAAGAATTTGAAAAAGAAATTTCCTTTAAAAAAAATTGCTTTATGATTTCATACATTCAAGTAGGATATAAAAATAAATAAAATATAAAAAATAATAATAATAATAATGAAATTTGGTATCATAAAATAAGAGTGTATACCCTGAGGCCAAAAAAAAAACTCGACCACCCTGCATTACTTCCGTTAGAATCATCATCATCAGTATTCAAATCAATTGAAATAAAAAATTATTCAACTGGCAAATAATCAAGTCAAAGTGTCTAATATGCGTGCGGTCACACGCCTCATCATACATCCATAGTTGATACACGCAGTCATTCATAAATGAGACGGTTCAATGATACACTTGAATGATCTAAAATGAGACCAACGGTACTGATGGATCATTCACAGTAATCATATCATTGTCACATTGTCACAACTAATACACCAATTGTTCATTGTCTCTAATTTTTATTTATCATATTATAATTTTTTATTTAATTATTATTATTTATTTTTTGTTTAATAAATAAATGAGTAATATATATAAATTTATTTTTTAATTTTTTTTCACAAATGCAACACGTTGCCAGTCGAGTAGAGTGGCACATCGGCAGCAAAATAACACGCCCATGTTTCTGTTATACTTGCGAATAATTTTCTCGTCGAGAAACGATAACTCAAGAATAATGATAGGCTCTGTCTGTATTCAGGGAAGATTTTTAATTGTTGGGTTGAACCACAAACGTCATATGTATATGCAATGTATTATGAAATGCTAGAGAAATATTATATCGAAAAAAAAAAAATATTTTGTTTGTGTCTAGATTTTAAAGAAATTAAAAAATAATAAAAATAATATTTTGAATATATTCTAAATATTATGAAAAAAAAATTAATTAAAATTAATTAATATTAATATTTAATACAATATTTTTAAAATTATTTATCAATATAATTTTTGTGTAATTTTTTTGATTTCCAAATGTATAATTTTTAACTTTAATTATTTTTTTATTGCTAAATATATTCTAGACAGGTTATATTAATTAATGTTTGATATAAATTTATTTATTTTTTTATTTTTCAGGTAGATTAAATGGTTGAGATAAGGGCAAGTGATGCAGGTATTAATTGGTATAATTGTCGGTGATTAGAAGAGTCATAATTATCGTGGAAAATTTTTAAAAATTACCACGTCAATTTATATAATATAATACAGCTAAATAAAAATATTTTTGAATTTAACATATAGCATGTTAAATACAATGCTCACTCACTTGAAAAAAATTTTTTTATATTTAATTTTTTTATTTTTTTATGTTGAGTTATAATGATGATCGTAGCTGCTGATATTTTCTTCAGTAAGTGAGAAGAAAAACACTTGACTACTTAACCTTTTGCTTATTTAAACTCAAACATTTTTCAAAAAAAAAAATTTAAAACTTGTTATTGTATTATATGAAAATCATCATTATATTATTACACTGATGTACAGAAGTCCCAATCATCGCAGGTAATTTTTATCATTTTTAAAAATAACACTCTAGTAAATATTGCTTTTTGTTTAAATAAAAAATACATATGCAATTGTGTATAAAAAAAAATATTTGAAAGTAATATATAAAAGTGAGATAAAAAAAAAAAAAAAATAAAAATGTTTAAAATAAAAGTAAAAAGTTTAACATTCTCTTTAATAACACCTTTGAAGTTGTGGAGGTTATTATGCGGCTCTTCTTGCATAGACAAGGCCTCTGGCCTGAAGGGCCGCGTACAAAAATTGCAACTCCATGACCCGAAGAAATTTTTAGTCTTCTCATTCTTCAACTTTGTTATTTATTTATATTTTTTATTTTATTTCTTTTTAACCTTTAACTCTTTTTTTTTATTTTTATATTTTTATACATAAAAACAAACGCAGTGAATGACGAGGGTTACCAACATTTGTATGTGTCCAAACCACCCCAATAAACACGAGTATATTTTGACGTTGAATCACTAAATTATATATGATTCACTTTTCTTATGCGAAAATATATATTTTATATATATTTTTTTTTTTTTTCGACAAATTAAGGAGAGAAGAGCTCCAGGGCTAGTTAAACGTGGGAAAAAAAAATTATGAATGGATGAGAAACTACATTGATGATTTGAAAAAAAAAAAAACAATAGAAGAAATTTATTTATATTTTAAATATGATCAATATATTCTACGCAGCAGAATAAAGATCTTGGTGATCGTGGAGATTATTGGCTCATGTTGATATGGTCATTTGGATATAATTTTACTCATCTTGCTGTTATTATATATATTTTTATTATTTATTTTCCTGATAATACAGACAGCTGAATTCTCGTTTTGATGAGTATCGCAAATACAGCTGCTGTTAAGTGGTAAAAGATGACCTCAAAATGGTAGTCAGTTTTTATTATCATGATTGTACTTATTATCGATTGAATTGATCGATTCTTTCTGGTATAACGAATACGAAACAGAAAAAAAAAATTAATAAAGATAATAGTGACTGAAATTTTGAAAATGCGATTTATATTTTTTAACAAGAAATAATGATTGGCTCATGATGAAAATTTTTTTGAGAATAGTTGAAGGGTTTCTCTATTTGCCTTGAAAATTTTAACAATATCTGCCCACGCATTTTTTGGGGAGAATTTTTTAAAAAATGAATATTATAAAATTAAATTAAATTGAAAAATTAAAATTATTTTTTTTTTAGCTCGTGTTGAACGAAAAAAAAATATTTCTAAATGAAATTTTCATGAAATTATTTTTTTATTATATAAACAATATTTAAATATAAATATCCTAAATTTTTTAGAAATTAATTTCAAGTATTTTTATTTTTTTTTGAATTTTATATTTTTCGTGATTTTTTTTTTTATTTAAATTCATGTTTTATGAATCATCATTCGACACTGCCAGAGGTTATCAAAGCTCTTCTTAAAAAAAAAAAAAAAAAATAAATAAATAAAATAAAAAATGAGCACTAAAAAATAAAAAAATTCAGATGGGGATGTGAAATCCTCCTACGTGTGTGCTGAAACTTGAAAGATAAAATCACTTGCATGCCTGGCTTAATATATTTATGATGGTTGAATTTTTCATCACTGATGGCCTCACATCAAATAATATATTGAAAAAAAAACAAATTCATTTTTTTCTTTATACATATTGAGCAAAAAAAAATCATTAATAAATTTGTAACTCTTATAATTCAGCGTACAGTAAATCAAATATAATGACTCATTTTTAACGAGTTATATCATAAAGATGAGTCGTATATTTATGAAGAAGCTAATGACCGGTTAATGAGGAAATAATAGATTGTAAATAATTACTGCTATAATTAAAAATTCACACACTAAAATTTTTTACATATACGATAAATATTATCCGTATAAATCGAAATTATTGTCTAGAGAAAAACGACAACAAAAGAAATATTACCAAGATTTATTTAAGTTGATAGTGTCTCGTTTGGCATGCACCGATGCATTCATATCAATCGACTTGTATGCATATTTTTTTTATCGTTTAGTTGAGCAACTTTATATTATACAAAAATAAAAAAAAAATTATTATAAAAATAATAAAATAAAATCATAAAAATCCAGCTTATATATTGTAGAATAAATTTTCACGTGTGGGCATAAATTTACCGTGCACTCATTAATTATCCCCGTGAGCTAGAAAATTTTTTGATCAAATCGGATTGTGTTATCATTTCACATTGGCATGTTGCTATATATAGACATTTGTTTTGCCCTCATTGATCCTGTCATCTGATATACCATGAGCTCGAGAGTCGAGTCCAAGTGCTCCATATAAATATTTTTTTTTTTCTCTTTTAAAATTCCAGCAAAAAAAAGAAATGATAAATAAATCGGATAAAATTAATTTACAATCATTTTTATATTGATACATTTATTTACTTTTAAATTGTATTATTATTTTTTTTTTTATTAATAATTAAAATGTTGATTAATTAATATAAAAAAAATGAAATAATCAAGTGTTGAAGTTTTTTGGTCACTGATATTTCTATCAAACTATTTTGTAACTTTCGCGAATTTTTTTATTTTTATATAAACGTGAATTTATTGTAGACATGCAAGGATTTAATGTAAAAAAAAAAAAATATGAGAGATGTTAAAAACGGCGACATCCTGAGCCAACAAAAACGTGGTCAGGTTGTAGCCACAGGCAAAACACGCTGAGTTTATTTTCACTGACACATCGCGTGATAGTTGCTTCTTTTTATTTTTTGTTATCACTCAAAGATACACACACAAACATGTATACACAATATCTAGCAGAATCATATATTGAGCTTGAATTCAGTCAAGTAAATGCCGATAGTTTAAAATTAATCGATAAACATGTAAAATCTTAAATTCATAAAAGAAAATGAATTTTTTTAATTTTAAATAATTTTTTTACCTTGATAAATGATTTTCCATCCATCAAATTGGCATTTTATTTTTATCCAAATATTATGAAAGTAATATTGGCTTACCGTCTGAAATAAAAATGAAAAAAATAATTAATTAAATTATAAATAATGGGTTAAAATTAATTGATAAATATTTTTTTTTGAAAATAAAATTTATGTGGAATTTTTTTGTTTATTTATGTTTTTACAGAAATGACTTTTATTTTAATGTATAAAACATATTACGGAAATGGTGTGGTTTTAAAAATTCACCCAGTGGAATAACGTCCCTGGATATATAAAACAAGGAAGACGTGATCGATGCCCGTGGGATGTGAGGGCGTTCCATGGTGCGGGAGGCGCTCGAGACAAATGGACGTCGCGCGTCTCTCAACCACGCCTTCTCGCGGGTTAAGATCGAGCACGAAGTAAATATAAAAGAAAGATAAAAAAAAAAAATAATATAAAAAAGTCAGATAGATTGTGCGTTTATTCGCAAAACATATATATATTCAAACTCCCCTCTTAAACCAACTCGAGCTAAACCAAAACTTGCTCTTAAATATCAAACTTTCTTCTCGTCTATAAAAGCTTGAAATAAATATTTCAATATCAACTTTATTATCATACTATGTACTATAAAATAAAGAGAAAAAAAAATCATTTCTTTTATTCTTATTAGAAATTATGTACAACTAAAAAAATCAATTTAAAAAAAAATTAAAATAACAAAAAAATTAAAATCTATTGATCATCTTTTTTTTTTATTTTTTCTTTAAACTATTTAACAAGAAAATTTGTCATGTATTTTGGATTAACAGTATAAAATTAGATTTTTAAAATGAAAAAAATTCATGGAAAAACTAACTATGAGTTTAGAAAAATTTATTTGAATAAGTCGGTATTTTAACTAATCCAAAATGAAAAAAAAAAAAAAAAAAAAAAATCAACTGAGAAAGTCGCTTCTTCCAGATGAATTCCACAAGAAAATTTTCCTTCATTTCTTCATGAAAATTAAAAGAAAATGATCATCTGAAAATTCTTCAAAATTCATGCAAAATCTTTTATCTTTCCACCGAATTTTTTTTTTATTTTACAAGATTACACCTTACCAAAAAGAGTATATGCGCGTAGAAAAAAAAAAAAAAAAGTAATATCCAAATGGTTATTTTAAAAGGTGCATTGATGATGGATGAAAAGAATATAACTATAACGGATTATTGAGTGTATTTAACAATGGGTTTTAGCATTTTTTGAACGCCACAGGCAACAAAAATTGACGTCCCATCGTGATGCTACACGTCTCACGCGTGCCTATGCTACACTGTGTGTCTCATGTGAACATACAAGTCTTGTAAATCAAAGGATTTACCACGACTCTACCAGATTATATTTATTCAATACACATACACATGTAAACCAGAGAGAAAAGACCACCCAATGTGATTGAGGCAGTATGATGTTGACGTATCATCATCATCGTCATCATCATCATCATCATTGAGGTGGAATAAGCCGCGAAAACCCATGCTCTTTTGAGTGTTAGATATAGATTTTTATATTTAAAAAAAAAAATGAAATCTAACAGCAGGGAGCAGGGGTATATCAGTGGCGCATTAATGTAAACTGTAAAGATTGATAAGACAAGGTATGCAGGTGTTTAGTAAACATTGGACTAGTCATCATTCTGTCATTACTTATACACATTGGACACATTGAATCAATGATTTGTAAGCAATCATATACACAAGGCGGAATATTAACGTCACTTCGATCACCCCAGGAGATCCATGTACTTCACATAATATATATTATCAAAAATAAATTAATTTTTTATTTTCAAATGACAATCTCATCGAGCTATAGAATTTTTTTATTTATTCATATTATAATAGTTTTTTAAATTTATAAATAAATTTTTTTAATCATTATCTGCTGACATAAATGATTTAACGGACAGTAATTTTCGCCCACGTGATTGTGTTTATATATACGCTGAAGCGATTCAACTTAAGAGACAAATGGAAATATTGCTGGAAGGCGTATACAAAATATTTATTAAAAATAAAAAATATTATGTATTATAAAAAAATAAATTTTAATATCCCAGGGGACTTGTGTGTGTGTACGTATATTGTTGTTATATTAATAATAAAAATATTTAATCTCGATAAAAGAAGCGCGTGCGCCCACAACGATGAGAGTGCAGCGCACAGGGTATCACAAAGTGCGATGGAATTTTTTTTTTTTTTTTATATATTGCGAATACAATATAACAACTTGGTATATGTGATTCGATAAGAATCTTGATTTTTTTGATACCTGTTTGTTTTTTTTTTTTTTAATGTGAATTTTCTCTTGCGTGGGTGTCTCTTTTATAAAATGTATATTCGTTTATTTGTCTATTTTTTTTTTGTCTTTTCTTTATGGGTATCGGTACACCCATTGAATTCAATATATATTTATTTGATACACAAGAAAAACCAGTTTTTCTATTTTTACTTGAGTGGGTGGATTTATATTATAAAAAAAATAAAAAAAAAAAATTAAATATAAATAAATTCATTGAAATAAAAATTAAAATCTCGACTTGATATTTTTTTTTGAGTAACTTGAAATTTCATTTAAAAATTAATAATATTTATTGTATATTTAAATGAAATATTTTTGTTTTAAAAAATTAATTATTAGTTATTAAAAATTAAATAATAAAAATTTTAAAAAATGTAATTTTAATTTTTTTTTTATAAAAATTATTTAACTGGAAAAAAAATCAAAGATGTTTATTAAAAATTAAAAAATTTATTTATATTTAAAAATGAATTATTAAAATTAATAATAATTATAATTATAAAAAATTAATTTTAAATTTTATGTACACTAAAAATTAAAATTAAAAATTATTTGACTGAAAATTTTAATATTTATATACTGCACATATGGAAAATGTTTTTTTTTTTTTTGTTTCTTTATGGTTATATAAAACATATATATTCTACAACTGTTGTGAAGTTAAAATTATAAATCTCGTCACGCGTTACCGCCCATCAGCATCCGCAATGAAAAGTTAACTTTGGTAGTTATATATACCTGTAATAATACGCGAGTAAAAGAGCAACGAGACACGTCGCAATGATATTCCCAAAAGTTTTACAAGTTGACTGAAAGGCAAAGTACTCGGTCTGCAAATATTATAAGAGTGCATATATTGTGGGTACTTGCACAAATATATGCTACATATATTTTAAACCTGATTGTTCAATGGTGAACGTGATCAATGACGCGTGAACCTCAATATAATTTACATTGCGTCGAAAAAAAATAATAAAAACAATATAAAAAAAATATAAGTAAATATAAATAACAAAAAAACAAAGTAGTTTATAATTTTATTTTATTTATCAAACATGTAAATAAATTATATTTACAATATTTTATATTTATATACAAATCACAGCATCTTGACTCTGCCTGTGCCACGCCCATCATCATAACAAATTTTGCTCATCCACAACGAGAGCAAAGACAACTTGAAGCACGAATATTATTCAAAAATTAAATTAGAAAAATAAATAAATATATTTTAAAAATTTAGCATGGAATTAATTGTCATTATTTCCAACAAAAATTACATTAAATTTGACATACTGATCACAACAAGTGTTTCTTTATATCACAATAATTTTTCTAGACTTTTTATTTTAAGATTTAATAATTTTTATTGATGGTGTTTATGAATTTTACTGTGTTAAATTCTTTTTACTATATTGCATTTTAAATATTTCATATTTTGCTTGATAATTTATAATATGTATCAAGATTCATCAGTCACTATGCCAAGCATGAGGTCAAAAAAAAAAAAAAAAACACAATAGCCTTAGAATAACGCATCGGAAGACAGACAAGAAGAAATACATTTTAAAAAAAAACCACAGTATGTATATTTTACTCTCTTTTTCCATATTCCACCTGACAGGAAATTCAGTTAACCGGATATGTGCCCCAACAAAAATCTTTATGCACGGATTCACAAACTTGTTACAATTCCTTTCACTTTTATTTGATTGTTTTTTTTTTTTCATTTTGTTATATTTTTGTTTTCACTTTTATTATATACAATTCTATTATTTTTATATTTGATCAACATCTTGACTGTATTTGCCAAAAAAGAAAAAAAAAAAAGATCTATTGCGCATGTAGCAGGTGCGCACAATGTAAATTATGATTGAATTATATTTTCAAAATTCAATGACAATAACAAACATGAAAAAACAAAATCAATGAACATTTCAAGTATAAAAAAAAATCCTTGAATGTATGAGGTATAAATTTGAATAAAGAAGATAATAATTGTGTGTTACATTTTGTTTTGGTTGATACTGTTGAACCGCCTTCTCCAACTCCCGGTTGTAATTATCGAATTGTTTGATATTTTTTTCAAGTTAGTAAAAATCCAGTTGAACAACAACCCCTGGCAAGATGTATATTTTTTTTTGTATTTTTATTTTCATTCAATTTAGCCACGTGATCATCAGGCATTGATTATATTGCACGTTATATATTATTCGATTTACCTTGAACTTTTTATTCAGTATGTATTTTATTATTATAGATTGAGGTAATTTATCCTGTTGCATTGTTCATCAGGAGCAGCAGCCTCACCTCAGAAGCCAGAGTGACGTGAAGATTACTGGAATTAAGCAACCCTTATACTCGTGATCTGTCCAACTCATCCACTGAGTCTAAAAAAAATATCAAGAACCAAGATTCTAATCTTTATCCTTTTTTTTTATTTTTTTTTTGTTGGCATTTTTACAAGGTATTAAAAGTTCTCTCTCACATTGCAATATTTATGTAAAAGAAAATTTATTTTTTAAAATTTATTTTCAAGATTAAAATTTCATAAATAATTTAAATGAAAATAAAATAATCCTTGAAGATAAAAAATATTTATTTTAAAAACATGAAGTAAAAATTTAGCTGGACATTTTAATTGTTTAATTATCAGGTTGAATAAATTTTTTGAAAAACGATATGCAGTTTTTTTTTTTATTTTGCTAATACCCAGAGGCTGATGCTCACGAAAGTGCCAAGATTTTTTTGAGCATTAATCGTTGTACATATATTTATCTGAATGGAGTAATTATATCGTTTTGTAAAATTTTTATTGTAAATTAAAAAAGGGCGGAGTTTTAACCAATACAAGAAATTACAAACAAAAAAATTACCTGAGGCACTTGTTATTATATTCATCTTACATTTTTAATTTTTTAAAAAAATAACAACGAATGGTTAATAATTAATAAATTATTTAACTTTAATTCCAACCAGATTATTATCATCCCAGAAAAAAGATGAGAATCTAGTCACGGCTCTTTCGTTCATCACTCCGTTGTCCAGCAATTATCTTTTTTTTTCTTTCAAAAATTTTGACGAGAAAATTTGTGACGTTTTTTCTACTAAAAGTATATATATAGTTACATTTTTAAGATTAAAAAATTCATGGAAAAACTAATAACGAAATAAAATATAACAAAAAAAAAAAAAATTCACCTGCTGAATTAGATCAGATATATGATAAATTTTAAAAAATCCATGATCTCATTTTTAAGTTGAAATTTAATGACAAAATAATTCATTAATAAATGTATTTTAATAATTGACAAATTTTATTTTTATCCAATCGATTGTCATTACATTTGTCCACTCAATTTCAATGTGTACATTTTTTTTTTATTATTTTCTGCTTTGATAAATCGAAGCCAACAAAAAAAAATAAATAAATAAAAAAAAAAATACTCTGGGAATATAAATTACTGTCAACTTGGCTCTGTTATCAAACGATTTTCCGTGGCCGCCCTCTTTTGATCGTCAAATACAATTTCAGGATGTCCATCCAGATAGAATACACATATACATATTCAACACAACCAAGTACCACATGGTTTGTTATATAAAAAAAAAAAAAAAAATATTATACCAATATGTAAAAAAAATAAATAAAAAAAAAAAAACAAAGTTAATGTTAAAAATTCGAACGTGTCATCACTGATCGTGGAAACCTGATGTAGTTTTCATATGGACAAGAGTAGGTGGTAACTTTTTTGCGACATCGTGTTATGCCTCCCTCATTGTCGCGGAAAATCATAGGGTAAATTTTTTTTCCAACCGCGAAAATTATTGCTGATGCTAGTCGTATGGGCGTATCATATAAAAAAATGCGTCAGGCGTCGTCATATATAGCTCAATAATTTTTTTTTTTTTTTTTATATTCCTCCCTATATATTTATACATCCGTTGGTTATAGCCCTGACAAAACAGTGTCACATCGAAAAAAAAAATATAAATAATAAACTTTATCGATAAAAATATTTAGCACGAATATTGTCAATATAATTTTTTCGCATGAAAAAAAAAATCCAGTCTTTTGTCATTCGACAACTATTCAATTAACTAAATATAATTTTTTTTTTTTTCATTTTTTTATTCACTCAATTTATTATTAATATCAATTCAACCCCTGTAATTTTTTTCATATTTTTTTTCGTGCTTTTTGACACTTCTATGCGTGACAATATGTACACCAACTTTTTGTATTATTGGAAAGTTAAAAAATAAATAAATTAATACATGTAAATCATATATTAAATGTAAAATAAATTTATTATTTTTCTTATGTTAATTTTGTCATGAAATATCGCGTGTTTAGAAATAAAATATATGCAAAAATAATTTTAAAAATTTTTATTTGCCGAAATAAATGAAATTGTTTTAAATTAATTTAAAAAAAATATTTTGTTTATGGTAAATAAGGATTTTTTTTGTTTATTATAATGAAAAAATAAAAAGTAATGAGAAAATTAATAAAGGAAAAAAAAAGGAGAGTTAAATCAGGGTTCAATTTGGGTATAAGTCAATGAACGAATCATGACATTGAAGTTGGCATTCAAACTACGTTGCAAATAGAGTGTCTATAAATAACATAGTCACCCCATTGCTGTTGTGATTATATTACCTTCTCGAGATGTTTTATATATGCATTTATGGACATGTGTGTGTGTAGTTATATATTTAGATGTATAAAGTCGAGGGTGCGAGTGTACACGACCCTCGAGTGAGTGAGTGAATTTTAGTTTGTGGCTAGATTAAATCTCCGGTGTTTAGTATTTGATTAAATCGGGGAATTGAGACCAATGTTAATGTCCAATTTTGTCAACCCAATTTTATACACAAAAACATAATAAACATTTTCACAAATAAAAATAATAAATTAAATTTTAAAAATTGTTTTATGACTAAATTTGTTTTTTTTTTTTTTTTTTAATAAAAGTTATCGATTTAAAACTTTTATGATGGATATATGCCCTTTTGGTATTGGCTATGATTTTTTTTTGTTAATCGAATAAAGGCTTATTTCCATGGACATGTGCTTTTTTTTAAATGCCTTTTAATTTTTCTTCAATTTTTTAATTAATATACGAGCACATTGGCGCAATAATAGAAGTGATTAAATATTGTGAGCCGAAATTATCTGGTGAAATTAAATTAATATATATAATATAATTATATTATATATAATCAGAAAATTTATCCAAGATTTGGAATAATTATCTTGTTATAATAATATATAATAATAAATTGAATAAATAAATAAAATAAATAAACGTTTAATACAATATTTAAGGGGTAAATATTAAAAAAATTAAATGAAAAATAATACTAACATTTACTCATTACAATACCACGACTAATTAACTAATTTTTAAATCAATCAACTTACAATTTATCCAAGATTTATGATAAAAGTAAATTTGCAAAAAAATTGAATGAATAAATTATTAAATAGAATTTTTATTTATTTATCATAATTGAAATAAAAAATTGAGTATTAGAGTTATTAAATTAGGAATTTCAAAAGGATATTTCGGCGTCTGGGACAAATATTTCCCAGCATAGAACCAGGAAAGAGGCTATCTTTGCTCGTTCTGTGTCACGAGATATTTGTTCCACTGCCATAATTATATATTAGAAATATTCCAGCTTAGCTTGTCACATTATGGACTCGAACCTATGAAATTGGACACCATAAATTAATGCCTTGACTCTTTTAGCCACAAGCTTGCTTGATATTTTCCTACTGACCAATTATTATTTATCTATTCATATTATCGATTTTGTAAATAAGAAAACTATAAAAAAAATTTACTGTATATTTAATAATAGATTTTCTTTATTTAATACTGTGCTTAGATTATTTTTAAATTTACATTAGTTTTTATTTTAAATTTGTTTTTTATACAAATACAAGCTATACATACATGATGTTTTTTTTTACAAAATTGAATGATCAAGAAAAATTGTGTCAAGAATATTTTTATTATAATATTTTTTTTTGTCAATGGAATAAGGCCTTATTTCCATGAACAGGTGCCTTTTTTTTAAATGCCTTTTAATTTTTCTTCAATTTTTTAATTAATATTCGAGCACATTGGCGCGCTACATAATTTCTAAAATGTTTATTGTTTATTATTGTTATCAAAAAATGCATCAGTAGAATAAACCACAAAAAAATATATTTTACTTATTCAAAATGTCCTATATTTAATGGATATTTCAGAAATACTGTGCAACAAATATTTATTGTAAAAAAAAAATATTGAAAATAAAAAGACCAGTGGAAAATTATGAAGTTAAAATTTTTTAAAAGTTGAAACAATTAATTTAAAATAGTAAATGACATAAAAATTCTATTAAAAAAATTATTTTACAAATTAAGAAAAAAAATAAGAAAGAAAAATATTTTTTAAATAATCGAGTTTGAAAAAAATCCATTAGAAAAAAATTCAGTCAATTTAGAAAATCAAAAACAAGTTTCAAATATTTGTCAGTAAAAAATTTAAATATATTATAATGATGACTATGATAATATAATTCCATGCAAGTCATTTTTATTTATATACATATGTTTAATGAAATAACAGTCATTCATAATATTTTCAAACACACATACACAAGTGTTGATTTGAAATAAAAAATAAAAAAAAATTTAATGCTTATCTTGATGATTAATGATTAATTCAAGATTGTTGTGTGTATTGAATAATTGATTTGAGCATATTAATATCAGCAAGGAATCAAGGATCATGTCAAGGACCACCCAGTGAGTTTACCAATCTCTGATATTCAATTTTGAATACACATATTCACACCAATAATACCAGCGATCCAACAGAGATTCAAGATATATTATATGCTTATATATACGAAGGGGGATTGTCCCCTTTTGACTCGGTGGTGTACGACGTTTTGCTAATAAATTATTAAAAGATAGTAGCTCAATGTACTGTTGATGACGTTGTGTGGTTGATAGTACTGTGTGAAAACGACAAAATGACACACGCTTGCTTGTCTTTTTTCATGTTTTTTTATTTTTTATTTTGACTCATCGACCAGATGGTGCGAGAAACAATAATATTAATAAAAAAAAATGGAATAAAGATATATAAATCAAAAACCATAATAAGTTTAGCGAAGAAATAAATAATTTTTTTTATGAATAATTGTCTGGCAGGTTATGGTTCTTGTTGTTGTTTTTTATTCTTTTTGAGAATTTAGAAAAAAAGGATTTTTGTATATGGCGTCTAAGATGGAATATATATTCTACCTTTGGCGCCATATCGTGAAAAGAATTCTTTGTCTTGCCGCGAACACCCACACTCAGCAAAAAATAAAAAAATAAACCTCCGATCCACTTTACATTTATCCCAACATATACCCTTTTCACTTCTCTCTATTCACACGCGACCTCATGCCAAGATTCTCCATTTCAATATCATCAAGAAGTTGAGGATACGTCAAATGTCAGTGAGGAAAATTTCGTCACGCTCTCCTAAATCAAAAAAAAAAAAAAATACAGAACATTTTTTTTTTTAGACATATTTAGGAACATTTGAAAAACGGGAAAAAAAAATTGATCTTTTGGATTTTATACGGTACTTAAGTATTCAGAGATAATACGACAGTTGAGTTTTTTATTTTTTATTTTTTTCGTTAGAAAATTATCAAAGCGTGGAAAAGTCAGGTATATTATTATATCACAAATATATGAATTTATAATCATTATAGATTGAACGAGTATTATGAATATTTATTTTTTCAAAAACTAGTAATTTTATTAATAGAATATTGAATTAGAAACTTGTTTGTTTTATGAATAATATTAAATGTAATTTGATGAAAGGATTAAAATGTTGTTTGAATTTATTGCAATAGAACTGTCCACTTATCGTGGATTTTTAATTTGTTAACTGCGTTTTACATGGAAGGAAAATGAATATTAAAATTTGTAGTGTTAACCAACAATGAAGTGGATCAATTGAAGCATGATAATATATATTTCTTAACGATAGATCATACACGTATTAATTAACAATTAACGTACTAACACTTTTAAGCTTCAATTGTTCTTTTTAAAAGTCACGATTTTTCAACTTTGATAAGATGAAAAGCAAACGAGACCATAAAAAAACGATGATAAGTATAAAGTACACGTTCATCAATGATTTATCAAAGCTTCATTACGTAAAGAAATTCAAGACCCATATTTATTTCATTGACATTGAGATAATAATAGTTTAAATTGAACTTTCATCAATTGAAAATCAGTGGCTCCAAGTTGCCTCGTAATCAGGAATCCATGCTTTAAAAAGAGGGATGAAAGGTACATAAAAAAAAAAAAAAAAAAAGTACGGGATCAGTGCAGTAAATGTACCATAAGAGGGTGGTGATTTTGAAATAAAAATAAAATAAGGGAAGGTATATGAGAAGGCTATCATGAAGCAATTGATTCATGGTGGGTCATCAATATTGCATGAGGGGTTTCAACGCGTGCAACATTGTTCAAAATGATGAAAATCAAAATGTGAAATTTACAGTGTGGTGGGTGTGAGATACCCCTGACAATTCATACGTGCCATGATACAACAAATATATAAATTCTATTTTTTTTTTTCTATTTTATAGAGAAAAAAAAATTAAATAAAATAGCCGAACGAAAAAAGCTCGATTGAACGTTTCCCTGCTTTTTCTAATCAGTATAAAATTTTTTTTTATTTCTTTTTTTTTTATTTAAAGTAATCAACAGTATAACTTTGTTTTTTTTTTTTATTCTTTTTGTTCTTTGGTTATAATATTGTCGAGAGGAGGAGTTTGCAAATCATGACGAGAAACTTGTTCATGATCTTGGTGGAATAGAGTGTTTATAGAGGTCGTCATCGTGACGTTTTTCCTCAAGATTGTGCTTTTTTATAGCACCGACAGTTTATGTCAAAAATAAAAAAAAAAAACTATTTATATTCGAAAAAAAATAAAGACTAAATTATATTTGTTTGATGTTCAATAGTTATACGAGCGATATTACCTTAGGTCAACTCTCGATTTTCTTCCGTGTCTCATAAATATATATAAAATAAATTGAATTATCTGCAGTGGTGGGGTAATGATAGGTTTGCCAGTTGTGCTCTCATCTAGGGGCCATTTCTCGCACCCAAGACAGAGAAAGATATATATAAAAAACAAAAAAAATTCAAATGAATTTGATCCCATATCCTTGTATACTGCAGATAAATATTTTTTTAAAAAACCCAAAAGTCTCATCAATGAAAGAAAAAAATAATAATGAAAAAAAGGGTTGCTCATTTAAATCTTGTGATCCAATACTAATTAACATGAGGTCAAAGAGTACCGACAAACATGATCCAATGAATATGGCGCCTAAAAAAAAATTACTTTTAACATATTTGATATTAATCATATTGCGTGTGTATATCTTAATTCCCAATAATTTTAATAAACTGCAAAATACATTATAACAAAATAAAAAATACGATAAATGTAAAATTAATAAATATAAATTCAAACCTTCATGTGTGTCTATATATAAAATGAATAAAATGAAAGTTTGAATTAAACTTTGAAATGAAACTGGCTGATATTAACAGTATATATGATTGAAAGTACATTTAGTACGTGCGTAAGTTATCTCACAGGGGGCGGAAGGAAAATGAAAAAAAAATTGTATATATATAGTGATGGAGGGAGAGAGGGTGGTGGCTTGAAAAAAAAAAAAAAAGCAGTCTGAAGCAAGCAATCGGATCGACCACCAAAGTGGCGAAGATTGCAAACGCGGATGAGCTGCACATGTATGAACAAGATTAAAAAAATAAAATAATAATAAGTAGTAATGAAAATAACAAAAAAAAAAATACTCCTCATATGATAAGGCTTGAAAGAAGAAGGGTTTGTTTTATTTTTTTTATTTTTTAATATTTATAAGGGGCGGTGGTTTATACACAGTCCATCAGGCAAAGAAGGGATGATTGTATTAAATTTTTCTTTATATAAAAACAATAATAAAAGTGACTGAATATTGTGAACCAAAATTATCTGGTGAAAATTAGATTAATCAAAAAATTTATCCAAGATTTGTAATAATTATCTTGTTATATAATAATATATAATAATAAATTGAATGAATGAATAAAATAAATAAACATTTATTACTCAACTACAGTATTCAAGATATATAATAAAAGTAAATTTTATATAAAATAAATAAATTATTAAATAGAATATTTATTTATTTAGAAATAATTTTTCTTAATATTTGATGATATAGTCATTGAAATAAAAAATTAAGTTTTTAAAAATTATTAAATTAGGAATTGCAAAAGGATATTTTGGTGTCTGGGACAAATATTTCCCAGCATAGAACCAGGAAAGAGGCTATCCTTACTCGTTCTATGTGAGAAGATATTTGTTACACCCACCTATGAAAAATGCGTAAAAGGTACCATTTTAATACCCCGATTTAAAGACGGATTCATCAACAGATTTCTCCAAGTAGTGACTCATCAGATTTGAACACTATCATATAAGCGCACCAGTACTATGCCTTGGCTGCCTTAACCACAGGCTTACTTGATATTTTCTACTGTCTAATTATTATTTATCTTTATACATATTATTTATCTTTATACATATTGTATATTATAGATTTTGTAAATAGTAAGTTTACGGAATATATTTATTATGTTTATTTCTTACTGTGTTTGGATTATTCTCAAATTTAAATTAGCTTTTCTTTAAATATGTTTTTCATACAAATACAAGCTACATGATGTTTTTTTTTTACAAAATTGAATGATCAAGAAAAATTGTGTCAAGAATATTTTCATTATAATATTTATATTGTTAATGCCATCAGAAACTCAGATAATATATGTTAATATTATTTTTTCTCATTTTACATGTACAAAAAAAAAAAAAAAATACACCTCATATGATAAGGTTTGAGAGGAGAAGGGGTTTGTTTGAATTTTTTGATTTTTTAATATTTATAAGGGGCAGTGGTTTATATAGTCCATCAGGCAAAGAAGGGATGATTGTATTAATTTTCTTTTTATATATAAAAACAATAATAAAAGTAACTGAATATTGTGAATGAAAATTATCTGGTAAAAATTAAATTAATCAGAAAATTTATCCAAGATTTGTAATAATTATCTTGTTATAATAATATATAATAATAAATTGAATAAATAAATAAAATAAATAAACATTTAATACAATATTTGATAGATGAATATTAAAAAAATTAAATGAAAAATAATATCAAAATTTATGATAAATATCATTACAATACGGTGACTAATTAATTAATTTTTAAATAAATTAATTTACAATTTATCCAAGATATATGATAAAAGTAAATTTTATATATAAATTTTTAAATGGAATATTTATTTATTTAAAAATAATTTTTTTGACATTTGATGATAGTCATTGTGTCGTTATGGATATATGTGTTACTATATTTGTTTTATTTTTTAGACTACTATTTGGGGAATACTTGAGAAAAAAAATGTTATTAATATTGAAATAAAAGATTAAATTATTAAAATGATTGAATTAGAATTTGCAAAAGGATATTTTGGCGTCTGGGACAAATATTTCCAAGCATAGAACCAGGAAAGAGGCTATCCTTACTCGTTCTTTGCCAGGAGATATTTGCTCCACATGCCTGATCGATGATTAATTCGATGAAAACGAATAATTACATTATTAACGGCGATTGAAAATGTGATGCCATCGTACGAATATTAATATATTAATATATAATAAAACGAACTAATTTATTTACATTAGGATCTGAACCCTCAAACGTCGGTGTAATGACTAGTGCCTTGGCTTCCTTAACCACAAGCTTGCTTGATATTTTCTACTGACAGATTATTATTTATCTATATATATATATTATCGACTTTGTAAACAATAAAACTATGAAAAAAATTTACTGTATATATTTAATAATAAATTTTGTTTATTCGTTACTGTGTTTGGATTATTTTTAAATTTAAATTAGCTTTTATTTTAAATATGTTTTTTATACAAATACAAGCTACATGATGTTTTTTTTTTTACGAAATTGAATGATCAAGAAAAATTGTGTCAAGAATATTTTCATTATAATATTTATAGTGTTAATGCCATCGAAAACTCAGATAATATATGTTAATATTATTTTTTCTCATTTTACATGTACAAAAAAAAAAATTCTAATTTGATTATTTCCAAGTTGAATGTTAGTAAATAAAATTACCCGAGTTAATTATGTAAATTATAAATGCTCTTAAATTACAACTGAATACAAATACAAAAAAAAAAAAATAATATAAATCCACAATTATAATATTCACAATAATAATGTTAATGTTTATAATATAGATTATATGAATTTCTCAATCTTTAATATCAACTTTTAAATTAATAGTATAATTTCAAGTGAAAAAAAAAGTAAAAAAAAAAAGAAAACAACCTGCATATAATTTGAATAATATTATTTTTTATGTGAATTAGATAATCAAAGAATGGGCGTAACCAAAGATTGTTTGTAAAAAAAAGTGCTGACTCTATTTTAGGTGTTCGATACTGTAACCAAGTCACCATTGTTTCAGCCAACCGCCATATTGGACCATCGAAAAAAAAAAAAAACAAACAGGACTATTTCGAATACCCTGCAAAGAAAAAAAGGAAAAAAAAAAAAAAAAAAAACCAAGAAGGGGAAAAATGCTTGCACATAAAAAGGAGGAGAAAGAGAGTGACTATAAGCGACGTGACCACGACGAGAATTGATGCTCAAGCATTCTCCTCTTGAAGTAAAAAAAAATAAATAAATAAAAATCATCCCCTTTTATATACGTGCCTCTGCTGACTCTGTGTTTTCGTAATTCAAAGTGCAAGCTTCACGCGACATTAACCAAAACTTTCCATCTACTTAATATATTTATTTTTTCATTAACTATTTTATTTTTTTTTAAATATCTTTATTACATTCTCCCTCGTAATCTTGATGATAATCTAATAATAATTTTCCAGCATATTTATTATTATCAATTTTATTTATTTTTTATAATGAGCTGATATGTGTGGATGATATCACATGAAATTGAATATTGAAATTGAGCCTGGATAAACGACAAGAAAAAAAAAAAAAAAAATACAAAAAAAAAATTACATCGTGAGTATGGATTGTCGATAAAATACATAGACTCTGTAAAACGAGAATAAAGAAAAAATAAAAAAAGAGAACGACCGTGAAAACGAGCCCCACTCGATTGAAGAGGGCAAACAGCATCATAAAAGTATCTTCCTGTATATATAATACAAGCATGGGTGAATGGACCCACCACAGAGGGAAAAAAAAAAAAAAAACGGACACATCACCCTGATGTCCTGAACACTAAAGACCAATAACAGAGACACACCAAAGAAGATAAAAAATATATAATAAAAAAACATAGTTGGATCTTCAAGTGATGTCCGAATCGTTATAGCTTATTTTTCTTTTTTTTTTTATTCAGTAAAAATATACCCCTCATGAATAACACTTTGCACCCCTTGGTGTCACCAGAGCTTTCCATATATTTCCAATAGATTTTCGCGTAGTCAAATAAAAAAAAACCAAATACTCCAGGAAATTCAAGGACTCTTTGTATTCATTGAGAAAAAAAATTTATATCTATTTATCAAAAAGAAAAGTAATTATTTATTTATATTTTTTTTATTATTAAAAATTTTATTTTAGACAATTGAAATTTTAAATTAACAAGTGCAATGAGCTAATTTGATATTGTTTTTTTTTTTTTTTAAATAACTAATATTTTTACAAAGAAAAAAAATATAGATCATAATTTTTTTGTGCTTTTAACGGTCATTAATTTGGCATTTTTTTTCCTCACATTATTGCTCATTCAATCATTAAGAAAAAAAAAATTAAAGTACATTATTTAGTAGTAAATTATTATAATAATATTTTGAAGAACATAAATATATATATTTTACATGATGTGTATAATAATATCGTATTATCTATTATGAGACAAAGTCGAATAACAAAGTGCATGCTACTGCCTTTCTAATAGCCAACCAAAGACACAGTTGTTAAAATCATTCAGGCATCAATAGTTTAGCAATATAATAGGTCTCTTGTCAGTCAATATGTTTATCATTTAATTTAAATCATCAACAATCTCAAATATATTTATTCTTTTATAAAAAATTAATAAACAAAATAATATATCTTTCTTTTTATAAATAAGACAATATTAACTTTAAAAGAGTCTATTAAAAATAGTTTATCCTCATCATTTATGTCCTTATAATTTTCATTTTTTTCAAACTTTAATACTTCGTGGAAGTCGAAGCTGAAATGGCGACCATCATCATGAGTAGGCGAAAAAAGTAACATGAACAAAATCTTCTTCTTAATGATCCCAAGGTCGTCCTTTGCAATGAACACGCGATCAGGTATAATTTTTTTTTTTTTTCATTATATTAATATTATTTTTACCGACAAATAAATAAATTTTGTTTTTTGAAATTCTCAAAATATGGAAATAATGATAATATTATTGGAAACAAAAATTTTATTATTAAAATATTTCGTTGTAAATAATATTGAGAAACAGTAGTATACTTTTTTTATTTTTTTTTGATGTAAGCTACTTCTGAGAATAATATTTATTTTTTTATAAATGATAAAGAGAGAAAGGGAGAGAGAGAGGGGGGGATGTATGGTCGCAATTTTGAGTTTGAAAATACACTGATGAGCGGGTTGTGATTATCGTGCCATTAAGTTCGACCACACGCGAACGATCGCATCGTTTTTCATCATCCCTGAGATTAACAGCAAGATTAAACGTCCCAAGATCAGCACGGAAGCACGCTTGGTCATATCTGCATATATACGCACGTGTATATTTTGTACCAACTTTATATTGATGTGGTTTATAATGAGAGAATAAAGAGGTAAATCGAAAAAAAAAATTTTAAAAATTATATAAAGAGGTAAAGTAGAAAAAAATGTAATTCTTTTAAATGGTGAATGAGTTTGGCTCGGTCAACGATCTTTATATTTTTTTTTTTCTTTTTTTTTTTGTATACAATGTTGTAAGGTGCATCATAGAAATTAACGATGCAACAAGATATATTCACGATGCAGCCATTTTAATGCAATTAAGTTGACTCGTGAGCGACGGACAATTAAAATCTACTCAGTGTTATCTGAGATCCGTGGCATTTTAATACATGTGTATTTTTCTCACTAGGTACTTGTCATTTTTATACTGGCTATTGTAATTATTATTTTACAAATTTATTTTCAATTGGTTAACATTAATTTGTATATGCACTAAAAATAATAATAAGTTTATTTAATTTTTTTTTTATATTTTTCTAATTTAAATTTAATTTATTATTTAATATTTTTGAAATTAAAAATTTTTAAGAATTTTTATTTTTGCGTAGTGTTAACAATAATTTCTAATTAAATTATAATTAATATTTTTATTTTTTAATATTTATTAGTGCTTGGAAAAAATTGTTAAAAAATTTTTTTTTTGTTTGGATGATTTTAATTTACGAAAATTAATTATAAATTATAAAAATTTTTGGAAATTAAATTTTTAATATTTAGAATAAAATAACGAAAAAAAAAAAAAATAAAATCATGTATCAGGTGTAAAAGTATCATAAACACGCAACAATTGTATACCATCAAATTTAATATTTTTATTTTTTAAATTTTTTTCGGCACATGAAATTTTAAATTAACGAATTCATTAAATTACATGCAATTGAGGAAAGAGTACGACAACCCCGGCGGTCTTCCAGTGAAAAAAAAAAAAATAAAAAAAAACGACTGATTATTCTGAGAAAAAAATAATTGTACATGTAAGTACATTTCAGTGAGTTTTAATAATGAACTCAATCTCGAGTATCTCAAAATTCACCAAGCTAAATAAACACAATATCAAAAACAAAAAAACCAACTTAAATAATTCCTCATTTATTTAAAAAAAATTACTTTTACAGTTAGTATATTAATGTAAATTCAAAAATATAATATTTGGGTGTTAAAAATTAAATGTTAAATGAAAATTTGCAAAATAAATTGTCAATTTAACATTTAATTTAATTTTGAAATTAAAACGAAAAAAAAATGTTAAAAATTTCTTATTTAAACATGTTAAAAAATTTAAATAATGATTTCATATTTTTCAAAATATAAAACTGACATTATTCTTGAATATTAGTACAAAATTTTTCTTCAAATATTTTATTTTCCGACTAAAAATTAATTTATAAATTATTATCCAAAAAAAAAGGTTTAAAAATAATTTTACAACTGAAAATTGTTAAATTCTATTTATCCAAGGATGCATATTAGATAAGCCATTTGATTTTATTCGTCACAAGAATAAATAGACCAAAATAATTTAAAATAATGATCAATGATTATTTAGAAAATGGCGTAGAGTCCGGTTTGCGCCTTGAGGGTTAACATCGATTACTCAGGAATGAGGAGATACCGGTATATCGCATCAGACGCGCGCGCCTCCACAAACCACAAGACCAATGAGCATTTTGCAAAATAAAAAATAAATAAATAAATAAAATAAATAAAATAAACCAGCTGCATCGACCAATATTATTTTCAAACTTTCAAATAAATAAATAAATATAAAAACCATCTCAAGAATATCGATTGTTGTCTTGTTGATTTTTAAAATAAATTATTCAATTTTTTTTTTTTTTTACCACCAAGAATTAAAGAGCTACTTTTTAAATTTAATTTAATTTTTTTTTTTTTTTTAGGAAACCTTAATTGCATTATAATAATATCTCAACTTCCGAGGTAATTAAGGTCATATTTTATTCAGAGCAATGCATTCAATGAGCTCGTCAAAAAAAAATTTAAAAAAAGTTAAAATGTTTTTTACTAATAACTCTTAAATTATTGAAAAAATATAAATAATAAAAATGAAAATAAAAAAATTGTTAGAATTAAAATAAAACGTTGGTTATCGATTTACCGTTTGATCGGTTTTAGAAAGAGCATCAAGCGAGTGTTGATCACGGAAGTATCATTATCCTTAATATCAAAATAATTAATGTTTATAGACAGTTGCTTCCTTTGGCGCCGTTAGAATAACTAATCTACGTATTCCAAATATCATTTTTATATTCAATATAAATTATATAATTAATATGAATTTTTTAAATTATTGAAATGTCCTAGCGTGAAGGAATTTTTAAAATAAATAATTTATCTTGTTTTTTTTTTTTTGGTAAACGGAAGTAAATGAATTTCGCATACAAAAAACATAAGAATTTGCAAAGCAAGAAATTTTAAGTTAAAAAAAAGAAACATAATAAAGATTTAAGAAAAAAAAAAAAAACGTTTAAAGAATGTGGTGAAACGTGTAAAAGTATTTCGTGCGTGGCAGTGTGATACGTACTGCAGTTACCGAGATTTCTAAGAAATCCACCGGAAAGAACAATAAAAATAATCATTTAAAACAAAGTTAATTCAACTGACCAATTGTCTTATAGTAAATACATTCAAAGAAATAAACATATATATATTTAATAGACTAGTATAACAGTCTATTAAAATTTAACTCTCAGCTCACTTATAATGACATCAAAATTGCTTTCCAGTTTTATGCACACACTGCACTTGATAATAATTAATTACTTGTTTAGTCTAATATACTGACACAAAAATAAAAAAAAATATTATTTTTAAATAACACAAAATGATATTATAAAAATAAAAATGTCACGAAAATTATGATAAATAAATAATTATTACATTTGATAATTTATTTATTCTTTTTTTTTTAATTTACTTTTATCATAAATTTTTTTTTATAAATAATAATTGGTCAGTAGAAAATATCAAGCAAGCTTGTGGTTAAGGGAGTCAAGGCATCAGATGACCTGTCAATCAATCTTTGGTTCGAGCCTTGGAACCAATTTTGGGTGATTTAAACATATAATATATAAAGTCACAATCAGAAGGACACAACGGCGTGTGGAACAAATATCTCCTGACATAGAACGAGTAAAGATAGCCTCTTTCCTGGTTCTATGCTTGAAAATATTTGTCCCAGACGCCAAAAAAACCTTTTTTAATTTCTAATTTAATAATTTTAATAACTTTATTTTTTACTTCAATAATAAATATTAATAACAGTGTTAAATATACATCAAAAATAAAAAAGAATGAATTTAAAACAATGAATATTTTAAAAATAAAATGAAGATTTATAATTTTTGATTTTTCAACAATGTACATTTTGATTTTAGGATTTTAATTTTGATTAAACAATTTTTAAAAAAATATAATAAACTGTACAGAGATGGGTAAAAATATATTTAAAATTTGTATTCTTATTTCTCAAATTTGAAATTAATTTATACATTTTTTTTTACCTTATAATGTCATCTATTAGAAAAACCCATCAATAAATTTTTCTATCCTCAAAATAAAAAGAAAAAAAAATAATTAAAAATGACATTTATCAATACGACAAATAAAATTATACTACTGAATTCAATATTATGTATTTAAAAAATTCATTTTTATATAAAACAAAAAAAATAAATAAATAATATAAAAAAATAAAATAAATAAGATAATGTTTTCAGTTAATCTGTGTGTGTGTTGTTGAGTCTCACGATCAAGAAGGCATTTCATCGCGTGGTGTACGTAATTTTGTGGCAAATGTAAAACGAGAGAATTCTAAGAAGTTAAACATTCAAAGAGTTAAATCATCCTGAGACCTGTCACTCTTTTTGCTCAATTTATTGTCAAAGAAAATTTCAAATAATCATCATTTTAAAAAAACCTGGAAAATTTTTAAACAAACAATTTCCATCAAGGCACATTGATAAACATAACAACAAACTGATAAACCTTATTTCCAACTAGTACTATAATTTATTTATTTATTTATATTTTTATTATCATAAGTACACAAGTGATTATATTGTAAATATATTTTGCATTATATTTTTTGCAAATGCACGCACCTGTCTCACGTATGAACACCTCGTCTCAATTTTATTTTCCATATACATTCATAATGCACTGACATACATATGTAAAACCTTAATTAAAAAAATAAATAAATAAATTAAACATTACATTATAACTTTAATGCAATTCCATGATAGTTAACGACACTAAAATTCATTCCCTCCCTGAATTATTAATACTCAAAAATAACATTAACGCTTCTTTTTTTTTTTTTTATCTTTTTTTTTATTTTTAACCTCAAGTGAATGGTTATTACATATTTTAATATTACTCGATGCTTATAATCAATTGGTTTAAGTATCTTTTTATTCAACAAAAGTTCAAATGAATTTTTTATTAATTTTTTTTTTTTATTATTCCTTTGTTATTCTTCATTGAAAAGCCTTGTATTGAGTTATTTATAAAGTGCAATTACTCGCGACAGCATTCGTATGAAAAACATTGAAAAAGTGTCAACTATGATCGCGTGGAATAAAATAATGATTTGTTTTTTTTTTTATATTACAAGTGTATTTTTTTATATATTTTTTTGCACAACTATCTAAATTATTCAGGAGAACCCGTTGTACACTGTCCTCTCATTCGTGACCTCTTCGTGTTTCCGATTCAAATCGTTATCTCTTGTTGTAATTACCTCACAATTATATTTTATTTTTCCTTTATTTCAATATATATATTTTTTTCAATGTATCAACAATGATAATACAGCATGATAAACACACTACATATTTTTTTTTTTTTTTTTTGATAAAAACAAAATCATTTATTTAAATGTATAATAATATTTCATATTTATGTCATCTAAAATAAAAAAATAATATGTAGTACATTTAAACTTTCACACTTGTAATTATTTTCTGTAATAATGACAATAAATAAAATGATCATTTTTAACACAATGATGATGATGATAAGACTTGACTTCATCATGCAATGACATTATCATTTTTATATTTAAAAAACACAACACTCACGCACTTAATGTTTTTGATTATTTTCATTTAATTTTTTTAACATGTATATCAAATTACCTTGAATATTTGTTGGACAAAAAAATAAGTATAATAGACATCATTATATACACAACCAATAAACATAATTATCTTTAGAAAAAAAAAATACTTTCAAAGAAAAATATATTGCTGATACTTATTCAAAAGATACAAATTTTTTATTTCTTTTAATTTATTTAAAATGTATATTCGTGTCGAGATGTCTAACCAAATGTAACACGTATTCCCCGTCAATTAATATTTCAATAATTGAGATGGAAAAAAAATATTATCTTTTTATATAAATCATGTATGTAGAAGGTGACACGGATTCATATTAAAATAATTACTCAAAAATTACAGCAAAAATAAAATTTATGTATAATCAAAATTGCAAAAAAATTTTAAAAAACAATAATGATGAATAAATAATAATAACAATAATTAGTGTAATTTTTACATACATATTAGTAAAGTTGATATTATTTTTTTTATTTGTTGGCGTGAACTGGTGCAACTTGTAATTATTGCATACTTGTAGCATGTTAAGTAATTATGAACGGAGCCGTCCGTGTAGGTAGGTTTGTTCGGTTAATCGTGCTATCCCACCCTAGCTTTTATTTCATGGTCTTATTGGTCGGAATTATTCTAATGGCTTTTGCATATAAATATATCTTCATATCATCATCCTAGTATCAAAAAATAAAATTGCCAAAGGGGGTTTTTGTTGGTATCGAGAATGCATATCATATAGTGAAAATATCCTGAACACAAATTTCCCGATTAAATTATTCAGGAGTTAAATATCCTGGTAAATAATTTGTCAAAGGGAAAAATCATGTAGCTTGTATTTGTATAAAAAATATATTTATTTAAAATTAAAGCTAATAATTATAAAAATTTACTTTTATCATATATTTTTATTTATATAGTTTTATTATTTGAAAAATCGATAATATATATAGATAAATAATAATTGGTCAGTAGAAAATATCAAGCAAGCTTGTGGTTAAGGGAGTCAAGGCATCTCAGATTATAAAAGATGATCCTACGTTCAAATCCTTATGTATTGGATTTCACATATTCATCATCAATAATTAAGGCATAATGTATTTTTAACGGCGTATGGAATAAAATATCTCCTGGCAAAGAACGAGCAATGATAGCCTCTTTCCTGGTTCTATGCTTGGAAATATTTGTCCTAGAGCCAAAATATCCTTTTGCAATTTCTAATTTAATCATTTTAATAATTTAATTTTTTATTTCAATAATAATAATAATTTTGTTTCTAAGTATTCTCCAAATAGAAGTCTAAAAAATACAACAAACAAAGTAACACATTTAATCAAAATGACTGTCATCAAATGTTAAAAAAATAATGATAAATAAATAAATATTCCATTTAATTATTTATTTATTTCTTTTAAATTTACTTTTATCATATATTTTTGTTTATAGTTTTATTATTTACAAAATTGATGATATATATAGATAAATAATAATTAGTCAGACGAAAATATCAAGCAAGCTTGTGGTTAAGGGAGTCAAGGCATTAAAAAACTGATGGCTGAACTTCGTCTCGGTTCAAATCCGTTTTCAATCTTGAACAGATACTTAGGATAAAGTGTGAATTATATCATCTTGACGGTGTGTAGAACAAATGTCTCTTGGCGAAGAACGAGCAATGACAGCCTCCTTCCTGGTTCTTTGCTTGGAAATATTTGTCCTAGACGCCGAAATATCCTTTTGCAAATTCCTAATTTAATAATTTTAATAATTTAATTTTTTATTTCAATATTAATAAAAGTTTTGTTGTCAAGTATATTCCTCAAATAATAGTTTGAAAAATAAAACAACCAAAGTAACACATTTAATCGTAATAACACAATGGCTGTCATCATTCTAAATATTTAATTTAATAATTTATTTCTTTTTTTGCAAATTTACTTTTATCATATATCTTTGATCAATTGTAAATTAATTCATTCAAAAAATAATCAATTTAGTCATCGTATTGTAATGACTAAATGTTGATACTATTTTTCATTTAATTTTTTTAATATTTATCATTCAAATATTGTATTAAATGTTTATTTATTTCATTTATTTATTCAATTCATTATTATATATTATTAACGAGATAATTATTATAAATCTTGGATAAATTCTGTGATTAATTTATTTTTTTACTTGCTAGTGAATCTTTCAATTGGAAAATTTTTGTTTAAATTTAGTTGTATAATAGTTTGATTGATGTTTTTCGGGAAAAATTCGATTTAAATTTGTCGATACATATTACAAAATAAATGTATAAACAAATACATAAATGTTTCATCAAAAAAGGGGAATTAAATTTAAAAAAAAAAAAAAAAAAGTCAAAATTTGTATTGGTTGAGTTGCTAGCTTTGTTGGTTGTTGGCTTACTCGCTAGCGCATACACAAGTTGAGAGACTTCACAGGTAATTGCTAGGCCGACGGGTCGATAATGAGCCCAGGGCTTCGAAGAACCGATTACACTCAGTCCCAGGAGAACAAGAAGAAGAAGCCAAAAAACCAAAAACCCCGGACCTTGCCAAGCCAAAAAAAAATAAAAAAAAATAAAATAAAAAAAAAACCTGGATAAAAAATCATTTCTACACACCTTGACTGAATAAGGACAGCCAATAATCACGAAGGTTATGTGTATATGCCGAGAGACCAAATATTTCTCAAGTAGATGTATATCCAAACTCGTCTATGAGATACAGCTAATGGATGAACACCCAGTTCCCACCAAAACCACTTGAAATTAGATGAGCTTTTTTTTTTTCCTTCTTTTATATTCATCCCATTTTTTTTTGTCTCATCTTTTAACATAATTTCTTATTTTCATCATAATATGCCTCTGCTTATTTTTTAGTATTACAAAATCAACAAAATATATAAATATGTTTATAAAAAAAATCAAAATTATCAGTCGTGTGTTAATCAATCTGATGATGATCATCATGGGACCTAATCTTTTTCCATAATGACGTCGTAAAAATGACAAAAAAAAAAAATTGGGTCTACCCTAATTTAGTACATAACAAAACAATACAAAAAAATTTTTTCATAATAAAAATTTAAATTAATTAAATCCTCAAAAATCAAAATTAATTCAAACATAATCTAAATTTTTCCAACATTTTTTTTTCTTTTTTTAAATCGAAAAAAACCATAATAAAATTAAATAAAATTTAACGATGACATTTAGATAAACAATTTGAATGATAACGGTTAAAAACCAGTACTAGTTTTTAAAAAATAAATAATATACAATTATTTATAACAAAAAAAAAAAAAAAAAAAAAAAGCAGCGATGTCCTCGATTGACAGTAAATTTATCCTCAACTGCTAATTGCCAACTTATTGAGGTGACTTTTTAAATAAAAATAAACAAATAAATAACAACAATTTTTAAATGAAAAAAAAAATGAAATAAAACTTCAAGGTGATAAAAATAATACATCAAACTTCCTGCATGCAATATTTGAGTATGTATCATCAATAGATATATTTGACTTGTTGGAGATGAGATGAGTGATCTAATTTCCCAAGCAGTCGTGCAGAAAATTATCCTCAGTCTCGATTACAAAATTTGCGGCTTCCAGTCTTTGCCATGGGCATCTTGCACCACTAACAAACATGTACATACAATCTTGCAACACAATTCGTATTTTTCTTTAATTCATTTATTTATTTTTTTTTTTTCTCAAATACATATTCATTAATTTTTAATTATTGAAAAAAAAAATAATATACACACAGCGCCTATTTATTTTTGTACAAAGCTGATACTGCAATCAACTTGTTCACTTGTCGTTTTTTTTTTTTTAAATTTTATTTTTCATAAACTGTGACGTTTAGCGAGAGAAATTATTATCGACGTGTCTCACTGGGCCTCATCTTCGACTATCCTCCAGGGCCATCCGTCAGGCCGTGTATAAATCCAACAAGACTCATCACGAATATTCGTGTATCGTAATTACATCCTCTTTATATTATTATAATTTTCTCAAATATTATTTTTATTTTTATTTTTTTTTAAATATGACAGGCCTTTCAGCTGCATTACTTTGTTGCAATAATTTTTATTTTTATATATATTTATTTAAGTTAAAAATTGAAAAAGTAAATTAATTTATTTTCAAGAGGAAGAGAGAAGGGAAATAGGCACTTTGTAATGGCTATTTACCGAGTAACGAGAATTGTAAATAATGATAAAATTATTAAGACACAAAGAGAAAGCAAACTGGTGTTAAATAAATTAAAAATTAATTTTATGAGCCAGAAAATATACGAGAATAATTTATAGTCCATAATAAAATAATATAAATATTTTTTTTAATAATTATTTTATTGTTTTGTAAATTAATATAATTTTTTTTTTTTTTTTTTTTAATTTAAAAAAATATTTAAATTACTTATTAAATTAGTATTGATAATCAGTGAGATTTTAGGATAATTATGAATTTTTTGTCGAAGAAAAAAATAGTTAAATAATTGATAATAAATTATTTTTATTTACAGCTATGTTAGAAAATATATATCATGATTTTGATGTCTTAATTTTAGTGGTATTTGATTTTTTTTTTTTGAAACAACAGATGGAGAGAGAGTATGCTCTCTCCCTATTTATTCGACAATATATCGTCGTTGCAGTATGTTTATATATCACAATTGGTTCCATCTGGTGCTCGTCCCGATTGCCCTGACTGAAAATATCACCCCCTGAGGATGGTATACACCCATTTTAAATTGACGAAAAAAAAAAAAAAAAGGGATTTTATTCGCCGGCCGCAGGATCAATTTGCAGGTGCAATATTACCTGACCAAGTCAACCGCTAATACCTTCAAATGTGCAGTGCATATATTTTTTTTTTTTTGATATTTATATCATCGCATTAAAAGTAAATAGACGTGAGTGCTTAAATATTAAAAATTGTGTTTTTGAAAATTTTTTATATTCAAAATTTATAACTTATAAGTAAATAAAATTAATTATTATTTTTTTATATATATATAAAAAAAAGACAATACACTGAGAGAAATTTTAACTAAAAATTAAAACCCATGTTGAATAGAAATTACTATACTGCTTTGTAATTTTTGTTTTATTTCTGGGATTGGCCGCGAGAGATGATATTCTACAATAAAATTATGTAAAATGTCACACAATGTCAAAAAATTGTTATGTTACTTCAAGTCTCTGTACATCGTTATCTATTGCAGATAGACATGGGGTTGAGTGGAGTTAATTATTGAGAATTCAATTCTAAACAATTTATAAAGAATTACTTTTTTTGATTAATGTCTTAGATAATGAGTTATGAGTTAAAATTAAAAGCACATACATGTTTTGAGGAAACGATAAAAAATATTATAAGTTCAAATAAAAAATACTGAACAATTTAATAAATATTATAATACATATAATAAAATTTATCATGTACACATATAAAAGTTAGCATAGACTTAAATATTTTTTACTATATCGCTTTGTAAAAATTCTGGTTGTGGGGCGAAATAATACAAAGATGGCCGACTGATTGAACAAATGATTGAATTGTCATGTAATTTCAAGCATTTCTACAGCCTTATCTGTTGAAGCTAGGTATGGGGTTAAGCGAGGTTTATTGTTGGTAATTTATTTCTGAACAATTTATCAAGAATGAATTTTTTCTATTTATCAATTAGTTTTCGAGTTTTGAGCGTGTAAACAGAAAAGAAAAAATGTTGCCGGGAATTGATTGCCGTTCTCCGTGAATCTAGCACAAACTGCTGAACTTAGCACAAAAAATGTCCAACTTTTAAATAAAATTTATAATAAAATATAGTAAATTCTAAAACCGGTAGTGCGTAAATTCTCAGTCTGCTAGAATTTACTTGTGAGTTTCGTGAATTTAGTCATTTTTTTTAAAGAAAAACTACAATAAAATTATGTAATTTTTATGGCTTAGTGTTGTATATAGTCAATGGCCAAATTTTTTACATAACTTTATTGTAAAAATTATTTATCAATATACGAATAATTCTTACAAATAATCGGAGGAACGCAGTTTTTACTATTCGCTTTGTAATTTTTTCTTATACGTCTGTAATTTTTAGTTAAAATTTCTCTCAGTGTACATATAATTTTTTTTTTTTAACTTTTTGGAAATTTTTAAAGATTTAAAATATATTTTTTCGAAAAAAATTAATATTTATAAAATTTCTTATTTTTTTTTTCCCAAATTTAAAAATTCATGTTACTTTTTTATTATTTTTTGGTAAAAAAAATTGACATGCATTGATACAAGCTATGAAACTTGTATTTTCTTATATTTTTTTTTCATCAAGTTTAGGAGTTGATGAGTCTCGCGTTTCTTTCGCTTACCCGACGGCATTTCGGAGTGAAAGAAAAAATAAAAGATTCTTTTTTTTTTGAGCGATTTATAACCCGAACAAACGAGGACTCATCTTCTCCTCTCGCATGTCCTTATCCAGTGTTATTTTTTTACTTTTTTTCGTATTATTATTTTTTCATATACATTTTTTTTTTTTTTTCATTGAAAAAGCCCCATGGCCTTTTCTCGATCACTGGTAACCCGAGGCTTTTCATTGTCAAAAAAACTAAAAAATATAATATATATATGTATATAAAAAAAAAAAAAATAAAAAAAAAAAATTGACACAAAACCAAAAGATATTTTGTCGTGCGTGTTCTCAGCAATGTCTTGAAATCTTTCACGCGAGATTCCCTGAATCTGAAACCTCACAGTGAACCCTTCAAAACATGTCACATATTGTCTTCCGACGGGTCACATCCCTGAGGACTTACCCATTCCTTCTTCAAAGATTCAAAGTCAATTTGTGGAAATTTTTTTAACAAGAATATTAGCTCTAAAAAAAAAACCACAAAATATAATATTCAGCAGAAATAAAAGCAAAGAAAAAAAAAATCAGCAAACCAATACATATGTTTTCAAAAAAAAAACCTTTTTTTTTTAGTGGCGCCTGAGTATGGATATAAATTAATTAGATTTGTGTGGGGGTGTGGCGAGAGGGCGAGAGAGAGAGAGAAAAAGAGTGCCGGCATATTATGTTTTAAGAGACTCAAAAACATAACATCTTTTAAACCTTAACTTCTCAACTTTTGTGTTCGATATACCTCATTCTTACTCAACCCATGAGGATACAGTCAATTTCAAAATTTTTTTAAACTTCAAAAATCAATTTTTTACATACATATTTAATTGTCCAAGTGTACATAGATCAAACTCGAGAAAGATCCTTATTTTTCGTTTTTTATCAACTCTGTAAATTTATCTATTTTGTAAATTTTATTAATTTAATTTAAAATGCAAAAATAGTGTAGATGTATTGGTTGAAAATTGTTGAACATAATGGGTTGATTTCTGAGACGTTCTGTACATGCGGCCCTCGTGCATAAATGTATTTGGCATATATATGTTTATGGCGAATATCACAGGTGATGTATAGGTGGGCGTCAACGATTGTAGTAACATTGTAACGTTTATTATATTGGCTAAAAGGCGCGTGTGTTGCCACGTTCACCACAAAAAACACTTGTATAAATACCGCAAAATAAATGAAGTAAAAAAAACGTTGGATATAACCTTAAGAGATCATCAGGGTTAAATCATCATAAGACTATTTTTTTCGAAATTATTATGTCATTTTGTTTAATAAAAAATGAGGCTATTTGAATATATAATTTTTAATTAAACTGTTAATTAATATTAACTCACGTTTATGCTGTTTAAGGACGAAGGGCTGACACCCCTGCGGCCACTGCCGCCCCCTACTTCAGCCTCCAGTTTGACAATTGTTTTTTTTTTTAATTAAAAAAATTTATATCTATAAAAGTAAAATAAAATAAAAAAAGAAAAAATTATATTATATTTAAAAATATTATTAATAATATCATGTAAAATATTATTAATAATTTTTTTTTAATTTTAATTTTCCAATTCGGATTACTTTTTAATCACTTAACAATTTAATTTATCACTAATATTTAATTTATTAATTCCTGGCACTTAAACAATTAGACACGTGCTTTATTTTCATCACAAAAAAAAAAAATTAAATAATAATAACACTAATCACAATGAAGAATAAATAATTTTTTTTTTTTAAATAAATGAAAATTTTAAATAAATTTTTTCAAAGATTTTAGATTCATCACTGGCTGGTTAGTGAAACACGTGGAGAAACTATATCAAGATACGCTGAAGCAAAAAGAAATAAAAAAAAAAAAAGGGAAACAAGATGGGGATAATTTCTTCCTCCCACTTTTATTTCTCCTACCTTTTCAATCGATTACAAAAACCTCACGATATAAATTGCTGATTTTATTTTCCAATAAATAAATATATTTTTATGTTAATTTAATTTTCATACATAAAACAATAGCCATTAAATATTAAATATAATTTTTTTTCAAATAAAAATAAAACAATTAAAATAAAAAAAAATAAAAAAAATAAATAAATTAAATATTAATAAATATTTTATAAAATATTTAACAAACAGGTGAATGAAAATAAATAAATAAAAATCTTTTTAATTTTTATTTTTTTTTTGAAATGTTTTAAACACAGATTGGGTGTTTGTTTTATAATGTAATGTGTGGTAGCTGCGGCTTGCACTGTTTGAATCTGTTGCACACTAACTTTAGGTACCGCGGGTTCCGCGTACTTTGGTTGAACGCGACTCTGGAATTGCCGTGGCGCCACCCCCTCCCATTTTAACATTGCTATACGTCCACCACATTCACCACACAAACCACCTACCTATCTACCTCCTCCTCATCCTCCTACTTTTTCTCTTCGTATTCTTCCATTTGTTAATCCTCCTCACGTGTATATATATATTCAAACTTTTCCCCTCTTTCGCTTCATCATACTCCTCTCTTTTATCTTTCATTCCGTCGCATATTCTACAATAATTTCTCCTCGTGCAAGAACGTCCTCACAATATTTAACTTTTTTTTTTTTTTTTTTATTTTCATTTTTTTTCCCTGTATAATTTACTTGGCACTGTCTATCCTTTTACTCCCTCTTTGTAACTATCATCTTCTTTTTTTATTTTTTGCTTTTTTACATTTCACCTTTATCTAATTTTTTTTATTACCCATTGTTTCTTTTTTTCAACAAAGGCTTTCTTTGACCTTTGCGCCTTTTTTTATTTTTCATTTGAAATGTGTGTGTGGTTTTTTTTTTTCGTCATTTTTTTACCGAGATTTTACTTGTCCATTATTTTAAATCCTTTCTTGTGAATATTATATTTTCACCATTCATCAATAACGTGCAAAGTTTCGGCCCTTTGATGTTCGCCGTGGTGTGACTCTAAATCATTATTAATATGGTCTTTTGCATTATTTAAAACTTTTTAAGCTTACATATAAAAATGCAATTAAATAGAGAGATTAGAGTTTATACAAAAAAATTTAAAAACCACGTGGAAATTAAATTTTTCACATGTGAAAATTAATAATAAATTAGATTGTTTTTCCAGGGAATTTTTCACCTGGAATTAATATTGAGCATCCCTTCTACTAGACTGTAAAATATTAATTTTTGACTGCTATTTATCTTTGAATTTTTTAGGAGATATGAAACAGAAATTTTTAGGAGTAAACTCAAAAATATATAATGTTTTATTGTTCATCGCATGAATAGGCAAAAAAAAAAAAAAAGACAGATATGTCGTTTACGATTCTATCCTCACTCTGATTCGGCACCTGCAGGTATCCTTCAATCTCAATAGGAAGAGACTTTTTTTTTTTTTTTTTTTTTATCCATGCTATACGCATATAATATTTTTCTCTTCTTTTATTCTTGAGCGTCATTGTGATTCCCAGGACGTATCGCATGACAGGAAGATATTCTGAGGTAAATTTTTTTTTTTTTTTTACAATAGATTATTCGTTATTATAAAGTATCTATAAAAATTCATTGCTATTGGTAAATATTGCGATGGAAAATCTAATAAATAAACGAAATTTCTATCAAATATATTATAAAAGTTTTCGGAGCAGAAAAAAAAAAATAGCCGGACAGTTTATGGGCCCTCTCAAGCTTCAAATATCTATACGGGTATGGCTCTCTAAAATTTAACTTTAAAATTACAAACTAATTAAAACTGTCCGGAATAAAAAAAAATATTTTTATTATTATTTCATTTAATTTTTTGTTATAAAATCTGCATTTATATTTTTATTTTTCCACTTGATTTTTACGGGCCTTAGAGATCAGCTACATGGAAAAAAAATATTTTCATTTTTCCAAAAATATTATTTTATAAAAAATTAAATTTCAAATTGTGTAAATTTTAATTAGCCAGATAACGTAACCCACAAAATAAAAATTATATTTATATCGAATGAAAAAAAAAAAAAAAAAAAGGAATTGTAAATATTGCTGATTTTTATTTTTGAATATTTACAGCTGGACTTTTGTGAGCAACACAAGTAAATCGATGTCATCATGCTGAAAAAATATAAACGTAAATAAAAACATGTAGTGTTAGCAGAAGTCTATTGCTTCAACGCAGTAAAGTAGCATGGGGCTCGTCTTGACCTCATGCAGTGCAAGCATTAACTCTATGTTAGTGTCGGGCTATTCAAACAATAAATGTACAGTAAAATTTGGCTTTCACAGCATTAGTATTTAGTTGTAGTGGAATTTTTGGATATCTGAAAATAAAATATATAGCAGTATAGGGGCCTCCCCAAGTCTCGTAAACGTGTTGACCACTGTGAAATGACTTTAAGAAAATTATTTTTCTTTAATTTCCTTGTACTTTATATTTTTCTACTGCTAATCTGGCAAATTTTTCCTTGAAATTTTAAAATACATATTGAATTTGAATAAAACACTAAATATTCAAAAAAAAATTTATTATTATTTAAATAAATATTATTTTTACTTAAATTTAAATTTAAAAATTTATTTAAACTAAATTTTAATAAATAAATAAAAACAAAATTTAAAAATTTTGATTTAATAATGTATTTTATTTAATTAATTATTATTATTATTAATATACAATTTATACAATATTTTACAATATTTTGTCAATACATCCAGTAACCATACTGATAAATTAAAATTTAAAAAATCAATGATATTTTTTACACTATTATTTTAAGTGTCAGGCACAATTTCACAGCACTGTAAATTTTTTTTTTTTTTCATCAGTCTCGTTAAAAAATAAAAAAAAATAATAATTTTTTAATATTTTCAAGAATAAATATTTTAAATAAGAAAAAAAAAAATAAATACAGCTGCATTTATTAAATTATTGATTCATTAATTTATCTTACATAAAACCGGGTTTAAGTAATCTATTATCAGGATAAGAAATGTCCTGATAACTTTGTGGATGACTGTAATTTGAAGGTGCAAAATAAACAAGTGCATCAGTCTGTTGTTGATGTGGATGATGTTGTTGTGGCTGTTGTGGTTGTTGAGATTGTTGTGGTTGCTGTTGTTGTTGCTGTTGTTGTGTCGACAATGATGAAGAAGTTGGACGATTTTCTTTATCTTTTTTTGCAGCTCTTTTTTTTTGATTATCATGTGTCTTGACATGTTTACTCAAATGATCACTTCTCATGAATCTTTTTGCACAAATTTTACATGCAAATCTTTTTTCACCAGTGTGAGTTCTTCTGTGTCTTTGTAATTCATCACTTCTTGTAAAACGTTTGCCACATGCAATCCAATCACAATGAAATGGTCTTTCACCAGAGTGCCATCTAATGTGTGCTTTGAGATGTGATGTTTTGCCATATATTTTTCCACACCCTGGTACATAACAAATATGGTATTTTTTGCCATCAGCATTTGGTTGATTTCCACCTTCAGCAATGCAATTTGGACACTTGCAACGTGCACATTTTCTACCAGGTCTAATCATGTCATCATTTGTTGATATTGGTGTATCAGCTGGTGGTGTTAATGGCCATTGAATATTACTCATATAACTTTGTGATACTGGTGAATGTTCTGGTGGACTTAATGGCAATTGATAATGTTGTATTGGTGGTGGTGGTGCTGTTGAAGTTGCAGATGATGGTGATGGTACTATTGAGCTAATTTGTGTTTGTGGTATATGTGAAGGTGTTGGCCATGCTGGCTGTGTACTTGGCATTGAATAACTTGATGGTGTCAGTGGTTCAGCAATATGTGAATGATTTGTTGCACTTGGATGCCAGCATGCTGGTTGACCAGTCGGTTGCAAATGATGATGGCTTTGTAAGTGTGAGCTGTATGAGTAATGATGGTACATATTGTTGTTTGGATAATCCAAAGCTGGATGAGGCTGATAATGCATCGGCATCATGTCTGTCATTGAAGACATTATCGTTGGCATGCCCATCTGTAAATAATGGAAATTTGGATTTAATTTTTGTTTTGTTTTTTTTTTTTTTGTTTATTTTATTTGGCTTTTCCGAACTCAAGAAATATATATTTTTTTTTTACTCAAAATTTAATTTTAAAAAAACTTGACAACGTGTTTAGAACTTGGAAAATTTTTTTTTAAAAAAGTAAAAAATAAACTAAAAAAATTACCAACATTTTATATGGAAAATTAAAAAAAAAATTTTTTTTTTAATAATTTAAAAAGGCTTGACATGTTAAAAAAATAAAAAATTTTTTTTCAAAAATAAAAAATAAACTATCAAAAAATAAATATAATAACAAACACTAAAAAATTACATACGTTTTTTTTTTTAAATTTAGTATAAGAAAAAATGAGTTGAACTTTAATTTAAAATATAGAAAAACTACCCCAAAAACAAGAAATTAAACTACAACCCGAATTAAATTGAAAAATGAATTGAATATATTTTTTAAATGCAGTGTAAAGTAAATTAAATAAATAAAAAAAATAACCAACCTGATGATGTGTTGAATACTGCATAACTGGAGCCATCACTAATCACTTTATTTATTTATTTGTTTTTTTTTTTCACTTTAATATTCACTGTAAGTTTATCAATATTTCCTTTTTGCACACTAATCACAATAAAAAAAAAAAAAAAACAACCGAAAACCGTAAAACCAGAGACACGATTAGAGTTTAGTTGTTCGGCCACGGGCGTTCGCCAGATAATTGCTGGTTAGTGAGCGTGTCGCTTCGGTTTTAATAACTGAGTGGACAACGTTTCGTAAAGGCACGAGAGAGGGAGTGGGACGGTGCACTGGTATGCTGTTGAATTGTGGAAGGGGAACATAGAACTTTAACTATAGAAGATACCCTAAATTGCCAGAGGGGGAAAAACCATTTTGTTAATGCGCATGCGTATTCCACCACCATACTACTTCCCATAAATCAACCCCAGGCCAAGACTAAACATAAGAAACCAAGTGTATACAAAAATCTAAAAGAGCCAAGAAAAAAAGAATAATAAACGGCTTCTTTTGTTATTTTATAACTATGATTCTGGTACAAATTTAAGAAAAGGCATTTCTGTCCATATGGGGATCTATCCTCATAGACTTTTCTTAGATTTTTCTTAGACTTTTCTTAAATTTCTCTATTTTTTCCATTAAAATAAGAGTATGAGATATATTAACATAAAAAATAAACAAAATTCTATTTTTAATAAATTCTTTGTTTCTTGGTAAATTTCTCCGGAAATTTTTCCGTAGATGTCTCCGGCAATGTCTCCGTATATTTCTCCGTAGCTGTCTCCATATATTTTTCGGTGAATGTCTCCGTACAATTTTCCGTGCAACAGAGCAAAAAAAAACAAATTTAAAATGTAGGATAGTTACTCTATATAAATATATTGAACGAACAACCTGTTTATTGTTGCAAAAAATAAAAAAAAAAAAATTCTGAATGAACCAAGTCAAATATACGAAATATACGACTATTAGCATCCCTACTGTGTTCGGCACCTCTGGTCTTTTTATACGGTTACCTCAAAGTAATGATCATTGATCGCCACTAAGAAGTGACGACACTTTTGCACTCTGTCGGCGTTATTAGAATTCACCTGCAAGTGTTGCACAATGATCATGGGGTGAAACGACACAAGCACTATATAATGCTTTACGTTTTTTATTATTTTTTTTTTTTCTTGGATCTAAAAACTACACAATAAAAGCAAATCATTTCTTTACAGTTTCTGTCGATACGCATCATTTTAAAATTACGTACAACCTTTGATTGTATCACTTGAATTTTTTTTTTTTTTTTTTTCTATTTTTTTCATTCAATATTTGATTGTATCCACCAATTTTATTCACATATCGTATTTCAATTAATTTTCTTAGAATTTATACTGTGAATTTTTTTTTTTTCCAAAAAAAAAACAAAATAAAAAAAAAATTTCTCCGAGTATGTTTATCTAAGAAAAAGAAAAAAAAAATATCAAATTTTTTTTTTATCTTTTTATGATAGGGATGATTTTTAAAAAGGGTCATGATTACACTTGACTTTATCATCATGAGACACCCAAGATAACCCTCTCAATATTTATTTATATTTAAAATAGAAAAAAAAAAAAAAACGTTCTATTTTTATTTATATATTTTTTTAAAAATTCATATGAATACAACATTTGGACATTTCCGGTTGATATCCATATGCTGTTCATCGATCATCGTCCAGTGAATTTCTTGGACCACTTAACCATATTCCATAATGTCTCGAGGGATTTAAAAAACCTTGGCTTGTTTGTAAATCATTGTACAAACACATTGGCTTTTTACTCGTGCAAGAACACTGCCTTCTGCATCCCCACGGACTGCTGTCTTACATGTGTCTCGAAACATTTTTTTTTTTCTGCGACATTTTTCCGTTTTTTTTCTCCGTTGTCCTCTTGAGTGTACCTTTTTTTATTTTTTATTTTTTGTGCTAGTATATACCTGGATGCTATTGTACACAGTAGTGGTAGTTAATCCTTGGCGAATTGTGTATATCAATGCACGCCCCCATGGTCTATACAACCCTTCCAAGACAACCGAATCATAAAAAAAGGAAGGAAAAAATGTATACTTTTTAACCCAGGCGTATAAAAAAATAATAAGCTGCTTAGCAAACCCATTGATATACCAGTAAACAGCACTCCCACGTTGATCTATTCATCTTTAAATTCATTTGATTAATTGAATCCTAGACATCATAATTTAATAGTAGTTTCAAAAATTAATTTACCTTTTTTAAAATTATAAAAATTATATTTTGAATTTTTTTTTTTAACTAAAACTGTTATCATTAATTTTTGTAGAATATTTAAATAATTTTTTGTGAGCCGAAGAAATTTTCTCTGATTTTTTTCCGATGATCACGAAATTGAAGAAATATCGGAGAAAATTTCTGAGAAAATTTACGAAAGAGTTTGGTAAATTTAGAATTCCAGAGATGTAATTTTTGATGAAAAAAAAAATTGGTTAACCAGAAGCCAATGGTCGTTTTGATATTGAAACATGTCTATCATATATAATTTCGGGAAATGAGAATAGAAATAAAATAAGAAAAAAATCTATTTGCCAAATGTATGGTCGGCACCTTTATAAAAAATCTATAAACCTTGATCTTGGATAGTTGTTATCGTGATTATAAAATCTCCGACTTTGATATCGGTCTTTTGTGGTAAACAAGATCGGCACTTCATCACAACGGGGGTTAGAAAAAAAGGGAAAACAAAGAGATCGTCAAGAAACAAATGAGCCTCTGTTCAAATGTGTTGCTAGATAAATAGATATACGAGAGAGATTGAAACTGGAAATTTTATTTTACGGTGACCGGGTGTGCAGTGGAGAAACAAATACAAAAAAAGAAATTAGGGAGGTTTTAGGATGATCGGGTGTGTAGCTAATCGGTGGATATGGTATAATGAGAAATAGAAAAAATAAATTTATGGGTCATAAGTTCTGTTACATTGTTTTTTGTAAAATATATATATTTTGTATTTAATGTACGTATGCAGAAATAATTCATATGATATTCTCGGTAGGGGTCAAAGGGGGTGTTGGCAGTAGAAAATTTAGGCCACATAATGTCAAAAGACATACATTGAAAACCGATCAACCGATGTAAATCGAAAAAGGTCTTATACTTTTATTCTTTTTTTTTTTTATAATACTCTAAAACCTGCTCTATGAAATTGATTGCTTGGATAAAGAAAAAAAAATTGTCCCTGGCGAAAACAATTTCCCTGATTTTTCTACGACTTTTATTTTAAAAACGGAGAAAGTCAGAGAAAAATGGGATATAATGCAGAAAAAAAAAAATAATAATAAAAACCAATGTAATTTCCAAAAATTATCGTGCCACCTGCCGCAACTAAAAAGTCAAAAGAATTTCAATTAAAAGATTATTAATTTTATATTTTTCTTTGGAAAAAAAAAAAAAAAAAAATTCTTTATCAGACGATCATGTCGATGGCTTTTAGAAGCTATACACCAGCAATTCTCAAGAAAAAAAAAATCGAAAAAACGCCAAGCAGCATGACTACGTAAGAAAAAAATAAAAAAATCCTTAAAAAAGACATGGAATAAAAAGAAAAAAAAAAAAAAAGGCAACAGATCAAGAGGAGTAAGTATCTCTGACAATAGTTTCCTGAGGATCTCAACAATATAGGTATTTTTTTGAGGCTAATGGAGCGAATCTTTGCAGTTTTCACACGCTTACTTTCTGTATACACAAGACATTGGCCCATCAAAGAAGATAAAAAAATAAAATAAATAAAATAGAATGCGTAAGCAAAGGAGGGTATTAGGACGTTTATTCGAGACGATTGGACACGATGAAAAGAGATTAGTCGTGAAGTTGTAGCTTTGACCAAATATGTTGTGTTGTGGTGTATCGTAAGCAAGATATTCGAGATGACCCTCAAGACCAATTCTATTTACTACTATTCAACATACAAATTTTTTTATTTTATATTTTCTTTATTATTTTTTTTTTTTTCATTTGCAAGTAGCACTAAAATTTTTTAAGATAACATCTGTGTAAACAAGATGTTTACAATTGTGCAAAATAAAAAAATAATAAAATAATAAAATTAATACACAATGAGATGTATATAAAAATAAAAAAAAAAAAGGCAATCAAGTCCATCATAATTTTAAACGCTTGCCTTCTGTCCCACAGATATTAAAAAAAATAAAAATAAAAATCTTCTCCATAAATCTTGATTCATTTAAAATATCAATCGATCATGATAACTAAAAATCGTTTTTTTTTTTTTGCATCATTTGTTGAATATACTGGCTTAAACAAACCAAGTCCCGCAACCGACAATTCATTAATCATGATCTTTTTTTTCTTATGTTATTTTTATAACGAAAAATAAAGTTTTTTTTTTTTAAAAAAGTAAATGATGCACGTGGTCAGTGTCTCTTGTGTCTGACCGCTCAAACAAGGCACGTGTTTTATTTCATTTGGCAGAATGCACCAATCACCCCCAAAAGACTTCACTTTTTAAATCCATCATTTACAAACAATAAAAAACAACACTGACCGTAGTAATCGAAAACAATGGATTGAGAATTCTTCGTTATGAATAGAATAAATAGATTTTTTTTTTTTTTTCCTTTTTTTATTTGCTTTTTCTACCATGTATAAAATTGATTCATTATCAACTCAGTCTTTTTTTTAGTCCTGTTCGGTTCTAAAATCAAGCCGATAGTTTTACGTCGACTTTGATCGTGTTTAAAAAATGCCTGACTGCAGTTATAACTAGCAGGCATCAATCATTGTAGTATATTTTAAAAATCACTTCAACAAAACCAAAAAAAAAAAGCAAACTATCAAAAAGCTTGTTTAAAAAATAAAAAATTACTCTTCTAAATTTTTTTAAAATATTAATTACAGTAAAAAAAATTTACCGTTAATTTAGCTGGAGATACGTCCTTGTATTTTCAACACATGTGACATACGCCTTATAATTATTTAAAAAAAAAAAAAATGCTCAATTATTAAAAATAATTTTTTTTTATTTTTAAATTTTTTATTTATAATTTAAATTGATTAATTATAATTATTGTTGAACAGTTTTATGATTAATTATAAATTGACTTTATTATAAATAAATATTTATGAATTTTTAAAATAAATATATTTTAATTTTGCAAACAACATAGACAATTCATTTGCTAAAATATTTTTAAAAATTAAAATCGATTTGAAAAAAAAAAAATCAAAATACAATAATACACTTACGTATTTATTTTTTTTAAACATAACGTTATTTATCTTGTATTTTATTTTATTTAAAATATATAAAAAAGGTATTTTTATATTTATGTCTGATGGTTTATCCTTTGGATAATGGAAATATCGGTAAAAGTGTATAAACCCATAGAGTAATAAATTTGCGTGATGTGTTTGTATTATTGGTAAAGTATATAAAAGAGAGAAATCATTTTTAGGGCCAGTTGGATAACCAAAAAACCAGACCCAAAGAAAAAAAAAAAACATATATATATATATATATTAAAAAAAAAAAAAAAAGAAAAGAAGAAGAGAGTATGGCATATACGCGCATATATAACATAGAATAGCCCTCGCGTCACAGTGCGACCTGTTGCTTCAGGGCGAAATAAAAAAAAATATATATTATATACATAAAAAAAAAATAGAAATAGAAATAGAGAAAAAAAGGGCAACGGGGGTGCAGGGCAAGTCAAGGTGCCGCAAGAGCCGTGAGAATATCAAAATCAAAGTGCCGCCGTCTTTATTGTGACGTGGATCCATTACGCAACCTGACTTTTGTCCGATCGAATCAAAAATATAAAAAGGAACACTCGTCCTTGCTATATATATGTGTAAAGTGCACAAGTATACACCGATGGTCATTATAATCGAAAATCGAATAATTCAATACATGAATTTTCAGGCTTTTTTGGACCAAAATTTTTTGTACAATTATTATTTTTCTTTCTTTTCTTTTTTTTTTTCATTTTCTTTTTTCACATATATATATTGAATTAAGTTGGTATATAGTTGTGAAAAGGATGACATGAGAGGATGAAAAATATAAAAATTGGATAGAATTTTATACGCGTGGATATTTAGAATATGTATTTGAAATATAAATTCGAAGAATTTTTAAATTAACCATGACGACTAAATATTTAGTTGAATAGCCAATAATCTATTTAAAATTATTTTACAAATTATTTTTGACGACAATGTTAAATTTATTTATTTTCCAAGTAAAATTTAATTCTTAAAATATTTTTTTTAATAAATTTATTTTAACAATTATTTTATAAAAATAAAAAATTTATTTTAAATAAATTCTTTTCATTTACAAATAATGAATTTTTTTTTTTTAATAATTACAAGTAATAAATAATGAAAGTAAATACTTTTTCAATTTGTCATTTAATTTATAAACATTTGAAATATTTTTTAAATAATATTTAGAATTTAAAAATATTTTTTTTTCTCCAAGTGAAATACGGTTTTCTAGGATTATCGCTTTTTCCTTTGGTATTTCCCAGTTGCCATTCTAGTCTCACCAATTTTTGCAAAATCAACACATTGAGGATTATTATTATTTTTTTTATTTTTAAAATAAACCCAGCTTTTATATTTACTAGTTCAAACCCACACCAATCGTTGGACATTAGCCTTTTTTTTCCACTATATCTACTCTTCCCATATTTCAAATTCCAAACCAAAACACGCAAGGGTTGTAAGTTTTCAACATTAGTTTAAGTTTTAACCCCCTTTAATTTTTTTTTCTCTTAGTTTATTGTTCACTTTTGTTTTCTATAGAATTCATAGCTTTTGGAAAAGCCCGCATATTTTAAAATTAATATTCAGATACATAGATCCTATTGGCCGCACAAAATTTGAACGAATGGAGAATTTTCTCCGTTGAGTTATATTCATCAAAAAAAAAAAAAAGATGAATAATAATTCAACAGAAAATCATGTCCACCAAAAATGGCAACATTCACTGCTCTCGGAAAAAAAATCTCAATACGTCTAGACTCATTTTCATCCATGGGGACCTGCAAAAAATGCTCCAAGAATAAAAAAAAAAAAAAACCGAAAAGAATGAACTAACCTTGTCTGACTTCTTAATCCCTATATACATATTCCAGAAAAGAAAAACTTTTATATATGTGTTTTGAAAAGTATCATGTCAAAAAATAAAAAAAAAAAACAGATTTCACTTTTGGAATTTTTTTCTGCTGTCATTTTTATGTCCTCATTCTTCTTGACATGAAAACGCATGTATACATTTTTTTTTTTTTATATTTTATTTCATCAATAACAAAGATAAATAATCAAAAAAAAAATAAAAATAAAAATAAGAAGAAGAAGGAGGAAAAAAAAGGAGAAGAAATGTCGATATAGCTAAAGTTTGAATCATTGAAGTTCGCAGTTGGGGTCTCATCTTGCCTTTAATTACCATTGGGATCTTTTGTTTTAATTGAGGCGGCAAAAGGGACTTTTGTTTCAAGGGTGGCAATGGAGAAGCCGATGGTTTAATGAAACATTACCATCAACCAAACTCCAGGGGAACAAAAAATAAAAAAAAAACATAATGAAAATAAGCAAAGAAAAATAGGCTTCGGGTCATGCCTCATCCAATCCATGGAGGATCGAACGATATGATTTGTGTGTCAGCCTCCAAGAATCAACCTTATATATACTGTACCGTTCTTTAAAATGTGCTAGGTTTTTTTTTTTTATATATCTTTCCTTGTTTAAATTTATTTGAAAAATAAAATATTAATATTAAAATAGATACAGAAAGACAACTCGCACGATTGCTTCGGAATTGATCAAACAATCTTGTCCCACGTCAAAAATATAATTTTTTTTTTTTCATAAAATTAAAAATTGATAATTGCTTCTTCAAAAAATTTCACCACAATTTCCAGGTATAAACATTAAGAATTATTTTTATATTAAACTAACGAATATTATTTATTTTAAATTTTTTTTTTTTTTTTTTTTTTTACGCTCGTCATCACAAATTTTCGTCTCTTTAAAATTTAATTTTAAATCAAAAAAATATATTTATTATACAATTGATTTTTTAATTTTTTAAATTGTTTAATTAAAATTTAAAATTATGATATTTTAATGTTGCTTTTAATAAATTTGTACAAAAATAATGAAAAAAAGTCAAGTCAATTTGGGTCGTGGTGTTTGAAAATTCTCAGAAGGTCAAGTTAAATAAATACATAAAAAATACACATATATTTTTTTAAAGCATGTATGATGATCAGAGGGTGACTATATAGTCCTGGTGTGCATTGTGTGGTTTTATCTTTCAACGGTCTCGTTTGTTCAACTTGACTCCAGCAGCGCGGTCGATCCTGTGTCAAACGACGACGAATTTTCTTGACCTAACAAGTGTCCAAGTGATCATCATCAACATTTTTTTTTTATTATTTATATATTTTTATTTTATATACCAGTTTGGATACCAGATTCTCATAGCCTCTGGATCTTTATATGATTTTTTTTTTTTTTTTTTCAAAAAGAAGAAAAAAAAAAAAAAGGAATTCCATAATCGTGTGATTTAATAACTGTGCCGACAGTCACTGTGCTGGCTGAACAAGGGTCATACAACCAGAGAATTTTACACCTGAGTTTGAAATTTTATTGCTTGGAACAAGATTTATTGAATTATTCGTGCAGTGAGGTGCGTATTTAATTCATAGCTTTTTATATACATAAAATATATTATAAAAATGCCAACTTAATTTTTTTGTCCTTAGAATTAAATGATATTTATGTCACAAACTTTTGTAGAATTGTCATGTGTATGTAGCAGGGATCACTTAAATCCCAAGGGCTTAAAATCAACAAAGACCTTTTTAGAATTTTCAAGGGTTTTTTCTAAATAAAAAAAAAACAAATAATACAAATTTTTTGATTTCTCTCGTTTAAATTTAACGATTATTTGACTGACCTAGATAAAATAAAAAAATGTAGAACGACTAGAAAAATATATTTTTTGGCTATGAAATTGAATCGTCACAAAGTCTAGTTTTGACCGAGTGTTTACCTTTCCGCAGGAAATCCACTCTGTTGTGCCAATGATAAATGTTGCTTTTTTTTTTTTATTATTTCTTTTGATTTTTTGTACCGGATATTCTCTCAAGAAACTAGCGAAGAAGGAAATGGTCCGGTGGATTGACATCGGCATCGACAAGGCTGGTACCCCGCAGTGAAATTCAAATATACCGACGGCAAGAATTCTGACAAAGCTATTCACAGAATCATCTATATACATGAACACCACTCAACATGTGTTAGAAATTTTGTAATGAGTTTAGTTTACAAACGTTTCGCCGACATAATGCACTAAGTATTGATCTCAATTTTTTTTTTTTTTTTTTTCAATACATATTCATATGTTAATAAAAAAAATAGAAAAATTTTATTAAATTTCTTTACTATTTTTATTGCTATTTTAGGGAAATAGTGTATATATATTTTTTCAGGGAGTCAGATGATTGAAAAGAGGATAAAAGTTTTAGTGATGAACACAACTGTGCTCGTGTCAAAAATAAAATTAAAAATGACAGAATTTTTTTTTGGAAAACCTGTTAAATAAACACTCAAAATTGGATAGACTTCTTTTGAAATGATGGCTAATCTTGTGATCTTTTTGAAAAAAATTTTTAGCAAATTGTAAATTATTGGTTCTTTTGAAATGTCCAAGTGGTCACAGTGGTCAGATTTTTTTTTTTCTTTTTTTTTTGCCAAGTTGAAAAGAAGGATTTGTCGGGTCCCAAGAAAAACATTAGACAATGGTTATGGTTTTTTTTTTTTTTTTTCTACTAATCTATGCAATTTAGAAAAGTGATTAATTTTGACAAATTAAAATAAAACATGGTATTATTATTATTGGTCATTCATCAAACAAACCACATGACTGTCAATTATTATAACGGTTTTTCTGATTATTTTTATTGAAGCTCACTGCGTGCTAAAAACAATCAAGATTATGTTTTACTTTAGAAACAGTTTTTATGACCTGATATTATTGTTCTGATATATAGAAAAATTTTGATTTTTTTTAGCTGGATTGTCTGTCATGAGTAAGCATCAATCTTAGATCATCATTGTACCAGGAAGCTGGTTTTTTGCTCTTAATAATTTTTAAATACTTTTAAATCTTTTCGGACAACTGCAGAAAATATTTATAAATAAAAAATATAATTTATAAAGAAAAGAAATACATATTCATTTGTAAAAAAAACTGATAATATTTTTTTAAAAATAATTATCAAATAATCCAAATATAAATTTAGAAAAAAAAAAAATTCATTTCAATTTTCATTATTTGTCGAGACTTAAAAGTTTTTTGAAAATTATTTATTAATTAAAAACAAAAAAATTGTACATTTATCAATATAAATATAAAAAAATTTTAATCATATTTTAATTGAAATTTTTTTTTTACTTGTTGAAATTATTTTTAAAAAATTTCAAAAAAATTTAATTTTTTTCAAATGAAAATTAAAATAGTCAATTTTGGGACACACAATGCACCCTGTCGTCACCAAAATGTACTAATTGTAAAAATTAAAAGAAAAAAAGTTTTTCATTAAACTACCAGTTGATAAAATAAATGCTCTTTTTTATCGATCGTATTCCTGCGTTTTAATTTCCTTTTTTTTTTACCAGGTAGACGTGTCATCTTGATCATACAATTTAATCCATGGCATACATTTTCCCACACGTTGATATCACCCATTGGTGGCATCTTCGTGTACACATAAAATACATTTCTGTCAATGTTGATACCGCATAAACTACGTTTTTAATATTGTCATTTAATTGATGAATCAAGATGCGAGAATATCGTGATATCTTCCATCTCAAGTACACATTATTAGTCATTTATTTGGTGAGTTTTATAATTAATATTAATAACAATATTTATATTTTTTTTTTTAAATGTCAATATGTCATGCACCAATTTGTCGGGTTGTTTTTCCGTGACACGTATTACAAATTGTGGATCTTTAAATACCCAGATAAACTTTCTATTTTGGTCTACTTTTATCTTCAAATAGTCAACAATTCCCTGTCATATTTTTACAACAAACATCATTAAAAAAAATTAATTATTTTTATGTTTATTCAAGTTAACCTTCAAGAATCTGTGCTCCGTTTTTTTTTTTATTTTTTTTTTTGCCAATATGTTTAGCCGGCTTGGGAACCACTTGTCCAACTCCACATGTAAAATCATCATCAAATTTTTTCAATATAAGTGTCAAAAAAAATTAGATAAATAATTTTCTAAAAAATTTAAAAACATTTTTTCAATGTCAAATTATGTTTTACAAAATTGACGGTATTTGGTTGATGAATACATAAATATTTTACAAAATTATAAAATAATTTTATCACTACTGATAAGACAGTGTAATAAAAATATTGAATTCTTATTTCAGGTGTTTACAACACATAATTATGTTGAAGGTGGCGCAGTGCAACTCACGTCAACAAATATTGAGGAAACATTAGGTAAAATATAATAAAAATCATAATAACAAATATTTAACAACAATAATAATGATCTTTTTTTATTTTTCTATTTTTTATTTAGCATCAAATGAGTTGGTATTTATAAATTTTTATGCTGAATGGTGTCATTTTAGTAAAATTTTACAACCAATATTTGATGAAGCTGCTGATGAGATAAGTAAATTATTTCCTGAGCCAAATGTTGTTGTAATGGGAAAAGTAAATTGTGAAAATGAAAATACAGTTGCATCAAGATTTCACATTACAAAATATCCAACTCTAAAATTATTTAGAAATGGACAACCATCGAGGAAAGAATATCGTGGAAGAAGATCATTAGAAGCTATTGTAGAATTTATTAAAGAACAATTGGATGATCCAATTCAAGAATTTGATGATCTAAAAAAACTTGTTGATTTAGATAATAAAAAACGTATTATTATTGGTTATTTTATTCGTAAAGATGTACCTGAATATAAAAATTTTAAACAAGTTGCTATGAATCTCAAGGATGATTGTCAATTCCATGTTGGTTTTGGGTAAGTTAATATAATTAAAAAATATATTTTAATAATTTTCATAAGTAAATAACAAAAGACAAAGTAAATATCAAAATTAAAAAAATATTATTCATTATAATTTACAAAACGAAATAAATTTATTTACTGTAGAATTTTAATTTCTACGTAGAAATAGAAAATTTAAATTTTTTAAAAGACAGAGAAATGTCATTTTATTTTATTGATATTTAAAAATAAGCTTTGCTTTTTGTTTTACAATAATAATATAAAATTTTATATTTATTTTTAATTATTTAACAAGTACATGCTCTAACGAAACTTGTGAAATTGGAAAGTATATTAAAATACTGTGAGTAAATCTATTGAAAGAAAAAGAAAAAAGAATTTTTTTATGTTGTTATTTGTGGATAATTAATTAATTTTTTTTGTTGATTTGATTAGTGAAGCGAGTCAAGCAATGCATCCACCAGAGCAACCAATCATTGTTTTCCGACCAGACAGAGTAGCAAGTGAAGGTGATGATGAAACATTCAAAGGAAATTTACAAAATTTCGATGAATTAAATAGTTGGATACAGGGAAAATGTGTACCACTTGTTAGAGAAATAACATTTGAAAATGCTGAAGAATTAACAGAAGAAGGTTTACCATTTTTAATTCTGTTTCATTCACCAGAAGACACATCAAGTGTCAAAGATTACAAGGAAATTATTGCAAGAAGTTTGCCTGATTTTACACGTAAGTAAAAATATAATTAATCATTAACTTGATGACGAAATTAATTGGATTGTTTTTGATTTTTAAATAGAAAAAGTAACATTCCTAACTGCTGATGGTTCTAAATTTGAACATCCACTATCACATCTTGGTAAAAGTAAAAAAGATCTTCCTCTAATTGCAATTGATAGTTTTAAGCATATGTATTTATTTAATGATTTTAAAGATATATATGTTAGTGGTAAATTAAAAGAATTTATTGATGATTTATATTCTGGTAAACTTCATCGTGAGTATCATTATGGTCCAGATGAAAAAACAGAAAAAATTGGTGATAAATCTGAAGAAAAAACACGAACTGATCCACCAGAATCTACATTTAAAAAATTATCACCTAGCAAAAATAGATATACACTGCTTAGGGATGAACTTTAAAATCAGCAAAGTGATAATTTATATTTAAAAAAACAATAATATTTCCATCTACCAATGTTTTTTTATTTTTGTGCAAAATGACTTTTAGTCAAAATGATATTTATATTATTAAATACCTTAAAAACATTCAAATCAACTAGAAAATTTAAAGAAAAAAAAAAAATTATTAAACGAAATAGTTAAGTTATAGGTAAAAAAAAAAAATCATGATAAATTTTACTTAATATTTACCAATACATAATTTTAATTTCTAATTAAATATACATTTATAAAATTAAATTTTACGTAACTAAATCAACTTGCAGAATTTTTAATATACAAAAAAAGAAAATAAATATATAAAAATAATAAAATAAAAATTTTTTAAACCATAATAATTGTAATTGTATAAAAAAAAAATGATATTAATATAAAGAAAATATTGCTCCAGTAATGATTAATTTATAACTGATAAAATTTGACTATTAGGATTTTTTTTTTTTTAAATATATATATACATTTTTTTGCAAATTTACATTTATACATTTTTAAATTGTTGAAAAAAATAATATCTCATAGAATAATCAAAAATGTAATAAAAATCATCGAATCAAGTGTTGTTAGAATGAAAAAAAAAAAATTAAAGAAAAGTTATTTTTACAAGCTTCAGAAAAGAATTTAAACGAGTGTATTTTTTGTACATATACACACATGCCTCGTTAATTCAGAATGAGAATGAAATTGTATTTAAATTATTTGTTTTTTTTTTTTGATAATTATTATTGATTATTAATAAATCATTTAATAATTATTGGCACACGTAGTTTGTAGAATTAATTTTTAAAAATTACCTCCATGCTGTAAACGGCAAAATGTCATTAATTATAATTGTTAATGAATTATCAATATTTTCTCAATCAATAAAATTTTTCAACAATCATTGTTTTAATAATTTCATTATGATTTTTTGATTATTTTTTTAATCTTTTAGATTTTTATTAAGATGAAGAGATTATTTTATTTACTGTATATATTTTTTCTAAATTTATAATAATTTTTCCAAACAATAATTATAGAAAAGTTATGCAGTTAAAAAGAAAATCAATATTGTTGAATTTTTCAAAAGTTTTTATTATTTATAGTAAAATTTCGTCGACAGATAATTAATTATTCTTCGTTATTTTTAAGAATAAATAATTAAGTAGCTATAAAAAAAAAAAAATAATCGTATAATAATTACTAGAAAACAATACGTCATTTGCTTTGAAAAATTTATGTAGAAATGAAATTTAAATACTTTACTTTTCACAGGATGTTATTTAATATTTATATTATAATAAACGTCGATAAAAGTAATTATTCATTGAGTTTTAAAATTCGAAAAGAAAAAAATTTCATTCGTAGTAAAAAAAAGAGTATTAGAAACAACTTTTTTTCATTATTTCTAATCATGTTGATATACTGGTTGAACTTAACTATTTTAAAAATTTGTGGTGCCTGGAAACCTGAAAAAGACAGATTTAATATTTACCGATTTTATCAAATACTCACAACTGTCTCGCATTTTTTATTAATTTGTACACAATTTTTAACATTTAATAATGAAAATACAAAAAAATATTGGGATCATACACTAGCTTTTGGATTAGGATTAACAATGTCAATGTCATTTATAAAAAAAATAAGTGTGTTATATAATCAAAAAAATATTGAGAGTATCATTCAAGTATTAAAAAATGATAAACCATACAAAATTGAAAATCAAGATGAAAAAAAAATTCAGGGCTCTTATCACAATTTGGTCAAGTAAGTGAATGACTTAATATAAATTTTTAATCAACCCAAGTAATTAAAAATAATAAAAATCTCAATGAAAATTACAGATGGGTAACTGTACTCTACATAGCATATGTTACCATGAGCACCACTTCATTTCTATGGAGTGAATCACGTTTAAAAAAATTTCCTACTCTTACATTCAGCACCGGGATTGATATAAAAATAACAAATAAATTTATTTACATAATTTTATCATGTTATCAATTGACAGTAGTTGCCATGGGAATAATGGTACATCCAACTTTCAATCTAATTTTTTTCAACATGATGATGATTGTTTGTTCCCAAGTTAAGCTGTTGAATCATCGCTACCAAATGATGGTAGAAAATTTAAAAAAGAATAACGATGATGAAGAATATCTTAGCCATGATAAATTAATTATAGAGAAAAATTTGATAAATAGATTTGTTGATAATCACTTGGATGTGTTGGAGTTATCAAATAATATTTGTGGTATTTTTTCGAAAGTTATTTTTATAAAATATGCATATAGTACAATTGGAATATGTTTAACAGCTTTTTTTCTATCAAGCACTGTATTTTTATCAAGTGATTTTTTTTCTTGGATCATTACAACTTTATCGTTTGGTATTGAGATTTCGATTATTTGTTATGCATCAAACGAAATGAAAAATCAGGTAAATCATTAACATAATTAGCGAGTTATAATTTATAAATTCATAATTTATATATTTTTTAGTATGAAAAACTGTATGATACTATTTACACTGTGAATTGGACATCATTTCAAGATAGTACTAAAAAATCAATGATGATATTGATGATGAAAACTCGTGAACCATATATTTTTAAATGTGGTAAATTATTTGAACCATCAAGAGAATCACTGACAAATGTTTGTAACTATCATCTTTTATATTCATTTTATTTATACTAATTAATTTATTTTTATTTATTTTTTTCAGATATTTAAATTGTCTTATTCAATTTTTAATGTAATACATACGAATAATAATTGATTGAATATTTTTCTATTTGTCTAAAACAGTTTTTAACCAATCAAATTACAACTTATTTCTACGATTTCGATGTTGATTTTTTTCCAGCAACTGAACAAAAAGGGGATTGTCTTCAAACTTTACTGGATAATAGAAAAAATTATATTTATTAATTTAAAAAAATTTTATTCCAAATGAAAATAATAGTCACTTACTAGACAGCTTCTGCATTTGCCCTGGTTTTTAATTTTTTTACAGTTAAAAATTGCGATGTACCTAATGAGAAATCTAAAAAACTGATTAATGGTTTGAAAAGGTACAATTGTCTTTTAATTAATAATGTATCTGAATAAATATCATAACTAGTAAAATTATTTTCAAGATACATTCATAATATACCATTTATTATATACCATTTATGTGCAATTACAATATTTATTATCTTCTCTTTACAATTAATTTCCATCTTCCTATTCTCTTCAATGCTTGTTGTGTAACAATAATTTCACTTAAAAAATATTTCATATCATAAAAAAAATTGAAAAAAAAATTAACAAATTTATTTCAAAGATTGTACCTCATCACAATTATCATTTTTTTTATCATTAACAATTAACAAAATCATTACAATCATTTCATTTCGAAACACGAAAGTTTTCTTTTTATTTGTAATAATTTTAATTCATCATTTGTTTGTTTTATTTATTTAATATTTTTTGTCAAATTTTTATTAATTAATGAAAGACTTTTTTTGATAATAATATACCTCCAACGTAATTTAGCTTGGCAGGATTGTTAGGCCAGGCTCAGTGCCACGCAAACATCATCATTTTCATTTTAAATATTTTTTATAATTTAAAAAGTGAGTACTTAAAAAAATTATAGCTCAAGGAAGAACTTATTATTGAATTAAATATTATAATTTAAATAATAAATATACATTTATCCTTATAATTATCAACATGATTAATATCTCATGGACATTTAGAATTTAACAATACAAACTATCATTTTTGACGTCATTGATTTAAATTGAAATTATTATTATTAAATTTGTTGACTATTGAAATATTGGCGTGCTTGGAATTATCAATATTTTTTATTCATCATTTAATCTATAAAAATAATTTTTTTTCTGTTCATTTTGATTAGACCATGATGATAAATAAATCCTTAAAATCCATGTGGAAGCTTCAATGAATAGGACGTTATTTTATTAAATTCAATTAATTTTTTTTTAAATTCAATTATTCAAAACGAGAGAATTGAGGTCACGTGCAGTATTCAGTTAAATAATATCGACTAAAAATTTATCAGATACTCATAAGAAAATTTTCTTAACAAATTAATATTTAAAAATTAAAAAAAAAAAAAAAAAAAAAAAACTAAAACAATTTTTAAACTACTATTATGATTTAATGATTATTCTTTTTATGGAAAAATTAGTGAACACTTTGTGGGCTAAATAACAACTAAAAAAATAATTAATAACAATAACTAAATGATTAAAAAAGGCAACTAAATAAATTTGAATTCTAAAATAATATTAATTGGCTTGTAAAATTCCAGCAGTTCATTAACACTTGTAATTTTTCTGTCAGTATACATTTTCGTTTTTTTTTTTTTTTTAATAATTTCCATTATTTTTTAAACATTTTTCATATTGTTGCAACAATTTTCGTACTTTATAAACATAACATTTTTTTTTTTTTGATAAAAAAAATTAATAATAACATTTTACGTGTTTTCTATTTGCTAAATAAATAACTTTTCCAAACTGATTATAATTTCAAGATAACAATAAATTTGTTGACTATTTTTTTTTGTTTTTTTATATAAATAAAATATATATTTATAAATATTTTTAATTTTAAAATGAATAAACATAACACATTATTGTCTATCGTTTTTTTCTTTTTGTATAAATAAATCATTAAAAATCATCAATGACAACAACAACAACAACAACAACAACATTATACTATTCAATTTCCATTCTTAAATAACACCCATATATTTTATTTATTTATAGAACATCAAAAATACCAATATCATCTAACAACACATCTTGCTACATATTTATATATTTTTTAAAATCTTTAATTTACCCATTAAATAATTATTTTAACAATGCACAAATGATTAATCTACGTCTACTCACAGTTTAATAAGCTTCATTTAGAATTATATTATTATTGAAAAGGATTAATAAGGGTGCGAGATAATTAGAGCACGAAATATGTATAGTGATTAGTGATAGTGGAATTTTTTTTTTTTCATTAAATTCAATGATGCTTCTAATTTTGAGGGATAATGCTTGTTTTTATTTTCAAGGATTTGAGAATATTTATAATTTTATATCCATATAAAAATTTTTTTTTCATTTAGGCTGGTAATTTTTTTTTAAGAGACAATATACAATCTCATATTTTATTGGTATAAAAAAAAGTTGATGTTGATGTACTTTTTTAAATAATTTCTCAAATCCAGAGAAATTTTTTTTTTAATTATTATTTTTTAACTGATGGTAGACTAGAGCGTTGATTGTTGAAGCAATCTTGTTCTTAATATAATAGAAACTATTTTAAATATACAAATAAATGTGTTTTATATTTTTTATATTCCATAAATTAAGTAGAAATATTTTTTATTATTTTATTTTGAATAATTTTTTATTCTCATTATGAGTTTATTGAAAAATAGTAAAATTAATTTCAACGATAGAGTGAAAAGTTTATTGAATTTCAAAAATTTTTTTTGACACCAAAGAACATCCATTCTCAACACGTTAATTTTTTTTTTTATTTACCAACAATGGAAAGTTTTTAGACGTGAAATTCAATCTTCTTATTTCTTAAGGATTAATTTTCTCAACAGAAAGCATCAATATTTTTTTTTTTTTCTTGTTAATTGTCTTGCTGTTTTTTTATCTCCTCAAGAGAATATTTTTTGTGCAGGTTTTATCATTCAGCATAGCACATTTTGAGTCGTTTTTTTTTTAAATTCATTTTTAATTATTCAGTTTCATTGCATTTGTGTTATCCGGCCTGTTTTTTTAGTCTTATAAAAACTAATTTTTTGACGTTAAAATTGACACGAATTCTGTAAGGAAATTTAAATTAAAATAATACCTGAAGAAATTTAATTATAAGAGATTTTAAATTTGATAAAACGAGGTTAATTTTACCGTCGTAGTTGACCATTCCATCTCCATCTAAATCAGCTTCCTTGATCATGTCATCCACCTCTTCTTCTGACAATTTTTCGCCTAGATTTGTCATTACATGTCGCAATTCCGTTGATGAAATTAGCCCATCATTATTTTTATCAAATACTCTGTAAATTTAAATGTCAGTTAATATATAGAAATTGATATTATTTAAATAATTTGAGGAACCTAAATGCTTCTCGTAGCTCATCTTGGCCATCTGCTCCTTTCATTTTTTTTGACATCATTTGGAGAAACTCATTGAATTCAATTGTTCCATTGCCATCTTGATCTACTTCGTTGACCATATCTCTCAGCTCGGTTTCTATAATTTGAAAAAAAAATTAGAAGGTTTTTAGATTTTTTTAGAAAAGAATTAAAACTTTGAACAATTAGCATTAAATTATTTCTATCGTCATTCTAATTGCAAATTAGTTTTTGATTTTTTGAATAATCTTTATATTAATCTTCAAGTTGTGTCATCAGAAATTTTATGTCGGCTAGATATATATCATAAATTTAAAGTTTTGAAAAAGATTAAATTAAATTACCTGAAGGTCGTTGTCCCAATGATCGCATAACAACACCAAGTTCAGCCATTGTAACTGTTCCATCTTCATCTTTGTCAAATAGCATAAATGCTTCTTTGAATTCTAGAAGAATAATAAATTATTAAAATTAATGTTTATTTAAATTACTGACTTATTGTTAAATTATTCAAAAATAAAATATCCTGTTAAATAATTTGCCAAAAAATTAAAAATTACATGTAGCTTGTATTTTGTATGAAAAAATATTTAAAATTAAAGCTAATAATTATAAAAATAATCCAACCATTGTGAAACATAAACAAAATAATATTATAAAAATGAAAAATGTCACGAAAACTATGATAAATAAATAAATATTTTATTTAATCATTTATTTTTATTTTTTAAATTTACTTTTATCATATATCTTGGATAAGTTGTAAATTAATTTATTGAGATATTTTTTTCTTTGAAATAACAAGCAAGCTTGTGGTTAAATGGGACAGGGCACCGTTTTACGGTGCCTGTAGTCTTGAGTTCAAATTATGTTTATTTATTTGAAAGTGCAATATTGTTATCTAATTTATTGTTGGGCTTTGAACTCAGATTTGTATAAACCTGAAGGACGATAATATTTCAAAGACGAAGTGTAGAAATGTTACAGCTCAATTAATTATTTCTTCTGTAATCCAAGGGCCAGGCAGATGGAACAAATATCTCCTTGCAAAGAACGAGTAAAGATAGCCTCTTTCCTGGTTCTATGCTCGGGAATATTTGTCTTAGACGCCGGGATATCCTTTTGCGATTCCTAATTTAATAATTTTAATAATTTAATTTTTTATTTCAATATTTATAACAGTTTTGTTGTCAAGTATTCCTCCAAAGAGTAGTTTAAAAAATAAAACAAACATAGTAACGCATTTAATCATAATGACACAATGTCTGTCATCAAATGTAAAATAAATTATGATAAATAAATAAATACTCAATTAAACAATTTATTTATTTTTTAAAAATTTACTTTTATCATATATATCTTGGATAAATTATAAACTAATTTATTTCGATATTTTTTTCATTTAAATATCAAGCAAGCTTGTGGTCAAGTGAGTCAAGGCCTTGTTCTTCGGCTAAGGTAGTCTTGGGTTCAAATCCTGTGTGAAAATCAGTCTACAGAGTTTACATGATGGGTATATGATGTACTTCTAGAAAAGACTATGAGATACTCATTTGTTGTAGCATGAATCGTCTTTGATACTACTGCTGATATGTTAGATAGTATTCCATATAACAATTGTGATTTTGAGGGTTAATCTATATAACATAATGTGTGGAACAAATATCTCTCCGCAAAGAACGAGTAAGGATAGCCTCTTTCCTGGTTCTATGCTCGGAAATATTTGTTCCAAAAGCCAAAATATCTTTTTGCAATTTCTAATTTAAAAATTTTAATAATTTAATTTTTTATTTCAATATTAATAACAGTTTTGTTGTCAAGTATTCCTTCCCCCCCCCCTCCCCCAACATACGAGTCTAAAAAATCAAACAAACATAATAACATATATATAATTATAATGCCACAATAACTAACATCAAATGTCAAAAAAAATTATGATGAATATATATAAATAAATATTCGAATTAATAATTTATATATTTTTTTTTGCAAATTTACTTTTATCATATATCATGGATAAATTATAAATTAATTTATTATAAAATTAATCAATTAGTCATCGTATTGTAATTACTAAATGTTGATATTATTTTTCATTTAATTTTTTTAATATTCAGATATTTTTTTATTTCAGTATTTCGATTTTAAATTTTTGTTCAGGATAATTTGACCATGAGCGTAAGTCATTATATTCTTTATTCTATATATTTTAAAATTGTTTTTTTTTCAACTTTTTTGAGAATGAGGATTATTTAAGGATTTAAAAGTCAACATAAATTTTTCATTATTCATGCATGAGTACAATAAATAAAAAATAAAATAACATAAAAAATTCTAGACGACTGTTTGGCGACAACGACAAAAGTTCCACTATTGTATCACGCGAACAAGTATATATACGAAACAATCCAACCAATAATTTTATCTGGTAATGTTGTTCAAAAAAAAAAAAACGTATAACCCACACTTGTAAAATTCACTTGCCTATTAATCAAGTTTTTGTATATTGTGTACATGCATTCAGATAGTTGCTGAAGAAATAAGTTTATTGTTTGTACGTGTGAATATGTGGGCACCTTGCCAAAATTATCAAGACACCATCAAACGTATAAACAAATATATAAAAATAATAATAATAGTTTTATAAATCTTGATTACAAATTTCCAAATTTATATATTCATTCTAAATAAAAATTTAAACTCAAATAATAATTCAAAAAAATACAACTATCATTTTAAAATTATACCAAGTCAAATTTAATATTAAATTAATTTCAAATTTTATTATTTTTTTTCTTCATAAAAAAATTAAAAATTTATATTTTCAACTATTAATACAGCTATGAAAATTATTATTATTTATAAACAAAATTTTTATTATATATAAAAATTTTAAAATTTTGTTTTTACACAGTTTATTTTTTTTTGGTGATTAAAATAACGATAAAAAATTGAACAAAGAATATTTTTAAAAATGCAGATATAAAAAAAAATTTATATATTCAAAATTTTGAGTCGTAAATTTGTTGTTTATAAAAAATTTCGATCGTAAAATGAAGTTTACAAATTCGAAGTGTTTTATCGAGCAAAAGAAGTTGTTTTTTTTTTTTTATTTCAAGCTTTTTTTTGAGTCAATAATAGATGTTTATATAGAGAGAAATTAATTTGGTGTATATATAAACACTATGTATAATTAATCGATACAAGTTCAAAAAAACTTGAAGGATTTATGTGTTATTTTGTCGATTTGTTCATTGAAATATAGTTGTAGATAGCTTACGGCCTAGATTCATTTTGCAAAGGCCAAGTTTAATCAACGTAAATATATAACACCGTCTTATTATAGTGCATATAAATTTTTGTAACTTGAATGAGTATATCAAAGTTAAAGGTTTTAAACTAACTTAAAAAACAAAACAAAAAATTTAATTTAACTTCCTATTTTTTTGTCTATACTTTATGCTCAATAAAAAAAACTTATGACAATAATAATTTGGAAATTTAAGTATTCAAAATTAAAACTAAATGTGCCTAGTAATTTTATATTTGAGATAAATAAATTATAAATAATTTTCTGAATTTATTGTGAAATTAAACAAATAAATATATATATGAAAAAACAATTTTCTTTTTTATTTAATGTAAAATTTATTTATTCATCATCAAAATAATGATAATTAATTTTATAAATTTTACTTCTCATATTCATTTATCTAAATACAAATTTAGAATTTAATTTTATCTAAAAATAAAATTAATTAGTTGAATTATTTATAAATTATTTCAAAAATTATATCATCACATTTAAATACCATATAACCAATTAAAAATAAATTTAATTATTATAATCCACTTGATAATTCTTAACAATAAAAAAATAAAATAAATAAAAATGATAATTATTTTTTTGCAAATTCTCATATTCATTTAGCTAATTAATTTAAATCCATGTCAAGTTGAATTTTTTATTTTAAATAGAATGAAATACGATCTTTATTTATAATAAAAAAAAAAAAAATATATTGACGATATTTATACAAGATTATAAACAATTCAAAAAATTAATAATAAATTTTTTTTTATGTTTTAAAATATTTTTATTCAAGCTATTTAATCCCCTCTGCTTTTTCTTATGCAATACTCATTTCAAGGACGTACTTGGTAACAGCTTGTGCACTATCATTGCCTCTTGAATTTATATCTCATACATGAAATTTCTTTTACGAAAAATTTTTAACAAATTTAACAATTAAAACTTTTTTTTTATCGTTTACATATATCATCATGAAAAAAAGCTGCTTTTAAATTTTTTTTAAACTTGATACGAGTTATTCAGTCAAAGAAGACAGATGAATAAATATTTACAAATGAAAATCACAAGGTCAATATGCATTATATAAAATAAAAAAAATACATTTAAAATAAAATAATATTAAATAAATAAACACTGAGAATCTGAGATATATTATGCCAAATGTTTAAATTGGAAAAAAATAAATAAATTTTTAAATCATCAAAGACTTACCAGCAACTTGATCCTCAGTGAGTCCATATTCCGACTAAAACACAAGATCAAAGTTAAAATTTATTATAAATTAATATGTGGTCAGTTAATTTGAATTGATGATCATCATTCTAAGCTTAATGAAGTGATTCTCTATTAATAACTTGAACTATCTATTATTATTATTAATTTAAATATTAATTAATTAATCATTTATCATCGTTTCATTGACTTATATCAAAATATTGCAGTAGATTATTCTGCATATATTCACGTGAATGAATTATTATTTTTATTATTTTTATTATTTTTGTGATTAAATATCTTTGATGTATATTTTGATTGATGTTACAAAAAATGTTGACAATTATATTTCCATCAATTTGAATTGTTTGAAATGAGAAATGTTATTGTTTGGTTATTTTTTTTTTTTATGATTGATGAACAAACAGCTTTTATGAGTTTTATTTTGAGCAATTTTTATAGAGACATTGGGAAGATTGTATAAATTGAAATGGAAACTTCAAATAGGTTGTAATAAATTTTTGGCCACAGTGGCTGTGCATAAAATTCAACTGGCGGTTCTATTGATTTTTTAAAATTGCATTTATCTATATCACCGTATTGTGATTTGAAAAAAAATTATATTTATATTTTGAAAATTGTTTTTTATTTTTTTTATCTATGGTGGAAAAACATTTTAGCTTTTTATGTTTGGTGGCGTTATTGACACTGTTTACGGGGAATGTATGGAAAGTCTTAAGTCTGGGGACATTTATGAAGGTATACGGAGAACTCCCGTAAATTCCACGGTATATACGGTGGCAATAGCGACACCGATTAATTTCATCATCTAACATTCTGATAAGAAAAAAATAAATAAATATCTGTACACTGTACAGTGATGTATTGGGCACAGATGAATGACCCTTGGAGTGGTCGTGAAACTGATGATTCCATTTCAATTTGTATAGGAAGTAAAAAAAATTTTCATTCGTATTTTTTTTTTAGTGGTTCCATACTTTATTTTATGTAAAGTACAGTCTGTCTAGCTTCTGAAAATTGTTTAGATGATGTTGAATGAATGGCGACTTTTTCTTTGCCTTAATAAAGTTGGCGTTTTGTTTAAAAACTAGCAAGCCAGTTTTAATTATGATGACTTCCCCCTATGTTCTAAAATCCGTTTCATTTCAACAAAAGCACAAAGTGGGAAGTCATCACAATCAAAACTGGCCCCCTACTTTTTAAGCAGAAAAAAATAAAAATAAAAATAAAATTCTTTTATAAACGCTGCTTTTGTTTAAATACTACGATAATTTTTCTATGTATATGTGAGAACATTAGAACAACTTGAGTTTCTATAATTCTATATAGAAGCCCCAAATGCCAACGCGATGGTAATATTTAAAGCGACGGACGCGACACATATCCCGATAGATTTATACTTTATTTTATTATATTTTTCTTTCGTTCATGAAAGCTGGCAAGCTACCAAGAACGTAAAAATAAGAAATAAATAAATAAATAAAATTCGAAGGTTTGTTGGGTTTTTTTTTTTGTTTTTTATTATTTAAATATCGTCAAATATTTATTTTTATATTGAAAAATATTTAAATTTTATAACAATATTTTAAAATTATAAAACTTACGCTGATTTGTCGGATCTGGGGATCGATGGAACTTGTTAACCGTCTCAATCTTCCGTATTCCGATGTGTATTTTTTATCAGTCTCTGCCATTATTTTTAAATTTTATTTTAATTAAAATAAAAAAAAAAAACTCACTAATTATAAAAAAAACTGTACAGTATTTAAGTCTACATGAAAAATAATTGAATTCACAGAGTCATTTTAACATCAAGCATTCTGAATTTCCATTCATCAAATTGAACAAGTATTTTTTTATTTTATAAATTTTTTATCAGAACAACTCGTCAATCACTACCAGTGTAAAATCAGACAAAAAAAATAAATCCGGCAATGTTGTTTTTTAATTGATTCGAGTTCAACAAAAACGTTAAAATGTCACGACGAATTTTAGCGTCCTCACCGGATAGATAGTTTGCTACATTTATTACTGGCTCGTCCCGGTTAACCGTGGAATCACTGCCAGAATCCCCTAACCAACTCTTAGCCAATGTTATTTCCTCCAAAACAATGTTACCAAAAACTAGTATTTATACTAAAATAACACATAATTAATTTTAATCTCAAAAAATTATACCATTGTGAGTTATAAAAAATTCAAAAAAATATTATAATTTTAAAATCAAACTAAAATTCATCAGTTTGTTGAAAAAATAATGTAAAATTTAAACGAAAATAATGTTAATGTTTTCAACTAATTAATCAACAATTTTTCCTCAAATTTTAAATTAATATTTTTAGTTTATTTAATTAATTTTAAATAAAAAATACAAATAGAAAAAATTTTAATTTAATTTTGTAATAATTGATATAAAAAAAATTGTTGTTTAAATATTATTAAAAAATTAAGACTCAAAAATTATTAATTAAATACCGAGTTATATTTTTTTTGAATTTAAAATTTAATTAAATATTAATTTGATATTTTCTTTTGTAAAATTGATTTTTAAATTATTTTTTTTAAGCTGAAATAATAGAACAGTTTCACTTTTTTTTTTGGCTAAGAAAAAATAAAAAACAACATTTTATTTATTTATTTATGGTAAAAAGAGATTGAGAATCGAATAGTCACTTTATCGTTCATTGTTCAAACAAACGACAACCAAAAACACACCGTAAACGTGTTCACTGATTAAACAAACAAATCCTGTTATAAAATTTAAGTCACATACAAATACAAAAATACACAAATTCACTATTATTATTCTCACTGACTAAAATATTTATTCGCAAGAATTTAAATACTAAAAAAAAATTATATATTAAAAATTAAATAAATAAATCCTTCACCTTTGTTTTAATTATTTTTCAGACAAAACAAAGTACTTATGAAAGTCAAGAAGAAAAAACTTTGGCCTGATTTTTTTCTTTTATTTTGGCTAGTGATTTCTTATTATTATTTTTTTTAAATCAAGGACAATATTGTAAATGAGCCTTCAAATTTATTTGAAATCATTCACACATGTACTTTTTTCGTAGAGTCACTTGCACTCTGTTGTGTCATCATCAAATGTCACAGAATCTTCTGCCAAAATAATTTCAATGTCTCTATCAATGTGTAGACTATAAAAATAAAATTCAATCAACAATATTTAAATCCAATCAACTGTTAATAAGCCTGATAATGACATCGAATTTTCAGTTTAAATAAAAAATAAAATTCAATTAAATAAATGAGTATTTTTCTAAAAAAAAAAAAAATAATTGGATTATTAAATTTGCATTAAAAAATTTAAGTAAAAAATAAATTTAATTGTACAATTTTTGAAGTTAATAATACATTTTCAAGAATTAAATTTGTTAATTCAACAAAAAATAAATCTGTCAGTTTGAAAATAAAATATTCACTTTGAAAATAAAATTGTCATGTATGTAAACAAGCTAATCAAACACCTGAATTAATTCGTAAACTAGGTAAAATTTGTTCATGACCTGTCTCAAGCTCGGAGAGCCATTTAAATTGATTGTCAACTGAAAAAGTTGTGTATGTATATTAGCATAAACATATACAAGAGTTACTAGATAACACAGTAAAAGCTTGTAAATCTTATCAAGCTTATAATTTTCAAAACTCATCCATTCAAAGTTCCAAGAATCTATTGATTTGCCATTGCTAAATGTGTTGACATTTTACAAAAGTAGGTCACATTTGATATTTTATTTTTTTTATTTTTTATGAATACTATCTTTTATTTTGAATTTAGTCTAGTTAGAATTCATAAATAGAAAAAAAAAAAAATATTATATTGATGAAGCTTTCATTTTAGATCAAAGATTTTGTATAAATTTTAATATTAAAAAAATATATATGAAAAAAAGAAAGAAGAATTTTACGATCGAGGAAACATGTCGTGGGGTTTTTCAGTTTATTTGCCACCTAAATATCTTTCACATGGAAAAAGTGGGAAATTTCTATTTTGAGATTGTCACGATGTGAGAGTATCTTATTCTCATCATCTCTTCTTTCGAAATTACTTTACAAACTCGTAGTTATACTATTTTTTTATTCTCATCTTGCATTACTCTACTCTTATTTTTTATAATAATAATAGTAATAATAAAAAATGATAGTACGTTTATTATTATAGAAGAAACAAAAAGCCAACATATTTTTATCTAATTTGTTAATAAAAAAATTTAGAAAACTGATGTAAAAAATAGATTTTTATAATTTTTTTATAAAAAATTTTAGCTCTTTTTGTTATCATGTAAATTACATGGTTTTAAAATTGCAAATGAATTTTATTTTTCTAGTTAAATTATTTAAAAATTGAGCTAAATTAATTATAAATAAATTTTTGAATTGTATATGAAAAATAAAATTGAGTTTATGAGATAAATCAATAATGATAATTAATTTACTTTACCAAATTAATAGTAACAATCAAATCGTATTGTTGTCGTTGTCCTTTTTTTTTATTTTTTCCACCTTTAACAGATGCAGCTTTCGGTGTGACTTTCACCTGTCCTTTTTGTGCACTGGGTTTTTGAGCTGGTTTTGTTGATCCTTTAGCTCCAACAACGCTTTTTTGACTGCCACTCAATGGTGCTTTTTGTCCACTTGCACCTTTTTGATTAACGTGTCCAACTCCATCAGCTGATTTATTACGTGCCTGTAAATAATTTTCAAATTATAAATTATTTTTTCACTATATTAATTAAAATAAATTGTTAATATTATGTTTGATAAAATTGCTACAATGTCATCAAATCAAATGCCAAAATTTTTACTCAAGCAGCAAGCAGATCCTTGATCTCTTTTGATATGGCTACTTTGCATTGATCAAACATATTTGATTTTTAAAAATGTTCATCGTTACATGAAACAGGTTTTCTTATATGTCTGTTTGTCAGTAAAAATAAAATAATATCAAGTGAATAAAATGAGAATTGAGAGTGTGGAAAAATTGGATTTTCATAGTGGAGTATATTTTGCCAAAGTTGGAGTACTGAGTCTTCTGCTTTTCCCCAAAGCGAAGCCAGGGTTCAACTAAGAAACTAGGACAACCCAGCGATCGAAACTTGCAGAGCTCACGACTTTTTACATATATATATGTCTGCTAAAGTTACTATCGAATTGAGAATTGCGTTGGGAAGTCAAGGAACGTCTCTAGATGCATTGTAATAAATTTTACGATAACCCTCGACAAAAGGTTATATATATTTTCACTATTTTATAAAAAGAGTTTTGAATTTTTAATAAATACTTATGCATATATTTTTTACTGTATGGAATATTTAACCATATCTATATTAATAATGTAATATTATTTTTGAGGAATTTGAAATTTTTTAAATACCAGGGGAAAGGGACCCTATGGCTAATATATATTTAGAATTCGTGAAACAGTGTTTGAAAATTATTTTTAAAAACAGTTATGAGACTTTTTTATATCGTTGCCATAGAAACTAAAACTTTTGAATATTTTTTTTTTTTTTTTTATATAAAACTAAATGTCATTATGTATAATTAACTCTTGTTTTTTTTTTTTTTTTTTTTTTTAAATTTATATATAGATGTGTTGGTGTAAATGAATTTTAATATTTCATGTTTTAGTTATGAAATTGAGTGGAGAAAAAAAAATATTAATGGTAATAATAAATATAAAATTTCATTGGATTTTAAATTAGCTTAGACTAAAGTATTTAATTGTCAAAGCCACAAACAAGTAGTACAAAATAAATAATTAAATTTTTTTACTTTAATAAAATTATGATTATTAATAAAAAATAAAAATATTCTTTTGTTTTTTTGATATTAACTTTGAAAATAAAGACTTGCAATTTAACAAATTCCACCTATAATCCTACATGCACTTACCAAATTTCATTGTCTTTGTGATAATTATATAATTGCCAATTTAATTAATTAATTAATCACAAAGACAATCATCAAGTCTCTAGCTTTTAATAAACAACATTTAAATTTTAAAAAAATAATAATTCAAAATTTAAAGCCATGCATGTCATAATTGTTTACACATAATATTTCAACTATTTTTTTTTCAATCGAAATTGATCTCTGGCTTGTGAGTGTAAATAGAAATGACACGAAAAAAATGTAAATACTTTTGTTTAAATATTTTCATCCTGCAAGTATTGAAAATGTATTATAAAAATAAAAAATACATCACGTTCGAATTATTTAAGAAAATAGAACAAAAATAAAAAAAATTTCCAACAAGCTGTAAATCACTCAATTCGTTTTCTTGAATAAGATTTATCGATAAATTTTTTTTTTCTTATCACCAAGTGGCTTACATCAATTTCAATATTTATTCAGAGTTTTTATTTTTCAATCGAACATAAAAGTTTTTATCCAAAATAAAAAAAAATCAAAAAGTTTTATTTTCTTTTGCCTAAATGATTGAAACATTCAACAATATATTTTTTTTTCTCTTAAATTCAGCAAGTACAAACGACTTGAAGTTTGTTACGACAGTTAAAAAAATTAATGATTATTTATTATCCTCAGCAGGGTTGATAAATTGTTATGTTTTATTCAAGTCAAGTGAATTCTTGTTCCACAGTACTCAGTCGAGTACTCAGTCATTGTCTTCACAAAATATTTCTTTATAAAACAACAAGAGAAACACGATCATTGTGTAACCACAATGGTTTAAATTTCGAGGAATATTTACTCCCAACAATGTCATTGTTGAATTAACGAAATCTGACATAAAAGCTCTTTGATATTCTGAAATAAAGTCATTTTCAACTATCATTGTTCCCACCTAAATCAACTAATTAATTTCCTCCAAAATTCCCCGAACTAATTATCCATTGCTTTCAAGATTTTCAATATTCCCAAAGCAAATACAGACTACTTATCAATCACCCAGAACATCCTGATAAATTGAAAATAATTTTTTTCCAATTTTTTTATTCAACTGAAATTAATGATGAGTTGTTTCTCTCTCGAGAATATTCACAACAAATAATTCACCTACTTCAAACAAAATTAATTTTTTTAGCTTTATTTATGAATTATTCAAATGAATTTTTAATTTTCATTACTATTATTCAATTGATCAATATTGAGTAATTTTTTTCTCATAGAAAAATTAAATAACTCTGGGTAATAGCAAAAAATTAATTTTACAAAATCAATAAACCATTACATAATTTGCATTTTGTAAGGCCATTTAATATGACAACGACCACTAATATTGCTTCTGGTTGTTTATGTAACATGTCGCACTATTTCCTGATTAAAATGTTATCGATTATGTATAAAATAGCATGAAATATTCACCAAACAAATGAGTGACATGTCTCATTAACCGTCTCAAAGGACCAAAGCTCAATGCCATCGCAAAGTGTATTCACATAATCAGTAAAATATTTCCATAAAAATAATAATTTCTATATAGTAATTCAAACAGAAAAATCATATTTAAAAATATAAATCGGCATATATAAATTCTATTTGAACATATGAATTTTAAATAAATAAATTTCATATTTTATATGATAAAAATATCTAAAATATATTTAAATTAATTTGTTTATTTTCTAAATATTATTTTTTAATTTATAAATATTTTTTTCACATGAAAAATGACATTCCAGTTCGTTGAGCTTGTAATTTTATTAAATTGAAAATTCTTGAGGTAAAAAAATGTGAAAATTAAAGTGATTAATGAAATTTTTATGTAGTTTAAAAATGCTTATCTTGAATATAACTTTTTGAAGTATGCATGTCTAGATTTGTAATGAATCAGTTGAGAGAAAACAGGTGAATAATGATTCTTAATATCCATATTCATAGGTTCATTATGTATACAATTATCTTGATCAATAATGTCACTAGTTGTAATTTTCAATTTGATATTAATTATCACAAATACAAATGGACATTTTAAGTGCTATCATACAAAATTCCAAGTAGAATTATTCTAAATATTTTATTATTTCAAAAGAAATTTCTAAAGCGTTATTATAATTTGCAGCTGAATAAGCCATCAAACTTTTTTATCATCTCAATCGTTAATTGCAAATATTAAAATACACCAGGACAATAAATACAACTAGAATTTTTCTCAATAAAAATTGTTTATATTATTTTTTTTTATCAAGTAAAATTAATGTATTGTTTATAAAAAAAAAAATACAAATTGATGAATATTTATTGCAAAACAAATTTGTGAAATTAGCTTTCAATTTATGAACTGGAAAAGAATGTGATGAATAATCTGATAATATATTTGATAAAATATATTTTATGTATTTAATTTTGTTGGTTTGAATTATCAATCAGCTATGAAGCCGATAAAATAATCAGAAAATATTTGAGGATGTTATAAAGTTAGAATTGAAAACAAGCTATTTGAATGTTTTGAAATAACTCGGTTAAAATATCGGTGGTAGCTATCTCAGCATCAGATGAATTTTCATATTAACTTTGAATATTTATTTATTTATTTTTTGATTGATCTGATAAATCACAGGCTTGTTGTTATAATCAACATAATTTATTTAAAGCCAGTATTATTTCTCAACTAAATAAAAAGGATGAAAAAAATTTGTCATTTATTTTTTTTATATTTTATTTGAAAATAAATAAACAATATAAGTAAATTTTTTTTTTTTTTTATATATTTTATTATTAGCTTTAGATGAAACTGTGATATTGCTCAGTATGACCTCTTTATCCAAAATATTTTAAACTTTGTTATGAACATAAAATTCTAAACTCGCGAGATCTTAACTTAGCGATTCTTTTTTTTAAATTTTTAATATTTAAATTTTAAATTAATACATAAATTTTTTTGTTATAAAATGTAGGATTTTTAATTGTTTATATCATGTGCAACTCAATTAAAATTTCCATAAATAAATCAAGGAAAATGTGGCTGGTAAAGAAAATGATTTATGGTGACTGATGTCACTGTTTACCAAGTTAAAATAATTTTCAAATATAAAATTTATAAATATGTTTTGTTCATTTTATATTTAATTTTAGAAAATTGTCAATCATGCTATTTAACACTTGAAAATTTTTTATTTGTCAAAAATAAATATTTGTTTTTCATTTTGTAAATAATAATAATAATAATATTTTTATGTGACTAAAAAATTAATTTAAAATTCCATTTGACAATTTTCATTAAACTTTGTGTAAAATTAAACGAAAAAATTGTATAAATTAGCAAGAATAATTTAAAAGACATTTGTTTTTTTTTTTTTTTTATATATTCGTAATATTAGCAGTGTAAAAAATTTTTGAATATATCTGTTTTAATCTGGAACGATGTCACAGTATTTTACATGCAATTTATATTTTTTAAAATTTTTTATATAAATATTTTTATTCTTCGTTCATTTTGATTTTTATTTTCATACTAAAATACTGGATATTAATTTTAAAAATATTATAGAAAACACAGTCATCTCGGATTGGCTGATGTTTATGCTTGAACGAAAAGAGATGGTCTCCATGAGAGCAACAGTATTATAGTAATGTAATAAATATCAAAAAGTGGGAGTTTTAATTTTAGTAGCGGGAAAAATATTTTTGTCGAAGGTTATAAAAGTTATCTTAAAAGACACCGTCAGTTTAGTTTCTAGAGAAAATACTTTGCTCCAGACACATCTTTTAAAATTTAAAAAAAAATTTTTTAAAAATTTACAATGGTCAGTTTAATTATTTAATTAGTGTTGTGATTTTATTTAGTGGCAATTTTAATTACTCAATTTTAATTAATTAATTTAATAAATTATCAATCAAGTGAAAATACATTATTATTATTATTATTTTAATTAATTAAATAGCTTCATAATTAATATTAAAAAAATTTATTTTTAACTTTTATTTATATTTGAAGTTTTAATACAAATAAATTTTTTTTTTTTTGTTTTTTAATTTTAAAAAGGCTTGCAATCAAGCTGAGTAAATTTTATCATTATTTGTTTTATGAACGCGTATATATTTCGTGATGGAAAAGCTGTCAATGAAATTTTATCGATTCGGTTTATTTTAAATTGATCAAAACCCTTGATTGTTATTCTTTTTAATTTTAAATTTTCGTTTTTTTTTTACTATATTTTAGTATTGTTTAATATATTGTTTGAAATTTTGTAAATGTTGTTGTTTAATTCTTTTATCTTTTGATGTTTCAGGATGACGAAAAAGTTATAAGTAAGTTTTAATTTAATTTGATAGTTCAATGAGCCTATATGAAAGAAAAATATACCAAAATTTATGAATTTAAAATAGTGGATATCTTTAGATGGTATTTCAGTATATTTTTGTCAAGCCAAATTTATTTTTAAACAAATAATTATTAATGCATTTGATGTATTTGGCAAACTTTGATGTTATTTTTTATTATCAATAATATTTATTTTATTAATAAAATTGGGATAGTTTAAATTTGAAAAAATGTATTTTTATTAAAAGATATTTATAGATTAATTTTTGAATGATTAATTTCAGTGCTTAAAAGAGCATTCTCCATGTTTGACTCAACAAAATCAGGAAGAATTGAAAAAGAAAAAGTGAGAACAATTTTAAATACACTTGGGCATACTTTTGATGATCAAGAACTTGAACATTTGCTTCAAAAAGAAGACGTTGAAGGTAACAATATAATTATTATTTATTTATAAAAATAATATATTAATGAATAAAATTGATTGGGGTAATATGACAAGGGCAATTTATTATGTGAGAGAAATAGAAAAATTTTAAACGCTCAAGGTGAGTCGATTTATCGATTTTAAAAATAAAAAAATAATAATGTGGACCGAACTAAATCATGTATAATGTTCTGGCGAGACTGGCGCCGGATTTTTATATATCATAGAAAAAATAGCCACACTCGTTGTCTTCATTTTTTTATTTTTACAAATTTAAATTTATTCGAGTTTAAATACTATTACTATATATATTTTTTTTGTCACGAAAGAAGTGAAGAAAGAATCTATCCAATCGCGATGAATAAATCCAAATTTTTTTCTCCTCACAATTCTTTTTTTATCTCTTGATGATCTCAAATACATAAACATTAAATTTTTTTTCATTTTATTATTATATATTATTTTTGGAAATTTTTTGTAACAAGAGCCATGAGACATTTTCACTATGACTTTAAAATATTTTTATTTTATAAAAATAAATGTCATTATGTATAATTAACTCTTGTTTTTTTTTTTTTTTTTTTTTTTAAATTTATATATAGATGTGTTGGTGTAAATGAATTTAAATATTTCATGTTTTAGTTATGAAATTGAGTGGAGAAAAAAAAATATTAATGGTAATAATAAATATAAAATTTCATTGGATTTTAAATTAGCTTAGACTAAAGTATTTAATTGTCAAAGCCACAAACAAGTAGTACAAAATAAATAATTAAATTTTTTTACTTTAATAAAATTATGATTATTAATAAAAAATAAAAATATTCTTTTGTTTTTTTGATATTAACTTTGAAAATAAAGACTTGCAATTTAACAAATTCCACCTATAATCCTACATGCACTTACCAAATTTCATTGTCTTTGTGATAATTATATAATTGCCAATTTAATTAATTAATTAATCACAAAGACAATCATCAAGTTTCTAGCTTTTAATAAACAACATTTAAATTTTAAAAAAATAATAATTTAAAATTTAAAGCCATGCATGTCATAATTGTTTACACATAATATTTCAACTATTTTTTTTTCAATCGAAATTGATCTCTGGCTTGTGAGAATGAATAAAATCACACGAAAAAAATATAAATATTTTCCAATGAATGATTCAAAAAGAAAGCATTATTAATATTTCATTTATCATTGCCTTGACAGTATACTGAGTCATTGAAAGCTCATCAATAACAAGCCAGTATTTTGCATGACAAACATTTCCATCTGCTTCAAAGATTATACTGGTTGTAAATGTAAATGTATTATATTTGAACTAGCTTTTCATCCATCCATCTATCCTGTATTTGTACACATATATAACTATATTATAAACAAATAATATATCACAGTTGAATAATGAAAGCACAAGTGTTCAAATGAAGATAAACCGGATGAAATTGCACGGCTTGGTCTAGAAATTGCGTCAATATTCCATCGGATACATCCCACCGCATTTACAAATCTCATATGCATTTGTGGTTTAAATATAAAATTCACAATAAACGCATGTGAGTGGTTGGCTGGTAAAATTCATACCTGCCACATTATTATCCTTCTCTATATTCATTATCATTTTTTTTTTTTCCATTCTATTTTCTTTTTTTCTTCGTCAATTTTCATTTGAATTTTTTTTTTTTTTTTCTATACTCATTCCGGCACATTTATCCATTGAAATATCATAACACCACGGAGATTCAACAAATAGAGCTGTTCCCATTTTTTTCTATAGGTTTTATGTATTTTTTTTTTTTTTAAGAATAATGTTCTATTTTTTCAACACTGGATGGGAATGTAACAAATGGCATTGTTTGGTCAACGTTGCGTTAAATCTCTGGGGTCTAAAAATGCATTTTAGAGACCACAAAATTTTCATGTTTTGAAATATTGTGATGAAGAGAGTTTAGGGAATTACCAATTCGGAAAATTCGCTTGGACAAATTTCTGACTTAATTGTATAAAATGTGCCTGTTAACTGACACTTTGGTTTTAAAATTGTTTTTATTCCACAAAGTGCTTGGTTAGTAATACGTGTATATATATCGTGACACACTTGGCACACATTTTCACATTATAAAACTTTCATAAAATAGCTTTAAATAATTATTATTTAAAAAAGCAAAAAACATTTTCTTTTTGATTATTTAAAATTACTATTGTTTTATTTATTTAAAAATATTTTTTTCTATTTTCTAAACTTTTTATTTTTATGTTTTTTCATTTTAAAAAATCTCATATTCATATTTTTTTTTTTTTTTGCATTTGGTAAAATTTAAATAAAAGTTAGTGTGATAGAGTATTTATTTTTTATTTTTTTTGAACAGCTGTATTTTTTCCATGACCCGATGAACGAATAGCAAAAGTATCAAACTTTGAAAAGCTCTGTATTATTATTCAGAACACGTTGTTCACTATCACCAGTCCATCTACGTTGATTCCACTTTAATCTCCAGCTGTCACCAGTGTAAAATAGTTCAGGATTTTGCTTTTTTTTTGTTTCGTTATCAAATATTATTGAGTGTTGATGATACAGGATATAATCATCAAAAAATAATAAATAAAATGAACTCAAAAATCCGTGAGGAATTGTGTAAATTAAAAAATATTTCTGAGCTTTAATTGAGCTTTTTTTATTTGAAGCAAATATGCTGATGCAGTTGGTGTGTGCTTTTTATAATTTCAGGCAATGGTGTAATTAATTTCGACTCATTTTATCGAGTTGCAAATCATTTTCAAGAAGAGGATGATGAAGCACTCCAGAAAGAACTCAAAGAAGCTTTCAGACTTTATGATAAAGAGGGAAATGGTTATATTCCTACAAGTTCATTGCGTGAAATTTTGGCAGCATTGGATGATCAAATTACACCAGATCAGATGGATGGTATGATTGCGGAAATTGATACCGATGGTTCTGGCACTGTTGATTTTGACGGTAAGATTTTGTCTATAAAATTATCATTTATTTGATCCAAATTTTATTGAAATAATTTATCAAATACTTATTTATTTTTTCTTTTGAAATTAATCTAAAAAATTTGTATTGTAATTTTGTTATTTAAATTCTTACCACGATTTTATAAATAAAAATTACAACAGTGGTTAAGAAGAAATTAAAATAGTAAAAAAAAAAAAATATTAGTAGATAAAAAAGGTGAAATTAAAATTTCTTGTGGTTAATAAAGCCACACATGGTAGCTGTTTATTTTTTTTAATAAGATTATTATTTTAATTGAACCAAAAGCTTTTTTGAAAATTTAATTGAATTATTTATTGATTTGTATTTTTATATTTTCAGAATTCATGGAAATGATGACTGGGGATTAATTTTATAATAATGCATTTTATTTTATAGTTTTATTAAATTAAAATTATTCATGTTAAAAAAAATTAAGAAAAAAAAAAAAAGAGATAATATTACGTTAATAAATATATGACAAAAAATTAAATTTGATACTGGAAATTATTTATTAAACATTGTAAATTTTAATTGGAGTATTATTATGAATTTTCAAAGTGAATAGGAGTATATGATGAATTACTGTAGAAGAGACAGAATATGTTAACTTTTATAAAATTGCCTCAGGGTTGATTCCCAGTGGAGATGAAAAAGATGGCTCAAGTCTATGCAAGATAGAGTGTTCCAGTTAAAATACAAAAATGACTGTCAACTCAGCCTTTTGTTTGGAAATTAAATCCTCGAAATAATTATATGTTCTTGTTAATTCAACATTGCTACAATTATATACAATTTTCTTCGTTAAATTGATGACTAAATATTCTGAAAGAAAATTACCCGGTTGGAATACCCCCAACAAAATTATCTGCGTCGAAAAAAAAACCTCATAGAAAATATCGAACAACAAAAATATCTACTAGCAAGTAGAAAATAAATTAATCACAAAATTTATCCAAGACTTACAATAATTATCTCGTTGATAATGTATAATAATAAATTGAATAAATAAACATTTAATACAATATTTAAAAGATAAATATTAGAAAAATTAAATAAAAAATAATATCAACATTTAGTCTTCACAATACGATGACTAATTAATTAATTCTTGAATAAATTAATTTACAATTTATCAAAGATATATAACAGAAATAAATTTTAAGCAAATAAAAAAATTATTAGATGGAATATTTATTTATTTATCAATTATATATTCATAAAATTTGAGTTATTAATTGTTATTAGATTCAAATGAAATAACTATGTTTGTTGTATTTTTTAGACTACTTTTATTTTGGGAAGATACTTGACAACGAAACTGTTACTAATATTAAATTATTAATTTATTAAAATAAATAAATTAGAAATTGCAAAAAGATATTTTTTCGTCTGGGACAAATATTTCCAAGCATAGAACCAGAAAAGAGGCTATCCTTACTCGTTCTTTGCAAGGAGATATTTGTTCCACACGCTGTTATAGAAGTTGAATTACTTATCAGTTCTTCTGTCCCCATTAAGAATTTATATTTTAAGAACTTAGCTTAGAAAGCACCTGATGATTGCCATGTTAAGAAGATTTGAACCCAAAACTGTAGGCATTTAAATACAGGGCCTTGTCCCACTTAACCACAAGCTTGCTTGTCATGTAAATGAAAAAAATATCTAAATAAATTAGTTTACAATTTATCCCAGATATATGGTAAATGTAAATTTAAAAAAAATAAATAAATTATTAAATGAAATATTTATTCATTCATTATAATTTTCGTGACATTTTTTATTTTTATAATATCATTTTGGTTAGAGCTACATGATGTTTTTTTTTTTTTTTTTGAAAATCATTTATCAGGATATTTAAACAATGACATTGATCCACGCGACACTGTAAAATTGCCACGAAATAGTAAATACTCTGTCAAGTAGTAAAAACAAAAAAACACACAATAGTCATAAAAATAAAAATAAATAAAATATGAGACAAAATGTATCGCGCTTTTGTCGATATTATAAATAAAAAAAAAATTCTGGAAAGTTGCCCAGGAATATTGATATCGTCTCCAGCGATATTTGGACGACAAATAAACTGAAGATTCATGAAATATAAAATACAAAAATACAAATAACATGAATTCATTTAATATTTGATATTAAAAATTTTTAAAATTATATCTACACTTGAAATTGTCAAGTTATTTATTATTTATTTATTATTAATATTTTAAATTGACATACAGATGGCTCTCATATTGTACACTCCTTTTATTTAACAAAAAAAAATTTATCCGAGTATTTTTTTCATGACAAAAACCAGGACGAGACTATTTTCCAAAAGATCAATAAGAAGCTTGCCCAGACTCAACTGTCCTTGAAAAGTTGTGCAACTAACTAAATTTTAAAATACCAATTGGACACTAGCAAGAGATTTTTAATATTTATAAAATAAATAAAATAAAAGGAAATAAAAAAAATAAAATAAATATACACACATTGTTATAGACATGTGTTAGCAATGGTCTATTTATTTATTTTGAAATTGGATATCTATTTACTGGACATTGAGAAAAAAATTCTCGTCATGTTCACTGTCACGTCCTGACAAAATAAAACAAAATGAAGTTTATCTTTTTTTTTTTGTTTAACAAACTTATTATTATTTATAATAAAAAAATTAATTTTTATTTAGCACAAACTACAAACAACGTTCAGTATTTCTCTAGTATACTTTTCTTTTCCTTCAAGATATATATCATTAAATTAAATATATTAATTCAATTTAGTAGTAAGCCATAAAAGGTAATAAAAAAAATATAAAATTGACATTTATGAGGCCGTAAATAGCCAACGATTGTAAATAAAATTGACGCAAATAATTTCAGTCTAATTTTTTTTTCAGCTCAAATGTTTTTGTAAAATAAATACAAAAAAATAAATACATGAGCTTGCATTAAAATATTGTTTAAAATAAATTGTCCTATGATATAAAACAATGCAATTTTAAAATTTATGTTTATAAAAAAAAATTAAATTAATTTACTTGTAGAACAATTATAGCAGAGTGCTTGAAATATTGATCGAATAAATTTTTACAACCACGTACTGGAAGTACATGTAACTCTTTCAATTTTTTTTGCTTTTACATTAGTTTTTTTTTTTTTTCATTACATGTCTAGCTTGTCAATTTTATCGGTGGAGCTTTTAACAGCCCCGAGGGAATTTTGAAGAAGCAAAATAAATATGTCATTTACCTGCTGACCTCTTGCCTCAATATCTGATTTTAGATTAATCATCAATCTATTCATTTGTTCATTTAAATCATTCACTTTTTTATTTTATTTAATAATTTATTTTTTAAAAGAGAAAAAAATATAAATTCCTTGACATTTACATTAATGAATATTTTAATTTCTCGAGCTTTTTAATTGTAAAGGTTGATTCCATGCACTTTGTAAATACTTACAGATTATAAATGGAAATATTTTTTTATTTTAATTAATGTCGCGTGCAACGCTTTGAACATGCCTTATTCATATGTCACTTTACAACACTGCCATATGCATTTACATCATTGTTTTTTATTTTTTTTTTTTTATTATATTTTTCCATGCAAAAATATATAATATTAAATTCAGCGATGATAAAGCTTGCAAGGTTAAAATAAAAACGTCGCAAAATAAAAATTTTTGTGTACATAGCGTAAAAAAATTAAAATGACTCAAAGAAAATAAAGAAAATGCCTAATGAGTTAAATAAAAAAACTATGTCAAGTGGTAAAATTTTTAAAATGTCAAGTTAAAATAAATGACTCACGTTTCAAGTAATGCACCAGTTTAAGCAAATAAATGCCAAATTATATTGCAAAAAAAAATGATGATTATACGTGAATTATTAATTTTACAAAAATTCTAATTAACAGAATAAATTAGTTAACTTTGGATTTTTTTCATTGCAATAATCTAATTATCTAAGGAATTTTAAAAATAGCTGCTTCAATGATAATTGATAATTGCGAAGTTCAAAGTTTTTAGTACCTGACTTAGACTTCTAAAGCTACTTGTACTGGCACTGCGAGCCTGTAAATACAAGTACAAGTCTATCTTTATTTATATTTTTTTATATATATAGACTATTAGATCATTTTCACATGAAAAAAATATATTTTTAATTTTGTTGTTTAATTTTTTTTGATAATTTTGCCATGTGGAATTGATAAATAATATATTACTTTGTAAAAAATTTGACGCAGTGTATCGAGCTTTTTGTCAGATGAGATGAAAAATTATAAAAATAAATTGTTAAAATGTTTTTGATTAATTACTAGAATTTATATAGTTATAATAATTATTTTTTTTTTTTTAGAATAGTGTTTATTAACACCCTTTAATTATTCAATCGAATGAAATAAATTTAAAGGGTTTTATCAATTCCAAATGCAAAAAGACAAACAAATTTAACAATAAAATTAAAAATATTAATTTAATAATCACAAAATACACAATATAATTAAAATCAAAATAAAAAAAAATCAAAATTAAAAACAATTTATAGATAATACAAAGAATATAATTATACAGCTTTTTTATTTTTTTTTTTTAAATTATATTTATCTCAAGAACTTTGGATATATGTTTTAAAAAACATTAGGAGTTTTCTTTTAGCAGTGTACCTTAAACAATAACAATTAATTTTTTAAACACTGATGTAATAGTTAAAGCTCTAAACATTTAACATTAATTCATATAAAAAGCTCTAGACAGTTATAAATATAAACTAGCATCGTCAATTATTTTTAAAAACATTTCACATGTTATATCTTGGCAAAAAAAAAAAAGTACAACTAAGCTAGCTTTTTTTTGTGCTTTTTTTTTCAAACACTGATGCCATTGATACTGTATTTTATATTATAAAAAATTATTATTTATTTTTATAACCTCTATTGTCTCAGTGAAATGTATCTTTTCAAAAAATTATAAATCATATTTATAATACAATAGTGCATTATGAATGTAATTTACAGTGTTATGATATTTTTTTTTATCAAGATAATGTGTTATTTTTTAAAAAAATATTTATTTTATTATTTTAATTTTATATGAACAACATGATTATCATTCTCAACAGGGTAAAATCTTTTTTTTTCATTTTGAAAATATTCTTTTTTATTTGTCGAGAAATTTGTTGTTTAATTTTGTATTATTATATTTTTTTTTTTCATACTAAAATATTTGACATTTACAATTTTATTCTGTCATTCCCTTTTTGAATTTATTAGGAAAAAAATTATTCTGATGATTTAAAATTAAATAATTTACTTGGTTTAAAAATTGGATGATATTTACTAGAAGAAAATAATTTAATTTAAATATTAAAAAATTTAAATAAAAAATAATATCAACATTTAGTCATTACAATGCGATGACTAATAATTATTAATTTAAAAAAAAATCAATTTATAATTTATCCAAGATATATGATAAAAGTAAATTATAAAATAAAAAAATAAATTATTAAATGAAATATTTATTTATTTATTTATCATAATTTTCATGACATTTGATGATAGTCATTGAAACGAAAAACTAAAGTATTGAAATTAGCAAATTAAGAACTGCAAAAGGATATTTCAGCGTCTGAGACAAATATTTCCGTGCATAGAACCAGGGAAGAGGCTATCCTTACTCGTTCTTTGCAAGAAGATATTTGTTCCACACGCCTGGTGCTTCGATTTTTCCCATTGTAATCTGGCTGCTTGACAATAGAGTGAAACAGTTGAAATTCCTAATCTTTTATATTCCCTGTTTTCCATTTAAGATTTGAACCCAGGACTACAGGCACCCTAAAACGGGGCCCTGTTCTACTGAACCACAAGCTTGCTTGATATTTAAATGAAAAAAATATCTAGATAAATTAATTTACAATTTATCCAAGATATATGATTAAAATAAATTGAAAAAAAAATAAATATTGAATTTAATAATTTATTTATTATCATAATATTTTTTTTTGATATTTGATGATAGTCATTATATCATTATAAATTAATGTGTTACAATGTTTTTTTTGTTTTTGAGAGTACTATTTCAAGAATACTTGACAACAACACTATTATTAAAATTGAAATAAAAAATTAAATTAGAAATTGCAAAAGAATATTTTGACGCGTGCGACAAATATTTCCGAGCATAGAACCAGGAAAGAGTCTATCATCCCTTACTCGTTCTTTGAAAGAAGATATTTGTTCCACACGCCTGGTCCTTCATTATTATTGAAAAGGTAATTTTATATTCACCACAGGCCAGCAATACAAAGTTGAACATTAACAACGCAAACACTCTAGAGAGATATTGAACTCAAGACTTCAGGCACCGTAGAACAGAGCCCTGTCCCACTTAACCAAAAGCTTGCTCAACATTCATATGAAAAAAATATCTACATAAACATAAATTAATTTACAATTTATCCAAGATATATGATAAAAGTAAATTTAAAAAACCGAAATAAATTATCAAATTAAATATTCATTTATTTATCATAATTCTTATGACATTTTTCTTTTTTATAATATTATTCTGTTGATTTTTCACTGTTCTTGGATTATTTTTATAATTATTAGCTTTTATTTTAAAAATGTTTTTTATAAATGTATACGCTACATAATGTTTTTTTTTTCATCATTTATCAGGATATTTAGACAATGACATTGATCCGCGCGACACAGTAAAATTACCACAAAATAATAAATATTTACTAGAAGAAAAAACAAAATTAAAATTATAAAAAATAATAAATTATATTAGAGCAGTTGACTATTGATTTGATTAGAAAAATTGATGGCATGAGTTAAAATTTAATACTGGTTTTGGCTTGTCAACTATGTGATAATGCAACATGAACATAATCTATTAATAATAATTAATAAGCTACTATCAATTTACCAGTCATCTAGTGTCAGATAATTCAATGGCTTTGGCTGAAGGGTCCATCACAATGGATCCTCCAACTTACCCTATTATTATCATAAAACTTTTGTAATATTTGGATAATTTACATTGACAATTATCTAGTATTTTGTAAATTTCATTAAAGTTATTTGGACATGTTGATGAAGGTTAACCACTGTGATAAGCAGACTTTGTAAAATTAAATTTCAGACAAGTTTATCATAGTGTCATTGATACAACTTCAATTGCAACTGATAGCAAATTTAAAAGTAACTTTAAAAATATATTTAAATTATATTTAAAATAAAAACAAATATAAATTTCAACAAAAATAAATATTTAAATTTGAGCATAGAAATTTAAATTATTTTTGAATGGAAAATAAATTTTACGAGTATAATTTGACTCAACTTTAAAATTTACACAAAAAAATAATTCTTAATTATTTATAAAATTAAAATTATTTAGAAACAATATATGATATAATTTAAATTAATTAATTTAATTTTTGTTTGCATAAAATTAATCTATTGAATTTTTAGCAAAAATAACAATCAATTAAAATTAATAAATAATAAAAATGATATCAATAAATCGATAAGGCAAATTTGGTGTTTTAGAATAGCAAAATTTGTGGGTAACCGTTAATTAATGTAACATCAGATTTTGATCGAATATCTAACTATGCTCATTTGGCTATTGAACATTTGCTAATTGCTTTTCCTTCATCACGAGCCATTACAATTGTAATGATCATTACAAATTTATGTAACCAAAGCTACCTGAAACTTTTATAATACACACTCATTGTTCATCGTAAAATTATTATTATATTAATTTGAATTTACTGTAAACAATAGATGTTGAATTTAACACGGATTATTTGAATAAAGTTTTATAAAATTAAGTTAATAAATTGAAAATTTATTAGGGAATGACAGAAAAATACAAAACTGCATTTTAGAAATTTAAATTTGAAATATAAATAGTCTTAATTAAATTTATAAATTTAAATATTTTAATTATTACTAATTGATAATAGAAATTTTGTTGTAAAATTTATCTTGAAAGAAAAAAAATCTGGTAATTAATACAAGCAATGGAAAAATTGTTGGGAAATATTTTACAAGATATTTTAATTGAGACAATTTAACAGGTAAAATTGTATTGATAATTAAATTATCAGTTGATACCTTGTTGATTGAATTACTTGACAATTGTGTCGCTTTTTTTTTCTATTTTTTCATGGTTTATTATAATTTTTTGCTAATGAAAATAATAGTAATATTACCTTGCTTCTATTACGGGGTGTAAAATCGTCTTTACTCGTTTTCCGCATTCCTCTTTTGTCCTTGAGTATCATTCTTGCCGCAGCAAATGCCATCTTGGATAATTCGTAGCACCACTTTTTTATACTCAAAATTAATTTCTAAATATATATCTACTGAATATATACCAGTGATAAAAAATAGCAATAGTTATACCACGTTCAATATGTGATTATCAAAAAAATATTAACAATAAACTAATACAATTTCTAGATGTGCAAATATTTTATCTAAATTTGATTATCACTTGATTCAACTGTTGATATCAATATTATTTATCATTCATTAAGAAATTTTTAATTACTATAAATCACACCACACTAACTTGGAATAATTGCGTAATTATTAAAAATTATATCAATATTTATAATTGAAAATTTCATAGAAAAATTGATATTGTTTTTATTTTCATAAAGAAAATAATTTAATTTTTTAATTTCATTATTTATTTTTTGATATTCAATTTCGTTAACTAAAAACATTTGTTAAATTTTTATATTTTACGTGGATTTTTGATGATCACTAGGGGACATTAATTATCTTTTGATAATATTTTTTTACTATTTCTATGCTCTTGGCTGCATCGTAAAATTTTACTAGTAAATTGACGACTAGTGGTTTATGACGATGAATCTAAAATATGCAAAACATCAAAATAAATTTTACTTAAATCTAATATTCTAAACTAGATTTTTTAATTTAATAAACTTTTTAATAAATTCTATATTTCTATGCTAAATAATCAACAGTGATTTCATTCAAATTAATTTTCTTTTCTAAATAATATAATTGACAAAATTAAATTATTCAAATCCAATTTGTTAATTAAATTTAAACTAGTAATGAATATTTTTTAAAAATAATATTTTTAAAATACATTAATGTCAGGGTGTTAATGATCATTCCCTTGAAATTTTCGCTTGAAAATTTCAAGTTTTAATAGTTCACACACTCTTGCTATGTTCACTAAACGACAGTCACACCCCACAAATTATTTTGACACACTGGAGACCTACTGTGCTACTTTTAAAAACTATTTAATGTTAACTATGTTACTTTTTTATTTTATTATTATTCAAACTATATCCAACTTAGTTATAAAAACACAAAAATTAGATTATCATTTTTTTTATTTTAATTTCTAAAGAATCCATGGAAATTTAATTTTTGTATGATATAAATTTGAATAAAATTATTAATTATCTCCTTTTCATTAGCAAATTAAAAATGTATCTGTAAATTTTATCAAAAAAAAATTTAATAGTGTATCATTTTTCGAAAAATAATTTTCAATAAATTTCGATTATGGAATATTTTTTTAAAATTGAAATTATGTATGTAAAATAGTTACAAACTTGTTTAAAATTATAAAATTACGTGCTGCTATTATTTGCATGAATAATTTCATGCAATTTATCAGAAAAAAATTGCAACTTGATAAATATTTAATTACATATTGAAAAGTAAAAAACAAAACACGTTGAAAATTTTACATAATTTTTTTACAAGATAAAATTCATGTAAAAAATTGAGCAACGTGTTTGAAATAATACAAATTGCTATATTTAAAAAAAAATTGTAAATAAATAATAGTACATTGTTGTTGGATAAGTATCGAAAATTGTGGGAAATTTTTATGTATTAAAAATGGTGTGTTGCACATTTGTCCGACAAACTGACATGTATAAATATTTCATAAACATACTGCACGACAGTTGGCAATTTCTAGTAAGCAATTTGTCGATTGATAAGCAGCACGCATACGTGAAAAAGACAAACAAGTATTATCAATCATTTGAAAGTATTCAAGCCAATATTTCTCCTCAATTATTATCGATAAAAATTTGTCACCTTTTTTGCAGATGAAAGCTCAGAAGATTATTTTGCGAATTGGTAAGTATTTTAATTATTTTAACAATTGGTAATTTTATTTTTATGAAATATTGATAGAAAATTAATATAAATTGAAAAAATAATTGTTTAAAATTCATGTGGAATGTAGGACGAGAAATTGAGAAAAAAAAAAGCTGAGCTTTTTTGCTGTTAATAAAACGTGAATTATTAAAATAAATTGCAGTTTGACTTTTTTGTTAGTAGGTTTTTTTTTTAATAATAATTGCTCGTTTTTATATTTTAAAAATAAAAAAAATCTGAAAAATATACTGGTTGAGATGAACGGTAATTAAAGGACTTCCAGTTGGTAAAAAAAAATATACAAAATAAAATTGTTTTTTATTTGATACTGGCCTCAATAGTTCCACGAAAAAAAAAAATAAATAATGGGTATTATAAAAAATAATAAAAATAAAAAGGATATGGCTTTGATAAAAATTCTGCTATGAAACTCGAATGAATTTTATCTTCAGGTAGCTATTATTTTCATAAAAATCCCATTGAATCTTTTTTTTTTTTAGTTTTATTTTTTATTATTTTTATTTTCTAGTCAATGCTTAATTTTGACTCAATTTTATTTTTAAATTTTTTCGTAAAATTTAGATAAGTTTTATCATTTTGTCAAGTTATTTTATTAACTACAAATATTTATTATTTAAATGTAGTTAATTTTTGTTTGAAAAAAAATATTGTATTGTTAAAATCATCAGATAAATATCTCCATCTCAATTTATTTTTATTTTACTTTTTTTTAAAAATAAAAAATAAAATTACATTTATTTTTGAATGTGAACAAAGAAAAAGTTCAATCGAGTTTTGTATCGAATTTGAACTTATACCTCATTCAAGTTGAAAAACACAGATATACACCGATGCCACACCTCAAAGCCGTTATTCGATTTTCCCGGAAATTATTTTCTGCAATTTGATATTAAAACAATGACCAAGTTAAAAAGTAAAAAAAAAAAATAAAAAACCAAGTGGAAATTGAAATAAGCTGATGAAAAAAGTGGTAATTAAAAACTACTTTATTTTTTTTATATTTTTATGTAAGATTGTTAATGATAAAATAAAAAACTCAACAATCATTTGTTTTTTAAAATATACAGCTACTCGTCAAGTATTTATTTTTTCCATTTGTATTTTTAAATATTAAAAAAATTTCTTTTTAAAAATCTCAACAATTGTTACAAAGTAGTACAAAACGACAATTATGAAATAAAAATAGAAAACTTAAACATCTAAACGTTAAAAGAAAAATTTTACTTAAAATAATTTTAATTTTCATAAAGCAATGCTAAAAGCATTGTAAAAATTTAAATATAAACCTTTGAATTTTATTGTAAATAACACAATAAAGTTGAATTGTCAATAAATTTGAAGTATTCAAATTAAATACTCAAAAGAACTTTATCTATTTTTACACAATAACAAAAGTCTTAATTTAAATATTTAAAATAAAATTAATAAAATTATTCCTATAAACACAAAAACAATTGCTGTATAAACAAAAAAAAATTGCATTCATTATTTTTCATTATTTTATAATGAAAATAATATTTAAAAAAAAAAAAAAAAATGAGAATTTAATTAATAAACATTTTTTTAATGAAAAAAAAAAAATTCTTCTGGTCAGTGAATAATTTATAAAGCTGTGTAAAAATTAAAAAATTGAAAAAACAATTTAAAAATATGTCTATTATGTAAAGAAAAAAAAAAAAATTTATAAAAATTTTTTTAATTATATTTATTTATTATAATTGTTGTTATAATAATAACACTATTATTTATTTATTATATTTTTTGTATTTTGTCATTTTATTATTGTGTTACTATGAGAAAAGTGAGTATTGATCATTTCCACGGCGCATCCAACCTCAATGTTCACAATTTTTCGTTTTTCGTGTTCTCCATTACTTCTACCAATACAAAATCTCACTTATCTATTTTCACAATTTGCTAATCTAATTTATATTTTTCATTTTATAAACCTAAAACCCGAATGCTTATGCCAGTGCTTACACAAACTAAGCCCTAATTTCCGCTGTTACTTTATAAAATTTATAAAAAGAGAATTTTAGAATAGCAAGTAGTATAACACTGTATTAGGTCAGACGATTTATTTTTACTTCAAAATTTCATTAACACTCCATCAATTGACACAAACATTTTTATTATTTTCAAACAGAAATTATAGTGGTCATTTAAATTATATATAAACTTCAATTAAAAAAAAATATATCCAAATTTAATCAATTTTATTTTTCGTTCATAAAAAATTTTTCATATTTTGTAGATTAATTTTTTTTTTTCTCTTCAAAGGATTATCCAATCATTGGTTATTAAATAATTCAAATTACATGACTGAGTATTTTTTTTTTTTGCGGGATATGTGTCCTTGTCCCCGGGAAAATGAAATTGAGCTTGCAAGCTCGATGGAATTTTACTGTGTAAATATAAAGCAATGATTATTATTTTATAAAAAATATAAATAAATTGTCGTTGCCAAAAATATAATGATATTATCAGTCATCCTATCAACATACAAATTCACTTTCATTATTTTTTTATTTTCTTTTACTTTACTATTGAGCTTTTTTATTTTGAAATATAAATATTTATAGCATTATTTTATTTTTTTTTGTAGTTTAAATTTCACATAAATATGTAAATTAACATTTATACAAATCCTAGTTAAGCTATGACTATTGATTACTATCATTGGTCTAATTTTGTGGTAGAAAAACAAAAAAAAAACGAAAATTAAAAGCAAAATAAGATGAGAATGTTTGGAATCGTGCCAGAAATTTTACAAATTCATATCTTTGATACTAATATGCATGGAGAAAATATGAACACACTGATAATGATCAGTTTGAATTTATGATTATCCAAATTTTCCTATACTTAACAGATATTTGAATGAACATTCTAATTAAATGTTCGCTGAGTTTAATTAAAGCCATATGGGTTCCATACAATTTTCTCTCAAAGTTCTATGTTTACATATAATCTACCAGTTCATTACAAGTTGATAAAATTTTTTTACAAATATTTTACTAATAAATTGTTAATTGTTTTAAGGCAATTTAGTTTCAAGGACTATGTAAATATTCTCGATAAAATTATATATGTATACTGCTTGAATAATAAAGCACAGTTATATAATTTAATTAATAATGTAAATATTAAGTTTGAATAATTTATAATATTGTATTTGAACTTATTGAAATGTGCATAAAATATGTGGTCATATTTAGAGCTATAAAAGTGCAAGAAAAAAAAAAAATTAAATCTTCTTTCAAAGATAAAAAATCATATGAAATATATTTTGTTAATTGATTTTTATCTTGAAAAAATAGATGAATTTTTTAACTGTAGAAATAAGCATATAATTTGGAAATAATTTAATGATATTTATGATATTTAAACAAATTAATTCAGAATAAATTTTCATTTGATAATTGAGAAAATAAAATTACTGGAATAATTTATGAAAATAGTATGGAAATAGTACTAATATGATTTTTTAATTTTTTTTTTTAGAATAAGTAAACCAGTTTTAAGATTTCAGGCTGATGGTCCTAAAAAAAAATTAGCAAGTCATTTATTTTAACTGGAGTTTTAATGATTACAGTGGCAGTTTAAAGTCTAGCATTGACACTTGATTTGAATGTTTATTTTTTGAATATAGAAATTTAAAATTTCAGGGAGATTGTTGAACCAAAAAAGTATCTGTACTAACACAATTTTTTATATAATTATTTTAGAAACTAAATTGTCATTTTTTAAATTTATTCTTCAATGTTAATTATCATTATAATGTATATATTTTTTTCTCATTACTAATCGTATTATTTTAAAGAATATTTTTGATTAAATCAAACATTTTTTCTCTACGTAATCAAGATATCAAATTTCGTAATTTAATATTTATAACAACGGACAAAAAATATGCAATCAAATATTCCAGTAAATATTGAAGAAAAATAATTTTATTTTCTCCAACTGAATATTTATTGAGATAATAAATTTTTATCTTGAAAGAATGAATAAATTTTCAACTGAAGAGACAAGCATATCAAGTCTAGAAAATTTAATGATATTTAAACAAACATCTTGCAAGCTTGTTGAGAATATAATAGTTGTTAAAAAATATTCACAGCTTGTTCTCGTGTGGTATTTACCCAGGATTATGCCTGGTATGTATGTAGGTGATAAAAAAAAATGACCTTGAATTCATGCCAACTTGCGATTCATGTGTAACGATCATGAACAAGTGTATATATGATCAACCTGCTCGTGCACAATGAAAAATAAAAAAATTTATAGTTTCTGTAAAAAAAGCGTGGGATTTCGAAATTTATTATCACAATAATATTGTGGCTAAACAAAGCTTCTTTTATCCACGAATCACTTGAGCAAAATATTTTCTTTTTTTCTGACATGTGCATTGTAATTTTATTATCATTTTTTTTTTCCTTCAATTGATGAATTGGACTCAATTCAAAATGTTTTTAAAAAATCTAGAATAATAATGTTGTCATTTAAAAATCAATTTTATTAAATTTATTTGAATTCCAGGTCACTAAAAAATAATAAAAGAATTGAACTCTATTTTTTTTTTAGATATCTATCAGAACATTTGATTTTTTTTTTTACTATTTTAGAATTAATGTAAAATAAAGGTTTTTTATCAAGATGAGAAAACTTCAATTGAGTTGATAAAATCATATTTTTTAAAATTAAAGTTAAAAATAAAATAATATTTAAAAAAAAAATATAAGCTTAAATAATTTTTTTTATTTGTTGAATTATATTTATTTTATCAAATGATTTTAAATCATAAAAAAAAAGTACTTATAATTTTTTATTAGAAATAATAACTATTACAGTATTTTTTTTTTAACACGCGAATATTGTGAGACACGCAAGGCAATTTATAAATCTGTCAGTTTGATCATTTAAAAATATAACAAAATTAGTTATATATATTTTTTTATAACCACATTTATTTATGATTGTTTAAAAATTATAAAAATTATTATTACAAAATCCGTTGATATCATTTGATAAAATCAGATGAAATTTAAAATTTAAATAGTTTGAAAATTATGGTAATTATTGTGTTGATAATTAAACGCACAAATCAAAATAATTACAATAATTAGGATTGCTAAATTAGAACAATCATTAGGTGTTAAAATTTAGCTGATTGATTTGTTTGAATAATAACTAACCAATCGGGAATACATGTTTTCCTCATTACTGTTTTAACAAATAATTAAATGAAAAAAAAACTGCAAGTAAAAACGAGCTTCCAGTAAAAATAGCAAGTGTTTTTTTTTCTCATATTTTTTCTTTGAATGTTAAAGAGCGTAAAAAAAAAAAAGTTTGCCCGAGGGAATTTTGATATTATGCTTAATGAGGCTTGTACACTTTTTCGTGTCTTGTTTTAATTAAAAAAAAAAGAACTAAAATATATAAACAAAATTTTTTCAGTAGAGAAAAAAAATAAATTTATCATTTTCTTGATAAAAAAAATCCTAAATAATATTTTAAACTATTAACATTATTATTATTGTTATTAATAAATTCAAAATTTAATTTACAATTAATTTATCTTTCATAAAATCACTGTTGATTGTTTGGGTATTTTACTAAATTACGTAATATTTTTAAAATTAATTTAAATGACAAAAAAAAATTAATTTATAATTTATATTTTAGTAATTTTTATAGACTTGAATTATTTTAATTTTCCAATGTCGTTATGAGATTGAATTAAATTTATGTCACGTGTATATTATTGTCAATATTTACTCGATGAAAAAATAATTATAACCATCGATTTAATACTATGAACAAACAATAATAAAAATTAAATAAAATAAAAATAATTTCAGAACAATTTGTATTTCAATTGAACCATTTTTTCTTTAATTAAAAAATTATTTTTATCAGCAATTAGTATACCAAGCAAATTAATAAATTATCATATTACTCCTAGAAAAAAAAATCCAGTAAAAATAATAATAATTAACCAAAATTTTGAACAATAATTTGATGATTTTTTACTTATCCTTTGGAAAAAAAACACTTTAATAAAATAAAACAATAATAAATCACCAAAACAATCACTAAAAAAATTTTTTTAATTAAATATTAATTAATTTATATTAGAATAATAATTGCTGACAACAAATTTCCACATTATTCATTAAAAAAAATGAAATTATACAGTTTAAAATAATTTTTAAGTTAAATATTGTTTATTTATTTTGTGATAATATAATTGTCACAATTTATTATTAAAATTAAAACGCGGGTAATGTACACGATATTTAATTTTTTTAACGAACTTACGTGTTTTTTGATGGGCAGATGGGCCGTGACTAACACCCCTGTTATCACCACGCGCCCCTCTTGACTAAACCAAGTGCAACCCTCATTTGCGCAAGCTCGTTGCATTTTATTTTATATATTTTTTTTCTTTGCTTTTTATTTTTTTTATACTGTGCTATAGATTACATTGATTCTTGTTGAATACATATATACACAGCTCATTTGAAAATAAATAATAAATATATATTTATATTGGTGTTTATTAAAAATTAATTTTAAAGCTTATAATTATGATATTAAAAATATCATAGTGACTTAATAAGGTTTATAATTAAGTCGTTATAATGTATATTATATTTTATTTATGAATTTTTTGCACAAAGGCTTTATGAATATTCATTTTATCAACACAAAATATTCATATGTTTAAATTTTATTTAGACTATTTTTTTTCGTATGAAATTAAATTTAAATTGAACAAATTTATTTGAAAAAAAAATTTAATAATCATATGGCTAAATATATATTGACATGGAATTTTTATCTTGAAAAAATTGATGAATTTTTTAAGGTGTAGAAATAAAACAAATATCATTCAACTACAAACTAAATTTTTTTTTTTTAAATGTATTTCTTAATGTTGATTATTATTATAATATATATTTTTTTTCTCATTACTAATCGTATTATTTTAAAGAATATTTTTGATTAAAACAAATATTTTTTCTGTTAAATTTATTAATTATTTATTTATTTATTGGCATTGGGTTTTTAAAAATTCAACAAGTGTGCTATTGTATCAGCGACAAGTTTTGTACCAACATCTAAGCATTTTTTAATATAAAATTTAAATAATTGACAATTTATTGTACAGTATATTTTTTCAGCAGAATCTCAATTGGCAATAATGTTCATGTTATGGAAAATTTAACGGAGTTTAATAAATTTAAAAAATTTATTTATTTAAATAAAATTAAAAACAATTAAATATTGTAGATTAACCACAATATTGTTGACACCTAGACAAGGACTGAATTCGTGTCCCAGTTCTTAGACTCTCTATTAATTTATATATATATAAAAATTCAATTATTTAAATGAATAAACCCCCACGAAAAAATATATATCCTGGATATACGCCATTCGGATATATCTGAGAGTGCGCTACTAGTGTTTTATTATTCTTAAGCAATTCCAGGATATATTCGATTAGCGTATATCCAGGATATACTTTTTTTCATAGGGGAAGCATACCTTTACTATTTATAAATTATAAATAATAAAGGTATGCTAAAAATTATAATATAAAAGTAATCGAGTAACTTTTTTTAATCACATATGAAGAGACATATTCAGCCTAATGACGTTGTTCGTTTGGAAATTTTAATAATAACCAAAATATTCAGAGTAATTAATAAAGAGAAACCATTTTGAAGAACAATGTGATACGAAGGAATTATTAAATACGTATAATTGCCGGATTTCTTAAAGTTAATCAAGCTATTTTAATATTTGATACATCAATACAAGAAATAAAAGTATCACCTCAAAATTTACAACTATGTGGTAATATGGAATCTAGTGTTGATAGTCATGGACAATGTTATGGACAATATCAAATTGATTATCTTGTACAATATAGTACAAGGGCATGTGGTGTTATTGTATACTTTGAATGTGATTGTGTTCATTTACTTTCAATGGATGAAAAAATTATTAAAGAAACCATGGTAGAAAATTTCTATAAATTTTTTACAACTTTTCTCCGCCATTTCTCCACCTTTCTACGAAATGACCCATGGTTGGAGAAACAATTGAGAAATTTCTCCGACCTGAAATTTACTCGGACATTATGTCAGATGCTGGTGATAATATACTATCATACGATCGAGTAATTTTTAATCTAATTGTAAATGCTTTGTTTTAGAAAGTTGGAAAAAGCCGAAGAAATATTTTCACCAGGAAAAACATGGAAGTATATCTAAAAAACATATTTATTACACTTGATTGTCAACAAAATTTGATTAAAATTAAAGATATTGTTAAAGTTATTGATGGACCACATGCAGATAGAAGAGGTGAAGTTAAATATTTATTTTAAAGTTTTGTATTTTTACATTCAAAAAGATACATGCACAATGATGGAATAATTATTTGTAAAATTTGAGGATTAAAAAATTAATTGAATTATCGATAATGGGTATTGAAAAAACGAAAGTGACAAACAATTGGGACAGTGTTCATAATAGGGACAATCACCTTACCTCACTCGGCATAAAACTTTAGCAACTCGCCGAGGTAAGGTATGTCTAAATTTTAAAAAATTTCTATTTTACCGACCTCAATTGAGGAAGCTTTAAAAGCTTCGATAAATTCATCCAAGTATATTTTAATTTTACATACATTTTCTATTTTACTTACAGAGCTTTTAGTTGAGAAAAATCTGCGCTGAATATTAAACTCAGAATAACTTGGTATAAATGAATTTTAAATTCAATTAATTAACTTGAATCAATCAATCATTTTTTTTTATAAAATATTTTATGTAAATTTAGTTTTTCAAGATTTTTTTTCTCATTAGTGGTTATTCGTACAGAATAAATTACATGATAATGCAAACATTAACATTTCAAAGCACATTGAAAAAGAAAAAATAAATTTTTCAGCTGGAAAATGTTTCCTTAGCAACGTTGATTTAAAAAAAAAAAAAAATATTATTATTAACACCATGCTGAATAAAATCTCATTATCGATAAGAGTATTACAAGCAATTTTATATTATACAGTCGTAAAAATAAAATGAATCATTCATGTTATTTGTAAATATATGAACACGAAACAAATTTAATGAAAAATAATATAAACCAATGTTTTAGTTTCAAGCTATTTAGTATTAATTTAAAAACAAAAATTAAAATTACAAATACACAGTTGTAAATTTTATTTATTACTATAAAAATAATTTTTTTTTAATAAATTTAATCTTCGTTCAGCTAATTTTCCAGTGTTTTTAATTTACAAGAAAATATAATAAAAGTTTTTTGTTTTATTGCAGGTTTATATTTAAAAGAAAAAAAATTAAATTAAATATTTTTTTCATGTATTGATATTAGTAATATTCGCCTATGATAAAAACGACAATTGTCATTGGTCTTTCTTGTTTGCTAAAAAGACTAAAATCTATTTTTATGTTTTTTTTTTTTCGTCGAAAAAAATTAAAATGTGCCACTCCTCACAGTCCTTAAAAAAAGCAACATGATAAATAATTTTTTTCAAAGATTATAATAAAAAAAATTGCATTTTATTATTTTAAAAAGTAAAATGAAATTTAAAATTAAAAATTCTACTTGTTGAAAAAATAATTTTAAATCTGTAACAATGATTTTTTTATGTTTGACATTGTTCTATATAAAAAACAAATCCATTTATGAAAATTAATTATATACATTTGATTTATATATTCAAAAGTTTATAAATAAATTATCATTCAAATTGGATATAGTGCAATATAAATTATCACACGATCTCACTTTCATTCTATATTGTATCTGATATAACTGGATCACACTGAGTACGATAATAATAATTTTCTGAGTCGTATAAATCACCTGGCAATATCATTATATCATACTCTACATATGTGCGAATCATATTTTCGCATCAAATTTTATTTCTATTCAGCACACGTAAATAAAAATGAAACATAGTTCTCATGAATTATTAAAGTTGAAAAAAAATAGTAGCTTCTATTTCTAATAATAATAACTATAATAAAAATTCAACTAATTAAAGTTAAAAAAAACGCAATTAATAAAACAATTTCATGTCAAAGAATTTTATTTAATTAAAAATATGAGGATTAATGAGTTTCCGATTCCGAGGTTTTATTCATTTATTTATTTAACAACTATTTGAGGATATATAGTACAAAAGCCCTTCAATATTATCCGTATTACGAATTTTCAACGGAAACGTCGGTTGTTGAAAAAATAAATGCCGACAGGTCAATCTTTTATGGTACAGCAGATGAAACAGGGGTATTTTTCTAGTTTTTAATTCATTTAATTAACAACAAAATAAAAAATTCTAAAAGTTTGAGAGAATATAGTACGAAACCCTCTCAATATTATCCATATTTTAAATTTTCAGCCGAAATATGAATAAATACAGTAGCAGTCTGTTATAATACAGCCGATGGAACGGACACATATATATATTTTTTTTTTTTAATTTCTTTATTTAAATCGGTCATGTTTTCACTAATTTTGGCCATCAATAGCCCCTTGTAAATTAAAAAAAAAAACTTGCAATTTATTATATAATATAAAAGTTAAAAAAAAGTTTTTATTTTCATATTTATTATTATTATTATTTCAGTAAATATATATGTATAAAAAAAAAAAAAAATACAAGACAATTCGATAAAAGGTCAGCCACATATAACCCTCGAATAAAAAAATAAAAATATGATAATAAGATATTTGCAATTCAATTTAATCAAATAGTTTTGTGTAAAAAAAAAAAAAATTTTTTAAGTATAAAATTATTATGAAATTGACGACAATCAAGTTAAAAAAAATTTTAATTTAAAAATTAATTAAACTTACCCTTCGCATAACACGTAGAGAAAATGATGATGTCTTCATTTTCTTGAAGTGTTGATTAAATATTTACGAAATAAATTAATTGTAAATTAAATCGTTGGTTTTTTTTTTGAGTCTTTTGTATTTACCGACAAGTGCAGTTGGATGCTTTTGTCAAATAAAAAACTACAGGTGGTTGAATCACCTTTCTCAGAAAATATATGGTGGATTAAAAACTAATTTAAACTATCAGTTTTTATGCAATTAATTAAATGGAGGATGATAAAATTGATAATTTGATTATTTGTAGAAATAAGTATAAGATTATGAAAAATAATAATATATTTATAGGGAAAGAAGAGCACAATAACCGGGTGTATATGTCAGATTGTCCTGGATGATACTGAAGGTGAAGTCAATCCCGTAAATATAAGTAAATTCGCGCAAGCTCATGGCTGTTATGGCGCTCATGGTTAACCGTGTTGGCAACCGGGGACGCACCTTGGTATCACTGTGAAGCATACAACACCATAGATGAGAACTTTGATATACAGACAGCATCACCGGGTCGTGATAAATTTATAAAGTATATTTGTATGTGTCAATGGAACACGCCCTGTGAACAGTACCAAGGCCAGGCAACCAGTTGAGCCTAGAACCGAGCTACTATTTTTATTTTATTTTTTAACTTGGTTGAAAGATTTTATGACAAATCAAAATTCGCAATCATTATAATATAAATAATAATAAGTTTAATAAATGAATAAAATAAATGAACATTTAATAAAATATTTGAAAGATAAATTTAAAAAAATCAAAATGAAAAATAATATCAGCATTTAGTCATTACAATACGATGACTAATTAATTAATTTTTAAATAATACAATTTACCAAAGATATCTGATAAAACTAATTTGCAAAAAAAATAAATGAATTATTAAATTGAATATTTATTTATTGACTTCAATTTTCGTGACAAACATTGTGTCATTATGATTATATGTGTTATTATGTTTGCTTTATTTTTTTGACTACTATTTTTTTGGAGGGCGGAGGGGGGGGGGATGATTAAGAACAAAATCTGTTATTAATATTAAAAAAAAAATTAAGTTATTAAAATTATTAAATTAGAAATTGCAAAAGGATATCCCGGCACCTGGTACAAATATTTCCGAGCATAGAACCAGGAAAGAGGCTATCTTTACTCGTTCTTTGCCAGGAAGAATTTGTTCCTTACGCCTGGTCCCTGATTTGTTGCCTTGTCAGAACTTTATTAATCAAGTACGATTTTAGGACTTAAACTTGCTGTACGGTCATTATGATAGAGCTATATTATGCTAACACTCTAACAGCTTATTGATTTGAACCCAAAACTACGGGCACCGTAAAACGACGCTCTGACTCTCTCAGCCACAAGCTTGCTTGATATTTTCTACTGACCGATTATTATTTATCCATTTATATTTTCCATTAAATTATTAAAATTATTGAATGAGAAATTGCAAAAGGATATTTTGGCGTCTGGGACAAATATTTCCAAACATAGAACTAGGAAAGAGGCTATCCTTACTCGTTCTTTGCAAGGAGATATTTGTTTCACACGCTCCCCCTCTGTACCTCCTTGGACGCTAGTTCACTTTACTCTAACATTAATTTTAACTTTAAAATTACATCAGATATACATTATTGTCCGTAAGTTTCAAATGAGTAGTAAACTGCCTGCATGATTTGAACCCAAGACTACAGGGACCGTAGAACAAGGCCCTGTCTCACTTGACCACAAGCTTGCTTGATATTTAAATGAAAAAAATATCTAGCCTTGTTCTGGATCTGATGTCATTCTTATGAATCAACTCATAATGTACAAAATAAAATTCTAAGAATACAAAAAATAAAAATAAAAATTTATCGATCATACAATACAATCATAATTTTTATACGCACATATAGATTGTTGTTTTAATATTACAATTTTTTTTTCTTTTATTCTTATCACTTATAAATAATTGATAATAAAAATTAAATTGAATTTTTTTATTGCTGATATTGAGGATGTTTATTGAGTAAGTTATAAATTTGCCGTTAAAGTTTAAAAACCAATTAACCATTTGAAATGTAAATGTTAAAAAATAAATCGAATTGTTAAGGTTTTTCAAACCGTGACATTGTTCATTGACACGTCAAGTGAATTGGAAAAATTCATCAGTACAGTAAAATCAACTGGACGAATAAGAACAATTTGTCAAACCAATTGTTCAAATAAAGTATTTTATTTTCATTTTTTTGGGTGAGTATTTAATTTAATTAAATTTTATATTAACCAAAAAACAATAACTAAAAATAATAATACCAATTCAAAAATATACTTTTATTTTTTATTATATTTTTATTGATTAGAAAAAAAAAAAAAAAAAAAGAAACGTCGTAGTTTCAATCCCTTTGCAAATAGTCATGTCGAATATCGAAAAATATATTTTCTAAAATCTCAAATTTCGACGACTCATCTTTCCATCAATTTCATCTCAGCTGTCGCGCAAACACAGCTTTTTAAATTATATTTTTTTCCTCTTAAAAAATAAAATTCAATGACACAGCAATGTCAATTATTTCAATCCACAAATTTTTCTGAAAGAAATATCAATTATTTGATATTAATGTATTTTAATTATGAAAAAATTATGCTCAACTTATCTAGTGGTAAAAAAATAGCAAACTTACAGCCGTCGGTGTCAAAGTACTCCCTTGACACTCTTAATAAATCATCATCATTAAAAAAAAAAATAAAGAAAATAACAACAAAAATTACATGCTGGTATATTTTTTATAACATATTTTTTATTTTTTTCACGTTACAGATAAATCCAGTAATAGACTCAAGGTGAATTGGGTCATATGATGACAAAGTGATTGACAATTCATCTGAATAATAATTATTAATTCAACTGGAAATGAAGTTTCAACAAAATATTATCATGCAATTGCCAATGTTGGTTCTAATCATTGCACTTGTATCAATGTGCACTGTGTCAAGCCTAAAATTACCTGATTTATCATCACTTTGGAATGTAAAAAGCCAAAAAAATAATTAACATTTTAAATGATCAATGATCTATATTCACATATTAACCAATAATTTTTTATTTATCTAGAAACTTGGACATGGCAATGAGACAGCAACAAATTCAACTAAAACAGATAATTCAACACGTTCTGTTAATTCAACAGTAACAGTACCAACATTACGACTTGATGATACAGCAACATTTAATCCAGATGATATATTAAATCATAATAAAAATAAAACATCAATAATTGGTAAAACAGATATTAAAAAAACAATATCAATTGATGAAGCTAAAAAGTTAAATGACGGTAAAAGTTTACCAGTTATACCAATTAACGGAACAAAATTACCAGCAGCAAAAGATACACCACAAAAAGTACCACATGATTTAGTTAAAGAACCAGAATCAATTGATCTAGCAACAAGAAAATTATTTGAACGGGAAGATTATGGTCCAACACAAAAAACAAATGTAACAAGTACAACAAATACAACAAGTACAACAAATTCAACAATTAAAAAAATAACTTGATTGTATAATTAACATAAATAATAATTATTAACAATAATAATTTGACAAATTATATTCTATCATTAAAGATTTTTATTTCATAATATTACACCAACAACTATTATTGAATTTTTATAATAATAATTACTTATTATATTAAAAATGCGAATAAACACTTAATCAATAATATTTATATATCATATATATATATTTTTTTTTTTTCATATATATATAATATCATTATTAATTTATAGCCTATTTATGTGAATGCAATTTATCAGGGTAAAAAAACTCCTTGACATAATATTGCATTCAATATCATTCTATGATTTTTTTTTTTTTATTTTTCTCTCGCTTACATTATCTTTCAGGGGATTTTTTTTGTGTGTGATTATTATTTATTTTTAACTATTATTCTTTTTGTAATGATGGAATGCGTTATTACAATAATTTTAAAAAATTGTCATTGCAATATATGAAATATATAATAAAGTAAACAAAGTCGCTTAAACTCCACGGATTATGAGCTTTTGTAATGATTATTTTTAGCATTTTTTTGATTGAATAATCTGTGATTAGTTTTAAAATATTTATAACGAAATAATAGATATGGTAGATATATTTTAATAGTTCATGAAAAATATGATATGGCTATGATTTGCTTGTTTTTTAATACGATTGTTTTATATCCCTTTTGTTTAAATAAAATCAATAAATCAATCAATCAATCAATCGTATTCAAAAATTAAAACGTAGCAATGATTTATTTATTTTCTGGCATTTATCCAAATTTTTTTCTATTACTATTAATAATGTACATTACATAAGTACAACTATTGTATTCTCAAATGAGAATTTGTTTTTTTTTTTTTTTTTTTATTATTTTTATTAATCGTCGTACCTCAGATAATTGTAAAAAATTTTTTAGACATTTGTTTCGATTGGTTTTGTATTTTTTTTTTCGATTTAATAATTGTGCACTTAATTAAATTTTGGCAGTGTTATGGTAATTCCTAATCTGAAGGCAATAGGATTTACAAAATTCAGATAAATTTTTTTCTATAAATCTAACACAAATTACTATAAAAATTTATAATTTTTATAAATTTTTAAATTAATGATATGTTGTATTTAAATTTTTTTTTGTGCGTTATTTTTTTTTCGAAATAGTTATATATATATTTGTTGTTTAATTAAAAAATTATTATTATTATTTATAAAAGATTGTCGATGTTGAGAGAAAATAATATGAGTCATCTGAGGTAACGACATTTGAGGTAATTGTGAGGTACGTTGCAATCTACGTTAATTTTTTAATAATCTTATAATTAATATTTATTTTTCATTAAAGATTTATTTTTATTATGTTTCGAAAAATCTTAATTATCCAAAATGGATATTATTTTATCAATTTGAAATTTAATTTATTCATTTTGTAATTGTTATGTACTGTTCATTTTGTACTGTTTAGCAAGGCAGCATGTTGCACTTTGTTACTTTTTTTAAAAATATTTATTAGACAACATGTGTGTAGAAATTATTTTATATTTGTTTTTTTTATAAATAAATAATCATACAACACAATGCATTATGTTTTTTTTTTTTTTTTTCGATTCACATATACGCAACTACAATTATTTCAAGTTTAATTATATTTTAATCGAAATATATTTCGATGACCTGGCTTGGATTTCGACAGTATTTAATATCATGAACATTTAATTTCTAAACAAAAAAAAAAAACCACCAACATATCAAAGAAAATAAATTTAAAAAAAACGACATAATTTTCAATTTTCATCTATCTTTTTTCATTATGAAATTTATTTATCATTTTATTAAATTTATTTCATCTATTTCGTTGATGAATTTAATCCAACAATTCAACAACGATTACATATTTTATTTATTTTAATAATATAAACGTCAAGAAAAATAAAAAATAGTCATTTATCAAGAGATGTATGTGTGATATTAAAACATGGGATAATTTAATGGTAAATAAATTTAGAAAACAAACATAAACGTCAATAATAATAATATTAATAATATTTAAAATAATTAATAATAATAGCTCAATGTTTAGATAATAATAAGAATAATTAATAGTAATAAATGTTAAGCATATTGTCCAGATTCTCATAAACATATTTCAACAATCACTTGGAGAATGGACACAATATTAGCAAGAAAAAAAATTTAAAAAAAAAGAGAAATAATATTAAATTACTAAGAACCAATTAATTAAATCTTAAATAATAATTATATATAATTAGATATGTATAATTATGTACATAAAAAATAATTCTAAAAATGAAAATATTGTTACTGATAATAATATCATACATCAATGATAAACAAAATTCACATTGAATCAGCCATTTTTCCATAATAATTTTATAATTATACATTAATATAATATATAAATAAACATAGGCTTATAACAAAATGTATAATCGATATACGAAAATTAAAAATTATGAAAAATAATAATATAAATTCAAATACAATAATTATATTAATAAACAAATAATTGAAATTATTTTTTATGAAAAAAATAATATTGTGATATTATACAGAAATTTTATCAACTAATTCGTATGTTGTGTTGTTTTTTTTTTTTACGTTTTTTTTTTCTAAAAAAATATATGATGCTGAGCGATCTACACAAGTGCTTAATTAATATTATTATTAAATGATGAGTGCTTAGTTTGAATAAAAAGAAAAAATATAATTAAATAATAACAATTAGTTTATATAGATAAATTGACAGTCCCAATTGGCTATTCACGGTTTTTAGCTCAATGAATTGTTAACATTGCACATTGTGTTTTTATTTTTTTTTTTTTGTTTAATTTATGTTAACTGTTTGATGGTCGGATTTGTTTATTTATAATTATTGTTTATCCGTGAAATGCCATTTATTGTTTTACAAATAATCATGAAGAAAAATAGTAATCACGTTTTGTTTTTTTTTTTTGTGGAAATATTTATAACTTTGGTCCATTTAAACAAAATTTATAAAAGAAAAATTTTAATTTGATGTTAACGTGGTTGTTTTTTTATTTAACGTGATGGTATTTTTCTTGATATGATTTTTTGTAAATTTTAGTTAAAATATATTGATGATATTGATGGACTTGATGATTTTTTTGTTTCGTTAGTAATTCGTTTGTCGTAAGCATACGATTAGTCATCGGTAGATAGTTATCATTTCTCTTTACTTTGCAATTTTCCCTTCCGATAAATTTATGTATTTTTTTTTGTTTTTTGTTTTTCGTTTTTTCTCTGTAACAATTAATTTATACTTAAGGTTTATTATTTTTAATTATGGCACAATATAAATATTATATTTAAAGTCTTTTTCATTTTTCGAGGCACATTTAAAAAAGCTACAATAAAAGTCTTTTTTTCCTATTTCCACATTTTTTTTTTTTTTATTTTTTTAATTTTCAAGCTTTTTTTAAGGTTTTCGATATACGAATCTCAGATCCAGAGAAAAAAAGTTAAAGAATTTTGAATTGGATCAAAGCAATTTTACAAATGTTCTTTGGTTAAAAAATATCACATTAAAAAAAAAACAAAATTAAAATAATTCGAACCAATTGGAGCAGTCTAATCAGTCATTTTTTTTTTTTTTTCGAAATAATTATAATAATAAAACAAATATAGCTTTAAGTAAAAAAAAGAAAAAACCAATAAACAAAACTTTCTCTCTTAATAATTGATATTAGATAAAAAAAAGAAAAAAAAATTATGAAAATCAGCCTTCTCGAAAATAAATTTATCAAAGTCGTCACAGCGCTAATAAAAAAAAAAAAAAAAAAACATACAATTGAGCTCTGTCTTAAATAACAACTGCCTGTTTTAAATCTATCGATGTTTTTTTTTTTTTTTTTCGTTTTCCATTCAATTTTAAATTTCATTCTTATAATAATAATTAGATAAACAGTGATTCTAGTTTTTTATTTATTTTATTTTCCTTCAACAAAAATAAAAAACGTACCAACATCACCGTGGAAGGAAAATTGCCAGAGGTGAAATACCCTCAAGCCAACTAATCAATAGTAACTCCAATAAAATTGTAGCCGATTTTTTATTTTTCATCAGATAACTTGAAAAAGAAACAAAATAAAATACATAAAACTTTCAACGTAAAAATTATCCCTGATTTCCGGTCAATTATTTCTAGACACACATCAACTCTCTCTCTCTTTTTCTCTCTCATTCTTTTCAATGGTTTTTTTTCTTTTAAATTATAGTCAATGAGTTTCATTTCATTAATCAATTTATTTTTATAAAAAAAAAAAAACAATCGATGTCAATATTTACGAACAAACAACTTGCTCGATGAATTAAAAATTTAAAAATCGGCTTACAATTTTAGTTTGAAATTTAACTATCAATGAAAAAAAAAACATTTTTTTTTTTTTTTTTATCTCGGCTTATAATAAATGCTTCTCTTTACCTCTATCAATAATTCCTATCGTATGTACAACGTGTATATGAGATAGAGTGCAAACAAAAATAGATAGTTTAAAATATTTTTTTTTTTATCTCTTAATTAAAACTCCATATTTATTTATAAACATACGAGAAAAAAATAATAATAATAACAAATCATGCATAGTTTAAAATGTGAAAAATAGAAAAAAAAAAAAAAAAACATTTGTTTTAATTTTTTTAATTAATTATCTATTTCCAAAATAAAAAAAAGAGATAAAAAATTTTCGAAAATTGATTACTTAATTTCGATTGTGTTGGCACATTAGAATGGAATTAAATTTTAACAATCAAGTTTACGCAAATGACAAATAATATTCAAAATTAAAAAAAAAATAATAACAGTTTATTGTGTTGATTAAATGAATTTAAAAAAAAAAAACATTAATTAATTTCAAGTCTTTTCAAAATGTATTTTAAATTTTGGTACCAATTACTTAATTCAAGTCTATGTAATTTCAACTTTGGCATCGTGAAATTATCTAATTTTGAGCAGACTATTCAAATTTTTATTTTAAAAAAATTTTAAATATCAACTTATAATTAATATATTCACCAAATCTTAACAAATTAATTTTTCATATTTTATCATTTTTAATCAGCTCAATAAACTGTCATTATTTTTAAACTTGATTATCATTTATTTTTTTTTTCTCTTTTTTCTTTTGCCATTTCGACAATTTTTTACAACACTCAAAACATATACTGAATTTCCGTATACTTGGTATTATTATTATTATTTTTTTTAGCTAACATCACCATTTTTCTCTAGTATACCAACTGAAATACATCACAGGAATTTTTCATTTCCAATATAACCAATTATTTTTAGTCCCTCATATATTGCAATGTTTATAAATGATAACGTGAATCAACTCGTAAATAAATGCTCTCTATATTTAATTCGTTTTTGTCAATATCCTCCTTTTATCACAGAAACGCAGAAGGGTCCAAAAATGACTAGCGAAATTTTTCACATTAACGTGACATTTTTTTTATTTTTATTTTTCTACTTTTTCGAAAATTAATTTTGGTATATTTTTAGAGCATTTATATTTTTTATCAACGAGACTTTCACATTACATCAATTAAAATTGCAATTATTCGTAAACGAAAAAAGAAAAAAAAAACAATATAATAAATAAAATTTTAAACAAAAAAAAAAATAATATAAAATAAACAAATTTCTTACTAATTTTATCCTTAAATTTTATACACATTTTTCAAAATGGAATTTCATTTTTCTCATAATTTTTTTAGCATTTTTTTTTTTCTTCTTTTTGACACAAATTTTCACTTAAAATTAAATCGTATATTTTTCATTTTTTTTTAATATGGTATACTTTGCGATCAGTGGATATGTTTTTTTTTTTTTTTAATATAATTTTTATAAATTCAAAGTGCTCATCTTTTCGCATAATTTAAAAATTTTTTCTTAATCATAATCGCTATCAGAATCTAACGTATATGCGCAGCTGTTTTTTTTTTATTTTTTGTTTCTTAATAATTTGTACTTGCTCGTTAGAGATAATGGCATATGTTTTTTTTTTTTTTTAAATTCGTTAAAACAATTATTGTTTCGTTTTTTATATAATAATAATTAAATATTCATCTCTGAGTTTCAGACCTGAATACAGTGCAAACTGAGCAATATCTAGACTTTAATTTTATATAATTTTTTTTTTCATAATTATTATTTATTGTACTTGTAAAATTGGAGTACGGTAATTGTGTATTTGGAGAAGCAGAATAGTGGAAGGCACGTGTGAAACGTAATTAATGGATCATCTGTAATATTTAGCTATTATTTTTTCTATGGAAGTTTATAAAGATGTGAATGGACATTTTAATGAGGATTATATTGTTGTAATCTGTTTAAAAAGCAAAATTATATTTAAAAAAATATAAAGAGTATTGCACAGTTGTCTGAGGTGATTATTCAAATAACAATGAAAACGGGAAGACCCGACAGTTTCCACCATTCTGCCTGCCATTGGATTAATATTATTATTATTTTATTTTATTATTATTAGTATTCATATGTAGAAACAAAACAATGTGCTTTCTGGCGAGAAAACAAATTGTCCATTTGTACTACAAGAGGGGTACTGATATGCATGAAAAATATCATATTTACTACTTTTTTTTTTTTTTTTTTGTTTTCTCTTTCTGTTTGAATAGTTTCTATTTGATAAATCGTATAGATTTAATTATTTCTTATACAAAATCTGATAATGTTATTAGTACTGTACGAATATAATATTTATATGTATATACATAGTTCAAAATATTATTTAGAATTAAAAATATAGTTTGTAATTTGCGCGTATGATTTAACTCAACTTGGAGTATTTTTATTTTTTTTTTATTTATATTTTTAAATCATTCAAAATCCATAGATTTTACATTGTTTTATTTTCCCTCAATTATTTTATTTTTCAATATATTCCCAGTTGCAAACTGTCATCTCTATTTTTTTTTTTTATATTTATTTTTTTTTTTTTTTAATTTTTTTGTTATATTTGTGTTTTTTTTATATTTTTTTCATTTTTCCCAACAATTATCTAAAGATTTTTTTTCATCTGCGGAATTTGAGCACATCAGATTTCGTAATTGAATTATTTTTTCTTTTTTTTTTCTTTTTAGCTTAGGCCTAAGACATTAATTGTAAAACCCCCAGGAAAAAAAAAAAAAAAAAATTATTATTTTCTTGATTTAAATTGTATTATTAACATATGTGCACTCGTAGTTTTTTTTTTTTAACTTAAATTTATTATTTTATTTTCTTTTATTCGTCACACGGTCAGCTTATTGTACACGTTTTTTTAATTTTTAAATTTTTTAAATCGGAGACAATTGTCGCAATAAATCCGTGACGATATTATTATTACTTTATTTTTTAAATATATATATTTAATTATATATATATATATATTTTTTTTTTATATAATTATTTAGATATATATTTTTTATATATTTATATAGATTTTATTTTTTTTCTCGCGCCCATATGATCTGCACTTGCCGATATGTCCGCCTGCATTAAGCATAAATTGTTTTTTTTTTTTCTTTTTTTTAAAAAACAGAGTTTGACTCAGTTTCGCCTCTATCTACTTGTCTAATGATTCAAAGAAATAAAAATCATTGTACATTTAATTTTAAAATTTAAATCATCAAATTTAAAAGAGAATTTTTTTTTTCATTCTCATATCATAGCCAGCATTTCTTTTAATAATAAATTTCGATTGTCGCTCGATCGGTTGATTAGTTAAATTTAGTTGACAATATTTAAAAAAAAAAAAAAAAAAAAATAATTACAGCAGTCTCCATGGAATGTATCCGATCGATCGATTACCATTATTTTGGTTAAGCTTATTCACGTAAAATTTTAATCATTCATTTTTTTTTTAATTTAAAAAATTTTTTTTTTTATTTTCAGTCAATTCGTCCATCATCTTTGGATTAAGTGCAGTCTCGACGAAATAGAAAATTAATATTATACAAATATCTATTTATATACCAATAATAGATAAGTTAAAAAAAAAATAAAAAAAAAACAATTCCAATTAAGGGCGACACCCAGAACAAACTCTCTTATCAATTTAAAATAAAAAAAAAAAAAAATGATATTAACAATTAATATATAAATTAAAAACCGAAATAAAAATCAATCACATAAACGGCATCACTAATGGCTTTTTTTTTTTAAAATGAAAAATTGAAAAACATTTAAAATTTTTCACACGTTGTTTTATAAAATTTAATCATACTGATAATAATGATCGTCATTTGTAGAATAGCCATTGTGATTGTACCACAATTTTCATTGTGGCTGTTGTTGTTGCTGTTGTTGTTGTTGATGTTGTTGTATTTGTGGATGTTGAGCAAGTACATTTTTCATAGCTGATGTTTTAAGTAGCCTTTTAAGCATACCACTTGTACCACGATGCTGTAAACTTTTGTGTGTTGTTAGTGAATTTTTAGTACGATAACGACGATTACAAAATTCACATACATATAGTGTATCTGACTGTTCGTGTTTATCCTGAAAATGACGTTTCAATGAATAATAACAGGAAAATGTACGACGACAGTAAGGACATTCCTGCGGTTCATTAATACCACCAGCAGTTGGTGGTGGCATTCGGTACACGGCAGGGGGAAGCGATGTTGGTGGCTGCATCCCATTACCCGTACCTGTAAAATTAATTAAACAAAAAAAAAGAAATTATTTATTTAATAATTTTATTAATTACCTATATCAATATTATTTCCAAACCAACGTAATGAAATTATTTTTTTTTTTTTGTTTTTAATTTTAATTTCTCTCAGTTAAATTTCTCTTTTTTTTTTTTTTTTACATAGATATTATTTGAAATCATGCAGACATGCGAAGAAAAATAGTATTTTTGAAATTATTTCCTTTTTTTTTATAATATAAAAAAACCAAAAAAATATATTTCGTTAAAAATACAAGAGGGGAGGGAGAGCGAACAGGTGAGAGACAGAGTTTGTCATGCAATTTTATTTATTTTTTTATTTTTTTTTTTTTTAGTTTATCATGCAGATATAATAATTTAATTTAATTTATTTATAAACGTAAATTGTCATTAGTTATTATAGTTTTTTTTTTTTTTATAATAAAAAAAAAATAAAACGCGGTGCTCGATGAAAGAAAAATAATAATGTGCGTGATGTTTTTTGTTTAAATGAATACATGCAGACAAAAACATTAAACATTGAAAAAAGCATTAATGAAATTAATAGAAAAAAAAAAACAAAAAGCAAATTAATAAAAAATAATTAATAAGCATGACAACAAGGATATTATTTTTGAGGTTTTATTATTAGGAATTCAGGGATAAGCATACACCAAAGTGTAAAAAAAAAAAAAAAAAAAAAAGCCTGTATTATTTATTCCTATTAACCACTCCAAATTTATACTATCGACGTGACCTCACCAATTTATTGAATTTTAAATAATTCATATAAATATCGATTACATCTCTCTTGTGTCCTGAATAAATCACTTGATCAAATGACACTTTTTTTTTTTTTTATTTTTATTTTAACTCTATGACATTAATTCCTCTATATAAATAATCAAAAAAGATAAAAAAAAAAAAAATTCACATTGTTATTATTGACCCAATTTTAAATAAACCATTCATGCAAAAAAAAAGAAAATTTTATAAACCGTTTCGATAAAATTCCAGCGTAAAGTTTGATGAAATTAGTTGTGCATGCATAATAAATATTTTTGAAAATAATAATAGTAATTAAAATATATAAAAAAAAAATAAATAAAAATTATGATAAAAAGCGTAAAATATAGGACAAAGGACAGGACAAAAAAAAAAATTAATTAAAAAAGTAAAAAAAAAAGAGCGATATTATTTATCAAGACCTGTCGAAGCTTTTTTTTTTTTTTTTTTCTTGGTTTGTTTTTTAATTATAAATAAATATTTCGTTTATGATATTTTTGTTTGTTTTTTTGTTTGTAGTTATAAGGTGGCCCTACCTTATCTAAACCTTCAAAAGAACTTAATGTCAATGTCACCAGGTCTGCTCTTATGATAGGTATAGATATGTGTCATCAATGAATTACGAGAACAGTAAACTCTCTCGCAGATGACGCATCGATACTCTTCCTGTCGTTCAGCATGCTTGTCGGCAACGTGACGTTTGAGGGATGCTTTGCTGCAAAGTACTTTGCCACACAATTGACAGGTAAACAGCTTCTTGGGTGATGGTGTATTCAGCGAATTCAAGGTCAGCCCTGGCATGGAGGCGAGCACTGAAACACAACAATGCACCTCATGCATTCACCCCGGAGCACCAACTTACCTACTATACCAAGTCTGACACATTTTTTTTTTTTTTTTTTTTTTTTCTCTATCATTTAGATATTATTTATTTATTTTTTTTCTAATTTATATTTATCATATATAATTTATCAACTTTTATTCTATTTCCTCTTTTTTTTATATCAATTTGTTGCTTGCCCTTCCCGCCTCCCTACCTGTCGCTCGCCCTTTTTTTTTTTATCTATTTTTTTCTTCTAATTATATTAATTAAATAATTATTCAATTTAAAATTCCACTTGCTTCATTTAAATTATTTATTGTATAAAAGGTTTTAACACAAAAGGAATGAAGCAAATAATAATAAAAATTGTAATGAATAATGTGATTGTAAAAAATAAATTAATTTATGAAATAATATAATTTGATTTGCGTGATTGTCAGGACAAATTGAATGTCAATATTTTTTTGTCGTTTAATTTATCTTTTATAAGTTTAAAAATTTTTCTTTTCGTCAAAGTCGAGCAGGATGAAATGAATAGGAAAAACTAAAAAAAAAAAATCTAATAATAAAAAAAAATAGAGTATATTTTGAAGATAATTAAATAAAAAAAATTGAAAAATTAGAGGGTATTTAAATTACTGGCATTAATTAACCAAGAAAAAAATTTATTGATCACGAAGATAATTTGTTTCCGAGAAACAAAACTAGTCTCATCGTTTTTTTTTTTTGTTAATAAAAAATGACAACGCCTAAAAAGACCGATTTTAAAAATTTAAAACATAAATAACAAAAAAATAAAATTCTTATCAAACTTTTCAGCGAAATTGAAACAAAAAGATCGCAGGTTGGAAAAAAAAAATTTTTTTTCTTTTCATGAATAATGGAAATTAAGGAATGGAAATGAAATAATAATGAACAAAAAAAAATAAAACAAAAATTAATTATATATTTAATATAAAAGAAAATTGAAAAGCAAAAAAAAAAAAAATAAATAAATAATATAAATAATACGACAAATGATAAATGAAATAAAAAAAAATAATTAAAAAAAAAAAAATGCTTCTGTTGATAAATCTTAATTTTCTATACATTTGAATGGTGAGGCCTAACAAAAGACGGCGAAGGAAGACATTGAGCATTCTGGGATACACTTAAAGCATGCAAATCTGTTGATGAATAAATTCGCGATATAAAATTTTAATTATCACAAAAAAAAAAAAAAAAAAAATACATGAAAAAAAAATATTTTTCTTTCAAAAAAAAAAAAAGAAATTTCATGTTTAAATAATGTGGAATTTTGATGTTATTTAAATGTCACTAATGACAATCATACTGTCCAATCTCGTCATTAACAAATTATATATTTATATTTGTAAAAATTTCATTTGATATATTATTTACATAACGTGACATTTTATACAAAAGGCATATTTATGTAACTTGTGCGGTTGAGAGAAGAAGGAGGAGGCGCGAAGAACTTTGCAATTTAACGTAATGAATATAAACATTTTAATTATATTCATTTAAATTTTTTTTTTTTTTTATCATAAATGACATAACAATAATCGCTATTGTATATATTTTTTTTATACAAAGTATATTATATAAATAGTATGAATAAAAAATTAAAAAAAAAAAAAAAAAATGTATTTTTCGTTAGGATTTTATGGCTGACGTCACAATGGGAATAACACATTGACAATGAAAGATCGATTGGAATAAACATTTAATCCAACTTACCTGTCAAACTGTAAATTACGTTATATCATCAATAATATTCTGTGAAATTATTATTTTAAACTAAATTAAAAAAAAAAAAAAATTTTTGACGTAAATGTCAATTTATATTTAAATTAATATTCATGTATTTATATATAAAATTTTTTGTGTCTGATCAAGAAATACGTTGTATAGGTTTACGTAATAATTAGATAATTAATTAAAATTATAAATAAATAAAACAACATAATTGTTAAACCAAACAGTACATTTTTTGCATCATATAAAAAATGAAAATATATTAAAATGCATTTGACATTACTTAAATAATAATATAATAATAATAATAATCAATAATAAATATATACTATAACCAGAACACCTTGGCAAATAACAAATAAAAGTTAAGCAAAATAAATTTTCCCATAGAAAAATATGAAAACTTTGTTTATCAATTTAATGCAAAATTTTCATGTAATTTTTATTTTGCTTTAACTTTTTTTTTATTTTAATTTTTAGTTGTTGTTTTTTTTTTTTTTTTTTTTTCTTTTTTATATTTAAATAAATGTTTCGCGCAGGTACTGACACATTTGTCTGCTTAAATAAAAAAAAAAAAAAAAAAAAAAAATATTGTCTACTCGATCATCCATTTGGGAATTTTTTTTTTTTAATAATATTTTTTATTTTTTTTTTTATAAATTATATTGATAAGCTATTTTGTGGTAGAAAAAAAAAAAAATGTTTACTATTTATTTATTTTTTTTTTTTCGTTATTTGTGATATATGAATTATTTTTATTTTATTTCTATTTATTATGGTGGAAAAAAAATAAAATAATAGAAGTAAGTGGTGTGTGAGTGTGTGCATGTATTTGACCCTTGACCATTTGTGGAATTGCGCATAAAAATAATTGAAATAATAATATAATAACTATGAAAAATGATAGGATAAATAAAAAATAATAATAATTATTTATAAAATTAATTCCGTTAAATCAATGGCGGCGTAATTTTTTTTTTTATTGTAGCTTTGATCATCCCGGATTTTCGATTATCAACGCAGACTCATTATAAATTTTTAAATCTTTTTTAAATTTATTTTTTTTTTTTAATTAAATAATTTTTCTTTATTTTATATCTTTTTTTTTTTTATATTTATAATTTGCACGGCCAAAATGTCTAATTTATTTATAATTTTTCATTTTTTTTTTAACTTAATAATTAGGTACTTTTTTTTTATTTAGTTTGGTAACATCAGTCAAATATTTAAATCAGTCCAATATAATCGAATCGATACATTGAAATAATAAAAAAAAAAAAACAAAAAAAAAAGTTTTAATATTAATAATAATTATAATTCGAATTCAGTCCAATTCAGTCAGACACCAAAGAATTAATTCTCATTCAGTCTTTTTTTTTTTTTTTTTCATATAATTTAATAAAATTTTTGTTTATAAATTTTTATTATTTTTTTAAATAAAATTCTGACACTGTTGATAGACTTACTAGCCTAATTATCATAAAACAAGAAATAAAATTTTTTTTTTTTAAATCTTCTTTCCTTATACTCTCATCTGGCCTAATAATAAAGTTTAATTGTCAACGAATAATCGCGAATCAAAACTCATTAACATAAAGAAAAAAAAAAAAAAATAATTTAAATTTTTTAAATCAATTATTTACGTGGCCCGTTTATTAAAAATCTCAACGGCGAGAAATATAAAAAAAAAAAGGGCAACAATTATAATAATAAAAATAATATTAATAAAAATAATAATAATAATAAAAATAATATTAATAACAATTGAAAAAAAAACAAGAAAAAAAAAAAATGAAATAAATCTTTGCGAATAATATACTCAATATTTTATATTAAATTTTAATATTCACTTTTTTATTTTTTCTTATTATCTTTTTTTTTTTCATTATCTTTTTTTTTTAATCTTTTTTTTATTTATAATTTATTATTTTCAATAAAACGCCGTCCACAACGGGACAAATAATTCGCGTATATTTTTGGCCATTTTTACAGTAGTCACAATTTGTTTTTTAAATTTTTTTTAATTTAAATTTGTCAATTAATTTCTTGCAAATAAATCCTACATTAAAATATTATCAATATATCAGTTCTTTCTGTCTTTGACTACTATAAAACTGTTTATTTATTATTATTATTATTATTATTTTTTTTTATAAACTTCCATAATTTAAAGCTTCATTCTCCCGAGTGTTGCACCCATAAACCATTTTTACCCAAATTCACATTTTAAATTAAATTTCTTTTTAACTAATCAATCTCTCACATAACCCTATGATATTTAACCTATCGTATTTTATGAATTAAATAAACGTGTTTTTTTTTAAATTTTTTTATACGCGTGTGTGTTTATGGAAATTGTGTGTTTATGTGTAATTGAGATATATCCATGCACAAATATTATCGTTACGTTATTTTAATTATTTATATTTATATTTTTTTTTTCATTTTTGTTTTTTTTTTTTTTTTTGCTGTAAAATATAGAATATATTTATGGATATTCTGTTGTTTCATGGGGAGAATATTTAATTAGATAATTAATTTTTTTTTTTTTTTTTTTTGCTAAATAAGAAGTTGATAGAAAGGATCACTCAGCCTAGTTGACTGTTCCATTTTATATCCTTCGGTTTCATCAAAGCCTTCGTGATTAATAGCTGATTTAAATTGAAATAAAATTATAAATAATTATTCCGTTTTGTGCATTACTTAGGTCTATATTAAATCAGTGAATTGATTAAGAAAAAAATTATATTTAAACAATAGTACTGCTTGGTGATGTTGATGCAAAAAAAAAAAAAAAAATTAATTATTTTTCTTTAGAGATAAATCAAGAAGGCTTTGATAATATTATTATTTTTTTTTTTTCATTTTTTTTTTTGTTTTTTTCTTATGAAAGTTCTACTAAAATATATGTTGTATGTATTCGGCTATATATTGTATTTGCTGGCTATTTCATAATTATTTTTACGGTTTATTTTTTTTTATTTTTTTTTTTTTACTCAGTTTAACTGTGGACTGTGCTGTGATTTTGAATTGAATTTTTTTTTTTTTTTTTTATTTATTATCTATTTGTTGATTGTTGAAAAAAAAAAACGGTAGTACGATTGGGGGGTTATTTTTTTTTTGAGAAACGTCGAACGTTATTGAGACACATTTGGGCGGCACGATAACACGTAACGATAATTTTTTAAATATTTCAAATTAGTGGTTATATTTAAAAAAAAAAAAATATATATATTTGTCAGTGGGTAAGGTACTTTATGTGTATATTATCCCCGAAATATATTTCAACGAAAAAATAAACACACACTTCTATTTATAAGAAGACTATCTAGGTACCCCGTTTTTTTTTTTTTTTTTTCTTTAAAGCATATTTATCTTGGAATGAAATATATTAAGATAAAATATATTATTTTACAATTGCATCACCAACATCGATTAATCGTGAAGTCCTTTAAATATTTTTTACATCTGAATTATAAATTTTTTTTTTTAAATTAAATTTATACTGTACTTCACGATATTCGAATTAAAAAATTTCTAATTTTTCTCATTTTTTTTTCATTAAAAAAATTCATTACTATAATTTTTTTTTTTTATACTTTCGAAACAAGTAGAAATTTCGATTTTTTTTTTATCAAATTTTTTTTTCTTTCTTTTTGCACACAGTCTTTATATTTTTTTAAAATTTTTTTTTGTTAAAAACATGTAAATGTCTCTTCTTAAAGTTAAAGTTGGACGAGTTATTTTTTATTTATTTTTTTAATATTTTCAATAATTTTCTTCCACCAAACTGGACCCTGAATAACAAAAGTCCATAACGCATTTATTTATAGTCGCGCCGACGACGAAATATTATATATTTCATTAAAAAAAAAAAAAGAAATAATTAAAGAAACAAAATCTATTATGAAATTCAATGTGGAATTGCTTGAATATTTCATAAATATAATGGGGCAAAGGAATGTGCGTGTCTGTCAATGTTATAATATATATGAAATTTTCTTTTTTTAAATTTAAAAATATATTATAACACGACAAAGGAGGAATCATCAGAAAGTTCAACCTTAAGTGATCATCCCCCAATTTCAGACTTAAAACATCCTTTGATCTGTATCGCACTCGTAGAGGCACTTTTCATTAAAATCATAATTTTTTTTTTTTTTTTTCTTAATTTTCCTACACATTTTCTTTCATTATATATTATTACTTTTAAAATTTTTTAACTCCTCTCTTTTATTTTTATATAAAAAGAAAGGAAAATAAAAAAGAAATAATATAATCTAAATATAATTTCACGATTGATGTCGTGTTGATTTCCTTCGCCCCATTTGTAAGCTTTATTTTTGCCTACGATGATAAATGCTCTTGTGATTGTTGAGACTGTTGAGTGTACGAAATACTTTGTTACACATAACACAAAGAGCACTGTTGAGTGGTTGAAAATGTTGTTGTTCTTTGTGTCGTTTCAAGGTGAGCTTTGTTGATAATGTTTTACCACAAACATCACAAGTGTAGCATATTCCTGGTGGCATTAAACTGTTGTGCATTGGATGTGATAATCGCATTGCAAGTATTGCTGATGGTGGACCTTTTAATATTTAAAAATACGCGCGAAGATGTTTTTTTTTTTTTTTTCAAAATAGAATATATAATTTAAAAAACAAAAAAAAAAAATAAATTAAAAAAAATTTATAGATTAAATAATTAAAATAATTAAAATACAGGCAAAAATAGAAAAAAAAAAAATAAATAAAAATATAATAATAATACAAAAATTAATTTAAATATAAATTTAAAAAAAAAATAAATAAAAAGAAAATTATTACATGATAATTAAAAAAATATATAAAAAAAAAATAAATAAAAATAAAACCAAGCACCGTTTACATTGATCCCAATTAGAAAAAAAAAAAAAATTATATCCGTTTACGAACCAATTGACGTGGAGGAGGTGGACACACAGATAGATAGCCACGTGTGGATGGACCCCCAGCGTAAATCCGTTTGTGAAGGTAGTAGTAGGTACACACAGAACAATGACGAACCAGAGCACGTATAGCCGAGCGAGCGGGACCGGGAACAAACAAGAACAAAGATACGACTGTACATTAGTAACGTAGCTAGTAAATTCTATACAGGGCATTAAGGGCTGTTATCAATTTGGGTAAAATAAATAAAAAAAATAAATAAATAATTAGTTGGTTATTATTGTTTTTAGGGACTCTCTCTTTTTTTTTTTTTTATTTTCTCTACTACTACTATTTATATTTTTTTGCTCTTCATTTATTAATTATTACTTTTTTTATATTTTTTATCAAAAAAAAAAAACTTAATTTTCATAATATTATTTTTCATATCAAGGGAATATAATTTCGCTAGTAATTAATTTTTATTTATTTATATTTTTTTTTTTATTGATATTGTATTTTTTTTTTTTTGCTTTTTATTACGCTATAAAACAATGGGTGACATCGGCTTAGCTGACACTCGAAGCGGTGGGTTTGACAATTCATTATTATGCTGATATAAAAAATTAAATTAAATATAAAAAAATATATAAAAAATTATAAAATAATATTAGTTGTTATAATAATAATAATAATAAACAAGGCTCTGGGCTCTGGTTTGTCATTGATCATGGTAATGTGACTCGTGTCAACGATAACCAATCACACTCGAGAGAGGGGCGAGGAATTAAAAAAAAAAAAAAATCATTAAGAATATATGCACGTTAATTTTTTATTATTATTTTTTTGTATCATTACGTGTTGCTCATTTGTCATTGATATTATTTAATTTTTTGTTAATCTGGGTGTATTTTGAGACTGAACTTTATTGAGTTAAAAGAGGCCAGATTACCACTGTCAAGTGATACGACCAGCGAATAGTCAGACAATTCTACACCACAGAGTTTTATTTCAAACTAGTTGTAGTTTTTATTTATAAAACTTTTATTAAGAAATTAATTTACTTATCATTGTTTAGTATTAACTCAATCAAGTTTTAAATGTTTTTTTTTTTTTTTTTTTTAAATACAGGAAGCAGATTTATATTGACACAAGCAACACGCAGCGATATAAACAAATGTTTTTTTATTTTTTTTTTATTTGTTTGCCAGAAAAGACAATTTGTCGACGGGTTATCAGATTTTTTATAATGATTAATTAATTAATTTATCATTCAACATACCATCAACATAATCCCACACAGGTCTGGAGAAACAAATGAGGAAAATTATTTATATAAATTTTATTTTTGTTATCTTTTTTTTTTTCTTTTAATTTTTAAATTTAAAAAAACAAAAAAAAAATGATATTTTTTTTTTACACCAATTATGCGATAATTAATAATATAAATAAATGAGATTAGAAAAATATTTTTCATTTTTTGCTATATCTGATGGTTTTTTTTTTTAAACTTAATTTATTTTCAATTTTAATAATTTTTTTTTTTTATTTTTATTTTTTGTTTCTTAATTACTATTAGTTAGATATTAATTTGTTTATTTATTTATTTTTTTTTCTCTTTTTTTATCGATGAATTATCAAGCTGTTAATTGCTTGGTTATAAATATAATATATATATTTGTTTTTTTTTAAGGTACAAAAGAAGAAAAAATTATTATTATAAATAATTATGAAAAATAAAATTATTGTGCATGAAATAAAATGAAAAATTCAATTACCCTGGACACCCAATGATAATTTAATAAAATTTATATAAATTTGAAAAAAAAAAATAAGAGCTTATTTTAAATTATAATTATTTATATTTCCTAAAAACTCAGGTATAAAAATGTACTATTTACACGCGCGGGTGTTTTTGAATAAGACATCAGTTATGTACTATCGCCAGTAAACAAAAAAAAAATAATAATATTAAATCTAAAGAGGAAATGAAAAGAACAAAATGCATTCGCGCTGCGATTGCATATTTATGCAATTTTCGAGGTTGGTACGAGGGTAATTTGTTGTATCAAAACAAGAGATCTCTCGTCGAGGCCATAAAACATTTAAAGAAAAAAAAATAAAATTAAAAACAATATTTACTTTATATCTCTAAATTCAAGTTAATAATATTGATGAAAAATAAAAGAAAAACTATCACAAAGTTGCACGCGACTTGAACAGAAAAAAAAACAAAAAAATGTTGTAATAAAATAAAAAGTTTAACAATATATTGGCAATAAGTTGTGATTAAAAAGTTTTTTTTTTTTTTTAATAATAATAAATAAATATTTGAAAAGCTCTAAAAGATCAATATTGTAACTATCTCAATTTTTATATTATTTTTATAAGACAATTATTTAAATTACTTTTATACTTGATATTCAATTTTTTTTTTTTACAAAAAAGCCCACTTTAATTTCCGTGCAAGTTAATAATAAAAATAATATTCCGATAAATTTTATCCTTTTTTTATTCTCATATTAAACTGAAGATAAATAAATGTTGTTTGTTTGTTTTTTTTCATTTTCTTTTCATTAAGCTACAACAATTATAAATTGAAATTAATAAAAAATATAAACACGTTTTTTTTTTTTTTTTTTCAGCTAAATATTCAACAGGAACGCACATAAATAACACGTTTTATATAAAATAAATTAAGAGTATAAACTCTGATATATATAATATAATATCTGAATTAAAATTAATCACATATTCGACCTATTTTATAAGTTTGTGATATATTATTTAATAGCGATTATTATTTTGTGGATTTTCTTTCATTTTTCTATAAATCTATATAAATATTTGTATTTGTTTTCCTTTTTTTTTTCACGGAGCTTTGAAATTGACGTGACATTGACACCACGATCATTAAAATTTTACAATTTACAATTGCACAAATAAAAATAATAATAATATAAATAAATAATAATAATAACTCGTGGTAAATCAATAATCACGTAGGTACACAGTGCAGTTTTTAAATCTAGATGAAATTTAAATTCTCTTTAGTTATATATTTTTAAAATAATAATAACAATCGGCATTATCGGAATGAAAAAAAAAAAAAATATATTAATCGATCTATGATCGATATCCTCAAAATAACCAAATACATTAGAATATTTTTTTTTTTTTGCTTTTTCTTTCATAAAAATTCATAAATTGAATTTTAGCATTTTTTTTTTTTGTTTTTTTTTTGTTTTTTAAATTTTTTTTACGACTTTCATTTAAAAAAAATGAAATTATCTAATTAATGAATGCCATAATTTATATATCAATTAATAAAATATTGAAAATTAAATAAATGATAAATTTTTTTGAAGAAAAAAAATAATGTAAAATTAAGTAATTATTAAAAAATTTAGTGTAGATGTTAAATAGTCAATATTTGAAGGCACAATAATGGTAATTAATGAATGGATTATTGATTAATAATAAATCATCCCATTCTTTGATAATGTTGTTGTTGAATAAATGTCTGCTCCTGGATCTCTCTTTCACGTTGTTGTTCTTCTTCCTTGCGTTGTTGTTCAATTTTACCATGTTGACGATGATAGATGCTCTTGTGATTTCTCAAACTATTGAGACTGGAATAAACCCTCTTGCAGATGTTACAGATTGGTTCCTTGCTTGGCCGGGTATGTACGTTCTGTATGTGCCTCTTCAAACGAGTTAACGAGGTCAGGTTTTTGTTGCATGGCTCACATCGAAACTCATCGGTTGCGCTGCTGCCGGCCAACAGACCTGGCGGCAGAACCATACACAGGGTTACTTTTCATGTTTTTTTTTTCTATCAATTTTTTTTTTTTCTTATCAATTTTTTTTTTTTTTTTTTACTTTTTCTATTTACTTTTTTATTTAGTTATTTTTTTTTTTTTATGAGGTGCTTATCCTCCTCGTCTCGACGCGTCATCATTTAATTTTTACGTCATTTTTTATATTTTTTTTTCAATCATTTACCGTTAATTTTTGTGCACCTCTATTTATTTTTATTTTCACACCATCACCCCGACAAACCGTATATAATCCAATGCATCAACAGCATTATTATTATAATATTAAAATTAATTTTTTTTCGAGCATTAATTATATACATAAAATAATATTTCTCCGCTCGATCTCATTGATTTAAATATTCATTCAGTTACCCTTGAAAATTAATTTTTTCGAAGAGTATTATATGAAAAAAAAAATAGCAATAAAATTAATTTACGTAATTAAATAACTGTAGCAAAAAAAAATTTAAATTAATAATCAAATTTTTGAATGTAAAATTGAAAATAAACTCTTCGAAAAATTTACGAGTATTGAATTATTATTGCAACGAGTCTTGTGGGAATAATTATAAATAATTTATATATTTTTTTTTTAGCAATATATATATTTATATAGTAGAAGCGTGCAAGCATAATCCAACAAGTCCAGCAATCAATTGAGAACGATGGGCAATTAGTGTATCAGAACACCAGATGATGTCCACATACGTTGATGCAATTATTATTAATATTAATATTATTATTATTATTATTTACAGAAAGAAAAATATTAGAATTAAAATAGAACTTAATTACGTTGAATAGATATATTAATTAAAATTAATTAATTAATAGAATGTATAAATATGTACAGGTATGAATTTTTTTATTTATTTTTTTTTAATTTAAATAATTTTTTATTGTGATGAATTGATGCGATGATAGATGAAATATTGATGGCAATTTAAAGATGACTTATCAATAAAAAAAAAAAACAAAAATCAATGAGTAATTGACTGTTTATAATAATAACTGTTATTATCATTTGATATTTCATTTTTATATTTATTTCAACTGGGTAATAATACGCGGTTAAGATAAGCATAACAAGCAGTATATAATTATGTTTTTTTTTTTTTGTTCATTTTTATTTTATAATAACACGAATTAAAAAATTGGCTCAAACGCGATTTATTATTTATTATAAAGTTGTTGTTTATTTAGTATATATTTTTTAAATTGTAACTTTATTTTTATACATTTATTATTTATTTTTTTATGACATAATTATCTTTGATCTATCAGAGAGTGATGTACATTTTTTTTTTTTTTTTTTTTCATTATTTTACTTTGATAAATTATTATTTTATTAATTGTTTAATTAGAGAGTTGCACAAAGTGATAATATTAAAAAAAAAGACACAGTCTTTTTTTTAGTTTGTTTTAAATGAAAATTTTGGAATAACAGCATGGCATATAAAATAAATAAATAATTAATGAATAATTATTTAAAAACATGTTGTTTAATTATTTTTACGTTATTTTTTAGCATGATATTGACTTTTATGACTAATTAAACTATTTCTTGATTTATAATTACGTCCACAAAGATCACAAACAAGTGATTGTGGTACATAAAAATGTGTATCAGCAAGATGTCTTTGTAATGACCATGCTCTTGAAAATGATTTATTACAAAATTTACAATATGTACCAGTTAAATTACTTGGTCGTTGTTGTAATAATACTGTGTTATTATCATTATCATTATTAATTGATGAATCATCATTAATATCATATTTATTGTTTAATTTATTTGTTGTTGTTGTTGTTAAATTTTCCATATCTTGATATTTAATATCATCTTCCAATAGACAATTATTAATTTCATCTATTTTTGGTGACATTGGCTCATCCTTGAATGTTATATCATCTGTTATGTCATGTAGTAGATCAATTATTGGTAAATCCTGGTTGACTCCATCGTATTCATCACGTCGATTATCAATTGTTGTTGTGGACTGCCAACCCCCATCCTCCCCAACGACCTCCCGGTCTGCAACCAAAGAGGAGGGGGGGCTCAGTCCAACCAATAACTCTTGTCAAATTTTTTTTCAGCTTTTTTTTTATTTTTTCATTTATTTTAATTTATTTTAATTTAATCAAGTTTTGACAAGTAATATATATTTATATAATAAATATAATAGTTTCTAAATTAATTAAATTTTTAAATTTTAAATTCAATTTATTTTGTGGTTCTTTTAATTTGAAAAAATAATATATATATTACTTGCCAATTTTAGTGTTTTTAAAATTTTTTTTTTATATCATGCAGGTAATTTTTGTTTAAATTAAATAGTTTTTTTTTTTGTATTTTAAATTAAGTGACTGAAGTAAATCCCATTAATTATTCAAATGATATACAAATTTACCCTATCAAAATTTAATACAAAAGACACACAAAGACATATTTATATGAACCCCTTGTGATATATAATTATAGACCTTGGACGTGATATTATAAAATAGAAAAAAAAATATTACTGTTAAAATTTATGGTAACAAAAATATAAAATTTTTGGGAGTGGCATAGAATAATAAAATGAACTAAAAAAAAAAAAAAGAATTTTTTTCTCAGTGACAAATAAGGAAAATAAAAATGAAAAAAAAAAAAAAAAGGGACTATATGTGTATTACTATCTATGTTCATAAAATTTATTATACTGTATAACGCCTGTGCAAGATGGGATGTCAATACAGCGAACAAACCCAACCACTACACTGAGGATAGTTCTTTGCAAGATTTTACCCGGCTGGTTACCCTGACAACGCTATAACCCCCCTGTTAAAACCACCAACCACCCACAAGGACATGGGGGGTTTCTATATAAAAAGGAAAGAAAAATCTAACGGTGAAATAAGAGAAAAATAATAATCATGTGAAAATATTATATATAAAAAAAAAAAGAAAGAAAACACGGCGATATGAACTTGAACGGGGTCGTAACCTACGATGCGTATTATTCTTAATAACCATCCCCCTTATTTATTTTTTTATTTTTTTTTTCCTTTATTTATATAACATATTTTTATACGTATATTTTTTTAGGATGATATGACTGATGTTGACTATAAGCTTATTGCAAAATTGTTGAAACAATCAATAAGGTAAATTGTAAAAAAAAAAAAAGGTTTATAAATTATTTAAATAATTTTTTTGGACAAAAAAATTACTGGGTTTTTATGGATAAATGTTTTATGAAATCAACAGTTTTTTTTTTTGATTTAAAGTTTAATTTTTGAAGGGCTATCTGAGGAAGGATAGAGTGAAACCACGACTACAGAATGTAGTCAACTAAACGACTGACTGCACTGACTACAACCGAAAATTTTGTGACTTTATAAATACACATGAGAGTTACACCATGACTTCAAACTTGGATAGTCTCTCGTTAATTTTATTATTTTTTTTTAATGTTTAATTTAAAAATAAATATCAAAAAAGTGTAATTTTATGATTTTGTGAATTTAAAAATGAATAAGATTGATAAATTAATAAAAATAACTTGTCAATTAATAATCTATGTTTGAAAGAAAATTTTAATTATTATTTTGAAAATTTAATATGACAATTTACTAAATATTCAAAAGAATTAAAAGAACTATGTAAATTTTTAATTCAACAAATATCATAATTAAGTAATTTTATTTTCCAACTTATATATATTATTATTTATAATTTTTATGATTTTTTTCAATGACAGATTGACACTGATTGAATCAATTGAACTATGGACTCGAACAAAAAATAAATAAAAATAAAATAACTCGACTAAAAGATAAGAAAACATTTAAAAAGCAAAAAGAAAAAATAAATATATACATGTATAAAAAAAATATATAAAAAAATAATAATTATTAATAGTTACTTCATGAAGAAAAAAAAGATAAATAATTTGGTATAATGATTAAATATTGACTAATCTCAATTAAACAATTGCGCAATAAATTTTTAAATTAAATTTTATAATAATCTATTAATTTATATTAAATGCAAGGTCAAAACAAGTTCATTTCAAAATGATAGCACAATTGTATTTACGAAAACAAACAGCTAGACCTGGGCGTCACTGATAACTGCATATATTTAGAGATAAAAAGTTTTCGGGGCCATTCGCGTTGTTTACAATTGAATAAAAAAAAAATAAAACCGTATCCAAAAAATAATATTTAAAAATTAATATCAAATATATGTCATTTATTCACGTGAAAAATATTATTCGTTATGTGTCCTTGAATTTTGACAGTCAGTATTTAAGCATATAATTCCTATACACAGCTAATTTATTATCACCGAACATAACCTTCAATTTGTGTCAAAAAAAAATTATAAAATATAATTGTTAAGTTGACTTTCAGTATACATTAAATTTTTATTTATAAATATATAAATTTAGTACTTATATTTTTTTTTGCAATTTTAAATTTAAAAAATTTTAACTGTAAATTAGTACATGACGCTTCCGTCAGATGGTGTTATGAGTTTCTTGGAAAAAAAAAATAATTTTTATATTTATCTATTTGTATATTGTGAATATTCTTTTTAATTTTTTTTTTATTCCATTAGAACGAGATGTTATTTCTGGCTGTAAATAAAAAAAAAAAAAATCATCCTTTTCTTCCGATTCTCGGTCGAGAGAATATATATATATACGACAATCTAAATTTTGGTTTCCGAGGTCAGGAAAGATTCTTTCTCATTGACACAATCATCCCAAATCCAACACAAACATGTATATAAATTATGACGATTTTTTTTTTTTCCTACTTTTTTATTTCTTATTTTTTTTTGTTGGCAAATTATATTTTTGTTTGTCGACTCTTGATTGCTAAACCATTGCTAATGTCAATATGATAATATACAAAGAATTTGCAAATAAAAAATGTCTACCCAAATAATAATTAATGAAAAATAAATGTTAATGTTATTTCGTAATCGGTGCAATCACACTTGAATATTTTTCTTTTCAAAATAACACGTCCTTGAAATTAAATCTATACTTTGTGGCCTTATAGATGTGTAATCATCTGAATTACGTCATTGGGTATCAAATAATAATAAAAAAAAATCGCTAAACATATAAAATTTGATGAAAAAATAATTATAAAATTAATTATCAAAAGTTTTATCATTTTTTTTTCAAATGTAATTCAAATTAATAGATTTTTTTTTAATTTACAAATGGAAATAAATACTTGAAAAATTAAACGTGCATATATTTTTTGAATCTCAAGTGTATCGCGCTATTTTTAAAAAATTTTTTACAACAGGTTATACACGAAAAAAAATAAATAAAAAATAAAAAATTGGCGAGGAGGAGCAGTGAGAAACATTGACTAGTCGTTTCAGTGTTTTAAAAACAATTTTTTTTAGTTCAAGTTAAAAATAAATATCGGGTGAATAAATATCTCAGTTGTGGTACATACTAATAATAAAAAAAAAAAATAATAATAAAACCAGCTGATTAGCGAATTTCGACGAATAAAAATATAAAAAAAAAAATAAGAAAAAAAAAGACTAATGAAATAGGAATTTTATTGAAAGAAGTTATTGATCCCTGTCAACTAAAAAATGCATCATCATGAAATTTCTTTTTAAAACTTTCTTTTTTTATATTAATTTTTTATTCAACATTTTTGCTATCCACATTTATACACGAGGCGTGAAATGAATTCATCGATGTGTCACCCACAAAAACTGATGTGGCAAACGCACCAATTTTTTTTTTTTTTTTTTTTCTTGTTAACGTCAACGACACCACCATATGCACGCATGCGGTTTAAAAAAAAAAAATATAATATTTAACAAAAAAGTGAATATGATAAAAATGCACGAGTTGGCAAGCTAAACCTAGCAAACAAAGAAAAACATACATCCGGTTCGTCAATTTGCAGCGAAAAAATTTATAAAAAAAAATGAAAAAAATGTATATTTCTATTATTCCACGTAAACACAATTCAAGTGTTTATCAATTTTATATTTTTTTGTGAAATGCATTATCCTATCATAATTTTATTTTAAATTTATTTTTTTTTACTTGTTTGCGTAATCGCATTACGTGACGCGGTGGGGGAATTGCCGATAGAGGAAAAAAAAATTGCCAACTTTGTTGAGAATTTAATGGCAAATAAGATGGAAATAAAAAAAATAAAATAAATCAAATACAACTGAGAAATGATATAGTGAGACGCAAAGAAGCATTTATTTCTGTCAGATAACGTTTGCCGAGTGTATCGCAAAAGGCGTGCTCTATTTTTGCAGAGGTTGCAGAGGTTTCGGTGGAATTCAAATGGCGCATAAATTTATTTTTTTAGATAAAATTAAAATTTTTTATTATTATTAAAATATTTAAACAGTATTATATATACTAAAATTTAATTTAAAAAAAAAAAAAATAAACCAGACATAACAAATTGAATAAATTGATTGAATCTATAATTTATCGATGAATTAAAAATTAAATTTAGATTTTTAAAATAAAAAGAGATACTAAATATATAAAAAATTCTGAATATTAACTGATAGGTAAAATGCTAAACGACAAATAAAAAAAAAACAACGATATCTTGTATTTTGACTTTTAAATAATCCCAAATTGCCAACTGATAATAAAAAAAAAAAAAAAAATTTCAAATTTATTTTTGCATCTAAATAACATTAACTAATTTTTATGAAAAAAAAAATTAAGTTAATTTTAATTTTTTGTATTTTCTAGTATAAAAGGAAAAATAAATTATATAGAAAAAAAAAAATAAAATATTGACAATAAAATATTGCGTAGAAAAAAAGTCATTGAACGGACCTTGTCGCTGACTCTCTTTAGTCGCAATTAAATGTCTAATAATTTAAATGAAATGATGCAAAAAAACGTGAGTTGGGTAGGCTATGTCCAAGGCCATGGTGAGATATATTTAGAATGATTATTTGAGACCCCCAAATAGAACGAGAAAAAAATTAAATAAATAAATAAAAAATACTTATGCAAAGAATCATTTAGTCCCCTGAGAGTGGCATGTATGCTCGGGGTTACGATATGAGGTAAACCTTGAATTTTAGTGGATAACATCTGCTTTGTCTTATCGAAGTTGCCCCCTGATAAATTTCTTCTTTTTATTTTGTTATTTTTTTTTTTTTTTTACAGTACTAACCTAGCATAAGCCAGACGTTCAAATATTAATTCGACAACCGGGACCACACCTGAATTTACTCAGTGTCTCGACATGCCTATCTCATATATTTATCATAAATTTTTTTTAAAAATAAAATTACTTTTTCATAGAAGCAAGGACACTATTCACATTTTTTTAAAAAAAATTTAATATTTTTTCATTTACATCAACACGCAACACAATCCACAATCGCAAATTTATATTATTTACATAAGTGTAAATTTTTATTTTTCATTATCCACTAAATTAAATCCCAAGTCTATAATTATTATTATTATTATTTTATAAAATTAAAATAACATATTATGTTAATTAATTTGTTTAAAAAATAAATACATTATGTAATTATTTCGAAAATCATTAACGGGTCAAAATTTAATTAAAAAAAAAAAATTTGCAAAAATGATGAAGTTGATTAATTTAATAATTATTAATTATATTTTCTTGTCAGACACAAAAAATTGATGTTATATAATTTTATATTTATAAAAATATATTCTTTTTTTTTTTTTGGTAATTTATAATTCATGAATAGCACAATGCTACGAATAATTAATTACAACCAGTAGCCATAAATTCCTAACGTTTGCAAATACATTTAAAAAAAAAACAATGGTATAATAATGATAATTATGTTTAAATAAAATTAAAAAAAAAAAAATAAATTGACACGTTGATTTGCATAACACGAAGGTCACCTTGATTTGGTAATTTTTTTTTTTTTTTAACGGGACAAACAACACATTGATACAGAGAAAATAAAAAAAAAAAAAAAGTTGACAAATTGAAAACAGTACGAGCACGCCACGATAAATTATATCTCAATGATTAGTTAATGATGCTCAGTAAATTGAATTAAAATATATTCATATAATTTATATATGTATATATAATAATTTTAAATATAAGGAAAAAAAAAAAAAATTAAAAAATAATAATAAATAAATTAATATTTACATTTTTAAAAAAAAAAGAAAAATTATTATTAAAATTAAAGTCGAGAGTCAGAGCTAGATGTATCGTCTAACGGCGATAATATACAATGTTAATAATTAATATTTATTTATTTATATTTTTTATTTTTTTTTTTTATATATTTATTTATATAAAATATTTTTTTTTAGCATAGTATTAGCCTACTACCGCCGCTGCGACGTCACCTTTGCCAATGTCTTATAAAGCGCTTCATCATTTATGTATTTGTATTTCCTTTTTTCATATATTTTTTTTTTTTCATTATTTTCTTCACATTCTAACGGTTTTATATATATATTTTTTTTATATATATATATTGTGTCATCGAGGTGACGACGCCTTGAAACGGTCTAAAATTGTACAGTGATGCCAAACTCATGGATTTTAATTTTTTTTTTTTTTAAATATTTTGTTTTTTCATTTTCATAAGTCACAACTTTTATGTATACGCCAAATTTTGAGCCTGATGATAACGCGAACTTGGTGGTTCAATGACGAATAGAGATTATCTCAAGTGCCTGATAATAATTTTAAGCTTCCCCTCTTTTTTTTTTTTTACATTATTTTTTACTTCTTGGCCTTGGAATTTATAATGTCACCGGTCAAATTGCAAAGTGCTAAATAATTTTTTTTTTTAAATTAATAATAAGACCTTGATAATTATTTAATGAAACCTTGATGATGTTAGAGACAAATTAATAATTAATATAACAAATATTATTTGAATGATAAAATCAATTACTTCAATGATTATTTCATAATTGATATTGAAATTTTTTTATCGTGTTTATTCTTATTTTTTTTTTTCGATCAACATTCTCTTATCGCGGCTGTCAAAATTAAGGAAAGTTTCAAGGAAAAATAAAAAGAGAGTTTGTTTGATCATTGAGATGCTTATAGAGCATTATCATTTTAAATTTGCACTGAGTTTGATAAATTCTATTCATATCATATTATCCACCAAGTTGATGAAATAATTATAATAATTTTTTATATATTAAATTTTGTATTTAATGAATTTTGTGATAAATGCAAAATGTGATGATTTTAAATGTTGATAGAATGATGATTTTAATGATTTTGAAACGCATGCCAATTAGGAGAAAATTTTTTTTTTTAATTTTTTATCGAAGCAGAGACAGTAGTGCTCTTTAACCGCAACCAATTATGTTTTTTTTGTTTAAATAAATTTTGAAATTTTGTTTTATCGTATAAATTTTGATGAAAAATTTTGATGTTGTTGTTGTTTTTTTTTTTTGACTTTGAACAATATATTTGTTAGTTTGATATAACTGCACAAGTCATACAAGTGACTAAATTAGACCGTAACCAGTGCATTGACAGGCTATACACCTCATGCCCTGTCATACAATGATCGTCAATATGTAATAAGAGAGCAATAAAGTAAATATAGTGTAGCGAGGAGTGCCCTTGTAAAAATCAAAAGAATGACGTTTTTATTTTCTTTTTTTTAAAAAATACTTTTTCTTTTTTGAAGTTATATATACAAGCGTCGTTTATTAATGTGACACACGTAAAAACGAGGAGGAAAGTCACTTAAATAACTTTTTTAATAAAAAATTTTTTTCTTTTTTTTTTTTTCATAAAAACTATAGCCTAATATATTATTGATAAATATATATGTGATTTTATAATATATTCTTGTGATTTTATCGGGCGATAAATTTAAAAAAAAAATAAAAAATAAATAAAATTTAATTAATGCGAAAAAAAAAAAAAAAAGAGAGCATGAAATAGTGCTCTTACCTTGTGATGTACCTGCAAGATCTGGTGTTTGTAGTCCATGGCCTAAACCTGGAAATTTCACTATTGTTAAACGTAGTGACATATTGTTCATGATAAAATTTCAAACAACTGCCTATACGCAATTTCACAATTAATATAAAATAATAAATAAATAACGAATAATTAAATAAATAAAAATTGGTCTTGTGCGTACAGGCAAGTTGTGATAAATTATGAAAAATATAAATTTACCTGATAATGGATTATGATCTGTTGTTAATGCAGCCATACTAAAATTAAAACTTCCAGGTGTTGATGTAAATAATTTACTTTCAGGCATATAACTTGGTGTTGATGGATGTTCAGGTGGTTCATGATCATGTTCATTACTACTTGCTGATGCTGGTGGTCTATCTGATGCTGCTGCTCCCGAATCAGATGAATCTTCATTATGTCCACTTATACCACCATTACCACCAGTTAATTCAAGAGGTTCACATTTTATACTTTCTTCAATACGACTATTTTCATCATGTATTCCATTACCTTCAATTTTATTTGATAAATGATTTTTAACCATTGAAAAATCAGTTGGTGTTGCATCATTATTATTTAATGGTGGTGATGGTATTCTTGATCTTTTTATTGTATCATCATGTATATCATCTGGTGAACGTCTTTCATTTCTACGTATTTGTGCACGACGTAATAATTGTTGTACTGTTGTTGGTGTTGGTGTATTGGGTGTTGGTGGTGAACCACCACGTGGAAAACCTTCATCTGACATTTTATCATGTGGTGTTGGTGTTGATTGTGGTACATTATTATTATTGTTAATATTATTATTATTATTACCACCACCACGTGCTGCTAGTGCACGTACCTGTGATAGCTAAACACATTGCAAAACATCATTTTTCATAGAAATTCATTTTAGCTTATTTAATCATTTTCTTTCTTTTTTTTTTTTCATATATATTATTGGCTAGGTTATATTTGCTTGACCTATGGCAATTTGCAATAAATTAATCAAAAAAAAACTGAGAATAATTTTATAAAATTAAAGAGAAAAAAAAAAAAGAATGAGCTCAAAGAAATAAAATAAAAAATAAAACATGTCTCATCATCATATTTGAGATAAGAAAAATTCAGTATTTTATCAGATCGTTTAGAATGATGTGTTGGCATTAGGGTTTAAATAAAAATATATATATAGATAATATATATATAAAAAAAAAAAAAGAAATTTATGATTGTTTTATTATATTATTTTTTGATTTAGCAAAAGATAAATATCTCACCTCGTCACGGTCGCTTGAATCAGCTTGTTGAGTTAAACCAGACACCCTCAATACCTCGGCTGTTTTGAGAAAACTACTTAGTGATCTTTGATGCACATTGACTTCTCCATGATAGATGAATTCAACGAGTGCATGCAAATCACTAAATGCTACATCTTGAAGTACTATCACCGGATGTTTGCATGGTGTACTCTTTTTATTTTTTTGATAAATAAAATATATATTAAAATTTAAAAATAAATGTTATGAATTATAATTATTAATATTATTTAAATAAAAACCTTGAGCAATTCACGAAAGTATGGACTGCATGCTGATAAAACAACACGATGTGCCTTGAGACTTTTACCATCACAAGCAAGTGTGACATCAACAAAATCTTCATCATCACGAAGATTTTCAAATGCTGATGTTATACTGCTCTGGTAATTATTCCATCGCAGACAAAAATGCTGCGTATCTACCATCGTTATGTCTATTCACCTGCAACAAGTTAATCAAAAACTCATTTTAATAAATTTATTATTATTTTTTACAATTTATTTTAACAAATAAAAACTACTTTGCATTCAATGCCAAATTTCAGATAATAAAAAAAATAAAAATACAACAACTGCACTGTCTATTTTGTTATTTAAATTTAGGCAAAAGTTTTTTTTTTTTTTTTTCACTAAAAAATATATAATATGAACAAAAAAAAAATATAAAAAAATAGGTCGTCAATCTGGCGCCGAGCCAGAAAATACGATGGCCAGTTACTTATAAAACTGCAAGTACGAAATGTTAACTGATAAGTATACTATCTCTCTTGGGCGAATATGATAAAAAAAAAGAAGAAAAAAAAATCTGTTTAAAATTATTTGTTTATCAATCGAAAAATTAATTTTTAATCGTCATATTTTCTGTCATGTTTTTCAACTATTAAACAATGATATTTGTTTAATTTATATTTATTATTTTGCAATTTATAATTTCACAATTTCATTGTGCTTATTAAAATTGATAAAAAAAAAAATTTATTTAGCTTGTTTTATTTCTTTTTATATTCTGTTATCTACGATTTAACCAGCAGACATATTATCCACAATCTTTTTTTTTTTTTTAAAAAAAAAGTTGTATATCTTTTTAAGCCGAAAAAATAATTACAAGTGTTAAAAAATTGAGTAGTCTATGTGTATTAATTTTGATAACATTTGCAAGATTGTATAACGAGTTAAATTTTATGATAAAACACTAATATATAAAAAATAGAAGAAAAAAAAAAAAGTTGAGTATATAAATTGTACACACGCGACACAAAGATACAACCAGTTTTTTTCCACTTAATAACTTAATAATAAAAAAATATTATTTGCTTTCTCGAACTCATGACCTTTCAATAAAAACACATTAATTAAAAAAAAAAAAAAAAATTGTTATTAATTATTAAAACTAATTCAAAAATAAAAGCGCTAATTTTGATAATTTATTTAATTTATTTATTGTTAAAAAATACCTCATGTAAACATAATTAAAATCTATTAAAAAGCACTTTCACTACACTGTTGTTATTTGTCATTCATTATCAGATGTTTTTATGTATCAATTGACATGTGCAAATAACAGATGTGTAAAATTGAAATTTAAAAAGATAAAATTAAAAAAAAATTTTATAAATTGTCTCTATGATCTATCACTGATGCCACCAGAAAGACAAATGATGATGAAAGAAACAAAGCTTACAATAAACTGGTCTTTGCTATAAAAAAAAAAAAAAAAAAATCGTCTACTTTCTTCTTTATCAATATACAACGCCACCTTGCAAAAATGCGCACATTATAAAAAGTCTTATAAATTCCTTTGTGACTGTCTCAAACGATATCACTCTTTCTAGAAACAAGAAAAAAAAAAATAATAATAAATAAACAATCTACAATTTATTATCCTTTTGTATAAAAAAAAAAAAATTTGTTTTTAGTTTTTTTTTTTTTTTTTCTATTTGAACAATGAAATAAACAAAAATAAAAAACAGTCAACTGTTGGATTTTATTCAAGTCACGTGATTGATTGTTGTTGTTATTTTTTTTTTATGTATTAAAATTAATAAAATAAATCAGTATGTAAATTGTAATAAATCACAAAGTAATATAATTATTTTTCCATATTGTCAATTATTGTAAATATTATTAAAAGTTTACCTATAACAAACAAAACGTCAAAAAAAAATGAAAAAAAATAATTGTATTTTTCCCTAGCTGAACATCACTTAAATTATATTTAATAAATTTATTGAAATAATATTAAACAAACCAATTGTTATAAACAAATTTTTTTATATAAAAAAAAAAAACACAATTGTCATGTAATAATAAAAAGTATAAAATTTGTGCGACTACCCATGCCTCACCAGTCACGACGGAGGAAAGGAACTAACCCCCCGTAAACGTCACAACCGAAAACTGTCGGTCTACTTTTTTCTCCTTACGTCTCTTCGTCGGGTCCACACCGGCAACTTGTATGTATTCGGGGGCCGAACATACGACTGATCCCCCGGAACCAACCGAAAACACACGAAATCCCTCACAGTCGACCGGGCTCCCGAAAGATAGAGCACAAAAAAAAAAAAATAATAAAAAGTAAAAAAAAGCACACAAGAGAAGGGAGAGAATATATAAAAAAAAAAAACAATCTCTATGCGATTAAAAAGTGGGGAAAAAAAAATGGAAGAAGAATACAGATAAATGTGAAATTGTGAGTAAAAAAAAAGTTGGTAAATTTTAGAGAGATAATTGTGCGGGTTAACTTACTCGATGAAACGCGCGGTAAACATATCGTCAACACAACGTCACTGACGACAGGACGAAGAACCGTCGTCGAGTGAAGCCACGAGTATATTTTCACAGGGAAAAATCTACAAATGAAGAAAATTCTTACGCGCAGAAGCTATTCCCCAACAAAAAGTAAGTCATTTTCATATGGTTTTTTTTTTATTTATCCAAAAACACCTGAGGCTTTCAATGTTAAATTTTATTTGAAAATAATTGTACGAATGGATTTGCATTTTCATGATAGTTATTAATATATTGTTTGTCATTGAAAAAATTATGGAGTAAAAAATAAAAAATATTACTAGAAGGAAAAAAAAGTTTTGCTCGCCTCGAGGAAATTTAAGCCGGCAAGTATCTCGTTTCACGAGGCGGCTAATACAACGTCCGGAGAGACGGAACAAGAGAGACTTGTATATAGAGATCCCCGAATCGTTGAATTTTTTTATTTTATTTTTTTCCTTGTTCTGGCAGTTGGGGAGCGATCTGGACTAGAAAAGGAGGGAAGCCACAGAGACGAGAATGAAAAAAAAAATATATAAAACTTAAGATGAAATGGGGAAAAAAAAAAATTAGCGACGAATAGTGTAGAGAAGAAGTAAAGGGAGAAAGGAAAAAAGAGTTAAAAAAAAATATAATTCTCAAAGGTTGATGGGGATATATATACGAGTATTTGAGTTATGTGGTTTTTGATGATGGTAGTGGTAGAGGGATCGAACGGCACCTACCGGTTTGCAAAATAATATATTTTGTGCAAAAATCCAACGTAAAAAGGGTCCACCAACGCTATAAAATTCAATTTTATTATTTTTTTTTTTTTTTAATATGTATGAGACATCTGTTGTAATAAGTACACACTAAAAAATAGTGCGTACGCAGTCTAAAAAAAAAAATGTTATTCTCATCTAAAAAATTAAAGGAGAAAATTGACGAGGGGAAGTAATATCGCGAGGAGGAAAGTTAGATAGACCATTTGAAATGTGTGTGTGTACATTGTGGTGGGGTTAAAAGTATAAATTTTATTTTTCTATCCACCATTTGTCCTTTGCCCCACTTGCGCATCTTACCCCCATACAAATTTTATAGACAAAAAAAAAAAAAATAAATTGCGCAAACGTCAACCAATTAAAAAATATTTGAAATTTATCCTTAAATATTTTGCTAAATTATTAATTTATATATTAAAAAATTTTCGTGGTTATCCATCACGTATATTTTACCCTAAAAAATTTATTTAATTAACAACTAAAAAAATTTTTTTTTTATATTATTTAAAATCAATTAGATGCGGTTATTTTTTTGTTCTGAAAAGTGAGAAAATTGCCAATATTATATTATGTACATTGATTATTAAAAAATATAAAAAAAAAAAAAAACATTTTCCCCTAATTTTTTTTTATTTACGACATATAAAACCTTAGTGGTTGTCGTCGTCGTGACCCCACTCGATTCACCCCCTCAAAAAATCATTACGCTGTGTTCCGCGGGCTGCGCATGAACGCGGTTTTAATTCGCTACTAGAAAAGTAAAATACAAACGGTGCGCCTGGAGAGAAAGTTTCGCACAGTGCTTTTTGGCTGTATAATAATAATCATAAAAGAGGGGATATAAAATAAAAGAGAGACGCGGAAAAATGAAGATAACAGAATGAAATAAAAAAATTATCAAAAAAATATATATAAAACTATGTGTGTAATAGTAAGGACAGGTGGAGGGAGACCGAGAAGAAGGGACGAAGGCAAAGAATAAAAAACGCTATATAGAATAATCTAGAAGTAGAAAAAAAAAAATATATATAAAAAGAGGGGTTGACGATGTTGAAGAGAAGGCTTCGCTTTTTTTTTTTTTTGGCATCCTTTGCTTATTTTTTGCCCCACTATTCCTCCTCGGGTCCTCTATTGTAATATTTATTGATTAGATTCTTTAGTGCCTGGAGGAATACGCAACACACAAGTGTCTTCGGACCTCAAATTCCAGAAAAAAAAAATTATAAATATGAAATAAAATTGACGTTAAATATGGCTATTTTTTTTAAAATCTTTTTTATTAATTTTATTAGTCGGTTAATTGGCATCTTATCCACCTGGAAGACAATCGTTTTTTTTTTCTTTTATATTTATTGCTTTTTCTACTTTTAAAAGTCTCAACACACACGTACACGTTTTGCACTGGCGTACATAAGACCTTGACCGTGAAATAACATGAGTTTTGTCCTTGGGGGTGAAAATACTTGTAATACACACATTCAACGTATTGTTGCGGTATTAATATGCATCTTGTCCTTGCTTGGATATATATGATTCTTTGTCGTAAAATAAATATACAATTTGTATATTTTCTATGTTTCAAAAACGTCCGGTGAGTCAATGACGTTGTTTGTCCTTGAATGTGTTTTATTAAATACAATATATCAAAGAAACGACATTGCTTCTTTGCCAAATGCTTATTAACAAGATACAAAGAGAAAAAACACTCAATACAAAATAAGCAATGATAAAATAGCCAATGATAATATTAACCGCAAAAAAAAAAAAAAAAACTCCGGATAAATTGAAACCACAAGAAGTCATAGATAAAGATAGAACAATCCATGATAAAATAGTTCACAAATATGAATGACTCAAGTTTGAATTGAGCTAATAATATTTTATTAACTTTTTAAATTTTTCTAGTTTTTAAATTCATTAAAATTTTTATAATTTAAATAAGGAGAATTTTTTTTTTTTTTTTTTGTCATTAATCATTTTTTTTATGACTCATTTTGTCGTTAAATATTTTTCTATGAGTTATTTTATTTAGAGCTATTATTTTTACTGGTTTTTTTGTCTTGGGTCATAGTATCGTGTCACCAATATAAAAAAATATTTTTTTTTTGCTTCTTTGCTATACAAGTTTTATTTTTCAAATTAAAATTATAATTTTTTTTTTTTAACAAATATATTTTTTTTTGTTTTTTATTTTTCAATTTTTATGTGACTTGAAGCTTTATTGTATTTTTTTTTTTTTTTTTTGTATATAAAAGCACGGTGCTTGATGTAGATCACTAGCGGGCGTCGCACCTCTAGAGTTCAAGGCTAACCACCACCGGAGGAATTGTGCCGGGATTTTCTGGCTGCGCGCGTGAATCACTCGCACCTGTATATTATATACCCCCGTATATACATGACTTTGCCCATTCACACAATTTCACCGGAATTTATCCGCAAGAGTTTAATTTATTGTTAAATAATATTTCTATATCATGCTTTTATACTTGCAACAAAAATAATTTTAAAAATAAATTACCTCGAGCTTTTTTAAGGCAACATAGTACTATCATAGTGTCACAATGATACTGTCCAGTAATATAATGCTACATTGTACTAACCACTGCTACAGGTACCACCTAAAACTAGCCTATGTCTACTAAATCTAATTTCAAACTCATAATCTAATTGGCTAATTGTCTAATACACTATTGTAGTTGTACATAAGACTTTATCATGACAGAGCCCTATGCAATGTCACGTAATGACATAAGCCTCTTTAAAATTAACAAATAAATTAAACAAAATTATAAAAAACTAAAAAAAAGTAATTTTAATAATTTAAAAAGCACCAAGCTTTTGTGATATTATAGATTAAAAAGTATATAATGAAAAAAGTTTCAAATAAATTTTAATTTTTTTTTTTATAAATACTAAGGATTTGCGTAAAATATGAATTGAAAAATAGCAAAGGGGACAATAAGGGTGACGGTGGGAGGATAAATATACAATTCACAAATATATATGTATATATTTTTGTATAATAATATTGAATCGCTTGCGGCAAGTTGATTTTATATACCCGTTATAGTGGCCATCATCAATCATGCATTTAGGCTTTTATATCATGGCAATAATAAAAGTCCATTAACCCTCTTTGTCAAACGACAAAAAATAAAAAACTTTTATTTATTGTTTTTTTTTTTTAAAGCGAAAATTTAAAGAAAAAAAAAATGATATAAAAATAAATTTAAAGACAACAGTTTAAAAATGTAAAACACTCTTTGATGATTGTATTTAACGATCTTGAGATTTTTATGAGGATCTAATTTTCATTTTTAATACTTACCAAGAGTGTGTATATAATATATTTTCATTATTTCTTTATAGTTTCTTATGTAATTTTTTTTTTTGACTCTTTATATTTAAGGGAGAATTGAATTGCCACCCCATGGCTCATTAGCCGGGCACACCTGCCAAAGGCGAGGCCTTAACGCGGAGATTCCAAATATTATTTAATTTTTTTTTTAACTTTTTCGTCCCTATTTATGTGTGTACGAAAAAAAAAAAAAAAAGGAAACGAAATAACATGTATACATGAGCTGGCATTTGTTACGAAGTTTTGAAAATGCACACTGCACACGCAATTTTTTCATATGAAGAAAAAGAGAGGGCCAACTGTGTATAGTTGAAATAAGAAGGCGGGTTTGGCTTTTGAATGCATGCAACAGAGGCAATGAGGAGCAAGAGGGGAATTGCGACTGACGCTGCTGCAACGATGACCCCTCTCTCCTTTTTTTTTTTTATTATTCCTCAGCCCCCCAAATTCTTTTTTTCTTTTCCATCCACGTACTTAAAGTTTTTTTTTTTTTTATTTTTAATTCTATTTTTTCGTTGGTTTCTTCTTTTTCTGGCATATGAACACACACACATACACTCGTCCCCTTTCTTTTTTCGTCTTCGTATTATTATTTTTTTTATTTTTGCTATATTGCATTCAAAAACATTTGGCGGTCGTTGAACTCGACGACCAATCTTCTCTCTAACCCACCAAACTGCAGCAACGCGTCCGCAAAAACCAAACTATTATTTCTATACAAAACTCTTTTATTCATATTTTTTAAAACATAATAATAAATGCGACTAGAATGCTACCAAAAAAAAAAAAATTTAAAAATAAATATAAAAAAGCAACAATTTTTTTGAGTAACAAAAAGTAAAAATTGTGGTTTTTATCTTGTTGAGAATAAATGAAAAAAAATTTGTGAGAATTTATTTTGGGGTCGTGAAAAATAAAATGGGAGGTTTAAAAAATGGCGGGAATATATAAAATAAAATTTAGCTGAGTTTAAAATACAGTAGAACGAACGCTTTTCCAACCGACAGTGGAAAAATCAAGTAGTATAAATATATTGTGGTCAGACATAGACCTTTCACTGTTTGGCTGATCATAAATTGCCACTGGTATGCACTACTTAATTGACTTGCACTACTTGCACATGATTTTTGACAAACTAAATTATTAATTTAAATATTTTTATTCACCTTTTTTCATATAAATTCATTTATTATTTAATTTTTTACTTGAAATTTCTTTCAAAAAAACGTATTAATATATTCAACGAGCTAATATTTTATTTACTTATTTTAAGATATTTTATGTATAATTTACATTAATAATTAATAATTTTTAATTTGAAAAAAAAAAATGTTGAAATAAATTAAAATACAATTTAAGATACGTATGTATTTTTAACGTTATATAAAAATAATGTAAATAGGTCAGAGATATATTTTTAATTATAAAAAAAAAAAAAAAAAATGAAAAAACTTTTAAAAATAATGATAATCATTTGGTTAAAAAATAAATGTAAAATTGGGTTTTAGGACAGACAAAGTCATAGTCTGTTATTTGTGTGTGTTGTTTTTTTTTTTGCAAATTAAGACGAGACGTTAAATTCCATTAGAAATTTCTTCTTGATTTAGTTGCGTCATGTATAAAAAAAATTATCTTTTAACGATATCCACGTCGTGTGAATTTTTTTTTAACACAAAAATATATCGTTGCATAAAAAGTAAAAAAAAAACAAAACCCAAGTGCAATTTTTTCATTCTTTTTTTTTTGAATAATTTGCTGGTTTTTAATAAATAAATATTTTGAAAGAAAAATTTAGAACAGTCAAATTTAAATAGAATAGGTTACCCTTTTTCTGTTTTTTTATTTTTTTTGTACCGTCTACATTTTTTTTTTCTTTTAGTATTTTTTTTCCAACATACACATTCCTTTTTTGCATCTATTTTCAATGCGACCCGATAAACTTTTGCCACGCGGAAAATACGTAATTATTTAAAAGAATTCGGAAGTATTTTATTCACGAGAGAAAAAATAATTAAACATCTTAGACGCGATAATTTAGCTTTGCTTATATTTATAGAATTGAAATAGATATTTTAAAATGATTGACATTAATTGAGTTTAATCGTGCTTAATGTTTTATGAACGAAGAACAAAGATATATAAAAATCAGACTGATAATAAAAAAATAAAAAAAAAAAAATTAAATATGAAAAATGAATATTAAAACAGTTAAATGTCAGTTTTAATTATTTTACAGTATATATACTGTCTGTGTCATTCATTTCTGAATACATATTCACAAGTTGGAATCTAATTTCAGAGATAAAATATAATGCCTTGTGTAATCTAGTTACTAAGGCATCTAATCTAATCAATAGATTCCAATTTCACATTTTATTATTTATTTTTTTGCACTAGCTAGATTTACAATTTTTTTATAACTCTCAAATATATATAGATAATAAAAATACGTATTTATTTCTTATCATGAACTTGTGAACTAATAAAAATAATATCATGAATTAACTAAATAATAAATTACAAATCATTTGACCTATTTTATCATACACATAATTATTTAAATATATATATTGATTTTTATCTATTTTTAAATTTCATTAATTATCATATTTCACATGTCAAGGATAATTAATTTCTTCTTCATTTTTTTTTCTCTTTTTTTTTCATACCACATTATTTATTATTTAATTTTTTAAATAAATATATAATTATTATTATTTCATCAAATGAGAATGACGACAATGTGCATACACAAAAAATGAAAAAAAATATGTTGATTTACATTGGGATTTGACGTTCGGTCTACGTCAAATAAATTTTCGGTTATGAATGACATTGAGTGTTCTTGAAAAAAAAAAAAAAAATAAGAACACAAAAAAATTAATAATAATAATAAAAAAAAAAGAAATGTTTTATCTACATTAAATTGCAGTTGTTGAGGAATATTTTTTCATCGTACCACTTGTGACGACGAAATTACGTAAAGTCATATAATTCTGTGTCAATAGATCGACTTGTCGACACATTCAAATCGACGAAAAAAATTATACACAAAATTAATGTCAAATTTTGTAAAAATAAAAAAAATATAATCATTAAAAATATAAAGAATAAATTAAACATATTTATAATTTTTTTTTAAATAACGAATCAACTGACTTTGATAAAAATATCTGCGCATTTAGTTGAACAAAAAATATAAAAGTCTTAACAATTCAACTTTTATATTTTTACTTAAATAAAGCAAGATAAATTTTTTTTTTATTTTTTTACATCCACTTGTCTACGCTAATCTTTGAAAGCTATATTCTCTACTTAGAACTCACATTCAAGGATACGTTTTGCATACTCGCACGATTTCGAAATATGCTAGTAATATTCCCCCTTTTTTTTATATATTTTTCTTCTTTCTTTATTTCTCTTTTAACATGTTGTTCTCTCATAGTTTTAACTACGATTGCAATATCTCGTTCTCACAAGTATACACCCATCGAAAATAAAATTTAAAAAAAAAAATTAAAATAAAACAAACCGCATCATCCCGCGTCCAAATGGTTTCGAAAAAGCATCAGCAAAAATGAAGTAAAAAAAAATTTAAAAAACTACTATTTTTATTTCTCGCCTCACATAAATTTGCCTGGCACAAATCTCTATTTATAATATGCATACGTATATGTGTGTTATTTTTTATTTTCTAATTTTTTTCTTATTTTCATCTTCTAAATTTTTATATATATATTCACATCTCGCTTATCCACAATTTTTTCTTTCTCTAAATTTTTTTCTCCACTGCAGTCAGCCAACACACACATATAAAAAAATAAAAAAACGCAATGCAGAGGAGAAAGAAGCATTAAAAAAAATATAAATTAAAAAAAAAAAAAAAGCTGGCATAGATGATTGCGGGAAACGAAGAGAAGAGAATGAGAAGATACACGATTGCAGTGGTATAATCGTTCGAGTTATTTGTACAAACAGTATGTTTGCAAGTTAAAAAAAATATAAAATTGATAGTCCAACTAACTTTGACTCTCGATGTGTTCAAACCACATCCGAAATCACGATAACACACGGCATTTATCAACTCTATGTAATTTTTATAATTTTATTTCATTTTAACATTATATCAAAGAAAAAAAAATATATAAATTTTATTCTAGGAATATTTTTAAATATCCCAAGCTAATTTCTAAACACAATTAATGATAACGACAAAATAAAACAGCATTTCATGGAGTATATAAAAAATAAAAAATAATAAAAAAATAATATAATATTGATGTCATAGTTTAAAAAGGCTAGCAATTAAAATTTAAATTTCCACGAATAATAAATTCGTCGCATCTAAATAAAACGATAAATAAATAACTAAAAATATTTATATTATAAAAAAACGACATGTATATTTAATTTATGATTATTATTATTTTTTTATAATGTCATATTTGGTACTGGGTTACGTCATTGTTAGGCCTTCAAGCATCAAGCGTGTCCGAGGCATTATCCTCGTCTAGCGATCGTCTAGCCGGCGGCGCGTCAATACTACAAACACATGAGTAACATTCACCCGTCTGTTTGCGAATGAATATATATACATGCAAGAAGGTCGCGGGCATCAAATGGTGAAAAAAAAAAATAAATTCAAAGCGAGAAAGTGAGTACGAAACTAAATGATATAACAAGATGAATAAAATAATCCAACAAAAAAATCGAGAGCTTTTTTACTTTCAGGTATTATGTTACATATATATTCTATTTTTTTTTTTGAATTATTGCATAAAAATATTGTGCTAAATTTATTGTATTAAAAAAAAAATTATACTGTGGATATAGAAGACGAAAGGGTTCTACAAAAACCTGACTTATTCAATGCAAAAAAAAAGTCTTAATTTTTTTTTTTTTTCTTGCATGCTTAATAGAAAGAAATTTTTTTTATTTACAAATAAAATATATATATGGGGAATATTGTGAACATGTGTTTGTTGAATCTGTGTGTGTGTAGAGATAAATTGAGTATGTATGCTGAGTTGATACATGCAGACTGGTTGAAAAGACGCGCGCGCTCAATGGTACAAAAAAAAAAAAAAAACGGGGCCGCAAAAATTGTGAAATAAAAATTTAAAAATGAGCCAGTGAAGGCCATTACTAAATTTTGCATTTACAGCTGCAAACGTACCTTGATCGGTGACAAAATTTAATGTTGACTTCCTGCGGTGTCCTTGTTGGCTTTATTAAAAAGCCAAATAAAAATTTAAAAATTCCTCCTCGACTCAGCTTCTTCAACAAATGTGTTTTTTTTTTTTTAATTAATTATTTTATTTTTCTTTGCACTATTTTTTTGTGTCATTAGATATCTTCAGTTGTGATTATTTTATTTAGCTTTTATTGTTGAATCGTTGGCATTGTACACTTGTGCCCTGATCTGCGTCCATGGCAATGAAATTTTATTCACGTGGTCAGCAGATGGTTTTATCCTCTTGAGGTGTTTTCATATATATTTTTTTTTTCACGATTAATATTTATTCTTCACACTTGGCACTTTAAATGTCAAAAAAAAAAAAAAATTAAAATTAATTATATATATTTATATTATTTAACAATATATTAACAAAAACAATATTATTATCAGTCTATAATGAATGTTCACTGATTAAATTGCGTCTTTTTTTTTTTTTTTTTATCACACTGGCACCAAGTTTATAATATTTTTTTAAATAAAAAATTCAATTATTTCTTATTTTTCAAGAAAAAAAAAAAGAAAAAAAACCAAATCTAATTAAAATATAATTCTTTTTCACAATTTAACTATTTTAAATAAATATTTTTTTGATAATTTTTAATAATTATTTATCTAAATGAAAAATAAAATTGATAAAATTTAAATATTAGATATTTGAAAATGAATAGTACAACACTTGTATTTAAGTCGAGGGTTAAATCGTTGTTAAAACGATGGGGTTTATCAGGTTGACCAGGCAAAGTAGTCGCACCGGGAGCCTTTGGACACCGGGAGACTACCTAGTCGTAGAGTGATTGGGAACGCGACTGGCCAAAGCACTTGATTCGCGCGCGGTTCGGTTTGCTGCGCCTTCTCCATGCACTTTTTTTTTTTGCCAAAACTTTTTTCCTTTTTTTTTTTCTCTCTTATATATATTATATGTATATATATTTTTTTTCGGGGCCAAACTCTCGTTCACTTGTGTTCGTGTGTCTGTATATGCAATCAAAAAAAAAAAAAAAATTATATACACATATAGAGCAATGGGTACTGTCAGTGTATAAATGTGTTGTTCATTTATATGCGAATTATTTATCAGTGTTAATATATACGTGTGTGTGTGTGTGTGTATGTTGAGCCAGTAGAAAGAAGAGTGCGTGTGCGATGGGCTGTGATCTGGGTAGGCGAGGTATAGTTACCGAAATGTTAACCTCGTGGAACCACTTTTTATTGAGTGTCGCAAAATTCATAGGAACCACCAACGGGTGAGTGATAAAGAAAGAATGATTATAGTGAAATACAAAGAGGGGATAATAAAAATATCAAAGAGGGGAGAAATAGCATCGGGCTTTCAGGGGTAATATTATATTCCCCTTTTTTTATTTCATATTCTCATACTACCACTACTACTAAATACTACAACTACTATCAAACATTTTTAGTTAGTTTAATGTTGCCGCATGTACCCCTCTGGTCCTCATCAATTCCTCAAATCCCCACTACAAGTGGTTTTTTTTTTTACTCCCAAACTCGCTGATTTTATTTATTTATTTATTATATTTTTTTCTTCATTTTATCCCCCTTTACCCTGCCATTTGCGATTTCATTGCCCAGCTTTTTTTTTTTTTTTTTTTTTTATTATTTCCACCTTTTTTCCTCCCCGCGTATCGCTAGGTAATTTTATCTCACTCTTTTATACTATATTTTTATGTTCTATATATATGAACACGCCGAAACTTCGACCCACCCCACTAAAAAAAACTCCTTCCATAAATTTTTTTCTTTTAATGCTCATTTCTCTCTTTTTTCGTCTTCCTCTTTAGGTTTTTTTTTCCTCCTACAACTTTTTCTATACTCTTTTCCCCTCTCTCTAGCAATATAGCGTCATCTTTTTAGTTGGTTTTTTTTTTATTTTTATTATTTCTCTTTGAGCTTTATTTTTTTTCTCTTTTCTTTTTTCGGTGTGTATAGATGTATGTATGTTTTTTTGTCTCGCGAATTCTGGCTGTTTCTCCCCCGCACAAACACCCGCTCTCGCGCACGACGGCATTTAGGTCCGTGCATAGCCAAACTTGTGTACAGTTAACTCTCACAACGAGGTAGATTCTTTCTTCCAATGATTTTTCAACACCGGTCGTCGAGCTCCAAATGAATAAAAAAAAAATTCAACAAAAAAAAAAAAGCCCACTGAGCGCAATGGACTCTTACCGTCACACTGAATCTTCCGTAATTTTTATTTTTTTTATTTTTTGAAATACCAATGCACCAATGCACCAAAGATCATCAAGATTTTATAATGCAATTTTATTTTAATAAAAATTTTAGAGATTTTTTTTTTTCACTTTTTATTATATGAAAAATGTAATTTATCTTTTTTAACATTTTTTCTAGAATAAATTTAAAAGTTTTTTATTTTCAAATATAGTTGTGATGAGAAATGTAAAAAATTATTAAACTCATGAATTTAATTATGACACAACTAAAATTACATTACATCAATTTTTTAATATAATTTTTTTTCTATAAAAATACAAGTAATCACTGTTGATTAAGAATTATGAATTTTTAAATTTTTCAAAATCCATTATTTGATTGCTCCAACAAAATAGATGTAAAAAATAAATTTTTATTTTTTCATTAAAAAAAAAACAATTAAATTGATCCAAAAATCATCCAATGTAATTATATTTTCAATCAAGATAATTATCACGACAAAATTGCGATTAAAATTAAAAATATCTATTTATATTTTACATTGATATTTTATCATTTGAAATTATCTAATTATAATTACAAGTAATTTAATAATTAAAAATTTTAATAAATAAATTTACCATTATTTTTGTGACTCATTAAATATTCAATTTTAAATTATAATTCATATCAATAACCTGAGAGCTTTTTTAAAATAACCAAAATTTATTTTAAATTAAAAAAAAAGTTTCTTTAAATTGTTATTAATATACCGTTAATAATTATTTAAAAAAATAAAAAAAGTTAATGAGTAATACCAGCACATAGTCTAAGCCAATACAAAAATTTAAAATAAATTTTCTTAGCCAATTAAAAACCTGGGTATCAAGTTGTTAGCAAAATCCCGTTGCTTACATACATCATCTCTAATTGCCCATCAATTTTTAATTTTCAAAAAAACATAAAATCATCATACAAATGTTTTTTAAAAATACACCTGTTAATTTTTTCGTTGTATTAAAATTGATATTAAATTTTAAAAATGTCATATCTTGATGAAAATTTTTTAGAGCCTCTCAATATACATGTTGGATGCAACAAGCCACTCAGTTCAAATTGTATAAATCGTTGGTTCGATGACTCTTCAGGTTCTCACTCGAAAAAAAATTCCCTCTTTTTTTTTTATTTTTTCTTTTTCAACATTCACCACCACTTATCGACATTCGACCCCGATGAATCTCTGCCCATTGACTTTTCTGGTTATTGTTGGCGTGGTCTCTGCTTTATTTTCGTTGAGGTATATAAAACAAAAGTGCCGCTAAAATTTTCTGCATATACTCTTATATACCATCAAAAAAAAATATACACATATTTATTTAAATTCTTGCATGCCTATCAAATGCTCACAATCAATTTTGATTTTTAAACAAAACCAACACATTCAATCATGCACAAACAAATTCACATATACACTTTACCTGAACTCAAGAAAAAATAAAAATAAAAATCTACAACACAATGGTTTTTTTTTAAGCTTTAAAAATGCATACCAGAGTTAATTTTATTATTATTTTTTCGATGAATTACATAATAAATTTAATTATCAAATTAAAGTTAAAAAAAAAGCAAAAATTTGAGGAAAAAATTTCAAAAAATTAAATACAATTTCAACTGTTTTAATTATTAATAATTTTTTTAAAATTATATTATTTTATTGTTTAGTTAATTTTATGCTTAAAGTGTAAATTTATTTTTGTATAAATATTATTTGCAAAGATTTTAGTAGAGACGATTATTCGTAGTCGTCAAGTGCATCAACCGCCACTTCAGTCTCACTATACAACTCCAAACAAGATAAGATACTTGTTCGTTAAATATATATTATTTTTTTTTTGTGTGTGTATGTATATTTAATTATGATACACAATGGCGTATCATACCTCTGATACCACCACAGTTGCTAGACTCACTCGATATAAAAATAGAAATGGCATAATTATTTTAATTTTATTTTTCGATATCGAAATTTATTAACGTATTAGTGAATGCACACATATTGTCACACAAAAATAAAACTAATCAAGAATTTTATTATAAAAATATTTTTTAAATATTTATATATATTTTTTCATTTCGACTGATTACTGAGCCAGCCAATTTATAATCCATAATATATTCTAATGTATATATACATTATACAAATAAAATACACATTTTTTTTTTTTTTTTTTGGCAAACACGTAATATTGCTGCTGCTGATGGTAAAATGCCTGGATGTGTTGAAAAATATATATAATGATGATAGAATAAAAATAACAAGCGTCAATTTTTGCAAACGTCCTTGACGACATCCGTCCTGTTTAGTTGTATTGGTGAAAAAATATACAGACTTTTTTTTTTTTTCTACATAGTGCTTCTATTTACCACAATCTTTTTTTGTATTATCACTTTTTTAGTATCAATAATTTAATGATAAATATTTTATAAATTTATAAATTTAAATTTTGTTTAAAAATATTTTTTTTTTATTAATAATTATTATAATTTTTTTGTTTATAAATTGATTATTGTTATTTAGATAATTTTATAGAAAAATTAAATATTTATTTTTGTTAAATTGTAAAATATTTTATAACAAGCTTTAAGGATCAGACAACACATATGGTTATTCTAATAGCCTAGAATTTTCTCAAGTCTCCCTATAATAGTTTTGAATAAAGCGTAGACTGTAAAAATATATATAATAATAAAAAATAAAATAAACCGGTATGTAAAACTAGCCTAATGTTAAAATACATGATATACATGACACGACCCCAGGACCTATGAAGATATTTCGATGCTTCACGATCGCCAAAAGTGGTTCATCCTTTTCATTTTATATTCTTTCTCACGACCTCATCTTCCCTTCGTTTCAATAAAATTGGTATTTCCTCCCACCTATATTAAAACATTACAAAAAAAGCTAAAAAAAAAAAACATCTAAATAAAAAAACAAATCAATTATATAAAAAAATATTATAATAAATTTACTTGCAAGTAATTATTTTCATTTAATTTAAATTTTTTTAATTTTATTATATATATAAATGTGCATCATGAATATTTTTTTTGATGCTAACAAAATTTGCTAGAGCTCATCCAAGAGGGCCATGAACCCCGAACAGGTTGCCCCCTTGGACATTCACCTTCTGAAATTTCTTTGCCCCTCTTTCATTTTAACTCACCCAATCGTCATGATTCTTGCAACCCTCCAAGTCCCACCAGTCTGTGTATACTTCAAGCCACAAACCTCAGGCCCAAAATTCCGTGTTGCGTTTCTTTCATCTCTTTTACTCTTTTGCGTGATTCTTTTATAAATAATTTTTTTTTTTTTTTTTTATTTATTTCTCTCTTTTTCTTTCAGCTATTTTTTTTTCTTTTTCATCAGCAACAGCAGCATCATGGTCCCAAAAAACTAGCAATATACTCACTGAGGCCTATAGGGCTTTTATTTTCTCTTCTCCTCTTTTACCTCCTCCTCCTCCTCCCCCTCTTTCACCTCCACCAACATCACGACTCTATATACCAGTTTCATTGCATCGTCGTTTCTTTTCTCACCGTTGAATCAAAAAAAAAATCATGCCCTTCGTGACGCGTTTTACACAAAGTGTTAGATAATCTTGCACTTTGGATGAAAAAAAAAATTTTTTTATTTTTTATATTATTTCTTTAAAACTTTCTCAATATATACCCACACGAAAATTCCATACAATTCATGTATACAAATTTTTTTTTTTATTTTCAAATTTTATTTATCTTGTTGCAATTTTTTTTTTTTTTTTTAATATTATTATTCAGTTACATTTATCCCTAAGGCTTGAAATTTTTTTTTTTTTTTTTCATTTTATCATACACACAATGTGTAATTTTATTATTATTTATTTTTAATGTTAGTATATGTGATGGTTGTGTAGATTTTTTAGCAGAATTAATATAGTGGTGAAATGAAAAATGTAAAAGAGAAAAAAAAAAATTTATATGAGGAAACAAATCGATAGGTAAATGATACAATAGATTGGCGTGTGCGAATTTAAACATGTCAAGCAACACGTCAATTGAATTCCACGAAGTTTCGCAAGTGGTCATTTTTTTTTCAAATATATACAATTCTGATGACACACACACACATTATTTCCTTTAGATATACAAATACTTGACAACAAAAGTGCTGGAGTATGCAAGTATTGTTATATTTTATTTTATTTTTTTTTCGCATTGCATATGGTGTTTATGTGTGTCATGATGCCTAGAATGTGCAATGCATATTTTTTTTTTTTTTGTATAAATATCTTACTATCATTTTTTTATTTATAAAATTTTCCCACTATAAAATTGTCTTCATAGACTGTTGGCCAATATGTTATACGATTCTTTTCTAAAACTTGAATTACGCTGACAATAATTTTTTTTTTTTTGAATCATTTTTAATGCCTATAAGTTGATAATATTTTGTAATTTTTATTTTTTTTTTATTTTAATCACACGATTTATTGTCGTTGATTTTTAAATTTATTTTGAAATAATATTTCATTGTCGTGTGAATAATTGAAAAATTTGACATTTTTTAAATATTAAAATAAATTGAATTTTTTTTTTTTTTATAATAATCAAATATTCAGTTGGAATTATTGAATTTAAAACTTCAAAAATGTCAAATTAACATTTTTTTTTTTTTTTCATTTTTAATTTTATATAAATAAAAAATAACTCTTCATTTATTTTTAATGATTTTTTTTTTATCGAACACGTTTGATTAAAAAATATGAATTATTAATTTTCTATTAAAATTCACATGAAAAATTTTATGTTAATTTCAAAATTGAATAAAAAAAAAAAATTAAATTAACATTTCATTCTATCATATATAAAAAAATAAATATGAAAATTTATTTTCATTATTTTTTTTTTTAAATTTTATAGATATTTTTTGTCTGTAAAAATTAATTGTATTTTCGATGATTAATTTATAAAATTTTTTGGTAAATCTCAGCCTCATTATGGAAGTAATAATGGAAAAAAAAAAAAATAAATAATAAAAATAAAGCAAAATGGAAAAAAGAAAAAAAAAAAAAAAAATTGGAGGAAATGGGTTTATTATGCGTTGAACTGTTGAGCACTCTCGAGGGCTATGTGTCACTGTCAATGTCACTTTGGCTGGTTCGTCGTTTAACTTGGCCAGTTTTGTATTGCCAAAAGCTTCACAATAAAAATCATGATGATCACATAAATGTATAGACCACCACCATCCACAAACTCATCTGGAATAAATTGTCTTTTTATTATCTTAAATTAATTCTATATAAATTTATTTTTTAATGATCATTCTCATCAACTAAAATAATCATCTAGTTTTCCATAAAATTTTTTTTGAATAAATCTTTTACAAATAAACCTTAAAAAACAATTTAATTATCAAAAAATAATATTCATCTACAAGTGTCGTGTCATTTACTAAAAATAAAAAATTTATTTGCTTCATTTTTTACAAATAAAATTCACTGGTCAATTTAAAATCAAACGAAACAATTCATTTGGATGAATAAAAAATAAAAATAAATAATACAAAAAAAAAAAATAATAAAAATATTAAAAAATAAATAAAATGAATATGCGTAAATCGAAATTGCAACGGATGCTTCAGTTAAATTTGATATTTTAACACGCATCGTGAAACAAAAAGTCGATATCATATATAACCCCTCAAGCGACAGATTTCAAATATGATGGTGTGTTTTATATATATAAAATAAAAAAAATAAATAATAGTGACAAACAAAACGAGCAAAAAAATATCGAAAAAATATAAAAAAAAAAAAATATTAAAAAACAATATGCGAATTAATTGAGGCGCTTAATTTTCCACAATGTTAAATCTCCAAATTCATTTTTTTTTTTTCATTATTCATAGTTCCTCTTTTTTATTTTCTATTTTTTTTTAAATAAACTTTTTTTTTTTTGTATTCTATAAATATTTATTTTAGCGTTCGATCGAATTTTCTCGCACGCTTCATCGCCCCTGATCACTGCCATACGACCATTTAAAACGATTGCACGTTTCTCCATTTTCTCCCCTCTTCATTGTCATTTAACACGACTCTCCCAGAAACATATATATACATTTTTTTTTTTTTTCAACAATGTACTAGATATGTCTGTGTACATGTGAATAAAAAATAACAAAAAAAAAAGGGTGAGGACTTGCGCGTCGACGAGAAGAGACAGTATGCAAAAAACAAAAAAAAAAATTTGTAAAAAAATGAAAAAAAAAAAAAAAAATGGGGGTGTACATGATGTGCAAAGTGGTTGGATTTGTCGCGTGGATGGTGTACACTTTTGCCCTATTCGTTGATCGTGCGTTGTCGCGCGCATCGTTATTTGTAAATTGTATGCAACTGATGCATAAAAAAATAAACTCTTTCCTCTCTTTATGTACCCCTCACTCTTTGACCTCTACACCTCTTTTTTTAATTTAAAACTTTTTTTTTTTAAAAGTGTTGTCGCGACAATCAACCGGCTATTCATCGGATAAGCATAACGTTTGCCACAATGTGTGTGTGTGTGTGATGCAATGTGTATTACAAAATCAGTACCGCAATTTTTATATTTTTTTATTTTTATTTTGTCATATGAGCGATGTTCACCCCTACACATTTTTTTCATTTTTTATCATTGTTTTTTATTTGAGTTCAATTTATTTATTTGAAATATGCATTGTATCATTCAACATTGTTAAACATGGAATATAAATTGTAAACAATTATTTAATATACTAAAATATATGTAAAATATTTTTAGTTATATTTTTAATTTATAGCTTTATTGTTTAAATTAGTAATTTTATTTTTTTTTTTTGGGATAATATTAGAACGATGAAATATTAAATTATATGAAATTTTGTTTTTTTTTTTGTTTCGTTGTATTTGACAAAACAAAGAAAAATGAATTTGTCAGTTGTTGTATATATAAATACTTGATGAAAATATAAAAAAACTGTGGGAATTTGTGTCTTTCCGGACGTGCATACGGTATTCTTGTAACGCCATCGTGTAATACACAATTATTAACCAGGCATCCTTGCAAATTTTTGGGTGCACGTATAGGTTTGTTTAATGCAGCAATGCACATGTGCGGATATATATATATGTTTATTTTTTTTTTTGTTATTTTGAAAGCTCTCTTTTTCTATAATTCTTGATTCTCTCTTTCCTTCTTTTTATGTCTTTATATACATACGTATATATATTGTTTTTTGTTAATTTGTTTTTCTCTTTCTTTAAAAAAAATTATTATTTTTTTTGTTTTTTTTGGAGGGTTAATAATATGAAGACTTGTGTAGATGTGAGATAGTTGTAATTAGTCGTGCAAACCGGGTCTATGCAATAAGCGAGTTACCCATGTGAACTTCCTTTAACAAGTATATAGTTTTTGGGTATCGTCGCGTGTTACCATCAGCTAAAATTTTAATTTTTTTTTTATTTTTGTATGATGAATTTTTAAATTTGAATTTTATTTAATAATTATTATTTTTTGTGGAATAAATATATGAGCAGGTATCACTCGTTGATTTCATGGTTAGAATATTTTGAATTAAAATTTCCCAGTTGAATCGTTCTAAATTTAAAAAATTTCCCAAAAGAAATAATTATAAAAATAATCCAAACACAGTAACAAATAAACAAAATCTATTATTAAATACGTTAAGATTTCTTTATAATTTTTATTATTTACAAAATGGAAAATATAAATTGATACATAACAATCGATGAGTAGAAAATATCAAGCAGGCTTGTGGTTAAGAGAGTCAGGGCACCGTTTTACGTCCTTACACCTGAAGTCTTTGGTTCAAATCCTAGACAATGAGTGATTCCACATGTCCCATGATTCGTGAAGAGTGATGACAAAAAATGAGAATAGGAATATTATGTACTCTTATATAGGTTTCTAAAATCTTGGAGCATGTTTTGAATCATGAACAGGCGTGCGGAATAAATATCTCCTTGCAAAGAACGAGTAAAGATAGCCTCTTTCCTGGTTCTATGCTAGGAAATATTTGTCCCATACGCCAAAATATCCTTTTGCAATTCCTTATTTTCATAATTTCAATTACCTAATTTTTTATTTCAACATTATTAACAGTTTTGTTCCTAAGTATTCTCCAAATAGAAGTCTAAAAAATAAAACAAACATAATAATACATATAATCATAATGACACAATGTCACGGAAATTATGATAAATATTTCATTTAATAATTTATTTTTTTTTTTTTGCAAATTTACTTTTATCATATATCTTGGATAAATTGTAAATTAATTTTTTCAAAAAATTAATTACTTAGCCATCGTATTGTAATGACTGAATGTTGATATTATTTTTCATTTAATTTTTTTAATATTCATTTATTTATTCAATTTATTATTTTATATTATTAACCAGATAATTATTAAAAATCTTGAATTAATTTTGTGATTAATTTATTTTTTACTTGCTAGTAGATATTTTTGTTTTAAAATATTTTTCAAAAATATTTATTCAGGATAATTAAAATCATGTTATCATTTGTATATTTAAAAAAAAAAAAGAGGAAAATTGATAACAAGAAATTAAAATCAACGTTACTGTATTAAATAAATATGAATACTCATTAATTATTTTTGTTTTTTCATTTTTTAAATAATTTTTGTTTGCAAATGACAGAGGATTCACGAGAGACACGATTTTAATAATTAAAATTCAGCATTTTGTATTGGTAAATGGTAAATATCAAAATTTTATTATTTATGTATCGTACATTGTTTGTTACAATTACGTATTTTCAATGCAATTATTGTATGATTTATTTAGTGAATCTGTTATATCAGCATTTTTTATTTCATATATTTTTTATTTTTTTATTTTTTTTGCATTTCAATTATATATTTCATGAAAATTTTCATACATTTCATATATAATATTTTTTTTTCTTTTATTTATTTTTTTCATTGGCCTCAATGATTGCATCGATGTATATTCTGTTATTAATTCTGTGGCATGCGTTGTAAACAAAAAATAATTAATATTTATCGTCGACAATTTTCATTCGTGCAAAATATATCAAAATATTGGAAATTTGCATTTGCGTTAATACAACATGGAAAAAAAAAAAATAAAAAATCACTAATCCATTTATAAATTTATGTATATGTGTGTGTGGGATTTCAAATATTTTATTTTTCATATTATGATATTTCAAAACACCGAAACAATACAAAACGTCAATAAAATATTTTATAATTAAAATCATTAAAATTCCATTATGAAAAATTCAATCAAAAAATAATAACAAATCATAATAATTATTAAAATGAATACACAACATTTCAATTATATCCCAAATTTAATTTTTCATTTTAATAATTTAAATATCATTAATTTATTTTTCATACAGCAGCTGAATTAAAAATAAAAAATAAAATATTTAACTCAAAAAAAAAAACATGAATATATTGATTTAAAAAATTATAATAACAATGTATTTTAATTTAACAAGTGGAAAATAAATTTAACCATTTCAAGTAGATACGGATGTACATAGTCAGACACTACTAAAATCGAGATTCTAATTTTCCAACACACTGAATTATTTACAATTAAAAACAACAATAAATTTTCCCATTTTCCAGTAGTAAAAATAATCAAATAATATTTTCCTGCTCTCAAATTAAATATAAAAATTCAAAACAATCGAAAAATAATATTTTATAAATGTAAAATATATATTTTATATGTAAATTCAACTTATCCCATTATCATTCCTGTGGCATTGCATGTTTTCAAACTACAAAATCGCCTTCTGGCCTAACGCGCCAGTTAAAAAGACATTTCTCTATACAAAAAAAATAAATAAAAACAAAAAAAAAAAAAGCTCATCTATTCAATTTACAAGTTGCTCGTTTTTTATTTAACTCTAAACGCAACGCAACAAAATGTTACAAACGAAAAAAAAAAAAAATAAACAGAGCTACAGAATGAAAAAAGGAATGAAATTGAAAAAAAAAAAATTTAAATTTGAAGAGTTGCGTGGGAAGACCACCGAGGCAGTGATGCAGTCCTAATGCAAATAGGTATACATGAAGCTTTTTTATTCTATCGAAACAAGCGATACCGCCATATTGAGACAAACTAAAAAAAATTTAAACCAAGATAGGGGATCTTTGAGGATTTTTGACTAAGAACCATGTGGGAAGAAGCAATGTGTGTATAGACAGGATGTACTCGAAAACAATCGATGATACAAACACACTTGCAAAATAAAAAAAAAAACAAATAATTTTTTTAAATTAAACATTAGTCATATTAATCATTAAAAAATATTTAAAATTAAAATAACGAGAATTATATGAAATATTTAAAAATAACTTTCAAAGCTTTTTTTTAATATCAGATCAAAAAACTCATTGAACTTAAATTTGTGTTTTAATGTTTACAATAATGCTTGTATTTTTTTTTTTTCATTCATTTATCTTTAAATAAAACAAATCTCAAAATAAAATTTTTGAATAAAAGTATCTTGCATGTTGTATTGTAACTTGTACACGCAATAAATATACTAAAACTTATCGCAAAACCACCATAAAGAAAAAAATGAATAAATAAAAAAATATACAACACTGATTGATGCAAGCAACACAAAAAAAAAATTTTTTTTACATACACTGGTGGTCACGCATGATGAAAAAAAAATAAAATTTTTTAAAAAAAGATCATTTTTTTTATTTCTTTTTTGACTCTAGAGATTGAGGTTGTTGCACCTAAAATTTGTCGATGAAAAAACGGCGGTGAGATGCTTGAAGAAGCACAACATAAGATTTTTTTATTTATTATTATTTTTGTATATATGATTTTTTTGTTCAATAGCCCCGGGTAAAATAACGACAAAATCCAGGAAAGCTTTATTCATTTAATGTGTATATGTAAATCAAATTTAAACTAAAAAATTATTATTAAATTTAATTTATTCCAAGAATGAAAAATAATTTAGCCAAATAAATAAAAGAGCTATAATTAAATCTTTCTAAATAATTAATAAAAAATTTATCAATTAAAAAATTTATTAATGATTTAAATTAATAATTAGATGGTTATCAATAAAAAAATAATATTGAAATAATTGTTGAAAAAATATTGATGTCGCAGTTGATGAAAAATCCTAGTTGAATGTGCCAAAGACAAAGGATGTGCATTGGCATGCAGGTCGTAATATTATGTACAACATATAATAAATATATACACATATAAATTTGAAAAAAACGTTGTGGGATTGGTCGATGTTTAAGCATGGCCAGACACGTGCATATATGGGATCTAAGTGGCTAAGTCAACAGGGGCCAATGCGCCGAACTGCCGAACGTATATTGCATGTATATAGATGAAAATGTGGGATACAATTTGCAGACCAAAATGTGGCTAGGATGACACATGCACATGTGATATATATTATACATGTGATAAATACTATGAAACGCAGGAAAAAATATATATACAAATTTTTTTTTTTATTATTTTTTTGGGTGTAGATGTGGTCGCATGACTTTGTGGGCAGGTGGTCGTCAATTTACCAACAGCCTATACTCGCGCGCGAATTTTGCCTAAAAAATAAATATATATATTTTTTTGTTTTTTCATTTTTCAAAGGGCATTGATCCTTGGGGGACGATGTACTTTGTACGAAAGCCATGATGCCATGGCGCGCAGTGGTGCGAAAAAAAATTCACAAATTCTTTTTCGTACCAGGGCCAAAAGCTGTTGTGGTATAGATTGTTTTTTTTTTTTTTTATTTTTTAAATATATTTATTTACTCTATTGAATGTTAATCGTGAATTAAAATTAAAGGATATATTAGAGAGCTTTTTTTTTTTTTCTAAAATATGCGCAACACGTTGATTTTGTCAACAAAAAAATAATGAAATTGGGCTTAAAGATGATGCACAATTTTCTCATAGAGTTAATGATAAATTTTCATCAAATTCATACTCTCTTTTTGTAGATAAAAATGAAAAAAAGTATTAAATTATGTATGAAGAGCTTTTTATGATTGTTATGTGAATATTTTGTATTAATAATTATTGGCTTGATTAATTTGGATATATATAATTATTAAAATGAATAATATAAAAATATTATAAAGCAATATATTCTTGCATCATTATTTGGGTGCGTGTCTCAAATGACGTACAGGAGAAACGATGATCGTCGAAGGTTTTCGCGAGAGCTCGTATTGCGTCGCAGCTAGTAAGACGAGACGATTGCACAGTGCTGATGGACAAGACGAAAAAGAGACGGACGAAATGAAAAAAAAAAAATAAATAATAAAAAAGAAAATTAAAACCTAAGAAATAAAAATCAAGAGAAAAAATATAATACGAGTATGTAAAAGATAAAGAAAAAAAATAAAATATAATAATGATAATAATAATAATTTAAGAGTACCAAAAAAAAAGAGCCTAGCGAATGCATTGAGTAGAAGTAAGGAGAATGCACAATGATTGCAAGATTGCGTTGACGTGGAGCAAGGAAAAAAAAAAAAACAAAAAAAAAAAAGGTAAAAGAAGGAGGGATAGGTTGGAAAGACTCTAGAAATTAGGTTGTTGCACCGAAGTCAACGGGGTGGGGAGAAGAAGAGCCCAAGGCCCATGGCCACAACTTCCCCACCGGGAATTTAGGCCGTTGCACTTTTCGGCAATTTGAGTTTTTTGATAGTGGGGGCCCCAAATAGGCGGATAGAACCAAGTTACTTGTTTGCTGCGCAGTGGGAGTTTTAAAAAAAATATTAAACAGTGGGGATAAAGTGCATTTAGGCAATGTCATGGTAGGAGAAAAGAGGTAAATAAATAAATAAAAAAAAAAAAAAAATGAAGGAACAAAAAAGGAGGTTTGGGTGAGGTTCTCTAGCAACGAGAAACATCGGGCCATGTACAAAAATAATTTAATGCGTTTATAAAATTATTTTGAAAATATATTTATTTAAATAATACATGTATATATTGTTTAATTATTAAATGGTAGTAAAAAATATATTATAATTATTTTATAAATGCGTCTATTTTATTTTTATAAGGTTTATCATTTGAGTCATCAAATGAAAGACTGCAAAATTGAAGTAACGTGAAAGCCAAGCAGTGGGTGAAAAGCAAAAATATATAAAATAAAATACTAACGGCAGATTTCACCACGCAAACGATTCATCAACATGGCGCTATGCTCGTTAAGACACGTTATATATACATATAAACTCTTATGTTCACAGTGTTAATATTTCAACGGCCACATGGAGCGAGTTAAAGAGTAGAGTTCTCATACAAGATAACTTTTAGCATATACACAAGAAAAATACTTAAAAAGTCTACGTCTTTTCTTTTCAAAGAAATAAACCCAAAGCACAGTTTGAATATGGCTTCTTCTTCTTCTTCTTTTTTATATATATAAATGCATACTTGATTTTTTTTAATGATTTAAATTCATGTTGTCCATTAAATCTTGCTATTTTAAATGAAAAATATTTTATTCAATTTTATATTCTATATAATAAATTTAAAAGAAATAAATATTTTTTTAAAACACAATTTATTCAAAAGAAAAACAATTGAGAAAGAAAAAAATAATAATATTGAGCACACTAGCAAGGATGTTAAAAAAAATAAGAAAGAAACAAAATATTTTAGAGAGAGTATAAATTGCATTTTGACGGTTGTATTTTGTTTTGAAAACAAAAAAAAAAAAAAAAAAAGAGAAATAAGGCCCAGAAGGAACTTGAGATTTTAATAGTCGTCGTGGAAATGTGAATAAAAAATAAAAAAAAAGAGGAAAGGAAGGAGGCAAGTTAAGCTAGCAACGAGAGAAAGGAGAAAGATATACTGATGCAAGAAAGCTATGTTTAAGATACGTTAGTTATATTGGACAGCACCAGCAGCAGCAGCAAAGAAAGAGGGTGAAGGGTAATAGGGGCAAGAGAGGGATGTAAGGATGAAGGCCCATTGGATTCTTTAGGATCAGCCAGCAGAATAATCATAAATAAAAAAGAAAATATTAAGAAGAAAAAAAAGATAAAAATGGGACCGCTGCAAGTTGGTGCATTGGATGGGTATATGTACAAGCCAATGCATTTTGGGACTATTCAGTAGAGAGTGATGGTTGCCCAAGTGGGGATAGAGGATAAATGTGGCCCTAGCAACGAGGTAGACGCCTAGCAACGCGCCTTGTTGTACGTGTTTTGAATTGGTAGATGAGAAGGGAAAGAGGATGATGATGGTGTACACGAATAAAAATATGGGCCCATCAGCAACGAAACCAAGAATCATGCGGGGAAAGAGAACCTAGCATGCATTTTAGGCGCATATAATACAGGTTGTGCAGCACATTGAAATGAGACGCAATATTGCAAGAGAAACGAAGAAGACTTATATATATATTTAAGGGGAGAATAATTTGCAAAAGAAAGCTGGCAATATATATAAAAAAAATATAAAAATAATAGAGTGGGGGGTAAGTAGGGTTTACCACATCAACATCAGAGGTTTTCGACTTCTTTCGTTGGGTCTTCGCACGGTCCTCTTGACTAGTTTCATCAGTGGTTCGCAATTTTTTACAAATAATGAATTTTTAAGGTTTCTCAATAATATATTTTTAAATAAAATTTAATATAAATTTATTTATTTATGCAGTACATTTATTTGTTATTAATTTTTGTCAATATTAATTTGTTTTTTTTTTTGTTTTTCGGCGAAATTAATAATATTAGACAATGATAAAAAATATTAAATTTTCGTTTTTTGAACAACTTTATTTTCTTGCTAATTACGTTTACATATGCGTGATTTTTTTTAATGTATAAAATTTTATACACGCGATATAAATGTTATCGGAGATTTTTTGTAGAATAATAATTGATGATAAGGTAGCTTACTCGAGCTTCAAACACATGATATATTTAATAAAATAAGAAAAAAAATTTTAACTCAAATATAATCAAGACCACCTCATTCTAAACTCTAAGAAAATAAATATTGATTTTACGAAAAATATAATAAAACAGAGCGCATGGATCTCAAATGGAATTTTTAAAAATATTTTTGTTGAAAAAAAAAAATCATTTAAACATAAATAATTATGATGTACTTTGCGAGCGAATATAAAAAAATGAAAATTTGTTATAAATATAACAATAGCGGTAAATAAATAATATTACGTTTACGGAAATGAATATTTATCTTTGATTGTGTAACCTGTAACCAGCTGTATCACGACGAGGGCTGAAGGTTGCCTTGTCTCACGGCTGACTTGGTTCCTTGATCTCGGTTCCGCGACTGCAATATGTACATCGTTTTAATACATATATATATATATACCTGGACCTTATTTAACGTCCGGCATAACATGCCGTTTATATATACTGGCACATACTGAGAGACGATGACCTTGGCGCGACAATGAACAAACGGGGAGCGGTCAAGTGGGGTCTCGAGAGTTGCACCGTTGTTATAACCAAGAGCCCATATAAAATTCCTCTTGCAAAATAAAACTGTTACATTTATATTATTATCTACATATCTTGATGCATAATAAATTTTTTTTCAAATAAAATATATATTTTCTTTTACAAAAATACCATCAATTATCATAAAACTTTTTCAATTTTTTTTTTTTTTTAAATTAGACGAGCTTTTTTTTTTTTCCGAGCTTAATTGTTATTAATAAATTTATTTTTATGTTTTTTTAATGATATCATACTTGCATTGACATAAAAATAAATTTATCAGTGAAAAAAAAATTTTTTAAATATTAAAATACTTTTATTCTTTTTATTGAAAAAAAAAATCAAATTGAATCAAATTTTTTTCTGCATAAATATTTAATTGAAAATCATTTTGTCAACTTGTATTTTTTCATTTTAAATAATTTTCATTTTTAAAATTTCATGTTAATTCATTACTCAATAGATTTTATTCATTTATTTATTTCATATTTTTTGAATGACACTTTGATGTTTTTAAAATAAAATTTATTATTCATTTATTTTGTAATCACGTGTTTCATGAAAATTTGTTGATAACTTAAAGATTTTAATGTCACATGACAATGGATGGCTATTGAATGATTATAATTTATACTGTTATATGATTCAAACATAATAAATATATACAAATAATAGAAAGAATATTTTTAAGAAAATTATGTATTCATGAATCTTAAGGTTGTCAATATAAATGTTTTTGAATGATGTATCCATATACATCAATAGAATATAGTCTGGCTTACAGAATTTATTTACAAAGATGAAAATAAATCAGTTGTTATCAGCATTGAATTATGTAATGCATATATTTTATTAAATTGAAATCTGTTTTTTCACAAAGCATTCACGTTTTCGATTTATCAAAGACAGTTAATAAAGTCACGTTGATTGTGTATATTTTTGCTTTATTTGTTTTGACATTATTATTAAATAATATAATAAACTTTCCGAGAATATAATCTTATGACTGATGGAAATAAATCAATAAATTTGAAATAATATTTCATTAAAATATTTTAAATTATAATTACAAAATTTATCTATAAATTTTTTTTTTTGTTTTATTTATTTTTGTTTAGTGGTTTAATTTTAGGCTATTATTATTAATTTTTTTTAAATTGATAATTGATCTTTTTTATTATTGTTAAATTTATTATTATTTATTATTGAATTAAATTTATTGTTAAATTTTGAATTTTTTAAAATTTTACTTTGAAAAATTGACAAGTAGTTTTTTAGCTGTTATTTTTTCTAGTGCTTATTATTGAGATTTAAATCTCAAAAATATTTTTAAATATGAAATCAGATATTGATTAAATAAATCCAACTTGTTTTTATGAAACAGAATATATTTTTATGAATGCAGAGTCAATCTAGACACTTGTTTCGATATGAAAAACTCTGAATTTCTTTGAGTAGATTCTTCTACAATTGCAGAGCCAAGCATTGAGCTATAGATAATTTTTGTTTCAGTCAAGATATTCTTTTTTCTTTAGCTAAACAAAAACCCAATAATAATTTTATAAATACTCATTTATTATTAAATCACCTGCCACTTACAATTTACCTGTAATATTTTGTTCAAAAAAGAAAAATTAAATACAATTTTTTTTCGCCGTTAAATCATAATTTTTTAAAACCAACCCTTATTTATATTTTCAATATGATGATATTAAAAAATAAAAATATTTTTCACAAAAACGCTTGCGCAAAAATTGACTCATTCCTATATCATGATCCCATCCAATCCCATAGCCCCATCAGCAACTATATCAGCCATCAACCAATGTAATGTTTCTCTTATTGATTTTGTGGCTAACCCGGTAAAAATCATAGCGAATTTATTATAATATAAATTTTTTCAAAATATAAATAAACTCTATTTTCCTTCCAAATCACAGCCCAATTGCCAAAAGAACAAGAAAAAAAAAATCCTTTTCAATTTAACATAATACACACATAAAAAAACGTGTTTGTAATTTAAAAAAAAAATATAATAATAAAATAAATTTACTGTAAAAAATGACCTATACACTTGGCTGCTGATATGGGGATGGTGACAAGAATAAATATATATAAAAAAAAAAAATAAAAGAATCAAGGAAAGACCTTAACTTCCAGCGCCAAAGGCGTCAGCGTCGATAGGTCAAGGACACTCCCGAGTGGGTACATCTACCCTGGGTCAGGTCGACAAGCAGCCCCTTTTTCTTTTCGTGCATTTACACCCCCATAATATCCCCAACATATTCCACATTGTCTATATACACATTTGTATATTTTTCCTCTTCAAAACACTTGTCAAATAATATATACAAAATTTATTTTCATTTTCCATCAATCAATTTTAACTAAAATTTGATTTTTATTAATTGAACATTTTAATTATGCATTTATATGATTGATAGTATATTTATTTTCAAGTTTTTTTCATTGGTTTGATTGTAAATATATTGAATGTAAAATAAATTTAGCGATGATTAATTATATTAATTAGGAAAAGTGAAAAGTGTTGACTGTATATAGGTATGCGCATACTTGAGTGTATACTTGGTGTACAAGCCTATCTATGTGGATTAAATTTATCGCGGATATATGTATATGTGTTATCAAAGTAAAGGGAAAAGCCGTCGGCCACGTGCCTCCGTTGTATACATGCGTCAGAGAGTGACTTTGTACATACATATCCAACGTGCACGACTCTCGTTTTCGTGCGGTGCCGTATTGAAAGGGAAAACGAAAACGCTTGGGCCACGCTCCACCTACATTTTCATCCATTCACGCAGACCAAACGGGTGAAAATGAAAAGAAAAAATCTCTATAAAAAAAAGAAAAAATAGTCAGAGATTGACTATATATATGAAAAACGAAAAAAAAAAAAAAGAATAAAAGTGCAGTAAACGAAACAAAAAAAAAAAAAAAGTACCAAAAACAAAAAAAACATGAAAACACATATACAAAGGATAAAAAAAAAAAAAAAAAAAAAAAAGAGGATGAAAGCGATCGAGTGGGTCTAACGTGTGGAGGGTTGCGCGAGGCAAACGGATCCGGCGTGATGTTGAAAAGTGAACCAAACAGCCGGTTAAAAAATAAATGAAAAAAAAAAAAAAAAAATGTATATATAAAATACAGGAAAAAGAGTAAATGCATAAATGCAGATTTTCTATACACGCATAAAAATCAACCAACAAAAAAAAGTGAAAAAAAAAAAAAAATCTAGTGTTGATTATAAGGTAAAAAAAAAAAAAAATAGAGAGGGTGATAAAATGAGGAGGCTGTGTTGTAAAATATTGGATGAGTATCATACAAAAAAAAAAAAAATGATAGCAACATCTATTCACAAAGTAAAAAAATTTCAAAAAGGGGTAAATGTATAGCGCTATGTAAAAAATTACATAAAAATTGTAAAATCATTTCAAGTATAAAAAAAAAAAAATTTTCTATATGTGTAAATTTTATTTATAAATAAAGTATAGAAATTCTCTTTTTTATACAAAAATGCATGATAAAATGATGAGTTGGTAAATGTAAAATAACATGAGTTAAAAAAAAAGGTAGTATGTTGGTGTATGTATGTATGAAGATTGGCTAAAAAGGGAAAATGAAAATAAAGAGGGTTGATGGATGAGAATGAAAAGAGAAGGGCTGAGAAGAGAGGTGGTTCAAGGGGGGTAGAAAAAATAAAATGAGGAAAAAAGGTAGGGAGAGGAAAAGGGGCAAATGGTAGAAAGCTTCGTTGCTAGGGATGAAGTACGTAGGTATTGATCTATTTAAAGCCTAGAGTACCAAACGAGGTCCTTATTAAAAAGCGGAATGAAACAAGGGACGTTTACTTTCTCTCTTTTTTTTTTCTATCCTTTTAAACTTTTTCATTTATTTATTTATTTATTTTTATCCTTGTCTTTATTTTCCCCTATTTTACTTTGATATAAAATTTTATCCTTTTCTTTCATTTATATATACTTTATCTTTATTATTATTATTTTATATTTTACCTTCCCTTTTTTTTGTATAACTATAATAAACTGAGACCTATGCTTTGTATGTATGGATCTACCTTGTTTTTCATCGACTTTTATTTGCTCTTAAGTTTCTTTATATTTATACATGTGTGTGTGTATTGTAGTTACCTTCTTTTCGCACTTTTGTTTATTTCTATGGTAGACTCTTATTTTTACCCTATGTATTTCTCCCACTCAAGATACGAAAAAAGTACCCTAAAGATATTCTCAAGATAGGTAAATACCACCTTGACTACTGGGACCCCTTTTTGTATATGTTTTTTTTCTTCTCAATATAATTTTTAGACGCGAAAAATTAAAAGAAAATATAATATTTTAAAAATTATTTTATTATTGATTTTTTATTTGAAAATTATGTAGTTTTATTGTAATTTTTAGGTATTTTTATATTTTATATACTCAATTAATTAAAGAGTATTTTAATATTGCAAAAGTTGTTAATAATTGTCATCAATCATGTGACAATAATATTTTGATATTTTATACGAAAAAAAAAAATATGAAATATAAAAATTTGACAGTAAAATTTATTAAAATATGGAAAAATAATTCATAATCCATTGGGGGATGATATGACGAAGGGGTTGTGGAGTATAAAAAAAAAAATAAAAGGGGTTAAAAAATGTATATCTGTATGGTTTTGTAGCACGCGCAGTCCAGTGCCCGGCGCGCGTCGATAGATATAAAATCCACAATTTTAAAGCATTTTAGTATCGATCCTATTTTTTTTATTATTTTTATATATTTTTTTTTTTTTTATTTTCTGCCCTAGACGAGAGAGAAAAATAAATAGTGAATGATAAAGATAAAAAATATGAGGTTGACGATATGGTGGGAGGTCGTGCACACGACTGGTAGAAATTAAACTCACTCCCTTATATTTTTACATTTTTTTATAATTCTCATTCCATCTAAATTTTCATCTACCATCATATATGAATTTTTGTTGGAAAAAAGCACTGTATATTTTGCCAAAAGCGAGGTGAATGAGGCAAGTGTTTTATAGAGGGGATAAAATACGCGCACAGTTACACGAAATGTATAAGTGCGTTAATGCATAATCAAATTTTTGAAATCCGCTTGACACCCTTGATTTTACTGAGAGAATATTACTCCCAAAAAAAAAATTAAAATATATATACATTTTGTTTTTATCCTTTTACGCAATTTTCGCACTTTAATATTGTTATTATACCCTTGGAATTAAATACTCGTAAGTCCAAATGAAAAATCTAATTTTCAACTTTTTTTTTTCTAAAATGTTTTTTATATTGTACATTGTTTAAATAATAAAAAAAAAAAATTAAAAAGAAATAATTATAGCTAATGATAAACAAGACCATAAACTTGTGGTTTTTTTTTACCTCTAGATTTTTTTACTATCTAAATTTAATTTAGAAATTTTTTTCTGCAAAAAAAATTACTAAAAATATGGCAGTTACGCTTATTTACCTCCAATGCTATGATATTTATATATTTTTCTTTATTATCATGATTTTTATATTTTCTATTATATATAGCTCAACTAGTAACTCTTTATGTCTTTCTAAAATTAAAAAAGATAAAAAAAATCCATATAAATAATAAAAATTTATAATCTTTTTCTAGACTTTCTCACGCACAGAGAAGCAGTACTAGCCCATAATTCTGTCACCTTATATTTTGCACCCTTCGACGATCCCTGTGTATCACGCCCAACTGGACAGTATTTATCTTTATCATCCCCATACATTTTCACCCCATCATCATATTATTTCTATTAATAAACACCAACATTTTCTTTTCTTATAATTCCCTCAATAAAAAATAAAAAAAAAAAAAAAAAACCCTCATGTATTATTGCTACAAATAATAAAAATAGTTTTTGCTTTTTTTTTTTAAATTTTAAATTGAATAATTATATATAAATTTTATTATTTCGTATTTGATTTTGACTTTTTGACGATACTCGTGAGACAATCTTAGCTGAAAACCAGTTTTATATGAAATAATAAAAAAAATGGCAAAATATAAAACAAGACAGGGTTGTGGCTTTTGTATAGAAACATAGAATATTATGGTATAGAACCATAGATATATAGAAGCCATCATCAGAGAGTAGGAAAATCCATAAAGTTATAAAATGTGCGGAAAGCGTAATAGTACGCACCGCGCAGATTAGTTATGAAAATATATAAAAGGGAACGAGATGATGGTAGTTGTGTGGACCAGAGGGGATATGACAGAGGTAAAAAGTTGGAGTTTGGTGTGCTATGGATGAACGAAGTGAGGTAGGGTGACTCTGGCTGGGTCGTTGAGAGGGCTCAACTTTTCCAACTAGAACCCCACCAATCCCTCTTTTGCCTTTCTAATGGCACACCCTTCTCATTCACTACCGCCTGTTTTATGTTTCATTCGCTATTTTTTTTTTTTTTTTTTTATTATAAATTTATCATCCTCTTTTTAATTCTTTATATGGTTTTTTTTTTGTTTTTATTATTATTATCTATTTTCTATCTGTGAAAAATCAACCAAGTTTGTATATTGAATTTTTTTTCTTCGATCTAATTAAAATTCCTAATCGCCATTCGCCAGGTTTTTTGAATTTACATTATGCTTATTTTAGAAGGGTGGAATTTTTTTAGGGCTTCTGTTTCAGATGCTAAAGTAAAAAGCTCCTATTTTATTTTGCTATTGACTATTTTTTTTTTTTTTTTACTGATTGAAGAAGAGCTTTTTTCAACAGACGAGCTTTTTTTATTGTTGGCTGTTTTTCTAAAATTATTTATTAATGTATTTTTATTAAAATAAAAAGCTCTAATAAAAAAAAATCAGAAGCTTTTATATTTAGAAAATGTAAAAACCTATAAAAATATAATTTTTTAAAAATTTAATATTCATAATTATTTTGTGTTTTAAAATTGTTTTTAATTTTTGATTTTCTTTTTTTTTTACATTTTTTTTTTTATAATAATCTTTTGATGTGTATCACAATGTAAATGCAGTGTATTTATCATCACCCCTAATTTCTTTTTTTTTTTTTTTTTCTATATTAGATATGTGCAAGTCCACCCTCAAGATATCTTATGAACCCTTGTTCAGTATGATGCAAGCGAAACTAGTATACATACTTGAAAGCCTGCGGGACAACACGACCCTTCTCTTTTCCTGGTTTTGCCATGAGGGAAATTGGTCTATCGAGCAAACAAGCAACTTGTTTTTTATATATATATTTTTTTTTTTCTCTATCTACACATGTATGTTTTACACTCACAAACACACACGCATATATATATGCTAACCAATACTGCTTTAATTTTTATACATCCCTTTGCATGCATCCTTTTACTCGTTATCCAACTATAAACCATCCACGAACGATGCATCAAAAAATTCGCAGTATTAAATCAATTAATTGGTATATATTTTTCTTTTTTTTTTTTTGAATTCGTGCACTCGTGTATATCAGTGATATTTTATCCATTTGAACACGCTTTAAAACTAATTGAAATTTATTTTTATATTTCAGTTTAAATGGTATTCGCGGTAAATTTTGATATTATCGTTTAACGTACAATGGACAAAAAATATTTGTACAAGCATTGTACGGTGTTGTATAAAGAAAATTGCTAAATTTAAATAATTTTTATGAAATTGCAGATGAATTTGTTTACTAAATTTTCAGCTAAAAATTGGAGGCTACAAAAATGTAAAATTATGAAATAAAAATTTAAATATAAAATTACGGTGGACATTAATGATTAAATTGTAAAAATAAATTGTAAATTTGCTTTAATGGGCATTTTAATTAAATTTATGGTCAATGTAATATGGATATAAATAATATATTTTGTTGCGGTATCAATAATGTACTTTGGCATATACAGTGCCTGGAACTTCTCAATCGACCGTTTCATGTAATTTAAATTTATGATATATAAATGAAATATTCAATTGCATATTTATCTTACGGATACAGCTTGTCCTTGACATTTTTATATATATTGAATAAATAAAATACAAGTTTTTAATTTAAAAAAAAAAATGGCCAACGAAAGCAGTAGCTGAATAAAGTTATTAGTATTCAATATTTAGCTAATAAATGTAATAGATATGAAAAGATGAAGCAAAGGAATACTTTTCTAACTAATTATTTCCTTTGAAAATGTACTATTTGGCAGCTCACTTATTTATGATTCATCTACTGCTTCTTCCCTTTTAATTTATATTTTTTAAAGGCCAAATTTATTACGTATTTCATTTTTAAAATAAATAAAAATGTCCGCTGAAAAGCTGCATCTACGAAAAGATTTTTACTTTAAGGAATTAATTTGACTAAGGAATTATTTCTTGAAAACATAATTTTTATAATTCAATTTTTAGTTATCTTTTTCCTTAGCTACTGTTTCTTTATTTCTTGGATATTTTTATTTATTTTATAAATAAAAGACATGTAAATTTATTTTCAAAATACAAATATCCAAGGAAAAGTATAGCTAATAAAGATGTTTACTATAATTAATGTGACTAAGGAAATATTTTGAAACATAATTCCGTTTCAATTTTATATTATAATTTACTATTGCGTTTTTCATCGGATATTTTTTATTTATTTTATATATAAAATACAGTAAATTTTTTCAAAAATACAAATGTCCAAAGAAAGCAGTAGAAATGAAAAAAATGTACTAAGGAATTTATTTTATATATAAAAATAAATGTAAATTTTTTCCAAAATGTCAAAGGAAAAGCAGTAGCTAAGGAAAAGATGTAGTTTTGAATTGAGGCCGTTGAAGTTATTATATGCCTCAAGGAAGTATTTTAGTCACATTACCTTTTAAGCGAGCCTTTCAGCCACCGCTTTCCTCACATACCTTTATTTTCTGCCTTTTATAAATGAAATACGTAGTTTATTTTCAAAAATACAAATTTTCAAGGAAAAGCAGTGGCTAATATTTATTTAAGGGCTAACTTGCTTCATTAATTAGGTATTTCAGAAATCTTTGTTCATTATCTTAGTTATTTTCTTTTTCTTTACAGCCGCTTCTTCCTTTCACATTTGTATTTTAAAAAATAATTCTAGCATATTTTATTTTATAAAATAAATAAAAATATCCAAGGAAAACAGTAGCTAAGGAAAAAATGTATCTGGTTGTTTTATACTAGTCACATTACTCCTTATTACCATCTTTTTTTCTATTTTTCTTCCCTTTTATAATTTTAAAAATAAATTTATATGTATTTATATATATAAAATAAATAAAAAAATGTCCAAAGTTGAAAAGCAATAGCTAAGGAAAAGATGTAGTGTAAAACAATTCAATGTGACTATAATTATTTCCTTGAAACATAATTTTAAAAATTCATTCTTAGCTACCGCTTCTTCCTTTACATCATATTTTGAAAAATAAATTTCATACGTATTCTTACTTATAAAATAAATAAAATGTCCAAGGAAAGTTGGTGTAGCTAAGGAAAGATGTAGCTAAGGAATTAATGTGACTAAGGAATTATTTTGAAAACATACCCTATAGCTCACTTATATATCTTTTTTTTTTTCTAGATTATTTTATTGGTCATCTCTTACATGTATTTTCATTTTATAAAATAAATAGTTTTCAATGAAAGCAGTAGTTGGCGAAAGATTCATAAGGAATTAATTTGACTACGAATTCACTTTGGAAACATGCTATAATTATTTTGCAGCAAAAATTTTTAGCAACATCTCTTCCTTAACTACTGCTTTTCCTTGATATTTTATTTATTTTATAAATAAAATACATGTAAATTTATTATTTTTTTCAAAAATACAAATGTCCATTTAAAAGCAGAAGCTATGAAGATGTAGCTAAGGAATTAATGTGATTTAAGGGAATTTCCTCTTGAAACATAATTTTTATAGTTGATTTTATTATATTTTTTTTCTTTCAGGCTACTGCTTTTCCTGATATTTTTATTTATTTTATATATAAAATTTATATAAAATTTTTTCAAAAATACAAATGTCCAAAAGAAAAAGCAGTGAAGCTAAGGAAAAGATGTAGCTAAGAATTTATTTTATATATAAAAATACATGTAAATTTTTTCCAAAAATACAAATGTAAAAGGAAAAAGCAGTAGCTATGTGAAAAGATGTAGTTGGTGAATTGCAGCCGTTATTCATGCCCCGCGAAATATTCTTTCTTATCATATTAATTTACGGTATTTTTCTATTACTGTTATTTATTTACAAACCGTTATTTTATTTTCAGTACACAAACGTCCATGAAAGCTTAAGTAGATAGCGTAAAGATGGGCTAAGGTTGCTGAAAGGTTTTGTTTATTGTTATATTTATTAGCCAGGCTTTTTTATGAAAATTTGTATTTTTGAAAATAAATTTACATGTATTTTTATTTATAAAATAAATAAAAATATGCTTTAAAATCAGTAGCTAAAGATTTAATTGGTTAATTAGTTTGCTGAAATAGTTATTAATAGTACATTATTTATTATCTTTTATTATAAATTTTCCTTGGACATTTGAATTTTGAAAATAAATTTACATGTATTTTATACAAAATAAATAAAAAATGTCCGCTTAAAAGCAGTAGCTAATAAAGATGTAGTGTCAGAATTAATGTGACTAAATAATTATTTCATTGAAACAATTTTTTTTATAATTTTAATTCCTTTGGTTACATTTTGTTACTGTTTTTCCTGACATTTGTATTTTTGAAAAAATAAATTTACATTGTAAATTTATAAAATAAATAAAAAATGTCATGAAATTTTTATAGCTTTTAAATATGTAATTTTTATTAATTAATTGATTAAGGAATTATTTCCTGAAACATATTAATTGATTATTTAATTTTAGTTAAATTTTTTCTTAGGATATTGATTTCATTGGACATTTGTATTTTGAAAATAAATTTATATGTATTTCATTAGAAATAAATAAAAAAATGTCTATGAAAAGCAGAAGCTAAGGAAAAGATGCAGTTAAATAGAATTAATATTAAAATTACATTGAAAAAATAATTAACAGTTAATTTCAATATCTTTTCTTTAGAGTTAATTATTTTTTGATATTTTTTATTATTTGCCTTATAAATAAAATATATGTAAATTTATTTTCAAAAATACAAATGTCCAAGGAAAAAGCAGTTTTTAACTAAAAGATGTTTTAGCTATGAATTAATGTGACTTTATTAATTATTTTTGAAAACATAATTCTAGTACTATTGTTATTATATCTTTTTTATTTTTAGCTATTGCTTCTTTCTTTGGATATTTTTATTTATTTTATATAAAATACATGTAAATTTTTTCAAAAATACAAATGTCTTAAAGAAATTTTATTAGCTATGAAAAATTTAACTAATTACACAATTTTCTAATGGTTTTATAAATAAAATATTAAATAAATTTTTCCATTAAAATACAAATTTTCATGATTAGGGGAAATTAAGGAAAAGATTGCAAAGTAAATTGAGGCTGCCAAAGAATTATAATTGTTCTCAAGGAAATAATTTCAGTCACATTAATTCCTTAGCTGCATCTTTCCTTTTAAATAATATTTTTCCTTATTTTATTTTATAAATGAAATATAAATATATTTTTTCAAAAAATACAAATGTCCAAGGAAAAGTAGTAGCTAAAAGATGTAGCTTTGAATTGAAATGGCTGCCAAAGAATTATTTTTCAAGGAAATAATCTTAGTCACATTAATTTTTTAGCTACATCTTTTTAGCTATTGCTTTTCCTCAACATTTGTATTTCCTTTTGAAAAAATAATTTACATGTATTTTATTTATAAAATAAATAAAAAATATCCAAGGAAAAATCAGTGTGCCAAGGAAAAGATGTAGCTAAGGAATTGAGGCTTGCCAAAATAAATTATGTTGCACAAGGAAAATAATTCCCTTTTAAATACATTAATTCCTTAGCTACATTCTTTCTTAGCCACTGCTTTTCCTTTTTCATTTGAATTTTTGAAAATAAATTTACATGTATTTTATATATAAATAAATAAAAATGTCCAAGGAAAGCAGTAGCTATGAAAAGATGTAGTAAAGGAATTGTGATTCAAGGAATTATTTTGAAATATACTATAGCCTCCTCACCTGTAGCTCCATCTATTCCCTTATTTTTTGCTTTTCCTCTTGACATTTGTATTTTTGTAAATAAATTTATATGTATTTCATTTATAAATAAATAAAAAATGTCCAATTGAAAAGTAGTTAATTGAGTAAAATGTATTATGAATAATGAAAAAAAATTATTTCCTTAAAACATACCTTTGGCAGAATCAATTATTTAGAGTCTTTTTCTTTCTTATTTAATGCTTTCCCGATATTTAAGTTTTTTGAAAATAAATTTATATGTATTTCCATTTTATAAATAAAATGAAAATGTATATGAAAAGTAGTAGTTAAGGAAGATGCAGCCAAGGAATTCACGTGACTCAGAACATTTTAAAGTTACAATTCTTTTGGCAGCCCACTCCCTTAATATCTTTTTCTTAGCTACTTCTTTCCTTGACATTTGAATTTTTAGAAAAATTTACATGTAATTTTATATATAAAATAAATAAAAATATCCAATAAAGTGCTGTGCTAAGGAAAATATGTATATCATAATTAGGCTAAAAAGTGAATGAGGCCATGAAAGAATTCTTAGTCAAGCACTCTTTTAGCTACATCTTTCCTAGCTACCGTTTTCCTTGACATTTGTATTTTTTAAATAAATTTAAATGTATTTTATTTATAAAATAATAATATTCATGAAAAGCAGTAGCTAAGGAAAAGATGTAGCTATGAATTGAGGCTGCCAAAGAATTATGTTTCAAGGAAAAATTCCTTAGTCACATTAATTCTTTTACTAAATCTTTTCCTAGCTACTGCTTTTCTTTTTGAAATTTGTATTTTGAAAATAAATTTAAATGTATTTCATTTATAAAATAATAAAATAACCAAGGAATTAATAGTTGGAAAAGATGCAGCTAATAATTAATGTGACTAAGAAATTTCTTCTTGAAACATAATCTTTGGCAGCCTAACGTGTTAGCTAAATCTTTCCTTAGCTACTGCTTCTTCCTTATTTTGAAATTTTGTATTTTGAAAAAATTACATGTATTTTATATATAAAAATAACAAAAATATTTTGCGAAAAGCAGTAGTTAAGGAAAATTATGCTATGAATTAGGTAGCTGAAAAGAATTATTATTTAAGGAAATAATTCCTTAGTCAAATTTAATTTTATTAAATCTTACTTTTCCTTAGTTACTGGTTTTCCATTATTTTGTATTTTTGAAAAATAAATTTACATGTATTTTGTATTTTATAAAATATTTAAATTTCCATTAAATGGTGTATATTTAAGGAAAAGATTTAGCTAAGGAATTTAATTGCCAAAAATTACATGTTTCATTTAAATAATTCTTTTAGTTAAATTAATTATATTTTACTACATTTTTTATTAGCTAATGCTTTTCCTATACTTTGTATTTTGAAAAATAAATTTTACATGTATTTTCATTTATAATATGAATAAAGTAGTAGTTAGTAGTGGCAGCTAAGGCAATTTTTTTATTCAAGCGGGAATTTACTTTGAAACATAATTCTGGCAGCAAAAATCTCTAGCTTTCATCTCTTCCTTAGCTACTGCTTTTCTATTGATATTTTTATTTATTTTATAAATAAAATACATGTAAATTTATTTTTCAAAATAATAAATGTTTATGGTGAAAGCATTAGCTAAGGAAAATATGTATTTAGAATAATTTATAAGGGATTATTTATTAAAATATACCTTTTTAAAAGTTTTTTAAATTAGCTACATCTTATCCTTCTTACTAATAATTTTTGGATATTTTTATTTATTTTATATATAAAATACATTTAAATTTTTTTTAAAAAAATACAAATGGGGAAAATTATAAATGAAAATATGTAGCTAAGAAAATAAGGCTGCCAAAGAATTATGTTTCAAGGAAATAATTTCTTAGTTACATAATTTTTAGCTGCATTTTTCCTTAGCTAATGCTTTTCCTTTTGACATTTTTATTTATTTTATAATGAATACAAAATTTATTTTTTCAAAAATAAAAATGTAAGGCGAAAAGCAGGAGTGCTACATGCTAAAAATTGAGGCTGCAAAGAATTGCTATGTTTCAAGAAAATAAATTCCCTTTTATTCACATTTAATTCATTAGCTAAATTTTCCTTATCTACTGCTTTTCTTTTGAGCATTTTATATTTTGAAAAAAATTTATACGTATTTTATATATATATAAAATAAATAATATCCGAGGAAATCATAGCTAATGAAGAGATGTAGCTATGAATTGAGGCTGCCAAAGTAAATTTTACTCTTATTAAATAATTCCTTAGTCATATTAATTCCTTAATTGCATCTTTTCAATTTAATTACTGCTTTCCTTTTAATATTTTATTTATTTTATAAATGAAAATACATTTAATTTCTATTTTTTCAAAATATTAAATATTAGCTAAGTTAAAAGATAGTATAATATTAATTTCAAGCTAATTATTTCCTTGAAACATAATTATTTTGGCACCCAAATTCCTTAGCTACATATTTCCTTAGCTAATGTTTTCTTTTCTTGATATTTTTATTTATTTTATAAATAAAAATATATGTAAATTTATTTTCTTGTAATATTAAATGTCCATGGTTAAAAGCATAGTTAAATAAAAAAATATAAAAATTTTAATAATTCTTTTTAAAGAGAATTTTTTATAGCCCTAATTTCATACATCTTTCCTTAGCTACCGCTTCTTCCTTGACATTTTTATTTTATTTTATATATAAAATACATATAAATTTTTTCCATTAATATTTCTTCCAATAAAGTAGTAAATAAAAAAAATATGTAGCTTAATAAATGATGCTGCCAAAGAATTATGTTTCAAGGAAATAATTTCTTAGTTACATTAATTCTTATTTGCATCTTTTAATTACTTACTAATTTTCCTTTTGGACATTTTATTTATTTTATAAATGAAATACATGTAAATTTATTTTCAAAAATAAAATGTAAATATGAAGCATCAGCTGCGAAAAGATGTATAAGAATTTAGGTAGGAACCAAAGAATTAAGTTTCAGTGAAATAATTTCTTAGTCACATTAATTTTTTTTTAGTTGCATCTTTCCTTAGATACTGCATTCCTTGACATTTTAGTTTATATTATATAAATGAAATACGTAAATTTATTTTTCAAAATATTAATGTCAATAGTATTAAGGAAAAGATGTAGCGAAGGAATTCAGGCTGCCAAAGACTATGTTTCAAGTGAAATAATTCCTAGTCACATTAATTCCATTTACTATCTTTCATTTTAGCTACTGCTTTTTCTTGGATATTTTTATTTATTTCTTGGAAAAATGAAATACATGTAAATTTATTTTTTAAAAAATCTAATGTCCAGTGTAGGGTAGTTATATTGATGCAGCTATGAATTGAGGTTGCCAAAGAATTATGTTTCCAAAGGAAATAATTTTTAGTCACATTTCAATTCTTAGCTGCAATTTATTTTGCTATTAGCTATTTTTTTTTTACTGATTAGCTTTCCTTCACTACATCTTTTTTAGCTTACTGTTTGCCATTTTTTTTAAATTAAAATACTTTGTATTTTATTTATTCAATATTTAAAAATGTAAAAGGACAAGAAATATCTATTTAAAAATGTATATATATAAAATATTGTGGGAAATTTAATATTTTGATTATTTCATAATTTTAAATTACAGCCAAACTTTCGATTGATAACCAGATGCACTGTATATATCACCCTAATTTCTTGATAAATTACGCGATAAGATAGTGAATAATCATTAGCCACCTTATACATTTATCAGTACGTGGTTAATGTAATGCCCACGGTAAAGCCATTGTACAATGCGGTTTTTCCAGTTTAACTATCGAACGTCCATCGTACGCTTGGTTTTTTACGTTTTTTTTTCATATCTTATATTTTTCACCTCCAATGTATGTTTAATATCTACAAACAACAAGCTTATAATCAATCTCACTTTACAATTTATAATCCCTTTAATCTTTTTTATCCAACAAACCATGCCATAAATGTTTTGTGCCAAACAACGATTTTTAAATCAATTTTTGGTTAAATTTTTTAAATTTTATCAAGTGCCGTAATCGCCAAATTTGTACCATTTGAAAACTAATTGAAATTTATTTTTTTTAAATAAATATATTCAGTTTAAATTCATGTATAGTCTTATCGTTTTTTTTTTTTTTTTATTGTTTTTATCAATTGTTACATGGAGCTTTTATTTTTGTAAATAGAAAAAATATTTAATGATAATTTATATTGTCACATTGCAGGTAAACAAATGTAAATTAAATTTTTTTAATTTTTTAAAAATCAAATAATTGGCAGAAAATTTGTTTACTAAAAAATTTTCAGCCAAAAAATTCAGGAACATTACAAAGATGATTAATATTAATAAAAAAAAAATCATAAATTTATAATAATTATTATTTAAATTTAATAATTAATATTATTGATAAAAAAAAAATTAAAAATGCAATAGATTTTTAAATTATCTTTGCAATTGCATTTTTTTATTTTAATTTTTAAAATGTTTTAGAAATCAATAATGCATAAATTGATAACTATAATATATTTTGTATCTATGTCTTTTTTTTTTATGTATTCTTTCTCGCGAAAACTACCCCCCTCTCGCGAAACCAGTCTGCTCATGCATAATTCAATCAGAGTTAGACTAGAAACGTCAATACAGCTCGCAGATTATTTATTTTCCCGGGCCGCTGGTTCTTTCTGGCTTTGTTCCCTCACCATTTGCCATATTTTTATTTTTTACGTTTTATTATATTAATATATATATACCAAAGCATTGCGAACCTATAATTTTATATATACCTTGAATAGCAGTCGTCCTTTAGCTTATTCCAATTTTTGTATTTAAATTTTTTTTATATATGTATATCGATGATAAAAGAAAAGAAGGGATGAAGCAAAGGGAAAATCACTTTTTCTAACTAACCTTTTTTCTCTTTTTCCACCCTTTTTCTATCTGCTCATACACTCTCCTCCTCTCTCTTTCTCTCCCTTATCTTTTCTCCTTTTACCTTTTATATTTTAATCAACTAATGCTGCCTACATTTTCATTTATATTTTTTTTTTTTCTTTTAAATTCCGCACATGCTAAATTTGTCCCTGCATCTACGAAGGTAGACATTTTTTTTTTACTTCAATTAAAATTTTATTTTTTCGAGTTTCTTTACATTCATATATCCCTTTCTCTCTTGAGAGAAAGAGTACATATAATATTACATCAAATAATTCAGAAGGGTGATAGTTTTCCTTTGACAAGCCATCAGTCCAGGCCTTTAATCTATTTTTATTTTTTTTTTTCTTTTAATTCTTTTTACTTTACAAAGCCAGACATTATATTATCATCATCATCATCATCATTTATCAGTGTAATAATCCATCCTTTAATAATTTTCCTCCACTGATAATTAATCAAGTAAAAAAATATAATAAACAAAAATGCGTTTACAATTAATTTAATGTACATTTCGTTTATTATTTTTTTTTTTTTTGTCAAGTAAATGACAGCAGTACAATATGTATATATTTATATAAAATGATGCGTGACATGCGTACGCAAAAACAATGTAAAATAAATTATTTTTGGTTACACGATGCAAATGAAAAAACAAAAGTGAAAAGTAAAATAAAAAGTTTTCCTTCACTCGCATTGCACTCGTGCTTTTACAGTCAGAGAGATCCAGTTTTCCACTTCGACAGCACTTATCATCAATTTTTTTTCATTTTATTTTCTACCTTTATCAACATACCTATATATATCATCATCCGTTTTCCTTTTATTCATTTCAATTTTTTTTTTTTTTCATATATCTGCCTCTTTTACATTTCGCTCTGCTAACTTGCTCCAACCCTCTTGGTATTATCCGACCTCTTTCCTTCAACTATCTCTTTTAATTTTTTTTTTTTTTCTACTAGTCTTGTATTTTCACTTCCTCTCTATATACTATCAGGAGGGTTTTTTTTTTTTTTTTTATACGTTGAAGCCAACACACAGCATCAACAAGAGAAAGACAGGAAAAAAATGAAAGCAAATTTTTTTATATACAACCCTATTTCTACACTTCATGGACCACCCCAACATGTCTATAACCCCTCTTTTACCACACTTATAATTTTTTATCTCTCTTTTCTAACCCCCCTTTTTTTTATATTTAGTAAAATTAAAATCAATAGTGTTTTACAACGTGTCTTACAAAAATAAAAAATATATAAAACCACCTACAAAAAACACCTCACTCATTTCTTTATTGAAATTTTTTTTTTCTGCATATATTTCATCCCTCAAAAATTTTTTTTTTTTTATACATCGCATCCTAACTTTACCCTCATATTTATGACGGAATTTCAATATTCACTTTTACAAAATATATGCAACCGTTGACTTCTCTCCTCTCTACTTTTGTTTGTATATATGAAAACGTTTTGAAATTTTTTTTTTTCTTTTCCTCCTTTATCTTTTTATTTGTAAATTTTTTTTTTTATTTTTTTCTTCATGATGTATATACTCTATTACTTTAACAGACTCCTGTCGCATCCTTTATATTCCAACAAGTCTTTATTTTCAATCCCGACAGTCCTCGTCACTTCTTTTCTTTATTTTTTTTTTTTGTATCTTCTTTGTCATTCAGGCATTTATATTATATTTCGTGTGCAAGAATTGTGTAGACAACTCAGACACAATTGTCTTGCATGTCGACAAATATATATTCATCAATTTTTTATTTTATTATTAAACCTATTTTTTAAAAAAGAAAACTAAAAACAATTTTCACAATTTTTTTTTAAAAACTACAAAGAAAATAAAGCCACATTAATTTAGAAAATATTTTTAGCTATTAAAATGACAATTGTAAAAGTTTAATAATTGATAGGATAATTAGAGAATTATATTATTATAATTTAGTGGCTCAATCGGCCACCCGTTGTCATGATTTAATATAAATCTCAATGTTTAATATTTATTCGTGTTTCTTGTTGCAACCCCTTGTCTTTCTTGAATTGTCCCTTATTTGGGAAATTCTCCCTTCGATGGCCCGTAGCATATTTGACCCAAATATATATATATATTTTGTGTATACATGTATAGATATATAGATATATATAAAACGATTGAGATAGGAGTAACAGGTAAGGTTCAATCCAAACAGCAAAAGCATACAGGTGGCCGCATGCAACGGCCTCTCTGTGCGCCGTAACTTTACACTAGCATATGTTTACAAACACGAATGGAAGAACCTCTGATATCTCAATAATAATTTAACATAGATATGTATATTTAATTCACGTTTCATATCATTCAATTTGAAATCAAAAAATCATAAATAATGATGGATAAAATAACGTAAATTTACAATTATTTAATTGAGAAGTTTCTTGTTTATTTTTGAGTAAAATTATTTGAAAATTTGAGTTTATTGATAGTCTTAAAATAGTACTATTTAGTAAATCAATAAAAATTGTTAAAAATTATATAGAATTTAATGTACTGATCACAACAAATATTGCTATGTACACCACAATAATTTTTATAGATTTTTTATAAATTTTTTTAGATAATAATTTTTATTGATGGTGTTTAATAAATTTTACTGCAGTAAAATTTCAAAATGGGTTACATAATTTTTACTATATTGTTTTGACAATATTACAGTTTTTAATTGATAATTTTTATAGTGCTTTTTAATAATTTTTTGGAGTGTCAGAATATTTGTTGTTTTTCTCAATAAATTTTGTCATGTTGCACAATTTTATTTTAATTTTTAACTATTAACTCTACTAAAAAAGTTTTAGGTTAATTTCAAAAAATATTATTATGTTTCAAATGATTCACTATTTTGTTACTTTTATAAATTTAGTTCACTTAATTAAATAATTCATTGAGATAATTTTTATATTTTTAATATACCATGAAATTTTTATTAATTCAATTTAAAATTTATCAATCATATTCTAGTGATAACTTGCAACCTGATTATTTAATTTAATAAATCTATGATTAAATTTTAAAATAGACATTTCATTAATAAATTTAATTAATTTAAAAGAATGAAAAAAAAAAAAATGAATTATTTCTATATTTATTAAGCGATGAATATTTTATAAATTCATGTGATTTATTTAATTGGAAAATACAGGATAAAATAGAGGATTAAAATACATCCATATTAAAAATACATAAAAAAAATATAAATAAATAATAACAGTATATTTATTATAAACAAATGAGAGTTGAAATTATTTTTTTTTTTAAATTTATTCTACAAGTGGACATACTCGAGAAAAAAAAATATAAAATTCGATGATCATTATGGGGGTTGTGAACTTTAAATGTATTCAAAATGTCCTTCAATCAACCCCTATTTTTTTTTCATCCCTAAAGTCGATTGTTTTTAACGATCATAGGCAACTTGAATTAAAAATAAAAAAATATTTTATAATAATAAATTGAAGATGAAAAATAATGTTCTTCAACTTTATTTTTATTTTTTAAGCTTTTCAATTTTTCTTTATTAAATAAGTTTAAAAAAATATTTCAAAAATTATTTTGTCTTATTTAATGACCTTTTATTCAACTCTTCAAACTTCACTATTAAATTTTTTTTTTCAATGTTTATTTAATACAATTAAAAATTAAAATAAATATAATTTTCAATTAAAAAAATAACGAAATAATAATCCATATTTTATCAAATTAAAATTATGAAAATTAATTTTAAAATAACGAATATAAATTAATATTTGATTGAAAACATTTCAACATATTTTGACAATTTTTATATTTATTTTTATAATAAATAATATTTTGTCGTTGCGAATGTGAATATAGATGAGTGGACAGAAAAAAAAAAAAAAAAATGTATTTATACATAAATGAAAATAAAAGAGAATGTGGACAATATTCATTGAATCGTAAAACGATGAAAATTTCATTTTTATATACAAATGACTTTGGTTTTATTATTATTTTTTTTTTTTATCAAATATTTCATTTGCTGTTGGTTTTAAATTTTTATTTATTTTATTTTTTTAACGAATGGAAAATTGACACTTCATCCATATACACAGAATGCACCTCGCATCGTCAAATTTTAGTAGTATCAATTCTCCTCTCCCAGTCTCTTTACCTGTGTGATAATTTGAATGCGATATCTCTCGGTTGGCGGTAGTTGTCAGGACCAACAATAAAATGGGCTTCACTCGAATGCACTTCCGGAATAAATCATGTTGCATGAGCTGGAAAAATCCCACTCTACAATTGACCGATGACCGAGTAAGCTCCCCTTCTATTATTTTCATTTTTTTTTTTTTTTTTTCATTTTTTTCTCTCTTTCTCTCTCTGCACCCCTTTGCAATAAACGATCAACCGATTATTACCAGATAAAAAACAAAAAACTCTACAAATACCATCGAAAAATACAAAAAAAAAAAAAAAATCTTTTTTTTTAAAAAACAAATTGGATTGTCAGATGTGCAAACATCAATATCAGTTACAAAAAATAAAACCGTGTAAATATATTTTCAACAGATTTAAATACGTCAATTTTTTTTTTTCCTTTTTTTTTTTCAACAATTAATTTAAAAATTAATTACACTACCATCATCAGACTGTGAAAATAAAAAAATAAAATTTTTTTTTTATTTGTAAAAGGGTGATGTATGTTTTTAATGAAAAAAAAAAAATTTTTTTTTACAAAATAAATAATCACAATAATGAGATGGAAATGAAGGGTTGATGATAGAGTTTATTTTTTTTAATTATTTTAAAAAGCCAATACACCGCATACTCAAGTATTTGATAATAGTTGTGGCAATGGTGTTTAATTTTCATTTAAAAAATAAAAAATAATATATAAAATTTTTTTTGCAAACGTTAGTCATTGGTTAATGTTACGAGATGTAACCAATCCCTGCTCTGTTGCTGTCATGCCTATACTAGCTCACTCGCGTTTTTAACCTTCCCCCCCAATTTTTCATTCCCTTGTCACCCCTTTTAAACATTCGCGCAACTTATTATGTATATATACATATAAAATAAAAAAGAGAAAACTGCCAGCATCATCCCCACCAAAAAATTTCTCTTCTATTTCACAATGCTATGGTATTGATTTAAAAGTACATTCGTGTTTTCATAATGTTGTATCTGTAGTCACTGACGCCCATTTACCGCCCACCCTCAATCCTCCTCAATCCCGCCCAATCCTACCACCCTTATTTCACATTTTTATATCCCTCTTGTATCCTCGCTTTTTATTTACAATCTCTTCTCTCTTTTCCTCTTCCTCTCTAACTTTTAACATCAAAATATTTCGCGACATAGAACATACAAGTCCATCTGGCTCACCAATTAATTTTCAAAACAAAAATAATCTTTACACCCCCTTCCCTCCCTCCTATGTTTCTAATGAATTTTTGATTTATTTATTTATTTTTTTTTGTACAATTAAACATGATTTTAAATGATATATTTCAAGTGTAGAAATATCAATAAATTATAATGAAAAAAAAAATTAAAACATTGGAAAATTAATTGCAATTAGTTGATGACATCAGATTTTTTTTTGGCTATTTTTAGTTTATTTATATTGAGACGAACAATTACAATCTTATTTTTGATAAAACGTGGTGAGAATATTTTGTTAGTTTAATTTACCGCAATGCAGTTGATTTTGTATTTTTACTTATTGAAAAATTGATTTAAATTTAAAAATAAAAATAAGTTAATTTTTAATAATAATTTTGTTATTAAATTTTAATTTTTTTAATTTTATAAATTATTTGTATTATCACGTTGTTAATTTGAAAATTGAATATTTTATTTAATAAATTTGTGATTAATTTTTTTGTATTAAAATTTATTAAATTTTTGAAAATTAAAAATTGATTTTTTTTATGTTAGTGATTGTATGCATTGAAGAGGATTTAAAAAAATGTTTTTTGACATTTTTAGGGCTCCTCCCTATTAGCAGAAATATAAAATACAATTGTGAAATTTTTTTTTTGTAAATGGTGGTGGGGATTGAACAAGTAGTTTTTACTATCGATTACTGAATTTAAAAAAAAAAAAAAAACGCGCATGTATAATTCAATTTATTCAAATAATATTTTTGTATAAATTTATAATTATAATTTACAACAGGGGGCGTTTAAATTTGTGAATTTTTTGCATTCCTAGTAATATCAACAGATGGTGTTTTTATAAAATAGAAAATTCACCCTTGATGAGAAAATTTTTTTCATTGTAGATTTGATATCAGCTGGGTTTCATTGGGGGATGATTACAATGACAACCCCTTTATTGGATGGGTAGTTATCCTTTTACCAACTGCTAGAAAAAAATTTATCGACTGTTGTATAGACAATGAAAAAGCTCAGAGCTTTTTTACTCTACCCCTGTTATAGATTATTCACTTTTTCAATTTTTTATTTAAAATTATACAAAATAAAGCTTCAATTATCTTGAAAAAAAATATGTATATCTATTCGAGATTATTAAAATGTCATAGATTTTATTCTAAACTTTTTATAAAGTGCTTTTTAATATTAAAAAAAAAATACATCAATTACATACCAATAAAAAGCTCCAAAATTTTATTCAATTCATTTTTTTTTTTTTTAAATTAACAAAAGCTCATTATGTTTTATTTAAAATAAGAATAAAAAAATGTATATACTTTATTGATTTGATAAATAAAAAGCTCAGAGCTTTTTTATTTATTAAAAATATTTTTTGTTTATGAAAAAAAATAAACAAGGGTTTAATATTTTTTAAATTTATTAATCATTTATTCAGCAAAATAAATTGACATACACAACATGAAGTTTTATCAATCAGCCTAAAAAATTTTGTCTATATAAAAACAATATAAAAAAATCTCGTCATTTTGATTTGATCTCTTTACTAATAATTTCATCTACAAGATACTTTCCCATTTTTGAAATCATAAAGAAAACAAATTCACTAATTTATCAACTATATTAAAATTTTTTTTTCAAGTGCTTATTTTATTATTATTATAACAATTTGTGCAAATTTTAATTTTTTTCTATTTAAAAGAAAAAACAATAAAATTACTATTATTATTTTATAAATCATTTCCAATCTATGGAAATTATTAATAATTAATCTACTTTTTGTTTAAATTACATTTTCATTTGTTTATTTTTCTATAACTATTTTAAGATATATCGGCTCGGTTATACAAAATTCATTATAACTATATTTTAATTTAACCAATTATTTATTTTTTATTTTTTGGTATTATACATAATCGTGATACCCAAATTATCACTTTTTTAATTTTCGTCATTTTGGTGCGTATAATGTATTTCAAATAAATTTATTAAATAAATAAATTATAAATTAAATAATCGCAGTTTTACATCTTGACTAATATTGCACAATATTTCATGTAAAAAATGTCTTATATTATATAATTATTATAAATTTTAAAATTCATTTATCTGCTTTTATTTAATCACAATATTGCAAAATGTTTATTTTAAAATAACCAAGTATTTTGATTAACAAAATTTATTTAATTAAAAATAATATTAAAAACTGGTCAAATTTTAATTTGATATTATTTTTCCTTAATTAATTATTTCTTTTATTTTTCTAAATTTTAAAATAAAATTAAACATTAATTAATAATACTGTAGACAAATGATTACAAAAAGAAAAAAATTGTTTTAATTTATATTTTGTTTCTTATCTTTGTATTTATAAAATTCATTGCCACATGACTTACATCATCAATTATATAATTAGCAATAATCTAATCATTATGTAATTAATATTTTAAATGATGTCATAATTATTAAATAAATTAAAGCAGTACAATAAACAACAGGTGTCTTCTAGTACATCACATCTAACTGCCTAGTAAAACACTCAACATGAAATTCGTAATAATATTAAAATTAATTAATACAAACAATCAACCAATATCTAATTTATATTAATCACATTATTTATGTTTAGATAATTCATCTTTACAACCAAAATATAATGAATAAATTAACAATTAATTATTATCAAATCAAGACGATTTAATTTTTGTGTTTCTTTTCACGAAAAAACATTAACATATAATATATTTGATTTACAATTTTTAAATTCCTACAACAATAATAATTTTTTTTTTCTTGATTATTATTGTTTAAATATAACAACAAAAATGTATAAAATTTGAATATCATAACGTGTTTATAACTAAATTAAAATCAAGCACAATTATGTTGTTAATATTTTGGTATTTAATAATTCTTATGGAAGTATTTTGGCACTGGAATTCACTTTTATTTAGTGAGTGACCTCAAGCTCCTTTTTTGTAAAATAATTTTATATAATTTTAACTTTAATAAATTGCTCGTTATTATATTTTTATTCATGTCAAATATTGACCACAAGCTATCAATCAGAGTACATAAAAATTAAAATATTCAAAATAACAAAATAGTCGAATTTTTGAAGAATGAATTTGATAAAATTTTTGCATACGAAAGAATAAAGTTTTGAAGGTAAAAAAATTATAAATAAATAGTCAAAATTAAAAGATATTTTATTCTGTCAAATGTCAATCAATGTCAGGGTGCTTCATTGAAGTAACATATTTTTTTTTGTATAAATATGAATGTACTGACCACCTCAAGGGACGTATCAATAAGAATACATTTATTTTTGTTTAAATATACTAGTTCTTTATGGTTGTAAATACCACTTCCATTTGTAATACTGTCTCTATGTGGTATCCAACATCTGCCTTGCGTGTCCAATAAAAAATCAAAGCATCAAAAAAATATTACAAAAAATTCGTGGGATACTAGTATCCAACTTCTTGTCAAATTACAGGGTACACTTCAGTACACGTTTTTTATTCAGCTGAATCTGCTTCAGTCCTTCCAATTAACAAAAGCCTAGAGCAGACACGCAAACGTCATAGAAAATATACAAGAAGTTTCTCGCAAATTCATTCAGCAGAATTACAATGCTATGATCTTTTTTATCTCTTCTTACAATTCTTGACGAACAATACATAAAACTTTTTTGTAAAAAATGCTAGCAAATGAAAATTTGAATAGAAAAAAAAATAACAATTGTAAGGAGACAATTATTGTTCAGGACATTTGTCACAATTTATTTTTATTTTAGGTCTTGTTGGTGTATTTGGCAAATTATTCATTGGCACAATAAGTTATTTTTTTTCAGTAAAATTCTTTACAATTTTAAATTATAAATTTGTCACAATATTCATAGTAAAACCAATTTATTTTTATTTTTTCAAAATTCATGGTTAAAAATCAGCTATCCTAGTGTTATTATTTAGTTTTTAGAATTATTTATTTATATAATTTTTCATCCTTCGTGTCAATTAAATTCTTGGAAATTTATAACCACAGGATTAAAGTTTTTTTTTTTTTAAATTGTTTCATTTTTTTTTCGTTAGATTTTAGTGATTTATTTGCTTGAAATTTTTTTTTGTACTGTCAATTGATTATCTTGAAATGATTAACTTTCATTTTCGTCAATTGGACTAATATCATTTTGTAGAATTTCAAATTTGGGATTTAAATTTGGTAATATTGTTGTTTTAATTTGACTGTAGATGTCAATACTTTTTTTACGATCAATTTCATTTGTGTCATCGATAAGTCGTGGTGGAATACTACCACTTCGTTTATGGCATGCAACAAACACACTGGCTTCAGGTTTTGTTATTTGTTGTTGTTTATTATCACCATTTATTAATATACCATTACCAATTTTTTTATTTTTATTATCATTTAACAATAGATCATCATGATTATTTTCATCTTTTAATAACGCGCCAGTTATTATTGGCTTATTTGAATGTAATTTTTCATTGTCATTGTTAATGTTATTCTCGAATATTATATTTGTCGTGCCATTCATTTGTAAATTTGGATTTGATTTTACTGTGTCTGTTGAGTTACTTGCGTCTGTTGAGTCTTGATGCTCTAATGATGAACTTGAGTCGATTGATGAATGGACATTGTTGTCTTTGTCATCGGAATTCATCTAGAACATTTTTAAAAATATTTTCTATTATTAATTTCTCTTTTTTTTTTTTTTTTTTTGATACGTAACTAAATATCATGAACAAAAATTATCCCACAAAAATATCTTCTAGCAAATAGAGTAGAAAATAAATTAATTACAAAATTTATCCAAGATTTATAATAATTATCTCGTTAATAATATATTTTTAATTGTTTAATCAAGATTAAAAAATCAAAATCAAAATGTACATTGTTGAAAATAAAAAATTATAAATCTCCATTTTATTTTTGACATATTTATCACTTTAATTCATTACTTTTTTATTTTTGATGTATGTATATTTGAAACTGTTAATAATATTTAATATTGAAGTCAAAAATTAAGTCATTATTAATATTAGGAATTGCAAAAGGATATTTTGGCATTTGGGACAAGTATTTCCCAACATAGAACCAGAAAAGAGGCTATCATTGCTCGTTCTTTGAAAAGAGATATTTGTTCCACATGCCTGGACCATAGAATATTTTAATAGTAGAACACCAATATGCCAACTGTTATTAACTGTGATATGCTTATTATCAAAACTATGGATGCATTATTTTACTACGAAGCAGTTCTATAAATGATAATGACCAAGTGATATCATGTGTAAGAGTCCGAGGATTCGAACCCGAGACGACAGGCACCGCAAAACGGTGCCCTAACTCCCTTAACCACAAGCCTGCTCGATATTTTCTAGTGATCGATTATCATTCATCTATTTATATTTTCAATTTTGTAAATAATAAAACTATAAAAAAATTTACTTTATTGATTAATAGATTTTTTCAATTTGTTACTGTGTTTAGATTATTTTTATAATTATATTGATTTAATTAATTTTTGATTAACATAATTTATAATTTATCCAAGATATATGATAAAAGTAAATTTGCAAAATAAATGTATAAATTATTAAATTGAATATTTATTTATTTATCATAATTTTTTCGACATTTGATGATAGCCATTGTGTCATTATGATTATGTGTGTAACTATGTTTGTTTTATTTTTTAGACTATTATTTGGGTAATACTTGACAACAAAACTGTTATTAATACTTAAATAAAAAATTAAATTATTTAAATGAATAAATTAGGAATTGCAAAAAGATATTTTGGCGTCTGAGACAAATATTTCCGAGCATAGAACCAGGCAAGAGAATATCTTTACTCGTTCTTTGCAAGGAGATATTTGTTCCACACACCTGAACTTTGGATCAATCAGACGATAAATTAGAACCCCATTATGTTCCATATTCTAGTGCAATTTTTCTGATATCATCGAAAGCCCATTATATTGATTCACAATTTCGAAAGCATCAAGATTCGAACTTAATACTACAGGCACTGTAAAACGGGGCCTTGTCTCACTTAACCACAAGCTTGCTCGATATTTAAATGAAAAAAATATCTAAGTAAATTAATTTAAAATTTATCCTAGATACCTATATGATAAAATTAATTTAAAAAAAAATAAATTAATTATTAAATAGATTATTTATTTATTTATCATAATTTTGTTTATTTTTTACTGTGCTTGGATTATTTTTATAATTATTAGCTTTCAATTTTAAATATGTTTTCTATAAAAATAAAAGTATTTCATTTAAGATTGTTCCGACTGGGAAATTTATATTCAAGATATTTAATAATAATTAAAAATTATGTTTTAATCAAAATCCTTACGTGTTCAGTTGAATCTTTTTCAAAACTCGTTTTCAAATTGTTCAGCAATGACTTGTCAATGTCCGGTGATTTATCAAATTCCACCCACTTTGATCCACCATCAAATTTTCGTTGAACAATATCATTTTCGTAATTGCCATTTTCATACATTGAATAACCAAATTGTTCTGATTCATATTCGACTTGATTGCCATAATGATAACTACGATTAACTGATCCTTGACTCGAAATCGAAAGATCCGATTGTGACAATCCAGTATTTATACTGCCAAATATTTTATTTTCAAAATCTGTAACATAAAAAAAAATAAAATACACATTTAAAAATATATTTCTCTCTAAATCCTATTTAATATTCAAAATGCCTTGATTACCAGTTGGACGATCATCAGAAACTTCCTCACGATGTACAAGTGCCTGTTGGTCAATTACTTTACCAGTCACATTGTCTGTTGAATCAGTATCAACTCCAACATCATCTCTTATGTATTTAGGCTCAACTTCAACCACAAATGAATTATCTTCCATTGTAACCTGAAACAAAATTTAACTATTTTATCTCTGAATAAATTACACATAAATTTAAAATGTCATTGAGCTAGAAATAAAATTAAAAAAACAACATCTTCACTTGGAATACTTCCAACAATTCACCAACAAAAGAAAGAAAATAAATAAAATAAAAGATAAAATTATCTACCTATATTATCTTTACACAACAATTTAAAATAAATAAATAAAAAAAAAAAAAAACAAATCATAATGAACCAAGTTGTCATGAATTTTCTTAGTAGTAATTTGATTCTTATAATGTCATATGTCAGCTGACAGGAAGTTTGTCTAATAACAAAAGTATATTATTATATCAAAGTGTCCACTATCAAACTCATAGTAAAGTTCATTGAGTTTAACAATATATATATATAACTTCATGCTAATCGATTTGTAATAAAGTGCTTGCAGCAAAGCTCTCTCATCCCTTTAAGAAATTGTTTGTTAAATATTTTTTTACATCACAAATAATATTGTTTGTTTAACCCTCATCTAAACTCTAAAGAGCTCTTTAGGGTTAAATAATTTGTCACTATATATGAGGCCAGAGATATATATCCTCCTGAGCTTTTACAGTATGTGGTAACACTCAGTGTACACATCACTGAATATCTGGATCATCGATTTGTTCTCATGACCCTTTTCTATCTGCATCAGCATCAACAATAATATAATAATTGTTACATTACTTGGTAACTTAATTTACTTGAATCATTGCAAGTTAATTAATTAATTTTTTTTTCATTTAAACTTAGTTTTTTTAGTTGAAATATTTTTAACTAAATTAATTTTTTAAACAACGTTTTAGTATTTTTAATAATGAGTTAATAATAGACGAGAAAATTATGAGAAAAATAGGTGAAAAATTTGACTGATTATGTATGTTTTTGGTGATGATTGATTGTGTTGTATTAATCATCTTGATTATTGACTTTTGATGTGACTGGGTCGAGTGATAAATCAAGTATTTTAGTAAACATATTCAGTGGATTATTAACAATTTAATTGAATTAATTTATCATATTATTCTGATGTGTTTGTGATTGTGTTAAAATTATGTCAGGTGTTAAATTTTAAGGGTTGTTTTTATGTAAAGTATATGTGTCTAAATGGAATTTTAGTTTTCTGACAAATGTTTATTATGAAATCTCGTAAAACCGCATGGAGAATTTCGAAACTTTTGGTACTCAGTTGAATGTGTGTGTCTTAGTTTTAGCTTTGCAATATGATGTGATATATAATTTTAAACTTTTTGAAATAGATTAAGTACCTTGATGTTTAATAAAATTAGTTTAAAACTTGAATTACCTTTTGTAAGCTGATAAGATTTTGGTTACAATATTTTTTATTTATATTTTTATTTTACGTTTTAATTAAAGATTGAGAAATTAATTTGATAGAAATTTTCATTAGCAGTTATCAAAGTTTGAATAATTCTTTAGAAAATTATATATTTTAAATAAAAAAAAAATTTATTTATCAATTTATTAATAAATATCTCGAAATTAATTGATAAAAATTTCCATCAGCAATTATCAAAGTTTAAATGAATTTAATTGACATTTAATTAAAAAAAAAATCATCACAAGTTCTTTAGAAAATTATATTTCATTGAAATTAAATAAAAAAAAAAAATTATTTATTCATTCTCAATGCGGTAGAAATTATTCTTCAATCTTCATGAAAATAGTTTATAAATTAATTGAATAAAATCTCGTTAACGACACGTTATTATCCTCTTAACATATTTGATTTTTTTTTCAGGAGCTTTACAAGTTTAATCGATAACGACTAAATATCTCATGAATCTTTTTATCAACACAGCTTTCAACACCAACACTTGTGCAAGCTCATAATACAAATTATTTTTTATCATTTAAATAAATAAATTATTTTTTTGTTAAATTATTTAATCTTTATCATCGACAAGTTTTTATTTATTTTTTAAAAAATAATTTTAATGAAATATAAAATAGAATACTAATTGGGTTATTATCTTTGACCTCTCAATTTATATTTTGTCCATTTTCATTGTTGATTAATGAAGCTCATGGGAATTAAATATTTTATCTCAAATATTTTTTTTCATATCTTTTTATTCCACTGGGGATTACATAAGTCTTTTTTTTTTTTTTAATAGGTCATAAAGGTTTTTCTCAAGTATATCTAGTATTGTTTTTTTTTTTTTTCATCTAGTATATTTATTTTATTGAGAGCACGTAGAATGTCCGCAGTAGCTAGGCCAAAGCAAGTCAGCACTTGGAAATTTAAACATCGTCATTCGCATTTCATTTTGTCGAGTGAAAAAAGGAAAAAAATGAAATAAAAAAAATTGTTTAAATCTCCATAGGGGAATATGACCACATGGAAGTTGAGGATTTTAAAATAGTTGACTTTACCAAGTCCCTTTGAGGATAACTGGTATTTTTTTTTTGTATATTTTTTCTTTATTTCATATCATCCCATCACATTTATCATCGAGTAAGTACCTATGTCTATTTTTTTATTAGCTTTCTCCTTATAAAAACCAGATGTACGTGATCATATTAGCATTACATATGCACCAAACACATAGACATATCCATTTCAAATAAATAAAAAATATATAAAATAGAAACAGTATACATATATTATATCAGGATCCAATTTATTCGATCAACCTAGTGCTTTAAGGTATACATTGTAAATATATTTTCAAGCAAACGTTGAAACTTGGCATTGAGCCAGTAAATATTATGCAAATTTATTTCATACGGTTTATTGCTTGTTGTGAAACTTTTTTCCTTGTTTTTATTTATATAATTTTTAGTCTTTTATTATTATTTTTTCTTGTATCTATCTTGAATGTTATTTTATAGTTGTTAAATTCAGTATATCAAATATATTTTTCAAGGATTAATTATTAGTCAAAAAAAGAAAAATATTTTGGACACAAATTTCCCAATGAAATCATTAATAAATGAAATATCCTGCTACATAATTTGCCGAGAAACAAAAACATCATGTAGCTTGTATTTTGTATGAAAAAATATTTAAAACAAAAGCTAATATAATTATAAAAATAATCTAAACACAGTAATAAATAGAAAAAATCTATTATTAAATTTAAAGTAAATTTTTTTTAGAGTTTTATTATTTACAAAATGGAAAAAAATGAATACATAAATAATAATCGGTCAGTAGAAAATATCAAACAAGGTTGTGGTTAAGAAAGTCAGGGCGTCGTTTTACGGCGCCTGTCGTCTTGGGATCAAATCCTATAGTTGTATTCATAAGTTTGGTTTTATTATTGAAATTCGAATCAATCCGTTGATTGTCATTGTTTTCCCACATAACAAGCTGACATTATGTGTGAATACAGTTGTAAAAAATATAGATTAGGCCTTTGAAGCAAATACCTCCTTGCAAAGAACGAGTAAGGATAGCCTCTTTCCTGGTTCTATGCTCGGAAATATTTGTCCTAGACGCCAAAATATCCTTTTGCGATTGCTAATTTAATAATTTTAATAACTTAATTTTTTATTTAAACATTGAAAATAAACAAACAGTAAAAAAAATACAAAATAAAAAATTTATCCAAACATTAACAATATATAGATAAATAATAATCGGTCAGTAGAAAATATCAAGCAAGCTTGTGGTTAAGAGAGTCAGAGCGTCGTTTTACGACGCCCGTTATCTTGGGTTCAAATCCATGTAATGGTTCCGGCAAATATGCAATTTCAGCGTATCATAAAAACCGAAAAAATTCTTCATTCTATGTCAAATCAAACCACTCGTCAGCTAAATTAGCAAAATCATACTATGTACATATTGCGTGTGGAACAAATATCTCCTTGCAAAGAACGAGTAATGATAGCCTCTTTCCTGGTTCTATGCTCGGAAATATTTGTCCTAGACGCCAAAATATTTTTTTGCAATTCCTAATTTTCATAATTTCAATCACTTAATTTTTTATTTCAACATTATTAACAATTTTGTTGTCAATCCTCAAATAATATTTTAAAAAATAAAACAAACACATAGAATCATATGATTATATATAATGACACAATGACTGTCATCAAATGTCACGAAAATTATGATAAATAAATAAATATTCCATTTAATAATTTATTTATTTTTTTTTGCAAATATACTTTTATCATATATCTTGGATAAATTCTAAATTAATTTATTCAAAAATTAATTAATTAGCCATCGTTTTGTAATGACTAAATGTTGATATTTTTTTTCTTAAATATTTATCTCTCAAATACTGTATTAAATGTTTATTTATTTTATTAATATTTATTCAATTTATAATTATATATTATTAACGAGATAATTATTTTAAATTTTGTATAAATTCTTTATTTTCTACTTGTTGGAGACTATTTCATAGGCCGATATTTTTGTTTGGTATAAATTTAACAGAGAAAATTTTCGTTCAAAATATTTAGTCTTGTAATCGATAAATTCTATATCGAAAGTTAAAATGTAAATGATATAATTCTCGAAAGTTTAGAGAGTTTTGGATCATGCTATTACAGCAACATCAGCTAAAGTGGTCCAAAGGGACATCTTGAATGGCATCTGTTAGTGGCACTCAAACAAGGAAGTCAAGCTTCTCTTTTTACATTTTTTTAAAATAAATTTATCTCGAAGATAGTAACCATGGAATTGAATTTCAATATTTCAATAGATCAATGCCTATATCTTTGGTGATTCGCATGCAGAATAACTTCATACTGAAGGAAATTGACCAAGCAGTCTGCATCCCTTTTTTTTAGCTCAATGAACAAACTTCCAGATGACTGATCACGATCAATCTTAAGGATCATTCGTCTCACTTTAATGCACGTTATTTATTATTTTAAAAAAATATTAAAATTCTTGTCATATGTTGCACGTTTTGAAAATACGAGGTGAATCACTTGTGATCATTTATTTAGCTTTTTTTTTTATTTATTATTTTTATTCAAAGATATTTCAAAATATAAAAAATAACAATAACCAAAGATTCTTTTTCTCGAGAGTATATTTTCTCAACAATATACTTAATAATCTTGAAGGTTCTGAAACTTTGGATAAGCAAGATTTATGCATATCCTTTTTATTTTTATTTATTTTTCAATTCTTTTTTTCGTTGCTAGTTTATTACTTTCTACTTTGAAGCTGTATTTTTTTTTTTTTTTACGGAAGCCACCAGGATACTCTTCTCTTTCTCACCCAGTATATAAATAATTTTTTTTTTCTTTTTAGGAAATATATATAAAAAAGTAAACTCACCGTCCGTTCTTCGGTCTCAACGATGAGATGATTATTTTTCAGTGTGAGAGTGATAATGTTGCCGTTGGCATTTTTGCTGTTGGGATTATTACCAGGTGATGTGTACTCGACATTGGCCGATGCTAGATCAACATTATTCATCACTTCAGTTTCACAAATATACCTTGGGCCATCCAATCCATTTACCAACTAAAATCATCAACAAAAAAAAATCAAAACAATACGTTATTTAACATTGCAAAATTATCATTCAATTTTTCCAATTTTATTAAACACAGACTTATGTAAAAAAATATTTTATTTATTTCATATATTGTTGCAAATTTTACAAACAAATTCAACATATTTTTTCATATAAATTTAATTTATTTTTCTAATTTTTTTACTACGACAAAATCATTGACGATTTGTAGCTTCAGTTTTCAAAATATTAGCTTTAAATAAATATAATTGTATCAATAATAAATAAAAATTTAAATAAATAGTTCAACATGTAATTGACATAATTAAAGACATAATTCATTAACCCAATAATTTTTTTATTTTTATTTAATACATAAATCTGCATATTTTTTAATCAAAGAAAATGTATTTTTTCTTTTTTTCATGGACTATTTATTATGCTTATAGTTTTTATTTTGCTCCCTTGTTAAATATCTGCATAATGTAAATAAACATGTGTTAAATAACCTGATGCTCTTGTTTCCGTTGTCTTGATCGTTATTGTCATTACGTATAACACAGTGAAGGTGAGTATTCTAGCGGAAGTTGACATCGACGAAAGACGCATTCAAGCGTTTTCCTCGACCTCTTCATCCACTTTATTCCACCCCTTAAACCGACCCTATTTTCATTGTTGACAAACAGTCAACATTGTGTGTACAGTAAAATCAAGTCATGCATTCTGTGGTTATACAACATTTTTTTTTTCCTTTTTTACCTTGTATTTCCTCATTAAAAAAATAGCCAGTTAAATAAATACACATTTTTGTGAAAATTCATTTTTAAATAAAAAAAAAATTCTTTGAATTTTTATTTTTTTTTGGCACAATGTGCAATAATTATATATATAAATTTTTTTCTATATATTATTTTTATTATATACTCTGTATATTTTTATATAAGTTTACAAGACGATGAGTTTACAATTTTTTTTTTTTTTTTCTTTTTCTTTTTCAGTCGAGGTTATTGAACTCGACAGGATTTTTTAGCTTAGATTTTGTGCTTGTTGTCGTCGGCACGCATTATTAATCGTTCAAGAAAAAAAGTGGCCAACAAATTCGCATCCCGGTCAAACAGGATTTTTTTAAAACACACATACACACACATTGTTCATTTATTTTTACAATTTAAAATTATTTTATTTTTTATATTTTAAATTTTCTTTCTATAAAAAAAAAAAATATTACTATTTTAATATTTAAATGATAATGAAGAATTGTTAGTGTAAATTAAAAAAATATATTGATAAATTTTTATACACCTAAAAGTTTGGAAAATAAATTTTTTTAACTTTAGGAATTTTTAATTTTATTTTTATGAAGTATTGATTAATAAAAAAAAAAAAAAAAAATTGTAATAGCAAAAGAAGATGAGCTTTTTAATATGATATAAAAATATATATAAAATTTTGTTAAAAAATATTATATTAAAAATACTCTTCATTATTATTGATGGATAAAATGAAAAAGTTTTTAACAAAAAAAAAAAAAAAATGATTTTGATAAATTTTTGTAAATACATGTTAAAAACGATACAACATAAAATATATTGCTCGTTAGAGGCTTTAGAAAATAAAGTACATGTACAGTAAACTATAAAATGATTTTATATATACATCGAGTAAAGTTCACGTGGATCATGGTGAGCACGTTCCACTCTAATTACCGTTTGCACGCCCTCGGCCAAGTTGCCAAGAGGCAAAAGAGAGTCAGACAGAGACCAGAAGAGAAGCTAACTCTCTCTCTATCATCTATACTGCAGATATACATCCCCCTTTATATTTGTCTCTCTCTCTTTTTGAATAATACTCTCACCTCATCCCATTGAATTAATGGCAATTACTTGTTTCATTTCGTGTAAAGCCTCCAGTAGCATCACCAGGTGTTGGTACTCCTATTTTCCTTTTTCACTCTTTATTAAAAATATTGATAATGAAATGAAATAAAAAAATATATCAAAAACAGCCTCTTTGAATGTTTTTGACATTTATTGAAATTAACTCTGTTAATGAATTTATCTATTTATATATTTCACTTTAATTACTTTAAAAAAAATAAATAGAAATTACAGCTTTAATCTGAGGGTCTTTGAAAAATTTTATACTACACTTTGTACTAGAAAAATTAATATTTATATTTTCATAAAAAATCTCCAAAATAAATGATTAATTAATTTTAAATAATTTTTTTTCAATTCGAGTACATAGACAAGTGTAAAATCTCTATGTATCGCATTTGAATAAAATTAAATTCAAGTGAAATAAATTTGCCTCTCTTTGATAAAATAAAAAAAATGTAAAAAAATAAAATTCCATTGAAAATGAAATGATTTAGGTTGCGAGTAATATTATTACGACATAGATATTATACAAGTGTTAGACAAGTGTTAGAATATAATTTGTCTAGACGATGAAGAGACGATGAAGTAATTTATATTATAGATGCGAGGTCAAGGTTAAAAAATAAAATATAAATAATAAAAAAAATTATACCTGGAATAATAATAGCGGAACTACCTACTGAACAACTTTAAGCAGGCATGTCACGAATTTACAAATAGATTAGAATGGCATAGACACATGCCCACTTGTTTTATATATTTATAAGATATAGCTATATATATACGCATATGAAACAAGTTTAAAAGAAGGTTTTGATTTTTTTTTTTTTTCATATATTAAAGTGTCTGAGACTAACGGTTAAATGTTTCCTCACTTTATTTATTATATTCTTTTTCATTTATTTTTTATTAAATTTACACATGTGTGAGTTTGTATTCGCGTATAGGACATTAAACACTAGCTCAATGTTCCTTTGAACTTTCTAACAATGACGAGCATTACGTTAATGACCCGAATTGTTCTCGTATATTATTTATTTTACTTTTTATGTCTTTTTTATTGGAATAATAATCCATCTTTAATGTATGGTTGTTAAAAATAATTTTGATTTCCTTGTTAGTAATATAATATTGCCAATTTTTTTAGTCAATTTTATTAAATTATTTTTGGAAAATTTTAAAGCTGTAATTGATACACAAAATAATTAGATGATGATAATTCGTTAATTGTTTTATTTTTAAACGAGGTGTAGAAATTAGAATTGTCCGTTTTAAAAATTGACAACATTGTGAGCAAGTGAGATCAATATTCTAGAGGTAAATTCATTTTAAAATTATAACACGTCAACATCCACTTGTACGTTTGCATGTCGCACGTGTTCAATACCTGCTCACGAATATTTTAATTAATAAATTATTAATTAATTAATCTACTAATAATTAAACTATCTTCTTTTATTATTTTTCAAAAAAAAATTACCCCTGAAAACGACAGTCAGGTATTTCTTTTATGACGATGACAATATTTCATAAAATAAATTACGTAAATTAAGCTGAACATTTTCTTTTGAAATAGATTAAGGTTATAGAATTTGCAATATATTATATATTGTATATTTTGACCTATATAGGAAGATGGTGAGACATGGCCTCAAGTGCCAAAGGCTACTGACCCTGACCCAAGGGGCGTTGATCTTGCCTTTAGGGGGCCTACTGTCTTTCTTCCTGTCTCAAATGTGAAAAAAAAAATCTTTTTGTCCACCTATAAAAATCTATCTACCGAATAATTATTACAAAAGTTAAATTTATCTAAAAAAAAAAAGCTCATAATAATTATGCATCGAAATAACTAAATTATTTAATCAAAATGTTTGGTGATTATTCAATTTGATAAAATTAATTATTGTCGTAATTGACAGTGGATGGTTTATTGAAAATTTCAATATTAAATTAGTTTAATATATTTTTGGCAATTGTCAAATAATTATAATAATATGTTTGATGATTAATGAGAAAACTTGATGTATTATTTTCGAGAATATTATGTGAAAATTAATATATGCATTGTCAATGAGCTATGAATAGATTGAGTGGCTTGTAATTTGTTGGTAAAGTTTTAAAAGTCAATGAATGACATATAAAACTATTTGGCTGAATGATAAAAAAAATTTTAAAAAATAACAGAGAGAAAGGGGTAAATTGAGTGAAAGATTAAGTGAACCAAGTGAGATTTGCTTTTCATGCAGTTCTGTCAGTTGAAATTCTAGTTTTGTGGCTGATTTGAAAAGCACACTTGTACTAATTCTACAGTAAGCTGTCATTGCACTTTCAACTTGAATATCCGACTCTTGTTATGTCAAGTAAAAAAAAATTTAAACACAAAATATAAAGTAAATAAAAAGTTTTTCTTGGTGACAGACTGGCTGACAATACACATTGCAACTAAGTCAAAACAACATCACTCGATTTTAGAATAATTCACATACTATAAATGACAATGAAATGTCTGAATAAACTAAAATTAATAATATCAATTGTTGAATTTATTTATAACAATACACATAGTGTTATAAAAATTACAAAAATTCTATCAACATAAAAAAAAAAATATTCCCTAGAAAGTAGAAAATAAATTAACCACAGGATTTATCCAAGATTAATAATAATTATTTTGCTAATAATATATAATGCAAAATTATATGAACAAATAAAATAAATAAGCTTTTAATACAATATTTAAAAGGTAAATATTAAAAAAAGTAAATGTAAAATAATATCAACATTTAGTCATTACAATACGATGACTAATTAATAAATTTTTAAATAAACTATTTTATTATTTATCTAAGATATGAGATAAAAGTAAATTTAAAAGATAAAAAAATTATTAAATTGAATATTCATTTATTCATCATAATTTTTTTGACATTTGATGACAGTTATTATAATTAAATGTGTCACTATGTTCGTTTTATTTTTTAGACTACTCATTAGAACAATACTTGACAACAAAACGTTAATATTGAAATAAAATTTCAATTATTGAAAATATTTGATTAGACATTGCAAAAGGATATTCCGGCACCTGGGACAAATATTTCCATGCATAGAACCAGGATAGAGGCTATCTTCTTCACTCGTTCTTTGTCAGGAGATATTTGTTCCACACGCCTGATCCATGATTTGAAGCATGTTTCAGATCTAAAAGCAGCTCATAACGCCGCAACTGTCGAGTCCGGCTATTTATATCGTTTGTTAAAAGGATTTGAACCCAAGATTACAGGCACCGTACAATGGTGCCTTGACTCTCATAACCACAAGCCTGCTTGATATTTTCTACTGACTGATTATTATTGATCTATGTATATATTCCATTTTGTGAATAATAAAACGGTAAAAAAAATTAATTGAATTTAATGTTCTTGGATTATTTTTTATAGCTATTAGCTTTTATTTAAAATATTTGTTCATACAAAATACAAGCTACACGATGTCTTTTTTTTCGGCAAATTATCTACCAGGATATTTTATTTTAGAATGATTCGACTAGAAATTTTATATTCAAGAATATTTTGACCATGATATTTACTCATGATAGCATCGCGAATACTAATATATAATTATAATTCAAAAAAAAATATAATAATAATGATTATAGAAAGTAACTGATTTATCAAGACACTATTGTCCTAATAAAAAAAAAAATAATAAATTAATATTTTTAATCGCTTAGAGTCTATAAAAAGAACAGTCTAGCAAAGTTGAAATAAAAAAAAAACCAATTTTATTCCACTTTGTGTACGCCTTAATATTTTTTTTTATATAGCCATACTAAAAACTTAATATGTGCTTGTGTAATATACAAACATTGATTTTATTATAATAAATATACGAGGCATAAACAAGCCCCATGCAAAAGAAGATACGATCCCACGTATAGACGAGTTTTGACTTGATTCACGATGTCCTATATTCAATCGTTGAGCCTTTCACCTTTCTGCCGAATCCAATCCCAGCAAATAAAATATAAAAAATAAAAAAAAACGATCGCAACACTTGATATTGTGTACATCATTTTATTCTCGCCTAAGGCAAACAAATTTTTGCTTTTTTATTCTTTTTTTTCCTGACAAATATCTCGAGACATTTTCAATACCCACAAATACAAATGCAGAGAAACAAGCTTCACCTAAATACGTATCGTAATTAAATTTCGATTATGATATAGTGAATCTATTTAAAAAATAAAAACGTTCAAACAAAAAATATAAATTAAAAATAAAAAAAAAGCATGTCTATAAGGAAATACGTGAAGAAGAGAATGAGGACTCTTGATAATTGATATTTTTATTTTTTATATATTATTTTTAAAAAGGAGAATATTTTTTTCTGTAATGTTCTTGTGAAGCTCTTACAAATTGGAAAAAATACGGATGAATGGCCAAACACTTGAGGCCATCGACCGATGAAATCTCACAAATTGATAAGCCAATGGTAACAACTATATGTGTATTATTATTTATACAATAGTTATTGAGAAGGCTAAAAATGAGATGATTATTGTGAGTAGAAAATGTGATGATATGAGTGTGTGTAAACTCCGACGATCAAGTGACAAAGGTCATTGTTTATGCCGCATCTAATTCAGCCTTGAAACTCTAATGCAATGCACTCTCTGATGGTCATAGACCTCTCGATCATTGACTCACTCATAAGCCAGTAAATAAATATATTTTTAAAATGAAAAAAAATAATAAAACATCTAACAAACGTTCAATGAACCCTTAAATATTTTTTTACAATTTTTTTTTTATTCTTTTAAGAATTCATGAGAATTAATGACTTGAAAATAATATCACAGATTTTTTTTTTTAGCCAAACTTTTCATCAATGTGATCAAAGAAAAAATTTATTTAAAAAAAAAATAAAAATTCGTCTGAAAAATGCACTTTCATAAATGAGAAAGTCAAAGTTGACATTCACTTAGTCCTATTGCAATTAATAAATATGAAATTAATTAAAAAATATATTATAAAATATTTAAAATACATAAAAGTATTTTTTAAAAATTTAATAGTTTATAATTATTTTATAAATTAGATGAAAATTTTTAAATGTAAAAAAGTTTTTTTGGCATTTAAATTGTAAATTTGCTTGTGATTATGTATTTTTAATTTTTTTTTTTTTTTTTATCACGAGGTCATATATAAAAATAGCAAAAAATAATGATGAAAAAAAAGGAGAGAGAGAAATTGTGTTGAAAAAAAAATAAACTGGTTTGAGAAATATAATAAGCATTAGATTATTTAAGTTGCGAAATATCGACAGATGGATCGAGGTCTTTCAAGAATGTTTACGTAATAGCACATGTTTATTGGCAAATTTTTATTTCTACCCCTTCTTTTCATATTTATCTATCAAAATTTAATCATACTTTGTGTGTATTTATTACTCATACATTTGTAATTTTATCAACGCAATTATTATTTGCTTTAAAACTTGTTATTTATAAAATTAAAAAATATAATTGACACATTAAATTGTCTGTGTAACTTCCTGACAATAAAAAAATTATTTGGGTGTGTCTAGTTGATTTTATACCTACATTGTAAACCCAAAAAATTATTAGAACTAAAAAAAAAAATAAGCCTCAATATTTTATTATTGTTCTTTTTTATTCTATATACCTCTTGGGATTTTTTTTTTTTTTTTTTTCATTTTTATCTCAAGCATCGTTATATTATTCAAACTTACAAGACTCTTGCAAAACTAAATAAAAAAAAAACTATTTTTTTTTTCAACTCTCATATTTAATCAACTACTATTTTTATCAATTTTTTAAATTTTATATATTTATTCAAGTGTACAGTCAAAGTACAATTATTTAAAAAAAAAAAAAATTAAAATACATTCTATTACATAACAAAAAAAAAAAAAATTTATACGAGTTTTAAAAATACATAACTAAATAAATAAAAGTCGAGATATTATTTAATAAAATTTAAATAATAGTAATTTATAAATAATGATTAAATATTTTTATTACAATTATTTATTATTACTTTATTTATTTAAAAAAAAACAAAAAAACAATTCAATTTACTCGACAGAATTTGAAATAAATAATTTCATACAAAAATTCAAATTAATAATGAAAAAAAAAAATTTATAGAATAATTTTATTACTATTATTATGCTACAATTTAATTGTTTGAAAAATAATAATAATATAAATTTCTTTGTACTAGTTCAAGGCTAGATTATGACGGAAGTCTGGCACCATGAGACTGTGTGTTTGGAATAACATTAGTATATGTATAGCCATAACAATGAGTCAAATAAAAAAATAAAATAAATAAAAAATGTTGACGTATATAAAATATAATAATTTATGAGCTATATATATTTATTTAAATTTAGAGGACCTTTTATAATGCCTAGCAATTTATTGAATAGTCATCGCTAGACGTGTCTGGCTGGTAACATAGGTTAGTGACTTGTTCTTCAAGGACAACTCAAACCATTAGCAATTATTATTTTATTTTTAATTTTTTTTTTTTTTTTTTCTTATTCGTTTCAACATTTTTTTAATTTTAATCTCTCAACTCGTTTCTTATTATGTAATCTGTAATTTATTAGCATTATTATTGTTTAAAAATATTATCCAACGATTTTAAAAATTCAATTTTTACAATTTGCAAATATTTTTTTTTGTAGATTTAAAAATATGGAAAAATGTTTTTAGATTTGGGGGATTTATTAGTGCATTGTAAGGTAAAAAATTTCATGTTAAAGTTTTGGATTTTATTTTTTTTTTTGGGTGCATAAAGGTATAATTGAAAATTAACAAAAAAAAAAAATTTAATTGTCTGTTTTTTTTTTAAGATTATTAAAAGTTTAGAGCTTGTAAATATTAATTTTAAATTTTGGAAAGATAATATAGAGATGGAGAGATAAATAATAAGAACACTCAGTAATTTTTTTATAAAAAAAAAATTATATTAAACCTTGCAATTCTAAAATTGAAGGAATTTAAATTCGAAAAAAAAATCATAAAATATGTAAAGTATTCTCTATTTATTTCTAATTTATTGTCTAAACAATGTAAAAAAATAATAATAATAAGAAAAACATTGTGGCAAGAAGAAAAAAATACTTATCTTAAAAACTGACATTTTTTTTTTTTTTGCCACTTTTAATATAAATATAAATTTGATGATAAAATGATTTGACATAAAATATTATGTGCAACACTTTTATTGATGATTATATACAAAAAAAAAAAAAAAATATGTTATCAATATTTAATGTTGAGTAAACTTGAAGTGCGAAAAAAAAAAGGTTCAAATGATCATAGTGAAAATGGTTTTGAAGATAGGAGAAAATAGAAAATAGATGTCCATTAGGTTATCATGTTGGACAGCTTGACCTAGTTTGGTAGATGCTGCTGATGACATCATTATTCAAGATGCCTGATAGTTTATATACCTGATCGTATCAAATGCAAAAGACAATATATTTTTTTTTTTCTAGCTAGTTTATTACAACTTGTATAATATTGTAAATTATTCGTCTCAACGACCTTCGTGATGAAGATTATTTATACCGTTAGAGGTGGCAGACGGTCAAACATAGGTGAATGGTATTTTTTTTATTTTAAAAATCCTTCTTTATATTTTTTTTTTGTAGATGTTAGTATATTTAAATTATAATAGTTGGCTAGACACACAGACTAGATAACCTTCGCTTTTTAATTTCTAATACCGTCACGGTTTTTGTAGACAGACAGAAATTTTTTTTTTCTCTTTTTCATCCTCAAAACGACGACAAATTGCCGGAAGGATTATTTTTTTTTTTTAATTTCAGTTTCTATTGCGTAATACGACCGTGAACTGTCTGGTGTCTAATGCGAATATTCAAGGTAACAATTATTATTTTTATTTTTTAATTAAAAAGATGAAAAAAAAATATTGTCACTTGAAAAATTGAATATTGAAGCTGTTAATTAAAATTAGTTGTTGAAAAAAAAATTCTATAGTTTCTCTAGAAAATTAATTTAAATGGTAAAAATAATAAATAATTGTTTTTTTTTTTTTTATTTGCATTCAATAAACCAATATTAAACAATTTATTCAATTTGTTTTTATTCTCTGATAAAAAAAAAAATGAAAAATATTATTTTATTTTTGAATTTAAAACAATAGAAAATTTCCATGAGAATCCAATATCAAGGAAACAATAGTATCACCACAGTTAAAACGTGTATATGAATTGCATGAACCTGAGTGGATTGAAAAAATAAAAAATATAAAAAAATAAAAGTATTATTTCAACGATGAATCAAATTACGTTCAGCATATTTTTTTTTTTTTCCTTATATTGATTTTATTTTTTAAATGAAAAAAAATATTAATCAATTCGCTGGATATTACTTGAGCCATTAAATGCAGCTAGAAAAATTAAGCTAAGTTTTAAAAAAAAAATAAATAACAAATTTAAAATTTAAAAAACAAATTTAAAATTTAAAAAACAAATTCAAAATTTAAAAAACAAATTGGAATTTAAAAACAAACGTATTTCGTTACAAAAAATATATATTTTTTTTTAGATAAAAAAATATTTTAGAAATAAAATAGCCAACTAATAAAGATGTCAGTTTGTTAAAATATAATATTTTGCATTCCATCACGTAAATATAAAATAGCCACAACAGTTATCGAGATTAAAAATAAATAAATTCAAAAAAAAATAAAATAAAAATCAATAATTCATTCTTGAATATGCCATTTTAATTTGTGCAATCGATCAGAATAAACTTAGTTTTTTTTGACTGGCAAATGGAAAGGAAAAAAAAAATATATTATAAACAAAAAAAATTTTTAAAAAATATAAATGAAACAGACTGTATACCGTTAGTGTACGCCTTCAAAGAAGTGGTACACCAAAAGAGGTGATGCAAGTCTTGGACTAAGCCGAAGCCCATTAACATACGAAAGATTCAGATGCTAAAATAAAAAATAATATATTAAAAATGGCAAACAACATTTTTATGACCTGGAAATTTTTTATTCATACTAAATATTATTTAAATACTTGAATATTTATATTCTATATCTGATAAAATTTTTTTTTTTTTATCTGATCAATTTAAAGCATAAATAATATAAAAAAAATTAGTAAATAATATTTAAAAATTGTTTACAATTTATATTTGAGTTTGAAAAATAATTATTTATATTTTAAATTATTATTATTTATTTTTTAAACAATTTAAAGTTTGTTTATGGCAATGAGTATTTATTAGCATCGTCATTAAATTTTTAATCTAAACATTCTATTGAGTTTACATTATGATGCTATATTATTTAGCCTATTTATTCATAGAACTGAATATAATATTTTTGGCTAATATAAACATATCTTGTTGATACAGCATTTATACAAACAACTATCTAAAATATGCGATTTCATCAATTCAAATTTTTGCTATAATTGACCTTTACTATATAGTATAATATATATATACAAATTGACATTTAATTATAAAAAAAAATATTAATTTTGTTTTTATATTTTGTAATACATTTCAACTAATTTTTATTTATCAATTTAATTATTTTATTTTTAATAAAACTCGTTCTTTGTTTAATTTAATATTTAAATATGTCGAGAGTTAGTAGCTTAAGTATTTGTTGCTTAGTTGAATTTACTTATTGTATTTTGTTTTTCTTTTTTACTGGATTGAAATGAGATGGGCAAACTTAAAGGTTGAAATTTTTAAAGCTTGGATAGTTTGAATATAATTTAGATGAAAAAATAGGTAAATAGATTGATAAATAAATAGGTGTATTTATTTATGTATAAAATTAAATCCGATTATGGATTTAATATTTGACTTGCAACTTGATTTAAGACTTCATAGCATTATAAGAGTGTTGTACATTGTAGAGTATTATATTTCTTTGACGTTTGTTTAATTATATTCTGTTTGTAATTTAAATAATGCGTAGAAAACAAAAAAAATTATTATGAAAATTTACACACTCAAGCTTTACTTAATTAATATAATATGGAAAATGAATTTAAATTAATTATTAATTTATGCTTTTATCATAAAATTACGAATAGAAGCAAAGACAAAATAACCCAGTTAATAAAATAATTTTTAGAAAAATCATTCACCGCAAAATGACTCATAAAAAAATGATTCACAATAAAGATTTTTCGTATTTAAAATATATAAATTTCTAATCCATTTAAAAAATAGAAAATTCAAAAGAAAAAAAAATGAAAAACTTTATATTTTGTTGTTTGAAATTTATTGAAATATATCTAATTATTGTATTAATAATTATTAATAAATAATTATTAATTTGCTAATTTATATGAAATTTATTCAAACTCAAGTCACGTACTCGTGAATCATTCTATCTTGGATGATTTTATCATGATATAATATAAATATAAATTTATCTTGAGCTTTTTTTATCGTGGTTTATTTTATCATTGGTTTTTTCCTGGGTTTTTTTGTTTTGTATTTTTATATCTTATATAACTATCTATCAAATATTATTCATCAACAAATTTTAAATACCTCGAAATCACTTTGAATCATAATTGAGTCATCAATTTAAAAAAATTTATAACTAATAAATTTTTCAACCCTTCACAAATCAATAAATTAAATTAAAAATAACATTAACAATTATTTATTAATATTCCAACGACAATACAAATTAAAAATTACACTAAAATATATTTTTAATTAAAAAAAAAAAAATGTAATATTCATAATTAAAAATTGACATATTCAAATGACATTATTACAATTCCAAATTGCATGTGTGTGTTATGTAATATTTTATAACATTGCTTAATGTTATTTTTAACAAGTGGGTTATTGACCAAAATTAAATAAGACACACGTACACATTGTACGAATTTTATTTGAACGAATTTTTATGAACGTTGAAAGAGAGAGAGATAAAAAATAAAAAGAAAGAAAATTTTACGCGACCCTCATGGTCATCACTGTTTACCCAAAGACCTTACTTGTGAATATACATATATATTTTTTATATATACACATGCATACTGACATAAAGGATATAACATTTTCCTCTTCCGGTTTGGCATTAAACATTAACTCCCAAAGAGCAAACCCGGATTCTCGGTCAAGGTTGTCCAGGCTCTTTTTCCACTTAAATATACACATATATGTGAGGTAACATGTCCTCGGTTATTTTTTTTTATTTTTTTTTTTTTTTCATTTTGCATTCTGAATTTAACTTTATTTTTGTTTTATTATTTTTTTTTTTTTTTATATACGCAATTTAACAGAGGAAATATACATATCTGCTTTAACTTTTTAGCCTTGTTTTTTTGGTATTTTTATAAAGCTCTGTATGCATAGAAAAAGCTCGTTAATTTTAAATGATTTTCTTTTGGTATTTTTATTGCTTGTGTATTTGGCCGTTATTTGTTTATTATTTTTTTCTTTCTTGTAAATTTCCCGTTACAAATATAGGATTATGGATTCGATGGAGTTAATTTTTTTATTTTATATAGTTAGGTTGAATCTGGTACTTTTAACAACAGCAATCTTGACTTTCTTGGCTTGTTAAAAAAAATAAATCATTGAAACTTGAGAGAGAGAGAGAGAGTTGAGCTGGGAATTCTTTGCACTTTGAGCTCAACTTCACTGAACCTTAAAGTTGTGTGATCGTTTGTATTTAACACTTTTTATTTCTTGTAAAGAAGGTAGTTTTGTTACAGGCTGAAGAACACAAAATTAAGAGAATGAATAAAGAAAGACGGAATAAAAAAAAAAACAGCATAAATTTTGGTTTTGGCCAAAATGCTTGAAATGAGTTCGCCGAACTTCCTTTTACTTGAGTCTACAATTTTCAACAGGAAAGATTGATGAAGATATCCAAACTTGCTAAAGCGATATTTATCCGTGTACTCTCTTTTTCGCTCTCTCTCTCTTTTTCTCTTAGAAACGAGTATAAAAATTTAAAAAATTAACGAAAAAAAAAAGCAGAATGAATTTAAAAAACAAATTAAAATATATAAAAAAACGAAACAAAAAAGTTATAAAAACAAATTTACATTTGATATTTTGTCAAACAAAAATTTGCAATTAATTTTAATTGAAAATATATTTATATAATTTGAAAAATTAACGAATGAATAATTATCGTAATTAAAATTGAACTGGAAAAACCATATTAAAATAATATAATTTTAAATTTAATGATATACCATTTATATTTCAATTTATCATTTATTCGGAATAAATATATCAACTTTTGTTGTTAAATTTAAAACAAGCAATTTAATCAAAAATTACACTCGAGCCAATTTCAATATCGAATTAATGTTATTATCCAAATTTGATTTATTCAAAATATTAATAAAATTTATTGCTAAATATTCTCGAAAAAAAATTACCCATCAAAAAATATTCCAATAAAAAAATCTGGTAGAAAATATCCCCTAGCAAGTAGAAAATAAATTAATCACAGAATTTATCCGAGATTTAAAATAAGTATATACTATGTTCGTTTCATTTTTTAGATTCCTATTTGGAGGGGAGGGGGGAATAGTTGACAACAAAACTGTTATTAATATTAAAGTAAAAGATTAAATTATTGAATTAGAAATCGCAAAAGGATATTCCAGCGCCTAGGACAAATATTTCCGAGCATAGAACCAGGAAAGAGGCTATCCTTACTCGTTCTTTGTAAGGAGATATTTGTTCCACACACTGGTCCTTTGTTGTTCTAAAAGCATTTAATTCACCAGAACTGTTTTAAAGTCCACGTCACAGCAGATGACAACATAGGATTCGAACCTGAGACTACAGGCACCTTAAAACGATGCCTTGACTTTTTTAACCACAAGCATGCTCGATATATTTACTGATCTATTATTATTTATCTATCCATTTTTTCTATTTATTTTTAAATAATAAAACTATAAAAAAAGTTTACTATATATTTAATACTAGACTTTGTTTATTTTTTACGGCGTTTGGATGATTTTTATAATTATATTAGCTTTTATTTTAAATTTTTTTTTCATACAATTACACAAACACAAGCTACATGACGTTTTTTTTATTGTTTGGCAAATTATTCACCAGATTGATTCGACTGGGAAATTTTTATTTCAGTCAATAGCTTTACGATACAAGTACCAATTTCATTCCCAATTTATAAACGCTAGTAAGTTGACTCAGTAAATAGATTCTCACATATACATAACATAATACAGACATGTGTGTTTATACGCTTATCTTTTCATCCGCATAAATAGCGATAATATATATTTTGCACAGTTTCCTGCTCATAGCGACTACTACCAGAATTCACATGTACATCATATATATATTTCAAACTCATTTATTAATAAATACACAAGTACAAATTTTTTTTTTTTTCTAATCTACAAGATAACATGGCCTAGATTTTAACATCTTTCAATTACACATTAGTTATATACACTCATATCACTGTTTCGTATTTTAATTCATACTTGAAATAAATAAAATATCATTCAGAAAAATTTTAAAATTAAACAAATTCCATATAAAATTCCATTTAAAAAATTTCCCTCAGTAATCATATTTATTTCTATATTTTTTTTCATATTGTAAATTCGTTTTTTTTTTAAATTCACTGACTTTTTGTCGATAAATTTTTTTGATGTATTTGCAACTTATTTCATATGATATTTTTTATATCTATTTCTTTGTGATGCGTGTTACTGAATGTTGTTCAAACGACAACACTCGCGTATCTTATTTTGTCGTCTTCTTCAAATGCAAAAAAATAAAAATAAAAATATTAAACTCAGTATAAAAGCATCTCTTTGATATCAATGTATTTTTTTATAAATTCCAATTTTTTTTTTCTTATGAATAAAATTTCATGCAACTATATATTGCATTCCCTAAACATATTGAAAAATAAAAAAATTACAATGAACGTAGCAATTTTGATATAAGTAGTTATAATTTTTTATATTATTTATTCATTTTATTTTTTTTATTCAGCATAAACATGAAAATTTATCTGAAAAAAATGTCCAACTTTTTGTGCAGTTGAACATCTGCCATTAGAGAAATTTGCTCTGAGGCTTGAAATCAACTTGCAACACGCACAAAATGTTATTTTGATTTTTCGTTTATTTCACGGTGTGTATAAGAATTGAAGGTTATTTTTATTTAAATTTAAATTGTGCATTATGTCACAAAATAAAGGGAAAAAAAAATATATTTATGCATTTTATTATTTTTCACCTGAGGTATATAAAATACCCTTGTCTTCCAACTGGTACTACTTATTTCTATTATGAAAATAAAATCATCAACAGCAGGCAAAAGTTACCGTTGACTGAGGTAAAAAAAAATAACAAAATTACAAACTTGCTTTTAATATATATTTAAAATGAAATTGTTTGGAAATAATTTTGCTTGAGAATATTCTACCTACATGAATGCCAAAAAGACAAAAAAAAAAAATAAATATAAATAAAAAATTAAGGTTCTAGTGATGCATGCGTGTGTTGTCTTGTGGGCCGAAAGTGAAATAATAAATAAAAAAAGTTTCATGAAAATATGAAGCAACAGCAGGAAGTATCCGGACAATGCACCCTGGCGGTCGTTGTAACGCGCGAACACAAAAATTACACCGAGACAAAAAAAAAAAGAAAAAAAAAAGGGGAAAGGAAAATAAAAGGAACGTTTCCAAAAGGATGATTTGCGTGGTGTGTACGCTTTGGAGCATTGCAGCAGTCGTTCTTCTTAAAAATAATAATAATATAAATGTTAAAAAAATCACAATTCATATATAACATTATGTGGTTATGTGCATATAATGCCATCAGGTCTATATTATATTTTACAAAAGAAAAATATTTGTCTGTAGACGAGTATTGTTTTATAAAAAATAATAAATTTTCCATTGAATTTATGGAATAATGAAATTACAAAACAATAAATATACAAAAGAAAAAATGTTGTTGGTCTTGATGGTATACGATTCAATATGATCATAATATTCTGAAGATAAATTTCCCAATCAAATCATCAGGAAATAAAGTATCCAGGTGAATGATTTACCGAAGGAAAACGAAAACATCGTGTAGCTTGTGTTTGTATGAAGAATATATTTAAAATAAAAGCGGATAATTATTAAAATAACTTAAACACAAAAACAAATAAACGAATTCTATTATCAAACACACAGTAAAATTTTTTTTATAGTTTTATTATTTACAAAATAGGAAATATATATAGATAGACAATAATCAGTCAGTAGAAAATATCAAGCAAGCTTGTGGTTAAGAGAGTCAAGGGGTAGAGTCGGCAGGCCTGGTAGCATTAGTTCAAATCCAAACTCTTGGTACATGCAGCAAGTAGGTTGTGAACTGACTGTACTCATGTCCTTTCTTTTCTTGTATCTTACAATAAGTGAAGTGTATGTGAAGGATCCGAGGATCAGGCGTGTGGAACAAATATCTCCTGGCAAAGAACGAGCAAGGATCAGCCTCTTTCCTGGTTCTATGCTTGGAAATATTTGTCCCAGACGCTGGGATATCCTTTTGCAATTTCTAATTTAATAATTTTAATAATCTAATTTTTTATTTCAATGTTAATAATAGTTTTGTTGTCAAGTATTCCCCCAAAGAGTAGTCTAAAAAATAAAACAAAAAAGGTAACACATATAATCTTAATGACACGATGACTATCATCAAATGTCAAGAAAATTATGATAAATAAATAAATATTTAATTTATATATTAGTATTCGCGATGCTATCATGTCTAAACATCATGGTCAAAATATTCTTGAATATAAAATTTCTAGTTGAATCATTCTAAAACGAAATATCGTGGTAAATAATTTGCCAAAAAAAAAAAGACATCATGTAGCTTGTGTTTTTCAGAAACATATTTAAAATAAAAGCTAATATAATTATAAAAATAATCCAAACACAGTCAAAAAATGAACAAAATCTAGTATTAAATACATTAAATTTTCTCTATAGTTTTTATTACTTACAAAATGGAAAGTATAAATAGATAAACAATAATCGGTCAGTAGAAAATATCAAGCAAGCTTGTGGTTGAGAGGGTCAGAGCGTCGTTTTACGGTGCCTGTAGTCTAGGGTTCAAGTCAATGTATGTCCGATGACACTCCACCAAGAGATTTTAGAATTTGCAATTATTTTTAAATCCCGGATCAGGCGTGTGAAACAAATATCCCCCTGCAAAGAACGAGCAAGGATAGCCTCTTTCCTGGTTCTATGCTTGGAAATATTTGTCTCAAACGCCTAATTATCCTTTTGCAATTCTTAATACAATTATTTTAATAATTTAATTTTTTGTTTTCAATATTAATAACAGTTTTTGTTGTCAAGTATTCCCTCAAATAATAGTCTAAAAATTAAAACAAACATAGTAAAACAATGAATCATAATGATACAATGGCTGTTATCAAATGTCAAGAAAATTATGATAAATAAATAAATATTCCATTTAATAATATATTAATTTTTGTAAAATTTACTTTTATCATGTATCTAGGATGAATTGTAAATTAATTTATTTAAAAATTAGTTAATTAGTCATCGTATTGTAATAACTAAATGTTGATATTATTTTTCATCTAATTTTTTTAATATTTATCTTTTAAATATTGTATTAAATGTTTATTTATTTTATTTATTTATTCAATTAATTATTATTTATTATCAACAAAATAAGTACTATAAATCTTGGATAAATTTTGTGATTAATTAATTTTTTAATTGCTGTAACGAATATTGTTGTTGGTTATTTTTTTATTGGGAATTTGTTTTCTCCAGGATATTGTTATAAGAGTATTAAGAGATGTAATCAAATTTTTATTTTTTATTTTCTAGTTATTGTGGATTAATTCCTACCAGGTTTTTTCTTCTTTTCAAATATTTTCTTGTCTTCAAGTAATGCATCCAGTCTCATGTATTAGAAGCATAAAATATGTAAAGACCTATTTTATCAACCAAAAAATTTTTGATTCTCATGAATAAATTGAAAAAGATAAAGAGAGAAAAGAGCAAAAGAGTGATGAGAAAAAGAAAAAAGACTACTGCGAAATAACTGACTATTCGAGGAGGTCAATGTTAAATAACTATAATTTATTTTAGTTTGAGCATGTATGTGTATATATATTTTTTGAGCATGCCACGAAGTTGAAGAGTAAAAAGAATATAAGAAGAGTTAAAGGAAGCATAGGTCCGCTGACCAAAGAAATCACTATGGAAGGGGACTAAAAATTAATGTAAAAATAAAACAAAAAAAAACAAAAAAACCGGGGCCTTTGGGTGCAACGAACCCTACTTCGGGTCAACCACCCCAGCAGCATCATTTTTCCTCTCTCCTGTATGCTATACGAGACCACCAAAATTCACGGACAGATGGACTTAAAGGAAGGACGAATCCTCCTCCTCCTCATTCTCCTCCTCTCTCACATTTTTCATTTTACTCTTCAGCGTCTTGGTAAAAATCCTATACTCTTTTCTCTTATGCATTTTTAAAAACCCAAAAAATTCTTATCAAGATGAGCACTCCAATTATAACTCGATAAATTTTTTATCCCAAACTATCTAATTCAATTGAAAAAAAAAAAAAGAGAAACAAAATGTATATTGCTTGCAAAATCAGCAAAATCAGTTGGATAATAATAATTTTTTTCACTAGTCAATAAACAATTTGTAAAGAACAAAAAAACAAAAATCCTTTTTATTTTTCATTTGTTATTAATTCGTATATGGCAAGATAACTTCCTGATCTTAAAGTAATAATGAAAATAAAAAAAAATAATAATTCACTGGTTTTATGTACAATATTAACCGGAAATTGTCGACAAAAGAAATACCCAACTGACGTTGAAAAGACTGCTATCATTATATTTATTTGAAACAATTTCAACCCCAGATGACATGAAATATAAATCAATAAAAATAATAAAAATATATATAATAATTTATATTTTTGTCCAGTTGAAAAAGTTGATGGCATGCGGATCTCTGGTATAATCTGTGGCTATGTGTATTTGTCTGTGTATATGAGAACTTTTCGATGCAGTTTATATTTGTCCTCTTACTCTTCGAAGTCCGAGCCACCAATTTTTATCCTCTGCTAGAGTGCCAACCAGCAAAAAAAACATTGACCAACCGGTTTTGCAAGAGGGCTCTATTTATTGCTGAGTGCATGCGTCCCAAATGCAGCAGCCCAAAAGGTGACTATAGAAAGGTATTACTTTTTTCATTTTTATTTTTCATTTTACAATCATGGATATGCATTTGTTGGATATCCATACGTGTTGTGAATAACACGCACACACTCACATCATGTACAAATGAGAATTTAAATTTTTAATGTTCAATTTTTTTTTATATGAAAAAAATGTTTTTTAATTTTTTTTTTTTTTAAAACAATTTATAATAATTGATAGTTGTTGTTGGATTATGTAAAGATGATATATTTTTATTATTTAATATAATTAAAGATTTTTTTCTGACAATTAATTGTAATTTGCAAGAATAATTGAATTTAAAATTTAAATTACGATTTTTAAAATTTTTATGGTCTTGTTTAATTTGTTTAATTTGAAAATTTTCTATTTTTTTGAGACGATTGTTATTAATTTAGAATGCAGGTAATTATTTAGATATTTGATGTGAATTTTTTATTAATTTATTTGATTATGTAAAAAATAAATTTAATTAATTATTTTTTAATTTTTATTGATGTAAAAACCAATCAAATTAAAATTTTAATATTTTTATATTCCATTTGCTACTTTTATTAATAAAAATTATACATTGTTTGATTCTTTTTTTAATACTTTTATTCAATTTTATCAGTGACAAATAAATATCGAGTGTATGGAAAGTCACTAAAAGAGAAATCGCACAATTTTTTTACATTTTAGAACAAAGAAAAATAATAATAAAACAATCAAATATAAATATAATAATAAAAAAAAAAAAGCATGTTTCAATAGCCATATAGATAAAGAGGCTTTTATTATTATTTTCAAGTATAAATTATTTACCATTGAAAGCCATTTTTATTCAGTAGAAATATTTATTTTAGTCAGCCGAATTTTATTTTGTTTAAATAAATATTTAAAATGACTTTTATTTTTGCTGTTAAATCAGACTAAAAAAAAAAAAAAATTATATAATATTATTCAACTAAAAACTCGAACAATCTTCAAAAAAACCAAAAAACATTTACAAGTTTTGTCTGACTACAAAGTACTCCTTCTCCTGAAATATTTTTCTTCTAAAAATTTAAAAAAAAAAAAAACTAAACAAGTTAAATTATTAGGAAGAAAGACGATAATAAAATAAAAAAATCTTTTAATTTCATTTGAAACAAGTAAAATAATATTTAACGTTATCTTGAATTACTTTTGTTTTCTTGTGTCATACAGTGTATATATTTTTATGTGTTGCATTAAACTTGACAAAGTCTCGGTATTTTAACTGGCAAAAAAAGGCCAAAGTGCAAGTTCACTTTAAATGCATACTATATAGTTTAACATGTACATAGCTAAACAAGTCAAAATGAAAAAAAATAAATAATATATTTTACAAATTTATTTATTCTGTTTTTATTTAACTATATATTGCAGTATTAAAATAAACGAATAAATTATTTAAATTAATAATATTGCATTTATAGTGAAAGTTATTTTATATTTTTGTTTGGCTTTGAAATTTTATACATAATTAAAAATTTTATTATGATAAACAATATACAAAAAAATAAATAACAAGATAACGTGTGTGAAAAAAAATTTAAAAAAAAAAAACACTGTATTACTTTCTACCCGTATCTGAAATTTAATTCAACATCAACGATTGTAAAACTGGCTAAAAATATTTTTTTCTCAACACTGAATTTAGTTTAAACAAATAAAATAATATTTTTTATCATAATAATAATGATAATAAATGTATTTGGAATTTTTTTAAAAGTGACAAATGCTACTGCAGTTTGTTATGTAAAAAAAAAAAAAAAATACCTGTGTACAAATATATTTAAAAATAAATGTATACATGTTTTTGAGTCAGTGAGATATGAGTAATGTGAAAGTCGATTGGTTTTTTTTTTATTATTATTTTATTCACACATTGTCAAATAAATAAATTTTTATTTATAAAATCAGTAGCTCAACTTTTTCTAAAAAAATAATAAATACAAATTTTTTCTTGTAAATTTAAAAAATCAAATTTTGTTAATTTAAATTTGTGTGCTTTTTTGCTACGTTATTAAATAAATAGTTGGACTTTTTTTTTTGTGTAAATAATAATAATATATTGAAGAAAATAAAAAATTATTTTACCAATTGATAATGTGATTTTGATTGATACTGTGAATGACACAATGATTTTATTTTTTATGACTAAAGTGCAACAAGAGTTTTAAACAGATCATAAAATTATTTATTTTTTTTTTTATAAACGACTATGTATGTATTTGTATATATATTAAAAATAAGAAATAAAAAAAGTGTCTTGTCTTTTTCAATTCAAACAAACACTGTCTCATTTTATTCCGTTAACTCTTTCTTTTTTTTTTCTTTTCGTTGTATGCGACCTACTTCCTGCGAAAATGCACGAATTAAATGCGTCTCTTGTCTTGTTCTATAGAATATACACACTTACAAATATAATTCTACACTCATTCGGCAATAATCATACGAGAGTGGGCTATGTTATTCAGATCCTCATGAAAGAGACACATTAACATAGACGACAGTGTGGGCAAAAAATATATTAATAAAAAAATATAATTATTTTTAATTTTCACATATACTTTATACAATTTTTTTTATATGAATTTTTATTTTGACCTCATTTTTCATCGTCATATTATTTCTATATCAAAATAATTCAATGACACTAATAATTTTAAACGAGCTTTAAAGCTTTTTTTATTTTTTTTTTAATAATTTTGTTAGAGAGAATAATGAATATGAATATTTTTAATTAAATTGATAAAATTAAATTGAAGTATAACAATAATTATTAGAGATAATTGTATCGTTTTTTATTTTAATTATTATCGCCAGTGGATAAATTGAAATAACAATTCAATTTTGTTCTATTGATTTTATTAAATTCCATAAGCTAATGGAAGTTTTATATTGAGGTCAGCCAAGAAAATAAAAATAATAAATAAACAAGTAAATAAAATAGTTTGAAGAATTTTAAAAATATTTAAAACTAAGTGGAAATAATAAATTAAAATATCCAATTAATATAAAACCAAAAAATATATTTAATACAAATTTAATAATATGATAGTAAAAAATTTATCTAAAATCGCATTTAAAAGAATCAATCTTCTAATCAAAATTAAATTAATAAAACAAGCTTTAATTTAAAATAAATTAATTTCTATTTTTGTAAAATTCAAGTAATAATAGTTTAGTATTAATAATAAATTGTAAATTTATTTTTTTTTAGATGCATCATCTTGCAATTTTGGCTGTACAAAAATTGTCAGTAGATGGACAGAGGCCACTTGGCCAAAGCATTGCAAAAAGAGGAAAAAAAAATATATATAAAAATGAAAAAAGAAAGAAAAAAGGTGAGGTATCAAATAAGGAGAAAGAAGCTTCATGACTTGTCTTGGTGATCATGTAGTATATACACGAGAAAACAGGGTAAAGTGGAATTGGGCACACAGAGAGAAGAGTGTCTGTGCACATTGCATGCTATGCAGTTTAAGGTCTAAGGCAATTGCAAGTATCATGGGCCACTGTCTGAACCAAGAACTGGCTGTGTGCAACTTTTTTTTTATATATATTTTTATTTTACTTATTATTTTGGCGATGGTAGTGGGGCCATATTCCATCGGTTGGCTGCTGCACTCTTATGCCAGCATAGTATATAGGGGCAATAGAGGGCAACGCACCCAATCAGCCTTGGCATGAATTGAGTCTAGCAATATGAAAGTGCGAGCAGAATTTATAATCTTCCAAAAAAACATTATTATTATTATTGTTTAATTCTAAATTATTTATTTTTGTTTTAAACAAATCAATTGAAAATATTTTTTTGTTTTTTTGAATATACAATTGAATTTATCTTTGAAAAATCTTAAAAATAAATTAAAAATATATTTTATTATTAAATTGTTAAATAATAATTATTATTAATTTTATATTTAATAAATAATTGTTATTATTTTAAATAAATTTAGCTATTTAAAAATATTATTTATCATGGAAATGAAAAATGAAAAAATATATTTTTTTCAATTGTTGAATTATTTATTTAATAATTAATAATATTATATTATTATTAATTAGTTTTAAACATTATATAATTATTTAGATATTAAATATTTAAAATTATGTTTTTTTTTTCAATAACAAATTTATTTATCAACGAAGTTATTAAAATTTACAGATTTAATTTTTTTATTTTACAATATATTATTTTGAGAATTATAATTATTTTATTATTATTTAAATAATAATAATAATAATAATATTTAACTAAATTTATCCTAAAATTCTATCATTTTATATTAACATAAATAGAAAAAAAAAATGTCATATAATTAGAAAAAGAATCTAAAAATACAAATAATATATTTTTAAAAATAAAAAAAAGCCTAAAAATTAACAATAAATTTTTATAAAATATATACGTACTTTCACTTTGTGAAATTTAACTCAAAATAAATAAATTAAATAATAAAAAAATAAACCAACGGTATACATATTATACGTACATTCGTTCTATAGATTGGAGAATGTGCAGCTGAGTCTAACCAGTTAGACTGCACACACACGTACAATAAATATATAATTTTAGTATTGGTAAAGTAAAAAGACTAAAAATATACAAGTATAATAAAAAAAAAGAAAATTATTTATACATTGCTAAGCCAAATAAGTGTGTATGTGTGTATAGCGAGAGAGTGCGTTTTGAGTATGACGATGTGAAATTGCATTGAGGCCAAAAAGTGGGATAGTTGCATTGAAAAAAAAAAAAAAACTTGTACAAGTATTAAAAAAGAACAAAAATAATAAAAAAAAAAAAAAATACAACTAAGCTGAGTCAGTGGTTAACTGTGAGAAGATAGAATTAAGTGGGAGAGGGAGAGCAGGAGGGAGGGAGGGGGGAGGTAGGAAAAAAGAGAGAGAAAAAGAGGAAAAAAAAAAAAGGAAAATGTACTGATGTGCCAAGTTGCAATAGATGGCTGGTTAGTGGGGGAGAGAGTATTTGCAATAAGCTCAAATGGGGGCTATGGTATGAGGTGATTTGTCGTGATGGTGGGAGAGTTTAGCGGGCTTTTTAAAAAAAATCATAAAGCTTTAAGAAGGCAGGCTGCATACCCCCACTACTCGAGTTCTCCTCGCGCTTCCTAGGTACAACATAGACCCATAGTGTTGCTCTCTGTTTGTGATTATTAATTTTATTATTAAACAACAAAGTGGAAAATTTTTTTTAATTAAATTTTCCTTAGATAAAATTGATATTTTTTTTTTTATTTAATTATTCATATTTATTTTTGGTAGATTTATATTATAGATGATTTTTCATTATTTCTTTTTGTTGGAAAAATTAATTATTCTATTTTAAATATTTAAAGAATTTTTTTTTTCGTTTGTTAGTTTGAATTAGCATTAGATTGAGTTACTTTTGTAGTTGATATATTTTTTTTATATGGTTATTTGTTGTTTTAATTTTTGAATTAAATAATTGATTGATATTCATTTTTTTGTTTGTTCGTTTTAATTCTGTTGGGTTCTTTGTTTAGCGGGGATAAATTGGTGACCTGGTTTTGAAAAATCAGAGAATATATTTGATGAAATAATTTTAACATTGTTATAATAATGAAAATTATATAATATCATTAATAATAATGGTATCTAGATATCTTGCCAAATTGATATTCAATATTTCATGATTATTATTTGATAATTAAATTTGGATTTATATTGTGATTTAAATATTCAGAAGAGCCAGAATTCAACTATCAAGATGGATTACAGTGATTGTTATTATTGTTATTATGTTTTTAAATATTAATTTGTGTTTAAAATTTGTGATAACGAGTGGATATATCTCATCAAGTGTAAAACAGCACGAGTAAAAATTAAATATAAAAATTTTAAAAATTGATAGTATAAAATAATAATTAAATTTCGATTGTTAATTAATATTTTTAGTATTATTTTTATTTAATTGAAAGGATGTAAATTAAGAGGAAATTAATATTAATTTATTTTTAAAATTTTTAATAAAATGTGGAAATAAAAAAAATTGCATTGTGAAAAAAGTATAATAAAAATATTGAAGGGAAAATTTACACAATACATTTTCATTGTTTAATTAATTTTTTTCTTTTATTTATTTTTTTTTCTTCTTTTCATCTACCGTCGCATCATCTTTTGTCCGGTTGACCTGATCGTAATACACCGACGGAAAATATACTGCTTCGTAAAAATGACAAGAGCCAATACAAATTTAAAAAATAAAAATCAAACATTTATTATTTTTCCATAGCAAAATACACAAGAAAAACAAATGAAAATTTTCTTTTGTTATTTCGATTGTTTTATTAATAAAACAATCGAATAAAAATTTAAATTTTCAATAAATAAATATAAAAATACTTGCTTATTAATAATAAAATAATAAAACCATTCTAAATATTATCAAGTAAATTTAATTCTAGTAATCATAAAAAAAATTGAGACCAAGAAAAAAAAAATAAATTAAAAAGAGAAAATATTTAAAAAAAAAAAAAAAAATTTAAATAACATTTGTTAAATATTATCCTCGGGGGTGTTGAAACATACGTTTATCTGCTTGAAAAATTAAATTGGACGTTTTGAATACAAGGTATATCGAGATATATTATTTTGCAAGTTACAAATTATGTATTTTGCCTCTGGGTCTAATGAAAATTGAGAAATGACAACGACAAAAACTATAAGAAAAAAAAAAGAAAAAAAAATTAATAACTAAATGTGGAGGTATATATTTAAATAATATGTATATACAAATTTAAGCATTGCAATATTCTACAACCACGTATTTTACGACAAATATCCGCAGTCAAATTTACTCATTTTGTTGATGTTATATATGTGTTTCGTGCATTGCGGTTTTACCTCCCGTTGTGACCACATATTGTTCATCAAACAAAGACGAGAAATACAATCGTCATGATGAAAATATAAAATTTGATAAATTGAAATCACTGTCAAATGCTATTATAATTATTTATAAATTCAATAATTAAATTAATTATTTATCGGTTTTTTTATTTTGATTTAATACAAAAAAAGCTTGACTGCCAAAAAAGTCGAAATTAAAATGGAAAAAGCTTCGTTTTGTATTGTGTGGAAAATAAATTAATAGAAAAAATATCTGAGTGATGAAAATTAATGTAAAAAATGCCTGGTTTTAGGGATTTACGTCTTTGAAATTCGAAGAATTTTTGTATTATTATTTAATCACAAAAAAAAAATGCATTTTTAGAGATTTAAAATTTTTTTATTTATTAAAATATTAATGAAGTTTTGTTGGACATAAGCTCTTCTCTCATATATTATATTAAAAAAAAAAAATTTCAATTGAAATTTAAACATTCTTTTAGTGTTAATTTAAAAATTTAAATTAAAAAAAAAAAAAGTACAGATAAATATTTAAAATTGAAAAAGAAAAGTAAATTAAAAAAACAACTTTTTTATTAACATTTTTTTTTTAATTTTTATTTCAATATTTATTTAATATTAAAACAAAATAAATATAAAATTTTAAGTTCAACATTAAGGGTAAATGTTAATTTTTAATATTTACATTTTTCAATTTTATTTTTTTTCTATAAACTTTGTAAATTAAAAAGTAAAAAAAAAAAAAAAAAGAAAAATTAGATAATTGAGTAGAAAAAAATATACAGTAAAAACATATATATAATTTTTATATTTTTAAAATTGAAGGATAGTTAAAATTTTAAATTCAAGCAAGAAAAAAAAATAGCGAGTGATATTTTATGCAAATACAGGTATTAAGTAGTGGATTCAACGAAAAAAATACGTGGTGTATATAAACGCAATTGGAATAAAGCTAAAAGAAAAAAAAAAAAAAAAAGTTGAAAGAGTGGTTGAAGAGTTGGCCAAGCCACACATTGAAAAATTCCAATGAAAAATAATAAGAATAGGAAGTTGGTACAGTGAAGAAATATCAGTTGAATTCATTGCCAAGAAATTTACTGGCATTGGATGTACAGATAGAGATGCAATTTGAAAAAAAAAAGAAATTAAAAAAAAAAAAGGTAAAAAAATAATGTTGAAATTACGTGTTCTACGATGAGATTAAAGTGTCAGTGCTGGTATCTACTATCTAGCATAGTGGCCAACTTTTATCTATTTTATTTTTCGTGACTAAAAAGGATATGATATTACACCCTGTGGTCATGGACTCACACAAACACTACGCACACACTGAAAAAAAAGCTCATTTAAAAATAAATTGTACAACTTTTTTTTTTTCATGTCAATTTTGTAACTGTCATTTCGTCAATTTGAAATTATTTTAAAAATAAAAAATAGATTGTGAGGTCAATAATACAAAGTGAATTAATTTAAAAAAAAAAAAAAAATTATTATAAAAATAAGTTATTAGGGAAATAATTGACCTACTTTATTTTTGATTGGAAATTAGCTTTATTTTAAAATTTTATACTTTTTTTTATTTTATAAAAAATTGTTTTATATTTTTTTAAAATAATTTATTTTACTATAATTAATACATCAAAATACCCTAAATTTTTTATCATTAAAAATTGATTTTAAATTAATTATTTAAAAATTTTTAAATAATATTTTTAATAATTTAAATAAATTTCTTTTTGATAAAACAAGTAAACTAAAATAATTCTCCTAAAAAAAAACTCCATACAAATATAATTTCATTAATTCCCTGATCAAATAAATCAAATAAGATAGAAAAAAATAATTTTTTTATAAACTCTTCACAATAGTTTACGTGAGAAAAAATTCAGTACATGATGTAGAGAATAATAACGTGTTAAATTGTGTTGAATTTTTGTTAAATTCACGGAAGTCAAAGCTACTTATGTATTGAAAAAAAAAGTAAAAAAAAAAAGTAAGTAAATAAAATGAATGATGTGTTTGAAGTATAGTTGGTGAGTGCAGGTCCATTGCCTTTGGGCAGTCACGTTTTCAATGCATGATGGTGAAAGCATATTAAATGTTAAAAAAGTATTGAGTACACAAGATGAACAGCAGCCACAACCTTCCATTGCAGAAAAAAAAAATATCAAAAAAATATATAATAAATAAAAATGATATAAGAAGAATTTTTAGCCTTTTCCAATGGCTAAAAATATTCGACAATATATTTATCAGTAAAAATTGAAAAAAAAATTCTAGAGATACCTTTATCAGTTGAATTATGGACAATATATATCAGTTAACGGATGTTTATACTGTGAAAATTGAATGGTAATACATACACTGGTTATAAAGACGCGCAGGGATAACGATTTTTTCATCGTTTATCTTTTTTATTTTTTTTTTTTTATAGTAAAAAACATATCACACTGGTTGTATATACTGAATCGTGTCCAGTAAAATATCTAGGTTAATATCCGATCAGTGAAAATAATAGCTTGTCGATTTTCTTCATCAACTTCTTGCTTTTTTTTTTTTTTTTTTTCAATCTATACCAGTCAACTCACAATGAAATTCATATCATTATTTTCTTTTGTCATATTAATATTATGTAAACGACTTGTATGAATTTATTTTCTTTTATGTATTTTAATATCAATCAATATAAGTTTTTCAATTGACCTGTTTTGATTTTTCCATTATGTTGTTTCTTCTTTTTTTCATTTGAAAAATAGTTTAATAAGAAAAATGTTATATAATAATTTTTTATTCAAGATGGAAATATAATTCAATAAAAATATTATATAACATTAAATTAATATGAATATATAAATAAATAAAGTAACAACTTCAAGATTTTTTTTTGTGAAAAATAAATGTTTGGTGTTTTTTATTTTTATTTTTTTTTAATTTTTAAATAGCAGAAAAGCTCGACTTGTTTATTTTTTTTTTCAGGTAATTTTTTTATGTTTTGCATATGTTCAAAGTGTTTGCGATGATAACACAAATATATATGACAAAAAGGCGTATGTCCTAGATATTAAAATAGAAAAGACCTATGTCCACTTGATGTGAGAATTTTTTTTGTTTATTCACTGAAAAAAAGCTCATATACATGGAGATATATGCACTTTTTCATTATCAATTTTTTTGTATTACTAAAAAAAGAGCTTATTTTTACGAATATATTACTTGAATTTTTGTTAATAACTTTTTAAATTTTTTATAAATATTTTAAATCAATAAAATTGAAATTTTCTAGGCTAAAAAAAAAGCTCAAATCTATGAAATTAAGACTTTTTTGTAAACGAAAAATCCTATAAAAAATATGAAATAAATTTAAAGCTTTTTTTTTGTTATTAATACAACAATATAAAAATACAAAAAAATATATAAATTATTATTATTAAATGCAAAACAATTTAGAAAAAAAAATTAATAAAAATTATTTATTATTAAAAAATATATTTGCCAAAAAATTGCTGGCATGAAAAAAAAAAAAGGGAAAAAAATATATTACAAATTGCTTAATTTAAATAAATTCAAATTTCAGTTAATAAAAAAAAAGAATTCAACAATATGTCATGCATTATTATCATGACTATTATAGCTGACTTAAAATAATATAAAAAAAAGCTCTTTAAAATTCTAAAAGTATATAGATAAATATAACAACAATATAAATTGTCAACTTGATGCTTTTCTGTAAACGAAAGACTATTGCTTTTGAAATCTTGTCACAAAATACAGTGGCATACTGACAAAATGGAATTTTCAGTATGACTATTAACCCACCACCAATGGATTCATATATATGTACATATATTTAAACATTATGTATTCAATTCCATTCTCAGGCATTACGTGAAACGCACATATATGTACCAAAAATAAGTCCATTTTTTATTTTATTTACCCTTCATCCTCTCTTCATCCCTTGAGTTTTTTAAATTTTTTTTTTTTTTTTTATATTTTCAGCTATTTTATTATTACTAAAATAATAGTTTTTATATTTGACTACAGTTACTCAGTCTAAATGAATCACGTATAATATATTTTCAACTAAAAAATTCACATATTACTAAAAGTTAAAAAAAAAAAAAAAACTACTTGTAAATTGGATTTTAATTATTCGGAAAATTAGTTATTAAAAATTTAAAATACAATAATGGCCACTCTGTTTAAATAATTAAAACTAACAAAAGTATTTTGAATAAATTTGAAAAAAAATTTCACGTTCAGTAGTAATTACCAAAATTAATTAAAAGAAAATTTGAAAATTTATATTTCAAATAATAAATAATTAATATTAATAAAAAATAGTTTAAATAAAAAAAAAAAACATGTGAATTAAATTTAAGTTATTTAAAAAATGAATTTATAAAAAAAAATAAACAAATGTATTTTTAATAATTGTAATTAAAAAAATTGTCTAATTAATTTAATAAAAATTTATAAATTTAATTTTTTGATATATTAATAATGAGATTAAAAAAAAAAAAAAATTAACAATTGAGTAGATATTAATAGTTAAATGACAAAGAAGAATTGCTTGTTGAATAATCAGTGAATCTGTCTCTGACCATGAGCAAGTTTTGATAACACGAAGCTAAAGTTACAGCCCAAGGGTGATGTTACAAGTATAGACATTGAATTTTCCCCAAGTACTAGAACATTCAACTCAAGAGAATGAGGAAATGAGAAATTGTTTTTAGCACTGATGCATATATCTTAAATTTACGTACATATCTCAACTGTGTAAATATATATTATATATTTATTCATTCAAAGTTTATAACTACTCCAAAGGACAAACATGAATAATCAATTTCAGCTTCAATAATTAATGTCATGATATTTATTTGTCGTAATACATTTACCTCATAATAAATCGACAAATAATTATTCAAATTAATTGGAAAATCTTAAATTTAAATTAAATTATTCCATTTTTATTTTCTGAGCTTTTTTGAGCTTTTTTAAAATTAAATAAATCAATACACAATTTTTTTCATGTACAGTAAAAAATTAAAAATTAATATTTCATGTATAAAAAAAATGTACACAATTATTGAGCTGCAAAATTTTCATTTAATTTTATAGAAAAATGAGAAAGAAAAAAAATATAATATATAGTTGTTTTTAGAGGTAAAAATATAACAAAAATTTTGCGCGGTTTATTTTGTATTTGTAGGAGTGTAGATGAAGTCAATGAATATGCAAAATATATTTAAAATACAAAGGAGTTGAATTATTTGTAATGGTCGAATGATATGACTTGTAAAGTAAACAAGGTAAATCTAAATTGGAATAGGAATTGAATATTTATCTATAGTAAACATGCAACATTAAACATAGAACATGAAATTTAAAGAATTGACCAATTTCAAATTTATTTCGAATAAAAAATGAAATAGCAATTTAGAAAATTGTCAATTACTTTTCATCTATTAGTGATTAGCTTTATTGTTGGTCAATAAAAATACAAAAATTTATTATTTTATTAAAGTTAATTTATAAAATTTAAATAGGTTGTTTAAATATTTCGTAATTTTAATTTATATTTATTATTTTCGCTAAATTCGTAATTTAAAATTGTAATAACGATAAAAATAATTTTTATTACAAATGAATAAAAAAATTTCAGACACAGAGACAAAGTAAATGGGATATATACATAAAATGTTGAAACAGCTTAAATTTGATATGAATCTGATGGGGATAATATTGAGTTTGAGGGCCATTAATGACACACCTTCAACCCGCACATTCCAGTTACGCGTTACGAGTACAAATATAATTATCCAAAGATGAGTGGTTAAACCATAGTGGCATTATGGGTAAACATCAGGGTGAGGCATAGAGAAATATATATATTTAATAAATAATAAAACCACAAAAATAATTAAATAAAAAATCAAAATTTAAAATTCAAAAAAAAAATGAAAATAATTATCTTTTATTTTTAAAATATTTTCACGTTTAAAAAAAATTAACTAATATTTATTATTTAATTTTTTTTTTCTCAATTTATATATAAAATATTATACTCTGGTTTTTAATCGTAAAAAAATATATTGAAACTGGGTTAATTATTTTGACAAATACAAGCAGTAAAACTTGATTGTCTGGTTTTGAAAAAATACAAAAATAATGCCAAGTAATTTTTATTTCTTCCTTTATATATATTTTTTTTTCATTGAGCTATTTATTTTATTTAATTGATTGTATATTGCCTCAAAAAAATGTGATATTAATTTTTTATTTAAACATTTATAAGAAAGATTAGATAATAATTTAAATTATTTAAAAAAAAAAAAAAGGAAAAATAAAATTTCTCGACCAATGAAAAGACGTTTTATTCAAGTACTTTTTAGGCCAAAATACAAAACCAATATAAAAAAAATTATTCATGTTTTTATCGCCAGCAATTTGTATTATATAATAATAATTTTAAAAAATATTATTCAATTGAACTGTATAATATCTACATATTTGGAAATACTTTAGCCATTTTAGTATAGATGTTATCATTGATAATACAAACCGGTTTGTTTATGGTAAAAAAAATACAAATAAATATTTGCCAATAAGAATATTTGGCAAGAATTGAATATTGCAAAAAAAAAAAAAAAATTCCATCAATGTGGTGTATATTATTACGACTGTGTCAAAGCAAGAAAAAATATAAAAAACAAGTTCAATAAAATTGCAGGAGTAAAGGTGTTTGTGGCTTGAATGTTTAAAAATTTATTGTCAATACGACGAATTGATATGAGGTTGTTGTTTTTTATAGATAAAAAAAAATATATTACTTTATTTTTGATGGGATATTAAAATAGAATTGACCAGGTTCATTAAGATGAGCAATATAAAAAATAAAAATAGTAAAATCATTTAAATAGATTTACTAACTGTGTTGAAAAAAAAGCTTCTCTTTGGTGATTTGGAATAAAAATGAGGCTTGAAAATTTATTTATCTCCAGGGAGTTTTGAGGTAGGTAGTAAGTTAGACAATGAAATTGTCTTTTTACTTGAATTTTATATCTTTACAGCCTATTTGAAGCTCACAACGAAAAACCTATTGGCACCAACATATATCCTTTGATTCTCCAGTGTACCCAAAGTACTTTTGGTTCTGAATTTGATTCTCCAGTGAATCCAATTGCATTTTGCTCATGCTGCCTTTATCCATTTGTATTATCTATATTTTATGTTTTTTTTTCAATTTTTTTCTATTTTTTATTATTTATTTTGGCTCGATACTCACTTGGTTTATACTGATACAAATATACGCAAAAGTTTGATAACACTATGCACCTTTGAAAACAGACAAGCTAAATATATATAAATTTTAACCGTTGTGGGATTTAACAAACGAAGATTCATTGGACCAGATGCTGTTGTTGTTTGAGTGGACTGTGCAACACAAGGAGATAAAGAAAATCAGTTTAATGTATAGTTTCGATAATATTTCATTGCAAAAAAATAGTTTTGTTATTTTAAACAAACTGATAAATTATTATGTCCTTTTTTTATTTGATTTTGTAAATTAATAATTATTATTTAGATGACAATTTTGACAAAAAAATGAAGAAAAGGAGATGCCATTTTCAAGATCATTTGGAAAATATAAAAAATCAACTTTTGAAAAATTTAAAAATGTATTTCTAAGAAAAAATTTCACGAAATTATGAGGCTAATATTTAAACAACACTAAAATGTAATTATCCTGAAATTTTTAAAATTTAATTCCAAGTGTTTTTATTTTTTTCAAATTTTATATTTGGCTATCACTTGGAGACAAAACTTGGGATTTTTTGATAAAGGTTTCGATTGTCGAAAAAATATTTCTACATGGATTTTTCATGAAATTATGCTTCTAGTATTTAGGCAATATTAAAATGAAATTATCCTGGAAATTTTAGAATTTCATTTCAAGTACTTTTATTTTTTTTTGATTTTTATATTTGGCTATCTTTTTGAAACAAAACTTCTGACTTTTCGCTGCAGATTTCGATTGTCGAAAAAATATTTCTACATGGATTTTTCATAAAATTATGCTTCTAGTATTTAGACAATACTAAAATTTAATTATTCTAAAAGTTTTAAAATTTAATTTCAAGTATTTTTATTTTTTTTCGATTTTTATATTTGGCTATCACTTTGAGACAAAACTCCTGATTTTTCACTGCAGATTTCGATTGTCAAAAAAATATTTCTACATAGATTTTTCATAAAATTATGCTTCTAGTATTTAGACAATACCTCAATATAATTACCCTAAAAGTTTTAAAATTTAATTTTAATTATTTTCAATTTTTATTCATTAAACCAATACCTGAATGAATAAAATGTCTGGAGCATAAAATCAGTCTTTTTTTTATATAATCGAAAAATATTATCCATATTTAAAAAATAAATAAAATAGTATTATTTTAAAACTAGACATTTTTCCAATTAACCTGCACGGTAATAAAATAAATAAAAAATTAGAAAACCATCAGGCATGACTGATAAATGTTTTATTTTTTCAATTTTCTATTTAGATTAATTCAGCCAGTTCATCTAAATTTTACAGAGAGAAATGTTAGCTTTTAGTTTTTTTATTTCATCAATACTTGGAACTAGTACATCACGATAAACAAATCTCTCCTGCAAAAAAAAAACCAAACCCAGCTTTTTTTTTCTTCTACTTTTTATATATCTATTTATTCTATTTTTATTTTTTCCTTTACCCAGGGTATAACTTTTTTTTATGATATCAATTTTATTTTTATTTGCTTTTTCTAGTAGCTGGTCAATATATGAACATAAAATCGTTGAAATAAAAATTTTCAGCATTGACAAGATTCGTCTATCAATGCAGTTGTAAAATATTCAACAAAAGAAATTTTAAAATTCAAATTTCAACGTAAAATGTAGTCAAACAATTTAAATATTTTAATGATAATAAAATTCAAAATAAACATTGTCAAAATCAAGACATTGCTAGATAAATTTTTGATACATTATTAAGATAAACAAATGTACTTGTCAAAGTAAAAAAAATATATAAATAAAATGTATCCACTAGAGACAGGATAAACATGATGTTTTGTAATAAATATTACAAGAATGTCTTAAAACCCAAGACAAATTGTATTTTATATTTCAATTTTATATTTTATTTAACCTGGAGCATTGTCTTCATTTTTTACTTCAACATTTCAAGCTTACATTTTTTTCAATTTCATTTTACTATTATGTCTTTGGTGCTTTTTTTAAAATTTTATATCATTTTAGATCACCAGTTGTTGTTCAACGAGTTGATTATCCTTTCATTTGTGAAAAGAAAAAAATTGGACGACGAGTGGCATCAATAACAAGCTTTTTACTAATTTTTTTTTATCTTTTTTCACGATTGACGTATCATATCTCACAAAAACAAAGTTGAAAATTGGCTGAAATGCATTTCCGAATGAAATCATATACCGTAAAATGTCTATCCAATATCAAAAATTTGATATCATATGATGGAAAATTTTCCCAACTGAATGAATGCATTTTTTTTTAAATAAATCAACAAAGTAGGAATTATACTTTGAAAGTTTACTAGAATGATTTATCAACTTCAAATGCATATACAAAAAATAATTTTTTATAAAAAGTTTAAAATTTTCTGACATGACTTGTTACTTGTTTTATGTTATCTAAGAAATAAAAAATAAAAATAATAGTAATAACAGTTATAAATTACGATAAAAAATAAAACAAATTAATTAATTGCTCAAAGAATTATCAGATAAAATAAACCTGATATTTTCAAACATTCAAAAGTTATAAAAGTATTTACTGTAACACAGTGATTCCCTATCCTCCAATAAAATAAAGAACCCTTGGATAGTATATGAAAAAAAAATTATTACTTTTTACTTTTTATTTAATTTTAATCTTGATATGGAACACAGGAAAATATGAAAATTAGTTAGGGTTCTATACGGATTAAGTGGCTTCGGGGAATTGCCCGAGTTCAAATTAAAAATTCAGATGATGCTGAAGGTAAATGGGTTCGGTGTATGAACTATTTTGAGCTGAGATTTGAGATCAAGGGAGAATATTTAGTTACACATATGCAAACAATGAAGAAGTATGTGTACTACATATGAACGTCAGAAATGAGAGCTAAAATAAATTATCTAGGGAAATTTTCAATGTTTAAAATGTATCTTGGTTGATATTTTTGACACCTTAGGGAGGTAAGAAACTATTTACAGTTGATTTACAATTGTAAAAGATTTTTTACCTTTTTAAATAGTGTTATATTTTACAAATTTATTTTAATATCAGTATTATGATAGTCAAATAATATCCTAAAGATAAGCTTCCCGGTCACATCATTTTATTTGAGAAAAAAAAATTATTGTAGAGCTGGTGCTTGTATAAAAATATATTCAAAATTAAATCTAATAATTATAATAATAATCGAAGCACAGTGGAAAATAAACAAAATAATAAAAATGAAAAATGTCACAAAAATTTCGATCCATAAATAAGTATTCCATTTAATAATTTATTTATTTATTTTTTTAAATTTATTTTTATCATATACCTTGGATAAACTGTAAGCTAATTTATTTAGATATTTTTTTCATTAAAATGACAAGCAAGCTTGTGGTTCAGTGGGACAAGGCACCGTCTTGGGCAAGACATTGCTATGGGTTCGAATCCGTCATTATGGTTATACGAATGTATGTTATCGTATCATTAATTGACTGAATAACGGCTTCCTGAATATCAAACGTAAATTGTTGTACTTTTCGATGTTCGTTTAATGGTTATTTATAATCCAAGGACCAGGCATCTGGAACAAATATGTCCTTGCAAAGAACGAGCAAAGATTTAGTCCCTTTCCTGGTTCTATGCTCGGGAATACTTGTCCCACACGCCGGGGATTCCTTTTGCAATTTTTAATTCAATAATTTTAATAACCTAATTTTTTATTTCAATAATAATAACAGTTTTGTTGTCAAATAATTCTCAAATAATAGTCTAAAAAAATAAAAAAAACATAGTAACATATATAATTATAACGACACAATGAATATCATCAAATGTCAAAAAAATTATAATAAATAAATAAATAAATATTCCATTTAATAATTTATTCATTTCTTTAAAATTTACTTTCATCATATATCTTAAATAAACTGTAAATTAATTTATTTAGATATTTTTCTTATTTGAATTACAAGCAAGCTTGTGGCTAAGAGAGTCAAAGCACCCTTTGTCCTATGCCTGTAGTGTTGAGTTCGAATCTTGGTTTTAGTCATGTTTTTTATCTTTTACTGATCAGTTCATGATAAAACCGAGTATATAAAAGTATAAATATTTAGACTGGGAATGGAATTGGTAAATTTCGAAATTCTAAGTCCTGGGCGTGTCGAACAAATATCTCCTTGCAAAGAACGAGTAAAGATAGCCTCTTTCCTGGTTCTATGCTCGGAAATATTTGTCCCAGACGCCGAAATATACTTTTGCAGTTCCTAACTTATGAGGTTTTAATAACATAATTTTTTATTTCATTAATAATAAGTTATTAATTAATATCAACAGTTTTATTGTCAAGTATTCCCCAAATAGTATAGTCTAAGAATGGTAACACATACATATAATCAAATGACTATCATCAAATGTCACGAAAATTATGATAAATATAAAAATATTCAATTTAATTATTTATTTATTCTTTTTGCAAATTTACTTTTATCATATATTTTGAATAAATTATTATTAACAAGATAATTATTATAAATCTTGGATAAATTCTGTGATTAATTTATTTTTTGATTGCTAGTAGATATTGTTGGTTATTTTTTTTATTGGGAATTTTTTTTTTCAGGATATTGTTATGAGAATATTTAGACTTGTAATCGATTTACCAATTAATTAATTTAATACCCTAGATATTTTTTCTATTAAATATGAAACAATTGAATTTAAAAAATGGTTAATCCCTAAATATGAAAATCAATTTTTAAATATTTCATACATTATAAAATAAATTAATAACTAAAATTCAATCATTAATCTCACTACAAAAAAATAAATAAATAATTATATCAACAACGCTGTTAAACAGAGTTTCGATTTTTTCATATAAAACTCCTAAATAACAAGTAGAACATAAAGTTTCTCGTTCTCTAATTACCTCTTTAAACTTACAAATACTTGAAACGAAATAAGTTAAATGAAAATATTAAAAACTTTATAATTGAAAACTGCGAATTTCTACCTATTACAATATTGTTAAAAATAATTTTATGAAAAAACAATTATCATTCGACACTGATAAATTAAATATAAATATTAATAATATCAACAATACCACAAAATAAATAAAACACTAAAAAACAAATATCTATATCAAACTTAAAACTTTTTATCTATTTAATGATTTTATATTTTTTCAACTATCCATTGTCTCAAAGCCAACTTGAATCTTGATTATAATAGCGAAAAACTATCTCTCATATTCAAATTAACTTTTGGATATTTACCAAGACTATACGCTTTTTAATAATAATAAAATATAAATTCAAAATTCTCTACAGTAGTTAAAATATTGAATAAACAGGACGTAACTAAAATAATAAATTTACAACTTGCAAGATAAAGAAAAAAAAAAAAAAAACCTGCTGAATTTATAAAAGCCCTTTTTTCCAATTCTCAAATTTTCCTTTCATTTATACATAAAGTTATATAAATTTTTTTTTATGTATCTTTCATTCTTATAGATGTCCAAAGATGCTTCATTTTTTGCCCAACATTTTTCAGAGCAGCTCCCTTGAGAAAAGCCACTTGCCCTCTGACCTTAGCCAGTATCTTTTTTATACTTTTTTTTTTTTTATAACTTCCCAACTTCCGTGGCCTGATTCGTGAAATTTTTCAAATGACCACTGGACAAATAACCATTCAACACTTTGTATGAAAAATATTTTTTATCTTTATGTTTTTCTTTCCCTCGTTTTTGTAAATATTATTTTTTAGCTGTCGAGTTAAGCACTAGCTATGAAATTGAGATATTTCCAGGATCTACGCATTGTTTTAATAAAAAAAAAAAAAATTCTACAACTCAGCTAGAAACACAAGTTAATATTTTTATTTTCTACATGAAAAATGATCAGATGAAGGCAAGCTATTTCATTTCCTTCATCATCAGAAATATCATTTATCTTGATTCCATAGTGACGTATAAAAAATATCACATTTTTATGAACAAATCATTTTTATTTTCAGCACTTAATTTTTTTTACTGCTTTTTAAATTCATCGTTTATCCATGATAAACTTTTCTATTTTTTTTCTATTTTTTTTTGACTTAGATCATTAATGCGACCTAGTTTGAATTTTATGTGTTTTATTTTTTTAAGAAAGAGTTTTAAACGAAGCAAATATTAGCCAACATGTAGAAAAATTTTACTTTTTTTTTTTTTGTTTGTTTAAAAAGCTTGGGGTTCAAAAGGGAGATTATCTTGATGTCAATATCTAACAATGTAACGCTAGTCTAGTTTTATTGTAGAGAAAAAAATAATCAAAAGAAAAAAGACTCCTAGATTTCACAGATACTCATTAGATAATTTTTTTCTCCTTTAAAACTTGAAGAAAATTAAATTCCTTTATATATCAGCAACAGGTTTTGTTTATCAAATAAATAAATTATAAAAATATATTATTAGAGGTAAAAAGGCTCAAGTAAAATTAAAAAAAAACTAAAAAAACAAAATTTTTCTCTTCTCAATACTTTTCCAAATTTCTCAAAAATTTATATTAGCAAAAAAAAAAAAAAAATTATTAATGAATATAAATAAATATCAAGCAAAAATAACAGCCTAAATTAAATAATTAATAAAAAATTTTTTCTATCAATTAATAATTAATAACAAACATTAAAAATTCTCAGACGAAAAAATTTAATTTTTGCAATGTTTTTTTTTTGCACTTTTACGCAACTATATAAATTTTTTATTTTTATTTTAATAATAAATCCAATTAGCCATTCTAAAAACAAAATAAAAAACCATAAAATTTTTATGAAAAATAACCGGATGAAAAGAAAGATGCGTGTATATTTAAAAAAATTTTTTTTTTCAAAAAATAAATGTATGAACTACTAACCAACTTTTTTGTATTTATTATTCATACTTTTATTTTGTATTTTTTTTTATCTCGGTATTTTTCACTTTGTTGTTAAATATTCAATATTGCAGGTGCTTTAAGCACCCCCTTGCAAAATGTATTACAGAAGTTGAAGTTGCATGCACCTGCCCCCCGGCTACCTTACTCAGAGAATCTGGATAAACCGACATACATATAAATTCCTTTTTTTTTTTGTTATATATTCTCTTTACATATGATCAGTAGATGCAATGTGTTGCAACACTAAAAGTATATACACATATATATGTATTAAAAATGCATCGCAAAATTCTGCTACGCCCATTAACCTTTATAGGATCATTTGCTCAAAACGTATGTTCCTCTTTTTATTCATTTTTTTTTTTTTCATTTTATATTTTTTCTTGACTCGTCTAAGCTCTCTTTTTTTTCTTTTTTGCATATCTAAACTCTTCATTTTCATTTCTACAGTCTAACCCAACGTTGTCGTCGTTACATTTTTTTATAATTTTTTTTTTTGTAAGATTTATATTTTTTTTTTTCAGTAAAATTTCAAACACAAATACTCCATGGTTATGGGCAAAAGAATAAATTTTTTATAACAAAGAAAAAAAATGTTAATAATAATGATAAAAAATTTTATTGAAAATATTTATATTCAATTTATTTGATTTATGATTTTTCGAATTTATTTTTAAAAAAAAATTTTTTATTATTTAAAATGTATAAAAATAATATGTTATTATGTCTTTGATAGTATTTTGATATTTTATACTATTTTGATATTCTTTTGAATATAAATAAATGGTGTGGAATATATGTGTGTATTTTATTTTTTTATTTTTTATATTTTTTTGTATGTGTGTTGGCAACAGCTGACGATTTAAACATATATATCGGAATTGATGCGCAAAATAAAAACGATAAATAAAAAAAAAATTGAAAATAAAAAAGGGTATAACGAAAATATAAAAATAAAATTAGAAGCTACGGTTAAATAAAAGGCTTTATTCTGGGATTATGGGCCAGGTGAATAGATACCAATATACAGGGTAGAAAAGGTGGATCATCATAAAATACATATATATACTTTTTTTTTTCTCAATTTGGTGATTATTCGAGCTGAAAAAAAAATTGATAGAATAGGTGGACTGGAAAACTAGTGAGGTTTTTTTTCGTTTTTTTATTATATGTTGTACTAATTGCGAATAATAACGTTTGAGCTCAAACTAGCTTTTTGAGTAATTATTTGAGTTAGCTCAATTAGTACAATCATGTATTCTGTTCATTGGAAATTTTAAATAATCGGTTGGTTAGTAAAACTTAGTCTTGAATTTATGATATATTTTTTTTTTTTGAGGAAATATCATAAAAGAAAATTCAATAAAAGTCTAACCGTAAACCTATGTTTTATAATTTATCGATAATTTCTAAAGAAAAATTGGTACAGTGAAAAAATGTAAATTCAATTTTGTTTAATTTGAAAGAATAATTGTTATTAAAATTTAATTATATTTTAAAATAATTTCTACTATGATCTATGAAATATTTAAAAATTAAATTTCATATTTAGGGATTGAACATTTTTTGAATTCAATTGTTTCATATTTGATGAAAAATATCTAGGGTATTAAATTAATTAATTAGTAAATTGATTACATGTCTGAATATTCTGATAACAATATCCTGGAAAAAAAAATTTTCAATAAAAAAAATAACCAACAACAATATCCACTGGCAATTAAAAAACTAATTAATCACAAAATTTATCTAAGATTCATAATAATTATCTCGTTAATAATATATAATAATAAATTGAATAAATAAATAAAATAAATAAACATTTAATACAATATATTTGAAAGGTAAATATTAAAAAAATTAAATGAAAAATAATATCAACTTTTAGTCATTACAATACGATGACTAATTAATTAATTTAAAAAAAAATTAATCTATAATTTTTCCAAGATATATGATAAAAGTAAATTTAAAAAAAATAAATAAATTATTAAATTGAATATTTATTTATTTATCATAATTTTTTTGACATTTTATGATAGTCATTGTGTCATTATGATTACTATGCTTGTTTTATTTTTTAGTCTATTATTTGAGGATTATTTGACAACAAAACTATTATTATTATGAAAATAAAAAATTGAATTGTTAATATTATTAAATTACGAATTGCAAAAGGATATCCAGGCGTCTGGGACAAATATTTCCAAGCGTAGAACCAGGAAAGAGGCTATCTTTACTCGTTCTTTGCAAGGAGATATTTGTTCCATAGGCCTGATCCTTTCATTTTAAAATCAACAATGGTAATTTTCTGTACGATTTATAGATTGTATTTTGATTATTTAATATATAACGTCCTATAAACTTAAATAAAAACCAACCTATATGTTTTTAATAAGAAGGATTTGAACTCCAGACTACAGGCACCGTAAAACGGGTCCCTGTCCCACTTAACCACAAGCTTGCTTGATATTCAAATGAAAAAAAAATATCTAAATAAATTACTTTTCGATTATCCAAGATATATGATAAAAGTAAATTAAAAAAAAATAAATAGATTATTAAATGGAATATTTATTATCGAAATATTTAATATCAAAATAAAAAATTTAGTTATTAAAATTATTAAATTAAAAATTGCAAAAGGATATCCCGGCGTCTAGGACAAATATTACCAAGCATAGAACCAGGAAAGAGGCTAAATCCTTGCTCGTTCTTTGCCAGGTGATATTTGTTCCATACATCAAAGTCAGTGGATTCACGAAGCATTTGACGCAAATTCTAGTTTTCTTAAGACCATACACGAATCGATGATCAGTGAAGATTTGAACCCAAGACTATAAGCGCCTTAGAAAAGGGCTCTGTCCCACTCAACCACAAGCCCGCTTGATATTTAAATGAAAAAAATATCTCAATAAATAGATAAAATTAAATTTTGAAAAAATAAATAAATTATTAAATGGAATATTTATTTATTTATCATAATTTTCGTCACATTTTTTATTTTTACAATTTCATTTTATTTATTTTCTACTGTGCTCAGATTATTTATATAATTATTAGCTTTTATTTCAAATATTTTTTCATACAATACAAAGTCTATGATGTGTTATTTCCTTTTGGGAAAATTATATACCAGAATATTTGAATAATAATATTCATTAATATTCAATAAATAAATAACATCAAAATATATTTTTTTCAAAAATTAAAAAAAAAACATTCTACTTCATCAATAATTTTTTAAAATGTCTTTAAACATTAAAATAGTATAAAATTTATAATAAAAATATATATTTAGTGTCGACATAACGATTCGGAAATATACTTTGCCACGAAAGGTATAACTTTGGCACTTTCATGTGTGGGAGTAATTTAACCACCAGCATTGCATGATCGGTCAGCTCGGGTGCGGTCATCCTCCGCATGTACCGTTTTATTCTATACATATATATATACAACAATAATATATATATCTATATATACATGCTTATAAACGATCTGTAAATCGTGTTTTCAATGGATGATAGGAATACATATATATGCAATGTATATAGTGAGTTTCGTTTAATTTTCAACTGCCGTGACGTTATCCCCGAATGCTTTTGCATACCCAATTCAAATAACCATCCGATAAGCTGCTTACGAATTTCGTTTGATCATATCTAAAATGAATCGGAAAAAAAACTTAAAAATAAACAATAATAAAAAATAATTTATATATATTCTCTGTGACCTCGAGTGCATTGTCAACTCTTATGATAAACAATCAAAATAATAATAAATATAATAAATATAATCAAAAGATTATATTTATTTTTTCTATATTCTAAAAATAAAAATTTTTTATTTCCTTCATTTACTTCAAATTGCATCAATTTTATATTTAAATAATATTCAAATCAATGTACATTTATTTAAATGAAAAAATCATATAAAAATCAAGAATATTTTTTTGCTTTTATTATTTATTTATTGGATGAAGGAAGAATAAGATAAAAAAAAAAAAAAATTGAATGAACAGGATAAAATAATGAAAATAAAAAAAATATATAAAGTAAATTTTCTGCATGCAATACAAACTGTATAAATGGCTTCAATCTGAAGGATAGTAGTGGTCAGAGGAGAGACACAAGAGAGCAGAGATAAAACACAGGGAGAAAAAGGTCACGTGTTCAGTTCATGACCGCAAGTTTGTGGTACAAAAACAGCCACCAAGGATATTGATGTTAAATTTTCATATATATACACACAATATTCAACATCACAGATAATTCAACTTTGCAAACAAAAAAACCTCCAAAAATTAATTAAAAAATTACTTAGCAAATTGAAGAAAAAAAAATTATTTAAATAGATAAATTTTCAAGTTAAAATAAAAGCTTTTTTTTAAAAAAAAAAATACATTTCAAATAGATAAGTAAATGGAAAAATCATGTATTGAATTTAAAAGTATATTTTCATTTATTTAAGATAAAAAAAAAAATTAATGAAATGTATAGAAAAGTGGGCTTTTCATTGAATTTGTAAAAAGTAAATTTATCAAATATATTTTTTAGAAAAGATAGTTTAAGAAATAAATATATTGATTGGTTGTTGGATGAAGTAGATAATAAATTGAGCAAAATATATCAATGTAGATTTAACGGTAAATCTGTTGATGAAAGGTGGAATCACTATGAGAAATCATGATTGGATTACATACGAATTGGCTGATGGATAACAGATATGTTGTATAGATTTGTGGTGGTTACTAATAGAAATGATGTGTACATCCACACAAATACTAATTTATCAGTATAAACCACTCAACAATTCAACTGTCGAGAGTTAATGCTCAATATGTACTACGAAACAATATATATAAATACATAAATATACCTTCAACTGAATTGCAAATTGTGATCAGTAGAGATTAGCCAGGTGAATCATCAAATAATTTATTTAAATTATAAGAAAAATTACAGTAGAAAAAAATGATTTGAAGGAATTAATTCGCAAGATTTTCATTGGTTATTTAAAAAAATATTTTACTATTTATTTGAGAGTGTGAAAAATCATTTTTATTTTGTTTTTTTTGAAAGTAAATTTGTAATTTTATTTATTATGAAAATTGGTAGATAATATTATGCTGGGAATATCAGGGTTGTTTAAAATGTATTGGGAAAATAAAAACAATTTTTACAAGTCATTAGATCGAGGGAATTGTCATGAGTGGAATAACTAAGTGGTTTAATTCGAAATCGAGCGAAATTATGGAATTGTTTGAGAAAAAGACTTTGGTTATTTATTGAAATTATTTGGAGTGTTTTAATTTAATTTAAATCATTGAGGTCATGATATTTAAACAGCTTTTTTTTATTAAAAAAAAAAATTAAAAAGATATTTAAACCAACTTTGAAGGGACAAAAATAATTTCGAAAAATGATTAAAAATAATTTCGAATTTTGCAGATTATTTTTCGATTTGGAAATAATAATATTTAATTGGATTTTTAAGTGATTTTAAATTTATAGAATCATTGGAATCGATTTCAATTTTGAATAATCAAATTATTTTATAAAAATATATCATTTGAAAATAATGATTTCGAGGATTTTAGATTGTACATAAATTTATGTGCTTTTTTTTTTTAATGGAAACAGTCAGTGCGATGATTTCAAGAGAAGAAATTAATAAATTTAAATATAATTTTTGATGATTTCAATAGAGACCAACTACCCTTCGTCAAAAATTTTCAAATATATGTACACATGAATTAATTAATAACAAATACATATGAAAAATCAAAGTTTTCATTTGTTTTACAAAGCTTTCGCTTTTGAAAATTTTTAATTATAACTTTATTTTATATTATAACGTTAATTAATGTTGAAATGGTTTCTGCACCCATAGACTTTCATGTTGACGCTTATGGACCAACACACTGACCATTTATAACACACACACACACACCCAGATTTCCTGTTACATATTAATATATTTTTCATCTCGCCTGCAGACCAGTAAACCCAACAATCCAGGCATTACAAAAAAAAAAAAAAAGCAAAAGTGTTGGAAAATAAAAAATAAAAAAAATTGATAAAATTTTTTTATAAAAGAAGATAAACAAATCCTTCAACTTTTTAATTTACTGGAGTATGACTATTTTGGAGAAAAAAAATTCAGCAATATGTTTTACTTTTTGAGCTTTGTACTTGCAGTAATACAATTATTCTATCATTCATTCATCAACCTCTACAATTTTCTATTATTATTTTTGTTACTCATTTTAATTTTAACTTTATTAAAAGTTTTATTAACTTTATGTGTCGAGTATTTTTTTTATTGAAAAAAAATATTGTAATTAGAGCTAATTAAATATTTCAAGTGAATGAATAATTTTTTTTCTGGTTTAAATATTTATGTAAAATTAAAAAAATGAATTTAGAAATTAGTTGGAATAATTTTAGGGTAGAAAATTGATTCAGAAAATAGCATCTGGATTTTGGATTTATGAAATACATAATTCACAAGATTAGAAGCTTTTGGAATAATAGATTTGACCGAAAATTGTATTGTATTTTTGATAAATCTGTTGTTTTCAAATTTAACAACAACAACAATTAAATTTTAATTTCGATGTTAAATTGCTTTGATAATTGGATTAAATTTTAAAAAATTAATTTAAAATAATTATTATAATGTACTTTTCAAATATTATTACTAATCTGTTATTTTTAATTGAAAAAAAGAATAATTAAATTTCACAGTTAATTTGTAAATCAATTTTTCAACAACTAAATTTAAATTTATAAAAAATGAGTTAATTTAAATTGAAAATATCAAAATGAACACAATGTTTTAAATGAAAATAAAGAAAATTAAATTTTCCAATTAATTTATTTGATAATTAAAATGAATTTATTCAAAAAAAAATAATAAATTTTAATTGAAAAATATTTGATTGTTATTAATTGATTTTAAATAGAAATGAAAATAATTTTATCAATCCAGTTGCAAATATTTATTAATAATTTATAAAAAAAAAAAAAGCTTCAATTAATTAATTTAATTTGTCAATAAAACTAACTTAAATTGCTTGAAAAAAATTTTAATTATAAATTTAAATTATCCAAATAATTGCTAACAATCATTTGATAATTAAATTTTCTAGTAAAAAAGTTTTCAACAGATAGATGATGATTAGAGTTATTAATACTTGAGAATTGCTATTTTCAAATTCAATAGCAGAGATAATCTACACAACATATATATAACTGTATCAATTTGCTAAAATTTCAACTACGTGGTAAGATACTTTGTTTGTTCAGCTTCTGCTTCAAGCTCAACCACAAAATCCACATCTATATAATCACTAGAAATAATATCGATTCAAGTAAACATATTATTTTTCAACGCTATTTTCTATTCTATAATAAATAAAAAACAAAAATGTTTCCGAGTTTGTTAAATTATTAATTTATCTTTTCTATTTTCAAAGAGGATTTTTATAAACTTAATGGAAAAATAGTGTCTTTAACATTTTCCCATCATCATTAATAAAAAAATAAATAAAAAATCCAACTTTGATCCTTTAAACTTTTACCCCAGCCCTTCTTATTGTTTCAAAAAAAAATAAAAAAATACCGTCATTGAAACTTGGTACTTTAGCTAAAAGAGTAAAAAATTTTTTACATAAAAACTTTAACGAAATTTTTTAGGCTCATTTATGTAAAATATCATCAATCAATGGAAAAAAAAAAAAGGAATTACTTTTCCCTATCTGTGTCTAAATTTCGCGAGGGAAAAAAAAATAAAACTAAACCAATTTCAACAGGATAAAAGTTAAAAAATTTGTCGCATTGAGTTGATGTATTGATTGAGAAAAAATAAAATTAAATGATGAAAAATAGTGTTAGCTTGAGCTAAAAAAACACCACTTTCAATCTTGAAATATATATTTTTTTTTTCATTTGATAACTTCTTAGTTTCGTTTCGCTTTGCTGCTTTTATTTGACTTCAATTTTCATTTTTATATTGCCGATTGGATGATGATAAAAAAAGAAATTAATTTCTACTCACATCTTGAGCTGATAGAATTCTCGTAGCTGGTTGAATGTTAATGCTTCCACAGCTTGAACGATGATGAAGTGAATTTGGTGTGTCATCACGTGAACAGACACCTCTGTACCAAGGTAGCTCACTTGATCCATCTTTTCTTTGTCTGTATTTTCTCCAAGCATGTCTTGAAAATCAGCAGATAAAATTAGTAAATTAATAAATTAACTACGTTGTCAATTAGCTATTGGCCTATTGATTAACTTGAATACAATACAACAAAAATAATTAATACAAAATAATAAAAATAGACACATGTATGAATCACATCAACGTCTGAATTTACTTGTTAAATCGTTGGGAAATAATTTAACAAGTGTGTAGATGATTTAGGGAGACCAGTAGCAATTCAATTTCGTCATAAATCAATATCAATATATGTGCACTCATATGATTATCCACCCTCAAACAAACTTTGACATTTATTTTTATCGAATTATAATTTTTTTCTTTTATTTACTTATGCTGCATTATTATTCTGATTTGTTTAAATAATAAAAAATAGAATAAACACAATTTAATTTAATTATTATACCTTATTCCAAAACCAACAGCAAGTGCAAATATTAATGGCAAAAGTGTAAAAATACATGCCAAAAATACAGTTTGCATGTCTGAAAATGCAGCAAGTATACCTGTCAACAAATTGAATTGAATTAATTAATTAATAAATATATATAATTGTTATTAATAATAATAAAATAATTTATACTTTGAAAATGTTTATGAAGATGATAATGTTGGCTTGTTAATTATTCATCAAACAACATAATGTTTAATATTAATAACAATAAAATAAAGTTTTTAAAAAAGATAAGCAGTAGCTACTTGCAAACAATATCAACTTGTTGGAAAACTTGAGACGCTTTTCTTGAATATACACACAAGAAAATGTAGGGAAAAGATTTTTGTCTTTTTTATTTTAGATCTAGATGATGGATAAGTTTTGATATTTTTGTTGGAGAACGTGATATTTTCCTGATGATGCTTATCAACAAAACACGTTGAATCGATTGAGGTCATATTGAACATCATTTGGAAGTCCTTGACAACCAACAATTCCACTCAAATAAAAAAAAAATACATGGAAAAATCATCTCAATGGATTTATCAGCATTACTTCAAGACTCTTGAGTTTTACAATAAAAAATTTTAACAAATATAATCATTTTTTAGCATCAATAAATTGGTAATATAATTTACATTCAATTTAAAATATATTTATTGTGCTTCAACAAAAAAATATGTTTCAGAATTATAAAAAAAAAAATCAATACTTTCTTATACAACTGTGAATTTTCACGTACAAAAACACTGGTGTTGAAAAATAAAAAACACCAAAAAAATTTGCATTAAACCAGAATGTTTACCAAGAGAATATACCAGTGTCAATTTATGGCCAATAAATTACAACGTGCTGCGTTGATAAATTTTGTCTAGACAGAAAAGCTGATTATATAAAAAAAAAAAATAAAAATATAACTTTGAAGCTTTATTGACAACTTGAAACAATTTGTAATTTTTCATTAATGTAAAAGCAAATTATCCAAGCTAAAATACAATTAACTAAATTAAAAATTCAAAAATGAAATTTTATAAAATAAAAAATAACAAATGGTCGGTGAAAGAAATACATAGACTAATTCATCACTACAAAAAACAAAAATGTCTTTGGAATAAAAGCACAAGTTGTTATGTAAATTCAAGGAAGAGATATAAAGCTTATAAAAAAATACATGAGGATCTTGAAAAGCCTGGTGTGACATTGATTCAGCTTATTATGATGATAAAAAAAATAAGAAAATCATATATATCACAGTTGAAAGAACTGATTCGTAATAATAAGGTAAATGAGAGACAAAAAAATGATGCTCCATCATGGTTTTATGAGTTACATAAATTTTTAAATATGTATTTAAATTATGATGAGCTTAATTGTCTTTATAATGATCATTATAAAACTTGCAACTCAACAAAGAAACGTTTATCAAATAAATATACAAGACAAAATGAATATGGAAATTCTATCAATTGTCTCTGCTCGAAGGCATACTTTGATGTTTCTACTCCAAAAAATACAGCATCAATTTACTCATCTTCATCAAAAATTAAATTAAAGTGTAGAAAAAAAAATAATCGAGTGAAAGGAACAAAGGTGTGTAAGTTGAATAACCATATCTATTTTTTATTTTTATTAATTTTCAATTTAGGCATAAATTACTTTTGAAGAAATAAATTTTTCATTTTTTCTTCAGGTGGGAAAAAAAATTTAACACAAGCTTGCGACCCTTGTCAAGATGATAAATTATTAATTAAAAAATCAAAACCAAGTGGGAAAATTAAATTTACAAATACTTCAAACAGTCAAACTAATGAAAGCTCCAAAAAAAAATTTAATTCTTCATCAAATACTAAAAAAACTAATTATATATTTTTTCGAAATATTTTTTTTATCATTGTTTATACTATTTTATTTTTTGGCACATTAATTGTACTCAATTCTTGGTCATGAAAATAATTTATTTTTAAATTTTGCTCACGTAGTTTTTTTTTCTGGTAAAAGTGGTTTAGAAAATTTAATCATAAAAATTTTTTAGATTGTATCAAGTGGAAGAAATGTTAATATGTTTTTTTTCTATTGAAAGAAAAATTCTGGTGGTTGAATCAATTTCGACTGACCATTTTAGAAATGAAAAAAAAAAAAAAAGGTGGATTTATTCTGAAAATGATAATGGTCTTGAAAATTCCATTTTGACTTTATGAATTTTTTTTTTTTTCATTTACAAAGGGTGAGTGTGGCAAAATTCCCCATTCGAAAAAATATTTTTTTATTTTTTCTATTGACGACAAAGCTATCAAAAAAATTCAAAATAAACGATAAAAAAAAATTGGAGCTTTTTTAAAAATGAAGTTAAAATAATATGTATTTTTTTTTATAAAAATTTATTTTGTTTATTTATTATTTATGGTTGTTAAAAGAAAAAAAAAAGTCAAAAATTATTATAAGTATTATTTATGTACTCCACTGTGATAAAAAAAAAAATAGTAAAAAAAATTGAGAATTAATGACAGTGTTATGATTGAAAAAAAAAAAATATTGTTTATGATCATGTTGATGATATTAAAGAGCGGAAATTTGATCCTGATTTGCATTATCGTAAAGTTGTCTTATCAAGCAAGACTTTAAATAAAATAAAATTGCCTGAAGGATTGAAAAGTTGATGATGAACGTAAACTTAAAAGTTTATACAGAAGAAATTAAAGTTAATGCACTTGTTAAAGTTTAAAAGAAAAAAGAAAAAAAAGGTACATATAGATTTCAAGCAAGTCAGGTAAATAAATTTAATACTGATAGACCACAAGAAGTTTGCAATTTGATCTTTCTCTATGTTTCAATTGACGAAGACACAGGAAAGACCCGCCAATCGATGACTCGAATGACAAAGTTTCTTGCTTTCTCAAAGACCGATGCAAGACATCAAGTTGAGCGGAACCAATAAGTGGCTTGAATCGTAGAAAAAAAAATACGTTCACAAGAAAAAAATAAAACCAAAGCTGAAAATGAAAAGAAAAAAAAAAACAAAGTTGATATATAAAAAGAAAAATCGAAAAAAAGGCTTTTTTTTTCGATTTCCTTTTCGTTCAATGTGTAAAAGCATCGCAAATGGAAAATCCAAGATCAGTATAGATTTCAAAGTTAAAAAAAAAAAAGAATATATATAAAAATGTTAAGAAAAGTTGAAAAACATTGTTGAAAGTATTCTTGCGTGATTAAATTGATTGCTTTGATAGTAGAAATAGCAAAAAAAAAAAAAAACAAAAATGATTGAGTATATAAAAATAGAAAATAAAAGAAACAAATAAAGTCAGGTCAATTGAAGATAAACTATTTGAACAGATGTTTGTCCTGTTATGTAACCAATGCCAATTGCACATTCAAATAATTCAACATCATTCAGACAAATGATTGACTTGATCTGTCAAATTTGATCAAGTCATTTACAATTGTTTATTTTATCTACTTCAAATAATCCCAAGTACTAAATGTACATAGTTTAATATTTTTTGGTCAGTTTATATTTGAGCCAGCATCATCATCATCATCAGCATCATCACAGACTAATCGAAATAAAAATTAACAAATTTTCTCACTACTGTTTGCTGCTTTGTTTGCTTATCCTTTAAATTCCCAAAAAGAAACAAAAAAAATTATATCTCGTACTTGAAAAACTTTTGTCATTTTATTCTACCAAGTTCAAAACGTGACAAGAATACTAAAACCTATCCAGTTTGAATTTTTTTTTTTTTTTATAAAAAAGAGTTTTTCAAAAATGTATTAAAAAAAAATATAAGTCTTTTTTTTTTTGTAAAGAAAAAAATAGTTTTTAGACTTTGGAATTACAGCTTGAATGTAAACTTGAAATTCATCTGATGCATATGATTTTTATTATTTTATAAATTTTATTATACTCACTGTATTCAAGCTCGTCTTGATCAACAAGATAACCAGTTGAATTGTAAATTTGTTGATCAGTTTTAGTTGATGTTGATGTTGTAACTCCGAAGCTATTTAAAATTGTAGATGGATTATCTAAAATTGTTGGAGTGTTGCCAATTTCTAGGATTGTTGGTGGTGATGGTGATGGTGATATTTCAAAATTGTACTGTATATTTTTGGTGACATTAGAACGTGATATATCAGATATTGTTGTTGCAGCAATACTACTACTTGTACTTGTTAAATTTGTCAGTATATGACGTAGCATTCTGCTGACAATTTCATCACTCTCTGCCATTGTGTCTTTTACTTTTGGTAATTTAATTTTTATCTTGGTTTTTTTTTTTTGTTTTTTTTTTATTTTTAATGCTGTATTATTCTGCTCTAGGATTGTTACATTCTATGAATATTTGTAATTTACTGAAACTGTTTAATTATAATTCGTGGCTTAATTTAGCTCTGACTTTTTTTTTCTGCGAATAATATTACAGTCAATTTACATGGTGAATGAGCTTTGCTCTAGATTGCTGAAACAAAAAAAAAATCATGACAATGAATTAAAAAGACGGTTTGATGTAATACTTGACGAGATAATTATAGATTTCCTGGTCAAATCGTCTAGAAATAAAATATCCTAGTAAATAATTTCCCAAGAAATAAAACAAAAACATCATGTAGCTTGTATTTGTATGAAAAACATATTTAAAATGAAAGCTAATAATTATAAAAATAATCTGAGCACAGTAAAAAATAAACAAAATGATATTATAAAAATGAAAAATGTCATCAAAATTATTATGATAAATAAATAAATATTTCATTTAATAGTTTATTTATTTTTTCTAAATTAACTTTTATCATATATCTTGGAAAAATTGTAAATTAATTTATTTAGATATTTTTCTCGGTTGAATGACAAGCAAGCTTGTGGTTCAGTGGGACAGGGTCCCGTTTTATGGTGCCTGTAGTCTTGCGTTCGAATCTTTGGTAGGGTGGTTTTCGAATATACTGTTAATAAAATTGAATAAACGTGTAGTAAATTGACTCAAAAATCCCTCACTGTTAAGGACACATCTGCAAAAAATGATGCGAAAACAATGTCTGCATATGATCCAAGGACCGAGCGTGTGGAACAAATATCTCCTTGCAAAGAACGAGCAATGATAACCTCATTCCTGGTTCTATGCTCGGAAACATTTGTCCCAGACGCCGAGATATCCTTTTGCAATTCCTCATTAAATAATTTTAATAACTTAATTTTTTATTATAATATTAATAACAGTTTTTTTTCAAGTATTTTCCCAAATCGTAGTCTAAAAAATAAAACAAACATAGTAATCATAATGGCACAATGTCTGTCATCAAATGTCACGGAAGTTATGATAAATAAATAACTATTCTATCCCATAATTTATTTATTTTTTTTGCAAATTCACTTTTACCATATATCTTGGATAAATTGTAAATTAATTTATTTAAAAATTAATTAATTAATCATCGTATTGTAATGACTAAATGTTGATATTTTTTTTCTTTTAATTTTTTTAATATTTACCTTTCAAATATTGTATTGAATATTTATTCATTGTATTTATATTTATTCAATTTATCGCTATATATTATTGACGAGATAATTATTATATAAATTTACGATAAATTCTGTGATTAATTTATTTTCTACTTGCTAGTGAATATTTTCTATTATATTTTTTTTATTGGAATATTTTTGTACACAGATTTCGGATAAGTTGTATAATTAATTGATGTTAATCAGACAGTTTAAATTATCAAACTCTTGATCGATTGTTATTTGTCTTAATCAATCAAATAGATCAATCATCAAATGTGTGAGTTTATTAGCAAGCTGGTTGTTGAACCAGTTTGCCAATTTCAAGGTACAATGCATGTAGTTGTTGAGGAATAATTAAACCCCCGTCACTCAACTATTGTACTTGATAAATGTCTACAATATCCACTCTACAGTGTTATCAAATGAACTGAAAAATCAAACAATATCAACAACAATATAACATTGTTGTATATCTCTATATTTTGATATTTCAGTTTATTCAATTATTCTGTGATAAAAAAAAATTCCTTTATCATAAATTAAACGGTTCGTTAAATTCATTTTGCTTCACTTGCTTTGTCCGATGGGTTAAGTTAAACTTAACTTTGTCAAACAAATTTCTCGACATTTTTCGCGTACGAACTTTGATGTTGAATGAATAAAAAAAAAGCTTCAATTGAGTCAAAGAAAAAAATAATAATAAACATTTTTAAGCCACGTTTGAAAAATATAAAACATTTGTAGACAGGTATATTTTGAATGAGTTTAATGGATGACATTATCGTTCAGGAAGATATAAACCAACGATGCAAAAAAAAAAAGTAAATAAAATAAATAAAAATCAGAAAGGTCGATGTGATGAGCGATCAGGAAAGATCCGTCTCTCCGGATATTGGAAAGTACAAAACTGTAATTACGTTACGGTTAATCTTATATTAAGTTTTTATCTTCTTTAGAAAATTTCAAACTAACAAACAATACTTAAGATAACAAATAAAAATAAATAAATAAAATTGAAACGTGTACAATTAAATGTTATATATAAAAATAAATTTTAAAAAGTTTTTTATACTTTTAATGATTTATTTTTCATCAGTATATAAACATCCACCTTTCACATTGCCAAACAAAAATTTTAAATATTTATTTAAAAAATTAAATCAACAAATATCAATTAAAATTTAATTAAATAAATATCCATTATTTATTTCCCCCTAATTTAACATTGACAACAAAAAAAATAAATAAAAACCAACGAAAAATTTTTAAACAAAGTAGAATGAATTTTTCATCCCTCAATTTTATTAACTCATGAAAAAAATATTTTTATATTTTTTTTTAATGTTTAGTAAGTGGTTATTGTTGAGCTATTATTATTTTTAAAATTGTGTCAAAAATTATAATAAAAAAAATCTAAAAATGTAATTATTTTTGAGCTTGTTATTAACAACGACAACACCGCCATAAAAAAAATACTTGACCACGATATTATTATATTATTTTAGCCAACAAGTAGAATTTAAAAAAAAAAGGAAAATCACGTTAAACAAATTGACATAATTATCCAATTACATAAGAGATTAATCTTGACAACCTGATGGATTTGTTCTACAAAATTTACGGCTATACATGAATCATTAGTCTGTGGTTGTCACTAAATTTGTTATACAATTTAAGAGTTTGTCTGGGATATAATAATATCCCAGTAAAAATTAATTTACTGTAAAATTGTAAAATTAAAATAACATTTTTACCTCGACAACAATACCACGTAGCTTTTTTTTTTTTTGTAATATTATTTTATAAAAAATAAGTAAGTAAGTGTAAATAAAAATAAAAAAAAAAAACTATATTGAAAATTCGAAACGAGAAAATAATCGTCTTGGATATAAGTTGAAAATATATACTATTTGTAAACACCCCACAAGTACAATCATTTACAATTTGACCCTCTCAAAGAGGGAGACCTCCATCAAGCAATCACTTGTTCTTTTTTTTTTTTCATTATATATTTTTTTTTATTTTTTATTCTTTTGTCGTTTCAACTCTCTTGTCGTTTTATATATATTTTCTGACTTTTTTACATTACATACACTCTTGATAAAAAGACCCTCCGTTGGGATGTTGAAACATTTTTTTATTCTATTCTCTTGATGTCATCGTGATGGTTTTTACAATAGCCTCATACTTTTAACAGAATAATTTTTATATTGTTTATATTTTTATTGATAAATTTTAAATAAATAAATAATTTCTAAAATATAATATATGTTGTTGAATTAAAAGCTCAAGAAATGACATTTTTGTAATTTTTTTTTTTCAAAAAGTAGAAGAAAAATTTTTTACGAATTAAATTTTTTACATTTTTTAACGATTTAAAATTGATCAAATTTATTTAACTAATAAACAATAAAATCATTGATAAAAATCGATAATAATACCAAGTAAAAAAAAATTTATTTTAATTTTTTTTAACTTTAAAAAAAAAAACAAAAATTTAGAATTCAAAGAAAAATTGGACATACGCTTTTATAACTTTTAATGTGACAATGTATTTTTTAATTCTAAATGACAATTCAATGTGAAATTAAATTAAAATTAAACCAAGAAATATATATTTAATAATCTAATTTAAATATTTTAAATTCTTAAAAGTTTTAAAAGTTTTTAAATTTGTGAAAATTTTTAAAGTACAATAATAGCCTTTTTTTTTTATTATAAAACTACATAATGAGTGGTATTTTTATTTTTTTACTATTCTACCAATGAAACGTTTTTATTTGAGTTTAAAATTTGACGAAGAATGATAATGATAATGGCAGCTTTGTTATTAATTATATTTTATTCATTTTTTTTATATTTTTATTTCATTTTTTTTATTTTAATTTTATACAAATGATTATTCGTTTTATTATTTTTTTCCTTCGAATAAAATTCTTTTTAAAGTGTACATTGAACAAGTAGAATTTAATATAAATGAACGAAAAAAAAAAAATATGAATTGTTAGCTCGTAGGAAAAATAAAATAATTAGCCTAGAAAAAAATTGTAAAAAATAAAAATTTCAATAATGGAATGAGTAGTTATTTATTTTGTATGATGGAATATCCAATGTACTTGTTAATTTTCATTATTATCCAATCTATATTCTCGTTATAATTACTGTCAATTTGTGAAATATAAAAACCATCATTTATTTTTTTATATAATTCATTCAATTTTCATTTTCAAAGTGTTTTTTTTTTTTTTTTTTTTTATCTCTTGATAATTAAAAATAAAAATCGATTGTAATTATTTAAAAAACATGTTTAATATTTCTGCTTATAATTGACAATGATGGAACAAACAAAAGAAAAATAAATAAAAACTATTGGATAACAGGAAAATAATTGAATTGAATTTTTAAATTTGAAAAAACAAAAAAAAAAAAAATGTTTGATATTTTAGCTTGAATCTCTTATGGAAAAATATATATATTTTTTAGCTTATATAATATTTATTTACCAGTAATTATTGTTTACATTTTGAACAAAAAAAAAAGCCAATTGTTTAGTTTTATTTATTGTTTCGTGTCTTGACTAGTATTTTCTGTTTTTTTGATTTTAAAATTCAAGAAAAAATACTGTAAGCTAATGTTATTTTTATTATTATTTTCTCTAAGTAATAATTTTTATGACGTACTTTTGAAGCACACTCAAGACCCTCTAAGTATTTAATGGCTTGGTAAACTTTTTTTCCAGCCAGTCATCAACCTATCAAACACATCAAAAAATCAAAAAAAAAAAAAAAGTCTTTTACTATTATTATTTTTTAAATTGTCAATTTGCCTATTTTTAAATATCTCAATATGAAAAAAATATAAAAATGTTAATAAGCTTTTATCAAACGATAAAAAAGAAAATTTATCATCTATCAAAAATAATAAACAAGATATACAATAGCCTTTTTATATAAAAAAAAAAATATAAAACTCATTCAGAAAATGATAAAAAAAATATAAAAAAAAATTGACTTCTTATTCATTTTATATCTATATAATATAATAATAAATCTTTTATTTTTTTATCTACGTTTTGTTGCAATGATTTGTATCAATATATAGAATAGATAGATAAAAAAATTGTCCGGAACAAATTGCTAAAAAATTTCAACAATGTCTTTTGTTTTTTTTTCAGGTTTTTTATCCATTTCAATGTTAGATGTGAAAAAATAGTTTACAAAAACAATAATAAATAAAAATTTATGTTCAAATTGATCGACTTTTATTGACATTTTAAATAGATTAATATTTTTTTTATATTATTTTATTTTACATTACATATTTCAAGTTGTTTTCACCGCTCTTCTCAAGATTTGAACGTTGCGCCTGACACCGCTTGACTTGTACTACTTGAACATGTTAATTTTTGTTCCCTAAATTTTTTTTTCGAGAATAAAATATTATAATTTATTTATTATAAAACTAAATACTGAGGTAATTAATTTTCCGTCAAAATATTTAATTAATTAATTCACGTTTGAGAAAAATAATAAAATTTTGAAATCAACTTTGTCATTGACTCGTACTACTGAGATATTCTCAAAAAATAAAAAAAAAACATCAGATAACTTGTATTTGTATGAAAAACATATTTAAAATAAAAGCTAACAATTATAAAAATAATCCAAGGACAGTGAAAAATAAACAAAATAATATTATAATAATGAAAAATGTCATGAAAATTATTATAATAAATAAATAAATATTCCATTTAATAATTTACTGGTTTTTTAAATATTTTCTTATATCTTGGAAAAATTGTAAATTAATTTATTAAGATATTTTTTTCATTAAAACGACAAGCAAGCTTGTGGTTCAGTGGGACAGGGGCCCCGTTTTACGGTGCCTGTAGTCCTAAGTTCAAATCCCGAATCAAAAATTATTAAATTGGACCTTATTATTCTATAGGAAACATTCTGACTCCAACTCTCATTTCGTTCCTTCAGCCTAATTAAAACTGGAAAACTGAAGGACCAAGTGTGTGGAACAAATATCTCCTTGCAAAGAACGAGTAAGGATAATCTCTTTCCTGGTTCTATGCTCGGAAATATTTGTCCCAGCCGCCAAAATATCCTTTTGCAATTTCTAATTCAATAATTTTCATAATTTATGTTAACATTTATTATAATTTATTTATTATAAAACTAAATACTAAGTTAATTAATTTTGTGTCAAAATATTTAATTAATAAATTTATGTTTAAGGAAAATAATAAAATTTTAAGGTCAACTTTGTCATTGACTTGTACTACTGAAATATTTAATTTCCCAAGAATTATGATGCACCTCATTTCCATTATTAATTTAACTTTGTTATTTATTTTTTTTCTATTTTTCTAAAAATAAATATCAACATTTCTGCTATTTTTTTTTATAAATCAAATATTAGTTTAAAGAAAAAAAAATGTTTAAATTCAATTGTTCTGTTAGTTAAAGTAGAAAAAAAAATTTGGTTTTTTCTTTTAATAATTCACGATGTTTATGTTGTAAAATAAACAAACAGTGGACAACGATACATATCAAAAAAAAAATATTTATAAAAGTATATTTATTTTTCCAAATAAAAAATAGAAAATAAAAAATATGAATTTTTTTTTTGTACCAGTGATACTGGAGGAAAAAAAAAATCTATATGAAATAATAAAAACAAAAATTTTTAAACATTTTAAAAATGTTTCCAAGTATCACTGGATTTAAATTTTATACACAGTATTTATAACGAATTTTTAAAATAATTTTCAAAATAACAATGAAAAATGTTGTATATAAAATTCAGACGTTAAACAGCATGATGGATTATTTTTTAGTATTTTTATCCGTCAACATAATATTTTATTTTTGATAAAGTTGAAATGAGAGTATATTGTTTAGTTTGAAAAGCGTGTGTCATGTACATATTGCTTCATGATCCGGGCTTGTATTTTGCTCTCGACAGTGAATCGATCTCAATGAACAAGCTATCGAATTACACTTTAACATCAAAGCGATATCTGTTATCAACACTATCATTATCATGCTACATCATTTGAACTATACAACAACTTTAAAATCAACTTTATCACAAACATTTTAAACCTGACTAAATACATATAAAATAACAAAATCATCTATTTTTTTTTCATCATTATTGTTCTAAATTAAAATACAAAAATAATTTTAACAAAATAACTGTGTATTAAAACAGCTTTAAATTAATTTTTCACAAATAAAAAAGTCTTTAAAAACCGAGGGGTTATCCATGGCCAGACTTACCCCCACGGAAATATTTTATGTGACACCATGACCTTCTGTATTTATTTATTTATTCAACAACAAACGTTTTGGTTGGAAATTCATATGGTGCATAATATTGAAGGGGTTTTGCTTTATATATTTACAAATTTTGAGAATTTTCCAGTAAAAAATATGCGTCTATTCCATTGGCTGTACTAGAACAGACTGCTACTGTATTAATTAATTTAACAATAAACGTAGTTAAAAATTCAAAATATGGATAATATTGAGGGGGTTTCGTTTCATATATCCAAAAATTTTTAAAATATTCAATGAATAACCTCTCGTTAAAAACAATAAAAAAAAATTATTTTTATTAATAAAATTTTATTTAATTTACTGGAATTTTTTAATTAAAGACTTAAATTTGAAAAATTATAATAATAATAATAAATTATTGGCATTATTATTTTTATTGAAAATTTATAAATTAAATTATTAAAAAGTTTAAAAAAATATTATTCATGTATTTTTCTAAATTAAAGTTGTACAAATTTATTTTTTTTATTTTTTAAAAAACATAAGATCTTTAAAATGATAATTAGAATAGAAATTTAAACAATTTATCGTAATTTCCAATTCAATGAGTAAATAAAAAAATAAAAAAATAATATATCTTAGAATTCAATAAACTTTTGTCTACGAGTATCATTATGGTATTGATCAAAAATATTTCAATGGAAATTTCAAAGTTTTGGAGCTTTGAAGGAAATAATTTGAATTCATATTGTAATATGAATTTCGAAATTTAATGGCGGTTATTACAGAAGGATATATTTGGCTTTATAGCCACAGATGAAGCTAACATACATAGAGGGATAATATGCATAAAGCCTATGGCAATATAATCGAATTGCTAATTCACAGTGAAACAGGACAATAATCTCATGTTTGTGGATAATATGACAATAACTGAGATCACTCGATGACGATATAAATAACACTGTATTTACTTGCGGTAACATTGTTACTTGAATTCCAAATTAATTATTGATCAGGCAGGTAAATAAAATTTCAATAAACAAATCTTTAAACAGCTCTAAATATTCATTTACAAAATTTCAAATTTAATTTAAACAAAAATTCATAAAACATACTGAAATTAAATTTAAAAAAAATTCAATTTTATTAAAAAAAGTTCAAAGAGAATAGTGAATATATAATTTTAAATAAATGAAATAAAAAATGTTTTTTCATAATTTGATTAAAAAGGTTTTTTAAAATCATAAATAAATTATAATTAAATTATTTTTTATAATTATAATAAATTAATGTAAAATAATTTTTTAAAATTTTTTTTTAATTGTAAAAAAATTGATAGGAAATTGTTTTTATTTTTAACATGTAATTTGAATGAATAAATATAAACAAAATTCACTGAAAATATAAATAAATAAATAAATAATTTTAAAATATAAATAATTTGATTAAAAAAATTAAATAATAATGATAATTTAAAAAATAAATATTCAAGTTGTAAATGATTTTTTTATTTATTTATTAAAATGTCTAAAAAATTGTTTTGAAATTATAAATATCCCCATTGATATAATAAAAAAAAAGATTTTTCAATTTTTCTTCTTTTGTGTTTTTTTATATTTTATTTAAAAGTTTAAATTTTTTTATTTTTGCTTCTTTATTCATTTTGATTTTAGCATTGAGATGGAAAAGTCCATGATACTCGACAACGTGAGTTGAAAGAATCCCCTGGGGTTTCAGGAGAATAGAAATAAAAAAAAAAATAATAAATAAACTGGGTCGAGTAGAATTATTGAGTTGAAAAAGAAAAGTAGTATAGAATTTACTGAAATTTTTTTATATTATTTTCATTGGAAATCTTGAATCGTCCACTCTACAAAAAATCATCACGAGCTTGTGAATTTTTTTTACATTTTTTAGAAGGTATGATTCAAAATAAAAGATAAAAAAAATAATTAAACAAAATAACTCAAATATTGTGTGGTTTATTTGATAAATATTCCTTCAATTTTTTTTGTAAAATTTCAATCAATCTGTGAGCCAACAAAAAAAAGAATAAACCAATGAAAAAAAAAAAATTGCCTCAAACAAAATATAATTATAGATAAAGAAAATAATTTATGTAAAAAATATAAAACTAATTTTTCTATATATAAAGTTTCAATCGTTGTAATATTAAAAAATTAAATTAAAAACAAAAAATTACAATCAATAAATGAAATTGGAAAAAATATATCAACGTGCCAATTCTCTCGTTCCAAGGGAAATAAAAATTTTAATGATTTATTTGAATATTCTAGATAAAAAAAAAAAAACAATATTTTTTCTGGAACAATTCCAGTTTTTATATACGTATATATATTAATTTTATTATAAAAAAAAAAAAATTGATAATATTGTTTTGAAGTTATACATTGTCAGACAGTTGAATGAATTTTTTTTTATTTGTTTTCTCATTTTTGTATAATCCCATGAGGCATTTAATTTGCTAGGCACTTTTCAACGTGACAAATTTCATTCGTTTCTGAATACGTGCATTGAATGTAAACATCTACTTTGGCCATTTACAACAGCATCTCTTGTTGATGGAAGAGGATAATCAAAAAATGAAAAAGAAAAAAAAAATAAAGTTAAGTACTTGTAGGCGATGTATGTGAAGACATGAAATTAATGTTTCTACCAAAAATTCTATATATTTTTACAAGGTTTTTTTCTTTTATTTTTATAACTTACTTTTATCTATTTATCGTATGGTTCGACAATAAATACTCCATCACAACTTTAGAAATCTTTTACCATTTATTTTTAAACAAAGAAAGAAAGAACGAAAAATTATTGGATTAATTGCATTACTAATAATCCAACAACAAAGATTTCCACTAGCAAGTAGAAAATAAATTAATCACAGAATTTATCCAAGATTTGTAATAATTATCTCGTTAATAATATATAATAATAAATTGAATGAATAAATAAAATAAATAAACATTTTGATACATTATTTGAAAGGTAAATATTAAAAAAATTAAATGAAAAAAAATATCAACATCAAGCCATTACAATACGATGACTAATTAATTAATTTTTGAATAAATTAATTTGCAATTTATTCAAGATATATGATAAAAGTAAATTTGCAAAAAAAATAAATAAATTATTAAATGGAATATTTATTTATTTATGATAATTTTTTTGAAATTCAATGATAGTTATTGTGTCATTACGATTATATGTGTTACTAGATTTGTTCAATTTTTTAAACTACTATTTGGGGAGTACATGACAACAACACTGTTAATTATTGTTAATAAAAAAAAATTAAGTTATTAAAATTATTAAATTAGAAATTGCAAAAGGATATTACAGCGTCTGGGACAAATATTACCGAGCATAGAACCAGGAAAGAGGCTATCTTTACTCGTTCTTTGCGGGAGATATTTGTTCCACACACCCGTTTGTGCCATGTGATGACTATTAACCAATAAATTCGACATAATATAATTGCAACTATAGAAGTATGATGGACGGTTAGTACCAATATGTTAGTACATATTAGTGCATATTAGTTTAACATGGATTTGAACTCCAGAGTATTTAGAACTGTTAAACGGGGCCTTGACTCCCGCAACCACAAGCCTGCTCGGTATTTTCTACTAACCGATTATTATTTATCTATATATATTTTCCATTTTTAGATAAAATTTTTATAATATTATTTTGTTTATTTTTTACTGTCCTTGGCTTATTTTTATAATTATTAGCTTTTATTCTAAATATGATTTAATTTAAAAATTTATGTTCAAGATATTTATTCGTGAAGAAAAAAATTTAATAAATTATAATGATGACAAGAATAATGTTGATGGATCAAGAAGAAAAAAAAGTAAAAAAATAAAAAATTTAAAATCAAAGAAAAATAGTTCCATGTGTAATTCAGTAGAAAAGTCGAGGAATAGTCAGACAAATGTGAAATGTTTTCAAGTACTTTGTATAATACGAGTAAAAAAAAAATAAAAAGAACATTATCATCTGCATTTTCAGTGAAAACAACTTGAACATATATAAAATCCGCATTAGTACATAAGAATTATAAAAGTGAGATAGATTTAAAACTGTTGAGAAAGGACAAATTAAAAAAGTGAGAAATACTTTAAAGTGGTTAACGTGTGGTACAACCAGTGGTCAAGAGTCATTAACCTATTCCAAGATTATTTCTAAAAATATTATAATCTACTGCATTACACCCTCAAATAAAAGAGATAAATATAAAATTTAAATTTTAAAATTTAACATTTAATACCTCTCTTTCTCTTAAATAAATTATTATAAATTTTTCATTTACTCAGCTCTAAAATTTCTCACACAATTATTTTAATTTTATTTTACATACGAAAAACATATATATAAATTCAAAATACATTATTATTCAAAACCAGATATATTTACAAGCATTAACTTACTGAAAATTTTAACACTTTAAATTGAAATTTAAATATCTCAAAATTTCAATGAATAAAATACATGATGAATATTTATTTTTTGATAAATTTGTACTTTAACAACCAGCATAACATTTATATTTATTTAAAGTGTAATTATTTATCTATAATTTATTGTCCAAATAAATTCATAAATACTCCTTTTAATTTTCAACAATCCACTGAACAAATTATAGCCACAATAAAAAAGCTCTCTCCAATTGAAACGTTCAATTTATCATTGTGTTTATTTATTATTTTTCTCTCAAATAAAAAAATAGTAAATTGTTGTTTTTATAATCAAAATTTATATCCAGAAAATCTTGATTAATCGAAACAGGTTATACACATAACAAGCCCACTTATTTTCCTCCCAGTGGTTGAGCAAAAAAAAAATATTAAAAATTTTTTTTTTTTGGATGATAAAAGCTAAGTATAAATTTAATAAAAATTATTAAAAATAAAATAATATTGTAATTTTATTATAGTATTTTTTTTTTTTTTTTGTAAAATATATTGTTGGGTTGATTCATCAAAGGGATCAGTGAAACCATAAAGTAATAAGAGTCAAGCCAAGATAACAAGAAAAGGTCTTGAGCTGAGCTTTAATTACACCAGCTTCATAGCATCACGTTCTTCTAATTGGCCTTATTTTTTATTTCATTTTAAAAATAAAATAAAATAAAATCATATACACCAACTCTTAATGACACACACCCTCAAAATAAATAAACAAAAATATTCAAAAAAAAAACCAATACTGTCTGCGAAAAAAAAAGAAAAAATGTATAAAAAGTTTTCGTACTTTTCCTCGTGAAAAATAAAAACAAAAAAAAAATTTGAATTCTTGTTTACGAGGATGTTTATCATCGTGTTGGTGGAAAAAAATAAAAATTGAAATATATCACATTTTTAGGCATGTCTGACTTTATTCACATGCAGAGCTTTTTTTTTTCCTTTGTCAAATATTTTTTTCGATAGTTTAAATAAAAAATTAGCTAAATAAAAAGCACTGATGAAAAAAGAGAAATAATACAAAGCGCTTACCAGTTCACGTGCTGCAGTAGTTAATCCCGGTCAAGGGATTTTGCGTATTCTAAAAAGCCCAGTTAATATGCTGCTTGATTCCTCTTGTAACATTCACCGGTCCATATAATTTTTTTTTTAAAAAAACTACTTTTTATATTTTAATTATAACTGTTTGGTTTTTTTTCTAAAAGAAAAAAGTTTCAACTGAAGTTATTATTAAATCCACTAGGATATTAAATTATCATAATGAAAAATTTTAATTTTTATAATCACAAAATAATAAATTAAATTAAAATAATACACAAAAAATTTATACTAAATTAAATCACTTTTTTTGTTGGTTTGCTAATTACGTTAATTTTTTAAATAAAAATTTTAGATAAATATTATTTAATACATTGTTTATGTAGTTTGTATTTTTTTTTTTGATTATATTTTTTTAGTTGATAACGCGGAAGAACAAGCTCGACACACCTCTCACGAGAAGCTGAATCGGATAGTTGAAGGGATGCTGGATAACTGAGATATTCAACTGCATGAAATAACTGCGCTGGCGCACAACAACCCCTGCAACCCCTTGCATGTACACTTGTATTATTTTAAGTCCAAGAAAACAGCAGCTTCCTCATTCTTTATCACATTATTTTTCCTTTTTTTTTTTTTCCCTTATCATTCAACTTTACTGGATTATTTCTGGTCATATTAAAATTAAATTTTAAAAGTGTCAAATTTAAGACTTTTTTACTTTATTTTTTCTTAAATTAAATTTTAAATTTAGATTGTTCATAATATTATTTATATGTAGTCAAAAATTATAATAAAAGTTATTAAATTATTATCTTGATTATAAATTAATATAATTTTTTTTATAAATAATTAATTAATTTATTAATAAAGTAATTTTTTTTTTCTTTATAATTAATTATTTCTTGATTTATTCATTGACATATTAAATTCAATAAAAATTTATATTTAATATAATTAGGTAAATTAATAAAACTAATTTTTTTTTTGATTAAATAAACAGTGTAAAATTTCGACAAATACCATTAAAATAAAATCGATAATAGGAAAATGTTATAGATATACATTTAGTTTCATCACAAATAGTTAATTACTCTAGTTTCATTAGCAAACAATCTTTGCAATTTTGTGGGCTTCTCTCGTGCAACTAATTAACGAGATTCATCGTGATTTTGGGAAGAAAAAAATCTAATTTAATGGAAGAAATAAAAAAAGAGAAAACAATTTAATAATAATAATTTATCAATACCTAAAACTTTGGCAAGAGTGTTAAATTAAAAGAAAAATTAAACGATAAAAACGGTGATTGTTTATTTTATAAATAATTTGTTTTTTTATTATAAAATATAATTTTTTATTAAACTAGCTCATGCGTGCGCTTCGAAATAATTTTTTACAAGTTAGATAAAGGACTGAGTATATAAAAGTAATTACGGGACGTGGTTAAGGGATGAATAAAGATAATATTAGAATTTTTTCATAATTTACAAAATAATAAATCACTATATTGCAAAAGGATATTTTGGCGTCTGAGACAAATATTTTCCAGCATAGAACCAGGAAAGGGGCTACCCTCCCACTCGCTCTTTGCCAGAAGATAATTGTCTCACACGCTATGACCTTGGGCTCTTCAGATAATGAAGGCTTAATCAGTAACGTCTATAATATCGAGATAACAACAAACTTCTATACATTACAACTTGATACTGAACTCAATAACGATTTGAACTGAACACTTCACGCACTGTAACCTCATGCTTTGACTCCCTTAACCACAAGCTTGCTTGATATTTTCTACTGACCGATTATTTATGTATATATATATTTTCCATTACTGGATAAAATGTTTATAATATTATTTTTTTGTTTATTCTATTTATAATTTACAAAATATCACTATATTTCAGCTAACTTCAAAATAAACAAAAAAAATAATAACACAATAAAAAGTTTCAGTGTGAAGTTGAGTGAAATGAAGTGATTTTTTTAAATAGGATAAACTAACATTGTTTTCTAATTTACAAGTATATTAATTTATTGTTTTATTTTTTTTATTGTTTTATTTTTTATCATGATCCGGAAAATTTATTACGTATACAAAATAAGGTAAAACCATCCAGTCGACAATATTAACAACCCAACAATTAAAATAATAATAATAATTATTATTATTATTATCTTACTACAGGATGCATAATAAACAAAATTTAGGGTTAATGTATGCAAGCGTTTTCTCTTAACGCTTCTTGATAATTTAACTTGTTTCACTTTTTGCTGTATTTTAAATATAGTGTCTTTAAACTTGCACCATATTAAGCCACTTTTTTTACCACCAAATATTCAAGATTTTCCAGGAAATTTATTTATTTAATTATTCATTTTTTCATGTATTTAGTTTTTTTATTTATAGCTTTTTTATTGTTTGTTTATTTTTTATAGAAAATAATGTTTTAATAACATTTATTTTTTTCGAATTTCAATTTATTTTATTGGAAATAATTTAGACTCAATCAATCGATACAGTTAATGTCAATTGGATTTTTAAAATTGACTCGTTAAACACGTCAAAGTATCTACTGAAATTTAACTCGTCAATAAAATTTAACAAGAAAATTAAAAAAAAACAAATAAAAAGTTTATGAAATAAAAGCTAGATTTATTAGAAAATATTATTCTCAAGTCAAATAACATGGGAGACTTTATTTTTAAAAATATCAAGAATTTTATTTTGAGCTTTTATCCTTTTTTATTTTTCATTTCTTGATATTATGTCTGTGAGAAAACATTGTAATAAGAATAAATGACAATTACCATTTCATACTCATGAGTCGAAAATTAACGATAATTTTTATTAAAAAAATTAACATTGTTAAAGATACATTTACATTTATGTTTTTAAAAAATTTACAACATCAATTTTATAAAAAATACATTTCATTTTTGCTATATACGTTGATAATAATTTTTTATATCCAAAAATTAAATTTATTTTTCATAAATTTTATCCTTTTTTAAATATAAATGTATAATAAAAAAATTGATATTCAAAATTTATCATCATCAAAATTAGTGTACTGAAGAAGTTTTTGATTTAATGTTGTTTCAAGAAAATCCCAAGATGGTAAAATTTCATCATCAACATCATCACCATCATCATCATCATCACAGCTTTTATTTTTTTTCAACTGTCTTTTTTCTAAACAATTAAAATTTGTTGATTCCTCATGACTTGTCACGTCATTAGATTTAAATTTTTTCAAATCATCATCACACTCAACTCGGTCCCACATTGAAAGAGTACCTTAAAAATGTAAATTAATTTTTTTTTCCATCAACATATTAGCCAGAATATAAATTTAATTTATAATTTACAAATTAAACAATTTATAAAATTAATGATTATTTACCACGAGTTTCCCAAATTGGTACACGTCCACCATGTCGTTTATATTTTCCAAGTGAATTATTTGACGATGTCCATGATAATACTGAACTTGAATCCCAATCATTAATTAAACTTGGTCGTAAACCTTTTGTCAATGTATCATGTATTTCCATTATTTCTTTTTGTAATTGTTTTTCACGTTCTGATAATATTACATTAAATTTTTCAGCCAATTCTGGTGGTTTTGATGATGCCACTTTCATCAATTGATTTTCTGATCTTTAATAAATAACAATAAATAAATGAACAAGCTAATTTTTCATTTGTAAATATTTTTTTTCTTCAATAAAATATTTTTCTTTAATTGAAAAATATTCTATTTAATTTAAAAATTATTTGCTTCAATTAAAAATTAATTTCTTTGATTAAAAATTTTTTTTTTTTCAATTTCAAAAATTATTATGATAAATAAATAAATATTCCATTTAATAGTTTATTTATTTTTTCTAAATTTACTTTTATCATATATTTTGGAAAAATTGTAAATTAATTTATTTAGATATTTTTTTCGTTTGAATGACAAGCAAGCTTGTGGTTTAGTGGGACAGGGTCCCGTTTTATGATGCCTGTAGTCTTGGGCTCGAATCTTGGTTGGTTTTGTCTTTGTACTTTGTTCTAATGTTTTTGTTAAGTAAGTGTTTATATAATAATGATGAATACATGGCATCTCACAAAATGGATAGCGACAAAATCTTCTCTTTGGGATCCAAGGACTAAACGTGTGGAACAAATGTCTCCTTGCAAAGAATGAGCAATGATCAAGCCTCTTTCCTGGTTCTATGCTCGGAAATATTTGTCCCAGACGCCAAAATATCCTTTTGCAATTTCTAATTTAATGATTTTTTAACTTAATTTTTTATTTTAATAATAATAACAGTTTTGTTGTAAAATAATCCTCAAATAGAAGTCTAAAAAACAAAACAAACACAGCAATACATACATAATTATAATGACACAATGACTATCATCAAACTTTACGAAAATAATGATAAATAAATAAATATTCCATTAAATAGTTTGCAAATTTACTTTTACCATATATCTCGGATTAATTAAAAAATTATGTTTTTCATACAACAAAATAATTTGTATTATTTATTATTTTATCTATTTTAATTTGTATTATTTTTTAATCACCTTGGTCTGTAAATTTGCCTTGGTATTTCTGATGCATTTAAATTTGGACAACTATTTTTCCTTTGTCTTCTTGATGCTTCTCTCGAAACTTTTTGAATTGCATCAAGCATTAATATTCTATCGTCATGTGGTAATACTGCTGCAGCTTCTTGTAATATCTAAAAATAAATAAAAAATATATAAAACCATTTAGTTGAAAATAATTCATCAAGTTAATTAATAATCTCTCTTAAAATTCAAACACAATGACTATTTATCCTTTTTTTTTCAACTAAATTATCTCCTGAATTTATATTTATAGTATTTAAATAATACGACAAATTATACAAATGAGATAATTACATTTTTATTATTATATTATTTCATTGTAACATAGAAAGCCAGAAACAATTATCAATAAATTTATTTTAATATTATTCGCCAATTTTGTGGTATTGGTTCGAAATAAATTATTCGTAAATTCTTTATTTTTTTTTTCACCTGTATCAGTGTTAATTAAAAAGAAAAAATATATTTAATTTTGTTAAATCAAATTATTTTAATTAATCAATTTTATTACAGCATAAAAAAAATATTTTTAATTATATGAATTATTAAATTTTTCATTTTTATTTTTTGGAATAATGTATTTACTTTTTTTATTTTTCAATTTAGATAAATTTAAAAATTGAGTAAATTAGTCGTTAAAAATGAGCTTATTTTGTTGATAAATTTTTAAAGTTTGTTTTTTTATTTTTTATTTTGTATCTCTGATAATAATGTCTGTGTGTATTTTTTGATTATGTCTACAAAAAGTTGAAAAGTTTATTTGAATGTATATGAAAAATATGAAAAACTTTTACACTTGATAATATTTTTTTATTTTTAAATCACAATTTTATACGTAACTTTACTGTTTCGATATGTTTTTTTATTTTTTTTATATATATTTAAAATAGAAGCATGTTGTTGGTTGAGAAAACAAGAAAACTTGAAACTGTTAAAATATTCAAAAATTTATACTTTTTTAAATTTTAAATTTATATTATTTTCATACTCGAATATTCACGCAATAAAATATTATACTCTATCTGAACTTTCATCATTGTCCAAGGCAATAAATTTACAAATTCAACAAATATAAACAAACAAAAAATACAAACAAACAACAAATTTACTAATTTTTTTTTTTTACTGTAAATTGACTATCGAGCTTGATACCAAGAAACCACCGATAAATAAAATTAATAAATAATTTTTATTGATATTTTAACCAAGAAAACAATGCAAAATAAAATTAAAAAATATTATTTATTTATATTTTTAATAAATATAAATTGAAAGTAAAATTAATTGCAAAGTGTCTTATTTTTTTACATAAAAAATGACGTTATTAAATCCAACGTCAAGATTGAAAAATTAAATGATAAAATTTGATATTATATTATCAATAACACCAGCTAACAAACAGCTCCATTAAAAAGTTTTTCAATTTTTTATATTATTAATTAGCCAAAATATAACGAGACTAATGAAATTTGAATTTAAAAAAAATTGAAACAATCTAAAAATGAAAAATAAGTTAATTCAAATGACATAATATTATTAATAAAACACAATAGAAAATAATATTCAAGTATATTAAGTTGTTAAAAAGCTCCGAGTTTAAAAAAAAAATTTATTCAAGTTAAAATAAGATTTTTTTCTTTGAAATTTAAAAAAAAAATCTTCAAAGTTTTATCTAAAGAAATGAATTGAATCTAGCTTCTTTGTACAAAGTATAAGTACAGTAGAAAAATTTTTTTTTTTTATATTTTTAATTGACAATGAACTCAACTGGTCTTCGTTAAAAAGTTGAGACAAGTTTGGGTCAAATTTCTCGCTCAGTTGTTCACGAAACGACGAAAATTATTCAACCCTTTTTCCCTGAAAACTTTGAGACTTTTTTACTTATTTAAAAACCCCAATGATATATGTAAATTTTGATTTTATATTTAAATTACATACTCGAAATTTATTGAGAGTTACTAAAGCTGATATTAAACCACCTGGTCCTCGTTGTCGACCACGTCTGTAACTTGACAAGACAATATGTGTCAATGGACTTGAATCTCGTAATTCTCTATGCCATTGAAAATCTAAAAAAAAATAAAACAATTACTCAACCATTCATCTCTTATTCAAAGTATTTACAAATAAAAAAAATACACGACAAAAAGGCTTATCTCCATTCTCCATGAAGACAAAGCTTTTTTGTTTTTAGCATTTTTTTTTCTTTTTTTTTCGTCAACAGAAAAAGATCATTTTCATTGGCAAATTCTTCTTTGTTATGAGCTTTTTATTTTTTAAAATTTTTAACAATATCTTTTATAAATAAAAATAAAAAGAAAATATTTTTTGGACACTGAAATTCATGGAAATTAGATCTTTCTGTAATTGGATATAAAAAAATTTTAAAAATAAAAAAAAACTATAAAGTTGGACACTTTTTACGATAATTTTCTGGCAAATGAATTTTTTTTTTAATTAATTTTTTTGTTAGAAAGAAGAAAAGATACGAAATTTTAAAATCTGGATAAATTCTATGGTAAAATCAATGAGCGAGTGATACTGGCACATAATTAAGTATAAAAAAAAAAAGTGATAATAATAAAAATAAATATTAATAAAATAAAATGTCCTGGTTTTCGACTCTAGAGTTTCTCATGACCCGATTCTAATTAATTCATAAAGTTTTGGTAAAAGTTTATCGTTTGAAAAGTTTTGCACGCTTCTGAATTCAGTTGATGATCATGAACCAAAGAGAACGACGAGTAGAAATCCTCCAATTATTCAGAGAGAGGTACTAAGAAGGTTTGTGAAAGCCTTAAGGCTAAAATTGCATATGACACAGAGAGAAAGAGGGAGAGAACTAAGAGAGCCAAAAGAAGATGCTAAAATTTTATGATAAGGATTGCTTTTTGCTCTGATAGATATATATATTACAAGATATTAAAAGCACATCTTATATTTTTTTTTCTCCAAGAATTTTATCTCTATAAATTATTATTTTTTATCATAAAATATTTCAGTTAAAAATTTAATAAATAAATAAACAATAAATAGAAAAATTAGCTAAATTAATTAATTAAATAATCTATCATAAAACAATTTCATTTATTTATTTATTTATTTATTTTTTAAATCATTCAAAAGTTAATTAATTAATCAATTTTTTATTTATCTATTTACTTTTTAATTTACTTGTTTTTCCTTTTATTTATTTATTTATTTATCTAATTAATTGTCTATTTATTCATTCAACCAATCATGTAATTATTTCATCTTCTATTTGTCTATTTTTCTAATTATTTTTCTATACATTCATCAATTTAATTATCTATTTATTTATTTATTCATCCAAGTGTACATTTTCTTGTTTATTTATCTACCTTCTTCATAAATTTATTTACTTAAAAACCATATACAAAATAAAATCAACAAATATCTTACCTTCATTGACCCGATCCCCGCTGTTTGAATCGATTAAACCCGGCAATGTGTCACCAGCTGTTATCATATTGCATCTAGCAATTGTCGCACGCCTCGTTGGATTACCAATATTTCTGGCTTTACTCCAACTTTTAAATCCACTGATATAATTATTATCAAAATTTCTATTATTAGTAAATGTTAATTTATATTTTATAATTTTTCCTGGTATTAAAAATTCAATATTCAAACTATTATTAAACATTTCAATCATATTTGTAATATGTTCAGCCCATGTCAAACCTTTTGATATTGCATCAACAATACCACTTGCTGGTGTTATCTCCTGGGTCACAACTAATTTACAAAATAAATTTAATGAATTTATTTCATTATTATATATATCACAACGTTTTATCCAAGATTCAACGTGCCAAGCATTCTCATGGGATGAATTGAATAGGTTACCAAGGTAAGGATGTAATATTGGACCAAGTACTTTTCTATCGTTATCCATTCCTGTTGTTTAATTCAAACATAAATAAATAGTCCTTAAATACTATTAAAGTACAATGTAATACATATAATTTAATTACCAAAATAAAGCCATTTTAATAACACTTGTGTTAATATTATTTCGGAATCGAAATCCATGTACGCTGTATCACGATCACGACGTACAGTCTCAATCAAAATATCCAATGAACGTTCAAATGTGCTTGAACCTTGACTATTGTTGTTTAAAAATTTTTTACGTTTACGTTTGTATTTTTGATTTTCAGTTGTGATGAATATTTGATCTCTTGCTTGTCTAAGTATCAGGGTTATCAAGTAAATTAAATTATCAATTGAATCATTTCGACAAATTGATGGTGAATAATTTGAGCTGGTACATTCATTCTGTAAAGAATAATTAAATTAATTAATTTTTGTATGATTTATTTATAATAGGAATTATATTTAGTTACATTTTTTGTTAAATTTTTTATGTTTAATATTTCTTTGATGATGAGGGACAAGTATTTCAGCTGGCGTTTGTTGTAGCCCGTGTGGGTGTTCATTGTTCCTCGGGGTAATGATATCATGACTCGCCTCCATTGTAGGATCAGTTGATTTTCAAGCTGATCATTTGCTCGAGGATCAGATGGCTTTAATATCAGTGAGTACTCATGTAAAGCTGATAAATAATTTTCAATTATTTGACTGTCATTTGTGTAGGCATTATTGTGATAAATAATTCCATCTGTAATTAATTTCATCAATGATAATTAATATCGGATTAATTTTCATGATTAATTATTCATTGAGGTTTTAGATTTCATAAATTAGTTATTTTTTTAGTGGAAACTTGATAATATTTTAGTCCCTGTATTACATTTTTTTAAAGATTATTTAAATTTAAATTATATTGGTAATTACATGAGTCAATTTCAATTGTTTGTAATTTTTTTTCAAGTTAATTAGCTCTGGAGATTTTTGAGAATTTTAATTATAACTGGGTAAAGATTTTTTCTATGCAACTTGTATATTTTTATCAACACTGTAAAAATTTAAATTCTTTTTTTTATGATTAATCAAAAAATTGTATGAAAAAAATTTACCGAGTTGTATTAAATATTTGACAAAGAGAAATTCATTTTAAATTTTAATAATTCTACATGAATTTTTGAAAATTATTTCTTCAAACTTTCCTCTATCAAATTTCCCATTCTTTTTTTTTTTCTTTTTGTAAATTGAGAACTCAGTGTTGTATTATATTGTCAACAATCCAGAAACTCTTTATTCACTCAGTTTTTTTATTTTTTTAATTTTTTTTCGACATCAAACACCGAGAGATTGAAAAATTACATCCTCAAGGCATCTCATAATAAAAGAAAATATATTTTCATATTTTCATTTAGTATGATATTCTGAATAACTTGAAGAATGCAAATTCTTGACAATTTTTTTCTCACATTTATTTTTTGGAATAATTTTTATCATACAAAAAATCGTGTATAATGCATCTTGAATTTTTCTTTATATCTTTTTTCACACTTGTCACAGTGTCGATTTTAATAAATTTAAATTTTATATTTAACTCTATTCATCAATCAATAACTAAGCTTCAATAATAAATTATTTTTATCAATAAAAATTCATCAGGTATCATTGCAAGAAATAAATTATAAAATAACGAAATAAAAAAAAAATTATTAACTATTTTTTTGATGAAATAAAAAAATATATTCATACAAAAAAAATGCTATTACTTTTATGAAAAAAAAAAAATAATATAAAGAATATTGTAGTTGTTTAAAAAAAAAAATATAGAGGTGATGAATAAAAATTATGAAGCTCTATTTTTGATGAAAAAAATGTTTTAAAAAAAAATTATTTAAATGGAAAATATAATATTGAGGTAGCAAGTTTTAAGTGACAATGTGAATGGAATAATTTATACAAATGAATTGAGAATATATAAATCCCTTGAGGCATAATATTCACATATATTTAAAATTAAATTTGTGTATGTATAACACACATGTAGATTCGAAACTTGAAAATAAATTTCGAAAGTTGGAAATAAATTTAAAACTTAAAAATAGTTTTTTTAAATATAAAAATAAATTCTAAACTTAATGACAGCGATATAGTATTTTTAAATTGTACTGTTATTTATTTTTAGCTAAATTTGGCTTTTCCATTTTCTTTTTTTTTTTTCGAATTATATTCATTACTATGAATGACAAATGAAAAACTTAAAAACGTGAGTTGCTTTGTTAAAATATATATATTTTATTTGAAATATAACATCAACTAAAATAAAAAAATTAGTTGATTTATTTTTTGATTAAAATAGAGAAAAAAATTATTTAAAGAATTTCTTTTTTTATTTTTAATTATCTAGATTGGAAAATTGTTCACAATAAAACCACTGAAATTTATATTTTTTTATTGTGCTCATTTTTTATCTATCTTAAAATTTAATTTTCATAAATTTTATTATAAAATTTCATTTTTTTTTTATAATTTAAACAACTGTCGTATTTTTATTATTATTATTTTTTTCTTGTGAATAAAATTTTATAAGCCACAATATTGCAACTGGTACGACGCCTAAAAATTTCTACAGTAAAATTTCTACAGTAAAATGAGACGATAAATTTGAATTTTTTTTTCAATATAATTTTTTTCAATTTGATATTTAACACATTTAAATTCATAAAAAAATAAACTACAGTATTTTAAAAATGTCAAAACAGTTTTAAAAATTTTCTAAATGTTAATTTTTTTGTGTTTTATGTTTTAAAATAACCAATCGAAAAATATGAAAAATTCAAATTGAAAATAAATATTTAATGAATTTTAAAATCATATATAATTTGTACAAAATAATTATAAATATTTTACCTTTTGCAGAGTGGAGTATAACATTAAAACGTGGATAAAAATAGCAACGTAAATTTTGACATTTGAGTGCTGTAACTAATTCATCAAGAGCATGAAGAACATGCCGTGAAAGATTATCAGGTGACCATGATATCAGTGGATCTGGACCAGTTCTTTCCAGTGACCACCACCATATTGTTTTAATTATATATCGAGATACAACTTTCAATTTTTCCTATAATAAAAAACACAAAAATATTAGTATCTCAATATCATTTTAAATATTATAAACAAATTATTATTTTCAATATTTATTTTATTTTTTTTATAAATAAAAATTACTTTGTATTAACAAATAAATATTAACAATGAAATTTAGATTATTTTTTTTATTTTCATTTATTTATTTAGAGCTAAACAAGCGTAAATCCATTTATGTAAATATTTTTTTTTCAACATCATGTCAATTGAATCGTGCCCAACAATTTCATGTTTAAATAAATAAATAAAAAAATGTGAAATCTGTATTGATTTTTATAAATAATTTTTATTTTTCATTTTGAACTTTTCAATGTTTGTGCCAAGTGAAAATAGTTTGGCTTCAGACGGTTAGCCTTGTCGATTTTCTTCCAAATTCAATCTACAAGTTTTCTTGAATTTCTCTAGGGACAAGTGTTTTATTCAATTTTATATTTATAAATAAATATAAAACTACCAGTATACAATTTTTTATATCATAAATTTGTATTATATTTTATTTATTATTTTTTTATAAACGTAAAATACGATCATTGTTTATACGAATTCAATAGGATAAAATTCAAATCAACTCAGTTAAAGCTCTCTTACAAAACATTCTAAAATTCAGTGATGCTTTAAATCGATTCAACTTTTCTCATTATATTTGGACTCTTGAATTTCAATGTACATACCAAAAACTAATTTATTTTTTATTTAAAAAATATTTTATTATTTAAATAGATGAATGGTTTTCTTTTTGATAGTGAGATTGAATTAATGTGGGTTTAAGTGAGTTGTATAGTTACCTGTTTTTCCATTGGTATATTTAGAGGTATTTTTCCATGCAATTGGTCAAGGATTAACATAAGTACTGATTCTGTCAGGATTGGAACACTCTCATCCGAGTAATGCTGATTCATTGTTGTCTCAGCAGCTGGTAGCCGAATTTGCCACAATGTTGCACGATCTTCACATCTTGTACCAGCATTTGGACCAATTGCAAATGCATACATTCCCTTTAAGAAAAAATAAATAAACAAATTAATATAAATAATTGGAAAATAAATTAATAGAAAGACAAATAAATAAATTATTAAATTGATTAATAAATAAGTAAATGAATTTATAAATTAATGAATAAATAATTTTATAAATAAATAAATAAATAAATAAAGAGAAAAATAGACTAATAGATAAATAAATAAAACAACTGGCAATAATTTTTCAAACTCTGTTTCTTTGCTTTTTAATTTTATAAATTAAATTATCTACCATAAAAGTACAATTACATTTAATAAATCAATTGATTTATTTATTTATTTGTTAAAAAAAAATAAAAATAAAGAAATGTTTGAAAAAACTTGATAAAAAAATTCATCTTTTTTGATAAAATTCAATTTTTTTTTAACAAAATAATATATTAATTCAATAAAGCTATAAAAATTAAAAAAGAAAAATCAACAATGATACTATATGAAAAAAAATATCACCCTGTTTTTCAGTATAAAATAAATTTTTTACACTTGAAAAAAGCACAAAAAAAAAATGCTTTTTTGTGTTTATCCACTTGATACTTATGGAAATTAAAATGTAAAACCATGAGCATCAGGGTTGTGACTCTCTTTTCACTTGTAAAAAAAAAAAAGATAAAACAATAAGAATAAAATTTCAACCACACCACTGTCATTACATTCTAATACAACACAAGTATGAAAAAACAAAAAATGAATAAATAAATAAATAAAATGTAAAAAAAAAAAAAAGTTAAATAAAAACCTTTTTGCGGCAGAGTGCTTTTGAATGAAAAATGTTCTTTACATTTTTTTTATTGTGCATGTATTTTATATTTTTTCATATATTATTATTTTTTTTTTAAATAAAAAAATATAACACATATAACAGGTAGTTTTTTTGACATTGTAAAATTAAATAAAAATAAAATTAATTTACATTTATTTATATTTTTACAAACTAATTAACTTTTTTACAAATTGAAAAAAAAATTACAATAAAACTTACAGTTTGAGCAGCGGTGTAATGTAGAAGAGCATCACAATGATGTAATGTAATTCTTCGTGGATAATCAGATATCGTTGACCATCCATCAATGCCAATGCCAATAAATATTCTAACTTCAACATCAGCTTTTTTTTGACCATTCAAACCGATACGTAATAATATGCCACTTGAATCTTCAACAAGAACAACTCGATGATCATCACATGGCTCAGAGAGACCCTTATCAAAATCTCCTGTGAATGGAAAATATTACCATAAGTAAAAAGTGCTGATAACGATAATGACATTAAATAATATATACATATATATTTTTAAGAAAATCCCTAGAGGAGAAAATTGCATCTGGGTTAAACGATCTCGTTTGAATTTTTTTTTGAATTTTTCTTTTGGTATACATAAATAATGTCTCTAACTTAATTTACGATATTTTTTTTTTTTCTTTTTTATAAAATAGTTTTATTTATTTGTTTGTCGAGTTGATTATTTAATTATTTATTTAATTTATTAACTATTCATTTGCTTGTTGATTTTTTAATTTATTAGTCAATCTATTTTTTTTTTTTTTAATTTATTTGTCTGTTTATTAATTTATTTATCAGTTGGTTTTTTAATTTATTTTTTTTTTAAATTATTTAATAATTTGTTTAATTATTTATTAAACGAGCACATTGGCGCGCTACGCGCGCCTGTATCTATACCTTCTAAAAGGTTCATTGTTCATTGATTTTATAAACACAAGTATTATCATATAAAAAAAAAAATAATGAATAAATTGACGAAAAATTTTTTTAATTTATTTATTTACACATAAATCACACATAATTCACACGTAATTTTTAGTGTAATAACATCAAGATTGAATGTTTACTGAAAAAGTTGTGCTACCTTAATATGTCAATTTTAAAAAAAAATATAAAAAATATTTAAAAAAATTTTGGTTTTGAATTATTTCTGCACACATAAAAAACACATAATTCGCACAAAATTTTGAGCCCAATTGCATTAAGATCCGATGATTATTGAAAAAGTTGTGCTAGCTTAATATTTGAATTTTTAAAAAAAATATAGAAAATATTTAAAAAAATTTTCTTTCAAATTTATTTCTTCACACATAAAAAACACATAATTCGCACAAAATTTTAAGCCCAATTGCATCGAGATCTGATGATTATTGAGAAAGTTGTGCTAGCTTAATATTTGAATTTTTAAAAAAAATATAGAAAATATGTAAAAAATGAAAAAAAATTTTCTTTCAAATTTATTTCTTCACACATAAAAAACACATAATTCGCACAAAATTTTGAGCCCAATTGCATCGAGATCCGATGATTATTAAAAAGTTGTGCTAGCTTAATATGTCAATTTAATATAAAAATATCAAAAAAAATTTTGTTTACTCGCTTTTTTTTGTTGTTTTTTCGTTGCTAACGAAATAAATAAAAAAATAATAGAAAAAGACAAACAGAAAGAAATTTGTATGAGAGTAAGTGAGAAAAAAACAATGACCAATCAAATGTCCGGAAGACCGATGATGTTTGTCCTTTTTATATTAGGATTATTTGAATTTTTAATTATTTATTTGAATATTTATTCGTCAAATTATTTATTAAATTATTTTTTTACTTTGTTAATTAATTATTTTATTATTTATTTATCAATCCATTTTACAATTTATTTATCAATTTAATATATTATTTTATTTACTTATTTTTTCACAATAAACTACTCGAAATATTTTTATTTCTATTTTTTTTTTTTTTAACTTATTCGATTCTTTATATAAAAAAAAAATAAAAAAATTTATTTACTTGCGTGTTTTCCTCTTGATGTTCAAAGACTATTTATTGAAAAAAAAAAAAAAAAAAAAAAATTAACCAAGCCTTATCTTTATCACGTAGAGAAAAAGAAAAAATGATACAAAAAAAAAATTTGTTAACGTAGGAAAATTAAATAACGTCGTGGAAAAACTAATATATAAATTTTCCCATTTTTCTTATTTTCAGAAGTCTGAGAGTTTCTTTTTGATTTACTTTCTTTTTACATTTGCAACGCATGTACAGTGTATAATTCTATTTTTTTTTTTACTTTTTAATTTGTATAAAAAATGATAATAATAATAAACTTCCTAGAGAGCCATTAATTTTTTTATTATTTATTTTTTAACATGTTCATTTAACGTTGTTCTTTAGAATATTCTTGTTAGTTATAATTAAGTCTACTCAGGCATAATATATTTTTAAATTAAAAAAAACAAAAAGCCACCAAGTTAATTGACTTACCTCTTTTTTATTTTAAAAACCAAACAATTAACCAATTTGATGGAGAGTCTTGATATTATTTTTATTTGATAGATTATAATTTAAATATTATGATGAAAAAAATATTATTTATTTATTACCATCAGTTGAAAAAAAAATTCTACAATAATCTGGCTGCTTGAGAATTTTATGCAGAGTTGCAGCATTCATTATCTGTCCAGGTGATTGACGAATGCTCTCACTAGCATCCTTAATTGAGTCTAAAATAAATAAAATAAATAAAATTATTTTATATAAAATTGCAAATCTAAAAAAAAAATTATAAATCACAAAAAAAGATCATGAAGAAGTCAAAAAATCAGATGATAAATCTGTTAATAATTGAAATAAAAATAATTGTTAAAAAAGATTTAAAATAACAATGAGGTTAATCAATCAAATTTACAAATGATAAAAGTTTTTAAATAATTAAATGATAGTTTTTTTTTTTGATGAAACAATTAATTGTAAAATATATAAGATAGTGTATGATAAATGAAAATGTTTGGAAACCTTGTTTTATTGCTTTTGCTAATAAAGCCACAAGTTTTGCTTTCACAAGATCCCTTTTCAGTCTTCCATCAGAAGCCAGATATTCAGACCAATATTCTGAATCACGTATTTTAAGTCTTACAAAACCTGGAAGTGTTGAATCTTCTTCAACAATGACTCTAGTTGAATCCAAATTTGAATCAATTACTGGAGTTGAAAGCGCATCGATTCTCAATAAATATTGAAATTTTAATTGCTAAATAAATAAATAAATAATTGGATAAATAGATTAATTAATTAATAGACTAATAAATAAACAAGTAGACAAATTAGTAACTGGATAAATAAATTGATAAACAAATTAATTAATAAACGAAAAAATTAAAAAATTAAAAAGAAAAATTAGAAGATAAATCGATAAATAAATAACCAAATAAATAAATAAATATTTGAAAAAACAAGTAAATAAATAAACTACTCATTTGTTAAAGAAAAAAAAATTAAAAATAAAATAAATCATTATAATTAATTAATAATAACAATAATCAAAATTAATTTGATATTTTGATGAAAAAAAAAAAAATTTTTTCTATTGATTTAATTTAAAATATAAAATACCAAAAGATTTAATTTAATTAAATTTACCTTAACTTTTTGGGGTTCATTTAACGAAATTAAAAACATTGATGAAAATTTTTTATCTAAATTTGATATTCGTGATATTAAACGCTGAACTAAACGCTCCACCGTTGCTTCAACGTAATCAACATCTAGAAAATCAAATATATTTTTATATGGTTATTTATTGATGTTAAATTTTTTTTTAAATATTATTTTGTTACCTTTATTGATCGCCCTATATTCCTCAACGGATTTCCGAAAAAAATCATTTAAACAAATCAACTGTTCAGGTGAAAAATTTAATTTTGTTGTCATCAATCTTGCTTCACTGATTTTGCCTCCACTACTTCCGCAACCCATGCTTTTAACTTCCGTTATTACAAACAAAAATTAACTAAAAAATAAATTTTTTTAAAAATAAATTATTACATTAAAATAATGAAAATAATTTTCTTTTTAATTTTTAGTTATTAATAAGTTATTTAAATGATTAATCAAAGAGTAATTTGAATTTTTTGGTTTAATTTTTATTTGAAATTTTTACATGTTATTTAAAGTTTATGGGGTTTTTTTTTTTTTAGTATACTTATAAATTTTTTTGTACAACATTTTAAAAGTATCTTTTGGAGGTGATTTATAAATGTGTTTATAATTTTTTTTTTTTGTGGTAAAATACCTCTGGGGCCATCACGTAAATGGACAAAATGTTCGTGATTATGTTTGAAGTACGTGACTATGATGAGATTCTATTGTTATGGGGTTTTTTTTATAGCAAGAATAATTTTATTGAATATCGTCACATGATAAAATATCCAGATTTGAATTTGAAATTATTATATAAACTCCAAAATTATTTTTAAATAAATTTTTCATTGTTAAAAATATATAAATAAACTTTGAAAAATTGGATTTTAAAATTTTTTCGATTGATAATAATTAACTTTATAAATTAATAAAATTTATTTGGATATTTAAAAATATATCAGCTGTCAAAATATATTTTTTATTTCAATTTATAAATATTAAATCAGATTTTTTTTACTGTGTAAATTTTCATGTAAATTATTTGAATATTTTTTAAAATTTATTCCTTATATTTTTGTATTATTTTTCTTGTTTCAAAAGATATTGGAAAACGTGATTTAACACGTTAAACCAATAAGAAAAATAAAAAAAATAAAAATCAATGGGTTACAAGAAAAAATTCCGTAAATACATTTCCGTCACTTAGACAACATGAAATAGCGATATTTGGTTGTACACCACATCGCTTTTTCACTCGGCAATCTGTTTTTATTTTATTTCTTTTTTTATTTAAACAAAAAAAAAAAATTTCTTTTATTCTCCTTTTCATTGTGAATTCATGGTGGAAATTGCAAGATGTATTGATGTAGGATAAACTATTTATTTTGGTGAACAATATACAACCGATAAATAAAAATACAAAATTAAATAAATAAATATCAAAATTATCAAGCACTTTGTAACTCTATAATTCCATACCACCCTCTACAAAAATAATAATAATAAATATTTATATTTTCATAAAAAATCTCCAAAATAAATGACTAATTAATTTTAAATAATTTTTTTTCAACTCGAGTACATAGACAAGTGTAAAATCTCTATGTATCGCATTTGAATAAAATTAAATTCAAGTGAAATAAATTTGCCTCTCTTTGATAAAATAAAAAAAATGTAAAAAAATAAAATTCCATTGAAAATGAAATGATTTAGGTTGCGAGTAATATTATTATGACATAGATATTATACAAGTGTTAGACAAGTGTTAGAATATAATTTGTCTAGACGATGAAGAGACGATGAAGTAATTTATATTATAGATGCGAGGTCAAGGTTAAAAAATAAAATATAAATAATAAAAAAAATTATACCTGGAATAATAATAGCGGAACTACCTACTGAACAACTTTAAGCAGGCATGTCACGAATTTACAAATAGATTAGAATGGCATAGACACATGCCCACTTGTTTTATATATTTATAAGATATAGCTATATATATACGCATATGAAACAAGTTTAAAAGAAGGTTTTGATTTTTTTTTTTTTTTCATATATTAAAGTGTCTGAGACTAACGGTTAAATGTTTCCTCACTTTATTTATTATATATTCTTTTTCATTTATTTTTTACCAAATTTACACATGTGTGAGTTTAGAACATTAAATACTTGCTTAATGTTCTTTTGAGCTTTCTAACAATGTCGAGCATTACGTTAATGACCCGAATTGTTCTTGAAACAGTCTATGTTAATTCAAAAATATAAATTATATCAGTGTGGTGGTTACAACTGCACTTGTTATTAATTGGCAAAGGGGATGACAATTTTTAATTTTTTTATAACACTGATTATTGCTTGTAGAAAGTTTGAATTATCGATATAAATACACGATGATAATTTAATTGCTTAATTATATATTTTTTTATAGAAGCTTTTAATATATAGACATTAAAAAAATAAATAAATTATATATTATTTACCTTTGATATTTTTCAAAATTTATTTCTGCTAAAATGGTATTAAAAAATAAAACAATTAAAAAATGTTTTAGTATTTTTAATTAAACACAAGTAAAAGCAACTTTGAGTAATAAAATTATAATTTTTTTTTGTCAAAGAAATATATTTTAGTTTGTAATAAAAAATAACACAAGTGGAATTGGTGAAAACAAAATTTGTACTGAACCTAAAAAAAAAAATTTTCAATGTTAACCCCGTTTGAAATAATTATAGGATGTTGAAAAATAATTGACCAAATGTTATTATTAATTACAAGTATTTTTTATGGACATAATATATACCGGTTGTTGTGGGACAATAAATACACGCTGTTCGAACACACCACGCCTGAATCACGTCGAACAAAAACACCGGCTGTTCATCAATACAATACAATATGTGTGCACATATAAATTTTTGTTGAACAACTTCCGAGTGATTATATAGATTTTAATCTAACGATATTTTTTTAACCTGGAATATAAATATTGTGACTTTAAATATTTTTATCTCATTAATTGATTTGTTTTAAAAACCGGATATATTTTACCCTTAGATTTAGAAATAGTAATTTTTAAATTATCAAAAGTATTATTTTCGCATTGTTTATTGATCATTCAACAAAGATTTCTATAAGAAAAACCTTTTCTTCTTGCGTTTGGTTGTCATGAAAAAATTTAAAAGTCAATTAAAAAATTAACAGAGTGTAATTTTTAGACTTGGGATTAATTAATTTATTTCTCTGGAGAAAAATGTAGCTCCTGGAATTTTTTTGGTCTAAATTATTTAGAATTCTTTCCTCTATTACCTGGAAAATTCCCAGGTCAATTCTTCTTTGCATTCGATTGCTGGAAAAAATAAAATCAACATTCGGAAATTGACATAATGCATTTCTGATTTTTGGCTTGTTAATTTTTTTTCTTCACAAAACAATGTTGTTTCCAGGATTTTTTTTGCTGTAAATTAAATAAAATTATTTCCTTTATTAACCAAGGAATTTATTAAGCCCTCGTTGCATTTAGTTGCTGGAAAAAAACAAAATCGAAATGTTAAAATTGACATAGTACATCTATTTTTCGGCAAATTAAATTTATTTCTCTGGAGAAATAAAAATATATACTGGAGAATTTTTCTACGAGCGAATTCTTCTACCTCGGCAAACGCTTGAACTAAAATGAAAAAAAAAAAATTAATAATTAAACTGACAATCGATAAAGTAGACACCACAATAAATAAAAAAAAAAAAAACAACAATCTGTGCTCCAAAATTGAAAGTCTCAATAAATAATTTACAAAATTACTCAGTGATGTCATGTATATTTAAATAAACAATTAATAAACACAAAATATAATCACACTGCATTAAAATAACAATGACATCTTACGTAAAAGAAGACGGTAAGTAATATCAAAATATTTACAAGTTAACTATTGTTAAATCATCAAAGCCGGATTCTTTATAACCTCCCAGACATGTAAACAACATATCCATAATTTTAATAACAATTATTAAAAACATAGCTAATTAATATTAATAATAATGTTTGTTATTTTTATCCAGCTGGAACTTTTATAGCAGCTAGTCAACGACCAGATGGTACCTGGAGAAAACCAAGAAGAGTCAGAGATGGATATGTACCACAAGATGAAGTCCCACTGTAAGTCAACAAAGATAAACTAAAATCATCAACAATAATCAAGTTGTATTATTATCAACAAGAAAAATCATCTAAAAAAAATTCTAGACTAATAATTTATGTTGTTTTATTTGTTGTTTTCAGTTATGAAAGTTTAGGAAAACAATTTTCTAAAAATAAACCAACATTTCCACCAGGAATGTCTGCTGAATATGTTGCTGCTCATAAAGCTAAAGTTGATGCTGAAACAAAAATAATTCCTGGCTTAGTTATTGTTGATGAACCAAAAAAGAAAAAGAAGAAAAATAAAACTAAAACTGTTCAATCATTGGCTAATGATTTAGCTGTTACAACAATCACTGAACCTGCTGATAAACCTAAAAATCAAGCAGCTAATAATCAAAAAATGCAAAAACAAACAAAAAAATCAACAAAACCACAAGCAGCACCATCAACTAGACAAGATAGTCAATCACATCTTAGTGATAGTATGAAAAGACTTAAAAATTTACGTAAAAAATTACGTGAAATTGAATTACTTGAGAGTAAAATTAAAAATGGTGATATTAAAAATCCAGATAAAGAAATTTTAGATAAAATAGGCAAAAAAAATGATGTTCAAGATGAAATTAAGACACTTGAATCAAATCAATAATTAATTTTTTAATTTTATATGCAATATAACTTAAAAAATAATTCATTTTAACAAAAAAAAAAATAAAATATCAATTCTGACGTCAAATTTATACAAATTAATATTTTTTAATAGTTATAATTATTGTAAATTTCAACTTTTATTTGAATATATAACTTTTTTTTATCAACAATAATTTAAAGATTGTTTATAATTATTAATTGATTATTATAAATATTTTTTTCAACATGCTATTAACAGAAGAGACATTCAACTTTTAAAACAATTTTTTTTCGAAATGGTACATCAACAAATTCAGCGTGTGATGAATAATTTTTTTGATACAAATAATAGTGTTAATTTGTTAAACAATTGTTGCTAAAAATAAAACAATAATTTGTTTGTTTTATCAGGGAAAAAAATAAGCTCCAGTTGGAAAATTAAATTTCTTTTTTTGATGAAAAACTTGATGAACTTCTTGGTGTTACTGATACGAGTCGCTGCCATCGCAATGTTTTTTTTTATTTTTTTATTTTTTATCTGTCAGATGACAAGTTGACAGTGGTTATTTTGTTTATAATAAAAAGATAATTTAAATAGTATTTATTGTATGTTGAATAGTTTAAAATGAATGACAATAGTGTTCCAATTGTTGAGCCAACAATTGACTACAGCAAGGTTTGTTAATTGTTCTCATAAACTTTGTGATAATTTAATTGTTTTTTTTTTTTGTCATCTAGGTACCACCAATACACCAAAAAAGAATAGTATCATTTATTAATCATTTTGTTGTTAATACTGTGACATTTTTAAATAAATTTGCTTTAAATTGTGAAGAAAAGCTGTATGAATTTGAAAATAAATTACAAAAAATTGAAGCTGCACTTGTGATACTTGAGTCTCGTGTGAGTAAACACCTCAATAAATTAAAATTATCACTGTCATAATGTTATTTATTTTTTTGATAAACAACAGCTAGCTTCAGTTCCTGGTCTAGAGGAAAAAATACCAGACACCACAGATTCATCTGTAAAGAAAAAAAAGAAAAAAAAGAGAAAAGATAAATCAAAAAATAATGAAAAGAAAAATATAAAAATTGATAATAAAACTGACAAAAAAATTAGTGAAGAAAACAATGAACCAGATAATAAAGTTGATGATGAACCTGGTGATTCTGAAAATGATGATAAACCAATCACTGAAAAATCTAATCTCCAGCCAATAAATAAACATCCAGTTTATGAAAAATTTTTTAAGATGATTAATTTTGGAGTACCAAAACCAGCAGTTCAAATTAAAATGACCCAAGAAGGCCTGGATCCATCACTTCTCGAGTAAGAACAATCAAACTATGATTTATCAATAATTTCCAACATGTTAATTTAATATTTTATTTATTCTTCACAGTGATCCAACGAGATTAATTCCACAATCAGCTGATACACCACAAGAATCATAATTTATGTTGTTAAATTTTTATCAATTATTTTTTATAAATAAACATTTTAAAGTTGATAATAATTTATTTATAATACAACAGATAAGATAACATATTATTCAAAATTATGATTAACATAAAAACAAATTTTTTCGGACAATAACAAGCTTTTTTTTTTTCAAACAAGTTTTGTTATTTTGATAAACATTTGTTGATGACGTCTTTGGTGGGCAACGTGTGATTGTTAATTTTTATTATATTGAGTCATTGAATGAGACTTGTTTACCTTGAATTTTTCGCGGATTTGGTCTTTATTTGGGACAGTTATCTATGATAGTTGATTTGAAAAATTAATTAAATAAACTGGGTTAAATAATAGCTAACAAAATAATAAATGATTAAAGGTTTAATCTTTGAAATTAATTTTCATAACAATTGCAAAGATTGATCAATTAGTTAGAAAAAAAAGGAGGAAAGATAAGGAAGAATAGAGATCGGATAGTAATTGACTAAATTCAATTTTTTATCTCTGTATATTCACCAAGCGGCGCAATGTGTACAAATTATTTTCATACACGCGCATCATTGTGGTGTTTTGTCTTATTTTTACAATTTCATTACGTTTTTTTTTTTTCTAATTAGTCAGAAAAAAATAGAAAATTAATTTGTAATTATATAAAAAATTTTCTAATATGCTGCTTACAGGAGCTGTGAGCAGAGGTGATTTTCAATTTCTAAAAATATTTTTTAGGGTAAAAACAAATTTATCAGTATAAAATTTTTCCTATCATGCTGCAGAAACGATATTTGAATTTTTTTCATCGATCCATAAAAAATAATATGCATTTATTAATTAAACCGAGTTAAACGATATTTTATTACCAATCGAATTTCTGGGAGACCGATCATAAGACAGTTGTTATTTTAATAATAGAATAATTGATAAAAAAATTATATGGAATTATCCAAGTAACATCATCGATTTTGTTTCCCATAATGTCGATTGAACGCTGATATATTGAATGAATTTTGGGGTAAAAAAATTGTTGTCTAATTTTGTGTGTGATACGAATAAAAAGCCACAGTCATTCAAGATATTTCAAAAAACATCGCTCACATTTTAAATTGACGCTGGCGACATCTATACCCATCAAAACATGTCGCTAGATTTTTTTTTTTTCAAACAAAAATTATCAATTAAAAAAGTCTATAAATTCTTTAACTTTAATAATTAATCAAATTAAAATTACAACATAAAAATTACTAAATGAAAGAAAAAAAAAAAAAACATGAACAATCAGCGCCGAAAGAACGCCAAAGTAGGAATTTTGAATCCAAGCGACATGTAGCCTCGAACCGGACGTTCAATCAACACAATGAACTCTCGAACCCCTCGTCAATCAATGATTTTAATAAACCAATAAATTAATCATCAAATAAATTATCAATAATTAAACATTAAATTACATAAAAAAAATTTTAATTAACAATTATAAATAATACATAATTTTTATTATTTAAAAAAAATTATATAAAAACATAAACCAATCAGCGATTTATTGAGTTTCAAAGACGCGCCATCTTCATTTTTAAACAAAGCCGATATATATGCCGGTCGTAAATAAAAAAAAAAAAAAGTAAAACTATAAAACAAGTCATGAAAAAAAAAGAAAAAAAACTAATATTTATTATAAATTATTAATATTAATTAAATAATTAAATTTAAAAAAAATGATATTTACATTTATCATTTCTGTATTTATTTTTTTTTCTCCCTCACTCGTAGACCGTAGTGTCTCTCCCTCTCTCTCAGCTTCTCCCTCTCTCTTGCTCTCTTTTGAAGTATCACCCTCTTGTCCCCCTCGCTTATCCATTTCTATTTTAACACCCCTCTGTCCGCACCCCGTGGCATACAATCGTGACACCGTCATTTCTCCCACTACAATTTTTGCCTGACGACGCTGCTCTCTCGGGCATTTCGCCGGAAACCGACGCCGCGCGAGGACTTTACCGCATTCTCTAACTCACTCACCTCGAGGTTCTCTTTAATTTTTTTTTTTTTTTTTCGTGTTTTTTCACGCAACCATATTACTACTACAACATCATAACACGTTTACGTTTTACGGCCACAACATCAAGTTTTTCAAAAAATAAATAAAAAAGTATTATTGTGCTACATTGTTGTTTCGGTTATACCAAATCAACGTTAACGCACATAATTAATTATTAATTAATTAGCTAATATATAGTATATATATTTAAAAAAAAAAAAAAAAATTAAACAAGATGAGTACCAAGGAAAACAATGATGTTGCTATTGAGAAATCAACGGAAAACGAAAAGGCGTCTGGTGACGCAAAATGCGATCTCAAAGGAGGTATCAAGAGGGCGGCTGAGGTAAGTTAATAATTATTATTCTATAATATATTATTAATATTAATTTGTTGCTGTTAATTTTTTACGACCAGTGGTGTTTTTTTTTTTTATTGACTTACTCCAATTCAAGCGGGAAAATTATTAGGACGCGTACTCATTTTTGACGTCCATTAATTTTTATAATTTTTTTTTCATCAACATTAATAACTAATTAATAGAAATTACAATTACACTATTATTTATCGGTTTATTTATATAATTGTATTTATTTTCATTTTTAGAGCAACAAAAATAATAAAAACGTGAATTGAAAATATGCCGGCCGGCATTAATTGCTGGCAAATAAAATAACAGTTATTAATGAAAAAAATTTTTTCACATTGATACATTAATAGTTGATAGAAAAAAATTTTTTATAAATAAAAAAATATAATATATATGCCGAGGTTAAAATATAGAAATAACAAGCGTGCGTTTTTGGAGCAGAGGGAGCAATTGTATTGGAAGAGAGGTCGGTTAGTTCATACATGCACACAAACAAATGGACCAATGATATTAATGGAGCAAATTTTTAAGAATATACTAGAGATCAAAAAAACTAATAGATATTTAAATTATTATTTCTAATATTTAATTTACAATATACTGTGAGACGCCATTATTAGAAAAAAATAAAAGTAAACGGTCGCGTGGCTTCGGTTGATCACCCCTGTCGGCTCGTCACAATGCCGTCTATAATTACCAATCCCGTATACTCGCATTTCTCTCCTCAATCCAACAATATATTATATCAATGTGTTGGTTGAGACATTAAAAGATAAGGAAGTCAAGGGAACCCCGCAAAAATATCATTTTTTTTTTTTTCATACATTTATCCTTGAAAAAAATAAAATTTAATTCAAAAAAAAATTAATAAAATTACTCCAAATTTTTCATATAAATTTTTCAATAACATGTGCTTATTGATAATTAAAAAAAATAATATTTAAATTTTATTAATTAATTTAATTAGTTGATTTTTATTTACAAAAAATTTTATTCGAAATTTATACTCATTTTATTCCACCATATTTCGACGCCGGTCAGACGCCATTTTCTTGCATCGCTGTCATCATTATTTTTTTATTATTATTTTATTATATTTGCTAAATTTTATTATTATTATTTTTTCAACATCTTTAAATCAACTCCCGCGCATTTTTATATATACTGTCCTCAATTTGTGGTCATGTGATTTTTCTATATATTTTTTTTTTTTTTCGTGAATTTTTAAGTTAATAAATAATAGTTACTATAGGTTAATAATACGTGTACAATAATGTCATGTTTGTATTTTAATTAATCAATAATATATATATAACTGAGGATAAAAATAAATATCATTTTTTTTTTTTTTTCTATCAATAAACACTGTTGATAATTGATTTTGAAAAATAAAGAAAAATTCGAAATTTATTTCGAATCGAAATGTTTTTTTTTTTTTTTTGTGTTTCGATTGTCATTGGTGTAAACAAACATGTCATTATTAGTAATTTGAATTATTAATTTAATTAATATAAATTGCTTTATATTTTTTTTTTTTTTTATTTTCGAAATGTTAGCAGTCGGCGCAATGCTATATGTTGTATTATGATATCGTTGGTGATTCGCGCGCGTCTCTCCTCATCTTGTCTCTCGTACATTTTTTTTTTTTTTTCCCCTTTTTTCTCATACATATTAACTCGATGCTTTTACATACTATCTTGTACTTTCTATCCTCCTTCAACTTGCTACTACAAAACTAACTTTACTTTTATTTTTCTCTCCTTCCTTCGTTACACCTCACCAACAATCTCTTCTCTCCTCTCTCGCTCTCTCCTCTTTTTTTTTTATATACAAGCCAGCGTTTTCCTACACTCGTTTTACCAACTTTTTAGAAAACATTGCTCTTCATTTTTATATATAATTTTTTTAATACCTCATTCAGCATATTTTGTTATTTCAAGATTTATGAAATTTCATTATCAGATAAAATTTTATATTTTTTATTATCATCATCTTACTAGCTTGAAATAATTATTATAATTTCATTTTTTTTTTTTTTATTTATTTTACAGCTACTGATTAGTTTTATTTGTTTAATATATTATTATTATTATCTTGTAGTCGTCACGTGGATTATAAAAACCGGCTTCTTTTTAAACTCAAGCCCACACGCGTAATCCAAATATTTTATTTTTTTACTCCGATTTATTGATAGTAGAAAATATTATCTATAAGTATTTGTGTGTGTATATTTAACACCCGCAATGTTACTTCAATGGTATATTATGCAATCGATTTCTGAATAAAGGGCCAAACACATACAGCCAAACACAAAAACACACACGTTGTTTCAACCCCATCATAGGTTTTTGTTGTTGAAAATGTACTGTGATGGGCTTGGGGGGTTGTTGACAGTACTCTGAAAAATAAGGGATGTAAAATATATCCCTCGAAATGAAGAGAATTAAAAAAAAAAAATTAAACAATTGATAAAACCCCTATAGGAAATTGGGGGTGGAGTCTTTCGACCATTGGATTGTCGATGACCTCATTTCAAGTGTAACACATTGTTATTGATAATTGATAACAAATAACGATAACAATTTTTTAATATTTAATTTTTTTTTTTTTATTTAATTATTCAACAAACATTTGCTGTTATTTTCATTAGGGTTAAATTTTTTTTTTTCATTGAAAGTATTTTTTTTGTTAACTAATATATAAATAATTTTTTTAATGGAATTTTTTTTTTTTTTTTTTTGGTTTTTTAATTATGTAAAAAGAATTGATATTAATTAATCAATGATTTTTATTTTTAATTAAAGGGATAATGTGGAGTAAAAAAATTTTAATTTAAATATTTTGATAATACAGTTTTCTAGCTTGTCAACTGAGCAGAAAATCAAGCGGGAAATTTTAAAATTAATATTTTTAACGACACTGGTGCCCTGTTCTCCTGATCCTCATGCAATCAATTTTTCAATTTTAAAATAAATATTAATTAATTATAGCTTTGTTTAAGTGAAACTTAAAAAAATATTTAAATTATAAATTCATTTATTTATTTTTAATGGAATTTAAAATAGAAAAAAAAATTTAATTTCACGAATTTAAATAATAACGTCGAGACATAATTATTATTATGAATTTTAGCTATTTTTAATTATAGAATTTTGCACTCGTCGTGTTATGTCATTCAGATAATTCACAAAAGTATAAAATTTATTTAAAAAAAACTTATTGTAGCAATGATTCTATCAATGCTATCATTTTTATTCATTTTATTCGGCAAAAAGGTTTGTTTTATTTATAATTAAAAAACCAATATATCTAAATTATTATTACAATTAAAAAAACGATCTTTATAATGACAATTTTACGTAGAAAAAATCAATTTTTAAATGCAATTTATAAAATAAAAAAAAATTAAAATGTGCTTGTTGAATGATCAGGTTATCTCGTGAGACCTTGTGATTAGTGACTGGCTACATATTTATTATGTATATTTTTATTTTCTATAATATTACATTTATTACTTTATTCCAATGCCAAATTCATTGGCGTTACTTTGAACTCTTATATACAATTCGAGAAAAAAAAATAAACAAAATTATGCAATATCTATTTTTTTTTTTCTTTTATTGAAATAAATATTTAGCAGTTGGATAAAAAAAATATGGGGTCAGTTATTTAGCTCAGTGAAAAATATAAAGATTTATATTTATTATTGGATTTTGAATATTTTATCCCTGTATTCCAGATTTTGTAACTAGAACGGGGTGCACCAGACACGCGCATCAGCTTGCTTGATTTTATTTATTTTTCCCCTTAAATTATTTAACACCACACACTGAGTATCATTATTATCATCCCCTACTTTTGTCTATATATATTTCGAATGACCTGGAGAAACATCTGCTTCATTTAGCTATTCTATTTTTGATTATAAATATTAATAATTAATTGTTTAAATGTATTTTGTTTGTTTAGGAAAAAAATGATGATGTAAAAAAACAAAAAAAAGAAGAAAACGGTGGTGACATTGATGAGGAAGAACTTGATGATGAAGTTGAAGATGAAGAAGAAGATATTGATGGTGAAGAAGATGAAGTTGAGCCTGAAGATGAGGTTGAAGGTGATGAAGATATTGATGAAGCAGAAGGTATAATAAATTAATTAATAAAAAATACAAAAAATTTATAATTTAAATGTACTAATTATTTAAATTTTACAGATGAAGAAGATGATGATGTAGAAGATGGAGTTGATGAAGATTATGAGGACGCATAATAAATATAATAAAGAAAAAAAAAAAACAAATTTTTAATTGTAAAAATGTTTTTAAGTAAGTAAAATTGGAGGATTATAATGGCGTCGTCATTTATCATCGACAAAATGAATTTAAAAAAAATAATATTTTAACGTAATTTAAATAAATAATATTTACAAACAGAATGTTCAACTCAGTTGGATAGAACTGATTAAATAAAAGAATTTTTTTTTTTTTTTTTATAATTTTAAATACCGCGCGTAAATTGTAAATTGTAATAATTTAAAATAAACAAAAAACAAATATAAATTGACGCCTTTATGTTTAATCATAAAATCCTCTCAATTGCAAGAACAAAAATGAATAAATAAAAAAAATAAAATTTTTTAAATAATACAGTTTTAATAATAATAAATAAAAAGTCTTCTAGAGTTGTGACGAGTTGACTTGATAAAATTTTACGTTGCAAATAATTGTCACGATAAAAAAAAACTTGGCTCATTGCAATTCTAGTCTTCCTCGATATCACCAAATGATGTAAAGCTCTAATTCATCGTTAATAAAATAATATAAAAATTTAAAAAAATAAATTAAATATAGTTTATCATCATGGTAATTGTAAAATCAAATTGTGATTTTATAATTATTAATTGCGCACTTCCAACAAAAGCATATTGTAATAAATATTATTTTAATGATTTATGAGCAAATAGACCTTGTCAACGTGGTACTTGTCGCCATCTGGCTTTTATTCGCGAGACACAGTTTTGTAATAAAACTAAATAACAAAAAACAAACAAAAAAAAAAAAATAAACTTATTTAAGAAAAAAAAAAATATTTAATTATAGTGTAAAATGAACACTTGTGTGAGGGTGATGATAATTTTTTTTTTTTTTATTATAAAATCAAATTTAATTTACGAATGTCTGCGTGTGAATTTTTTATTTGTCAAATTTCAAAATCGAAAAGAAAAAAAGCTATTAAAATTCAATGGAAATTTTAATTTTATTAGTTTTTTTTTTTAATCAATAAATTGTATAACAGAGCTGCGAGTCTGGCATTTACCAATATCGTTTTTTTTTTTTAAATGAAATTATTATTTAAGACATTATGGTATAAGCGGTGCATGAAAAAATAAATAATAATTGTACGTAATAATTTTAAAATAATTTCAATCATGGCTTCTTAATTTTTGCGCCGCTCAAGTTGTTCAATGTATAGAAAAAAGAAAAAAAGTAATAATAATCTTCGAAAAACCAATAAAAAAAATGGAAATAGATTTTTTTTTAATTGTTTAATACCCTGCATTATTAATTTAATTATTATTTAATTAAAAAAATGACATTACAATTGTGGGTAAATTTATTTGTGTGAATGATTATTGTTTGACTTTAAACATTGCAAATAAATTATTATGCACAATGTGTGTAAAGTTATAAACAAATATAAAATTATTATTGTTTTTTTTTTTTAATAAAAAATAATATAATGTAAACACAAGGAGGATTTATAAATAACAAAAACAAAAACTCATTAAAACATTCAACAAATCCAAAGATATTTTCAAATTTTTTTTGTCTCTTTTTTTCAAATTGTTTATAAAAAATAAACAGCTGATTTTTATTTAAAATAAATAAACAATTTAATTAATTGTTTTATTAAATAGTTTATTGTTTTTTTATTTTTATTTTAATTATCCATCATCCTCGATTTAAATTGAAATTAACAAAAATTAATTGGTACTTTTTACACGTGTCTGCTTCAAAATAGTACCTTGACAATGATAAAAAAAAAAAAAAAAAAAACAATGGCATCCTTAAAAAATGCAATAAACAAATTAAGGAAATAATGCTTAAATTAAACAAGACCAAAAATTAATTAACATAGCATCCATTAAAACACATTCACGAAAAAATTAAATTAATTTTTTTCTTCATTTTTTATTTCGATTTTTCATTTTTTTTTTTTTTTCGATCAATTATCAATTTTAATAACCAGTGATTTTTGTATACCACTATACAACAGGGTAAACGATACAAAAAAAAAAAAAAAAAAAAATGTAAAACATAAATAATTTGATGTCCTGTTCAAAAGAAAAAATTACCTAAAGAAAAAAAAAAAAAAAAATGTAAAATAGTTAAAAATTAGTATAGTAAAAAAATAAATAAAATAAATAAACAATAAACAATTATTTATTAAATTTGAAATTTTATTATTTATGATAATAATTTTATGATTATCAATATGATTTTGATTATTGTTTCGAACAATAAATTGAATCAAATAATTTAAGATCGTCAGAATTAATTTTAACACTTGACAAGCTTTCTGACAATACTTCCACAAGACCTGATGGATCTAAATTTTCAATAATATCACCAGGTGTTTGCTGATGCTCTTCAAAATTATTATTCACATTAATTAGTTGAGCACAATTATTATTTTTAATTCCCAATGATTTTAAAACTAGCTTATTATCATTACCACTAATATTGTCAACAAAATTGCTCATTGAATTTGCTTTTGTTGTCTTTGATAGTTCATTATAATTTTGGGTGTTGATTGTTTCAGTATTAATTTGTGATAAATCATCAATAGCAACAGCTGGATAAGCTGTATTAACACCAGCATGTTGTGGACAATTAATACAAGTGCAATATTCAAATGAATTTTCATCAAAAAAGTTTGAGCTGTTACCCAATGCATTTCTTTTTCTTTTTCTTATCTCAGTTGTTTCTATGTCTAAAAATAATTTATTAAAATATTAAATCATCATGTTACATTATGTTTCAATTAATAATTAAAATTTTACAAAATATTATTTCTATATATGTTTACCTGGAACAAATTTAATTTCGTGAAATTCACTGTTGGCTTTATTTGATCGACGATAAAGTTGTATAAAAATTGTAACTGGTTCTTTAATATTCAAATTTGAATACGCTGGTGTTTTCAATGTAATTGCTCTCTAAATAATAATTTATAAATTATTTTCTAATGATATTAAACATAAATTTATGATTTATTTACCTGATAATGAATATCTTCTGGTTCAAATATACCTGGTGCTTTCCAAATGACATCATCTTCATCATTCAATTGATAAAACCAAACTTCAATATCGGTTTTATATATTTTTTCAGTTAAAATAATTATTTTTTGTCCACCACTTGCTGGTACACTGTCATGGCTAACAGAACAAATGGTCATTCCATTATTAGCAGTTTCTAAAACAAAAAAAAAAAACAAATTAACACTATTTAAATGTATAATAATTTTATAATTGTTAATTAATATAATTACTTGAATCATAGATTATTTCTGTAACAGCTGTTTCAATTGGTACAACAGTATTTATCATTGGAACTTTGACAAATGCTTGAATAGCCAAACGAACTGCTGATAAATCAAATGACGATGAACTGTAATATGCACAATCAAATCCAGCTGTAAATAAATTTAATAATAACATTAAACATTGTTTTAATTGATTGATAATAAAAATTTATATAATTAATAATGCATTTACCATTACATGGATCATGTCCCATCAACATTTTTGCTCTGATGAATTGATCTACTTCATTTTTTTTGCATGATTGAATACCAATTTTTTTAAATTCCATAACTGGATTATCTGGTGTTAAATTAAAATAAACAATGCCATTTACACACTCAATATTTTTTACATTATTATCTTTAAATCGTAAACCATGAGAATGTATATGATATGGATCATTTTTACTAACACATGATACTGAAACTCTTGCTGGACCTTGTAAATTATGAATCTATAAATTAAATTTAAAATTATTTATTTATAGAAAGAAAAAATAGACGAATTTATTATTGAGTTGAAAATTAAATTATTTACTTTTATTTTAAAATATGTTTTTGTTGTTTTTGTTGAACTTCTACCCAACAATGTTTCTGTACGATTTTCACCAGTATATCGAAAACGAGTTGCGGATGCTGGCTGTTCGACAATTTCAATGAAAGGTGTATTATAAAAACTCATTTTTTAATTTAATTAAAAGTATTTAAAAAATAATATTTTGCAGAAAATTAACAAGTGCTGTCAAGCCAACTGATGGAACACAACTAAACACGGCATAAAACTTGAGAAAATTATTTTCAAAAGCTTAGAAAAAACATGTGTGAATAAATAGCGTGGGAAAGTAACGAAAATATGCGAAGAAAAAAATGAAAGTCATCATATTTTATTCGTGGAAATAGACAATGACATTTTTAAAAACCCTTTGAGTATTTTATTTTGTTAAATATTATTGTTATTACTAATATTAATTTTTATAAAAAAAAAAAACATGAAATAAAGTAAAAAAAAATTTTATAATAATTGTTAGATATTTTATTTATAAATTAATGTTTAAAAATAGTTTTAAATTTTATAATAAAAAATTTGTTGAGACTTAAATTTCCAGAAATTAGCATATAAATTTAATAAATAATTGTACAATTACGTCAATCATCAGTTTCATGTTGATGGGCAGCATCAACAGTTTGCTACAACAACAAAAAAAATATATTATCAAAAATTTATCTTTTTTTTTGTATAAATAATATAAAACATTATATAAAAAATTTATAACAATTTTTTTTTTTTTTAACATGAAAGTACTTACTAATTTTAATTGGAATTTTGTAATCTCCGTAGACTATTTAGAGTTTCATCATTATCATATTTAATTCTCTTGCGTTTTAAATAATCAGGGTCATCTACGAATTAATTTAAAAATAAAAATAAAAGTTTAAATAAATCACAAAATTAAATAACAGCTCATTATTAAACAAAACAAAAAGAAAAAAAAAAGTCTGAAATTAAAAATAGAATAATTAACAATTTTATAAATTACTAGAAAAATCATACAATCAACAATTTCAACAATAAAAACAACACAATATTCCACACACTAAAAAACAATAATTAAAAAAAAATAACAATAATAATTTGAGCTGTTCGATTTTAATGTAATATTATTATTTGGGATAATTGATGAATCAATTGGTATTGCTTTTTTCGGTATATAAGAATTTTCATGAATTGTTTGTTTTTTTTGATGACCAAAATAAGGGCCTACCTGCACCAATCTGTATCATTTCAAATGGTCTTGGTTCACCAACTGCACCATCAGATGGTCGACGAAGTTGAACAAATACTTTGACAGCTTTATCATCTGGATTTAAATCATATTTTGGTGTTTTCAATATTATTGTAACCTTTGAAATAAATAAAAAATAAAAACATTATTTATAAATGTAATTATTGCTAACGATAAATTAAAATTTTAGTAACCTTTTTGTGTATATAGATATCTTCAACGACAGCATTTTTATCCCATATTATTTCATTATTTTTTTCTCCATAAAATCTAACTTGGATATCATTTTCCCATACTCTTTCACATAATAATACGACAGTTTTACTACCAGCAGCTGATGCACAACAAGGCTCTACTCTATGGATACGAAGAGATGACAATGTCTCTAAAAAATACACAAATATTAATAACAAATAAAAATTTGCAATTAATTAATTATAATATACTAACTTTCATCAAAAATTGGTTCACTAACAATTGGCTCAAGTCGAAATTTAAATTCGTCTTTTTCATTTGGAAGATAAACTTCAAAACAAAGTCTAACAACATTTAATGCATATGATCGATTTGCATGTGAAAAACCAGCTTTAAAATATAAATGAATAACAATTAAATAATTAATAAAAAGAAAAATAATTTAAAAATATATATAAAATACCTCTAAATGGATCAATACGTAATTCTTTTCTTGTTTCCAATGAAGTTTTAATTTCATTTTTTTTAACACACTGTATTCCCAAATTTGGAAAGAGCACATCCGTATTATCGGTTAGAGTTATTTTAAAATGACAAACACCTTCTTTGCATTTGTTTCCAACAAGATTATGAGGATGTGCTCTGTATTTATCATTATATGAATCTTTTGTAACTAATGATGCAAAAACAAATGCTGGTCCAACATAATCAATTACCTATTTAATTAAAATTAAAAAACATTAATTTATTAAAATATTATATAATATAATAATAAATAAATAATTAACATACTCGAATTGTTGGAAGTGTTTTATTTTCAGGTGTGCTGTTGCGTCCTGGTATACTACTAGCAGATCTTCTACTTTCACATTCAAGTTTATATCTAAATCTCACTGTTTTAGCAGGTTGTTCAGGTATAACAATATGTGGAAATAATTGTTGTTGTTGTTGTTGTTGTTGTTGAAAGAAATTTTGGACCTGTTGTAATTGTAGATTCTCAAGCTGTTGTTGTTGTTGTTGTTGTTGTTGTTGTTGCTCTTGTTGTTGTTGTTGATTCGCATCAAAATCTGCCACTTAAAATAATAAATATATAAAGACAAAATAATGCATTAATTTTATTTATTAATAAATAATAATAAATCAATAAATTTTTCACTTACAAAGTTCTTCTAGTACATTTTCATCCAAATAATCATCAAGTTCGTCCATTTTATAATTTTTTTTAATTCAATTTTTAGTTATAATTTATTGACCTAAAAAAAAAAAATGTATTTTAGTTTATTTTAAAATATTAGTTTATTTATTTATTTTTTTTTGTGTACCAAAATTTTTTTTTTTTTAATTTAGGTCAGATAAAAAATGAAGGGATTATACTGAAGTGAATATACTGATAATAGAAGTGATATAAAAATGAAGTGATTATACTGATTTATATATTTTGTTTTTACCCAATTTTTATTCAAATATATTTTATATCTGTTCACGATTACCACAAATGATGAAAAAAAAATATGAAAATTATATTTCGTAATAACTAATTTAAAATAAAACAAAAATAGAATTTTTATCAATAAAAATTATCATTACCCTGAACAATATTTTCAACAAAATATAATTTACAAAAAAAAATATCAACTTGGTATTTAATTGAGGGTCCGGATTCTATAACACGCTGAGCGCTCGGAGGCCTATAAAACGTTGCGTTGCTCAGGTTAAATTAACGAAAATTTCAAAATAATTTAAAAAAAAAAAAATACCTTCATGTGAAGAATCAAAAACGACATATTTTTTTTCATCACCAAGTATTTTTTTGTTCTTCAATCTTCACTTCATAACGATCAGTTCCCAAGCATCGTTAAAAGCCAAACTAAAATATATACATATATTATTATTTTTTAAGTTACAACACTAATCACTGTTTTAACAGAAAAAAATATAAGAAAAAATATAAAGCTTGTGTTTACATAGAAATTAATTGAGATTAATTATAAAAAATATATTTATCAATAAAATACGTATATTTATAATTTATTATTAATTATTATTATGTAATTTATTTATAAACAAACAATTTTTTTATTTAAATTAAAATAAAAGACTGAAAAAGAATAAGATAAAACGATTATCAATGAAAGACACACACCGGATGACTCGCGAGCATGAAATAACATGAAATAAAATGTTGGTCATTTTAATTCAATGATAATTTTTTTTATGCTTCCCCTACTTTTATCCTAAAATGGGTTTTTTAATTTTATCTATGCATATGAAATTTTTTTATTTGAACTTTGACAGTTGCTTATCATACGTGAAATAATAACAAAAATAGACAGGCCATATAACTGTAAGAAAATAAAACAAAAAAATATTTATAAAAATTTTTATATATTTTATTTATAAATTAATAATTAAAAACAATTTTAAATTTTACAATAAAAAAAAAAGATCTACATAATATCAACGTAATAAATTAAAAATTCTTAAAATTATTGAGCAATTTTATTGAGACTTGAATTTTTATTAATTAGTAATATAAATTTAATAAATAATTTATTGTTGTAATTGTTGTACAATTCGGTCAATAGATTCATTAATATTTTCATCTTGATGAGCAGCATCAACAGCTTGCTACAACAACAAACAAAAAAAATTTTAAATGATTGAATTTAAAAAAATTACATGATGATATTAATTTTAAATTACATTGATATCAGTAGATATTGATAGGGTAGCTAGTGTAGTTGCTGATAAGTTGTCTATTAAAAGATCATCAACGTCAATATTCCTCAAACTGTCAGATAATTGATTTGTATTTTCTTGAGGTTCCACATGGGGTATGTTATATTGTTGGGTTGGAGAATTTATTGTTAATAAATCAGGAAGTTGTTGATTCAAGCCAGTATTTGGATGAAGAAATTGTTGCTGAACACTTGAATGTTCAACTTGTTGATGATATTGAGGAGACATATTGTAGTGCATTGGTTCCATTGGTGATGGAGTTCTACGTGGTGAAAGTATCACTCGACTAAAAAATAAAATAAATAAATAATTTATTGGTCAATTGATTGGAGTAAAAATAAAAAAAGTGTTGAGTATTTTTTTTTCAAGTAGATGTAATAATTGTTGTTACTTTGGATTTGGTGATTGATTTGGAGATATACTAGTTGCTTCAAGAGGTGATGGAACTCCAATTGATGTTGAACATCCTGGCTGATTCCATTGGGAACATCTTGGCTGATTCCATTGTGAACCTCCTGGTTGATTCCATTGTGAACCTCCTGGCTGATTCCATTGGCCTGGTTGATTTTGTCCCATCAACAATTCAACTGGTTCTGGTTTTATCACATTTGATGGGCACATCATTTTTGTACCTCCTTTGTTTGAAAAAAATAAAAATTATTATTTATTTATTTATTACTTTAAATTAAAAAAATGAAATACAAATGTTAAATGAAAATTCAAACAAGCAGTTAGTGCAAGCAAGTATAATATTAATTTAAAAATGAAAATAAAAAAACCCAAATTAATTAAACAAAAAAAAAACAAAACGAAATATCGTACCTGTTTTTTTTTCTATTCTAATGAATGTTTTTTTTTTTTTTCTGAAAATGATTAATGGTAAATGATGCTTGACAAATAATTATACATATATTTTTATATTTTTCAAAAAATTAACATCAAAGTTTTATACAATATTCTGATATAAAACAAGAAAAAAAAATTGATTTAAAAATTCATCAATGTAATGTTATAAAAAAAAAAAAAAGAAACAACTGACTTAATATTTAAAAAAGTCTTGTTTTATAATTAACAATATATGAAATTTGAAAAAAAAAATATAAATCACATTGTCAATTAAATTTTCGATGATAAAAAATGATAAGAATGATAATATATTTACAAATATTGATAATATGTATTTTTGAAATTTTAATTAATTTTAACAATATGATTATTTTATTTGTTAGTATTATTGATGATTATTATTTATAATTACTATTAACCATAGCCCAAATACGAAAAGCAACAATTCTTCTTCTTTTTCTCATACATAATTAACAATATATAAAAAATTTATAACAATTTTTTTTTAACATGAAAATACTCACTATTTTCATTAGAATTTTGTAATTCATGTAGACAATTTGTCGTTTGATCGTTAGAATATCTAGTTCTCTTGCGTTTTAAATAATCAGGGTCATCTACGAATTAATTTAAAAAATAAAAATTTAAATAAATCATAAAATTAAATAACAGCTCATCATCAAACAAAACAAAAAGAAAAAAAAAAAAGTCTGAAATTAAAAATAAAATAATTAACAATTTTATAATCGACTAGAAAAATCATACAACCAACAATTTCAACAATAAAAACAACACAATATTCCACACACTAGAAAAAAAGCAATAAAAAAAAATAAATAATAACAATAGCTTGAGCTGTTAATTTTGTTTTCCATCAGTTAATATTTTTCCACCTTCAACTGGACTATAATAAAATGACATTTCATCAAATTCTGATGTTGTAGCATGTGGTGCCATAGCTGTATAAAGTGCATAATGTTCAGCTTCAGTTAAATCAAACCCATATGGTGGTGATTCATCACCTTTTAAATCACATGATCTACTTGGCAAAGCACCACCATTTAAACTTGTTCTATTTAATTTATTATTTGTACTACTATTATCTGTAAAATCTTGTAAACTATTACGCAATGATGATGATGTTGTATTAATTTTATCATTTGTTATTTTATCATTACTTAATTTTTTAACTTTTTTAGAAAATAGCTTTGATAGTAATCCTTGTTTTGGCTTTAATAATGTACCAGGTAATAATGGTAAATTTTTATTTGGTGCATTAACAGTTGTAAATGATGATGTTCTTGGTAACACAGGCATTGATGACATTTTTTTACTTCTTTTTGGTGGTAATGGTGGTAATTTTTCATCATTTATATTCATTTCACTTCTTTTAGCTAGTAATGGCGGTGGTGGAGGTGGAGGTGGTGATAGTGATGATGATGACAATGTTTTTTCAATCATAACATCTTCATATCTTTTATCATCATCATACAATTCAATTGGATTTTTCATAGCTAATTGTAAACTTGTGTATGTTTGATTATCTAAAACATCAATTTCCATTGATTTATTATTATTTATTAATTTTGTTTTTATTATTTTTTTATGTGTATCTTCATATATTTTATCAATTTCAGCAATTTCATTTAACTTGTCATTATTATTTTGCTCATCATCACCATTATTATTATCTATCAATTGTTGATTATTTTTTTCAATCCATTTACCAATTTCTGAATAATCAAACCATTTTTTTTCGTTATTTATCTCTTGAAATTTATTATTGTCATTGTTTATAATTACTGGCTCAATATTACTCTCTTGGCCATGAGATTTATCAGAATTATCAAGTGTATTATTAATTGATATATTTTTAGGAATAAAGCCATTTTTTTTATCTATATTATCATTATTTTTTGTATGTAAATTATAAAATGCACGTAATGCTGATATTTTACTACCTGACATGTCAATATTATTACTATTTTCGTTGTTGTTGATGTTGTTGTTTTTGTTGTTGTGTTTATCAGTAATAACATCATTATTATTTGGGATTATTGATGAATCAATTGGTATTGCTTTTTTAGGTATATAAGAATTTTCATTAATTGTTTTTTGTAATGACCAAAATAAGGGCCTACCTGCACCAATTGGTATCATTTCGAATGGTCTTGGTTCACCAACTGCACCATCAGATGGTCGACGAAGTTGAACAAATACTTTGACAGCTTTATCATCTGGATTTAAATCATATTTTGGTGTTTTGAATGTTATTGCAACCTTTGAAATAAATAAAAAAATATTATTTATAAATTTAATTACTATTTAAGAATAAAAATAAATTAAAATTTTATTAACCTGTTTGTGAACATCATTTGTTGTAAATTCAGCATTTTTTTCCCATATTACTTCATCATTTATTTTTTGAAAAAATCTAACTTGTATATCATCTTTTAATACTTTTTCACAAAGTAATATCACAGATGTACCACCAGCAGCTGATGCACAACAATGACTTAATCTACAAATAACAAGATCAGACATTGCCTCTGAAAAATATACAATATATTATTAACAAATAAACATTTTTAATAATCATATTATTTAATTAAATAAATACAAACTTTTATCATAAATTGGATCACTAACAATTGGCTCAAGACGAATTTTAAATTCGTCTTTTTCATTTGGAAGATAAACTTCAAAACAAAGTCTAACAACATTTAATTCAATTGGTTGATTTTTATGTGAAAAACCAGCTATATAAAAAAAAATAATAACAATTAATTAATTAATAAAATGAAAAATAATTTAATATATAAAAATACCTTTAAATGGATCAACACGTATTTCTTTTCTTGTTTTAAATGAAGTACCAATTTCTTTTTTTTTAACACACTGAATTCCCAAATTTGAAAATGACACTTCCATATTATTATTTGGTGATATTTTAACATGACAAACACCACGTTCTTCAATGCATCCTTTTCCAACAAGATTATGAGGATGTGCTCTGTATTTACCACTATATGAATCTTTGGTAACTAATGATACAACAACAACTGCTCGTCCAACATAACCAATCACCTATTCAATTTAAAAAAAACATTAATTTATTAACATTATATAATAAATAAATAATCATTCAACATACTCTAATTGTTGGATATGTTTTATTTTCAGGTGTACTGTTGACTCCTGGTATACTACCAGCAGATCTTCCTTCACATTTGTATCTGAATCTTATTGCTTTGCTTGCTGGTTGTTCAACAATAAAAGTATATGGTAACATTTGTTGCTGTTGTGGTTGTTGTTGTTGGAGATAGTGCTGAATCTGTTGTAATTTTTGTTGCTGTTCTTGTTGCTGTTGTTGTTGTTGCTGATGATGATGATGATCATTGTGTCCATTAAAATCAACATCTGCATCAAGAACTGCCACTTTAAATAAAAATACCATTTAAAAACAAATCAATACATTAATTTTATTTGTTAATAAACTATTTAATTTTTTACTTACAAACGTCATTTAGCACATCCATATTATCACTATTATTTTCATTCATAAATTGGTCCATTTTTTAATTTTTTTAATTCAATTTTTAGTTATAATTTATTGACCTATAAAAAAATAAAAATTGTGTGTTTTAGTTTATTTTAAAATATTAGTTTTTTTTTTTGTGTAAATTGATATTAAATATTTTTAAATGAGTAAAAATATTAAAAATATTAAAATAGATTTTAGATTATTGTTAATTAATTAATATATATATTTTTGTACCATAAAATTTAAGTGTACCAAGTGTTTTTTTTTTTGGGGAATTGGTAGCAAGTAAATTCAAGTAAGATAAAAACGAAAGTGAACGAATATATACTGATTCAATCATTATTATTTTTGGACACAGACTCTGTCCGGATTTCATGTTGCTATAATTAAACATAATCTTAGGGACAATGTGAGATGTTTAATACACATATATAAATATATTAAACACTTGCCTTTTGGTACTCCAAAATAATCGCAAACATATTTTGTTTTTCCCCCAATTTTTATTCAAATATATTTCGTATTTTCATGTCACAAAAGTCAGTACACAATTACCACAAATAATATAAAAAAAAAAAAAATATATAAAAATTATATTTCGTAATTACTTAAACTAATTAAAAAAATAAAAATATAATTTTTATCAGTAATATTTATAACAAAATATTATTTACAAAAAAAAATCATCAACTTGGTTTTTTTTTTTTTATTTTTTTTTTTATTTATTTTTATCACTAAGTATTTTTTTCGTCAATCTTCACTTATTGATAACGATCAGTTCCCAAGCATCGTTAAAAACCAAACTAAAATATATATATATTTTTTTTTATAAATTATTATTATTTTTTAAGTTACAACACTAATCACTGTTTTAACAAAAAAAAAAAAATATAAAAAAAAAATTATAAAACTTGTGTTTACATAAAAATTAATTGATATTAATTATAAAAAATATATTTATAAATAAAATACGTATATTTATAAATAATATAACAATAGTAGTTATGTAATTTATTAATAAACAAATGATTTTTTTATTTAAATTGAAATAAACAACTGGAGAAATAATAAAAAAAACTGTTGGCAACACACAAGTATTCATTCGGATGACTCGCGAGCATAAAATAACACGAAACAAAATGTTCGTAACTTTATCTCAATCATAATGATAATTTTTTTATATTTTTTTATATATTTTCCCCACCTATTTTAAATCATGCTAGTTTGACCAACACGTTACATTCTACACATGCGCACTTATTATTTCCTCTCACTTTTATTTAAAACTTCCAACAAGACTGAACAACACAGAGAGAATAAAAATTTTTTTTTTAAATTATATTATATTAATTATAATTAAAGTATTAATAAAAAAATTAAAAGCTATCAATTAAAGGAAGCACGAAGAAAGGAAGGAAGTAAATGATAACAAATTTTTCATTTTAAAATGAAATTTGTGCAAAAATTTTTAATTATTACATCCTGTTTTTTTATTATCATTTGAAGATTAATTTTTTTTACGTACATTTGGGTTTTATTATTCAGAATTATTATTTTTTTCCTTTTATTATGTAATGGATGTTATTATTATTATTATTATTATTATTATACTTTTACTATGCTCAGTGGAGAAGCATCAAACGACCTTGAAACTGATTTTTGTATTAACGTATTAACGTGAGTGCAAGAAAAAAAAAAAATAATATTGTCATATTTTCTGTTATTTAGTTAATGAAAATGTAAAAAAAAAAATTCATTCATTATTTTTTTTATAAAATATAAACTAATTTATTTTAAAAAAAATTTTTTTTCTATTTTTTATTAATTTGTAAATTTTTTTTTTTTATATTGCTTCATGCTTTGATTAATTCCAGGTATTTTAAATGACGTCAATTGAAATTTCACTTCGAAGAAATAATTTCTTAAAATGTCCCTGAATATTATCAAATTATTCAAAATTGAATTTAAAATAAATTCAAAACAGGATTTTAAAATATATGTGTATATTTTTGTTTTAAAAAATCGTCAATTATTTTTTTTTTTTATTTTTTGTTACCATAGTAAATAAATAATAATTAATTTGATGTACAAGCTCGAATTTTTGTGTCTTTAATTGATTTAAAAATGCCACAATCATCATGTGCTGCATCGAAAACTCAAATTAAAAATACTAATCAAAAAAAAGTAAATAAATTAACACAAAATGTTGATAAAAAATTATCGAATAATATCAATCAACGTGTGCCAATTACACCATCAAAAAAACAAGGATTAATAAACTATCGTATAAATGGAAAGCAAATATTTAAATGTCCAAATAAAAATGAAAAAATTCATGATAATCTTAAACCTTGTTCAACATTTTCTTCAGCTTGTCGTAAAAGTCAATCATTAGTTAATTTATCACCGCAAAAAATTGATCAAAGGTATAACATATTATTTATACAAATTAATAAAATTATCACTAAAATTTTAACTAACTTATTTTAAATACTTGAACCAAGTGTTTATTTTAAAAATAGAAATTTATCATACAACCACATGGATAAAATCAGACAAGAATAACCACGAGGGGGGTCAAAATAATTGTCATTTATCTTGTCAAAAAAAAAATACTTAAATTCAACATCAAAGCCTTTTTTTTTTGTTATAAAAATAAAATATTTCTCGCAATTTTCTTTGTAAATTAAATGGATATTTAACAAAATATATAAATAAAATATAAACAAAGTAAATTTTAATGAAAAAAAAAGCTAGAAAGTTTGCCAAGGATTTTTTTTATTGATTAGCAAACAAGTAGTTTAGTGAATTTAATTATTCGTGACAAATAATTATTACAATTATCTTGACCTGGTGAACATAAATTTAATCCTTGATTTATTTATTGAATGTATTTTTTTTGTTTGATAATAGATCAGAGGATGCAACAAGTTTGATGGAAATTGATCAATTGATGGATAAAAAAATTGTTAAAATAAATGATGATAAAAATGCTGCTGGTATTGTTTCACATGCACTTGTTGTTAATGCATGGAGACGAAGACGTCAAGAAGCTGTTGAATTAAATAATACAATTGTTAAACTTAGCCAACAAGTTGATCATTTACAATTACAAATTATTGTGCTAAGACGACTTCTTGAAAATGAAAATAATCGTATTGGTAAAATTAATTTCGATGTTCATCATACTAAACAACAACTTGAATTAATAACTAAAGAAAAAGACATTGTTATTCAAGTAATTATTTAAACAATTAATTAATTTATCCTAATTTTTATATAAAATAATTATTTATTTATTTAATAACAAATTAAATTGGCTTTTTAATTTTTTTTTTTTAATCGAAATTTTATTTGTGTTACTATTTATTTGTAGGAAAAAAAAAAATTAGAAAATGATATTGATAATTTGCATAAACAATATCATGAAAAAGATGTTTATATGGAAAATTTAAAAAATGAATTATTTACTGTTAAAAGTCAGCTTGATGATGTTGATAACCAGGTGACAAAAGAACGTGAGAAATTACACAAATTACAGGATGATAAAAAAAATTTATTGGAAAAGGTATTTAAATTTTATTTTAATATTTGTTTATTGATATTTTAAGATTTTATTATATTGATTCATCATTAGTCACCTGTGCTAAATTAATGTTGATAAATAAAATTTAAAAAAAAAAATCTATTGCAAAATTTCCGGGAAATGATTAATTAAAACTATTGACATTGTTTTTTTTAAATTGAAAAAAAAAAACAATTGATATTTTAATATTTGTGTTGTTTTGTGGAAAAATAAAAAATATTATTTTAAATTTAGTTATATTATTGTGTGAATCACTTTGAACGTTTCGTATTAAAAATAGAAAGGTCAAAGATCTTTGAGTCAATTTTTTTTGATAATATTTCTTACATTTACCACAAATTTTTGTTTTAAAAAAAAAATAAATGTTAAATTAAATTTTAGATAGCAACAAGTGAATTGCTATCGAAAGAATATGAAGAAAAAATTGAAGGCTTGAATAAAATAATTGATGAGATGAAAGAGAAATTAGATAATCAAATGAAAATTATTGATAATAATCAAGATGAAAAACAAAAATTATCAAGGTAATTTGAATATATTTAAAAAAAAAAATGAATAAATGGTTTTATATAATTAAAATTAAAATTTTTTTATTAAAGAGAATTGAAAGTATTACAAATTGATAAAACAAAATTAGAAAATGATTTTTCAACGAGTGAAAAAATTGGAAAAGCTTTGAGTCTGCGTGCTGATAATTTAGAAGTTCAACTGGCTGATCGTGAAGCTGCACTTAGAAGAATCGAAACAGCATTTAATTTACAACTGTAAGATTTAAAATATACGTAATCATGTGTTAATTAATTTCAAATAAATTTTATATATTTTTTTATAATTAACAGAATTGAAATTAATGATTTTCGAGAACGTTTATCACGTCAAAGCCAAGAAAGTAGATGGAGCAGCAAAGTTTTACAAATTGCTGGAAGTGTTGTTTGGGCACCACGTGCCATCTTCAGAACTTTATCATTTTTATCACCCGGTGGGTTATCACCAAATCCATAAAATTCATTATACATTGAATATATTACTTAATTTAAATAAAAACTTCCTCATTTATTTTCTTCAACCAAATAATATTTATCAAAAAATATAATTTATTTATTTTCTAAATAATAAAGTTGATTAAAATTATTTATCATTTTTATTTTGATGATTTATCATTTATTTTTATTTTTTATTTGAATTATATGTCATTGTATTTGTTAATAACCTTTTTGTTTTTTTTTTTTATTTCGAATGCATTTTAGTTGTACATGTTTAATAATTCTCAAAAATAAAAAAAGATAACAAATTAGAATAATGGTTATAGAGATTTATTATTTACGCATACATTGTTATTCATAATTTTATTACTATATTTTTATCAAATCAAATACATTGAAAAAAAATTTGAATAGTAATTTACGTTCTTATTTTTCGTTGTTATTTACGTAATTAACAATAACAAATTATACTTGTGATTTTACGAAGTTATGAAAAATTTAATTATTACATAATACGATGAAATATTATTGATAGGATTTTCGCAATCTTCATTGGCTTTAACAATCATAAAAAATGTAATATCATTCGATCGTAGATTAAGTTCTTCAAGATCTGGACAATTTTTTATGAATTGAACAATACCATTAGCAGTGATATTTTTGCAACTATCTAAGTCCAAAAATATCAATCGTTTTAATCTGACAATAAATTCATCTGTTACACCATCAATACCACCAACAATTAATGTTTCTAATTTTTCTAAAGTCGTTAAAGTAAAGAGTGCTCTTTCACTAATGCAATTGCAATTATTTATATTTAAATATTTGAGATTTTTACATTTTTGAGCAATAACAATAATACTGCTATCTAGAATATCTTTAGCATCAGATAAATTCAAATATTCAAGATGTTGCAACTTTGATAACTCATCAAAAGCCAATACAGTATTTATCGTACAATTAGTCATTTCTAAATGTTTAAGTTTTTTACAATTATTTGAAATTATCATTATTGTTTCCCCACTGAGTTTAATTCCATCAGGTAATATTAAATATTCAAGATTTTTTAATTCTGTTAATTTTTGCAGTGCACTTTCAGCAACATTTTCATTGACATTTTCACACATTATTTTTAAGTATTTCAAATTATAACAATGTTTCAAAATATTTTTTGCTAAATCATCAGTTATTTCTGAATAAATCGTCATGTGTACCAAGTTCCCAAGGTTTTTCCAGTGAATTGAAGCTACAGGCGAATTCCAAGCATTAAACATCTCCAAATGTCTCAGTTTTTTGCATGTATTTAAAATACTATTGAAAAATCTTTGATGAGAGTCAAAAAAAACTAAACTATTCCTAATACTGACATGTTCCAAATTTACAAGTTTATCGAATAATATATTTTTTTTGTTTAAAACATCAGAATCTCGGAGATCAAGATGAACAAGTATTATTTTTTCAGATATATCTTCTATAATGTCATCTAGGCTGCAATTCCTCAAAGTCAAACTGTGAAGATTTGTGAATTTATTTAAATTCTAAAAAATAAAAATAATAAAAATTAATTTTTTATAATTATATTTAATTAATAGTAGTTAATTATTTTACTAGTAAAAATAAAAGTAACACTTACAAAAAAAACTGGTCTGTGATGTATTTTTCCAGTATAAATTAAATGAATTTCATTCATTGTCGCAGGAAGATAATTGATTGCTTCGGATTGAAAATTATCTATATATTCATTATTGAAACCGTAACATTCATTACGATAAACGTTTATCTTAATAGATTTCAATTTTTCCAGTCTTTTGAATGCAAGATAGTCATTGTCATCAAATTCTTTCTCTTCGTGATGTACAAATTCAAGACTTGTCAAGTTTTTACAGGATTTAACAACATATGGCATGATACTTGAACGGCAAACTTTTGATAGAGATAATTCATTTAAATAAATACCACACTTTCGTAGTACTCTTTCGACAAATGATTGTGTCAACAACCGATTTTTATTAAAATGATTAATTTTTTTGGTGCATTTGAATTTTTTAATGTCATACCATGCTAGTTTACAGGCCTCTTTCCATTTCAAACAAACTGTAATAAAAACAGAATAATTATTATGTTGCCATAAAAAGCTGTATGTAAATTTAAAATTTATTTTAATTATCATTACCTTTTTTCAAGACCATTCGTTCAGATATTGTCAGCTGCATGAATATTTTCGATAATGCATCATAATTCAGGATATCAATGGGATTTTTTTTCACTTCAACATTATCAGATGATTGTTGTTCCTCAAAACGACAGATTTTTTTTGCACTCATAATGAATAAATTCTAGAAATAAAAAATAATATAACTGTTAAAATTGTTGATTAAATATATCAAAACAATAATTATTAATCCAAAAACTAATCGAATATTTTAAAAGATGATTTAAATGATTAAATTATAAAAAATGCGTGTTTATACATGCATGCATTTGTATTTTAAATCAACACGTGTCTGATAATAATGATTGGCTTTCTTCAAAAGAAATCACAGTGAGATATGGTTTTATTTTCCTGATGATAATAATGTTATTAAATATTGGAAACATCCACTTCTTGATGTGATTGATAAATCATATATTTAATATATTCAATAATAATAAAAATAATTTTTTTTTAACAATGCGGCCACGTGAATATACCATAGGCAGCATGAAAAAGATTACAAAATATTAATCAATCAACAATTTTTTTATTTCAGCTACACAGAATCATTCGAGAAAATTATGAAATTAGTTGATTTAAATTATTATATTTGTTTAAAAAAAAATTTATATGTACCTTATTTTATTGATTTATCATATGTTGGAAGAAAGAAAAAAAATGACCAGCACTGCCGACGTTTCTAATACGAATTAATACGACTGCAAGAAACTGTCGTACTTGCCGGCTGCTATGCAGTTGGATTTGGTAAAGGTCGGTATACATTAAATTCAAAAGGTGGACGGGATACACCACGAAGGGAGCGTTCGATACAGTTCGATAGCTGGCCGAGGCCAAAAATTCGGCCAATTTCTCATTATGGTTTATTTCATATGTTTGTAGTGTCAGCACTGCTACATTATAATTTTGAATATTTAATTGGGATTTCCTCATAGCGAGTTTTCAATTTATCAAGTTGTCTTTCTGTTGGCCCAAGCCGAGGCCTTCGGCCAGCTATCGAACGCTCCCCTGGTCCCTGATATATGCTGATATACGTCATCAATCCCTATTCACCCTGCATTATATGTAATAAGAGCGAAAAAAATGATTATGAAGAGCGAAATTAATGATTTTCGGGAACGTTTGTAACGTCAAAGTCAAGAAAGTAAATGGAGCAGCAAAGTTTTACAAATTGCTGGAAGTGTTGTTTGGGCACCACGTGTTTTATCATTATTATTATCTAGTGGGTTATCACCAAATCCATAAAATTTAAATTCATTGCATAGGATTTTTTTTTTCATTAAATTGTCTAAGATCTAAGCTAGTTTAGAAAAAAAAATTATAATTTCTGAAATGGTCAGGTGATTTGTTTATCTATGATGGGGTTGAGCCATCCTCGTAGTTTTTTTTTTTATTAAATCGTCTAAGATCTAAGCTAGTTTAGGAAAAAAAATTACAAGGATGGCTCAACCCCATCATAGACAAAAAAAATAAATACAGTTAAAATCCACCCCCTACCCTCTTTTGACCTTTTCAAAAATTATAATTTTTTTTTCTCAATTAGCTTAGATCCTAAACAATTTAATGAAAAAAAAATTACGAGGATGGCTCAACCCCATCATAGACAAAAAAAATAAAAACCAGTAGTCGTCGTAGAATAGTATAAATCCACCCATACCTCTTTTTGACCATTTCAAAAATTCCCATTTTTTTTTCCTAACTAGCTTAGATCCTAAACAATTTAATGAAAAAAAAATTACGAGGATAGCTCAACCCCATCATAGTTAAAAAAAAATAAAAACAATTAAAATCCACCCCCTACCCCCTTTTGACCAGAATTGAAATTAATGATTTTCGTGAACGTTTATCACGTCAAAGCCAAGAAAGTAGATGGAGCAGCAAAGTTTTACAAATTGCTGGAAATGTTGTTTGGGCACCACGTGTTTTATCATTATTATTATCTAGCGGGTTATCACCAAATCCATAAAATTTAAATTCATTGCACATTAACTATATTACTAAATTTATGCAAAAACTTTCTCATTCATTTCCTTCAACCAAATAATAATTATCAAAAAATATGATTTATTTATTTTCTAAATAATAAAGTTGATTAAAATTATTTATCATTTTTATTTTGATGTTTTATCATTTATTTTTAATTTTTTTTTAATTATTTGTCAATGACTCATTGTATTTGTTAATGATTTTTTTATCTTTTTTTTTTTTTTTTTCAAACGCATTCTTATTGGTACATGTTTGATAATTTTCGAAAATAAAAAAAAAAACAAATTAAAATATTAAAATAAATAATACAAAGATTTATTATTTTCATCAATTGTTATTTATAATTTTTTATATTGTTTTTTAAAAAATAAATACAGCTAGAAATGCTTAAAGATATTTAGTTAATTTTTTTATTTTATTTTTATTCAATCAAATACATTGAAAATAATTTTAAAAAAAAATCAGTAATTTACATTCTTAAATTTAATAAAAAACTATACTAAATAATAAATTAATTAATTAACAATTAGAAATTATATTTTTAATTTTACAAAATTATTAAAAATCAATTATTCTCAAATACGATATAATATCACTGACAGGATTATCGTTATTTTGATTGGCCTCAACAATCATGAAAAATGTAATATGACTAGGTTCAAGATTAAGATGTTCAAAAACTGGACAATTTTTTATGAGTTGAAGAACACCATAATCAGTGATATTTTTGCAATTATGTAAGTCCAAAGATTTAAATCTTTTTAATCTGATAATAAATTCATCTGTTACACCATCAATACCACCAACATTTAATGTGTCTAATTTTTCTAAAATCGTTAAAGTCATGAGTGTTCTTTCGGTAATATCATTGCAATTATTTATATTTAAATATTTGAGATTTTTACATTGATAAGCAATAACAATAATACTGCTATTTGAAATACCTTTGGCATCAGATAAATTCAAATATTCAAGATGTTGCAACTTTAATGATTCATCAAGAATCCATTCAGGATTTATCGTACAATTGGTCATTTCTAAATGTTTAAGTTTGTTACAGTTATTTAAAATTCTCGTCATTGTTTCACCACGGAGTTTAAGTTCACTAGGTAACATTAAAAATTCAAGATTTTTTAATTTTGCCAATTTTTGCAATGCACTTTCAGCTAAACCTTCAATGGCATGTCTACATGTTATTTTCAAGTATTTTAAATTACAACAACGTTGTAAAATATTTATTGCGTCAAAAATACCTGAGCTGTTCATAATACTGACATGTTCCAAATTCACAAGTTTATTAAATAGAATATCTGTTTTTTTAGCCCAAGAATCTTGGAGATCAAGATTAACAAGTGTTATTGTTTTAGATATATCCTCAATAACTTTGTCTAATCTGCAATTCCTCAAAGTCAAACTGTGAAGATTTGTGAATTTATTTAGATTCTAAAAAAAAAAATAAATAATAAAAATTAATTTCATAGAATTAATTTAAAGTTGTTAATAATTATATTACTAGTTTAAAAAAAAAAAAATATGACTTACAAAACAAACTTTTCTGTGACGTATTATACGTTCACCATAAATTAAATGAATTTCATTAATTTTCACTGGAAGATTATTGATTGCATCAGTTTGAAAATGTGTAAGACCATTGAGCCTTTCAGATTCATCAACATGAATTTTAATAGATTTTAATTTATCTAGTCTTTCGAATGCAAGATACTCATTGCCATTGAAATTTGGTATTTCGGAAAATACAAATTCAAGACTTGTTAAATTTTTACAATGTTCAACAACATGTGGCATGATATTTGAGTTGCAAACTTTTGATAGAGATAATTCGTTTATATAAATACCACACTTTGTTAATACTTTTTCGACAAATGGTTGTGTCAACCAAGGATTGTTCTTAACGTTATCAATTTTTTCGGTACATTTGAATTTTTTAATGTCATACCAAGACAGTTTAGAAGCCTCTTCCCATTTGGAACAAACTATAACAAAAAAAAAATTGATTATTATATATTATAAAAAGCTGTATGTAAATTTAAAATTTATTTTAATTATTATCACCTTTTTCGATGACCATTCTGTCAGATATTGGTAGCTGCATGAATATTCTTGATAATGAATCATAATCCAGGATATCGATGGGACTTGTTTCCACTTCAACATTTTCAGATGGTTCTGCAAAACGACAGCACTTTATTGCACTCATAATGGATAAATTCTAGAAATAAAAAATAATATAATTGTTAAAATTGCTGATTAAATATATCGAAACAATAATGATTAATTTGAAAACTAATAAACTATTTTAAAAATATTTAATTCACTGATAAAATTTATTTAAAAAATGCATTTTTGTATTTTAAATCAACACGTGTTTGTCCATGATGCCTTGGTTCCTTTAAAAAAAATCACAGTTAGATATTGTTTTATTTTTCTGATGATAATAATGATAATAAATATTGATAATATCCACTTGTTGATGTAATTAATAAATCATTTATATAATATTCAATTTAATAATAAAAATATCATTTTTTAACAATAGCCTCGTGAATATATCATAAGCTACATAAAAATGATCACAAAATATTAATCAATCAACAATTTTTTTCTTGGCTACTCGGAAACTATCGAGAAAATTATGAAATTAGCTGATTTAAATTAATATTTGTTTATTAAAAAAATTATAAGTGTACTTTATTTTATTGTATTTTAGAGAAATCGAACCAGCACTGTCGACGTTAGTAAAACGAATGCAAAAAACTGCAACTCCTGCTATGCAGCTAGGTTTGGCAAAGGTACACTTAAGTCAAAAAAGTATTTGGCCAAGGTGCTTTTTTTTTTTTTCTTTTTTTGCATGTGGTAATAACTTTTTGGCTAAGAAAAATACCCCGTGTTGATGTATTATCTTGTATTGTCTGCCATCCTTTTTTCTACACGTGTTTTAGTATAACAAAAGAAATTATTTCGAATAGAAATTTAACATCATTGATAATATTCAATATGAAAAAAAAAAATTATCGAGGTAATAATTTGTATATTTAATATTATATATTTACAAAAAAAAATAATTGATTTTATATAATTAAAATTAAAATTTTTTTATTGAAGAAAATTAAAAGTATTACAAATTGATAAAACAAAATTAGAATATGATAATATTTTATATTTTTTTTTATAATTAACAGAATTGATATTAATGATTTTTATTTTAATGTTTTAATATTTATTTTTATTTTCTTTGGAATTATTTGTCATTGTATTTGTTAATGACCTTTTTATATTTTCTTTTTTTCAAATTCATTTTTTAGTTGTACATGTATTTGACATTTTTCGAAAATGAAAAAAAAAAAAAACTTTAATATTAAAATAAATATTAGAGAAATTTATTATTTACCTACATTGTTATTAATAATTTTTTTATATTGTTTTTTTAACAATTAATACAGCTAGAAATGTTTAATTATATTTAGTTAATTTTTTTATTTTATTTTTATTCAATCAAATACATTGAAAATAATTTTTATACAAATTAGTAATTTACATTCTTGAATTTAATAATACAATTTTACTAAATAATAATTAATCAATTATTACAAATTATATTTTGAATTTTACAAAATTATTAGAATTTAATTATTTCAGAATACGATATAATATTATTGATAGGGTTTTCGCTATATTGATTGGCTTCAACAATCATAGAAAATTGAATATTACAAGATCGAAGATTAAGATCTTTAAGATCTGGACAATTTTTTATGAGTTGAACAATACCATTATCAGTGATATTTTTGCAACTATGAAAGTCTAAAGATTCAAATCTTTTTAATCTGACAATAAATTTATCTGTTACATCCTCAATACCACCAACATTCAATGTCTTTAGTTTTTCTAAAATCGTTAGAGTTAAGAGTGCTCTTTCACTAATGCAATTGCAACTATTTATATTTAAATATTTAAGATTTTTGCATTTTTGAGCAATAACAATAATACTGCTATCTAAAATATTTTTAGCACCAGCTAAATTCAAATATTCAAGATGTTGCAACTTTGATAATTCATTAATGGTCGATACAGGATCTATCGTACAATTAATAATTTCTAAATGTTTAAATTTTTTCCAATTATTTGAAATCATCATCATCGTTTTACCACTGAGTTTAATTCCAGCAGGTAATATTAAACATTCAAGATTTTTTAATTCTGTCAATATTTGCAATGCACTGTCAGGTGAACTTCCCTTCAAATTTCCACACCTTATTTCCAAGTATTTTAAATTATAACAATGTTTTACAATATTCGTTGCTAAATTAGTAGTTACTTTTGAATGAATACTCATGTGTACCAAGTTCCCAAGGTTTTCCCAGTTTTCAATTAAAACTGGAGAAAAACAATAAGTATTAAAAATTTCCAAATATCTCAATTTTTTGCATGTATTTAAAATACTATTGACTAATTTTTGAATAAAGTTGTCAACTAATAAACTATTATTAATACTGACATGTTCCAAATTAACAAGTTTATCAAATACTATATTTGTTTTTTCAAAAACTCGAGAACCTTGGAGATCAATATTAACAAGTGTTGTTGTTTTAGATAAATCTTCAATAATGTCATCTAGGCTGCAACCTCTCAAAGTCAAACTGTGAAGATTTGTAAATTTTTTTAAATTCTAAAAAAAAAAAATAATATAAAATTAATTTTATCGAATTGTATATAATTAATAGTTGTTAATTATATTACTAGTAAAAAATAAAAGTAATGACTTACAAAAAAAACTTGTCTGAGATATTTTATATTTTCACCATAAATTAAATGAATTTCATTAATTGTCGATGGAAGATGATTGATTGCTCTCGATTGAAAATTCATACATTTACTGCTGGAATTGGAAGGTCCATCATTATTAACATGTATTTTAATAGATTTTAATTTTTCCAGTTCTTTGAGTGCAAGATAGTCATTGTCATTGAATTTTGGTGTCTCGGTAAGTACAAATTCAAGACTTGTTAAATTTTTACAATGTTTAACAACATATGGCATGATATTTGAGTTGCAAACTTTTGAAAGAGATAATTCATTTAGATGAAATCCACACTTTTTTAATACTTTTTTGACATATGATTGTGTCAATAAACGATTTTCATTAAACTGAACAATTCTTCTAGTACATTTGAATTTTTTAATGTCATACCAAGCTAGTTCACAGGCCTCTTTCCATTTGAGACAAACTATAACAAAAAAAATTATTATTATTATGTTGCCATAAAAAGCTGTATGTAAATTTAAAATTTATTTTAATTATTATTACCTCTTTCCATGACCATTCTTTCAGATATTGGCAGCTGCATGAATATTTTTGATAATGAATCATAATCCAGGATATTAATGGGATTTGTTTTCATTTCAACCTTATCGGATGGTTGTTGGTTCTCAAAACGACGGATTTTTTTTGCACTCATAATGAATAAATCTAGAAATAAAAAATAATATGATTGTCAAAACGATGATGATTAATTTAAAAAGTAATCAAATTTTTTAAAAGATGTATAATTATTAAATTATAAAAAATGCATATTATGATGAACTAGCCAAAGAGAGGAGCGACAGTTTTCATGTAAACCATGAACAGAGATATAATACTGTTCATGGTTTACATGAAAACTGTCGCTCCTCTCTTTGGCCTGGTACACGTGGTACACCACACACGTGTATTTGTTTTTCAAATCGCCACGTGCTCGTTAACAATGCCTTGTTTCCTTTAAAAAAATCACAGTAAATCATGGTTTTATTTTTCTGATGTTAATAATGTTATTAAATATTAAAAATATTCACTTCTTGATGTGATTGATAAATCATTTTTTAATATTTAATCTAATAATAAAAATATAATTTTTAACAGTGGCTACGTCAATATATCATAGATACTTACAAGATATCTTGACTTAACCATATTTCACTGTGATTTTTTTGAAGGAATAGCAAGCAGCATAAAAATGATTTCAAAATATTAATCAATCAACAATTTTTTTTCTCAGCTACACAGAATCATTCGAGAAAATTATGAAATTAGTTGATTTAAATTAATATTTGTTTATCAAAATAATTATACATGCAGTACCTTATTTTATTGTTTTATTGTATTTTGGAAAAAACGAAAGAACAAAATGACCAGCACCGCCGACGTTGACAATACGTATGCAAGAAACTGCAATGCCTGCCATGCAGTTGGATTCGGTAAAGGTTGGTCACATTGGAGTCCAAAGGTGGAAGGACTACGCTGATCAACCACTAATCAACGTCTCCAACCCAGGTTTACCCCTGTACATCCCTGTTTACAACTGTTGCTGTTTCACGTTAAATTTTAATTAAATTTTAGATATCAATAAGTGAATTGCTATCAAAAGAATATGAAGAAAAAATTGACGACTTGAATAAAATAATTGATGAGTTGAAAGAAAAATTAGATAATCAAATGAAAATCATATTGATAATATTCAAGATGAAAAACAAAAATTATCAAGGTAATTTATTTTATATTTAAAAAAAAAATAAATGATTTTATATAATTTGAATTAAAATTTTTTTATTAAAGAGAATTAAAAGTATTACAAATCGATAAAACAAAATTAGAAAATTATTAATAATTTATATACATTTATTTTTATTCAATCAAATACATTGAAAATAATTTTAAAAAAATCTAGTAATTTACATTCTTGAATTTAATAATAACTATACTATAAATAATAATAAATAAACAATTTTAATTAAATATTATATTTTTAATTATTTGCAAAGATATTAGAATTCAATGATTTTAAGAAACGATATAATATTATTAATAGGATTTCTGCTTTCATGATTGGCTTCAAGAATCATAGAAAATGTAATATCACTCAATCGAAGATTAAGATCTTCAAGATCTGGACAATTTTTTATGAGTTGAACAATACCATCATCGGTGATATTTTTGCAACTATGAAAGTTCAAAGATTTAAATCGTTTTAATCTGACAATAAATTCATCTGTTACACCATCAATACCACCAACATTTAATTTTTTTAATTTTTCTAAAAGTGTTTAGTAAACAAATTTAATTTTATTTGAGCATGCAATAGCATTTACTGAAATCTTTAGCATCAGATAAATTCAAATATTCAAGATGTTGCAATTTTGATATTTCATCGAGAGCCGATACAGTATTTATCGTACAATTAGTCATTTCTAAATGTTTAAGTTTTTTACAATTATTTGAAATTGTCATTATTGTTTCACCACTGAGTTTAAGTCCATCAGGTAATATTAAATATTCAAGATTTTTTAATTCTGTCAATTTTTGCAGTGCACTTTCAGCTAAGCCTTCATTGGCATTTCTACACGTTATTTTCAAGTAGCTCAAATTATGACAATGTTTCAAAATATTCATTGCTAAATCGTCAGTTATTTTTGAATGAATACTCATGTGTACCAAGTTCCCAAGGTTTTTCCAGTTATTAATTGAAGCTACAGGCGAATTCCAAGCATTAAACATCTCCAAATGTCTCAATTTTCTGCATGTATTTAAAATACAATTGAGTAATTTTTGATGAGAGTCAAAAATAACTAAACTATTCGTAATACAGACATGTTCCAAATTCACAAGTTTATCAAATAATATATTTTTTTTTTTTAAAACCCGAGCGTCTTTAAGATCAAGATAAACAAGTGTTTCTTTTTGAGATATATTTTTAATAACTTTATCCAATCTGCAATTCCTTAAAGTTAAACTGTGAAGATTTTTGAATTTCTTTAGATTCTAAAATATAAAAATAATAAAAATTACTTTTTTATAATTACATTTAATTAACAGTAGTTAATTATATTACTATTAAAAAAAAAATAGAAAAAATAATGACTTACAATGAGAACTGGTCTTGCATTTGTACTTTCACCATAAATTAGATGAATATCATTAATTGTGGATGGAAGACTATTGATTGCTTTAGATCGAAATTTTATAGAACTATTGGACTGGTAAAGTTCATTATGATTAACGTGTATTTTAATAGATTTTAATTTATCCAGTCTTTTCAGTGCAAGGTAGACATTTTCATTATATTCTGGCGTCTCATAAAATACAAATTCAAGACTTGTTAAATTTTTACAATATTTAACAACATCTGGCATGATACTTGAATGGCAAACTTCTGATAGAGATAATTCATTTAAATAAGTACCACACTTTGTTAACACTGTTTTGACAAATGATTGTGTCAACAAACGATTTTTATTAAAATGAACAATTCTATTGGTACATTTGAATTTTTTAATGTCATACCAAGCTAGTTTACAAGCCTCTTTCCATTTGCAACAAACTATAACAAAAAAAAAAAATAATTATTATGTTGCCATAAAAAGCTATGTAAATTTAAAATTTATTTTAATTATTATTACCTTTTTCCATGACCATTCTTTCAGATATTGTCAGCTGCATGAATATTTGTGATAATGAATCATAATCCAGGATATCGATGGGATTTTTTTTCTCTTCAACATTATCAGATGGTTGTTGTTCCTCGAAACGACGGATTTTTTTGGCACTCATAATGAATAAATTCTGTAAATAAAAAATAATATAATTGTCAAAATTGCTGATTAAATATATCAAAACAATAATGATTAATTTAAAAACTTATAAATTATGTGAAAAAATATTTAATTCAACGATAAAATTATTTAAAAAATGCATGTTTATATTTTAAATCAACACGTGTCTTGGTTCCTTTAAAAAAATCCCAGTGAAATATTGTTTTATTTTTCTGATGATAATAATGATATTAAAGATTGATAATATCTATTTCTTAATTTGATTGATAAATCGATTTAAAATTGATTTGAATTAATATTTGTTTATCAAAATAACTATAGATGTACCTCTTCTAATGTTTTATTGTATTTTAGAGAAAACGAAAGATACAATAAATGACCACCACTGTCAACGTTTTTAATACGAATGGAAGAAACTGCATTGCCTGCCATGCAGTTAGGTTTGGTAAAGGTCGGCATACAGTAGCATTAAAGGTAGAAGGGATACACTGACAAACCACGAAGAATTCTGATAAACCTGATCAACTCCCTGTTCACCTCTGTTTAGCCCTGTTGCTATTTTACGTATTATGTAGTTAGAACAGCGAAGAAGAGAAAAAAAAAATTAGAAAATTAGAAAAAAAAAGCATTTTATCAATTTAGAATTAAAAAAAAACAATATATATTTGTAATTTAACGCTAGATAAAATTAATTAATGATAATCAAAAATGTAAAATTATTATTTTGAATAATTTCATTTTTATTAGTTTTTTTTTTTTTAGCTATTTTATTTATTGTGTCAAAATCCACCTGGTATACATATGGCTGGATGGTTTTTTTTTCTTTTTTCACATTTGGCAATAAGATAAAAAAAATGCCACGTGGTGATGTATCATCTTTTATTATCTACCTTCGTATTTTTCTACATTATTTTTATTAACAAAAGAAATTTATTTCGAAAAGAAATTTTAAGGATTCCAGGTATATGCAAGAAAAAACATGTTTGAAAGAAAAATTAGATAATCAAAATCATTATTGATAATATTCAAAACGAAAAACAAAAATTATCAACGTAAATTGAATATATTAAAAAAAAATAAATAAATGGTTTTATATAATTAAAATTAAAATTTTTTTATTAAAGAGAATTTAAAGTATTACAAATTGATAAAACAAAATTAGAAAATGATTTTTCAACGAGTGAAAAAATTGGAAAAGCTTTGAGTCTGCGTGCTGATAATTTATAGAAATACAACTGGCTGATCGTGAAGCTGCACTTAGATGAATTGAAACAGCATTTAATTTACAACTGTAAGGTTTAAAATATATATAATTATAAGTGTTAATTAATTTTACATGAATTTTATATATTTTTTTATAATTAACAGAATTGAAATTAATGATTTTCGAGAACGTTTATCACGTCAAAGCCAAGAAAGTAGATGGAGCAGCAAAGTTTTACAAATTGCTGAAGGGTTGTTTGGGCACCACGTGCTTTATCATTATTATCACCTAGTGGGTTATCACCAAATCCATAAAATTAATTCATTACACATTAACTATATTACTAAATTTAAATAAAAATTTCCTCATACATTTTCTTCAACCAAATAATAATTATCAAAAAATATAATGTAATTATTTTCTACATAATAAAGTTGATTAATATTATTTGTCATTCTTATTTTGATGTTTTAATATTTATTATTTACATTTATTGTTATTTATAATTTCTTTATGTTGTCTTTCTAACAATAAATACAGCTAAAAATGTTTAAAGCTATATTTAGTTATTTTTTTCATTTTATTTTTATTCAATCAAATACATTGGAAGTAATTCAAAAAAAAAATAGTAACTCACGTTCTTAAATTTAATAATAATTGTACTAAATAATAATTAATTAACAATTACAAATAATATTTTTAATTTTCCAAAATTATTAAAATTTAATTATTTCCATATATGATGAAATATTATTGATAGGGTTTCCGCTGTCTTGATTGGCTTCAAGAATCATAGAAAATGTAATATCACTCAATCGTAGATTAAGATCTTCAAGATCTGGACAATTTTTTATGAGTTGAACAATACCATTACCAGTGATATTTTTGCAACGATGAAAGTCCAAAGATTTAAATCGTTTTAATCTGACAATGAATTCATCTGTTACACCATCAATATCACCAACATTTAATTTTTTTAATTTTTCTAAAGTCGTTAAAGTAAAGAGTGCTCTTTCAGTAATGAGATTGCAATTATTTATATTTAAATATTTGAGATTTTTACATTTATAAGCAATAGCCATAATACTGCTATTTAAAATGTCTTTAGCATCAGATAAATTCAAATATTCAAGATGTTGCAACTTTGATAATTCATCGAGAGCCGATACAGGATTTATCGTACAATTAGTCATTTCTAAATGTTTAAGTTTTTTACAATTATTTGAAATTATCATTATTGTTTCACCACTGAGTTTAAGTCCACTAGGTAATATTAAATATTCAAGATTTTTTATTTCTGTCAATGTTTGCAATGTACTTTCAGCTAAACTTTTATTGACATTTCTACACGTTATTTCCAAGTATTTCAAATTATAGCAATATTTCAAAATATTCATTGCTGAATTATCAGCTATTTTTGAATCAATACTCATGTGTACCAAGTTCCTAAGGTTTTTCCAGTTTTTAATTGAAGCTACAGGCGAATTCAAAACATTAAACATCTCCAAATGTCTCAATTTTTTGCATGTATTTGAAATACTATCAAGTAAATTTTGATGATAGTCAAGCAAAACTAAACTTCTCCTAATACTGACATGTTCCAAATTTACAAGTTTATCAAATAGCATATTGTTTTTTTCTATAATCAGAGAATCTTGGAGATCAAGTTTAACAAGAGTTATTGTTTCAGATATATCTTCAATAATGTCATCCAGTCTGCAATTCCTCAAAGTCAAACTGTGAAGATTTGTGAACTTTTTTAAATTCTAAAAAATAAAAATAATAAAAATTAATTTTATCGAATTGTATTTAATTCATAGTTGTTAATAATATTACTAATAAAAAATAAAAGTAATGACTTACAAAAAAAACTGGTCTGAGATGTATACTTTCACTATAAATTAAAAGAATTTCACTAACTTTCGCGGGAAGATCATTGATTGCTTCAGATCGAAAATTTATACTTTCTTCGTTCTTGTAATATCCATCATTATTTACATGTATTTTAATAAATTTTAATTTATCCAGTTCTTTGAAGGCAAGATAGTCATTGTCATTATATCTTGGTGTCTCAGTAATTACAAATTCAAGACTTGTTAAATTTTTACAATTGTTAACAACACATGGCATGATATTTGAATTGCAAACTAGTGATAGAGATAATTCATTTAAATAAGTACCACACTTTTTTAATACTTTTTTGACAAATGATTGTGTTAACCAACGTTTTTCATTAAAATGAACAATTCTATTGGTACATTTGAATTTTTTAATGTCATACCAAGCTAGTTCACAGGCCTCTTTCCATTTAAGACAAACTATAACAAAAAAAAGAATAATTATTATGTTGCCATAAAAACCTGTATATATATTTAAAATTTATTTTAATTATTATTGCCTTTTTCCATGACCATTCTGTCAGATATTGGCAACTGCATGAATATGTTTGATAATGCATCATAATCCAGGATATCGATGGGATTTATTTTTGCTGCAGCATTATCAGATGATTGTTGTTCCTCATAACGACAGATTTTTTTTGCACTCATAATGAATAAATTCTAGAAATAAAAAATAATATAATTGTCAAAATTTGAAAAATAAAAACTTATAAATTATGTTAAAAAATATATAATTCAAAGACAAAATTATTTAAAAAATACATGTTTATATTTTAAATCAACACGTTTTTTGGTTACTTATATATGTACCTTATTTTATCGTTTTATTGTATTTTAGAGAAAATGAAAGAAAAAAAATGACCAGCACTGCTGACGTTTTTAATACGAATTACGAATGCAAGTAACTGCAATGCCTGCCATGCAGTTGCATTTGGTAAAGGTCGGTATACATTAAAGTTAAAGGTAGAAAGGATACACTGACGAGCGATGAACCACGAAGAACCCTGATAAACCCTCTGTTCACCCCTGTCTAGCCCTGTTGCTATTTTTCGTATTAGGTAGTTAAAACAGCGAAGAAAAAAAAAAAAATTAGAAAAATAGAAAAAAAAAAAGCATTTTATCAATTTAAAATTAAAAAAGACAATATATTTGTGAAAAAACACTAGATAAAATTAACTAAATTATTAATTTATTAACGATAAACAAAAATATAAAATTATTATTTCCTACTATTTTTTTTTTTAGCTATTTTATTTATTGTGTTGAAATCCACGTGGTATATAGCTAGATGGTTTTTTTTTTTTCTTTTTTTACATTTGGCAATAACATAAGAAAAATGCCACGTGGTGATGTATTATCTTGTATTGTCTACCATCGTATCTTTCTACATGTGTTTTAATAACAATAAAAAAATTTTCAGATATTCAGTAAGAAATTTACAGGGCGAGAAAATATACCTGTTGTATTTTAATTGTATTATAACTCTGTAATTAATTTTTTAAAAAAATATGTTCAACATGATGGATTATTATAATTATTTCGAAATGAAAATCGAAATCATACTTTTGATCGTTTATTAATACCCAAAATTAATTTATTTGAATAATGATAAAATTTATAGAGCAACAACAATTGTAAATTAATATAAACTTTGCATTTTTAATTATTTTTTAACAATAATTGTTAATTATTAATAGTATATTATATCGACTTTTTTATAAATTTATTGTAAAAATGACAATCGAAATTTCATCGTCTATTACAAAAAAAATATAAAGATATATGTAATTTTTTTTCTGCGATAAAATAAATTATTATAAATATATTTTTAAAATAAAAAAAAATATTATGACAATACTAAATAACATTTTATTTATTTTTTATAAAAATGTTAAAAGCTCTTATATTTTTTCGTTGGATAAAATACAAACTACTTTATGAGTCACATCATTTTTTTTTTTTTTTTTTTCGTAGATAAATGCTACCCTATTATATTCCTCTACTTCCGTAAAAAAATTAACAACTTTTTAATAGATTCAGCTTAAACTTATCTAAAAATACAGATAAAAAATTTGTTCAAAATCTATGATGGGAAAAAAAATTGCTAAATCATCATGTGACTCAGAATAAAAAAAACCCGCGGCTCTTATCAGTGGCTTTTTTTTCTATTTCTCAGCGGACCTAGGTGATGAAAAAAATATTCATCAGTTCAAGTTGATCAGCACACCGGTCTTGACATCTTACATCTGACAAATAAAAATCTTTTTCAAATAAAATTTACAAAAATAATGGCTACCAGTGTTGAAAAAAATATCCAATTGCAAAAAGAAAATCAAAATGAAAAAAAGCCATTTATTGAAATAATTGAAGAGCCAAAAAAATTAATACGATTTCGATATGCATGCGAAGGATGTACCGCGGGTAGCATCCAAGGAATAAATAGTTCAAGTGAAAAAAGAACATATCCAACAATTAAAATAAACAATTGTGATAATTATAAAAAAGGTACTTTAATTGTAACATGTGTAACTGCTAAAAAAATCAATGGAAAATATTTAATTCATCCGCACAAAATTAATGGTAAAAATTCGAAAAAAAATAATTATAATAGTCGTGTTATTGACTTTGAAATAAATGATAGCTCAATTGTCATTGAATGTAGTAATTTGGCAATTCAACATGCAAAAAAAAGTGATGTTAAAAAAATACTTGAATCATATGAAAAAATAAATATGGATCCATTCAAAGCTGGCTTCAAGCATAAAAATTCACCAAATTTAATTGACATGAAATGTGTTAGATTTTGTTTTCAAGCTACATTGACAAGTGATGATGGAAAAAAAATAATTACACTTGATCCAGTTGTATCAAACGTGATGAATAGTATTCGTAAGTAAAAAAAAAAAATATAAAATTATTATATATAAGTAACCCATTTATAAAAACGAAATAATAATTTGTAATTTTTAATTTTTAGTTTCAAAAAGTTTACGGATTAGTAGATTAAATATTTGTTCTGCTCCAGCAAGTGGTGGAAAAGAAGTGACATTATTATGTGATAAAGTATCAAAACATGATATAAAAGTATTATTTTATCAACAAGATAATGATAGTAACATTATATGGAAAAAGTATGCTGAAATTGTTGGTGTTCATCGACAAATTGGGATAACAATTGTAACACCAAAATATGATAGACAGTTATCTGATGTTATTGAGGTATTTATTAAACTTGTGAGACCATCAGATGGACAATCAAGTGAACCACGTCAATTTGAAATAACTCCCAATCGTTTAACTCGTAATAAAAGAAGACTTCGAAATGATAAATATGAAATTTTAAAAGAACAGAGATTATCGAAAAAAATACGGCTACAAAATAATACAAGTAAATATTTTTTTTAATTATTATTTATAATTTTTTATATTAATATATTGTTTGTATATTTAAATTTATTTTTGTAAATTTTTTTAGATCAATGTTCAGGCTTTAGAAATATTTCGAAAGCAATTTATCCAAGAGATGTTTCTACCATGTCAAATTTACAATTTGGGTAAGTATTTTTAATTTTTTTTATTTAAATTAAATTGTCTAAATAGTAAATTAAATTATTTAAAAGAATCAAGTGTTACAAATTTTATAAAATGTGTTTAATTAAAGCTAAATTGATGAAAATTTTATGTATAATTTGTCTGATAAATTGATTTAATAATTGAATATTTTTCTTGAATTTCAGTGGAGATAAAAATTGCATTTTTGATGGGAATAGAACAACAGGTTCGTCATTTTATAATTTACCAAATTTTGAACATCAACAATATGGACAATTTAATTTTGCACCTCATCAACAACTTGGTAATTCTCAAATAGCAATAAATCAACAAAATGAAAGTATTGCATACCAAAATTTCAGTGGATTCAGTCAACAAGATTTTGACCAAATAAGTAAAGTATTAGATGTACCGAATCAATCTAATTTACCAAATCCATATGATGAAAATTCAACCGATCAAATTTTCAATATAATTAATGACATTATACCTAAACTGAGCTATCAAGAATCCAATGAAATAAAAAATGATTATTCTTCGCAATTGATTTCTCAAGAAAATAATTACAGTGATCCTCAAAATGGTAATAATAATAAAGCACAAGAAATATTATCATGTGTTGATACAAAGAATATCAATTTCGATTGTTTAAATATTTTGAATGATTTAGATAATTTACCAATTTTAACTGCAAACTCAGTATCCAACATTTTGAAAGAAATTAATATTTAAAATGCTAATTTTTAATAGTAATAATTAGTCATCTTTTTTGTTTAATAATTTATTTAAAAAACTGTTAATTAATAATGAAAAATATAATAGAAATTTATTCATTCAATGAATTTAAAAATTTCGAAATAATAGCTCAACAATTTCTTTGACAAATTTATATAAAAAAAAATTATTTGTGTTAAAGATAAAAAAAATAATAATGATGTTAAATAAAAAATAAAATAAATATATACTAGTGATGTTATGTAAAATGTGTTTTTAAAATTTTATTTATTTTTTTTTCCTTTAAATTAGTTGGCATTTAGCAAACTGTTTCGACAATTTTTTTTTTTTGTAGAAACATTGAAAAATAAATATAAAAATAATTAATAGAATATAAATTAAATTAATAATAATGAAAATATTGTTACAAGTTTATTTTTATTATTATATTATTCAATTCGGCGATAAATTATTTGCCGAATTAAAATTCAAACGTAAAAAAATATTAGAATTAACTTTTTTTTTTTTTTCACGTTATTTGTTATTAATATTTTTCTAATTATTTATTGTTTATTTATCACTACTAAATCACAGAAGCATTATGCCATTAAAAAAAAAAAAAATTTCAACTACTCGTGATTCTATTCTACAATTTTTGATTAATTAATTTTTCGATTTTAGGTTTGTTTTCAAGAGATAAGAGATAAATTGTTTTAATTATTATTATTGCTAAATTATTGATACAAATTATAAATGTCTAAATTTAAAACTCGTTATTACTTTTCTTTACAATATTATATTACCAATGTCGATGGTAAATTTATAAATTAAAATGAATAATTATATTTTGATTGAATTATTTTTTTAATTGTATATATTTTGTCAGTAAATTGACTAATTGATAAATAGCTCATTTTTAAAAATATGCTTGTGACTAGTGTACCAAGAATTTGACTAGATATTTTAATTTTAATTTTAATTGTTATTTTTTCAAATTTAAATCATGCCAAATCCTTCAGTTCCTTCACTTATTGATAGCATCAATGAACGCTCGAAATGATCATAGCATTCGTAGTCCGGTAGACAAAGTTGATTGAAACTAAAAAAAAAAAAATATTAAATAATTAAAAATACAACAATTTAAAATGAATTTACAAGTTAAAATACATACCAAGTATGTGCAGTTGGTAAATTGGCAAATGTTGGTGCAGCTGTTATTTGAAAACGTGGACTTAATTGTTGAAAACCACCTGGTGGTAATTGTGAACATCCAGTTGTAAATTGTAATAATCTAGCCATTTCTTCTTGTGTAAAATTACTAACAGCCGTCCAAAACCAATCCAATACACGTAAAAATTCTGGTGAATTACCATTGACAATATGATGAGCACGAAGATCAGCAACACTATATTCACCAGTACCACAAAGTAATAGCTCAAGTTCATTTTCATCAAATATACCTAATAAATTATCTGGTATAAGTTCATTTAAACCACGTAAAAATGCATCAACTTCATTTTTAATTGAACTAGCAAGTCTATGTTGTGCAAGTGCATCAAGATAACGTAACTTGGTATCATTTGTAACACGTATTTTTGATCCACAATTAATTAACTCAGCAATATTTAATAATTGTCCATCTTTATCATATTCTTCTTCAACAAAATAAAGTTCCATTTCTTCAACATCATTTTCTAATATATATTTAACTTTACTTAAATAAAGATCTGGATCATCTTGTTCAAAATATTTATAATGTACTCTTAGACCAATTATTTGGGCAAGAAATGAACGTGTAAATCTAGCACGTACAAGTTGTCTATATGAACCACCAAGTGCTGATTCATAAAGACACTTACCAACAATACGTCCAGCAAATTCATAATGTTTTAATTTTAAATTTGATGATCTTTTATTATTTGGATGTACAAGTGCTTGTTGTGATTCACCAAATGAATCAAATAAACCATTACCACAATCAAATAATGATGCACATATTAATTCAAACCATTCACGTCTAACACCACCCCAATCAACACCAAGTTCACCATAAAATGTTATTTCAAAATTTCTACACCATTCACTTACTGAAAATCCTTTTGTTGCTTTCATTGATGATTCTAATAGCTTATCACGTTGTATTTTTATTGTCAATTTTTCATGATAATGTTTTTGATGATGTTTACGTACTTCATGATAAAAAAAATTTTGTTTATCAGCAAATGTTTCACTTCCACCAATATTTTTTAATAAAAATAATGTAAATGTTGCTGCAATAACATCACGATAATTTGATATTAATTCAATTGTTGGCTGACAACCATCATCAATTGAAAATGAATCATATCCATTGTGTTCATTATTTGTACCATCGAAATGAAACTGTAATCATAATTTCGATTAATAAATAATTTTACAAATTTATTATTACTAATAACTATTTAATTAAATAATTGAATAAATAATAATTATAAACAAATGATACATTCTACACACCATTGATAAGTTTACCTTTGTCGAGGGACACAGTCTAAATGTTACAAGGCGTTTTGGTATAAATTTAAGTAGATATTCTTTTATTGTTAATTGTTTTGGTGATATAAAACAAAAAACTTTTTTTGGCTTTGTAAAACGTTCACCTTGTATACCAAGTAATTTTGCAGCATAACAAATATCTGGATCTTTTGATGCAACATTATTGTGTACCATTCTTGCAACAGAACCTTAAAAAAAACAAGAAAACAATTTGTTTTATTGGGAGTTTTAAATTTATTTGTAATTCAATTTGACTGGACTTACTTTCAAGAACAATTATATCGAAATCTCCATTGTGTAATTGAAGACCAGATAGACTGACTGTTGCATGATAACATCCACCTTTTGGAAAAGTAACTTTAAGGCGAATTCTTTGATTTGGCTCGTCATATTCAAGTTTTACATTACAAACTGTTGGTTGACATTTTTCAGTAGATCCAATCTGTGTTATATTGACATTGTATTCATTAGTTGGTTGATCTTCATTTTTAAAAATACACAAATTATCATATTCATCACGTGGTTCGATAATCATTGAATGTGCTATTCCAGCAGTGCAAACAACAGTTGAACTTTGACGAACAAAAATTGTTTTATTTGGATCAGGAGGTCCTGTAAATAATTAAATACATTTTTACAAGAAATTTTTTATTAAAATTAATATACAAAATGTATTATTGAAGATAAATTATTACCAGGAAGAAAATTTTTTAAAAATGGACTACCATGAACATGACAAGAGCCAATTAAAACAGCAATTCTATATTGTCCAGCATGTCGTACTGTAAATTTAACAACAGCTGTATTTGCAGCTAATGGATTTGTACCACCTAAATCAATTGATGTTGCAACTCTTCTTGTTCCTTCTGATACATCAACAATTAAATTATCCTTATCACATATTGGATACGGTTGACCATTACGTTGATAAAACTAACAAAAAAAAAAAATACAAAATAACAATAAATTAATTAAATTAAATTGAATAAAATTAATAATACATACTTTAACAGTAAATGTCATTGTTCCACCAACAATTTGTGGCTCTTTCCATTCGAAATGTACACGACAATTACTTGGAAGTAAATATTTTCCAGTAACATATTGTAGTAATGAATGTTTTGCTTCTGGTGCAAGTGCTGGTTGTGTCATTGCTGCAAGTGTTACCAATCCAGCAACAGATACTGAAACTACCAGCATTCCACCTTAAACAGCAAAAAAAAAAAAAGTTAATAATTTATGTAAATTATATTATTTAGAAAAAAATAATTACCCCATGTCCAGGCATCTTGATGTTGACTATTTTTAACAACTGAATTCCATAAATCAGCTTTTAATGTTTCAAGATCATCTTTTGATGTTGGTAAATTTTGTCTAGCTTCAATCCAACGTGGTAAATCTTTACCAAGTGCATTACGTGCTTCATTATCTTCTACCCAATAAACATCCTCAAGTGATAAAACATCCATTTGTATTAATCTAATAATTTACATTGATAAATTATTATTATTTATACTTGATTATATTTTTGTTTTTAATTTATATTTTGTTGGTATTTTAATAACTTACTTTTGATAGTGTGATGTACTGAAACCACTGTCAATCAACCACTGTCTAAGGACCAATCTTTGTTGTAATAATCTGGCAGCTCGTTGAAGGCGTTCCTCATCCTGAGGTGGTAATTCTGGCAGTGCTTCAACTTGTCCACAACTTACTAAACTTGATATTCCTTATTTAACAAAAAACAATGCAATCATTAACATTTTTTTATCATTTTTTCTCGTGAAAATTCCACGCTTTTTTATATCTTTTTTTTTTTTCTTTTCATTTTTCATACTCCCAAGTGGATTTAATTCACTCTGGGTACATCGAGTTCAAAGTACAGTTTAATACAAAGATAACACAAATTGAATTGTGCTTTTTATTATTTTTTTATTGTTAAATCTCAACATGATGAACAAAAAAAATTTAAAACTAAACTTTTTATATTTTAGAAATAAAAAAAATTTAGGAAATTAAATATATCATTGCATTACTAAGAAAAGGATGTGATGCACTTTTTTTTTCATTTTTTAAATTTGTCTTTTGTCAGTAACAAAAGGGCTTAAGTTTCTTTTTTTTTCTTGAATTTCTTCAAACGTCTGAAATCAATTCGAAACGTTTGCGAGAAAAAAAATACATTTCGACAAAGATAAGCCTTTTTAATACTAGCTTTTTATTTTTTATTGATATTCAATTAAAATAAAAAATAAATTATTTTATCACTAGCAATTAGGTATTTTTTTTTATATTAATTTTTTAGCTTGAAAGATTTTTTAAAAATACAGTATTTCGAAATAATTTTTTTTTTTTCGAAGTTTTTGACGCTTACGCCTTTTTGTTATTAAGCCAATTGATTAAATTTTTATGTTTTAAGTTAACAAATTGTTTATCTGATTTTTTAAATAAATATTATCAATAGTGTTTAACATAAATCGAGTTTAATCCAATTTATAATTATTGAAAAAGAAGAAAAGATAAAAAAGCACAAGTATCGTTAAATTTAGTATTATATCAAGTTAATCATATTATAGTATTTCGATTAAACAGCTTAGTTGAATAATCGCATTATTGATTGTGCTTGAATTTTCCAGTAAATGTACCATAAATAATTTTTTTTATCCTGATGTTTGAGATTAAAATAAAAAAGATTTTATCAATTTTAATTTTAGCCTTTTTTTTTATTTTTATTTCGACTCGTGATTGAAGAATCATTTTTTTCATAAATTTTTCATCTGATCATTCAAGCGAAAAGAGGATTATCTTGAAACTCTTTGGCACAATTCCAATATTTTATTTTTTATTTTTTGTGATTAAATTAATCAAACTGCATGAGAATTAGAGATATAAAATTGCGACAATGCGCCGCGTTTGAAATAATAAATTTATCAGAATAAATATTGACAAATAAAATTGAATAATAATAATAATATTTTGATTATTAATAATAATTAGTTCAATATTAAATGTGCCATTTATTTCTAAGCTAAAAACAATTATTAAATATCAATTTTAAGCAACAAATAAAATTATTTAAAAATAAATTCAAAGTGATATTGATTGTATGAGAAAAAATACGACAAACAAATCAATGATAATTTATTTTTAAATAATAAAGACATGTAAGTTTGCATTTCATCATTGTCATGCATGGATATTAAACCAAGTATTAATCGATTTAATGATATTTTGTGGGAGTATAATTTATGACAATGTCTCTATACACAAACTACAAGTTTGTTAAATGTGTTTCACTCTCCACATTTCCACCAAGGCCTCAATCGATCCACTCAATTTTCACCAACAATAATTCCTAACATATTTACTAAAAATATAAACTAAAAATAAAAAATATCAATTTTCATTAATATAAATTAAATCCAATTCAATTTCATTCAATCAACATGAAATCATTTCATTTTTTCTTTCGCCTAAAATTTAAATACCCAACTTTTAAATTCAACCAAAAATTAATTTCAATTTCATTTTTTAAAAGAAGTATTTAATTAATATTTATGGCTCATTGTATTTGAAATTATGAACATTAAACAAAACCTCTATTTACAAATAGAAAAAAAAAAAGTTTAAAAACACAAACACAATTGTCTGGTAGAAAATTCTCTTTTAATTAATTTTTTTTTTTAATGACATTGAGAAACATTTTGTAAGACTATTTAAAATTACAATTTTATATTTTTATATTTTTTATTTTCTACAATATACTGCTTTAAAATGTTGTTTAAATTGTACAAACTCTGCCAACATTTTATGAAAAAAAAAAAAAGAAAAAAGTTTGATATAAATTTTACCGAGTGCTTTTGTAACCTCGTTTTATTAAAGCCTCAATAAAACTCTAGTGAAGCGTACTTAAAAAAAATTTTTTTTTTTTTTAATTATTATTATTATTTTATTGTTGTTGTTGTTATTATTTTTTTTTTAATGTTACTTTTATTGATTGTCAATTATTGAAGTACCATTGAAATTGATAACAAAGTTTTTTCGATTTTTTTTTTCGAACAAATAGAATTGGGGATTGCGATTGATAAGAAAATTCAAATGACAAATTGATTAATTGATTAATTTGTTTTGTTTATTAGGTATTAGATGTATTTTTAAAATTTATATAAACTCACCAGAAGATGTACTTCCACTTGGTCGTAATGACATGCCAATTGATGATATTTCATCAACAAAAGTATCATTTTCCCGATTGTTATTTTTATCCGGCATTGCAATTTTATTATTCATTTATTTATCATAAATCTTTGATGTTTTTAATTTAATTATTTTGCCATTTTCATTATTCAAAAGTGCCTTGAAATATTATCATAGTTTTTTAAAGATAAAAATAGTAATTTGACATTTTCATAGAAAAAAAAATAATTATATTTTCACGAGTGTTTTGATAATGATAGAAAAATAATTGATAAATTATAAAAAAATTGTTGTAAAATTTATTCAGCTATGCAAATTAATATGATAAATTATTTTTTATTAACAATTAAATTTTAAAACTGGATATTATGTATTTTTTCGAATTTTCATTTCGAAATTTATTTCTATCTGTTTAGTAAATTTATAAAAGGGTATTTTTTTTTTTTTTTTATATTCTTACAGGTGTCAACATGAGGTAAATATTATTAGTCAAAATGTCGATAGTTGTGTTGGGTATAAAAAATAAATAACTGGCATCAATATGATGTTCGAGTGACACAGTTACGAGTGGGATGAGTAGCCTCGAGCGTAAAAAATTCAGAATGAAAATATGAAATAATCAGTCTATAAAAAAAAAAAATATAAATAAAAAAAAAAAACCTTGTGACCTAGGTTGGACTCTTGACCTTTAAGTATCACCTATTTTTTTTTTCTCCACAGAATATTATATTTCGTGATGATGAAAATTATGATAATATTTATCTAAAATTATTACTTTATTGATTTTCTTTTTTTGTTAATTAAAAAAACACGTTAATTAAAAATATTAGGGGTGTTAAATTGATGAAATAAAAGAAGATATTTTTTATGACTCATAATAAAATAGTGATAATTAAAAATAATGGTGAATTATTTATAGCATACTTAAGATGATAAAAAAAATATAAAAATTTTCTTGTTTTAAATAAAAATCAAGGTAGGCAACAGAATTACTTTTATATATTTTTTTTTTTTTATTTTTTTTCTTCTTGTCTTTTGCATTTTACAACATTGCTCGGTGACTTTTTGATTGGCATATTACAAAAAATTGAATTTACATTATTTTATCTTCATGCAAAGAAAAAATTTTTTTTTATTCACCAGCTGCAACTTCTTATCATTTTAAAAAAAAATCTCAATGAATTTATGGATAAAAAATTTTTCTTGGCTTGAATTAATGTATTGTACTGATGAAAAAAGTTTCGTAAAGTTTTCAAATTCATTTGTATATAATAAAAATTCAAAATTTAAAAAAAAAAATTATAAAACTTAAATATGAAAAAAAGGAAAAATCTTTTGTAATATTTTTTATAGTAAATTTTATTATTATTTGAATAAAAAAATTTTGTATTAATCCAACAAGAAAAAAGTGTACTAAAAATGTAATATCTTCAACTTTAAATTTATCAATAAAATTAAAAATTTATAATTAAAATTAGTAAAAAAGTTTTTAATGTAAAGATGATATTTTTACATGAAAAAATGTAGAAAAAAAAAAAATTTTAATTGTTAAATTAGATGACAAATGTAATTAGAAAATTAAAAAAAAAAACGAACATAAAAAGCCATTTTTTAAATTAAATTAATAAAGATGAAAGAGATAAAAAAAATTTGACCAAATTAATTTGAAAAAAATAAAATAAAATAGTATTTTGAAGATATAAATTTCGAGATAATTTAAATTTTTTTTTTCGTATTATTTCATATAAAGTATCAAGTGTTTGTGGACGATGAGATATTCTTTGTTCTATTTCGACTTATCATACAATTCACGTTGTTCGCACGGTTATGCTCGAACAATCTGACTGAATGTGCTTGCAATTTTGAATTTCATCGTGTCAAGTAAATGCACACAAAACATTCACATAATATATCCATCCAAATAAAATTTAAAATTCTAATTTATATATTTTTCCATTGCTTACTATTTATATAAATTTTTCATGCAAATCTCGTCCACAATAATTCAATGAATAAAAAATACCAAAAAAAAAAAAAAATTTCAAATTTATTTATTTATTAATGCAGCAAAATATATATATTTTTTTTTTCATATATATACTTAAAAATTTGAAATTTAAAACTCGTATATTTTGGCTTTTAAATAATTTTCTTTTTTGCATGAAAAGTTTGAAGAAAAATATATACAAAATGTTTAAGTGAAAAATCGATTTTTCAACACTACCAGTTTACTGACTTTAACATGACTTTTTTTGAAAAAAAAAATAAATAATTAATCATCAGATAAATATGTTGTTTGTATGAAAAAAAAAAAATTGTTAATTAAAAAAAAAGTGATAAAAATAAATGTAGAAATTTAAGAGTTTATATATTGTTCTTTAGAGCTTGGCTTAATTAAAAATAATAATCTAAAAAAATAATAACAAACAAGTGACCTAAATGATGAAAAAAAAAAAAAGAAATTATAATTTTTTTTTTCTAAAATTTTTAATAACCGGGTATTTAGTATTTTATAGAATGATGTTTAAAATTTATAAATTATAAATTCAAAGATTGCAATATCCGCAATGCAGGGAAAAATACTTGAGCTCGTGTTGGAAAAAATTCAAAAATAAATAAACTAATGAAAAATAATTTTTAAAAAAACTATAAACAAATAATTTTTGATGAAATGTATTGTTAATTAATAATTTATATTTATCAGATTAATATGATGAATAAATTTCCGATAAATTGAATTTAAAATTCATAATTTTTAACATGAAAATAATTTTTTTTTTTCATGTTTATAAATTAATAAAATTAAATTATAAATTAAATTTTTTTCTCTTGTCAAATTATTATTTATTCTTTAAAATGTAATTTAATAAAATTCATGTAGATGTATTACCTTTTAATTAACAATATAAAATTAAAATTTAAATCAACAATTTATCATTAAAAAAATATTTCACAATTTTCTAAATATTTTTTCATTGATTTTAATTGAATTTAAATTTTCTTTGTACTCAATTTTTTAACTCCAAATTTATAACAAGGCACCATTTGTGTATTTAGAAATTTAATTAATTATCCTCATTATAATGAGTAATTAATTTTATTTAAAAAATAAAAATTGATTCGAACTTTGGTAATTTTTTTATTTTCGTTATTTATTTATAACAAGTATTTTTAATAAATAAATTAATTAGCTTTATATTAATTATATAAATTTAAAGCACATCTGGAAATGAATTTGCTCATCTGCATTGTCAGAATATTGGTAAAACGTGTTTGGCATAATCATAGTTATCAGATGTGCCAATTAAAATTGAACATTGGTTTCGTTTTCTGGCTTGCATTATCCACTGAGAAAAAACCAATAGAAACTCAAAAAAAAAAATATATATAAATACTAAAAATCACAGTGACATATTTCAATTGAATTGAAAAAAAAAAAAAACTAATTATTTATAAATTAACAATCACAACAACTAATTAAAACATCGCTTTTTTTTTATTTTAAAAAGAAAAAATTGTAAATAATTCCTCAAATAAATAAAGAAAAAAAAAATAAAAAGTGTCTTTATTATAAACAATATACAACGCGATTATTAAATTATTTTTTAAGAATAAATTTATTATTTTTTCACAACGATCCGACAATGTGGAGTCACGCTAGTCGACTGCATACAACATGATTACACAGTGAGACCAACCCTTGCTCTTTTTCTCTTTCTCTTTTCATCAAATCCACCCACCCACCCATCCAGCCAACATCTTTATAGACATGGCATAAATGTGCGCGAAAAATATTTACTCTTTTTAGCTGGATTATCGTCAAGATCATTACGAAAATCATCAATGAAATATTAATATTTCAATTTTTTTTTTTTCGTTAAATTTTCTATTATTTTTAATGAAAAAAGTTGATGCTGTTTTTAGATTATCATTAGAAATATTTTTGTCATCATCATTAGCATTATGAACATCATTATCATCAAGTCATGAACGTCATTATCCACAAATCTCATCTCAAATTATTTTTTTTTTCTATTTTAACTTTTCAATTAAAAAAATGAGATTTTAAAAATTTTTTTTCTTTTTTATTTTTAATGATTTTTCATGAGCATCATCATCGTCATCTAGATCTCAACACAGTGTATTTTTTAACTTGACATTTCATTTATTTATAACACTAATTAAATAATAGAAATTTTTTTTTTTTAATAAAACATATCAGAAAATAAATAGAGGTTTTTTTTTATTATTAAAAAAAAAAAGTTCATGATTGTTTTTGATAAAATTAAATTACCATGTAGACTTGTAGTAAATTTAAAAATATAGTTGATATTTAAATTCATGACTGTGTGTTATTATAAAGCATTTTTTTGTTATCATTTTCTTTGAAATCTAGTTTTGTTTTTTATTATTTTAGATAGCTATCATATTATCGATTTTGTGGCACATTTTTTGACCTTTTTCTAGGATGACCTAGCCAGTGGGTTTGTTTAACCAGCTATAATTTATTTTTGATAATTATAATAATACATTTCTAGGTTTAGTAATAAATTTTTGAAAGCATGTAACATGTTATGCAATAATACATAAACATTTATTAAATAATATCTAACAATTGCATCAATAAACTTTTCTAAATATTTTCGAAATTATTTTTATATTTTTTCTTCAACAATTTTTTCCTTTTAAATATTTAAATACTATATATTATTTCAATTTTTAAATTCAAATAAAAACATAAATCATTCACTTCCTTTTAATTGAAAATAAAATTTATATCTAATAACAATATCCATAAAAATAAAACAATAAAAAAAAATTAAAATAAATCTGACAAAATTGCAAATATATTATTGAAAAAATCAATCAATAAATGCAAATTTTTTTATTTCAAATAAAACTATTTATGTTGATAATAAAAAACTTTATTTCAAGAAAAAATATAATTCCATTGAATAATAAAAAATTAAAATATTCATAAATTGTTGAAAAAATAAAATTTAATTATTGAAAATTTAATAACAAATAGAATATTGTTTAAACCTTGAGAAATATTTTTTTTCATTAATTTTATAGCTTAGTTATCTATCGAGTGACTGTCAAATGGATATATTTTTTTTTCCTCAACAAGAAGATTGATTGAATAATTATTTTTATAAAATAAAAAAAACTCATTTTAATATTGATGCTAACATTGTAACAACGTTCCAATTAACTTGGCAATTATCAATGCAAATTGAAAAAAAAAATAATTATCCGATTTGAATAAAAACAAGAAAATAAAATATCAATAACTCCATTGTAATTAATTTTTTTTATCATTGATATTATAATTAATCTGACGTAAAATAATTTTTATTTTCCAATAAAATCATCAACAAATTAGAATATTTTTTATTTAATTTTTGCGCAAGCACTTATTAAACAATAAATAAATAAAAAAACATAAATAAAAAATTTCTTTTTAATTTTCTGTTTGTTGAATGAATTTATTTCGAAATAATTTCGATGACTTGATGATAAAAAATGATAAAAAATCATCAATAACATCAAATTAAATTTGGTATTTTAATAAGCAGTTAATAAACTATTATAATTTTTAAAGATGTCAATTTCTTTTGATAAAAATAACAACGCAAATGAGCTTTATAAAAAGGTCATGTTAATTTTATCATATGAATTATAATTTACGAATAAATTTGTGGCTAATATGATTAATTTGTCTAAGTTCATTGTGGTTTTATAAAGTGTGATATAAATCTCGCCAAAATTACTGGCAAAATTCCAAAATAAAAATAAAATCCATTCAAATAATTTATCTTCTAATTGAAAAATTAAATAATCAATCATCAAATTATTTTATTCATGTTTATAAAAATTAATATGAATTTATTTACCTTTTTGATGAAATAGCGGACGATATTTAATTAAATCAATTTCAGCAAGCCATAAATCAGCTTCAGTTAAATCACCATTATTTCCATTAACAGCAAGCATTAATAATTTTCCAAGACAAAGTACCATTGAAAGGGTTAAAAATACCCCCGACAATACTGTCGACCATCTTGCCATTGCTTTTGGCAATAACATCTGCAAAAAAATTTGCTTAATTAATATTTAAATCATTTTTTTTGTTGATATTTCAATGCTTTATTTGAGGTTAATTAAACTTGAAATGTTTGTAAACATATAATTAATATAATCTTCATGATAATTATGTTTTTTAATTATTTTTTTTAATTGTTTTTTGACTTACCACATTTTTGGAATAGGAAGACTGTCTTATCACTTTGTTTTATTATTTATTTTCATCAATTAAAACATCATGAAAATTTATAAAATATTAATAATTAAATAATGAAAATTATTAATTTACATTTTTCAATGATGTCAAGTGTCACCGGGATCGTAAAAAAATTAAAAAACACGTCATTACCGGTAAATCAACATGAACTTTGATTTTGTTTATTAAAATTGTTTATGTATTTTTTTTTTTATTTTTAATTAAATGGTGATATTGACATAGGACACTTGTGAATATTTAAATAGTAAACATGTCAAACTTGTTTATAAATAAAATATGTCAATATTTTTTATCCCATATTTTTTTTTTTTTTGTTTTTGTTATTTGGTAAAAATTCTACCAATACGTGGCAGCACTCTCTCTGCTCGATTTTTATGTTTTTAAATTGGTACACCTGTAAAATTAAAAATGGCGTAACATTCAAATATTTTTTTTAATGAAATTAATTGTCTTTTTAATTGTCTTGATATTTTTATCAATAATAAAGCTAACCATAATTAATTTAAATACATTTTTCTTGGATTTTTTAATTAAAAAAAAAAAGGAATTTTAATTTTTGTCAATAATATTTGATATTTTTATTTTATTATTAAATTTTTTTATCTAATTATACATTTAATTGGATCTACAATGTCTACTGTTGCAGTATACCCTTGTTTAGATAATAATTAATATAATTTTCCCGAAAAAAAAAACCAGAAATTACATTGACTGTTGTTGATAATATATGAATGATTATTAAAACTGTTTGATAATTTTTTTGTGTGATATTATCTATAGCAATTTTGGTTTGTCAACATATTGTTTACCATGATGTATTATTGTTGCAAATGTACCAGCAATCATTGCACCCCAAAAAAGCATATAAAGTAATACTTCAGTTGTATATCTTGATGGTAAAATAATATGAGCAATAAGCATTGATGAAGCAACAAGAAGTACCAATGGAAATGTTGCATAACGCCAATTTCTTTCAACTTCAAGTGGACATTTAACTGACATGCATTCACCATCTTGAATGATATATCTTCCCAAAAATAAATCCAATGAGTCCTTGAAAAAAAAAAAGCCAGCATGTAAAAATATTATCAAATCAAACCTATCAAGCTTGACAAGCTTGTGAGAAAAAAAACAAATTAGCTTAACTAAAAACAACATCTTACCTGACGATAACCATCAGCAAAATTATTTTTATAATATCTTGTTAATGAATTAATACCATCTTTAATTGCTCCAATTTGTGTACGTTTACCAGTTCTTGTAAAATCAGTTTTCAATGCACCAGTACCAGAATATTCAATACTAACAATATCAGCATTATCAGCCCATACATTTTTAAATAGCTTTTCAAATGATGGATGTTCTTCAAGTGTTCTAAGTACACCAAGTTTACCAAGTGTTATTGTCAATACTTTTTTAGCTAACATACTTTGTACAACATTTGTTCTATCAAGACAATCAATACAATTTGTACGAAATATTCCATCTTGTGATGATAGTAATAATCCCTCTTTTGATAATAAAAAATAACCCATTTGTTCTTGATCATGTGATAAACGATCCATCAATATATTTAATCTATCCCAACGCATATGACGACATTCAGCATGAAAATCAAATGCTTCATAGCGTACATTTTGATTACCAATTCTTGATATAACATCACGAAATGATTTTTCTAATATTTCTTCAGCTCCATGATGATCAATTAAATTAATTAAAATCTGTTTACCATAATGAAATATTTGTGCATCAATATGTCGTGAGCATGCTACTTGATGATCTTCATTTTGATTTAATTGTGGTTTTGGTTTGTATTTTAAATTTGGTCCTTGTTGCCAGTATAATGGTATTGATCCACGTATTTGTACAAATGAACTACGATCACCATTAACTTCAATTATTTGTTCTGTCTCAACGTAATTTGATACATTACCATTACCATCAATACCACGTGAAAATAAACGTGTACCAGCTCTATGTACACTACGACGTGATATTAAACCCCAATTTATTGTTAAACCATTTATATGAACAGTGTTCAACGACACAAAACCATGGATTATTGGTAAACAAAATTTTGAATGTTCTGGTCTTGATGATAAATCTTCAAGTAAATATGCATTCCATACAAATCTTGAATCAGCACGATCATGAAGAGCCATCTTAATAATTAAAATCAACAAAATAATTAACATTATCATTACAATCATGATTTATTATTAATTATCATCAACAAACCTGTAAAAATTCTGGTGTTGTATTGTGAAGTCTTTGCATTGTATGACTTAAATCATATGTATAACTAAAATGAAAATATGGTGTATTTAAAACAGATTTAATCATCTCCAAATATGTTGTATTATTTTGTATTTGTTTTTCACTTAAATGTAAATCTGATTTTGAATATGGAATTATTTCAGTTGATGTTATTTTAAATATTTCATGTCCAGCAATTGTACCAATTTTAACAGCATCAGTTATAACAATAAAATATCTTGATAATAATAAACGTATTGTTCCAACAATACCCCATATTTTACGTCTACTTGCTGTATGAGGTATTTGACTTGCTGTTCCAACTTTTAACATAAAAATAACATTAAAATTTTATCAAACAGCTGGTTCATTTGATTTTTTTACCTTGAGTAAATATTTGCTGACTCAATCGATCCACAATAAGCAACACTTTTGTTGCTTCAACATAAAATTTTTCATTTGTTGTGTATCTAAAATTGTTTAAAAATATTATTACCATTTGTTTTTTTTTTTTTCAATAATTAATTTAATTGGTACTTACAAATACAAGTCATCATAAACATCAGTATTTCCAGTCATTTTTTATTGTGTATAAATACGTGTACAATTATTCCAGGAATAAAATAATAATTATTATAAATTGATGATATTAATGATTAACTTTGTTGCTAGATGAATAATTAATTTGATATTAATTTAATTATTTAATTAACACTCAAGTCAATAATTGGAATAAAATTAAATGCACTCCAACTGCAGCCTGCCTGTCAGTTTTTTTTTATTGACATGATTAATCTGTCATGATATTAAGGTGTATTTACAAATTGTCATTGAGAGCGGGTCAAAAATTCAACAAATCAGCCTTAATTTTTTTGGCGTCTGTCAAATAACATTATGTTTACAAACAAATAAAATTTATATACTCAAAAAGCTCCAAAAAAAAATATAATTAATAAATTAATCATGACAGCACAAGTTATGTGTTTAACATCATCTGGAGGTATTCCATTATTTACCAGAAAAAAAGGAGAAATAAATGCAGTAAATAAATCTTGAATGAAAAAATAAACAATAATACAAATTTAATAATAAATAATTTTTGTTACAGATGACATTTACAAAAATGGCATCATTAAATGGTGTACAAATGTTTTTAAAATCTCAAAATATAAAATTAATAAACACATTGCTACCAGACATGACAGTAGTATGGAAAGAATTTGCTGATTCAATAACACTAATAACAATAGCAAGTGGTACAACAAAATTAGTATTAGATAATTTTTTAAATGCTGTATTTAATTCAATGATATTTGTTGCTGGTATTGATGAAATTAAAAATCCTCGTAATATTGAAAAGCTAAAAAAAGAATTACGTATCCTGACAATTTTTCATTTATGTAATATATGTTCTATTAAAAAGTAAAAAATTATTAATCCGAAACGTGGCCATAGAGGTTATGTTTCATGAAAAACAGAGTCCAAAAATCTTGACATTTTTTTAATATAATGTATAGAAATAAAAAAGTAAAAAAATATTAAACCACACTCAGTTATATAGTGAATACCACTTTTTAATTTGATCAAATATCATGAGTCATTACGCAAGATTACGTAGATGTAAAAAATTACCTAAGTATAAAAAAACATGTTGGAAAAAATGTAAAGCTGAAAGTCAAATTTCAACACGTGCCTCTAACGAAAAGGATAACCAGGTTTGTACAAAACAACTGTAGTCGCACTATATGTTTATAGATTAAACATTAAATAATAAACATGGATTATTTTTTTTTTAGAAATACTATCATGATGATGCCAAAAAAACGACGATTGATTTTGTTAATGTTGATTGCCTGATTGAAATATTCATGTATCTGCCGGCACCTGAAAGACCAAAAATTGCTTTGGGTATGATCATATTATAAATTATAATATCAATAGGCAAGATTGAGATATCCCGGACAACTTTACTTAGACAACTAACTTACTTTACACGATATTTTTCCACATAATAGTAGCACCACAAATCCCTATGATGAAACTGGCCAAAGAGAGGAGGATTTCCTACAAGAAACGAATAAAAAACCATGTTGTCTGGGATATCGGAATATCCTCTATCAATAAATTGATTTTTTAAAAATTATTTCGTAATGACAATGAATTTTTTTTTTTTTTTTAGTATGCAAGAAATGGAAAAAAGCTCTCGATTATTGTTGGTCGAGTGTAAACAAACTTGAACTAACTCATTGGGAATATAATGAGTGTCCAAGTTATTTAAAAGAATATCCAACAATCGATGAACAATTTAATTTTCTAAGTTTTCTGCTTGATAAATGTGGTCGTTATTTAACAGAATTAGATTTAACAGCCCATAATCATTGTAATATAGTACCAGTTATTAATGAATCTTGTCCAAATCTTGTAAAACTCCGGTTAAGATTCAAGTATAATATTGAACATAAATTATTAGTCAACGCCTTCTCACGTCTATGTAAACTAAGAGTATTAAAAATTATATTTCAACATACTAATAATAGTGAATACATTCCTGTTAATTTAATCAATTCACTGAAAAGCATTGCTGGTACATTAACTGAACTGAGTCTATCATATTGGGACAAAGAAAATCTTTATCAAAGCTTGAAAATCCCAAAAACATTCACTCGTGTAAGTTAAATTTCTTACAAAAAAAAAAATTCAAAAAAATATTATTTTTATTCTTTACATATACTCGATTAATTTAATTATTATTTTTTTTTCGCAGGTTATTCCTAAGCTGAAGGCTTTGAAATCAATTGAAATGAATGGCGTAACAATGGATAGTAGTATATCCATGCTTCTGAAACAATTTGGAGTATTAGTCATAAGTTACAATGATTACCTTAACAAGATTGAACACTGCGAAGAACTGTTTAAAAATATTGAGCACTTTGATATATATGATTACGAAGTTACAGATGATTGTTTATATACTATAGCCAATTGCATGAATTTAAAATCATTGACGATGAGGTGTGAACGGATAACCGATGCTGGTATAGTAACTATTTCAAAGATGAATAATTTAGAAAATCTTTGCTTTCACGGCTTTTGTCACGTCACTGATTCTTCAATTAAATTACTCAAAAATTTGAAAACTTCATATTTACCATGGAGCAAAAAAATTACTGACGTTTCAGTCACGAAAATTCTTGAAAATTCTCCAAAGATGGAGACCTTTTTCATTGTAGAATCACCTGATGTAACTCTTGAATTTGTCAAAAAAGCAGCAGAAATAGCAACAAATCGAAAAACAGTATTGCACTTAGGAATTCCATTCACACCTGGTATAAAACAATATGAATCGCGATATGTAAATCTAACTCTATTGTACCCATATTTAGAACTAAGCCCATTCAATCCATCAAAACGAATTATGTATATGTGGAGAAATATGATTAATAACTCACAATGAATTTTAAAATCAAAATAAACAAATAAAATCCCTGGTAATTTAAATTTGGCTCTTCTTTTGGCTCTCTATCAAATCTTAAATCATAATAATTTTAATTACCACTGGATTTTTTTTTTTCTTATCAGCTGGACATTGTGGCGTACCTATAATTAATATTAAAATAATGTTTTTCAAAATTTAATATTAAATGAATTTATTATAATTATGTTTGTGTGTTGCAAGGCATTTCAAAGTATTGCAAAGAGTCAAGAGAGATTTACAGTGATTGTGGCTTAATAAACCTAATACTTTAGGGCCTTCGTTTTTTTTTTTTATTATTTAAAATAATAATATTGTTATTAAAATAAAAATAAAAAAACAATAATTATATAAATTATTTAATTTTTTTTTTTTACGCTTCGAAAAAAAAAAAATTTGAGTTGCATTTATTTATTTGTATCAATTTATTTATGTTTTATTTTAAATAATATTTATTGAATATTGTTTACAAAAGGTTCAGCAAGAGATACTCGTTCTGGTCTAATTGGTGGTACTTGAGTTGCGCTTGATCGTCGTCTATATACGGCAGCCGGGTGGGGAGTTGGGGACTGGGAAGTGGGAACATGCACGCTTGTCGCTTGCTTGCCTCGCCGCGCTAGCAAAAAACAGAAACGTCTGTCAAAAAACATTATGTTTACAAACAAATAAAATTTATATACTCAAAAAGCTCCAAAAAAATATAATTAATAAATTAATCATGACAGCACAAGTTATGTGTTTAACATCATCTGGAGGTATTCCATTATTTACCAGAAAAAAAGGAGAAATAAATGCAGTAAATAAATCTTGAATAAAAAAATAAACAATAAACAATTTAATAATATAAATAATTTTTGTTACAGATGACATTTACAAAAATGGCATCATTAAATGGTGTACAAATGTTTTTAAAATCTCAAAATATAAAATTAATAAACACACTACTACCAGACATGACAGTTGTATGGAAAGAATTTGCTGATTCAATAACATTAATAACAATAGCAAGTGGTACAACAAAATTAGTATTAGATAATTTTTTAAATGCTGTATTTAATTCAATGATATTTGTTGCTGGTATTGATGAAATTAAAAATCCTCGTAATATTGAAAAGCTAAAAAAAGAATTACGTAATTGTTATTGTATTGTTGATAAATTATTGGATTGTCTTGACATTGGTAATAGAACAATTGACATTGATTTAATAAATATGTCAAGTAGTATGATATGTTATGAAAAACAATTGTTAAATAATTGTTTAGATATGTTAATGGAAAATTTAGATTCAACATATGGTTGTATATTAATTCATGGTTGTATTGCTACAGCAACTCAAAGTTGGCTTAAACTTGATAAAATTGAAATTAAATTATTAATTATGACTGTGTTATTGGACACTTCATGTACATCATGTGATTTGCCAGTATTTTTACCAAAAATGAGTCCAAATATTGCATTTCGTCTTGTCTCAATAATGTTGATTAAAGATGTACATATTTTAGCACTATGTGGACCACATCCAGAGCTCATAGAAATTGAAAAATTAACAATACAATATTGGAAAAATCATGTTGATACATTGAGAATTGCTGAAAAAAATTATCCAAAATGTTTACCAATTGATTTAACATTGGATCCAGCTATACTTGGTCTTTTACTTGTTGATATTGATATTGGTAAATTTATTGTCAGTAGAAATTCAAGTCAATTGATAAATCATCAAATTGGAACACATAGAATTGATATATTAAAAACATTTTGGTATGAAGCTGTTGAACCATTTTTAATTGATCATAAAAATGAAGATTTTGATAGTGATTTTGTTGTTAATGATGAGGATGATCAGAAGCATCATGCTAAAGAGACATACTGGTGTTCAGAGTATCACAAGTGTCATGCATTAAAAGATAATAATAATATACTTTGTGTTCTTTATACATTTTCAATACCTAATCATACAATGCGACTGATAACATCAACAACACTTAAAACTTTAACAACTGATAAACAATTATTATGGTAATTTGTTAGGGGTGTTGATATAAAATTTATTTATCATGTTAATGTTGGTGCTGTAAGTGGAAATGATGATGGAGCTTTTATATAAATTAATATTTAAAACAAATATTTAATTAGCAATATAATTTATTATTTACAACGTGTAAATTAAAAGTTTGAAGTTTTGATAAATTATTATTTTTAAATTGTGTATACATATAATTACAGATTAACAATTGATTTATTTTTTTTTTCTACTATTTTCTTATATTTATCTAAACTAGTGATCACATTTTTTTTTATCTTGAATATAAAATCAATGTTTAATTATAAAAACAATGACATTATAAAGTGTAAATTATATATTTCTAAAAATAAATAAATTGATATTTAATTTTGATGTTATTTTATTAATTTATAACTATGATATGTTATTTTTTCGATTTTTTAAATTTACAACAAGAACTGTGATATTATCCAATGATCCTCTGTAATAACTTTGTAGTGTTAAACTTTTAGCACCATAAAATGGTTCATGTAGTCTTTCTTTAACAAAAGCAACAGCTTCTTCATTTGTAAATGTATCCCATAAACCATCAGTTGCCAGAATAATAAACATTGGATCATGATCAGTTAAATCAAATGTCAATATATCAGGATCAGCTATAACAAGTTTTTTATCTTTAAGAGGATAATCACCAAGTGCTCTTGATGTTGCTAATATTCCAGCAACTCTCCAAACTCCATTAAATGTCACAAGACCACCAGCTTTATTTATCCTTTGTCTTTCTCTTTGCTGTATCATAAAAATAAACAAATCAATCATTAAAAACATCAACAAAATGAACAAAAAATACCCGAATGATTTATCAAAAAAAATATCAACTAACCTGTTGTGGTTTATGATCAAATGACAATGGTATTGCATTACCTTTATTATCACACATAACACCTCTTGAATCACCAACATTTGCAACAATTAATTTATTATTTTCTACAATTGCAATTAATGCTGTTGTTCCAGCAACATCCATATTTTTTTTAGCAGCTTCAACTAGCAATCTATCAGCAGCTAATACTTCGTCATTTAATATTTTTGAATAATTAATTTTTTTACCATCAAAATATAATGACATGTCAATATTATAATTAAAATTATCACCTGGTTTGCTTGGTCTTACCTCTCTGGTAATTGGTCTTGGCAAACTGTCTAATTTTTTTAATAATTCTGGATCAGTTATACCCATATTTTTCATATTATCATCAGTCTGTGATACAGTCTTACGAAATGATAATTTTTTTTTAACATCATCATTATTTAATTTAACATCTTTGATATTATTTATTGTTAAATTATTATTATTATCTATTTTAATTGGTGATATACCATTGAGCATATTAGTAAGTGTTGTTATTTTTTTACTGATACTTGGTATTAATAAATTTTTGGCATAATCAGCAGCAAATTGTCCACCATGTCCATCAAATACAGCAAATAATGATACACCAGTACCACTTATATCATCATTTATAACAAATCTATCTTCCATGTGTGCACGATGTCCTTGAATTGCAAATGCAGCAACGTATTTTTGTTTCAATTCCCAATTTTGTTTTTGACTATTTGTTCCACTATTTCCAACGAGAAATTGTAGCTTTGAAACCTTTTTGTAAAAAACATAAATAACAAAATTAGATTAAGGTTATTTTATTATTATTTTTAATATATACCTTTGAGCTAGTTTTTCCAAGTGTATAATTAATTTTTTCAAATAATGAACGACTCCAAATATCAACAGCATTGAGATAAAATATTATGAAAAATAATATTGTACAACAAACAAGTATTTCTGGTCTCAATGCATAAATACGCATTATTCTCCAAAAATAACCAAGTGGTGTATTTGCACCAGCTGTTAAACTTGTTGGTAGACCAACTGCAAATTTTGACAACAGCTTCATGTATGACATATAAGTCTAAACAAATAAAAGATAACAATTTATTAGCATTAAAAAAAAAATAAATAAAACAGTTTATTTTTAAACTTTTAATATCATTTTTATTTTGTTTAAAAATAGACAGCTTATACGTATGTTTATTTTTAAACATTGTTATTATTAAACAACCAAAAAAAAAAAAAAAATATTATTTAATTTAGATTATATCAAATAACAAGTAGATTATATTTTTTAAATAAAAAAATATTTACCTGGTAAAGTACTTTATCCTCCAATTCATCGTCCATGTCAATAATTTATTTATTTTTAATTCAGTGTTATTCAACAATCAACACACCGTGTGTAGGTGCTAGTCAAATGAATAAAGTCAAAAAAATAATAATAATAAGACTCAAAAATGATGAAATTAAAATCCAAAAAAAAAAATATTTTTTTCAATCACATGGCACGTGTTTCAAATAAATAAATTAAATAAATAATAATTATTATAAATGTTGATAATTAAAAAATATAATAAATTATTGATTATTTTATAAAAAAAAATTATTATTTATTATTTGTATGTTAATTTAATTATTAAACAATTTTTTCTTGAAATAAATTAATTTTTAGTCAAAATTTTTTTTGTTTATATAAATTGTTATACAATATTTTGCTATTATTATTATTATTACATGGTTTTGTTTGGTTTTGTTCAGTTTTGTTGATGATTCATTCATTGATATTTGATAAGCCATTACAGGTGGAAGCACATTCGCAAATTCGATTTTTTTTTTTTGGACGAGGTTCACGAGGAACAACGAGGAAATAGGAATGGAGCAAGTCAGTACGTTTTTTTGCCGGTGATGACGCTTTTGCTACAACAGTTCCCTGGTCACATGTTATTTTTGTTTACATTTTTTTTTTTTTTTATTTAGTTTGGATATAAATCATTACATTATAGTGAATACCACTTTTTAATTTGATCAAATATCATGAGTCATTACGCAAGATTACGTAGATGTAAAAAATTACCTAAGTATAAAAAAACATGTTGGAAAAAATCTAAGGTTGAAAGTCAAATTTTACCACGTGCCTCTAACAAAATGGATAACCAGGTTTGTACAAAACAACTGTAGTCACCATATGTTTATAGATTAAACATTAAATAATAAACATGGATTATTTTTTTTTAGAAATACTATCATGATGATGCCAAAAAAACGACGATTGATTTTGTTAATGTTGATTGCCTGATTGAAATATTCATGTATCTGCCGGTACCTGAAAGACCAAAAATTGCTTTGGGTATGATCATATTATAAATTATAATATCAATAGGCAAGATTGAGATATCCCAGACAACTTTACTTAGACAACTAACTTACTTTGCACGGTATTTTTCCACATAATAGTAGCACCACAAATCCCTATGATGAAACCGGCAAAAGAGAGGAGGATTTCCTACAAGAAACGAATAAAAAAACATGTTGTCTGGGATATCGGAATATCCTCTATCAATAGATTGATTTTTTAAAAATTATTTCGTAATGACAATGAATTTTTTTTTTTTTTTTTTTAGTATGCAAGAAATGGAAAAAAGCTCTCGATTATTGTTGGTCGAATGTAAACAAACTTGAACTAACTCATTGGGAATATAATGAGTGTCCAAGTTATTTAAAAAAATATCCAACAATCGATGGACAATTTAATTTTTTAAGTTTGCTGCTTGATAAATGTGGTCGTTATTTAACAGAATTAGATTTAACAGCCCATAATCATTGTAATATAGTACCAGTTATAAATGAATCTTGTCCAAATCTTGTAAAACTCCGGTTAAGATTCAAGTATAATATTGAACATAAATTATTAGTCAACGCCTTCTCACGTCTATGTAAACTAAGAGTATTAAAAATTATATTTCAACATACTAATAATAATGAATACATTCCTGTTAATTTAATAAATTCATTGAAAAGCATTGCTGGTACATTAACTGAACTGAGTCTATCATATTGGGACAAAGAAAATCTTTATCAAAGCTTGAAAATCCCAAAAACATTCACTCGTGTAAGTTAAATCTCTTACAAAAAAAAAATTCAAAAAAATAATCTTTTTATTCTTTACATTTACTCGATTAATTGATTAATATTTTTTTTTCGCAGGTTATTCCTAAGCTGAAGGCTTTGAAATCAATTGAAATGAATGGCGTAACAATGGATAGTAGTATATCCATTCTTCTGGAACAATTTGGGGTATTAGTCATAAGTTACAATAATTCTTACCTTAACAAGATTAATCGCTGCGAAGAACTGTTTAAAAATATTGAGCACTTTGATTTATATAATTACGAAGTTACAGATGATTGTTTATATACTATAGCCAATTGCATGAATTTAAAATCATTGACGATGAGGTGTGAACGGATAACCGATGCTGGTATAGTAGCTATTTCAAAGATGAATAATTTAGAAAATATTCGCCTTCGCGGCTTTTGTCACGTCACTGATTCTTCAATTGGATTACTCAAAAATTTGAAAACTTCATATTTACCATGGAGCAATAAAATTACTGACGTTTCAGTCACGAAAATTCTTGAAAATTCTCCAAAGATAGAGGTCTTTTTCATTGTAGAATCACCACTTGTAACTCTTAAATTTGTCAAAAAAGCAGCAGAAATAGCAACAAATCGAAAAACAGTATTGCACTTAGGAATTTCATTCACACCTGGTATAAAACAATATGAATCGCGATATGTAGATCTAACTCTATTGTACCCATATTTAGAACTAACTAGCCCATTCAATTCATCAAATCGAATTATGTATATGTGGAGAAATATGATTGATAATTGACAATGAATTTTAAAATAAAAATAAACAAATAAAATCCGTGGTTATTTAAATTCGGCTCTTCATTTGGCCAAAAATAATAATAATAAGACTCAAAAATGATGAAATTAAAATCCGAAAAAAAAAATATATTTTCTCCAATCACATGGCACGTGTTTTAAATAAATAAATTAAATAAATAATAAAATTAAAAAATATAATAAATCATTAATTATTTAATAAAAAAAAATTATTATTATTTAAAATTTAAAATTATTATTAGTATGTTAATTTAATTATTAAACAATTTTTTCTTGAAATAAATTAATTATTAGTTAAATTTTTTTTGTTTAGGTATACAAATTGTTATACAATATTGTGCTATTATTATTATCAATTATTATTAAATAATATTATTATTATTATTACATGGTTTTGTTGTTGTTGATGTTGATAATTTCATTGATATTTGATAAGCCATACAGGTGGAAGCACATTCGCAAATTCGATTTTTTTTTCTTTTTTTTTTTTGGCGTAGAAAGAGGGGATCTAAAGACGTAAATGAAATTCCACAAGATGGCGGTCATAATTCCGACCCCTGGCAATATATTTGTGTCTCATTCTATCATTGATTTTTTTTGTTGTTTTTATCCTTGTTTGCTTGTTTGTGAAAAGCTGACGCTACCTAAAACTTTGTACAAAGTTGTCCCGGCCAATCGGAACTTCATACATACGAGAAAATTAAAGTTAAAATAAAAAAAAAAAAAAAAGGGGAAATTACACACTGACGTGTCCCCAAAACGTATCACTTTGACTGACTTTGGCCATCATCATCATTATTCTTGTACAGCAACACTGAAAATTACACGCAAAATATTATTATCAAACAAAAAAAAAAAATTATATATTTACTGCAAAATTAAATAAACTTTCGAGTGTTTTTTTTTTGTTTCTTTATATTATTATTTGGTTTTTTTTTTTTTTTCGATAGAAATTGTGATTTTTTCGATTCGCCATTTATTGAAAATTAATTGAAAAAAGTTTTTAATTATTGTGATAACATCATGGCTTCTGTGCTCAATAATTTCATGAGATCATTCAACAACAGAATGTGAGTATTTATTTTTAATTTTCACATGATTAATCATGAAAAAATAAAATGTAAAATATTGCCATGTAAATTGGAGACACCATGATGAAATATTTTTCATTCTCCAAATGGATATTCCAGAAATTTCTCTGGATGATGTAACAAAAGAAAAAAAAAAAATGAGCAATACTTATTTATTAATAAATTCTTGAATTAATTACTAATCAATGACGTTATAAAAAAAAAATAAAAAAAACAACAAGTCACCTCATTTTTTTTTTATCATTCTGATAATATTTTTTTTTTTAATGATTATTATTCAAGTAGTTAACCTTCCATTTTATTTTCCTGTTATAAATAATACATATATTTATTTAAATAAAAAAAATATCAACTGCCAATTGATAATTAATAATTGTTTTTTATGTTTTAATTAATTATTTTAGTGAGGCACCAGTTCAAAAACATTTGAAAAATGTTTATGGTGCATTGGCATTATCAACAGTCTCAGCAGCATCTGGTGCTTATGTACACATGTTTACTGATATGTTTCAAGCAAATTTATTGAGTACACTTGGTGCACTTGGTCTTTTGATTGCTTTGAGTATGACACCAGATAATGGAAAGAATCAAAAGTTACGTCTTGGTTATCTTCTTGGTTTTGCATTCTTGTCAGGTCTTGGCCTCGGGCCACTTTTGGAAATTGTTGTTAGTATTGATCCAAGTATCATTGTAACAGCACTAGTTGGTAAGTTTAAATAATATTATTTATGTCAACCAAAAAATGTCAATAATATAAATTAATTATTAATACTTTTTTGTGTTGTTTTGTTTCAGGTACAACTGTTGTATTTGTATCATTCAGTATTTCTGCATTGTATGCACCACGTGGCCAATGGCTTTACCTCGGTGGTACTCTTATTAGTTTATCAAATGTTGCAATTATTTTGGTACTAACAAATATCTTCATGCGATCAACTTTAATTTATCAAGCACAATTGTACTTGGGACTATTTCTCATGTGTGGATTCATCATATTTGATACACAACTTATTGTTGAAAAATTCCACATGGGTAACAAAGATTTTATTGCTCATGCACTTGAATTATTCATTGACTTGTTCAGAGTTTTCCGTTATCTCGTTGAGATTCTTACTATCAAGGAACAAAATAATCGTAAACGCAAAGAATAATTTATTCATCAATGTTTGATATGACAATGTGGTGTCATCAACATTCAACATCCAATAAAAAAATCCATAAAAATACTTAATGGTCTTCATCTTTTCTGATATTATACTTTTAAAATTCATATATAAATTATTTCAAAGTAATTATATACATCAAATATAAACATACAAAAAAAATATATATTAATTTAAAAAAATTATTTGTTTATACTTGATAAAAATTCTTCAATGTGAATACAATAATATTTCATTAAGAAAAGAATTTAAAAAAAAAAAAAATTGCGTTTATTTATTTAATGTTAAAAGAAAAAATAAAATAACAAAACAAATAATTTATTTTAATTATTTGCTTTATCTATTTTTCTTTAAAAAAAAATATAAAAAATGAAAAAAAAAAAAAAAAAATACAATAAATCATATTACTATATATAATTTATAAATTACTATTATTACTATTATTATTATTATCAAGGTTTAAAAAAATAAAATTAAAAAAAATTAATATTTTATTTCTTAATTTAAAAATAAATTTATCCATTGTAAATCGTAATAATGAGTGATCTTTTTTCATTAATTACCTTATTGATAATTGACCTTGAAAATAAACAATTAAAATTTGTAAAAAAAAAAGATTATTTTTGTTTATTTTCAAGGTCAGTCATCGAAATTTATCACACAAATTTGTTGGACGTTTAAATTGATTTTTTGTTTAATTATTTATTAATAATTTTACGTAGTAGTTTATTTGTTGATGGAAATTTTAATATTTAATTTTTCATGTCATTATGGCGAGGGACATGTGCCACGTCATTATCTAATTTTAAATAAATAAATTAAATTAACAAATCGATATTTTTGTTTGGCTTACAAGTCTGGTAAAATACAAATTTATTTGTGTGATAAATTTTGATTAGCAACAATTAATATTTACATTTACAGATAAACATTTTTATATTATTTTTGGACAAAATAATCTTGAGGAAAACATGGCCAACAAGGTTGTTTATTAGTAAATAAATAAATAAACAAATTGGGTAGACAAAAAAAATATTTTATCAAATAATCACACTTTATTTAATATGGATATACAAACTAAGATTGTTTATTCATTTTTATTATTATTATTAAAACTGTTTTATTTGTTTTTTTTTTTTTTTTTACATACTGATTAATTATTATTATAATAATAATGATTTTCTTTTCACTTCTTCCATACAATGAGTGAGAAAAGTTAAATTAAATTTAATTAATTTTACAATTTTTTTTTGTTTTATAATTTTAAAATTGTTAATTTAACTATCAATCAATTCATGCATTCAATAGTTGTTATTGTTTCATTTTAAATGTGACAAAAATTATTTAAAAAATGACAATGAAAAATTGCTATTCATTTACAATATTGGTGTGACACAATATTTACTGTTACTGATAATAAAAAAAAAAAAAAAAAAAAAACAAATAAAAAATTGATAGGAAATGTACACATTCTCAGCGAGGGGGGACAATTTAATTTGGAGACCACAAACGCAATGACATTATATAATGATAATTTTAGGTAATTAAAAAAAGAAAAGAAGAAGTTAAACGCAGTGACTGCCTCGAGGAATATTTATTAAAATTAATAGGGTCGTTGACGGTCTCGGTCCCTGTCGCCTCGTCTGTAAAAAAAAAACCAAAACGAAAAAAATGATAAATGATAAATAAAAACATAAAATTCAGCTTCTTCTTTTTTTTTTTGTAGCTTTTTTTTTTTGTGTAGAAGTTAATAAACTAACCCGCCGCCTCCTCCTCCTCGCATTGATCGATTACCGCCTCCTCGGCCACCACCGCCACCACCACCGCGATCTCCTCCACGAAAACCACCACCTCCTCTTGATCCTCCTCTTGAATCACCACGTCCACCCCTGTCATTTCTAAATCCACCACCTCGTCCACCACGATCACTACCACCTCCACGTCCACCACCACCACCACCACGTCCACCTGAGCTTCCACCAGCTCCTTCAGGTTTTTGACTTTTGCACAAATTGCATTCATCACGCCAGGCAAAATTTGTATTACCACAATCAGCATTTGGACATCTAAAAAAAAACAATATTAATGAAAAATATCATCAACAAGAATAAGCTAATAGTTTAGCTGTTAAATAATAATTTAAATTACCTCCAGTCACCACCACGTCCTCCACTGTTACCTCCATCACGACCACCACCACCACGATCATCATCACGATCACCACCTCGGCTACCACCAAATCCACCACGACTACCACCACGTGAACCACTACCTCCTCTTGAACCACCACCACCACCTCCACCTCCACTTCCTCCAGTACTACTACGTCCTTGCCAATTACGTTGTGCAATTTGTACTTTAATTTTTGAACCCTTAAAATCTTTTCCATCAAACCATTGAATTGCTGAACGTGCTGCATTTTGATCATCATAAGTTACTGTTGCTTCACCTTTTGGCTTGCCAGTATTTTTATCATTGTAAATCCAAATTTTTGGCTTATTTGTTCGTTTATCAGTCTGTATTATTAATAAAATTCCAATTAGTATTCATATAATTATTAAATTTAATTATTTTTCGTACCTTTATGATACCAATTGCACCAAAATGCGAACATATTTCTTCTTCTGATATTGATGGATCCATTCCAGATACGAAAATTGTGTCTTCTTGTACGTACATGCCATCACTGTTGGTGTTGCTGCTGCCACCACCACCACCACCTCCTCCATTGCGATCACCATAGCCCCCTGCAACGCATTCACAGTTAGATTTATCAAACAATAATAATATAACACAATTTTATTTATCTTTTAAAAAATAATACTCAATTATGTAAAAAAAAAAAATAATTTGACTTTATAAAAAACGAGTGAATTTAATTTTTTTTTAAAAAACAATTATTATTATTTTTCCCCGAATTTTTTTTTTATAATTAATTTACTATTGTTGTAAATTATTTTAGCACACATATATATTTTTTTTTCTCTTTTCATAAATATATAATTATCTCATTAAATGAGAGACCATAAAAATAAAACCAGTGATGATAATAATTAATTTTTTTCATTTAAAATTTTTTTTTTTGAATAATATTTTCATTGTATCATCGTTACTCTTCATTGGGTCAAGTTGACATCCTAATTACCTTATTAAATTAATTTCATTTTTTTTTTTTTAAATTTAAAATACCAAAATAATTTGTTCTCAATTTTATCCATGAGAGTAATTATTTATAAACTTTTTTTTATATATTTACACCGCCTGCCTAAATGTCTATTTATCTTTACACATGTTTTTATTATTTTTTTTTTTTCAAATACTTTTCAATAAAAAACACGACGTTAATATTTAAAGGGAACACAAGGTTTCAACTTAACATATAAAAGGGCTGCAATTATATTAAATAAAAAAAATTACCAAAAATTAATAACCTTTTGTTGTTTGTCGTTGTTGACATGTAAATTATTTACCTTTACCACATATTTGGGGAAACAAATTGGACGTCTAAAATATGCCTATCTTATAATTAAATAATTAATTTATTTAAATAATATAACCATGTTGATTTAAAGAGTAAAAAAATGATTGTTAATTTGTATATCGTGGGGGGCAGCCCTTTCATATTATAAAAGTAACCGAGTATTTATTAATAATTGTTTGTTGTATATTTTTTTTTTTAAATAAAATTATAGTGAATGCGTTAATAAGCACCAGATCAGTACAGTACGATCTGGTGCATTTACCTTTGTTATAACCACCACGGCCACCGCCACTGCTAAAACACAGAAGCAGATATACCAATGAGACGACACTCATAGGGGAACAGACTGATCAATCAATCGATGAATTGGCCTATGTTGACTTGCCCACCAACACACATATTATCCTTCTTGATGTTTACCTACTGTCTAAATGTCTTTTGTCATTTGTCATCACATGATTCAACATAGCAATGATAACCCAATTAGTTATCATTCAAATTAACAAGAATTTATATTTTTTTTTTCAATTGTCAGTCAGTAAGTCAAACAGTCTGGAATTTATTCGAAATTGTCATCAAAAAAACTATGATTTTAAACATTAATTGTCTTGATAAATTGTTTGTTAATTTATTCATGTTGTTTTTGTTGTTGTTGTTGTTGTTTTATTATTATTTTTTTGATTGATAATTTATTTTTTTTTTCATTTTTTTTTGTGTGTGATTGAGCTGCCCAGAATCAATACCAAACATGTTTTTGTGTATTTAATATGGACACAGTTTTTGTAATGGCCTTGTTACTAACTTTTTCATTATTATTATTATATTATATTAATATTAATTTTCTACATAACATAAAAAATATAACAACACACTTATAGATAGAAAAAAAGAAATCATTTGCTATGAATTAAAGAAAAATTTTGAAAAATATTAATTATTTAATTTAAAAAAGAAATTTAAAGAATTTATATGTGAAAGTATAAAGTTGATTGATCCAACAAATTAACAGAGTCATTAGTTATGAATTAAAAATAATAATAAATCATTGATTAAACAATTAAATAGCTAATAATTTTGATGTCCTGAGACAAAGCCATTTGGCTGTACGTTTTATAAACTCAGCATTGAAAAAAATAATTAAATAATTAAAAATAAAATACTGCTAAAATGATATTATTTTAAAATAATCATTATAAACTATCCTCAACAATTAACCAAATAAATAAATTATCATAAAAATATATACCAACGATAATTTTATAACACATTTTGATAACAATTATTAATTAAAATTGTCATATAAAAACCTGATAAATTACCTTTGATTACCTTTTGTTTTTAAATTTTCAATTATTATTATTTTTAGTTTGTTTTTATATTAACAAAAACCAGATAATACCTTTGTGATTAAAACCTGTAGGCACACTTCAAACACATTAATGCCAAATTGGCATATTAAACAATTAAATTATTATGAATCAATTGTTTATATTAATCGTCGAGATTAATCATTGATTAAACCATTATTTTTAAAAATCATACATGATTTATCAGCTGATAAATATTTGTCAACAACACATGATTAACTTGTGTTGTTCATCAATGTCATTTGACATTTTTAATTGTTATTTGTGGAATTTTACGAAGCCAACGTAGATGATATTTTTTTTTTAAATATATATGTTATTTAAATAAATGAGTAACTTACTTATATCCTCCACCACCACTACTGGATCGATCACCGTATCCACTGCTTCCACGATCATTGTAGCGACCTCCACTGCTTCCTCCACCACTTCCTGAATTACAAAATAATCATTAGTACATTTTGTGTTAATGATAATTGATTAAAAAATTATTTAATAAAATAATTATTTGCCTCCATATCCTCCAGAACTTCCACGGCTGTATCCACCACTGCTACCTTGGCTTCTTCCTCCTCCATCACCACCCCCACCATAGCTATTATTGTAGCTACTATTACGATCACTACTTCCACCGCCACCACCACTTCCTCCAGAGCTTTGGCTACCAGAATTACCTCCATAGCCACTTTGTCCATAACTTGATGATTGATTGTAATCTTGGGTTCCTGAGTTACCATAATTATTATTATAACTACCATAATTACTGCTTGAATTTGGTGGTGGTGGTTGACTGTATTGACTATACTGACTACCACCTCCAGATGATGCTGGAGGTGGATACGATGTATCCTGACCAGATGAAGGAGGCGGCTGGCTGTACTGACTGTACGCCTGCTGCTGATACCCAGAATACTCTAAATAATATAAATTAAATTAAAATATTATTTAAACATCATCATCATTATTGCTGTTGTCATTTGTTTATGTTTTTATTGTTTGCATATGATTATTTAAACTTGGGGTGTTTTTTTTTCAGACAAAAATAACAATTTTATAGGCTAAAAAAAAAAAAATGGAGGGATAAAAGCTATTGATCGGTTATATGAAAAATATGACGCTAATTGTTTGAATTAAATTATTGTACACTTATTGTTAATTAATTGTTAAATTATATGAGTATTAATTTATTGAACTTACGGCTATCTGACATGTTGATTATTGTTTGTAATTAATATACAATTGTTTATATTTTTATAATAAAATACAAAATCCACGTAATGGCGGAGTAAATTGTTTCTCCGGTGACAACACTGATGCATGCACCCTCACGGACACTGGACACACACCACTACAAACAATATATTTTTTTTTTTTTTTTATTATTTAGAAACAAGCGCTTCGCTGCGTTGCATTTTAGAACTTTAGAATATATACATATATATTTTTTTTTATATAAAAAATTTGAAAATTTATTTTTGTTTGAAAAAAAAATCTACTGTACGTAATTTTTATCAAAAATAATTATTGTTTAATTTGTTGATTTATTTATTTGATTATTTATAAATAATAAAAAAAAAATTGCCGCGTTATTTTCTTGTCTAGGTTTGACTAGGTTTGAGTTCTTATCTATGGGGACCAATCAGGGGCCTCATCGGGCCTTATCGTCTAGCTTTTTCGACAACGGTGAAATTCGCAACTATTTTGCACTGAGGATCCTGAGGATTGAGGACTGAGGAAATATCGTGCAGAGATGCGCACTTCGTTAAATAAAAATTACATTGGGACTTCTTGGGTCCTTGCGACTGCCAGTCGATTGCAGTCTCTTTCTGATTGAACTTTCAAAAGGACCGGTACTATTGTGAGAAAAAATATACCTGAAATTTCGGTAATGATCGATTCGCCACGGGTTTTAATTATTATCCACTTGATCTTTAAAAGGCACGCTTGACTACGATGCTTTTCCGGTTTCTTGCAAGCGCCTTTGCCATTTTGGTCCCATAATTGGTCCCACAAGGGCACCGCCATATTGAAAACGTGTGTGGCTTTTATTTATTGCATCAGGTTCATCATTTTAATTTTAGTTTAATATTGTGTTTAATTTAATTTTTTTTTTTTTCAGTATTTAATCAAGATAGTCCAAGTGGAAGAGTATTTTTCGTTCAATATAAATTAAGTCATATAGTACGAAAAATACCTTCCATTTTGGCTACTATTAATCATCACATTGGTAATTTTTTATTTTGTTTAATATTATTTTTTTTATTTTCAGTATTTAATCAAGGTAGTCCGAATGGAAGAGTATTTTTTCGTTCAATATAAATTAAGTTATATAGTACGAAAAATACCTTCCATTTTGACTATCATTTATCAACAGATTGATCATTTTAATTTTTTTTTTATTTTCAGTATTTCATCAAGGTAGTCTGAGTGGAAGAGTATTTTTTCGTTCAATATAAATTAAGTTAAATAGTACGAAAAATACCTTCCATTTTGACTATCATTTATCAACAGATTGGTCATTTTAATTTTTTTTTATTTTCAGTATTTAATCAAGGTAGTCTGAGTGGAAGAGTATTTTTTCGTTCAATATAAATTGAGTCATATAGTACGAAAAATACCTTCCATTTTGACTATCATTTATCAACAGATTGGTCATTTTAATTTGTTTTATTTTCAGCATTTAATCAAGATAATCCGAGTGGAAGTTTATTTTTCGTACAATATAAAGTAATAGACATATAGTACGAAAAATACCTTCCATTTTGACTATCATTTATCATCAGGCTGGTCATTTTCATTTTCGTTTAATTGTGTTTAATATTATTTTTTTTATTTTCAGCATTTAATCAAGATAGTCCGAGTGGAAGTTTATTTTTCGTACAATATAAATTGAGTCATATAGTACGAACAATACCTTCCACTTTGGCTATCATTACTCATCACTCATCAGGCGGGTCATTTTAATTTTTGTTTATTTATTTATTTATTTGTGTTGATTTTATGTTTGTTTATTTTTTGTTTTCTTTATCCACACGTATTTTGCATCATCATATTACGAAAGACTCGCTACTGGCTGGATCTATGTGGAAAATTGATCATAGTACAGCTAGTATCGAGTATTTTTTAATTGACCTCATCGAAATTTATGTGTTTAATTTGATTTTTATATTTTTCAGCGGATAATCAACTTTAAAAAAAATTGTCCGAAAGGTACACTGACTATATACAATACTAAGCCATAAAATTTACATAATTTTATTGTAATTTTTCTTTAAAAAAAATAACTAAATTCACGATACTCACAACTCTCACAAGTAAATTCTAGCAGACTGAGAATTTACCCACTACCGGTTTTAGAATTTAACCTAACCTTTAATTAATTTTTTTACTGCTGTGTTTACATTCTATTTAAATACTATGCAATTTATTGACAAACAAATAGCGTAATTATTATATATTTTTTGAGGTTAAAGTAAGTGTGTATAATATATTTTGTTGATAAAAAATATAAATAAATAAATCAATAATTTGTAATTTTAATTTTAGATTTGATATTAAATTATTGTCATGAGTTCTGAAGAGAAGATTCTAACAGAAGTACCTAGTAGTTTGAAACAATTAGCATGTCACGTTACACGTGGTTTTTATGCAATTGAAAATGCATTAATTGTTGATAAGATTCAACTAGTAAAAATCCATCAATTGTACATTCTGGACTATTTTATTTAATGAAAGAACCACCTGGTAAGTTATTCATCATCATCATCTAAAGATAAATATATAAATTCAATTAATAATAAATAATAATTAACAGGTGAAAGTGAATTGACTGGAGCAACCAACTTGATGGCCTACTATGGTCTTGAACATTCATACAGTAAATTCAGTGGTAAAAAATTAATAGAAGCAATTGGTAATTTTTTATTTGTTTTAATATTGTTTAGGTAAATAATTTATTATATTTTTTATTCATTTTTTTCTTTTAGTTTTTTGAGATCTGTTATTGATAAACCACCAATTAGAGGAAAAGAATAATTATTGCTATTAACTGGAATGCAACTTTCAGGGTTTCGTTTACATCCTGGACCTGTAATTATCAACTTTTTTATTTATAATTTTGATCATCATAATTTGATAATTATTGTAGAATATGTGGGAATGTAACATTAACTGGTCGAACAATTTTTGTAAATGATTTAACTGATGATAAAAAGCAACATATTGATGAAAAAATATCATCATGTATTCCAGTGGAGGTGAGAATAAAACATTTATATAATTAAATAATATTAACTCGACATAATAATCTAATAATTTTGTTTTTTTATTTTTTTATTTTTAGATTTTATCGACAGATGAATTACCAAAAAAAATTTGTCTTAATTGTGCTAAAAAGCTAAATGACAACAACTATCAAAAAAAACAAATAAATTACTTTTGTCCATGAAGACTAAAAATGATCCTAAAGCATTTGATAGACCAATGAAAAATAAAAATACAGATAATGATAAAGATGATACTGATAGAACAAATGATAAAAATAAAAAAATGAAAAAACATGGTCAAGGTTATGGAAAAAGTGTTGAAAAAATAAATAATAAAAATTCTTCTAAAAAAAGTTTAAGCTTCTAACAACAACCAACTGTCCATGATGGATTATTCATTAATTGATTATCACATATCAAATGGGTCAATGATGTTTTACCAACACGTGTAAACAATTTAAAAAAATAACAACAATAATTACAAAATAGTTGAAGTATTGTTTGAATAGAAAGTAAATATTTATAATTATTTATTATTAAAGTAGTCCACGTCATTTATATTTTACCAGAATCTCCAACAACAATGATCTTAACTTTTTCAATAGCAGCCATATAGAATTATTTTGATGATCTAAATTTAATATTATTGTTTACGAATTAATCTCCAATTATAGACAGTTTATGTATTGTTATTATTTTGACAATTGTCATCATCATCATCACCAGTTGATATTATGATAATGGTTGATGTAGATCTATTTTGATGATCTAAATTTAATATTATTGTTTACGAATTAATCTCCAATTATGAATAATTAATTAAATATTATTTTAAAATTTATTCAAAAAATTTAATTTTAAAATCATTAAATTAATTTTATCTAAAAACAATTATATTTAATCATTGTCCAGCTGTGGTCTTGGACTAGCAATACTCAATAATTCCCATATTTCATTTTCAGTTATTCCTGGCCTTAAATCAATCATTTTATCATTTTTATGGTCTTCATCATTTACATTATTATCATCATCAATAGAACTCATTGGAATTGGTTGTATTTTATCACGATTTAATTTACTTGATGCTTGTAGATAACTCAATGATGATGATGATGATGATGATGATGATGATGATGATGATAACAAACTATTTCAGTTCAAGCACTGCCACAACAATTTTTACAAGTTAATAATCAAGTAAATAATTATTTATTTTATTATTTGATATATTTATTTATTAATTTGTTTGTATATAATTTAGGGTACACAATTAACTGCAAGCCAGGCTCAAGCAATACAACAACATCAACAACAACAAGCCCAACAAGCTCAACAAAATAATTAACATGGACAAGTACAACAATAAGGTCAACAACAACAACAGGCACAGTAACATAAACAACAACAACAATTGAGTTATAGTGTGCCAATGACAATACAAACCCATTTAAACTTGAACATCAAGTTGCTCAACAAGCTTAACATCAAACACAGCATCAAGTTGTTCAAACAGTTCAACAACAACAAACCCAAGCTTAAAAACAACAACAAGTACAACAAGTTGTACAGCAAGTAATTCAACAACAATATCAACAAGCCCAACAACAAGCTCAAGCTCAAGCTGCAGTATCAGCACCAGCATCAAGTACCACCAAATAACGTTTAAGTTGTTGGCATTGATCTGATTGGTAGAGCTGTTAGTACAAATTATACAAATGTAATAACAACAAAAGATGGACAAAAAATTGAATTATCAACATTAACAAGACCAAATGATGGCAGTGTTGATAATGGTGATATTAAATTTACAAGTATTGATGCAAGTCAATTAACAAATGGACAAGTAATACATATACCAGCAGCAACAACAACAACAGCAGGCAATGCAACAAATAACAATAACTGGTGCAGGAGGACGACAATTAACATTAATATCACCATCAGCATTGACAAATTAACAGTAGTAAACAAATGGTGCACAATTAACAACAATTGATTCATCTGATCCACCAAAATGTCAAATACTACAAACAATACAATCAAATGGTGCTATTACAACAACCACATGTACAATCACCACAATTACAGCAACAACAACAACAACAACAACAACAACAACAACAACAACAACAACAACAACAACAACAACAGAAGCACCAATTTCAATTACCACGTACAATAACACCAACACCAAGTATTGTTACAAATGAGGGAGAAACAAAACAACATAGACGCATGTAATTGTCCAAATTGTAGTGATGGTGAAAGAACAAGAGATATGACACATAAAAGACAACATATTTGTCATATACCTGGTTGTAATAAAGTTTATGGTAAAACAAGCCATTTAAGAGCACATTTAAGATGGTATACTGGTGAACGTACATTTGTATGTAGTTGGATTTTTTGTGGTAAGAAATTTACAAGATCAGATGAATTACAAAGACACAGAAGAATTCATACTGGTGAAAAAAGGTTTTCATGTCCTGAATGTACTAAAAATTTTCTTGAGATTAGATCATCTTACAAAACACGTTAAAACACATACTAAAATAAGAAGTGCTGTAGGTATTTATATTATTAAAAATTAACTAAATAAGTTTAATATATATTTTTAATTTATTGTGTTTAGGAAGCTGCAAAAAATTTATCAGAGGGTGAATCATCCAGAATCATCAAGTGATGCAAAGTAATGAAAAATCAATAATTGCACTTTAAAAAAGCACACAAACTGAAATAATAATGTCATCAGTGGATCAACCTATGGAAAGTGATACACCAACACATGCAACTGCATGCGACCAATGAATGACAATTTACATAAATTAATATTAATAATTATTTTAATTATCATGAGGTTTTTTAGTATATATATTTATAAATATTTATATTTTTTATTGTTTTATAATTATTATTTTATTGGATGGGATAATAAGAGAAGCAGATAAGATCGGGCTGTGATTTTTCAGCCGGTATCATAAGTAGATACTAATGATGATTTTGATTCGATTTTTTTTTTATAGAAATTATCATAGAGAATTATAGTGTACTTACTAGTATTTCTGATATATTTTTCTAAGAGCGTGTATACACAATGAAATTATAAATATGTAAATATTTTTTAATTTTGTATCTTTTGTATACAAAAATTTTGGTTTTGTAAATATTTCTACTTTACCGGTTGTTAGATAAATTAACGAGATAGAAAATATTTTATTTTTAAATTTAAATTATATGAAATTTTGTAAAAGAATTATTTTACGGGAATATATTAATATTATTTTTCTAATCTTATTTAAAAAAAAATTTTTTCTTTTTTTAAAAAAATTTTTGAATAAAAGATGAAAAAAATAATAATAATATTATCAGCATGCGTCATCTATTTATATTCATAATCTGACTAAGACATTTTAGGTTTTTTTTTTTATTTTGCTGTAATAAAATATTAATTACATAATTTTTTTAGCTTTTGTTTGTTTTTTTTATTTAAATAAATAATATATTTTATAATTTTTAATTATACCTCAAATGTGTCGCACAGCAGAGACAACGAACGAGCAAATATTTCGTTTTAGTTCGACCCACACAACAATTAGAAAAACGAACATATAATTTCAATAATATTTTACGTTTTATTGATAATTCCTCTGCTGTTTTTATAAATTCAGGAGTTACACTTGTATGTTTAAACCGCAACTTTTTCATAGATGGTGAATTTTTAAGAATTTTTTCAATGGAATTGTTAGTTATTTTATAACTGTCTGGTAGTTCCAATATTTCCAGCCCTTTGAGAAATTTCAATGAAGAATCAGTGATGTTACTTTTGCCAGGTAAATAAAGACGTTTTAAATGTTTCATCTTTGTAATTGCTTGTATACCAACATCAGTTACCAATGAACCATTTCCATTTAAATAATTTAAAAATTTCATGCTATTGGCAATATTATACAACATACCATCTGTAAGTTTCCCATTCTTGCGTAAATTAAGGCTTGTGATATCCACAAGCTTAATACCTAAACTTTCATGAATATACTGCCATTGATGAAATTTTAATTTAGCACCAACGATAGCATCAGCTATACAGCTGGTAACCCATATACCACCAATTTCAATTATTTTCAGGGCTTTTAGTTGAGGAATTACCTGTAAAATAAATTATTTATAATTAAATGTAAAGAGTGTAAATATTATTTTTTAATTGCAATAGATATAAATAGTTCAACTTACAGCCAAGAATGAATTTGAGAATTGACTTAATGTAAGTGTGCCTTTGCTTTGACTTGACAGAGTGAGTTCATTTAAAGTATTGGCAACGTTTTTCAATGACAAAATTAAAGTCCTAGGTATTTTAGGAGTACATTGAAATATAATTTTTAATACTCTTAGTTTAGACAAACGTGAAAATGCATTCTCTAATTCTTTAGCATCAAAAAGATATTTCAATCTTAGTCGAAGTTTCACAAGGTTTGGACAAGATTTATTAACAAAAGGTAATATGTTAGAATTATTATAAGCTACCAAGTCTAATTCTGTTAAATAACTGCAACATTTATCAAGAAGTGATCTCAAGAAACTTAATTTTTTCTCATTTGTTTTGAATTTCTCTAAAGCGTTTCGAGGACGATCATATTCCCAATGAGATAGTACCAGTTTGTTTACTTTAAAACAATAAGATTGAACAACTCTATTCCAGTTTTTGCATACTGAAAAAAAAATTAATTACAAATTTATTATAATATAATATTAATTATGATAATTACTAAATAATTTTTTTTTTTTTTTTAAATAAACAATATGTTATTTATCATACCTTGTGCAATTTTTGGTCTTTCAAATATTGAAAGATACATAAATATTTCACTCAGGCAATCATCATTAAAAAAGTCAATTATTATTTTTTTTTTGGCATAGGAATGATCATAATGCTGAGGATATATCTAAAAAAAATAAATAATAGATTTATATTTATACAATAATGTAATATTCAATTTACTATATTATAAAATATACGAACCTTTTGACGTTTTTTGTTTGACTGTGTATAAATTTGACTTGTATTCTCACAATTTCTTTTAAAGATTTTGTCCACTTCCAATTCACCCAACATTTTGAACTCACGTATAATAAAAAAATCTTAATATTTTTCAATAAGTGATATTTAGAATAACAGAAAGATTCTTACGTTTGACTGTTAAATACTGTATTTTAACTATAAATGTTTATTACGCGTGTGTGCTACAGAGTGAACACTGAACAGCATCAAAAGGAATTGATAGAAATGAAATTGCGATTCCCGACTCTCGAGTTCACGACGTTAAGCATCGACGGTAACCGATGTTAACCGACGTCGCTTTTCTAGTGCTGACCATGCTGACCAGTACACACGTGGTATAAACATTCAACTTTAAAACAATAACACCCTAGTGAAAATATTTCTCCGCGATATCTTCTAAATTTCTCCGCAATTACTCCGAATTTCTCCCAAATTAACCCATGCGGAGAAATAAAGGGAGAAAGGTATCAAAATTTTTTACGAATTTTCTCAGAATTGACTTAGGTGGAGAAACGTTCGGAAATATTTCTCCGCAATAAAAATACGTGGAGAAACGTGTGAAAAAAAAAATTGTACCGCGGAGAAATTATCTCCACGTGTCTTTTACGCGGAGAAATTTTTTACTTATTTGATTATTAATAAATAATAAAAAAAAAAATTGCCGCGTTTTTTGCTTGTCTAGGTATGACTAGGTTTGAGCTTTTATCTATGGGGACCAATCAGAGGCCTCATCGTCTAGCCTCTTCGACAACGGTGAAATTCACAACTATTTTGCACTGAGGATCCTGAGGATTGAGGACTGAGGAGATATCGTGCAGAGATGCGCACTTCGTTAAATAAAAATTACATTGGGACTTCTTGGGTCCTTGCGACTGCCAGTCGATTGCAGTCTCTTTCTGATTGAACTTTCAAAAGGACCGGTACTATAGTAAGAAAAAATATACCTGAAATTTCGGTAATGATCTATTCACCACGGGTTTTAATTATTATCCACTTGATCTTCAAAAGGCACGCTTGACCACGATGCTTTTCCGGAATATTTCTCCGGAATTCCCTCGGATTACTCCAGATTATCTCGAATTGCTCCGGATTACTCCGGATTATTCCGGAATTGGCTCAATCCGAAAAAATTCGGAAAAATATACGAAGAATCCGTAGCAATTTCAAAATACTCGAATTCCTGTGTATAATGAAAGAAAATGATTACACGACAAAATAAATTTGACATAATATATCCGACATAATAAATCCGCCCAAAATAAATCACGAAAAAATAAATCGCGACAAAATAAATCGAGACAAAATAAATCGCGACCCAATAAATTGAAAAAAAAATAAATCTAGACATAATAAATTTATTTAATATTAAATAAATAAATAAATAAAATAAAAAATTCTATCAAGAATTCATTAAAATTGTCTTTTAAAATTATAAATCAGCAGATATTTTCACAGTTGGGTGGCCTCCGGCCCGGGCTTCGCCCCCCCAAACCCCCCCTCATGACTCGAAAATCACCCCCTCATTCATGTAACAATTTTCTTATTTCAAATTTATTTTGTCCAGATTTATTTTTTTTAAATTTATTTTATCGCGATTCATTTTGTCGCGATTTATTTTTACGCGATTTATTTTATCGCGATTTATTTTCTCCAAGTTTGTTTTGTCTGGATTTATTTTGTCGGATTTATTTTGTAAAATTTATTTTGTCATGTTACCAATGAAAATAAACGACCAAAAGATTTTAATTGACCAATTCCGGAGCGATACGGAGCTTTCTGGAGTTTTACGGAGCATTTCCGGAATTTCCCGGAGTTTTACGGAGACATTATTTCCACCAGGGATGTAATGAAATATCCCTGGTAGAAATAATCTCTCCGGATTTTCTCCGGATTATCTCCAGATTTCTCCGGATTGTCTCCTGACTTTCTCCGGATCGTCTCCGGATTTCTCCGGATTTTCTACGCAATTGAGACTTCCGGAGATATTATTCCGGAGTTTTGTCGGGTTTTCTCCGGATTTTTTCGGAAAAAATTTCTTTTTTATTTTTCGTATGTAAACTCTTACTTCTACTTTTTCTTATTGATTTTTCCATTTTTTTGTGTTTGTTTTTTTAAGTCAAAATTCCGGAAAAAATCCGGAGATATTATAGAAATAGTCTGGAGATTACTCCGTACATATCTCCGGAAGTTTCAATTACGTAGAAAATCCGGAGAAATCCAGATAAATCCGGAGAAATCCGGAGAAAATCCGGAGAGATTATTTCTACCAGGGTTATTCAATTTTCAATATTTTATTATTATTATTATTATTATAAGAATTTTTGAGAATCTCTTTATTATTAGTGTTCCGTAGGATACTCATGTTTTCACTTTTCGTGTGACTTTTTGTTATTTCGCGATAAAAATAAAAGTTATGAATCGAATTGGCTTCTACGAAGCCCATTAGGTTCCATTTTTTTTCCCAAAAGCAATCATCATATTTATTTTCAATTGTTGGGCCATATTATATTTAATATTCCCGTTTTTCGATAGGGCCCAATTTCAAATATTGACAGATCGATTCCGGCAATGTTTCAATCGATGACGCTTCATCTGTAGACTTTACGTTATTTTTCTGAAATTTTTCGGTCGTTTATTTTTTTATTTATTAAACAGAAATAAACAAGATTAGAAAATAAAACAAAACAAAAAAAATAGTCATTTATTTTACAATAAAATGAAAAAACAAATCAAACAACAAGAAAAAAAATAAAAATCCTACGGAACACTTGGGGTGCACCTTGAGGGACTTGACTATATTTTTTTTTTTTATTAAAATATTTATTAAATTGTGCAGTATTTTTTATTCGAACTTATAATATTTTTTATTGTTTCCACAAAACATGTATCTTCTTTATTTTAATTAACTCATAACTCATTATCTAAGAGATTAATCAAAAATAGTAATTCTTTATAAATTGTTTAGAATTGAATTTTCAATAATTAACTTCAGTCAACCCCATGTCTATCTGCAATAGATAACGATGTACAGAGACTTGAAGTACCATAACAATTTTTTGACATTGTGTGACATTTTACATAATTTTATTGTAGAATATCATCTCTCGGGGCCAGTCCCAGAAATAAAACAAAAATTACAAAGGAGTAAGTATATGTAGTAATTTCTATTCAACCATGGTTTTAATTTTTAGTAATGAAAAAAAAAACGGAAATAATTAATGTTCAATAAAGAAAAAAAAATCATTTACATATTTAAATTGTTTTTCATTTTATTTATTTATTTTAATTAATAATAATAATAAACGACACCTTAATAAATCAATTCATTTAATTAAAATTAATAAATCCATCACGAATTTGAGTGTTGTGATGGTGTTAAACCACCCGAATGTTCAGGACTATGTTTTTGCTTTTTTCTTTTTTTTTCCTTTTTCCTTTTTTTTCTAGCCTCTTTTTCTTCATCATGTCTTTTTTGTTTTTTATGTTTTTTCTCATGTGTATCAGATCCACTAATATCAGTAACAGCAACTTCTTGACCAACTGGTAAATCACCTGGTTTATGTTTATGTTTTTTATGTTTATTTTTATGTTTTCTTTGTGGTGTTTGATTGACATTTTTATATTGATCAGGCAACTAAAAAATAAATAAATAAATAATTATCAAATCATCATGAGATAAAAAAATTTATAAATAAAAAGTTGATAATTACAGGTCCAGGATGTAAACGAAAACCTGATAGTTGCATTCCAGTTAATGGCAATAATTCTTTTCCTCCAATTGGTGGTTTATCAATAACAGATCTCAAAGAACTAAAAGAAAAAAATAAATAAAAAATATAATAAATTATTAAAACAATATTACAACAAATAAAAAATAATATTTTACCTGTTTTCTTGATGAGCAAGATTTTCATTTTTGTCACAAAGACTTGGTAAAAAATTACCAATTGCTTCTTTTAATTTTTTACCACTGAATTTACTGTATGAATGTTCAAGACCATAGTAGGCCATCAAGTTGGTTGCTCCAGTCAATTCACTTTCACCTGTTAATTATTATTTATTATTAATTAAATTTATATATTTATCTTTTGATGATGATGAACAACTTACCAGGTGGTTCTTTCATCAAATAAAATGGTCCAGAATGTACAATTGATGGATTTTTACCAAGTGATATTGTTGTTTTTAATGTACCAGTTGAATCTTGTCTCGACACAACTGGTGAACGTGCACCTCTTGGTGATGATTTTGGTGAGTATTGCTCAACCTTATTACGAAATTGATCACCCATCATCATTTTATTTATTCATCAGATTATATATTATCAAATTATATTGTTTTTTATTTTTATTTGGCAAAATACTTTTTTTTTTTTCAATAAAAGTATCAATTATTGTTGATAAATAATAATAATGTCAGTTACTAGATAACAGTGAAAAAAAAATATATATAAATCTCTCAATACCACCTCTTCATCTTGATACCTTCACCAAATAATTCAATCACCATTTTTTTTTTTTTTTCTTATAAACAATCTACTCCATTTTGTAAAAATAAACATTTACCAATTTATTTGAATCATTAAACAACATTAAATATCAATAATCATTGTATATAAAAAATCAATCTTTGTTTTTTTTTTAATTTTAATTATTATTGATATCTATTATTTATGAGTATAATTTATTATATATTTTTTTCAACACAACAATCAACTTGATAAACCAAAGAGAAAGAAAAAAAAATGCCACAACACTGAATCGTTATTAAAGCTACCAAACTATTTGACGTTATAAAAAAATATTTATTTATAAACAATGGCTTATTATTAATCCATATGTAAAAATAATTAGATTAAATGTAAATATATAATGCATCAAGCCGCATCATCATCATTTGACAAGTGATTTTTTTACTGAGAAAATAATTTACCAATTTACAAACCCAAAAAAATATAACTAAGAAACGAAAATGATCCAATTAATTAGAAAACTATCCGCTAGATGTCATACAAAAATCCGCCATTTTTGTTGAATTCAAATCTCACGATACTGCATTGTTCATGGTTTTAAAAAAAAAAAGAGACTTCGTGTAAATTCGTTGATAAAATATTTGACATTCGTGCTGCCTCGTAAATCCAAGTAGGAGAGGAACTAAACGAAGACAGTTGATCTCAATAAAATAGAGATAAATAATACAACCATCAATACAAAAAAGCAAGACAAACATACGACATTTACAACCGTTTAAAAAGAATAAAAAAAAAAAAACGTCTCAGGTTGTTAACGAATAACGAAAACGGGGAGCCACAAGCCGTGTGTGTATTTTCACAGGAGGTTTACCTCGTTTCCATTGCGGTTTGTAATTAAAATTCCACCATATTGTTTTATCTGCAGTGTTTATTTTTCATGTTAAAAATTATAAATAAATACAAGCACATAGTCCACATCTCCAACAACAATAATTAATTAATAAATTATTAAAAAAAAAGAAACCAACGAGGAAACCTCAAAGTTAACAAAAGTGTACCTGAATTGCAAAAAGAAAAAAAAAAAAAATAATAAAATAATTGTGAAATAGCTAAAGAAAGAAAGGCAATTGTGTATTGAGCAATTGTAACAGAGATAAAAAAAATATATATATTAAAAAAGAGAGTATATTGTTAGAAGGGGTCGTGTGTAATATATTACTGTTAAATAAGTGTGTGTGTGTGTGTGTGATAAAATATACGTAGACAGCGCCTTGTGGTTTAAAAGCCTACGTGACGGTATAATTTTAATATTTAAAAATGGCCTGTGCCACCCTGAAAAGAAGTCTTGAATTTGATCCAGTTCATAGCCATGGAAGACCAAGTAAAAGAAGAAGATGTGTACCAATGTGTGTATCACCAGGTAGTAGCTCAACTCAGGGTACACCTAGACAACAAACTCCATCATTATTTGGCGAAGTTGAACACAAATTGACGCCTGGTAATATACTCCTTTTTTTTTTCAATTTATTTATTATTATTATTATCACTCACACCACAGCCATTATTATTTATTTATTATTTTTTTTTTTGTTTTATTTATCTTTTTTCCCACTATCATCTCATTATCATTATCATCATCATCATTATTGCTATCAATATTTATTTATTTATTTTCTAGTATTTTTTTTTCTCTTTTTTCTTGACATTTTTTTTTTTTTTTTCTTTGCTTTATCTTTGAATCATTTGTTCGCATCTTTTATATACCTATGTGTATATTTTTTTTCTTTAAATTTTTTATTTGATCTGGGTGGGGTTGAAGAGGGTTGCTGTTGGGTCTTATGTATGAGATATTATTATTTTTTAAAACCTGTATTTTAGGCGTCTCTCTTTGATGTAAAGAAGGGTCTTTAATGCCAAAAAAAAAGGGTCAATACGAGAATATAAGCGTCCAAATCAGCATGATAATTAAGAGGGGAAGATTTTTTTTTTTTTTATATAACTTTATGCTCCAATAAATATGGCATTTTTTAATTTAATAATAATTAAAAATGATGAAAAATTGCAATAAAAATTTGACACTTATTTTTTTGTTTTCTAAAGAAAATTTAAGTGGATTTTTATTTAATTTATTTACAATTTTAAAAATAATATTTTTTTAATTTTATTAATTTATTATCTATTTATTTAATATATATATTTATTATTATTATTATTTTATATAATTTTGTAGAGAAAATGGCAGCCAATATAAGAGAAGAAATTCGTCGGCTGCATAGACGCAAACAGCTGCATTTTAATCCACAGAGTGGCACTGCAAGTGGCAATGATTCGTCGGATATGGAAGGACCTTCAAGTCCAACAGCATGTGGATCAAATGGATATAATAATACACATAATAACAAGGAAAAACCTCTATTTACATTTAGACAGGTATTAATAATAACAACAACAAAAACTTGATTAAAGAATAATAATTTATTGTTGTTTTATGATTCATGATTGGTAATTGATAATTAATATTGTAATGTTTGATTAATAGGTTGGATTAATTTGCGAACGAATGCTTAAAGAACAAGAAACTCAAATTCGAGAAGAATATGATCAAATATTAAACATGAAACTGTCGGAGCAGTATGATGCTTTTGTTAAATTTACATATGATCAAATTCAAAAAAGATTTGAGTCAGCTGCTGCACCAAGCTGTAAGTTTATTTATTTATTTATTTATTTATTTGTGTATTTTATTATGTTTATTTTGATGACTTTAATGACTATTTTTTAATTACAGATTTATCATAAATTTATAAAATCTGTCGAGATGTCAGATATCAACAAAAAAGCATGTTGAGAATGGGTATTCATTAAATTCAAACGAATAACCTAGTTAAAAGAAGAATAAAACGCGGAGAATTGATTTGTTTTATTTTTTTAAATTTAAAATAATCATTGCTCCAAGTTTGAAAAGAAGTGTCAGTGCTTCAAGAACGTAAAATATATTGATTTAAATTAAATTAAACTCACATGATCGGTCAAATAAATTTATTATTATTAATTCATATTACAATCAATTAAATTTACATTATTAAATATTGGTAAATAATTAAGTGGATAAAAAAATTGAAAAAGCAAAAAAAAAAAAATTATAAATAATAACTAACAATAATTGTAACTGCCCGGTTTAAGCAGCGCGAAGGTATCAGGGAATATGAAAAAAAATTCGAGACGAATAAATGATAAATTAATTAAAAATCTCCGCGTGTAAAAAATTATATTTTAACTTTGTGCAAAAAACAAAAATATAAAGAAAAAAAAAACTTGTGTCAATTTGATTTAGCTTTTTTTTTTTTTTTTGTCTTATTTTTGCACAAAACATGAATTTTTGTATAAAATATTTAAAAAATAAGAAAATAATAAATTCTAATATTTAAAATATATTTAAAAAAACAACAAAATGTCCTCATTCTTGTAGAAATAATTCACGTAGATTTTTTGCTAGAAAAAAGAAAAAAATAAAAAAAAAAATAGATTAGAAAAATTTTGTTTTTAAAAAGAAGAGAAAAAAAAAAAATTTCGAGTGTTTAAAACTCCTAGACTGTGTTTTTTATATTAAAAAAAAAAAAAAAAAAAAAATTAATTTGTAAATTTTAAAATTGTCATCGTTAATTATCATGGTGAAAACTCATCGAAACTTTTACAAGAAAAAAAAAACAAAAAAAGTTACAAAAATTTGATGTATAAAATTTTTTGATACATGATTTTATGAATTATTTGTTATTGAGGCAATTATTAATCAATTCAATCGCCTGTGAAATTAATTAACATGATTTTTATTGAAAAAAAAAAGAAAGAAAGAATATTTTGTTTTTTAAATAATAATATTTCGTTCCCTGGTAACCATGTGCTCGATCAAGCGCAATAAATAAAAATAAAACAATCGCTGAATAATATTTAATTATTAAAATTATACTTTAATTAATATACATTTATTGTGCCTATTGTAGACATATTTATATGAAAAAAAAAAACGGTAATATTAATTAAACAACATAAGTCGTGAAAATATTTTTTATTATATTATTAATAGGTATATAATATTATTTTTTTGTAGTTTGTAATATCCACCAATTTGCAACGGTTTTTGTTTTTTTTTTTTTTTTTATTAATAGCGTATTAATTAGTACACATATACACAATTAATATAATAATTAAATTTTGTAGTTAATTTTTTTGCGCGTACTAATAGATCTAAATTGAAATGATAAAAAGAAAATTATGGTGCATCACGAAAATAATGCCCAAGTAGTAAAATTTACCCCGTTTTTTTAGGAAAAAAAAAAAACTAATCGAATTTTTTTTTTTTTTTTTTACATTAACCATGATTAATTATTGTTTATTTATTATTGATTTTTTTTTTTTGTTTTGTTTTGTGATTATAAATTAGCTATTTTGAAAATGTAAAAAAAATAAAATGCGAAGCGAAAAATATTGAAAACATTGTTTGACTTTTTTTTTTTTTTTTATAAAAAAATCATGTAAAATAAGAAAAATATGTATACTCGAGATAAAAAAAAAAAATAATTATAATGGTTTATAGTTAAGTGGCTAATGATGAATAAAAAAAAGAAAAAAAAATTGATTAAAAATAAATAATTTGGCTTTTTTTTTTTTAAATGATAATATTAAGAATTAAAAAATACCTCCAATGTAAAACACACTTATTATCGAAATAAAATATAATTATTAAGACTGATATTATTTCGAATATATTGATGGATAATTTATTTGATAAATAAATTTAACTATTACTTCATAATATGCTATTTAAGTATATTCATATAAAAAATATAAAATCGCGTTAGTTATCGTTGCATCATCATGATAATTCGATTGAACTGAATATAAGGTTTCGCAAATATGCGAAGCCCCAAGATGACTATAAAAACACTTGGAAATTATTCGCCAATTCGTCACTTCTGAGCGAGAAACGTTGCTTTTTGCTTCTCATCTCGGCTTCAGATATAATTATTTTAATTTAATAATTTTACAAATGTTTCCAATTTTATTTTTGGCCTATGTTGTGGCAGTTAAAGTATTTAAAAAAACAACACCAAATGGTAAGCAATTATTAACAATATTATAAAAAAAATCAAAAATTAAAATATACATTTAAAAATTTACAGGAAAAGTTACAGTTTATCTTGGTAAACGTGATTTTATTGATCATTTAGATTATGTTGATCCAATTGATGGTGTTGTTGTTATTGAAAATGATTATTTACAAGGACGTAAAGTATATGGACAAGTCATTACAACTTATCGTTATGGACGTGAAGAAGATGAAGTTATGGGTGTTAAATTTAGTAAAGAAATGACAATAGCTAAAGAACAAATTGTACCAGTTAAAAAAGAAAGACCAGAACCAACACCAACACAAGAAAGATTATTACGTAAACTTGGAACAAATGCATTTCCATTTCAATTTGTATTTCCACCAACAGCACCAAGTTCAGTAACCCTACAACCAGGTGATGATGATCAAGGTAAACCACTTGGTGTTGAATATACATTTAGAATATATGTTGGTGAAAATGATGATGATAAAGGACATAAAAGATCAGCAGTTGCACTTGCTATTAAAAAATTACAATATGCACCATTAACAAGAGGTAGAAGATTACCAAGTTCACTTGTATCAAAAGGTTTTACATTTTCAAATGGTAAACTTAATCTTGAAGTTACACTTGATAAAGAAATATATTATCATGGTGAAAAAATATCAGCAACATTACTTATTAGTAATAATTCAAGAAAATCTGTTAAAAATATTAAGGTAAATTTATTAATTTATTATTTGTCATTGTTTTTGTTTTGTTGTTGTTAAAAATTTAATTTTTAATTTTTTTTAATTTAAATAGATGTTTGTTGTACAACACTGTGAAGTTACAATGGTTAATACACAATTTAGTCGTAATATTGCAAGTTTAGAAACACGTGAAGGATGTCCAATAACACCTGGTGCAAACTTTAGTAAAGATTTTTATTTAGTACCACTTGCAAGTAGTAATAAAGATCGTCGTGGTATTGCACTTGATGGACATTTAAAAGATGATGATGTTAATCTTGCATCATCAACAATGGTTGCTGAGGGTAAATGTCCAGCTGAAGCACTTGGTATTATAATATCATATTCAGTACGTGTTAAATTAAATTGTGGTACACTTGGTGGTGAACTTGTAACAGATGTACCATTTAAATTGATGCATCCAGATCCTGGTGCAAGTGATCGTGATGCTAAAATTAAAAAAGGAAAAAGTATGGATAGAGGAAGAAATTATGACAGTTCATGTTATGCTAATGATGATGATGATAATATTGTTTTTGAAGATTTTGCACGTCTTCGTTTAAATGAACCAGAATAAAATGTTTTTTTTTTTTTTTTTCATTTTATTTTTAAATAGAAATAATACAACAACTGTCTGATTATTTAAAGCAGGTCAAGTTAATTTATTTTAAAGTTTAAAAGCTCTTTTGATAATTTCATAAGCTAAAAAAAAAAAAAAAATTGTCATAGTGCTTCTAATCTTTTGATAATAATTTAAATCCTTTTTAAAAAAATCAGATTGTCGTTTATTATGACGTGCATTATAAAAAATTTATTTGATGAAATAAATTAAATTAAAATTAGTTAATATCAAATAAAATATCAGTGTAAAACAACTGCTCTGATTTTAATAATAAATAAATATGAAAAATTGATAATTATTTTTCAAATTTATTGTAATTTCCATTCGATTGTGGTGGTCGAATGGAAATTCATCAACAAAATTTCAAATTACAATTCAATAATTCCCATATATTTTAATTAATTTTATTTCTTATTTAATTAAAAATATTGTTGTTAATAATTGTTATAAATTAATTGCTTATATTGTTGATTTACTGTATGTTATAAAATAAATTGAAGATGGATTAAAAATAAAAAAACAATCTTGTCTTAATTATAAATTTTTAATAATTTTTTTTTAATGTTTTACAAAAACATTTTCAATTAGAATATTAAAAATCCTTTTTTTTTTTTTACAAGATTGAAAATATATATGTATATTTATCATGATGAATTGTTTGATAATTTAAAGAAAAAAAAAATGAAATAAAAAAATGTTTTTTAAAATTTTAGTCATGCATATGTGAATAATATTCTTGATAAGTTTGATTATATGCTTCTTTTTCATCAGGTGTCATTTCAGCAACTAAAGCTGCGTCACTAATAACATCTGTTAATGAAACAGTACGTCCAGCAACAGTGACAGTTGGCACTGAGTCATCATCCTCTTCATCTTCAGAGTCCATAACACCAACATTACCTAATGAAAAATACAATGAAAATAAATCAAAATATGATAATAATTTAATGAAAATAAAGTAAAATAATTTACCAGTATCAATTGGTTGAGTGTCAATGTAATGCATGTCTTCATTATCACTGCTATCACTTGATTCTTGTGGTAATACAGCTTTAACAGCATTAGCTGTTGCATTATTTGGACCTTTCTTTTCATGTGCACGTAATACAGACATAATATCATCTTCTTGTTTATTATTATTTGTTGTTGTTATTGTTGCTGTTGATGCTGCTTTATCTAATATACTATCTTGATTAGTTTGTTCATTAATATTATCTGTACTTGTTACTACAGTACTTTCCCTCGACCATATTGGTGTTTCTTTTCTTTGATTTGTTATTTGACTATTTGCATTATCATCACCAATTGTAACATTAACTCTAGTATCTTCAGCAGCAAAACCACCACCACGTGTTGCTTCACCAGACCATTGTTCATTACCACGTTGTGAACCAGATTTACGTGATTCACCTCTTATAACACTAATATCAACTGGTTCTGGTTCAAGTATTTCTGGTGCTAATTTAATACCTTCAACTTCACGTAATAATTGATATAATGGTTCAACTCGATCATTTAATTTTGCTAATAACATACGTGTTTCTTTTTTTGGTAATGCTGATTGATCTTCTTCAACAACTGAATTACAATATGTACATCTAAATTCACCAGTCATTGGATCAAATAATTGATCAGCTTCAAGATCAGTAAATGTTTTAAAACATTCAGTACATTTAAAACTAGCACGACTTGTTGAATCACGTTCTTCTGTTTCTAATCTTTTACCCATCGTATGTAATTTATATTTAACAACATTAACAAATGACTTATAATTTATATAATAATAATTTACTTTTTGTGCTTTACCATCACTACCAGTTTCCATTTTTACACGTACCTGAATAAATTTATCAGTACGTAGTGTTGATATTTTAGCACGTAACATTTTTCTTTCAAATTTTAATAATTCACATATGTCATCTTCTTTCATACATGGATTTCTAACAAGCATATCAACAATTAATGACTCTTCAATTGCATAAAAACCACGTACAACAAGACGTGCTAATTGTTTTAAACTACTAGGCACTTCTGTTACATACCTCTCCTCAGAACCCATGATTACAATTTAATATCAAATCTAAAATTACAAATTATTTATTTATTTATTTATATTTTTTATCAACAAAATATATTACAAACATACCTTAACCTTGAAAAATATATAATAATTATTTTTAATACTATTTATTTGTCAATAAATTGCATAACAATTAATTATTTTTGTCTGGAATTTTTTCTATTTTATATTGTATGATAATATTTATATTTAAAAAATTATATTAAACAATTTATTACTGCTTTTTAAATATAAATAATCTAGGAATGTAAACACAGCAGGAATAAAATTGTTTATGATTTAGAAAAAAAAAAAATAAATAAATTGAAGGTTAGGTTGATGGTTTGTTGGAAGTGGAGAGGGGATGGTTGTCGACACTGGTCAACATTCAATGATTCAACTGATGAATGATAACAATGATGATGATGATGATGACAATTGTCAAGTTAATAACAATACGCAAACTGATTATAATTTGTAATTAATTTGTGAACAATAATATTCAAATTAGATCATAAAAATAAATCAAGTCATTTAAATAAAACTACTTCCTTTTTTTTTTTAATATTATAAATGGCCTTGATAATTATTCTGTTTTTCATCTTAAATATATTATTAATGATTTTCATTTGATTTGATTTGATTATCTTATTTTTCTAATTCATCAATTATTTTATTTTCTAAGAGATCATAGAATTTTTCTATCATTAATTTAACATAAATACAATGACTAAATTTAATTATTATTTTGATTTTCCGCTAAAACTAAAATAACGGAATTTGTCTTACGGAAACTACCCTAAATTTTCTACAATTTTTTTAAGTCGGAAAAACATGCGCAAACGCATCTCAATAACGTACACTGTTTTTAACAGTCTAGAGCCTGGTTTTTAACAGTTATTAAATTTGAAAAAATATAATGTTATACAAACAAATAATCCAATAATATTCTAATTAATATTTTCAATATTCTGATAAAGTTATTTATATAAAATTATTATTATAAATAATTTTAATAATCATAATAAATTAGCAAAATAGCAAATGACCAATCAACAGACTAGTTGGTAAATTTTCGCAGCTTTTCGCAGCTTTTCGGCAATTTTCGACTAGATTAAAAATAAACATTAGTTGAGGATCCAGAAATCCTTGCAACCAATCGATCTCGTTCGTCTCCAGCACCAACCTAGGCCACTGCTCAACCCGATCTTTGTAAATACCAGGCAAGAAGACTATCCGGTAAGAATTTCTTAGAAATTCTAGGATTGTTTTCTGAAGACACGTGGGACACAAGGGCGCGACCATATTGGATTTATTATTTCTGAATTTTATTTTTTTTTTAATTTTTTAAATTATTAATCAAGGTAGTCCGAGTGGAAGAGTATTTTTCGTTCAATATAAATTAAGTAATATAGTACGAAAAATACCTTCCATTTTGACTACTATTAATCAACAGATTGGTAATTTTATATTTTGTTTGATATTATTTTTTTTATTTTCAGTATTTAATCAAAGTAGTCCGAATGGAAGAGTATTTTTCGTTCAATATAAATTAAGTTATATAGTACGAAAAATACCTTCCATTTTGACTATCATTTATCATCAGGCTGGTCATTATCATTTTCGTTTAATTGTGTTTAATTTAATTTTTTTTATTTTCAGCATTTAATCAAGATAGTCCGAGTGGAAGTTTATTTTTCGTACAATATAAATTGAGTCATATAGTACGAACAATACCTTCCACTTTGGCTATCATTACTCATCAGGCTGGTCATTTGAATTTTTGTTTATTTATTTATTTATTTGTGTTGATTTTATGTTTGTTTATGTTTTTTTTTCTGCAGCCACACGTATTTCTTGAATCATCATATTACGAAAGACTCGCTACTGGCTGGATCTATGTGGAAATTGAACATAGTACAGCTAGTATCGAGTATTTTTTAATTGACCTCATCAAAATTTATATGTTTAATTTGATTTTTATATTTTTCAGTGGATAATCAACTTTGAAAAAAAATTGTCCGAATTAAGGTATATTTGTTCGTAGGTATACGTATGTTTAAAAGTATAGTACGACAAATATACCTTTCATTTTGGCGGTTATAGTTTTGTTTGTTGTTTTTTTTTTTTTTTGGATTTTATTTTTGGATTTTTCAGATTCGGAGAAAAAGGAAGAAAAAGATCGGAATCAGAAAACGTGGTCAGTTAATTACAGGAAAATGGCTTGGGGACCAAGACAGGAACGTATCAAAGAAAAAAAATTGGAGGTAAGTATTTTAATATAAATAAGCATAGAAATAAAAAAAAAAAAATAGAAATAATTAATGTTCAATAAAGAAAAAAAAATCATTTACATATTTAAATTGCTTTTTTCTTTTTTTTTCCTTTTTTTTTAGCCTCTTTTTCTTCGTCATGTCTTTTTTGTTTTTTATGTTTTTTCTCATGTGTATCAGATCCACTAATATCAGTAACAGTAACTTCTTGACCAACTGGTAAATCACCTGGTTTATGTTTATGTTTTTTATGTTTATTTTTATGTTTTCTTTGTGGTGTTTGATTGACATTTTTATATTGATCAGGCAACTAAAAAATGAATAAATAAATAATTACCAAATCATCATGAGATAAAAAAATTTATAAATAAAAAGTTGATAATTACAGGATGTAAACGAAAACCTGAAAGTTGCATTCCAGTTAATGGCAATAATTCTTTTCCTCCAATTGGTGGTTTATCAATAACAGATCTCAAAGAACTGAAAGAAAAAAATAAATAAAAAATATAATAAATTATTAAAACAATATTACAACAAATAAAAAATAATATTTTACCTGTTTTCTTGATGAGCAAGATTTTCATTTTTGTCACAAAGACTTGGTAAAAAATTACCAATTGCTTCTTTTAATTTTTTACCACTGAATTTACTATATGAATGTTCAAGACCATAGTAGGCCATCAAGTTGGTCGCTCCCGTCAATTCACTTTCACCTGTTAATTATTATTTATTATTAATTAAATTTATATATTTATCTTTTGACGATGATGAATAACTTACCAGGTGGTTCTTTCATCAAATAAAATGGTCCAGAATGTACAATTGATGGATTTTTACCAAGAGATATTGTTGTTTTTAATGTACCAGTTGAATCTTGTCTCGACACAACTGGTGAGCGTGCACCTCTTGGTGATGATTTTGGTGAGTATTGCTCAACCTTATTACGAAATTGATCACCCATCATCATTTTATTTATTCATCAGACTATATATTATCAAATTATATTGTTTTTTATTTTTATTTGGCAAAATACTTTTTTATTTTTTCAATAAAAGTATCTATTATTGTTGACAAATAATATTTACACAAGATTCACTTGGTGAAAATCCATCAATTGTACATTCTAGACCATTTTATTTGATAAAGAAACCACTTGGTCTAGAAGGCACAATTGATGAATTTTCACCAAGTGAATCTTGTCTTTTATATAAATCAACAATTAATGCATTTTCAATTGCATAAAAACCACGTGCAACAAGACATGCCAATTGTTTCAAACTACTTAGCACTTCTGTTACAATTCTCTCTTCAGAACTCATGACAATAATTTAATATCAAATCTAAAATAAAAATTATGAATAATTAGTAATAAATTCACTTATATTTTCTCAACAGAAATCAACAAAATATGTACAACATACCTTAACCTTGAAAAATATATAATAATTATGTTTAATACCATTTGTTTGTCAATAACAGTCAATATATTGCATAATAATATGGATGTAAACACATTAGTAATAAAATTGATGATGATTTAGACATGGAGGCACATCACATGGAGGTATTAAACTCCATGGATTTAGAAAACAAAAATAAATAAATAAAGTAAAGGTTAGGTTAGTGGTTTGTTGGAAGTGGGGAGCAGTGGTCAGTGGAGAGGGATAATTGTCAACAATTGTCAACCATAACTGATGTCTGGTGATGATGATGATGATGACAACTGTCAAGACTCAAGATAATAACAATACATAAACAATACATAAATTAATTGGAGATTAATTTGTAAACAATAATATCAAATTTAGATCATCAAAGTAAATCTATATGGCTGCTATTGAAAAAGTTAAAATTATTGTTGTTGGAGATTCTGGTAAAATATAAATGACGTGGACTATTTTAATGATAAATAATCATAAATATTTATTTTTTATTCAAACAATATTTCAACTATTTTGTAATTATTGTTGTTTTTCTAAAAAAAATTTTACAGGTGTTGGTAAAACATCATTGACCCATTTGATATGTGAAAATCAATCAATGAATAATCCATCATGGACAGTTGGTTGTTCAATTGCAGTTAAGCTACATGAATTTAAAGAAGGTACACCAAATCAAAAACGTTATTTCATTGAATTTTGGGATATTGGTGGTAGCCAAAGTCATCAAAATACAAGACATGTTTTTTACAATCCAACAAATGGTAATTTTTTTACTTTTTAATTACACTTTTAATCAACAAATAACTAAATCAAGTTCAATGTCAACAGGAATAATATTAGTACATGATTTATCAAACCGTAAATCACAACAAAATTTACAAAAATGGCTAGAAGAAGTTATAAGCAAAGATGGAACAATTGGAAAATCCAGATCATTTGATGATTTTGATCCTGAAAAATTTGTGGGTTCAACACAAGTAATATTTACAATTATTTTTTATTATATCAAGTTGTTAAATCCTAATTAAAATTGATCATTAATACTAATATTAAATATATTTTTTAGATTCCAATTCTAGTTGTTGGTACTAAGCTGGATTTGGTTCCATCAAAATCCCAATTACACAGAAGATCATCAACAATTGCTGAAGAATGTGGAGCAGATGAAATATTTTTGGTAAAAATTAATAAAACCAAAACATTTTAATGATTAATAATTAATATTTATTTATTTATTCTACAGGATTGTCATCAAGCTAGATCATTAGCAGCTGGCAATACTTTGTCAGTTAAATTAAGCAGGTTTTTTGACAAAGTCATCGAAAGACGTTATCATAGTAACAGAGAAGGCACAAGCCCTGACAAAAGAAGACTACCAATTTATAATTCAGCCTATAATGCAAAAATTTATCATCATGACTGATAATAATTTATTTATTATATAAATTAAAAACAAATTATTTAAATCGTGATATTTAAAAAGACCTAAAATTATTTCTACTGGTCATTGCATTTATTTATATATATTTTTAACATTCCTATTTGATAAATAACAATAATAAAATGTAAAAAAATAAAATTGACAATTTTTTAATTAAATGTATAATCAATAATTGGTCTAATCAATCATTGTACATTAATTAAAGAAAAAAAAAAAAAAAATGTGTTTTAAATAAAAGCTAAAAAACAAAATGACAAAAATTATTTTTTTTTTCATTAAATAGAATGTAATTAATGGATTAGTGTAAAAATTAAAAATAAACCGCCATATGTTTTGTTAAAATCAATATTTTCAGAACAGTCAGTACAAAAAAAAAGGGGGAAATGAAAAAAAGTACATGACCAGATTGACTGTTGTATCTCTCTTCCCCCCTTCATGTTTGTGTTGTGACTAAAGAGACGATAAAATAGAAATAAAAAATAAAAAAATACATCAATTTTATTTATCAATAATTAATTGTCAATAACAGATAAATAAATAAATAATAATTTAGTTAAATTAAAAAAAAAAAATGGCACAAAATATTAATCCATTTTTTTCATCACCAAGTTCAAACAGCAAAGCCAAGGAAGAAAAGCAAAATGTACCAAAGGACAATCATGCAGTCAGTAAACGGTAATTAAAATGTCAATCAATAATTAAAATATTAATTAATACTCATTGCTTAGTTGATAATTGATTTATTTAATTAATTTAGTTGAAAAATTGCTCAAATTAATTTTATTTTCATTTTATTTTTCATCATTTTCATCATCATAACCTCATGTGTTTTATGATGCTTTGACAAATCACGTTTTGCTTGACCTGCATCATAAGCCAACAAAACTATTTTATATATTTTTTTGTTAATATTAATTAATTAATTAATTTTTATGCATTAATTATACACAATATTTTGTTATTCAAAATGGCGAATACATGTGTTTATTATTTTTAAATTTTATTATTATAATTATCATTCTTGTTTGATTAATTTTCTGTGAATGAAAATATATCAATTGACCAGAAATTAACATGAGTTTGATAATAATTGTAATGTGATAGTTGTGTTATTTTTGATGATTTATTAATAAAAATATGAATTTTTGATGTTTAGTTTACAAAAAGAACTCATGGTTTTGATGATGTGCACTGAAAAAGGAGTATCAGCATTTCCAGATGGTGAAAATTTATTCAAGTGGATTGGTACAATAACTGGACCTCGAGATACAGTAATATTATTATATTTAAATAAACGAATTACATGTATAATATGTTATTTAAACAATGATATTAAATTGCCTTTTTTTTAACAGGTTTATTCTGGACTAGTTTACAAATTAACCTTGGAATTTCCACACAGTTATCCATACAGTGCACCAATTGTACGTTTTATAACAACATGTTTTCATCCCAATGTTGATCATCTTGGTAATATTTGCTTGGATATACTCAAGGACAAATGGAGTGCATTGTATGATGTTCGTACTATTTTACTCTCAATTCAATCACTTCTTGGAGGTACGTTTAAATTAATTTGCTATTTTTTTGATTTTTTATAATTATCAAGTCCTTATGTTAATTATTGATCTTTTTTTTTAGAACCCAATAATGAAAGCCCATTGAATCCACAAGCTGCTGAGCTCTGGAATGATCAAACAAAATACAAAAAATATTTACTTGAAGAATATCATCGAGAAGCTGAACGTACACAAGAATCATGATAAGCCAATTTTAATTTATTCACATTCATTTACATGATTTTTATCAAATTTTCAAATTTATTATTAACATCATTTCATAAACAATTTAAACAGACAAAAACAATCTTAAGTACATCACAATTTGCTCTATTTAAAAACTAAATTAATCATAATTTCTAACAATAGGTTCATTTTCTTTTCTTTTCTTTAATTTAATTTTTTGGCTGATTAAAATATTAAAATCACAGGTATATAACAATAATAATAAAGGGTTCAATTAAATATTAAAATTTGAAATAATAATAAATAAAGTCATTGAGTTTATAAAAAAAAAGGAATATTTTTTTTTTTTATTTTTTACTCATTTTTAAGAAGTTTATTTAATTTTTCTTTCATTATGAAAATATAATTTATTTATATAATTAATTTACTAGATCAATTTTTTTTTTATTTGTCAATAATTATTTGATAAATTCAATTTTTTGATTTTATATAATATATATTGTCCTCCAACATAATCATCATGTCTTGAACAAAAAAAAAAAAAATATATAAATAATTTCTTTAACTTTAATATTTGTCGTTTATTTTTTTTTTTAATTAAAATATTTTCATTGTGTTGATGCTTTTAATAAACTGTAATTTTTTTTTTTGAAATAAATTTAAGATAAATATATTGAAATAAATAAAAATTGATATATAAATTATTTATATTTTAGTAATATTATTTAATCGAAGAAATTTTTATTGCTATTTAATTCATCTTGAATTAAAAAGATATCCAAGTGTAACAACTTGACAGACTAAAAAAACATCAAAAATAAATAAAAAAAATTTATGATAAAAGTGTTAAACGCCATTTGGTGATGTTGATGTAATCTGAAATAAAAAAGAAATTTTTAAATAATGTTTTCATCAGTAAAACTGTCACTGACATCAAAATTAATTTCGAATATTAAATTAAAATTGAATCCAATGAATATAATTAAAATGAACAGCTCATCAATGTCACCTGACACAATGAAGGTAAACAATATGTCATCACATAACAACAATAAAATTATTTAGCTAATTGACTTTAATTTAATATTCAGGAAAATAAAATAAATGTAAATGGAATTGATATTAATTACATCAAAACAGGATCAGGCAGTCATCCAGTTTTGCTGCTTCCTGGTGCACTTGGTAAGTACATTTAAAACAACAACAAGCATCTAAAATTATTATCACTAACTGGACTTTGTTATCAACCACAAGTACCATGTAGTAATTAAAATTAATTTTTGATATTGAAAGGCTCATCATTGACAGACTTCAAGCCACAATTACAAGGCCTAGATAAAAAAAATTTAACAATAATTGCTTGGGATCCACCTGGTTATGGCAAATCAATACCACCAAGTAGAAAATTTGGTGATGATTTTTTTTATAAAGATGCTATTAATGCAAATGATTTAATGAAAAAACTTGGATATAATAATTATTCACTGGTTGGATGGAGTGATGGTGGAATAACTGGATTAATAATTGCTGCTAGTAATCGAAATTCTATTAAAAAATTGGTAGTATTTGGTGCCAACTCGTATATTTTACCTCAAGAAGTCAAAATTTATGAAAGTAAAATAATGTTTATGATATTATTTATGTAGAATTAATTGTAATTCATTTATTTGAAGGTTTAAATGACTTTTTTTTTGATATTTTATAGGCATAAGAAATATTAATTCATGGTCAGAAAGAATGAAGGCACCAATGATAGCCATGTATGGAGAAGATTATTTTAGAAAAACTTGGTCATTGTGGGTTGATGCTATGATTAATATATATAAAAAAAATAATGGTGATATTTGTCGTAATTTGATCAATAAAATTACTTGTCCTACGCTAATTGTTCATGGCAATAAAGACGTCATGGTTGATCCAGAACATCCGGTTTACCTACACAACTGCATTTCCAATTCAAAGTATTATTTTTATTTTTTTATTAATTTATCAATTGTTTTATTTATAGATTATTTATTTAGATTTTTTGGCATTTTTTTAGGCTGAAATATTTTGAAAAAGGAGCTCATAATCTTCATTTAAAATATCACGAAGAATTTAATCAACTTGTTACAAATTTTTTACTTGAAAATTAATTTTTCTTTTTATTATTAACAATGGTTATTGTTATTTATATTTTGAATATTTTATTGACTTTTAAATTGTTATTATAATTGAAATTTTCAATTATTTTATTCCATTTTTTAATGAATTTTTTTATACATTGCATTTAAAAAACTAAAAAAATTAAATTAATTTAATTTTCATTTTGTTATTTGAACTAGTTTTTTATTTATTTAATTGAGTTCATTCAATTTTTTTTTTTTGCATTGTGGGTTGATGTTTACAGCTAATATTGAAGTATAAGAAAAAAGATATTTTAATCTTTGTTGAAATTTAATTACAAAAATTAGCTAGTAATAATTGTCAATTGAAAATTTTAATTTAACACAAAGATGTCATGGTTAATGGAGAAAATGTTGATCTGTTGATCTAAAATTCTTCTGTTGAATAATTTAAATTAGCAATTGAATTTATTATAAATAAAGAATAACAAAATAATTTTTTAAATTCATACAATATTATGTTAAATAAATATTTAAAATATATATTTTTGTCTGTCATCGAAATCATCCTATTGTTTGGTAATGAAAAAAAATTTAAAACTAAAAATAAATGTATATTTTTAATAATTCACGAGGTGTGATCAATGAATGACGTGGCTTGTATGAAGAGGCTGTATGTGGGTGAGATGAATAACGCAAAATAATAAACATCTATATATTTAAACAAAAAAAAATTTTTGTAAATAATTCAATAGGTGTGTCATACTATCATTAATTAAAAAAAAAAAATTATTAAAAATTTTTTTAACAGTCAAAAAATTTATTTAAAATTACAAAATTTTATCATTTAATTGAGCAACTTTTTCCATATTAAAAATTATTGTTTAACAATTAAAAAAAAAATATTAAATTTTGTTTTTTTAACACTAAATATATGTATTTTAAAATTACTATTTGATTATTTTTTTTTTTTTCGAAAAGATGTTTCAGTTCAACAAATTTCTACATAGTAAAAAAATTTTTTTTCGAATTAATTATAAATTTTTTTCTTTATAATTTAGCTATTATATTTATTGTAAAATTATTATTTTAAAATAGCAACAACTTGAATGTAATATAGAATAAAAAAATTAAAAAATTTTCAACTTTAAAAATTAGTGGTGCTCACATATCGTGAAGAGTTCTATGTGCATGACCGGCTTGGAAGCGCCTCGTTGCATTTTAGCTGGGTAAAGTTGAGGATAGTAGTCACGCCCTTCCGTCTTTTTTTTTTTTTTTAAATATAATTTTATATTTCTTTTATCATCTCTTCTTGTAAGACACTGAGATTTACTATTTCATCCGCAATACATCAACAATGTGGTAATTTTTTCTTTCGACTTTTTTAAAAAACAAATTATCTATAACAAAATTGGCTTAATTTTATATAAAAAATATATATCCGCATTGCGCTGTTTGTGTTAGCAAAGAGTAGAATCGATATCTCCTGTGAGTTGAAATTTTTTTTAATATTTTTTTCTACTATACAAACTATATATACACAAGAATGAGTCATATTGTTTTATGAGCAACAGACATGGATATAAATAATTGTCAATTAAATTATTTTGTATGGATGGATAATATTTTAAATGTAATTTTAAAATTAAATAATATAAAATTTATCATTTTCAACTATTTACTAAGTCCTTAAAAATTTATTTATACTATTTAACTAATTAAATCAAATTAGCTAATTTTAAAAAAATTTGAAATTTAATTTCTTAAACTTAAAATTCCTATGCAAATAATAAAATAAATAAAAATAAAATAATTTGTTTATAATAATTGGAATAAAATAATGTAATTAATAAAATAAAAAAAAATATTTATTTATAATAAATTTAGCTTGGATAAATAAATAAAACAATAAAAAACTTTTTATCCGAAAAATTAGCTGTTTTTTAAATTTAAATTGAAGCTTTTTTTGCTGACTTTTAGAATAATAAAAAAAATTTATAAATAATAGTTTTAATTTAAATATTAAATTGCTAAATTACCTGTTATTTATAAACTTGCAATTATTAATTTAAATAATAAAAATAAAATAAACAAATAAAAAAAAAATTTAGAAAATTTTGTTAATTTTAAAAATCAAAAATTGAGCAAAAAAAAAACTTTAGCCTTCCGTGATAAAAAATATATAAAAACTGAGAAATCATCCTTGTTTGAATGTAGAAAGTGGATTGTGCTACTTATATAGTCGATCACTCTATATTGGTAGTCACCTTGGTGCCCATGATGAATCCAAAATTCGTATTGCAATGAGAAATTTTCATTTATTTTTAAATAAACATTTGGCATTGCTTGAGTAACTAAAGTCCAATCAATGTTATATATTTTTTTATAAAATTTTTTTTCCCATTTATTTATGTATTGTTTTTATTTATTTATTTATTTTTTTTGACTGTCTGGATGAGCCAGATCGATAAGAGAGTAAAAGACTTCCAACTGAAAATACTCGTGTGACCCTAAACTACGTGATGTGCATTAAATTGATTGAACCAAGCCCATTTTTCATAAAAAAAAAAATACTCAAAAATATTTATATTATTTATAGATCATTTACTAACAAATATTGATCATTTAAAAATTTTTTTTTCATTTAATTTCATCGCCAAATGATTTTTAAAAATAAATTAAATTTTTTGAAAATTTTTTTTTTCTTTTACTTTGACTGTACAATAATTATACCCTATTTAAATACAATAATTTTTTAAATTTAAATAAATAATATAAAAATAAACACGTTATTTAAAAATTACCCAAAAAAAAATAATTTATTTTTTCTTTATTTCAATCTGATAATATATCATAATTTGACTTAAATATTTTGTAAAAAAAAAAAAATGTGATAAATCATTTTTTTTTTTAAACAAGTATAACAATAATTTGAAGAAGGGGAATTTTATTTTTTCTTGTGTAGGTGTATAATGAATATAAAAAAAAATTAAAAATTAAGAAAAATAAAAATAAATTTGTGGTCATAATGTTTGTTATGCCCACGCTTGACAAAAAATCGTCTCGTCAGTTAATAAAAAAAATTAAAAAATTTAAGGTCATATTTTCGATATTTTTTCCAGGTCTGATTTATTTACATAAAAATTAGATTGATTAATGAATAAATTGCTGTATTATTATGGAAAATGTTAAATATATTTTTCAATTTGTCGTGTATATAGTATTTTTTAAAAAAATATAAATCGAAGATGCCAAATATGGACAGACTGTTTTCTTGCCACACATTATGCCAAGACCCATTTCTTTATCCTCTCCTTTCAATTCTACCTTGTCTTGTACCGTGAAAACCAGCGAATCAAGTCGAAACGTTGTATTGAAAAAATTACGGCACACCTTCAATGCAATATAATATTTATTTTTCCTTTTAAACTTTTATTATTATCATGATTTTAAAATCGTTAAACGACCCTTGACCGCAAAACATCAACATTATTTCTGGCTGATAAATATTTCTCATACAAAATAAATAAAATAGCTGATAAGATGTTTAAAAATAAAACTTGTCATTTAGAAAAAAATAATAATTTTATTTTCTAATCATTAGATAATTAAGCAGACACAAAAAATCATCAAATTAAAAATAAAAATAAAATAAAAATTTAAACTTTTTATTTATTTATTTATTTATTTATAATAAAAAAAAATTTATGAATTGTTTAAAATTTGGTATTTATAAACTCTATTTGTTTATTTAAAAATTAATTATTTATTTAAAGAATAATTTATAATTTTATCGAGACAAAAAAATTGATTCCCTTGAGACAGATTAATTTAAATTTTACATGAAAATTACATCATTAATGTTGATCAGCTCATACGACAATCACAACTTTCTAAATTAAAAAAAAATAAATTAAATGGTACTTGAAATAAGATCATAAAAATAAGAAAATACATGGATAAATTTTGGAGGACAATAAAATCCTTCATATATGGAAATTTGAAAATGAAAAAATCGAAAAAAAAAAGGTAGAATGCATTTCTGTGTTGTTGTTGTTTTTTTATTATGGACCCCTTCTACTTGGATAATTTTATGATTATAAATTCATTGTCGTATATTTTATTCACATGAGAGAATTACTTTCAGAAAAATATATTCAACATTTAATGTTGAGGACGATACCTTCTAGGGCAACTTGCAATCCAACAATATACTCTTCCTGTCTCGTACAAATGTTGCTTATTTTACTCTTTTAACTCTCATTTAATTTTTTTTTTTTAATACAATACATAATGATAATCATGATCACCTATATTACTCTTTACAATTTATATTTTATACATAACAAACCCTGAGAAAAATATACGTAATGTTTGACGAAAAATAAAAAACGAAATGATAAATAAAAACACAGTGACCTCAATCATGATTTAATATTTAAACAAACAAATTAAGAAAATATTTTTAATCGATTATTAATTGCAGGAAATACCAATCATTTGATGATAATATTTTTTTCTATTGTTTTTTAATTGTTTTTGTAGTAAAAAAATTTAATTTGTTTAAAAAAATAAAAATAGTAATTTGTCGCATTGCTTAGTGACCTTGTGAAATATTTATTTAATTTTTTTTTGTATAAACACAGTGTAATAATAATTATTAATTATAAAAATTTGATTTAATTATTTTTTAATATTTTGATTTACTAAAAAAAAATATACAAATTTATTTCAAATGGTTTTTAAATAATCTATGAGATATAAATTATTTTGTAAAAAAAATTTTATCAAAATTTGAAAAGAAGATAGTTATTTAAAAAATATTTATGTAATAGTTGAGTCATCAATTAAATTAAATTATACCGTTAATGAATAGAAGAAAAACTTGAAAAATTAAAAAGAAAAATTTTTTGTTTCTCTTGTTGGTTCAAGCACTAATATTAAAAAATAAAAAATAAAAAAAAGGGCAGCAATTGTCTTGTCATTCTCACACGAGTTTTGTCTTGAGTTTATATTTTTTTTCCTTGGTCAGGATCAATATAATACATTCTACATTATATATAAAAGTGAGTATATATTTCTCAGTGTTACTAAGACAACATGTCGTTGACCATGGCTTTTCAGGTATTAAATGACACACCTGAAAATTACAATACAACCCTCAGTAAATTTTTAAAAAACTCCCACTCTTAAGTATCTGATTTTTTTAATTAAATTATATACTTTTTACAATGATAATAACGAGGCAAAGCTACTGGAAAATTATCAAACAACAAATGTAAGTTTTACAACAAAAAAAACAACATAAATAAATAATAATAATAGTATAAATAAATAATAATTAAATTGTTTAATAAATAAATTAGAAAAAAAAAATTATCAAGTTGTAGAAAAATATTTCTGTAGAAATTTTCTATGTCAAATAAATTTCTATATAGAAATAAAATTGAAATCGAAATTTATACAACTTTTAGTCGACTCTTATAAAATTTATAAACTATTATTTATTGTTAATAATAACAATAATAAAATATAAAAATTTATCAATAAAAAAAAAAAATGAATTTTCAATCGAAAAAATAATTTTTTATCTATAGAAATTTATCTTAATTCGAAACAACAAGAACAATCGAAATAAAAAATAAAATTTCATGTCTATATTTAAAATAATAATAATAAAAATATATTTATTATTACTTTGTTATTTATAAAATAATAAAATAATTTTTTTTTAGGGTTACTAAGACAACATGTCGTTGTTCATGTATTTCCAAGTATTAAATGACACACCCCATAGCTACAAAACAACCCTAACAATATTACATCGAAAAAAAACTCACGCAATCACCTGAAGCCAATATAATAATAACAATAATATTAACAATAAATAATGATAAATAAAATGAGTCACAAGAATAAAACAATATCCCCCTTGTCTCCACCTTCCACTGTTAAAATAAAAAAAATGTTCAAATGAATTGGAGCATCCACATCGATCAATACAATAATAATAAATTGTAAATAAAATTTTTTTCACCTCATTGAATCGAAATCATCGTATGATGTCATTGACAAATAAAATTATATATATATTTTTTTTTATTGACAAATATATAAGACACAAATTACTCGTCTCAATTTGGACGTATGATTTTTTTTTTTTTTTTTCTTTTGAATTATTTTTTTTTTTAACAAATTGTCTGTTGTCACCCACTGATGGATAATTATTTAATTCAAAAAATTATTAAGGACAGTTAACGATATATAATGTTTTGATTTTTGTTGTGTAATAAATATGAGAGCATACTTGTCTAGACATTTAAAAATAGAAAAAAAAAACATGATTGTATTGTGATGACTCATTTATAATAGTTGTAGAATTGTAGTTATTATTTTTTAAATTAAATTTTCTAAATGGAAAATGATAATGAGATTATGTTTGTGTTAATTGATTTGAATTTTTTTTTATTTTTTATATATAGTATTTTGTTTTTAGAAATAAATAGTTTTTACCATAAATAGTTGGGTTGAGTGAGAAACTCGTGTTACCAGTATTTAATCTCTGCAATTATTTAATAATGTCGTTTTTTATTTTTTCAAACATTTTTGAAATTAAAAGTTTATGGCGAATGATTAAATTTATGTAATTTATTTATTGTTTTAATTATTTTGGTTTTTTTTTTGTTTAAATAAATAGCATATTAATAATTAAAAATTTTAAATAACAAAAAAATACGATCGAAAGTATTTTTTAAAAAATTGAAAATAAAATTATTATCAATAATGTTACGTTCTTGGCTATTAAAAAATTGTTTAAATAAATAAACAATATCATAATAATAAAGAATTAAAAAAAAAAAATTAATAATTTAATTACAATAATTCATTTAAAATTTATAATTTTCGTAAAAAAAGATTTTATCAAAATTAAAATACGAAATTATATTTTTTTAAACAATTAATAACAATAATAATAATAAATTAATATTAACAATTAATTCAAGTAAATAATTAAATAAATAGATTGATATAAAAATTTTTTTTAATCTGTTATTAATTGTTTATAATAATATAATAATTTAAATATAAATAAAAAAAAATTTCTAAAAAAATTAAAATACTAATTTGTTTTTTTTCTTTTAACCAATTATATTGTTAATAAATAGTTACCTAATTTATAAAGCCAATTAATAATAAAATAAAACTGTATTTTTATGGTTAAATAATAAATTTAAATAATTGTTTAAATAATAATTTAAAAATATATAAAACAATTGTAATTTCTACCAGAGTTAAAGATATTTTTTTTCATCTTTTTTCATTTATTTATTAATAATAATTTTACATTGTTTATGTAAATATAATAATTTAAATTCATATAAATTATGGCTTATTATTTAAACATAAATTTTATGAATATATATGTTTATTATTACAACATAGTACAGTGTCGTCTCATGACTCACACAATTTTATTGACTTTTTTTTTATTTAAGTATTTTATTTTTATGAAGCTTTGCAAGAATTACTCACACACACATTATTCGAGGTCATTTTTACTCAACTAATTTCCGGGGTTGATTTCATTCAGGCAAACCACCTGTCTCAATTTTTTTTTTTTCCTACATATATTTTATTACAGCAGATAATTGTCATCCTCTATTTTTAAAACTAAAAAGAAAATAACGAAAATTCAATTTTTCATGTGAAATTATATTTTGTTTAAATTGAAATAATGAGAGTTAATTTGTAGACATTTTTTTTTATTAAAATAAATTGACGAGAATGAGTGTGGAAAATTAGTTAGTTAGTGACACGGAAATTGAAAACGTCCAGGCAAAAATTAAAGCGAAAATAATAAAAGATTTTTTTTTATTTCTATAGAAACTTTCCTTTTCGAAATTAATAAAAAAAAATTAAATTACGTGACAATTATGATGATGTCTTATGTGTAAACATGAAAAATAAAATGTTTCATTTTGATTATAAATTTGTATTCAATTGATGAATTGGTTGTTGTTTTTTTTTTTCGAATCGAACAGTAATTTTGTTTGTTCAAAACGAAATAAAATATGTCGCATTGCGGTGTTCATAAAATTTTAAATATAATATTCCCCTGCCAAAAAAAATAATAATAAAATAATTAATTAAACAAAATAATAATAAAATAAAAAATAATATTACTTTTGTAAAATCAATAGTTGACAACAAAACTTAATGAATTATTCATCAAGGTTATTTCGAATTTTCGATACAGAAAATTTTACATTAAAGTTAATTTTAATATCAATTTGTTATTAACTATTTAAATTTAAATATTTATATTTTATTTATTTATATTATATATTCTATCTAGTATCATTAAATTTTTTTTTTTTTAAATTTGAAAAGTTTGATAAGAAATAAAATAATATTTTAAAATTCATTAAAAAAATTTGATAATATTTTTTTGATTAGATTTCCAAATAAGGCGTCAATCGACAGCTAATTAACATTTTATTTTTTTTTTTCTAAATATATAAATTTAGTCATTGTTTAGTGGCCTTGTAACTGACCAATCTAAATAATATTTTTTAAATAATACAAACACACTTAAAACAATATTTATAAATTTTTAAAAAATGATAAAATTCAATATTTTTTTATTTCGATTTATAAAAATATTTCCATGACAATTTAAATTATTTTTATTCATTTTTTATTGTTTAATTAAATACCATTGTTTAAATAATAAAATATAAATTTCAAAAAAAAATAAATATACATATTATTACGAGCTTTGATAAGACAAATATTTAAAAAAAAAAAAAAAAGCTTCATTTGTTTTTTAATCATTAGATTCCAAATAAGTCCTTCAACTATTTTTAATTTAAAAAAATTAAACTTATGATAAGCTTTAAAAATATATTTTCGATGACTTGATAACTATTTATATTATAGCTTTAAAAATCATATAAATATTGAGCTTTTTTTTATTGTAAATTGATCATTAATCCATCTAGGATAATTTTACTTGTCATTGCGTAGTGTCATGCGCAAAAAACAAAATAATATCAAGGTCAAACAAATTTTTATAAACCACGCATGACACTGCGCGATGACAAGTAAAATATTCCATTTGATTGGTCAATAAAATAGTTAAAAATAGTGGGGAAATAAATAAGCCAATAAAATAATTTTACCTATTTCCCCCACTTGATGACGCTTTCATGTCTTGAAAATCTCTAACGAGCACCGTTCACTTCTCATATTCGTTTGTGATCTCACACGCGTTGTGTTCGTTCAATAGTTCCTCAAAACCACAACATTTTTAATCATCAATCAATTTTAATTTAAACAAAAAAAAAAAACAAGCAAAATGAGAGAAATCGTGCACATTCAAGCTGGCCAGTGCGGTAACCAAATTGGTGCTAAGGTATGTCATAGAAAAATCAAATTAATCTCCAAAAAATTAAAATCAAAATGAATTTTTTTTTTTTCTTTTTTTTATAACGGTCATTTTTTTTTAACTAGCGTCATTTTTATCTTAATTTTTTTTTCCTTAATTAACACAACAAACAAGCTATTATCATTTTTTTTTTAAACAAAAAAAAATCTATATTTACAATCATTTGTTTTTTTGATTTCTGTCAGATTTTTATTGATATAAATTAACATAGCCAGAGGGGGAAAAATTATTAAATAAAAATAAAAAAATAACAGCTTAAAAATGGCCTCAAATTTGCAGTAGAAAAAAAAATTTTAAATAATTCAAACAATGTCAATTTAAATTGATACAAATTTGCAACAATTATTTTTCGATAGATTGTTAGTTAAACAATAGAAAAAAAAAAAAAAAAAAAAATTTATCTGTCATGGCGACGAGCGTCTGCCGGCCGGCAAGCGTCGTAAAATGTAACGGTTTTTTTTTCCTCATTCTCAATTGTTATTGGTTGATTTTTTCCTTGGCAACTGCACTAATTATCTCAGCCTAAAATTCTCTAAATAATCATAAATAAATGATAAAAACAGCATAATTATTAAAATATTTTTAATAAATATTTTTTTGTTAAATTAAACAAATATCTGTCATAATTTTTATGATTATTTTAATGACGATGGGTGTGGCGTCTGGCAGTTTGATGCGGGAAACATCATCGAGCGAGTGCGTGCGCACTGTCTCTCCTCTCTTTTTCTCTTGCAATTTACCTTTTTTTCTTCTTTTTTTTTTTCGCTGGAATTATTCGCCCACCAGATGCACTGAACCGACAAGTCTCAACACGTTTCATACCCCCTAGGCGACACCATAAAAAAAAAAAGAAAAAAAAAATGAATTTTCTTGATAGTAATAATCAAGGAAAAGTAGATTTTACTCAATTTGGAAACGTCCCACTGCATGGCTCCAATAATGTCAATGTTGTCCTTGTTGAGACATTTTATCTCAATCCACTGATGCAATTCATTGCACAATATATTTTTTTTTCTCTCACAAACTCCTTGTAAGTACATACTGCAAAAATATCCGTTAACTGTCTTGTATTTACTTGATTTATTTTTCATATTGATTATCATCATGTATCGTCTTTCTCTCGAGGGACATTGACTCAATATGGAATCCTTGAAAGTAACCAAACCATAACGGTTGTTTTAAAAATAAATAAAACTCAATAATATTGATTTTATCAGCTCATTTTTTTTTTTGGTATATTTTCTCTTCTGACAGTTTGTTATCAATTATTTATCAGTTGGAATTCTTGTTGGTTAATTTATATATTTTTTTTATCGTCGAGAATAGACATAGGCTTGTTTAATTATTCAGCTTGTTGCCAACGAACCCTGCCAATACCTCCACCACCATACCTACATGTTGAAAATGTATCCCAGGTATTGATCCTAGACAAAGACATCCAGCTACCTTGTACACCAAGCCCCAGCAATTTTTTATTTTTTACAAAAAATAATTAAATATTTTCTTTTAAATATAGTTATTTTTTTTTCGAAAAATAATAATAATACAAAGGGTCAAAAGCAGCTGGTAAATTTTGTGTTGCTTTGTTGGATAATAACAGGGTGTGCCAGATGCTATACTTGAAATAAATTATCATCATCTTGAAATAAATTTAAAAATAATAATTTAAATTATTATTGATTAAGTTGAATAATTAATAAAAATAGATAACATATTATTTATGATAATTATCATGAAAGCAAGTCATCAATCTATATATAGTCCTGACATTGGTGACTCATGTATTCACGTATATACATAACAACATTGTGTTAAATGTTGAGGACAAAAAAAGGCGTAGAATCAGGTTTTTTTGATGCACATATATGGACATGTGTATGCTTGACACATATCACCTTTTGATTTCATTATTTATTAAAGCTATCATTATTATTTCTTCAAGTTTATAAATTAAAAAGGTTTTTTTTTAAAAATATAAATGGGATTTTATTTATATGCAATTCATTGTGGAATTTATTATTAAAATAATTCATTCATTGAGAGTGTTGATGGATTGATGATGGATTTAATGAAAGAGGAAATTTTTCTTGATGAAAAGTGCCGTTGTTGTTGGGGTCTTTGATCTCTCAAAAGATTGTGGATAATATCCCGTGGGCAGTGATTCGATGTTGTCTGTTCCATTTCTGCATCCTGTATTTATTATTTTTTTTTTTTAATAATACATGAAATTGGGTGATGAAGCATGACTGGATTTAACATGATTTTATAATGTTTATTTAAAATTAAAACAAGTGTTTTAATTAGACTCGTTTGGCAGTCAGGCGTTTAGTTTGTTAAATCGTCGTGGAACATATATCACACAAGTATCAAGGCGTAAGATAAAAAATAAAAAAGTTGAATTATTATATTGTATATTTAAATTATTACGTATGGGTGGATGATGATTATAATCATTACACGCAATTGAATACACGCGAACTAATTGGCTTGGGTTAACGAACTTCTGTCACCTCTATTTTTTATTGAATTTTAATATTTTTTTTTTTTTTTTTTTCTTGTTGAAAATATCATTAATAATTAATAAAAAAATTAGGTCAAATAATAATTTGTAAATTTATAAATGATTAATTTGATATTTTTGTTTTTTAGTTTTGGGAAATAATCAGTGATGAGCATGGAATTGACCCAACTGGTGCCTATCATGGTGACTCTGATCTTCAACTTGAGAGAATTAATGTTTATTACAATGAAGCATCTGGTGGTAAATATGTACCACGTGCAATTCTTGTTGATTTGGAACCAGGTACAATGGATTCAGTAAGATCAGGACCATTTGGACAAATATTTAGACCAGATAATTTTGTATTTGGACAATCTGGTGCTGGTAATAATTGGGCAAAAGGACATTATACTGAAGGTGCTGAATTAGTTGATTCAGTACTTGATGTTGTTAGAAAAGAAGCTGAAAGTTGTGATTGTCTACAAGGTTTTCAATTGACTCATTCACTTGGTGGTGGTACTGGTTCTGGTATGGGAACATTATTAATATCAAAAATTCGTGAAGAATATCCAGATAGAATTATGAATACATATTCTGTTGTACCATCACCAAAAGTATCTGATACTGTTGTTGAACCATACAATGCAACATTATCTGTTCATCAACTTGTTGAAAATACTGATGAAACATATTGTATTGATAATGAAGCACTTTATGATATTTGTTTCCGTACATTAAAATTATCAACACCAACATATGGTGATTTAAATCATCTTGTATCATTGACAATGTCTGGTGTAACAACATGCTTACGTTTCCCTGGTCAATTAAATGCTGATTTAAGAAAATTAGCTGTTAACATGGTACCATTCCCACGTTTACATTTCTTTATGCCTGGTTTTGCACCATTAACATCACGTGGTAGCCAACAATACAGAGCATTATCTGTTCCTGAATTAACACAACAAATGTTTGATGCTAAAAATATGATGGCTGCTTGTGATCCAAGACACGGAAGATATTTAACTGTTGCTGCTATTTTCCGTGGACGTATGTCAATGAAAGAAGTTGATGAACAAATGCTTAACATTCAAAATAAGAATAGTTCATACTTTGTTGAATGGATTCCGTAAGTTTTATTTATATTGCTATTTATATATCTTCTTTTTTAATTGAATTGTATTATTAATCAACAACGTGTTGTTTTTTTTTTAATTAAATAGAAACAATGTCAAGACAGCCGTTTGTGATATTCCACCACGTGGTCTTAAAATGTCAGCTACATTTATTGGTAACTCAACAGCAATTCAAGAACTTTTCAAACGTATTTCTGAACAATTCACTGCTATGTTCAGAAGAAAGGCTTTCTTGCATTGGTATACTGGTGAAGGTATGGACGAAATGGAATTCACTGAAGCTGAATCAAACATGAACGATCTTGTTTCTGAATATCAACAATATCAAGAAGCAACTGCTGATGAAGATGCCGAATTTGATGAAGAACAAGAAGGCGAAGTTGATGAGAATTAAATTTAATAACAAATGATATTTAACTAAAACAACAACAACATTAAGAAAAAAAAAAAAAAAAAAATATCTCCACTATTTCTCTGTACTCTCTACCTTCTTCTTAATCGCATGAACACACGCACGTTCACGCTTCTTAATTTTCGGTTAAATCGTTAATAATATTTATAAATTTTTTTTCATTTTTTTATACAAAAAAACAGTATGTATTATTTTTTTTTTTTTCACGATCAAACCGCATTTTAAATCTGCGTGCGCAATTGTTGACTATTTTTTTTTTTTTTTTTCTTAATCTGTGTACGCTCTTTTTTTTTTTTATTAAATTTTTTTTTTTCATCGACGATAACTATTGCTTTTATTATTTCAATACAATATAAATATATATATTAATTAAGAAATTTTTTTTGTAAGAAATAAAATTAAAGAAGAAAAAAAATAATAAAGTACTTTTTCATAAGAGAAGCCGTGATTCCGCAGTGTAACAACACACTTCATGTGACCATCGACGTCATCTTTGATTAAATTATTGTCGAATAAAAACATTTAAAAAAAAATTTATTATTATCGTTTTAAATTACCTTTATTTTCTAGTTTAAAAAATAAATAATACTTCAATTCATTATTAATAATTTAATTTATATTCCATTATTCATTTTTTGCATTTAAATATTTCTACAAAAGAAAAGAAAAAAATCGAAATAATTTGATAGCTAAATGCCAACTAATTTCGAAAAAAATTATTTCGATATTTTTTAATTATCATAATGAATAATATGTTTTCAATAATAACAATTTATTCATTTATTTCTAAATAAATAAATAAATAAATTTATAAAATAATTAAAAGAAATATTTTCTTTATATTTTACATTCTTTATTTGATCCAAAGAAAAATTACATATTTATATATCATTTTATTCGTACTAAACGACGAAATTTTACTTGTCATTGATAAATAAATTTAGCTATTAACAAATAACGAGAAATTAAAAATTCTAAATTCATATTAATTTACAATAATTGTTGCTCTATCAAATTTTAACATAATTTAAATTAATCTGGGATATTTATAATTGATAATAATTATAATTTTGATTGACATTTTGGAAGGATGATACAGGTTGATTATATCCATCATATTGAGCAGGTCCTGATGTATCAGAGCTAGGTGAAGGTGCTGACCATGTGGCTGATGATAATCTTCGACGTGGAGCAATAATAAGTCTACAAAAAACAAAGCACATAAATTAACCAACAAAATTCAAAGTAATCCAACAAATTATTATCATTTTTCCAATTATTATTATACCTTGAGCTAGATGATGAACCTGTTGATGATGTGCTTGAACTGCCACTTGAATTAGCTTTCATTTGATCACGGTTATTAAAATTTTGGTTGCTCATATATGATCCAACGTCTTCATAGATGTCTGTAAAGTTAAAATGAATTATTAATTTTTGATTTTATTAATTAAATTTATAGAATCATTATTATTAATACCTGTATCTTCATCTGGTATATATTTAAAACTGCAGGTGTTGCTCACATCACCATTTGATGGTCGTATCAACTCAACAAATACTTCAACTGTCTCATAAATTGTCTGATTTTTATAAGCTGGTGTTTTAAAAAAAATTGCATACTAAACAGAAAAAAAAAAAACATTAAAATTGTCTTTAAAATATTATTCATTTGATAATTTAATTGATTGATATTATTTACCTGTTTGTGAATATCAATAACTGGATTAAATCCTCCAAATGATTCCCAAATAATTTTGTTATTTGAATCTTTTACAAAAAAACGTATTTTAATATCATTTTTTTGAATTTTTTCACATAAAAGTATGACATCTGTTCCACCACAAGCTGGACCATTATCTGGGCTTAATTTACAAATTTTTAAATCTAAAAAAAAACCACAAAATATAAATTATCTATTAAATAATTTTATTTTTATTTGATATCAACTTACCGTTGTTGTAAATTGGATTTGTAACAATTGGATTTGATAATTTTTGTAGACAAACTTTACCATCAACTTTGTTGTAATGAAAAATTTGAAAACATAATCTTATTGCTGATGGATCAATGGTGTTTGTTTCGTTTTTATAATCAAATCCAGCTACAAAAAAATACACAAATTATCAATGAAATTTCGCTGTTTTAAAAAATACATCAAACAATTTTTAATAATTATTTAAGTATTGCTTTACCTTGAAATGGATCGACATTAATTTTGGCGCGTTCTTGAAGAGTTTTGGCATAGTCAATTTTTTTGATACACAATATATTTAATTGGGGAATATTTATAACGTTGTCATTTTTCAAAACCACTGGAAGAACATAAATACCTTGACTGTTACAATTTTTACCAATAATTTTATGTGGATGTGGTCTGAATTTTTTATAGTCATCTTGATTCTTTGTAACACACGAGGCAAATAATAAAGCTGGACCTTCATAACCACCATGAATCTAAAAATAAATTAAACAATTTTAGTAAAATAAATTTATCATATTTAATTTTTAATTAACTTACACGAAGGCTAATAAATTTCTTCTCTAATTTATGAGTATTAGATTTCATTGGACCTTCACACTGATATTTAAATGTCAATGTTCTCACTGGCTGTTCTATCACTTCAATTACAGATGATAAAATCTTATTTTGTATCGGTGAGGTTTTAATTGGCTCATCGTTAATTGACGTGTCAATGGTAAGTCTACCCTCTCCTGATTCACTTGCTTTAAAAAAAAAAAAATAAAAATATTATTTTATTAGCTGTTTAGTTTGAAGAAAAAATTAAATATTTTGTTTATATTTACCTGTGTCGTCTGAGTCGTCATCGAAATCACCTTCAGAATTTTGCAAATTTTTTTCAAATTGAAATTGCATTATTTAATTTATTTAATTGCAAATTTAAATGAAAAATATAAAAACTTTTCTTTCAAATTGATAAATAGTTTATTAAAATATTTTAATTTTTGGAGAAGAGACTTGTTACGAAGTGATGCCAGCTGATGCCTCGGAGTGACTGACGTTGCTTGAATGATTTTTGTCAGTGACAACTGGCTTCTTGACACACTGATACTGCAAACCTTATCTATCACTTAAATTTTCACACGCATAATTTTATCTATGAGTCATACGTGGCTCAGGCTACCCTCTGAGTTTTTTCGATATAATATTTTGTTTCTATTCATTTATTCTTTTATCAACAAATAAGGATTTTTTTTTTATTTTAGGATTTTTTTTTTGACGCAGTGGATCAACTGTATGACTAGTTTCTCTATTGTTAGTTTAAAATTTTTTTTTTTCAACGAGATAATTTATACTCGTTTGAGAAAAATCCATGAAAAATATAAAATAAGAAATTTTAAAATCGAAATTCCATAGCTTTGTAATAATAACAAAAAAAATCAAGTAAATTTAAATTGTTTAATTTTATTTTTAAAAATAAACAAAAGAATTAACAGGTATCTTGGTTTTTTTTTTTTTTAACAATGATTATAAAATTTTCAATCAATTATTGAATTTAAATTATTTTTATCTATAATTTTTATGAATTAAATAACTCGAAAATTATTAAATAAAAATATTAAACAATTACATGTCTTTGATAAATAAAAATGATAAAAAAGAATAATTATAATAATAAAATTTGATAAAAATAAATTCAATGATCAAACAAGTATTGAATGACATTTGGTTTTAAATTTGAATTAGTTAATTTGACATTGCAATTATCAGTCATTTTCCTAGCTTTAATACAAGGACAATTAAATTTTTTAACAACTCTAATAACATTGTTGTCATTAAAATGATCATCAGTATCATGATGTTTATCATTAACAACATTAAAATATAAACAGCTTAATATTAGCTTATCATAATCAATAACATCCCAAGGTGGATAAATTCTTAATATTTTACTACCTTCAAAATTTAATTTACCAACAATTTCTGGTGATGTTATGATGGTTATTAATCTATTCAAATAATCATTTGAATTTTTACATTGACTTGATTGTGATGAGCTTGTTTTGTCAATTGATTTATCAAATAGACCATGTGTATCATCAATAATAACACCATAAAATATTTGCCTATGATATTTATGAATAATATTTGTTATTTTTAATTTAACACATTGTGCTGTTGTTGCTCCTTGAAATCTAGCCTGTGACATTTGATGCCTCCAAATACGAAGAAATGATACTTGATTACTAACAAGTGTCTGTACTTTTCCCTCCAATGTTCCTCTGTAAAATAAATAAAATTAAAAATTAACTTGATTATTCATTACAAGAAAAATTATACAACATACTTTTTAGCTTTTTGTTTCTTTTTCATAACTGGATTAACAGCTATTGGATTAATTGTTGAATCAGATGGTCTTGAAATAGTTGATTCACAACTTAATATATTAAAATCACTATTTGTTATTTCCAACAATGAACCTTGAAGACTTGGTGATACCTGTGATATTTTTTGTGATAAATCTTGCTGTTCATTTTTACTATTTGACCAGTATGTTTTATCAGAATCAGTCTCTGAATAATCCTGAACAATTTCATCAACTTGATCATGGATTTTTTTACCACCATCATCATCTGGATCTTCAATTACTTCTTCAACACATTCATTCAAATGTTCTTTATTATTTTCAACTGCCAAATCATCAATTGGCTCTTCAATATTATTTTTTATACGTGAATTATCTTCATCTTGAACAATTGTTTTATCGTTGTTATTATTTTCTGGATCCTCAATAATACTATCATCATATTTACAATTTTTACATGACAATTCATCATCAGATATAACAATATCATTATCACACAGTGTCTTATTAAAACTATCACCATTATCTGGCTCTTCAATAAAATCAAAATTAGTTTTATTAAAATTTTTTTTAACTTTTTTTAATAATAAATTATTAACAATATTATTTTTAATATTTCTATTATATTTTGGTGTATTTTTATTATCTTTATTATCAATATCACTAGCATCACTTGGTGATTCAATTAAATCAAATCTATCATCATCTGATTCATGTTCAATAATTTTATCAACTTGTTTTATTGGTGATGAATTAACTGAACAAATATCACTTGAATTTGGTGATAAACAATTTTTTTTTTTCATCAATGATACTGGTGATTCTGCACTTGATATTATCAATGAACTATCATCAGTTTGTTGATTAACTAAAAGACGATTTGATTTCATAAATTTACCCTTTATTGGTCTATTATTTTTAATTATTTTTTTATCATTTATATTATTTCTACCTGTATGAAAAGCAGCAAGTTTTGATCTTGGTGATATTGTTGTACTTGATGTATTAATATTATCATTATTGGTTTTTTGTTTATCAAAACTTTCATCAGATAATATTTCATCTGAAGTATTGTTTTCTTTGTCAGAAAATAATTCTTTTGATATATTAACTGCTTCTTCATCAATATTTGGAAATAATATTCTAGGCAGTGGTTTATCAGTTTTTTGACGTTTAAAATTGGTAAATTGTGTTAATGGTGACATTGGTGTTCTTTTACCAGGTGGTGTGTCATTAACACATGATTGTATTGTTGATGATGGTGATGATTTATCATCACTTGAACGTTGTTTATGTGTCATTAACCAATCACGTATATAATCACCCTTACCAAGTTTTGCATATTGATCAACATATATTGTTTCTTGTGTTTTATCACCTCTTGGCTTTATTAATTGTGAAAATGTGAGATTAGGTGTCTGTTGTTTGTTTACATTTTTAGAATTTTTTTTAACTAATTTATTCATGTTTTTTTATTGTTTATTTATTTATCATACAACACACACTAATTCTATTAATTATTAGCAGCTTTTTTATTTACAATTATAATAGTATTTGTAATTAAATTATAAATATAAATTATAAATAATGTTATTTATAATTAAAATTTTCACCGGAGCACACACAACAACCAAAACAAGGTCATCTCTCTCCCTCTATTCGCAATATTGGGGCCATTGGGGCTGATTGGGGCCTTGGGGCCTGGGGGTGTTACATTTTTTCCAGATATCACTATATAAAAAGAGTTTGGTTTTTTCTAGTAATAAAGGTTCATTTATACTGAAATTTTTTTTTTTAGCCTGAGGTCTGCGCAGGTCTGCGCGTACTGCGTAATGCGTATGCGTGAACTAGGGGCAACTTTCCTTGTTTTTTATCAAATATCACGTGTATTCGAATGTCTAATGATGTTTATATTGTAGTGACGTTTAGTAAAAAACAGAGCTTAAAAATCTTATGATCTTTTCTAATATAATAATATATACCTATATATAACGTGAATTAAAAATAAAATAAAAAATTAAACGTTGTTTGTGAAAGTTCATAGTCGAACCAATATTTGTAGTTTGAGGGGCCCGTATATCGTAACGCTAAATTTTATGCCTGGGTACCCAAAATTTTGTTGCGCTTCTGTCTTGAAAATTGGCTTTTCAGTGTGTCTGTGCATATACAGACAGATACTAACACTACTGCTAGCAAGCAAGCATAGTACACTGCTACATTATATACTTGTGTATGTCATGTCTGTGTGCATCACTCGCCGCGAGAAATCAAATATTTTTTTTTTTTAAACTTGAATAACATAAAATCCGTGGCAAACATACTTTATTTTTTCAAATTATATTCGTTTTTTTCTTATCTACAATTTGATAGAAAAAAATAAGCTTTCGAGTAGACAACGAATCTACTATATGCTGTTTATGAAAAAAAAAATTGTTTTACCCTATTTTCGTGTATAAAATTTGTCAACTTTGACATTCATTATCTAAAAAAAAGCCGAGGCAAAAAAAATTGAAAAAAATTGTCAACATAGATAATTATTTCATTTAAAAAATAAGACTAATTAAAAAAAAATCGAGTAGAAACTCAAATATTTACAAACAATTTTAATTTTATCAAATATGGGTGAGCTCAAAATATTAAGTAAATCAGAATTTAGAAAAATCTTTGAAAGAAATTATGATGGTTCAGCACCTTCCTTTGAAAAGAAAATGGTTAGTCTAAAATAACTGCAGCTGTAAACGCATACTTGTAGATTAAATATTAAATCATTGTTATTAAATATAAATATTAATTATTCTTTTTAGATGTATTATCCTAATGATGATCGAGAGTTTGAAGAAATCCCTGTAAAAAAACACAAGGCTACAAATCAAATTTCAACATGTTTATTTAATGAAAAAAATGAAAAGGTTGGTCTAAAATATAACTACAGTCAAAAAATGCTCATAGATTAAATATTTCATTGTTGTTATTATAATTAAAAATATATTATTTATTATTTTTAGATATACCATCAGCATAATGATCATTCTTATGCAAAAAATATAATAATTGACTGTGTTAATGATGATTGCCTGGCTGAAATATTCACGTATTTATCAGTATGTGAAAGACCAAAACTTGCATTGGGTATGATATAATTACAATATCAATTTTATTTGATTTAAAAATTATTTAGTAATGGTCGTTAATATATTCGTATTTACTTTATTTTTTAGTATGCAAAAGATGGAAAAAAGCTCTTGATTATGTTTGGTTTAAAGTCAAAAAAGTTGAATTAATTTATTGGCAATTTGAGGAGAATCCTCGCGGTTTAGAGAAATATCCAATAACTCGTCGAAAATTAAGTTTTTTAAAATCACTACTTGATAAATGTGGACGTTATTTAACAAAACTAGACTTGACAGCTTATTGTCATTGTAACATAGTGCCAATTATTAATGATTCTTGTCCAAACCTCGTAAATCTTCGGTTGAGATTCACCTATATGGACGATGATATATTATTCAATGCATTTACACGTCTATATAAACTAAAAGTATTAACAATTATATTTGAAAATCTTGAAAATTTCTTGATACCAGCTACTCTAATTAATTCATTGAGAAACGTTGCTAATACATTGACTCATCTGAGTCTGTTAAATTGTATGCATCCCTTCTCTGGTGAGTGCTTCTATGAGTTTCCGACAGAAATTCATTATGTAAGTTAAATTTTATATTTATTATAAAAAAAAAATCAAAAATATTTTTATTTATTCTTTAAATACTCATCTATAATTGTAGGTAATTCCTGAACTAAAGGCTTTGGAAAAATTTGAAGTGGCTGGTATATGGCTTTCCGAAACGAGTTATTATCACCAGCTATGTGACGCTCCTTACTATGATGATAGCATTTTAAGAGATATTTATAAATTAGACGATTGTAAGGAATTAAATTTGTTGGATCATCAAATTACTGATAATGGTTTGTATATTATTGCCAATGTCATGGTGCAATTAAAAATACTATGTGTTTCCTGTGAATTGGTAAGTGATGATGGTATAGTAGCAATTTCAAAAATAAATAAGTTACAAACTCTAGAATTGATCGGCCGTAATAACGTCACTGATTCTTCAACAAAATTACTTAAAAATTTAACAAAGTTAAAGTTACCATGCAGTGCTAAAATTACTGATGATTCAGTCACCAAAGTTCTTGAAAATTCACCCGATATGAAAGAGCTCTATGCTGAGGACACAAGTGTCACTGTTGAATTTATCAAAAAAGCAGCGGATATATCAAAAGATCGAGAACGACTTTTACATATAGGCGTTACATTAGTACCTGATATAAAACAATATGAATCGCAGTATTTTACTATTCATATTAGTCGAAAAAAAAGAACAAGTGCCCAGGCAGATAGTGTCCTCACAAAGAGTGCAAGAGGGCAAGCACAAATCTTGTGAGCAGGCTCTCTGATTGGACGCTTGTATAAAAATATATTATTTAGATTTCGAAATATTACATGAAAGTACATTAATTATTAATAATTAATAATGATTTATTATGATTCATCATAATAAAATATAACAATCATAGATTCAAAAAAAAAAAAAATTTTATTCTTTGTATTAACTTTTATTTTCATACAAAAATTTAATTAATTTAAATAATTTTTGCTAATATTAAATAATCTTCACACGCAGTTTCAATCAATATCGCTGATGTAATTTAAATGACCTTTAGGGTAAAATAAAAATAATTTTATTTACAACAAAATTTAACCCGATAATGATTGAACTAAAATTTGATGTATCATGACAATTGATTAAAAATTATAATAATAAATATGAAAATTATTTCATTATTATATTTTTCGATATTTTTGATTTTTAATATTATTTTTTTTCAGCAACTGAACGCAATAAAGGATTGTTCTAAATATTTACTCTCAAATGCAAATAACTTTCATATTTTTTGCATTTAAAGTATTTGTTTATTGATCTAAATGAATCAAAGGAAGAATTTATAAACATGATTAAACAAATAAAAATGTTTAATTCATAAAATATGTTACATTATTTGTAAAAACATTTGCGTATTGAGGAAAACCTTGACAATAAAATTTAAATATTCATTTTCATAATAATGATATATAATTAAGTCACAAGAAAGATGCAATTTCTCATAATCTCATTGTCGTGACGTGTGAGATAAAAGAAAAAAAAATAATAGAACAAGTACAATTATAATTTTTTTAATGTTAAAAATAAATTAATATTATTAAAAATAATTATATAAAATAAATTTTTAAGTAAATTTTCAGTTGAATAATAAAAATTCAATAAACGTAGGATTAAGAAAAGTGTAAACTTTTTATTTGTTTTGACATATAATTATCAAAACATAAATATAAATAATAATTATTATTGTTATTTTAATCAGGTACTGATCCAAAATCTGTATTAATTAATTTCTTCTTTAGTCTTTATTAATTTAAAAATAAAAAAAGACTACAATTAAACTTGTTGTATCTTTTACAAGGTCTATCTTCAATTGCAAATATTAAAATTCATAAAATGGCTTATTTTTGTTTGTTCAAAATGAATCAAAATTTGTGAAATAAAATAAACACAATTTTTTGGAACAACTATATTTTTATCTTGAGTTTATTGACAAGTTATTTTGTAAATCAAGAAATTCTTTTTTTATCCATCTATTTTTATTTACAAGATTAATTTTAATTACAGGTGCTCATTCATAATTTATAAATATTTTAATTGCCAAATTGATTGTAACTAGATTAAATTTTAATCCTCGATTTTTGATAAATAAAATTATTCATTATTAAAATAGTGCTGATGAATATTATCAAGTTCATATTATACATATATTTTTTTTATAATAAATTATAATATCAAAATGAAATTTTTGCAAATGTAATTGAATAAAATAAAATAAATTAATACTATAATTGAATAAGATGAATTCCGTTAATTATCAAAGTATATATTTTTTAAATATTAATAGAAGAATAAATAAACAATTTCCTGCATACAATTAAAAAGTGTCTGATGTAAAAAAAATGATTATTAGCAAGGGACAGACAACGTGTCATCATCGAAACATGTCGGTATAAAATTTTTTAGTTCCAACAATCAACAGTGTAAAGAAGCCACTAAAATAATGAAAAAAAATTAACTTGATTTATATTTTTTTTATATTATAATTATTGCATGTGTGACGTGTGTAAATAAAATATTTATGTAAATTATTTACATGTGTATTCCCGCGTTTATCAAATTGAAGCCGAAAGTATATTTTTTTTGTTTTATTTATGAGTAAAAAACACTGTATGATAGTTGTCTATGCAAATAATTTATTATTGTTGAAAATGTGTCGACAAACAATTTGGAAAGCACCGATTCAATTGATGGTGTTTGGCCATTTATATTAACAGTAAGTTTATAATTATTATAAAATTTAATTACCAATAATTGGTTGATTAAAAATACAAATTAAAAAATTTTTGCAAATTTTTTTAAGGTTATGTTTTTATCTAGAATGATTGAATTTTTTTATTAAATTTGTAAATAAACATATTGTTTTATTAATAATTGAATATTTATTATAAATATTATAATCATTTTATAATATGTTATTTAAATTTTTAATATTTGATAAAAGAACATAGACATATTGTTTTCATGTTATTTTTATTTTTTTTATTAGTCATAGATAATTGTTATCTAAATATCATATATATATATATATAATCAATTTAAATTTAAAAGTTGTTTCTTTTTTTAAAATATAATTAATGATATTTGTCGTTTACTGTTTTTTTTTATGAAATTATGAAAAATCTAGTCAAATAAATGAAACTAAATCTAAATTTTTTATTACAAAGGAAAATTGTTAAATACTTAAAAAGAAGGTAGTCGATTATGATGATATTATTATACCTAGGTATTATCAAAAAAAAAAAAAAAAAAAAAAAAAGCACGAATGAAGAGATGAATGGATACTTGAATAAATGAGAAAAAAAAAAAATTATAATATCGATTAAATGACTAGCAGGATATTAAAATATAAATAATAATTAAAAAGCATATAAATAATTATGAAATTTAAAAAATTTATGTAAATATTTAATAATCCAATTAACGTTGTTTTTGTACTTGCTGCATTTTTATTTTTTTTCTTTGATAAAATTAATTTTAAAATATGCTCAATTTTATTTCAAAACAGAGAGAATAAAAATTCAAAGAAATAAATAAATAAGAAAATATATTAAATGGTATTTATTTTATATTCTTCTCTCTCTATTTTTTCGAGAAAATTATTAAATGTTATTTTATTTATTTTATATTCTTCTCTCTCTATTTTTTCATTTTCCCTATTTCAACTCTATTATTTTTTTTTTTCTAAACTAATGAAAATATCAAAATACATGAGAATAAGTTTCATTAAGTCTCTCTGCAATTTTGGGCTTGGTCTGTTATTTTCGTTTTTGTGTGTTGTATCTAAATTGGTAATTAATCAATAAATTAATTGATTAATTTATAAATTATTTTTGTGCGTAATTTATGTACTTGTGTTTCAAAAATTATTGTTTGTGTTGAAATATTATTCAAAAAAATGGCATTTGAAAATTATATTGGTAGTAGAGATTCAACAATTAGAAATATATTAAGAAGAAAATGTAAGTTTTTTTAAAATTTTTATCTATTAAACATATTATTATTTAATTTAAATAATTTTTTAAACTCAAATTTTAATTTAATTATTTCAATTAAGAGAAAAAATAGTTTTACAATAATAATATTTTTATTTGCCTGATGGATTGTCAGAATGAAAAAAGAAAAAAAAAAAATAATAATTTGTAAATAATAAATATTATTAATCGAGGCGTTGATTTTATTAACTATTTATTAATAATTATTATTATATTTATATTTTCAAATTATTTGATATTTCATTGTTTTTTTTTTTTTTTTTTTTTTGTTTTTTTTATATAACTACATAGTGCTTTATGTTTGTGATGATATAATGAAAATTTTTTTATCTAAATTTTGTTTTTGACCTTTATTTCTATTAAAAAAATAAATAAAGCGGGGGACATTTTTTTCTATTGAATTGGCCTATTTTTTTTTTTTTTTTTTTTTTGAATAAAGAGTTGTAATAATAGATTCAGATAAATATTATGATTTAACAAAATGATATTAAAAAAAATATATTATTAATGTGATGATGATAAATAATAAAAAAAAATTATCAATAATTTAACTAATAAATTCTAATTCCTAAATAGGTCTAGATATTTGTGAAAATGAAGGTTTCACTGAAACAGTATTTATGAAGAAATGGAAAGTCTTCTGGTTCATCTGCTGCAACGATAGCAGTTACGAAATTACTGACTCATCTTTGACTCATTTTTCAACCTATCTATGTGAAGATAGAAATAAAATTGGACAAAATAGTGATCTACGTCGTATTCAAATAAGAGATTTAGAAGTTAGTGAAAATTTTGTTTTCTTTTTTAAGTCTTTTTTAATCTTTTAAAAAAATTAAATTCCTTTACTTTTTTTCGGTTTTTTTATGAATTAAAAAACTTTATCGTAAAAAAAAAAAATTTTTAAAATGTTCCAGCAAAGAGTCCAGTGGTTCAACAACTTTGGAAGACCATGGCTTGAGCCCACTCAAGTTCCACCATGTACATTTGTTTACGGAGGTATCGGCGATAATGGACAACGTGAAATTCATCAATTATATATAAAAGACATGCATGAGATCAGTGTATATAATCGACAAAACATCGATAATGATCATGACTATGATCATGTTAATAATCGACTATAATAGTATCAGTTTTGCTTTGTTTTATGTAAAAAAAAAATCAAATGACAAATACTAGATTTTAAAATTGATAATATTACTGATGTATTGATAAATTTTTAACTCAAAAAAAAAAAAAAAAAATACAACATTTTCAACTTTTATTTTCAAACAATATCAACTTGTTTGTGTTTGTGTGTGTGTGGTGTGTGTGTGTGTGTGTGTTAAAATAGAACTGTGAGTTTTCGAAATATTATTCTTGTTCTATAAATTTGCTATGATACACAATTCACAATTTAATTTTCATTCAATATTTTTTTCTTTCATTTTTTTTTTTATCCTACTAGAATTTTTTCTCGTTAATGTCACGTGTTTTTTAATAATAAATAATAATAAATCCTTTTTTTTGTATTTAATATTATATATTGTCAGTTTTAAATCAATACATCGATAACTTTCCAATATTTTTTATTGGCTATTGTTACCACCTCTCGGACTGATAACGTAAATTTTTAAATACAAAAAAAATAATAATAAATTAAATACAAGTTATCGATAATAATTAATACTTGAAAAAATTTAATTAATGTAATAAATGAGATAATGAATAATGAAAAAAATCGTTACTTTTTTGTTTTTTTCTTGTAACAAGTATGTGGTTTATAACACTGGGCTAATAAATTATTTGTTTCAATTGTGTGTTACAAATAATATTGAATTAAAAATATAAATATCAGACAATAGATAATTGCTGGCTGAATTTTTAATTTAAAACAAAAAAGAAATTGAACAATAATTAATAATATTAAGTTTGATGTTATAAAATATAATTTAAAGCATTACAATTGTATTTATGAATCTCTCATACATTGAATCAATGACATAAAAAATTTTGCAACATTCGGCGTCGCATTTACAATGTCAAAATTTCACAGACATATTAAAACGTAATATCGCAATACCAATGTTAAATATATTTTTTTTTTTTTTTATGTTAAAAGTATAATAATAAATAATAATAAAACTGTATTGTTTACCAAATAAATTTTAAGCTATAAGTTTGTGAAAATAAATTTGATTAAATACCACATGAATTGACTGTAAAATAATTTATGATTAATTTAAAAAAAAAATATGGGCTTGGTCAATTGTATGTAACTATTTACATGTAATTTCTAATATTATTTATTTTTTATTACGACTATGATGCAAAATAATTTAAAGTAAATTAAATATTATATCAAAAATAAAATATTGTATTTACGGTTGCTGGTTTATGTTATTGTACAGAAAAAAAAAAAAAAAAAATGACAATTGTATTTGTGCAAACTTTTACAGCAACCAAACTGATAGAATAATTTTTTTTTCTTTTTGGCTAATAACTAATGACTCATTAGTAATGAGTAATGACATTTAAAATAATTGATTTGTACAAGTGGCATCATTCAAAAAAATGGGTCTTTATTTTTATTTTGTCAATCATTAACAATTATTAATTATTTTGTAAATATAAAAAAGACAGAATAATTGAATTGTATATTAAAATCAAAGTAACAATCACTCTAAGATCTATCATACATATATTTTTTTTTTTTTTTTGTATATACTAGTCAACATGACGCGCCTACGGCACGTCTCCCAGCCTCTTGAACTTTGAAAAAAAAAAAAAAAGAAAAAAAAACAGGATTGCTTGAACCTAGCCTGCATAAGTCCTAGAAAAATTTTCTACGATACTCATTAGAAGCGTCTTAATTGGTACTATTTTGTACCGTAACTGTTTTAATTTTTATCTCAAAATTAAAGGGTGGAGAAATAATAAAAGAGGTGGAAGAGTGTTTAATTTGAAATTCAGTATAAAAAGTAGTCTCGTTGTTAGCAAAGTGAGACAAAAAAAAAAAAATGATGTTGAAAAAACAAGAGGCTGGATTATAAAACAGCAAACAAGCTAGATAAAAAAGTGACAATAAAAAATAAAACTAAGCTAGAAAAAAAATATGAGAGAGAAAAATATTAATCATTGGAGGGAGAGAGGATTAAAAATGTTAGATGGAATGACGACATAGGAGATCATGGGTTCCTGCACGTTGTTGTCAGTATAATTTCGCAATAGTAACAACTTGCAGCATAAATAAGTTACAAAAAAACATATATTTACTTGAAAAAAAAAAAAATAAACAATATTTTATAATTGCATATTAATGGTAAAATATAAATTTTAATTTATAAAAAATATATTTACATGTAAATAATAAACAAACACAACAACTTGATTAATTTATCGAAAAAATTAATAAAAATTATTCGAATAATTCAAGTATCAAGTGCGTGAGTGAGCCAAAAAACTGAAAAATAAATTTTTATTTCAACTTGAAAATTAAAACGATAGTGAAATTAAAATTAAAATAAAAAAAAAATAATTTTTTAATCAAGTTAATATAGAATTAAACGCGAAAATTTGGGTTTTTTTTTTAGCCGCAAGAAAGAAGTCGCGATATAATACGAAAAAAAAATGTCTATGATAAAATAGTTAACTAAATTATTTAAAAATTATTGTTAAGTATTTTTTTTTTTTTTTTTTTTAAGAGGATAAAATTTAAAACAAGTTACACATACGAACGACAAGGGCCGGATGTCGGAGGTTGCAGTGATTCGATTGATTCGTTGAAGAGTGTCCGTGGCTGAAACTTCCGAGTGCCGCTTTACCCCTTTTTTTTATTTTTAAAATTTTTTTAACAGTGATAATGTGCAAAGTTAAATAATTAAAATTTTCAAATGTTATTTATGAAATAATGACTGTCAACAATTGAAGAAAACAAAAATTTTTTTTGGTAAAAATTTGTGTGATTTTATAAATTAAATATTAAATAATTAGTCGATATTTAAAATATCATTAAAATTATCATTTTTTTTAGTCCTTTAAATTGATTACAACTTGGGAATATTTATCATAAAAAAATATATAGATATATTTAATTAAAACACGTTTATTTGAATTATTTTTCTCATTTTTTTTTCGTTTTTTTTCTATAAATTTATATTAATATTATTTAACAAACCTATATAAATATTAAAAGTAATTTTTTAAAGTTTTTTTTTAATTGTTTAATATAGCAATACAAAAATTAATAATAAATAAATAAATATTTAATAAACAAATGATAATGATATAAAAAAATAAAAAATATTAAAATTTGAAATAAAATGTGTGCCAAAATAATGAATAACAAACGTATTTTTGTCGTCAAATATAATATACACGTTGACATTGTTTTTGATATACATATATCTATATTTCATGACGTCATTTGCAATTGTAAGTAAGACTATAACAATATGATATACGAGGTACGCACGCAACGTTGACAAAATGCTCTTTCAACAGTTGTTTCTAATGTTACTAATTTTTATTTTTTTTATTTTTTTTATTTTTTATAATTTATTTTTATTTAGAAATTTTTTTTCTTTATTTTCATTTTAGTTTATTTGTTTATTTATTTATTCATTTATTTATTTGTATAATTATTTATTTATTTTTTCAATTATTTATCTTTGAGCTTTTTTAAAATTTTTTTATTCATTTTTTGATTTCATTTTTTTAGTTATTTATTTGTTTATTAATTTATTCAACTATTTATTTATTTATTTTTATTTATTTGTTTAATTATCTATTTATTTTATTTAGCCATTAATTAATTTACCCAATGATTAATTATTAACAAAAATTAAAAATATTTAAAAATTTAAAAATTCCACAAGAATTTATTTAAGTTTATTCTCATAATTTTATTTCATTGTCATTTTAATAAATAAAGATTAAGTGATTACACTAGAGTCTTGTACATAAAGTTGTTTAAATAAAAAAAAAAAAAAAAATAATGAATAAATAAATAAATAAAACTGCGCAATCGCGAGACACTGAATTATTAGATGACAGGGTAGCAGGTCATGTGGCACATTTCATCTCGTGTTAATATTTTTTTTTTATTTTTGCAATTATTTTCACGCTGTTTACAACATGTACATGTGGCTTTCAATATATATATATTATATGTCTATATATAAATGTTGAAAATTAAGAAAATTTAACAAGCAACCGCGTCAAGATGACGATAACGAGAAGATTGATGCATCATTTGCTTGTGCAAACATGCAAAAAATTGATATCAAAATTTATATAAAATTTACATTTTCCTAGCCCTTTCTAAAATACTATTTTTCATCTATATACATATACATAAACTAGTAAATAAATTTATATAACACCTAAAACTATTTAAAACTAAAAAAAAAAATTTTGAAAAAAATAGCAATTTTTGATCAACTAAATTTGTCGTCATTAAAATTCAATAATTAATTTTTTTTTAATGTTAATAATTTTCATTATATATTTAACAATTCTAATTAATAATTATTTAATATTTTAATTAATTAAATTAATCAACAAACATCCATTTGAATTTCATAGAAAAATTTTTAATATTTTTTTGTTTGATAATTTAAATAATATTAATAATTAATTTACTATTATTATTATTAATTATTGTTGTTATTTTTTTTGACCGGGTCAGAGTGTAGTACACTACCTGAATGACGCAAATCCCAATGAAATCCGAGTACACATAAAAAAGAAAAAAAAAAAAATGATAAAATTGAAATAACAAGTATGAAATAATGAGACAAATAAAAAAAAATTCAAATTGAATAAATAAATACATTTAAATAAATATATTTATGAATTTTTATTAAATTTATTATTTATTTAATTGAAATTATTGTTAAATATTATTACAATAAATAAAATAAAAATTGCAATTAAAACAACAGGTACATTTGATAATTGAAAAGTAAATTTTTATATAAATATTATTTTTTTTTTTTTATATATCCACGTTCAATCAATTTTTACTGTATCATCACTCATCGTGATAAATATATATATGCACGTCATACAATATTTTATATTTTTCTTTATTATTTTCATCAATTTTTTTTTTTTTTTTCTTTTTTTCTTTGATCGTCACCCCAGAATATCCCTTTCGATCACGCGACATTAACTCGAATCGAAACTTTGTCATCACTCACCTCCATATACACTTAACACTTCCAAAAAAAAAAAAAAAAAAATACATACATCTAAGAGTATAAAAAGAAAGTACCTATTAAAAAAAAAAATTAATTAATTGACATTAATTAATAGATAAAAAATTTTACAAAAAAAATTACAAAAAAATTTTTTTTTTCAAGATTGTAAAAATGGCTTTTAAAAATTATTATAATATTATTATTAATAACAATTATTAATAATAATATTGAAAAATTTAAAGATTATAAAAAAAGAGTGTTAAAAGAGGTGTGCATTTATATTTATTATTGTTTTTTGATATTTTTTTAAAATGAATTTCATGAAATAAATTTTACGAAGTTTTATGAAATTTTATTTATTTATTTATTTATTTATTAATATTTATCGTCCCTGTTAGTGTATATATTATCCATATATGTAAATATATATATTGTGTGTGTTTATATAGCTTGTAGCTCATAAACACAATCACCGAAGCTCAGTTGAGATCGTCTCGTCGTGTGTTGCTTCCGTATTGATGCTGCTGCTGCTGCTGTTGGTTTTATTGCTGATGTTACTTCAGTGTCGCAGTCTCGTGCATCATTTAAACACACAAATTTATTTTATCTCTAGTACTATTTTATTAACAAAAAACTCAATAAATTAATTATCATTAATTATCAATTATTTATTATTATTCGAAATATCAAAATTGACAAACATGATAGTGAAAATTGTGATAGTGTTTTTTAAAAAAAATCCAGGTAATAACGGCTGAAAGTATTAATTATTATTTTTTAAATATTTATATTAATAAAAACTCGGAAAACATGTGATTGTTATAATTAATATATATTTATTTATATATCTATATTTTTTTTTTTCTGTCAACAAGCCAATTTACATTTTCGAAATTTTTCGATTTTTTTTTTATTTTTTTTTCGATTTCTATCTGTTTCGTTGACTGTGTTATTCGCTAATTGTTTTAATTTTTTTTTTTTTTTGTATTTTCTTGTTTTACTTTAAAACAAATTAAACATTTTAATTGAACTTTATTTATTTTTTAATCCTCATCATCAGTGCAAAAGTGTTTTTAAAATACAAATGAAATTTTTTTTTTTTAAATTTATAATTTATTTCTAAAAAATCAACAAATTGTTTGTGTATTTTTTTTTTAAATTACATATAATGAAAAATGCTGTTTTTAAAAGTGTTGATAATTAAAATAGAATCAGTGTGTGTTGGTGTAGGTGTGTGTACGTGAATAGAAATTAAAATTTTCAAACGAAATAGTTAAGGGTTTTTTTTTTTTTGAATCAACAGATAATCAATTGATATAAATTTGAGTTGAAAAAAAAAGAGAATAAGATAAAAATTAATTTATTATATAAATAAATTGATAAATTAATAATATTGTGTGTGTATGTGAGGATGAACGTCGGTCATGCCGACTGATCTGTTGAAAAATAAACCAGGTGACAAATTAAACGTCATCAACGTGTTTATTAAAAATAATAGTACGAGAGAATTTATATCTCTCGTTTAATAATAATGAGCTCCATTGATTTTGATGAGGTGCTGGTACATGTAGGTGAAAAAGGAAGATATCAAAATATTATGTATTATTTATTATGTATACCAGCAACATTGCCAGCTGCATTTCTTGCATTTTCACAGGTAAACAAAATTTTCGAAAATTATTTCAAAGCTGTTTTTTCTATTTAAAAATAATTTTTATAAATAAAAATTTAATTTATTTATCATCTTTAATAATTTATCAATTATATTAATTATAAAAAATTAGATTATACCCTTTAATTTTACAATTTTATTAATTAAAAAGGAAAAATATTATGAAATTAAAATTTACAATTTCTTTAAAATTTTACATTTTATTTAACATTTTGATAAACAAATAATAATAATTATTAAAAATTCATTTTGAATATAATAATTTATTGAATTCTAAATTTAAATCAAATTTAAATTAATGGGTTAAAGTTAAAAAGGCGTAAGTGCCAAGAAGAAATGTGAAAAAAAAAAATTTTTTTTTAATGTATTTTCAGCTTTTTTTATTTATTTTGTTTAAATAATAATAAGAAAAAAAAATAATTAAAATTAAAAAAGCTAAAGTGTTTATTGACATTGAAAAAAAAACGTATGTCAATAGACTCACGTTCGTATATTTTTTCAAATATTTATAAAGATGGTAAAAAATAATTTCCAAACAAAAAAAAAAAATGTTTTTAATTTTTGCTTTTTTAAATAATTTTTTAAATAATTTATTGAATACTTTTTGGCCTTTAATTAAATGAAATTTTGATTTATATAAAATCTAAATTAATAAAATATTACAGGTGTTTGTAAGTGCATCACCAGAACACTGGTGTAAAATACCAGAATTAGAAAATATGACAAGTCTGATGAGTGTTGAGGAAAAAAAAGCATTATCATTACCATATACAATTAAAACAGATGGAAGGCGACAATATTCAAGGTGCTATATGTACGATGTTAATTATACATCAATATTAGAAGGATGGTTACAACGTGGTTTTACAACACTTGATGATGGTACCAAAATACCACCAACACCAATTAGCAGTACAGACTGGCCAGAGACCAAGTGCCTTCATGGATGGATTTATGATAAAAGAGATTATGATAGTACTCTTGTTACTGAGGTAAAAAAATATAAACTATTATCTATTTTTATCAATTTATTTATAACAAATATCCCAAGTAATATTCTATATTTTTTTTTTTCCAATTATTTTCTAATTTTTTTCATTTTAAAATCCAAAAATTATATTAGTTTTTTATTAATTTTGCCAATTAAAATTTCAAGGATATTTGAAAAAATATTACACCCTTGTTACTGGGTTAAAAACAAATTAAATAATTTTTTTTTTAACAATTTTTTTATTAAAGTTTAGCTAGTAGCATTATATTCATATTTATTATGTTTTTTTCTTTTTTTTTTTTACAAACTTTATAATTTGAAAAGTTGAATAAAATATTCATTGAATTTTAAATAAAATGTATAAATAAATTTGAATAAATATTATTCTCGTTACTGGGGTGAAAAAAAATGAATTATTTTTTTTATTTTTTAATAATTTTATCCACTGGGATTATCTTAACTTTATTTTTTATTTTTTTTTCAAAATTTAATAATTAAAAGTTTATTTTAAAATTAATAACAAGTTTAAAAATTTATTTTGAAATTGATAAATAATTAGTTTATCAATTAATTTAATAAAAAAAACATAATTAAAAATTATTTTTTAATTGTGATAATTTAATTTGTAGGTAAAATCGAAATTATAGGGATTTTGATTTTTAAATTAAGTCGAATATATTTAAAAGTCTTAAATATATTTTAGCTATTTTTTTTATTTAGAATTCTTTGTTGTGTTATTATTATTGTTATTAACATACATGTAAATATAAAAGAGGAAATGCTACCATCAAATTTAATAACTCAGAAGATCCGGGTTTAAATCAAACAATGTAATTTTAGCCGAGTTCATAGACTTTTAAATTGTTCGAAGGGAAAGTTTATTAATCTTTTATTTACAAATATTATAAATAAAAAAAAAAATACATTCACGTGTGGGTTTAACAAATGAAAAATAATCTCAGCTAATTTTTCAGTCAGTTATAATTGTTGTTTATTATTTTCATAATTTATAAATTTAAACATTTTTAGTTGTCTTTTATTTTAAATTTACACGCTATTTCAATTACTAAAATTAATAATTATTAATATTTCCTTGGCCTTATGTAAAAAACCCATATTTAAAAAATTTTTTCTTCAATTTTAAATACAATGATAATTAAGAATAATCAAAATAAATAACAGCAATGATAAATTTTCATTAAAAATATTATAATATTTTAATCAAACTCAATTGAAGTTTGTAAATTTTTTTTTCTCTTGATAATTTTTAATATCTAGCATGCAATCAATACATTTATTTTTTTTTATAATCACTATGTTTGTTGTATTTTTTCATCAAATTTATTTAACATCTAAAAATTTAATTGTATTTATATTAAAATTTTATCAAGTTTAAGTTGTTTTTTTTGGTAGTTTTTGAGGGTTGTTTATTATCAAAGGGTTAATTAGTTGAGGGTTGTTGAATATTTAAATAATTGTTATGGTTTTTTTTTTTTTTTTACTGTTGTGATTTTAGTGGCGTCATCAATTGCTCTTCAATTTACCTACCCCCGCATATCCGGTCATGTGGTATATCGTCGTATTAAATACTCAACCAACTAGTCAATTTCTACCTTGCATATAAATAAAATACAACAAATGTATTGACTAAGAAAAGATACTCGAATTAATTATCCATGAAATTTAATGAATTTTTCAAACCCAAAAATTAATTTGATAAATAAATTATATCTGTTTAAATGTTTTTTAAAATTATCTTTACAAATTATTTAATGAATTATGGTTTAATTTATTTAAATAGAAATAATATATCATCTTTCAATCATTAATCAATTTAGACGGTTTTTTGAATTTTAAATTTTTGAATAAATTATTAACCAAGTTTGATTCAAATGCTCAGCTAATTGCCAAATAACAAATTAAAAAAAAAAATTCAATTTTAAATAACACCAAGGTTGTACATTCATTTATTCCATACATAAAAATTTTAATTATAAACTATTAATATAAAAAAAAACAAAGTCATATTGAAAAAAAAAAAATTTCAGTAAAAAAAATGAAAAAATTAACTATTAATAAAGATAATTAAAAAATAATTAAAAATTTTTAAATAAATTTATAAATAAAAAAAAAATACACTCTTTTATTATTTATAAATTTCAAATTATTAAAATAAATTTATTTATAAAAATATTTAATTTAAATAAAAAAAAAAAAAATAAAAAACAGTTACTACAATTGTTAATTAATTTTTCAAGTGTATAATTAATTAGTTAAAAAAAAAAAAATAATAAAAATAAGCATATAGTAAAATGTTTTTAAAAAAAAAAAAAAATTTTTTTTTTATAAATGAGTGAGGAGAGGGACACGCTCCTCCTGTCAACATAGGATGATAAACACCTCCAGCTGTGGGAGCCAGCATTATTCCGGACATGATATTAAAATATCTATATATTTAAACATACACACTGATTGCGGTAGTAGCAATAAACTATCGGCCTCACTTTATTCTTCAAGCTTGTTTATAAATGATAAAAAAATTCCAACTTAATAAACAAAACGTAAAAGTACTTTTAAATAGCAAAAATTAACAATAGAAAATAAAATTTCTACATAAAATTTAGAAAAGAAAAAAAATAATCGAAATCATGAGCTGTTATTTCGATTAAAAAATAATGTATATATTTTTTTTTTTTTGGAGGTTGAAATTGATCAGATATTTATTTGCCCTCGTGACGTGTATAACGCATGTACGCTTCATATTGACTAATCAACATCGGTTCCTGTTTCGAAGCAAACGAATCAATCAAAGCGAAATTTCAAACGATACACAGTTTTACTATAGAATTATGTTTTTGATATTTAAATTTAGCTGTTAATATTTATTTGAAAGCTAATGAATTATTGTTAATTAATTTATTAATTATTATTTTATTTGATTTTTTCTTTTTTGTTAATTACATAGCTAGATCTTGTATGCGACAACAGCTGGTTACCATCAACATCAACAACATTTTTTTATGTTGGTAGTTTATTTGGAAATGTTGTATTTGGATGGATTGCTGATAAATGGGGAAGAAGAACGGCCTTTTTTGCAATACTATTTCTCGAGGTCATATTTTCAATTGCAACGAGTTTCAGTCCAAATTATGTTGTCTACACGGCCCTGAGAACCATCAATGGCCTATTTTTTCCTGCAATATATCAAATACCCTTCATACTTGGTTATTATGTTTTTTTAAATTTATTAATTTTAATTTATATTTATTCAATTTTTTGTTTTAGCTTTTATTTCATTGTGGAAATTTTATCTTTTTTTTTTTTCTAGCACTTGAAATGATGGGTCCAAGGTATAGAACATTTGCAGGAATGGTTATTTGTATGTTTTTTGCAACTGCAATGTGTTTACTTGCATTATTGGTAAACTATTAAAATTATTATTTTTTTTTATAATTTATTATTAATTTTTTCGAATTAAAAATTTGGAAATTTTTAGTTATTTATTTAAAATTTTAAAATTATTTAATAGTTTTTTTATTTGATAATTTCTATGGTAAAAATTTATATAGTTAACAAAAAAAAAAAACATTAAAAATTGAATGAAATTTTCAATAATTAACAGCCAAAAAAATTAGCAATTAGTTTTTGTTTTTTTTTTTTTTGAATTTTCAATTAAAGAAAAGTTGGAAAATTTTATTAATAAACAAAGCTAATTGTCCTGAGTCTTTACTAATAAATCTAGCTATTAATTGCATATATATTTTAATTATCTAGTTTGCATTAAATAATTAATTTAAAATTTATTTTTTCAAAAGGGATATTTATTGAGAAACTGGTACTCCCTATCATTAGCAACATCAGTACCATTTATTTTGCTCTTCAGTTATTGGTGGATAATACCAGAATCACCACGTTGGTTATTAAGTAAAAATCGAATTGATGAAGCTGAAGTGATTGTTCAAAATATGGCAAGAGTTAATGGAAAAATAGTACCAACAAATTTTCTTCGTAAAATGGAGGTAAACATCAACAAAAGCTAATTAAAATCACTAAATAATATAAATTTCTCATTTTTCAAAGATGGATAGTTTAAAAAAACAAGGTATATCATGTAATGGAAGAAACACAGATATATTTGGAATAACAAGTGATCAAAGACCACCTCCACAATCAGCAACACCAATGGACATCATGAGAAATCCAAATATACGTAAAAAATTTTTTATTCTTGCATTCGATTGGGTTGCAAATGCTGTTGTCTATAATGGTTTATCATACAACACAACAAATCTTGGTGTATCTGATTATCTCGCATTTTTCATTGGTAAATATTTAACAAAATAATTATTTCTATTTACAAAATAATCAAGTATCATTATCATATTTTAAAAATACATAGAAACATTTATTTTATTTTGTCGAGTTAAATTTTACGAGATGAACGTGTTGTTGTTGTAAAGCCAACAAAGATAATATTTAAAAATAAAAATATTCATTTTTCAATTTATTCAAGGAGGAATTGTTGAAATACCATCTTATGTAATCACATGGTACGCAATGGATAGACTTGGAAGAAGATGGGTATTATGCTTGACGATGCTTCTTGGTGGTGTTGCTTGTGTCTCTTGTATGTTTGTTCCAGAAGGTACCAAAACAATGTGTTTAAATAAATTTATTGTAGCTTAAATTGTACATCAAATTTACAATTGTTTTTTGATTCCTCGATAGATGCAGTATGGGTCACAGTGTCATTAGCAATGATTGGTAAATTTGGTATTGCTGCATCATTTGCTGTATTTTACGTATTTGTTGGTGAATTATTACCAACAGTATTACGCTCACAAGCAATGGGAATAGCATCATTTATTGCTGGTATTGGCCTACTAACATTTCCTTATATTGTACATCTTGCTGAATATTCACGTGAATTACCATTGATTGTTATGGGTTCATTGAGTGTTGCTGGTGCATTGACATCAGTATTTCTTCCTGAAACATTAAATATTCATTTACCACAAACAATTGAAGAAGGAGAATTATTTGGAGCTGATTTTAAATTATTTTCTTGTCCAACACGACCAAAGTAAATTGATAAAAAATAATTTACCATTGTTTTTTCATTGTTTAATTTTAATGTAATTGTTTTTTATTTATATTACAGTCGTTCAAAAATTAAAACAAGAAGACGAGAATCATTTCCGTTGAAATATCTTGTTAATGGAAGACCAGGTAATCGTTCGAATGTTGTTAAATCATCAATAAGCGAATCAACGACACAAGAAACATCGGAATTAGCAACATGTCTATTACCATTAACAAAAGAAGATGAAATAATTAGCTTAAATAATAGTAAAGATGAAGAAGATGTTGTCAATGAACAACAACATAAAGAAAATGATAAAAAAAATAATAGTCATGATGTTTTTGTTGATTTTTGTCATAATTAATTTACAATAATATCAATTTACAAATTAAATATTACATTTAAATCATAACACACAAACAAAATTAGATAAACGAAAAAAAATGAAGAAAAAAACAAAATAATTCATTTCAATTAATTATAAGCCCATAATTACTTTGTATTATATTATCAGTATAGGCATTGTATTTATTTTTTTCCATTAATTATAATGTACTTCCTTTCTAAAAAAAAAAAAGAATCGTTTTTTGTTGTTGAATTATTAAAAAGGTAAGTAATTTTAAAATGTAAAAAGTATATTTTATTCAGTTATTTAATTTTTCATAAATTATATAGTTAATTATTATTTTAAATAAATATTAATTTATTTAACCAAGTACTTACATTTGCATAAAATCGAAATGTTTTTTTTTTTTTTTTTTTTTATCAAGTGGATACTTGATTGACCTTCCTTGAAGATGATTTCAAGTTAAAAAGTTTCATTGATTAAATTTTCTAAACACATATACAAAATAATAAAAAATAATAATTATTTCTTTTTTTTTTAATTTTTATAATTTTTTCTAAAGATTACAAAACAGTGGCATAATTAATATATAAAGTAAAAATAATAATTAATACACTGTGGGTAGATATATATGAAAAAAAAAAAAAAAAATAGAATGAATAAATTTGTTTGATGATAAAAAATAATTGAGAGTTTTTAAAAAGCGTGGATATAAAATATGCATAAACATGCAATGTGGGTGTGTATATTTTAATAATGCAAAATGGGATGATGACAAATTGATGATACGAAAAGAAAAAGAAAAAAATATTTATGATAGGTATTATTATTATAAAGGTTTTTTATTTTTAAATTAGCAGTGTTCTTCAATTTCGCCTTCTTGTTCATCATCAAATTCAGCATCATCATCAGCAGTTGCTTCTTGATACTGTTGATATTCAGAAACGAGATCATTCATGTTTGATTCAGCTTCAGTGAATTCCATTTCATCCATACCTTCACCAGTGTACCAATGCAAAAAAGCTTTTCTTCTGAACATAGCAGAAAATTGTTCGGAAATACGTTTAAATAATTCTTGAATTGCTGTTGTGTTACCGATAAATGTTGCTGACATTTTAAGACCACGTGGTGGAATATCACAAACAGCTGTTTTGACATTGTTTCTAAGAAAAAAAACAAATAAGAATATTAAAAATAAATCAAAGAGAAAAATAAATAAATTAAACTTACGGTATCCATTCGACAAAGAAAGAGCTATTTTTATTTTGAACACTGAGCATTTGTTCATCAACTTCTTTCATTGACATACGTCCACGGAAAATAGCAGCAACAGTTAAATATCTTCCATGTCTTGGATCACATGCAGCCATCATATTTTTAGCATCAAACATTTGTTGTGTTAATTCAGGAACAGATAATGCTGAATATTGTTGCATTGAACGTGATGTTAATGGTGCAAAACCAGGCATAAAGAAATGTAAACGTGGAAATGGTACCATGTTAACAGCTAATTTTCTTAAATCAGCATTTAATTGACCAGGAAAACGTAGGCATGTTGTTACACCAGACATTGTCAATGATACAAGATGATTTAAATCACCATATGATGGATTTGCAACTTTTAATGTACGGAAACAAATATCATAAAGTGCTTCATTATCAATGCAATATGTTTCATCAGTATTTTCAACAAGTTGATGAACAGATAATGTTGCATTGTATGGTTCAACAACAGTATCAGATACTTTTGGTGATGGCATAACAGAATATGTATTCATAATTCTATCTGGATATTCTTCACGTATTTTTGATATTAATAATGTTCCCATACCAGAACCAGTACCACCACCAAGTGAATGAGTCAATTGAAAACCTTGTAGACAATCACAATTTTCAGCTTCTTTTCTAACAACATCAAGTACTGCATCAACTAATTCAGCACCCTCAGTATAATGTCCTTTTGCCCAGTTGTTACCAGCACCAGATTGTCCAAATACAAAATTATCTGGACGAAATAATTTACCATATGCACCAGAACGCACAGAATCCATTGTACCTGGTTCCAGATCAAGTAATATTGCTCTTGGTACATATTTACCACCACTTCTTGATGTTGCACCTGTTTAAATTAAATTCAATTATTTTTATTTTATCATTTAACATTTTTTAGAGTTATTTTTTTTTACTACCGGTTATTTGGCAAGTGTTGTATTGAATTTATAAATCATTTTTTAAAAATATTTTGTTCAATTATATATTGACGGAGTTAGTGTCAACGGAAATGCATATAAGGCAACTGTGACTTGTGCGGTTTTTAAATGAGCATTCAAAGTACAATCACCCCAATTTTATTAAACATATTTATATCATAAATTTAAACTTCAATAATCTTATTTAAAAATTTAAATTAATGTAATCTTTTTTTATTTTGTTAATTATAGAGAATTTATTTTTAGAATAAATTGTTTATTTTATTTCAATTGCATACTACAAATTTTTTAATTTATTTTTTTTTAAATTTCTATTGTTGAAGACGTTTAGAAACTATTTCGATTGAGGGTTTTTTTTTCGAATTTAAACTCACCAGATGCTTCATTGTAGTAAACTGAAATTCTTTCAAGTTGAAGATCACTGTCGCCATAATAATTTCCTGATTGATCAATTCCATGTTCCTCAGAAATAACTTCCCAAAACTAATAGCAAAAAAAAATAAACAAATAATAATTTATTAAATATTTTTAATGTTTATTAATGAAGGAAAATTTATAAAGTAGCTTGAATAAATAAATTAAAAATAGGAAGATGTATGAGGACAGTTTTCCCCGGTACAGAAATAGCAGAAAGACAAAATTAACACTAAATTTTTTTTTTAAAACTTATTTTTCACCATTATATCCCTTTTTATTTCTCTCTTCACAAAATAATTCATCTTATTTTTTTTTCTGTATTTGTATTTAAACTATTTTAACCATATTTATTATTAGACATTCGTCACTCGTATTTTATCTCTCAGTTAAAAAATATTTTTTACTTTTAAAATTAAATAACTTTTAGTATTTTATTTCGACTTAAAAATTATTACTATTAAATACTTTTTCATTTTTATTATATAAATTAAACTAATTTTTGTTATTTTAATTATTTTTTTTTCAAGTTTTGATTTATTATTTTTTGCTTTTAAAAATTTTTTTTTATTTTCTTTTTATTATTTTTTTAATAGACGTCAAATTATTTTCATGGATAGCGGTGCATGTAATGATAGTATTAAAAAAAAAAATATCGTAAATCAAAAATAAATTTTAAGAGATACTTGAATGTTTTTTATTTTTTTTTTGTTCTTATAATTTACCTTGAAATAAGAAAATTACTTTTTACAAATGATCAAATTTCCTGTTTATATTTTTTTTTATATTCAACAATACCGTTTGTTTAGATTTTTTTTTGTTGCTTTTTCATGTACCAGTAGCTCTGGGCAACATTGTTTTATGATTCTAGATGTTATATCTATTTTACAATCTCTTTTTAGTCAAATGAATTGAAGCGTTACATTACAACTAGCAATATGATTTATTTTATACCGTTAACATGTCATGGATACTGTTTTCAAAGGTTTTTTTGTTTTAAAAATTTTATTTACAACCAAGAGTATTTATTTTCATAAGAAAAAAAATTATATTTTTAAATATACACTCAAATGAGACTCTACTTTTCTACTTGATAAGAAAAACAACTAATTATTTTCAATAAATAATCATAATATTTATAATAAAATAAACCAAATGAAAAAAAAATTGTAATTTAAGATAAAATAATTCATTAGTTTCAGTTTGATTAAAAAATAAATTATTTAATCTGCAAAATTTACTGAAGATGAGTCTTGAATATTTTTAATTGACAGAAAAAAAAAAAAGAGAAAAAAATTTGCTGCAGACATCGGGCGTATCTTGACAAACAAATTTATTATATACTCAATTCTTACTCATCAGATAAATTTTTATTTTTCTTTTAACTCTTCCTCTACATTCCATTTCACAAATAATTGTATGAAAAAAAATGTATTAGACACGTACAGTGACGTGATGATAAAATATCTTCAAATATATTTTTTATTTTTCTATTTTTATTTTAAAATAAAGTCTAATTTAAATTATATAAATTAACAAATAAAAGAAAAGTATTTCTAGGGTTTTTTTTAAAATACTACTTACTTGAAAAATAAAAAGAAAAATGTTTTTTAAATTAATCAAGACAGGAAATCCCTTGACGCTATGTATAATTTAAATGAAAAAAAATTTCTCTTTTTAAATTTTTACTCCCATCAGTGGTATAATTTAGTTTCAAGAATTACAGGGATTTATTGTCACGAAATTATTATTTAATTATGCACTTACAAAGAGGCACTTTTAATTTTATTTATTTCAAAGAATTAATTATTTTTTATTACATTCTAAAATAGACAAAAAAAAATGAATTTATCCTCATAAAAACCATTTAAAAAAATTTAAAAATCCAATTCAAATTATTCTTTTAAAAACATATTTAAATAATTTATAAAATTTATAATCGACAATTTAAATAAACATTTATAAAAATAATAAAATTAAATAATTTAATTTACACAAATAAATAAATAATCTTTAATAAAAAATATTAAAATTTCATTTAAAAAAAAAAATAACATTTTATTATTTAATTTTAATTAAAACATTTGAAATAATTTTATGCGATAATAATTAATTAAATTAAATAATAAATAACTGATTATAAAAAAAAAAAAAAAGTTTTATATTAAATTTAAATATATATTTTCTCTTATATTTATAATGAGTAAATTGATAGATTTTGTTATCGTTATTTTAATATTCAACAACGAAACATTAGTTGATAAAAAAATAATTATTCTGTTCTTGCTATAATAAAAAAGGTAATAATATTATATTTTTTATTATTAAACATTGTAATACAAAAATATAAATTACCTTAGCACCAATTTGATTGCCACATTGGCCAGCTTGTAGATGCACAATTTCTCTCATTTTTATTTATTTATTATAAATATAAATATAGTTTATTTTATTATTATTTTTATTAAACTGATGTGTTATCAGAATGTTGGTTTAAATGCAACTGACTTTATTCTCTTATGAGCGTTATGAACTGACTAAGAATCGTTCAACTGTGATGATTATTCACGTGCTTACTCAGTTCTCTCACTCTCTGGTTCTGGTACCATCAGACCAACTCGTCTATGTACTTGTGGTGGGGAAATTTAAAGACAAGCTTATACTCTTTTAAAAAATTCTTATTTTTCCTCTCAACTTGCCATATAATTTTTTTTTAAACACGTGCTTTTTCTCTCTTCTTGAATTTTTTTTTTAAATTTACTTTTCTTTCTTTTTTTTTGTTCTTTAGTTATTTTTTAAAATTCTATTTGAAAAAAAAATCCACTTGGGTGATTTGTTATTTATTTTATAAAGAAACACTGTATCTTTTTCATTTTTTTATTTTTATTTTATATCTAATAATCCTTTGAAGCACGTTTTTAAATTTACTTGCAGATGCTTCAAGTGAATTTTTATATATATTTTTTTATTTCATTATTTTTTGGCCTAAAGAACGTGCCAAGAATTTTTTTCGTCTCGTTTTATTTTGTGCTGATTTTCATGCAATATAAATTAAAAATTATTATTTTTATTTAATAATTATATTGACTAATATTTTATCAATTTTAAAAGGAAAAAAAAATATATATTTTTATACTTTTTTAAATGTTTTATTAGCAATAGATTTTATTATAATTAATTTTATTTTTATTCTAGCATTTAAATATAATTTCAACTGAAAAATTAAAGTTTTATTTTCTTTTAAATTCTAATTCTAATTATTTTTTTATGATTTATGTGTAATCGCCTGATAAATTCTGTTTTTATCAATTTAAAACTGATAAAATTTGAATTTCCGCCAAGTTGTTTTGAATCATCACGAGACTTTCTCACTGTTTCATTGACCTCTGGCTTTTTTTTTTTTTGTGGCTGCTGACATGGAGCAAAAAAAAAAAAAATTCTATTATTGTCAGCTAGATCTCCCACCGGGTGAAGCTCATCACTTTTTATGTCGTGATATTTTTATTTTTGTTTTATATATAGAGTTTGAGTATACTGTCTTTTAAATTTTGTCCCTAATTTAATTAAAGAAAAAATCTTTAAAGTACTTAAATTGTTGGAAATAATATAAAACCTGTCATCAGTTGTTAAATTTTATGCAAAATATTAACGCCTTTATTTTTTTAAATTGCATGAAATGATAATTTATCACAGTTTTAAAAATATATATATTTTTTTTCCTTATTATGCTTTTAATATTTAAACAACACTTTAATATTATTATCCTTAACATTTTAAAGCTCGATTTAAATTATTTTTATTTATAATTTGCCATGAATTTAATTTTAAATTAATTTTTCATAAGATTATTTTTTGATACAATATTTTGTCATAGAAATTTATATTATTTTGTAATTTATCAAACAAGGTGTTACTATAAAATTGTTTAAAATCTTGAAAACTATTTTTTCATTTGAAAAAAAAAATTTTTTATTACAAAAAAATTATATTTTCTATTAAAAAATTTTCTTATTTAGGTATATATTGTTTTTTGTTAATTTGTTTTTTTTTTTCTTTAAGAAAAATATTATTTTTTTTTTGAGGGTTAATAATATGAAGGATAGTTGTAATTAGTCGTGAAAACCAGGTCTATGCAATAAGCAAGTTACCCATGTGAACTTTCTTAACAAGTATATATTTTTTGGGTATCGTCGCGTGTTACCATCAGCTAAAATGATGAATTTTTAAATTTGAATGTTATTTAATCATTATTATTTTTTTTGTGGAATAAATATATGAGCAAGTATCACACGTTAATTTTATGGTTAAAATATTTTGAATTGAAATTTCCCAGTCGAATCATTCTAAAATTAAAAAATTTCCCAAAAGAAATAATTATAAAAAATATTCATACACAGTAACAAATAAACGAAATATAGTATTAAATACAGTGAATTTTTTTTACAATTTGATTATTTACAAAATGAAAAATATACATAGATAAATGATAATCGATCATTACAAAGTATCAAGCAAGCTTGTGGTTGAGAGAGCCAAGGCATTGTTTTCAGGTGCCTTGTAGTCTTGAGTTCAAGTCCTTTAGGTGTTCATACATTGGAATGTTTGAGGTGAAGAGCATATAAGGTTTTGACTTATCAGCGTAGTGTGATGTTTATGATTCTTGACACAGTTAATATCACCTCCATGAGAACTACTATGTATCTTGGATCCGCAACATGAACAAAAAAAATCATGGGCTCCACAGACATGTGGAACAAATATCTCCTTGCAAAGAACGAGTAAAAGACAGCTTCTTTCCTGGTTCTATGCGCGGAAATATTTGTCCCAGACGTCAAAATATCCTTTTGCAATTCCTAATTCAATAATTTTTATATCTCAATTTTTTTGTTTAATATTAATAACAGTTTTGTTGTCAAGTATTCCCCAAATAGTAGTCTAAAAAATAAAACAAACATATATGTACATATATGTACAGATAACAATATTGTTTCTTATTTAAAAATTTCACTTACAATTATTTATTAATAAATTATGTATTATTGATAATTGAAATTTAAAAATATCAACTTGTTAACTTCAATCGGTAAAGTAGAAACCACTCCAACCAACTGCCACTGATGAAAAAAACACTACTGTCATTATTATTTTGACAGTTCATTTTATTGAGTTAGCAAGTGTCCAAGTGAACATTACTCATATATTTATTAAAAACTATTCCATCATCCTCGAATTAGTTAAATAAACAATAAAAATAATACTACCTACAATAATAAATAAACAAACAAAAGGTACGTCAATTAAAATTACCAAAAAATTCAACTTTAAACTTGTCATTATAAAAAAAAATAATAAAACCTAACCTACAATTTTAAATGAACAATGTACATAAATAATAAACAACGTAATATTTTCTTTGTATTAAATTAATTCTATAATTATTTAAGATTAAAGATGTCTGTTGCTGAAAATCGTCCAGAGCTTTATGAAGAAGTTAAGATATACAAAAATGCAAGAGAACGTGAAAAACATGACAATCAAGCTGATTTATATGCTGTTGTAAATACATTACAAAATTTAGAAAAAGCATACATAAGAGATTGTGTTACACCAAAAGAATACACAGCAGCATGTAGTAAATTACTTGTACAATATCGTGCTGCTTTTAAACAGGTAAATAATAATAATTAAATATATTTATTTAGACCAAATAAATGATTGATAAAATTGCAACAGGTACAAAGTGATCAATTTCCAACAATTGATGCATTTGCAAGAAGTTTTCGTCTTGATTGTCCAGCAGCACTTGAAAGAATAAAAGAAGATCGTCCAATAACAATAAAAGATGATAAGGGTAATACATCAAAATGTATTGCTGATATTGTATCATTGTTTATAACATTAATGGATAAATTGAGATTAAATATCAAAGCAATGGATGATTTACATCCAGATTTACGTGATTTACTTGATACAATGAATCGTTTGAGTATTTTACCAAGTGAATATGATGGAAAACAACGTGTTGGTGATTGGCTACAAACATTAAATAGTATGTCTGCATCTGATGAATTATCTGAATCACAAGTACGACAACTTTTATTTGATCTTGAAACTTCATACAATGGATTTACTAAAATACTTCATAATTCTTAATTTATACTTATGAAAAATTAATTATTAAATATTCTCTTATTTGTTTATAAGTAAAGTTTCCATTTTTTTTTTTTTTTTCTTCTTTTTTATGATACAATTTATTTTTATTCAATGAAATTGATGATAAGTTTTTTCTTCTTTTTTTTTCTTTGTAAAATTTAAATGGAAGATATAAATAATTTAATTCATTGAAATTATTTGTAGAAAATGTTTTTTAAAATGTTCATTTTCAATTCAAAAAAGTTTTACTTGTAATTAAAATTATTATTGAATTGTTTATGTAATTATTTGAGTTTTTTTTTTATTACATTATTGAAAAGTTCTTTATTTTATTTTACAATTACATCAATTGGTTTTTTTTTTTTTTTTCTTTTAAAATAAATTATAGATAATAAAAATATGTAATTTCTGTTTTATTAAGTGATTATTAAAAAAAAAATATGGAAAATACTGTTCTTTATTTTATTTAGATGATAGAAAAAAATTTTTTTTAAACATTTATAAATTAAAAATTACTTGAGTGATATTTTACCATTGAAAATTGTATTTTTTTCATTTAAATTTCAATTATTTCTATCGAAATTTAATTTAAAAAATATTGTAAATAATTTCTTTGTTTTTTTTTTATCGAAATAGATGCAATTTTTTATTTTTAAATTTTTATTAAATTAATTTAGTTTTATTCTTTTGAAAAAAGTTTTATTGTGACCTATATTTTTTCGCAATAAAATAACACAAATACTTTTTTTTCCGGATCATTGTTTGCCTTGAAAAAAAAAATAATAGCTTTTTCATAATTGCTATTTTTAAAACGACTTTATGACATTTTTTTATTTGTATATTTTTATAAAAAATTTATTGTTGCCTTGAGTTGTGTCTTGAATGTCTTTTCGCTTAATCCCAAATAGTTCACTTTGATGTTTCACGAAATGGACTTTTAGAGAATAGTATTAACATAAAGTTGACAAAGTAGTAGCAATTCAAATCAGATATATCTTTGATGACAGTATTGGCTGGTATATATCGTACCAAATTACTTGCTAAAGTCTATCTTCAACATCCCTTATTCATCCCTTCATATATTTTCATTTGTATGATTCAAATTAATCACTATCAACGACATTTTCATATACGAAACTTTCAACATACAATAATGATTGGTTTGATTAATTATCAACTAAAACAATACTAAACTAACAAAACTTTAGCAAAATAATTAAACATTTAGAGTATTTAATTTACAAAATTAAATTTCGTTTATATTTTAAATACAAATTAATTTCATTTAAACAAAAAAACTTATTGCATAATTTTTAAAATAAATAAATGAATTAGAAAAGTTTTTTTTTTTCATTAATAATTTTTTTTAAACATCAATTGTTTATATAAATAAAATAAAAATTATAAAACTTTTAATCTTTATTGTAAAAAAGTTTTATAAATTATTTTCTTTTGAAAAATAAAAATATGTTAAAGACACTTTAAGTATAATACATTCAGGCTAACAAAAAGTAAAATTTTTTTATTCAAAGGAGGAAAGTTAAATCGTCTTTATTACCAAATATATTTTCCTGTTTTCTTTTTAAAAAAAGACGATAAATTTTTCACATCAGATTGATCATATGAAATATTTTTAAAAAATTTATATTTTATTTTTTTTAAATGCTAATATTTTGTTATTTCTCTATTGTTATTTTACAATTTATTTATAAATTTAGTAATAGAAAAAAAAATTGTAACTCGGATGGGCTTAAAGCCAAGGTTTCCTTTTTTTTTTTATTTAATTTTTCTTTGATTTTTGAATTTTTTTTCTTTTTAATTTTTGCTTTATTTGATAAACAAGTCGCAGAAATGTATAATCTTAAAATTATATTTAAAATTGATTCGAAATATATTAATAGAAAAAATAAAAAATTGAACAAGAATGTAATCGAATAGAAAAAAAAAATATGAGCAAAAGCAAAGTGCGGAAAATATAAAAGTAAAAATATTGCAATTGATATTTTTTTGGACATTTTTGTAGTACTTTTATTGAGAAATATATATATAAATTTTTATATAGCTTTTTTATAAGCAATTTTGTTAACTCAACCGTAAAAACAGTTATTGGCAAGTACATTTATATTCTCATGTTCAATTTTCATTTTTTCATTTTATTTCCATAGACATCGTGGCATTAAACTTAAAGAGGCGTAAGACTCATTTCCACAATTTTTTTACTATCTTTTTCTATTTTTTTTTAAGACTAATATACAATTAATTTTAACCTGAAATCTTCACAAAAGCCAGTACTATTTTAAAGCTCAGAAATTAATTTTTATTAATCTATTTTATGGCTAATATTTTTAATATAAATTTGTGAATATTTATTGAAGATTTTTTCGATTAATTTGAATCGAAAAGTTTCGATAAATGTTAATTAAAATTGACATTAGAAAATAGTTATTTAAATTTATTATAAAAAAAAATTAACACTATTTTTTATTAAAGTTAAAATACAAGGATTTTCATTTTTTTTAAATTTAATTTAATTATTAGAATATAAAAATATACAAGCTTGAAATTTTTTTTGTTTAAGCATATACAAAGAGAATTGTATATGCAGTAAAATAAGTTTGCAATGAGAGTTTAAAAAAAAATAAAAAAATAAAAATGGGAATTGAGAAGAAAAAAATAAAAAAATAAATTATTTTCTGGTTGTAGTATCAAACTCTTGGGGGTTGCTACCACCAGCATATTATTTCCGCATTGTGCGGACGCAAGTACAGACGGACCAGTGGAATTTTAACGAGTTTTGTGCAACTTGATATCACGCGTTGCTCACCGAGATAAATATAGAACTTTGATCGTCCAAAAGAAAATTGCAAAAAATATAATTAAAAAAAAAATATATATCCCTTGTTTCTTTTATAAAATTATATAATTTTATTTTTACAGCTTGAAAAGATGATATAATAAAATAAACATTCCGCAATAATATTCTTAATTTATAAAGAAAAAATCTTTCATCTAAAAAACGTGAAATATTTGAATTAATATATTAAATTTTTGATGCTTTTATTTCATATGAAAATTCTTGAAATGAAATAATAATTTTGAGTTAATAAAAAGTTGTGAAAAAAAATATAATAAAAATAACTTGAGTTAATAATTCACTGGATCATGTGAAAATGTCGTATTCTCATTCTTTGACACATAACTAAAATGAAAATCCATGTAGTAGATAAATCTGTCTCGTTGAATCTCAACTGATAAAAAAATTTTTTTTTCATTTTTATATTTATCTTCTTGACTTCTTGATGTAGTATTTTAAAAATTAATATATTTCCGCATTAATTTATCAGCATTGAAATGATTAGAAAAAAAAATTAATTCAACTAAATTAATCATGAATTTTTTAAGCTATTAACAATCTTTTTTGCAATCAATAAATTTAAAATAAAAAAAAAACTTCAAAGCTTGATAATTAAATTTTTAAAATATTTATTTATTTATCTATTTAATTGATTAATTGGCTAATTAAAAATTTAACTAATAACTAAATTAAAAAGATAAAATTTAATGTAAAAATTGAAGATATCAAAATAAATATTTAATTAATTTTTTTCTTTAATTAATTTACAAATAATTATATGAAAATATACATTTAAAAAATTCAGTTGTATAAATAACAATAATTTTTTTTAAATAATGATTATTTGTATAATATAAATGAGTAAAAATCACAGAAGCATAAATCAAAGATGATAATTATTTGTCAATAAACATTGGCAAATGAAGAAATAAGTACAAAATGTATATGTAACTTTGAACATTAGTTTCAGCCTGAAGGTGTTTTCTTCCTCTTGGTATTTCTCTCTTTATCACTCCTGGTCTCAATATCCTTTCACAGTGCTCATTTATTTTCCCGAGGGAAACACAGAGAGTACATTTCGACATGACGTCGACCAATTGCCGTCAGCCAAATATACGATATGTACCAATATATACTACTTGAACACATGAATGAGTCCCACGGGGTCAGCAACTGAAAATAATGTCTCGTTTATTCGACATAAAATTTATTCAACCAATAATACAATATGTGTGGCTTTATATTAATCTCAAAAAATAGATTAACTTATTGATTTTTAAAAATAATAATTTTTAAACAATTATTTTAATTAACAAGAAAAATTAATTCTCATTTTTTTTTCGATACAATTTTCGTTTCTTTTTTTGAATTTTAATAATACAAAATTACTTTGAATTTAATTTAATATTTATTATAAATTATAACAATTTATCTCGTATAAAATTATAAATTAAATTTTTTACTATAGAAAATATATATATCATTCATGATTTTTTTTTATTCTTATTTCTTTTTTTTTATATTCATTTTTTTGTCACGAAAAAACGAGACAATAAAGCCATCGTTGTGGATGATCCTAATAAATAAAAAAAAAAATATATATCATATGCTTTTACACGCATTGAATATTTCCTCTTATTTCGATTTTTTTTCGCTTTATTTTTATTCATATCAACGTGTGTGGAAAAATATAATTAATTATGAAATATTAATTAATTAACTACAACGAACGATGCAGCATTTGATGGATAAAATATTTTTTATGTAATTCAATAATATGGTAACGATTTAGAACTAAATAAAATTATAAAAATGTAAATTAACTGCATGATAAAATAATTATTAACATTAATTGTTAAATTTAATTTAGAAAATAATTTTAAATGTTTTATAAAAAATATAAAAGAGATGAAATTTCATAGAAACAAGTGACTGGTTTTTTTTCCTTTTTGGATTAAAATTAATAAATTCAATTCCAGATAAAAAAATTCAATTATAAAAAATAATTACTCTACGTACTTGCATGTTTTTTACTATTTTTTTTTTTTTTGGTTTTCATTTAGCCCGAGGTTGACGTACTTGTTTACTTGTTTTTCCATGTTTATAATATAAACAAAAAATAAAATAAAAACATGAATTTTGTCAGACTTTATTTCATAGAGAAAAAAAATGAAAAAAATACTTTGCTTTAGGCCAAAGGAAAAAAAAAATTTGGTTGAATAAATTTAGTAGTAAAATAAATAAAGTATATTGAAGATTTTTTTATTAAATATTTTGTAAAGTTGTAAATTAATTTTTTTTTATACGAAAATATCTATTGAATATAAATTCGACTTTAAATTTTATTAAAAAAATTATCTGTAATTCAAAAACTGTAATTTTAATTTGAAAATTAAATTGAGTAAAAATATTTATCAATTAAAATTTAATCAAACTTTTAATTTGTTTTAATTAATTATATTTTTTAAATTAAATATTTGAAAAAAATTTATCTTTAAATAAAAAAAATACAAATCAATTTATTAAAAAATATGTTTACAATTATAAATTTGATTGATTTAAAAAAAAAAATGTGTTTAATTGAATTATTGAATTTTCATGTGTGGTTAAATTTGTGAAATGAAATAATGTGGTTGTCTGAGGATAATTACAATATGGTCTCAATAAACCAACACGAATGCAGTCAATGCCCCCAGGCATGAATTCAGAGGTTTATTGTGGTATTTTCAAAATCACATGGATCTCTCAATTATTGATCAATTATCATTCGAAAATAATACAATCCATCTACAACATATCTAACATTTCACTTAATGAATTTTATTATTTTTACTAATTATTATTAACAATTCAATTTAACTTAATTTCAATTGAAAAAAAATTTTTTCTTTACGATTTTATTATAAATTTTCAAAGCTTTTTGTTTATTTAATTTTTAAACTTTTATTTTACTAAAATAATTATCATATTGCTGAGTTCTTTAAATTTTATTTTGAAGATATTATATTGTTAAAAATAAGAAATGATAGTTTATAATTAATTAATTAATATTCAATTGAATAAAATTTTGTGTAATTTACAGTTATTCAGTTTTATAACATAAGTTTTAATAAGTTTATTAGGGTGGATTGTTATGTCAAGAGCTTTTATGATATTTCGATTATACGAAAGTATTTCTATTAAATAAACTTGAAGGATATAGTTAAAACATAAGAGAAAGTTGTATGAACTATTCGTGGAAATTTAAATTTATTTTTAATTTACTTTTTAAATGTATAATAAAATTAACTTTTAATAAAGCTCATTTTTATTGTCAATGATTATGATAATTATAATTAATTATATAAATTATTATTAAATATTAATTTCGTTCATTTTATATTTGCAAAAAAAAAAAATCTACTAGAAAATAAATTTTCAAAGAATTTTTTCCCTCTTTTTTATGGTTTTTTTTGTTTAAATTTAAATATTTTTTGTTATTTTTCAATTTATTACTTAGAAATCATTCAATATATTTAAATAACAATTTTTTTTTTTTTTTAGGATACAGTTTTTTGGAAAATAGAATTTATATATAATGATAAAAAATAAAAAGTTAGATATTACATTTTAAAATAAAGTCAAGAAATAACCTGAAGCATTTTACTGCTCGTTTTTCATGGGTTTTATGTTTATGGGTTAACCACAATACTTGGACTTTTTAAAAGTGCTTTTCACCACCACGAGGCTTTTACACATTCAATATGAATTTTTAAATTTTATATATATTTATTTATTCATTTTTTTTTTCTTTATTTATAACTATATTTACGATGTACAGAGTTAACTTGTTATATAGTTTTTGCTTTATATTTCATAATTAAATTTCTTGTTTATTATTGCATGTATTTGAACGTGCTTTTATAAACTTTATTATTTTGCAATATACACTAACTTAATTTAAACTATACAATATTGTAAATTTTCTGTAACAACACTACCTAAATTTCAAAATAACTTTAAAAAAAAATTAACAATTAATTATTGACAAATGAAAAAGTAAAACAAGACAGTAAATTAAAGATAATTAATAAATAAAACAAATTTCATTGAACAAATATTTTTTTACAATTGAAAGAATATATAAATTAATTTTAAAACAGGATAATAACTTTTCCTTTTTCCATTTAATTTTTTTAATTGCATTAATGCAATTTGGTAATGTTTTTAATTTTTTTTTTTTTAATATAATTATATTAAAAAAAAAAAAATTAAAAACATTACCAAAAAATAAGACAAAAAAAATCATTTAACAATTTATTATTTGATTATTTTTTTTACGTATTTTTATAAATATATCAATGCGAAGTAAAAAAATTACATACTTTTCATACAAGCATTATTTTATAAAAATTAAAATTAAAAAAAAAATATAAATTAAATATTTTAATTTTTCAAGGACAGGAAAATTGTCTTGAACATTTTTTTTCCATCTGGATGTCATGTGTTGTCAGAATTTTCTTTTTCACTTGGAGGTCATGCTGTGCCAAACGTGTTTCGATAATTTTGAACTGCCGTTCGCAACCTGTGACTTATCTGCAGAGATAAGAGAATTGCGGGACCCATGATTCGGGACCAAGAACAGCATTCGTTGCCTTCGTCTCCGGTATATAAAGAGTAGTCCTAGACGATTTCTAGTCAGTTTTTCTTCAGTTCGTGCCGCGTGAACATCTTTTAAAACGTTTTGGTCAGTCGAGTATGGTTAGAATTTTTTGAAACTACCTCGTGGTTGCTCGGTATGAAAAAAAAAGTTTCAATATTTAATTAATAGAATAAACTCTTTGATTTTTTTTCGGATTGTCTTTGTTTTCGTGATCGTTTTAGTATTTTTTAAGAGTATTTAAAACTACCTCGTGTTTTTTTCAATATTAAAAAAAAAGACGTATTTAATTAATAAAATAATTTTTCCGGTTTTGGTTAGTTCGTCTCATTTTTGCAGAGTGTAATCGTTTTAAATTTTTCCGTTCGTCCAGCTAGGTTAGAAATTTTTCGAAGCGACCGCGTGCAGACAACCTCGTGGTTTTTTATTATAAAAAAAAGTGTTTAAAGAATTGAATAGTGAAAGTGTTGGTTAAAAAAAAATGATGAAAAATAAAATAAAATTGCAAGTGTGAAGTAATCATAGTGCGCGATAGTGATTGATTACTTCAAAAAAGTGTTAAGTGTAAAAAGTGCCTTTTTGGATTAGAACGAGTTATATCTTCATGGATTATTGCTGAGAAATTTACCTGGACATTTTTATTTGGATTATCGGAGATTACCTGGATATTTTAATTGGATTATTGGAGGTTACTTGGATATGTTTGCTGTTTGCTGTAATAAGTTAAGTCCCTCTAGTCAGGATCCACAAAGTGTGAATAAAAGCCAGGATCACGACTGACTAGTTGTAATTATTAACCCATCCCGGAAAAGTGCTCTAATGTCCTTGAAGTTTCAAAAAATTGTTTTTATATTTTTTGCAACTTCTCGTCGTTCCCAAATTATTTTTTTTTAGATTCATTTTGACTATTTTTGTGAATGATCATATTCAATTTTGATGCCAGATTAAGTGGCGGTAGAGTGAAAGTCAAAATGGATCGACCTTGTCTATCTCAAACAGAGTAGACGGGGGTGATTAGGATGTATTATTATCTATCGTGATAATTTATAATAGATAAATTATTACCCTTTTCCAATCGCGATGTATGTTAGTATGTAAGATTTTTTTATTTGACATTCTACGCACTTTTCCAAAAAAAAAAAATTTGTTTCGTTTAGTTTTTAAATACTGTTTAAAAAATTGATTCTAGAAATTTGCTAAAGCTGATGGTTAAGGGAGGAAATGCAGGGAGGACAGTGGACAATTCCTAGATGATTGCTGAAGCAGATGGACAACAAAAGAGAAGCAGGAAGGACACTGGACGATTTCTACAATATTGCTGAAGCAGATGCATGGTCAGTGATGGAGGTGCAGAGGGACTAGGTGGTACATTGGACGATTGGTAATATGGTAATGGTAATATTGGTAACTGTGGCTGTATTTAATTATTATTTTTCTTGTTTTTGTTTTTACATATTATTTTTTTGTTTTTGTATTTAATTATTATTTTTTTGTTTTTTTTTTTAAACCCTTAGTACTTGCAGCTATAAGCGCAGTACAAATAATTCCTGTGATAAGCGCAGTGCGAATACTTGCAGCTACGTGCGAAATTAGCGTGAAGTAATCATAGTGACTGATAGTGACATGGTGAATTAAGTGAAAAAAAAATGTCCTATCAAATAATATAAATGATTACTTCAAAAAAAAAAATTCCGTAAAATTTTTCCCGTATTTTTTCGTGCGTGTACTTGCAGCTAAAAGCGCAGTACGAATACTTGCAGCTGAGAGCGCAGTGCGAGGATTTGCTGCTATAAGCGCAATCCAGAAATTTTTAAATCGAATCGAAATTGTTATAGCTGCAGCTATGACTTGCGAATAGCGTTATAGTGGAATAGGTCTATTGGAGAAACCACTTAAAAAAAAACGAGTCAAACGTCTTACCTCCTGGGTGGCTTGGAAAAGACACACGTAGAAGTGAGTATATAATTATTTATTTATGATTTATGATGACGTATCCCACCTCCGTAAAAATTCAAATTTTGATTATCATTTTATTTAATAATTTTTTAGATAGTTAAGAGTAACAATAATTAACAGTTCATTAACAATAACGAAAAAACAAATTCAATTTAACAATTTTTTTTTATAACTATGAATTCCCATTGATCGTTTGAAGTAAAAAAAAATATGACACGGTTGTATTGAGTACCTGAAATAAATTTTTTGAATTATTATTTAGACTTTTTAATTTAATTACAGTTGACTTACTTGAAGAAACATTTTAACAGATACATCTGAAATGTGACATGCTGTTACAACGAATGGTCCTTGATTCAGCATTATAATTACCGATGACATTATTGATTTTTTTCCAAACCATTTTATATCATATAAAGCTGATCTGAATTTTTCACACTAATGGGAATTCAAAATAATCGGAATTATATTAATCTAGCTTAAAAATCAGCAGTAATAATTATTCTATTTAAAAAATATTAACAAATAAATTAAATGATTTAATTTACCTCGTAAGTCAAGGCAGTTCCAGACCACGAATACAAAAATGCTTGTGCAATTTTTAATATTGCATACATTGCCAGCATAATTCCCCGAAAAATAGATATACTTTTCATCTGCAAAAATAAAAATCTCAATTTAATTTTTCAATTATCTAAAATCAATAAAAAAAAATATATAAAATGTAAAATTTAAAAAATTTTCTTTGTTATTTAAAAATTTACATTTAATTTTTTCTTTTCAATTGTTTATATAGTTTCAAATTTAAATAATCAACTTGTATTATAATTTTTATTTTTACATTATAAATTACTTGATTAATTTAAAAAAAAAATGACTATTAACCTGTGAAATTTGAAATATTTGAGCACAAAGTACAATGGCATGTGTCGACATCATCCACAATATAATTGGTCCATATATTTTTTGTATAATATTTCGACATTTAATAAGTGTCCCATGTGGATCAACACAATCACGTATAATTATTTGACATTGTTTTTTATCATCTGGTTTTGGTAATAAATACGACATCATACGTATGTATCCAATAATTTGAAATAAATACAAAGAAAATAATGTATCAATTGAACATGTTGCAAATTGCAATAATAACGATCCATAAGTTTCAAATATAAAATTTAATTTATAAATAAATCCGCCATCTGATATTTTCCATGGATATATTGCTGGATATATGAGTGTGTATTTAACATTATCAATATTGCTTTTTTTTTGTAATTCAATTGATAATATTGGCAATAAAACATGAACAATTGAAACAATCATTGCTGAAAATGTTACAATCCATGATAAACCATGAAATAATTTTACATCACGTAATATTACATTTCTTATTTTTTTATTATTCAATGCTCTATTAAAATATTCATTCAATATTTTATGCATTTCAATTGCACTTTTACGATTTATCAAAAAACATGTAATCTCAAAAATTAAAATTAATAAATTAAAATCAAATAATTTTTTTTTCTTCTAATTTTTTTTGCGTCGAATAAAATAGACAAAATTTATTTTATAAAAATACACAATAATTAATTTTTTAAATAATTTTCAACTATTTAATAACAAGTATAAAAATTATAACAAAATTATTATTATTTCTATGTGAAAAATTTGTTTGAATACTGTTTGAAAAAATATTTTTTTTATATTTTAAATATTTACAAGTGTTTGATTATTTTTTTCAATTGTCTATTTTACCCGACATTTAATTTTTTTTTTTTTATTTGAATTAAATTGATTATTATTTTTGATTTACCTTAATTATAACTGATATTAAACTTGTCATTACACTGAGGCCTCTTATGACCATGCCAAGATTTGAAACATTTTCCACAACAAAAACTAAAATTCCAATAATTATTACAAGACAAACGACAATATTTAAATATGGCAATAATATGTAAAATAAATTTGGGTTATCTAGAGGCCACAAGCCCATGGCAATCATAGCTATTTTAACAAGTCGATGATATGATTTGTATTCTGATAATAATAATTCATCACTTGACATGTTTTTTTTTCTTTAAAAACTGCCGAAATAATTATTGAAATATAGGAAATAAAATTCACTTAAGATGAGATAACAAAAAATTTATTAATTTCATAAATAATTACGTTGTTTTTAAACAAATAATTTAGTAATATCCAAGTGACAACAGTTATCAACAAAAACAAATAAAAACACTTGAAAAAACAATGAATAATAATTTAATTATAATTTAGACTTTTATTTATTAAATAACAAACACAATTTTTCTTAAATAAAAAAATTATTTTGTATTTATAAATATTATTGTAAATGCTAAAATTTTTTGTACACCATTTAATATATCTGAAGTGTACTGTTTGATGGCTACCAACAAAATGCAGTGGCCAGAAAAAAAAAAAAAAAGCACAGGTAATTTAGCCAGTGCTTTGTTGTTGCAAGAAATATAAATTTATATTTTTACTTTGTGAGAGAGACGATAAATACGTGCAGTTTTCTACGAAAATTATATATGATAAGCGATTGGGGTTGAAATGAAGTAGGTAAGATAATTGATGGCTTACCCTTGCAATTAAAATTAAAACAAAAAAAAATTACATTTGTCGTTGTGCAAGATACTTACCACGAATAAATGATTAATTAATAAATTTACCAAGAAAAATTATAGGGGTTCAATTTGTCTCGAATCAAAGGGGTTGATACAATGTCTTATAATTTTAGTATTTTTTTTTAATAACAACTCTTAACAACCCTTGACTTTACATCACAACAAAACAATTGTAAATTATTATTTTTTGTTTTGAATTCAGTCTTTTAAAAATTATTCCCAACAAGTTTACAGATAAAAATTTTGCAAGGATTATTTTTGATTTAACAAATAAATTTTAGGTGAGTTTATTATATGCATAAATATATTTTTTTATTTATCAAAATTAATAATAATTTAATTATCATTTTTTCTAATGAATATTTTTAAATTATGATTCAATCTCTTTTTGTTTTTATTTTTCGTTTGATTCAACTCAGTGTATTGTTGACCGTTTCGTATATTTTAGTAATCGTTTTTTCTTCCATTGTTTTGAGCAAAAAAAAATACGAAAGTGATGTATTGAGTACCTGTTTGAAAATTAAATATAAATAAATAATATTTATATGTTTATTTAGTTATTATTACCATGATAAACATGTCAACAGAGACGGTGGAAATACTACAAGCCACAATGACAATTGGTTTTTGGCATAACAATAAAAGTACTGAGGTTTTTAGTTGTTTTTTATCACAATCAGTCCATTTACATGAATAAACAGCGTCAAAAAAAATTTCACTCTAATTAAAAATTGATAGAATAATTCACAATAGTATTTGTATAAATTTTTATGGAAAAAAATTGATGGTTATTTATAATTTGAAATATACTTGTGATGTTAATGCTGTTCCAGACCATCCATACAAAAATGTTTGTGTTATTTTTGATGCACTATAAATTAAAAATCTCAAAAGTGATTCAATAGTTATTGAGTCCAGCTGTAAATAAAACAAATTCAAGAAAAAAATTAATACATACAAATTTATTTGTGCGAAATAATACAAAAAAAAAAAAAAAAAGTGATATAAACACTGAATAGTCAGACATCAAAAATTGTACAGTACAATATCTTTCTTGCCAGTTAACATTCAATTGAAAATAATGAAAAAATAATGTCAATAAATTCTAGGATAGTATGATAAAATATTGACTTAATTAAAAATTAATCAAAAAAAAATTAAAGGGTGGGGGAGGGGTTATTAAACACTAAAAAAAATATTTTTGTTTATTTATTTTTTTAGAAATTTTTTCTTTTCTCATGTTATTGTTAACTTTAATTAAAAAAAAAAAAAATTAAGACATTTAATAAAATTGTATAAGTAACTTAATCATAAAAAAATAAAAATTTTTAATTTTAATTTAACGTTTAATTTATCAACTAAAAATTAAAATAATGTTATTTAAAAATTTAGAGATTTTTAAAAATTATAAATTCAAGTTTTTAATAGTCAATCACGTGGAAATTTTTTTTCTGTAGTTGTAAAATAATTTCAAGTGTCTTATTCAACCCTCAAATAATTTTTCTGTTTAATTTTTAATATATATTTTGTTTATTTTAGTAAAAAATCAGTCAAAATAATTTTCATATTTTCAATTTTTTTTGCTGTTTTTACACATTCAATCAAAATAAAAATATTAAAAACTTACACGTGATAATTGAAATATAAGTGCACACAATACTACAGCATTTGTTGTTATAGTCCACAAAATAATTGGTCCATAAATAGTTTCAATAATACTACGACATTTAATTAAGCTTTCATAATTAATCAAACAATCACGTATTGTATGATAATAATTATTAATATCTAAATTTTTCATTTCATCTGACATAATACGTAGCTTACTCGTCATTTGAAATACATAAAATGAAAATAACGTGTCAACTCCACATGTAACAGTGTACAATGTTAATGCTCCTATAACATATGTTAGATATTCAAAAATCCAAAATAAATAACTATCATCACTATTCCAGGGAAACTTCGATGGTACTGCTGATATTAATATTATTTTTTTTTTACGTTGTATTAATTGTAATGCAATAAATAATATTGGTATCAATATAAATAACAAAGCACTTGTACCAATACCAATACCAAATGTAAAAATTTTTGATAAAATGTATGTTTTGAATTTTCACATATTTGATCATGTACTGATCTAGTATATTATGTAATTCATAAATATATTTTTTATACCATATAAATATTATAATCTAAAAATATTTAATTTCAAATTTTTTTTTATAAAAAATACTATGTATTTTTTTTCATTTAATTATTTTACCTTAAATGTTACTGTTGCGTATGATGTCGCTAAGGAGAGTCCTTTTGTCATAAGTGCTATATCTTTAAAATTTTCAATGACAAAAAATACTATAGTTACACAAGTAGTCATCAATGATAAAATAAATAAATATGGCATTATGGAATTGTAAAAAGTTGACTCTTTTGTTGGCCATAAACCTGAAAAAAAAAACCTGAAATACTTAACAAACTATTAAATAATTTTGCTATAAATTTTTACATTTTTTTAGACTTTAATTTAAATGTATTTTTTTGTTATAAAGTTGGCAACAAAAAATGCCACAAACCTGGAACTGATAATAAATTATTTATCATGTTATAGTACTTCATATACAATATTTTATTTTTATGTTTTTCCATACTCAAAAGTTCAATTGTCATATGACTATTAAGAAAATTATATAGTACATACTGAACCCTTTGAGAATGAAAAAAAAGCTCATTTTATTCTTTATTTTTTTGTTAAAAAAAAGCTCCAACAAAATTATAGGTTTGTTATTTTTTTTTTTTTTTGTCATATACTTTGTTACAACTTTTTTTATTGATTATTAAATAATACAGATAGTGAATAAGATAAAAAATTTAAACTATTACATGTAACAGTTTATAGAAAAAGTTTTTTATTTTTCAATTCTTGGAAGAAGATGTTATTTATTATTGATTGAGAAATGACATGAGTGGTGAATATCAGTTTGAATGAATGCATTGACGCATGAGCACATTTTTTTTATACAAAAAAAAAAAAATAAATAAAATAAAAGCTCAAGTGCCGCACAAGTTGTATTACTTTTTATTAAAAGTTTTATTTTATTTCACTGTTGATTAAGTATTGGTATAACATTTTTTATAGTGAATTTAATATATATTTATTATGAAACTTGTAACAATTTTTAATAACAGTATTATATTTTTTAATTATTAATTTGAATGGTTTAACATACCAGCTGTTTTTCTGTGAGATATATTTTAATCTTTACAATTGTGTGGGTGTGATGTCAAGTGTAATTTTTTTTTTGATGGAATTAAAATGAAAGCGAAGAAAGTAGGTAAGATAATTGAAGAATTATGGTTTGAAAAAATAAAAAGAATCGAAATAAAATGACCTGAAACTCACGATGAATTTCTGATTTATGAACCCATGTCTCATGTGATTGTCGTTGAACATATTTCAAACAATAATTTACCGATTTATTTTATTCTTATTGGTTTTAATTTTTAAAATTGTAAAAAAAAATTCAACTTGTTCTTGTGTATTGAGTGTTGTTTTGATATCATTACCTTATTGAACTTTTTACATCATAATGGATTTGAATTTTAATTCGTGATGCTGAAAAAAAAAGAAACATAGTAAGAATGACAAAATAACATGTATATTTTTATAAATCTATCTTGTAAATTTTTTATTTTAATAATTTTTTAGAAAATAAATTTTATAGAGCTTACCAAGTGTCATCATTTTTTTTTTTTTACTGAAACAGTGTAGCATTGTTTTGTGGTATAACATCTTTTAAATTTGTTTTTTCCTCCATTGTTTTAAGCAAAAAAAAATATGAAATTGAAGTATTAAGTACCTGTTAAAAATCTTTAATTAAATAATTTATTTCAATGATGCATAGATCATTAATTAAAAGTTAAACAATCATAAGTTTCATTTACCGATCTTTTACCATAAATTTATCTATTTAGAAACAAAATAAAATTAAAAAAAATACCACTTGCGATTGTTTACCTTCAAAGCATAATTTTATTTATATTTTTCGATATCATACCGCAACAAACATATCAACAGACACAACAGTCAAACTACAAGCTGTTATGATCATTGGTTTTTGACTCAACAAAATAAGTATCGAAGTTCTAAATTTTTGTTTACTTGACAATGTCCAGTTACATGCATAAATAGCATCAATAAAATTTTCACTCTATAATACACAATAATATACAACAATTACCATGAAAATTTTCAAATTAATTTTTAAATATATACTTCTGAAGTTAAAAATGTTCCAGCTGATGCATAAATGAATGTTTGTAGTGCTTTTGATGATGCATAAAGTGTAGCAACAATCAATGAACCTAAACCAATTGACTCCATCTAAAATAAATAATAAAATAGTCACAAAATAAATTAAGAAAATATAACTTAAACTTATTTACTTTAGACATTTGAAAAATAAGTGAACAAAGTATAACTGCATTTGATATTATTGTCCATATAATAATTGGCCCATATACTTTTTCAATAATGCCACGACATTTAATTAAGCTTTCATATTTTAATGCACATTCACGTATTGCCTCGTAATAATTATCATCACTATTAATATTGTTTAATTTATCCGACATAACTCGTAAGTTTGCTGACATTTGAAATAAATAAAATGGAAATGATGCATCAGTTCCACATGTTGTTGCTGTAAGTGTTATTGATCCAATTGTAAATGATATCATATCATATATCCAAGGTAATACATGATAATGATCATTACTCCATGGAAATTTTGCTGGTGCTGGTGATACGTAAAAAATTTTTTCTTTATGTTTTAATAATTGTATAACATAAAAAATTATTGGTACAATTAAATAAGCTAGTGAACTTCCACCAACACCAATTGTTAAAATTTTTGATAAACGATATAAATTATTAATTTTTTTTAATATAATATATTTAATTTTAGTATTATTTATATAATTATTAAAATTTTTTTCAAGACTTTCATGTAATTTTATCATGTCATTTTTATAAAATTTTAACATCACAAGCTTTATTTAAAAATATAAAATTAATTGAAGAATAATTAATTGTTTTTATTTGCTTTATTTATGGTTGTTTAAAAAATTCATGATAAGTTTTATTATTTATTATAGTTACCTTTAAAGTAACTGTGATGTAACTTAATGTTAATGATAATCCTTTTGTCATTACTGCAACGTTAGTTATGTGATCAATGACAAATCTGACAATACTTATTGTGAGAAATATTGCAACGAACATTGCAAAATATGGTTTTAAATTATATAATATTGATGTGTTATTTATTGGAAATATACCCATGATATTTAACAATTTTTTCACCAAATAAAAAAAGCTCCAATATACACGTAAGTTTTTATCTTTTTCCATCATCGTTAATAACACGTTATAAATCAAAAATACAATTGATAAAATTGAAAAAAAATATTTTTTTTCTCTATTACAACTGATGTAACTTGTCATAATTGTATTTATACACTTTTATTTTTCAAAATATGTTTAATTAATTATTTTATTATTTATTTATCAAGGTAAAATATTTGAAAGTTTTTAAATTTAATTTAAAATGCAAGGAAGAGTCTAGCCACAGTGTTGTTCGAAGAAACATGTACCTTTGTTTTCACTTTGTCTCAAGGTGAACGAAACATGCGGTGATAATATATGAAATAAAAGACAGGTGTAATTTTTAATTCCAAGAAAAATATAATATGATAAGTGATGTCAATTAAATTGAAAGAGGTAATATAGCTGATGGATTACGGCTAAGGAAAAAAAAAAAAAAATACAAGCGTTTCTTGTTAAAATGTTTCTTGAAATTCAACGTGCAAATTTATAATTCATACATGTCTTTGTCTTTAGCTACTACACTCGGTAAGATAATTAGGGGGTGAAATAAAAATTTAAAAAAAAGCTTTTTTTTTTCGTTGTGGAATATACTTACTGGTAATATTTTTTTTAGCTATACCATGAACAATTTTACGGGTTGAATTCGTTTGACTGTGTAGAGGGGTTATTACAATGTATTAAAACTTTAGTATCATTTCAACCACCGAGCTTTGAACAACCCCTATTCACTTATACTTGACGAATGTAAATTATTATTTTTTTTTTTTTACTCAGTGTTTAATAAAATCTTGAGGTTTGAAAAAATATCATTGGTGATTAATTAGTTGTTTTTTTTTTTGTTTAAAAACAAGGTTAGTTTGTTAAAATTTTTAATGTATCTTTTTTAAGGTAATAAAAAGATTGTAAAATAATTTATTTAGTATTTTATTTACACACGTTTTATGTTTGTAAATAAAAATAATAATTAAACAAATTTATTAAACAAAATAAATAAAAAATACTTGTGTTGTTAAAGCAGTTCCGGACCATGCATACAAAAATGTTTGTAATATTTTTGATGAACTGTAAACTGAGTATCGTATTAAAGCTCCAAATGTTATTGGATTTAACTGTAAAAAATTTTAAATTACAACTAAATTCATTATACAAGAATAAACAGATAAAAAATTAATTCTGTCTAATTGATAATGAATAATAAATTGTTTAATTTTTTTTTAAATAAAAGTTGATAGGATTAATTTAAAAGAAAAAGTGAAAGTTGAGATGATGTGTTGTTCTTCAGACTAGCTTTTATATAAACTAGTACATATATAAATTTGGGCTTTAAATATAATGGGAAAATTCAAGTCTTGGTGAACACAAGAGTGACAGTATGAATTCATCCGTTAGGCATCAAGCCCATCAGTCTGATGGCTTTTACTTAGTGCTTTGAGCTTTGCACTTGCCATGGCTTTGCCATAATATTGAACCTCATATACTTGTCTTCTTACTTCAATGAGTTTTGATATATATATATTTTAAGATCTAAATATTATAAAATTATTAATCTACTCAGTTAATTTTGTTTTTAAAAATATTAATTATTAATAATTTGTAAACTTCATTTATTATTTAGTATTTAAATTGTAAAATAATTTAAGATACTTGATTGTTTATTTTTTTTTTTATGATTTATCATATAATAAAATATTTAATATTTTTCTAAGTGATAGAATCAATGTATAGTCCGACAATAAAATTATATAAAATCAAATAAAACTGATTACAATTTAGATTATAAATAATAATTGATAAAATATATTATCACACTTATAATTAAATCGAAAATTAAAAAAAATAATTAATAATTAATTTAATTATAAATTTTTACATTAAATATCAAATTATTTTCTACTGATTTCAGATGAATTTGGATTATAAATCACCAGAGCTTTTTAAAGACATTTATTATTTTGATACATGTCAATTACAAGTTATTAATTTGAAATTATTAATGAAAATATATCTAAATATGGGGCATTCCACGTGAATTCGGACGGTCGTGACCCGTTCTTCGAAAAACGTTCTTCGAAAAATCACGTGGAATGCCCCATATAAATAATGATTGAATATTAAAATTATGTGATTTACATACTTAATAGAAATCATGAATGTTAAATAATAAAATAAAAAATTAATACATAATAATTTAGTGAGATAAAAAACTGATAATTTAATTTTGTTTTTCAGCCATTGTTTGTAATAAAAAAAAATAAGAAAAAGAGGTGTTGACAATCTGTAATTATAAAAATCCGTAAATTAATTTGATTTTAGTTTATAATTTTAATTATAATAATATTGTAAATAATTAAATTCAATATTACCATGACAAACATGTCAATTGATACAGCAAAATATTTGCATGCAATTAATACTATTGGTTTTTGTGTTAAAAGTATGAGAATTGATGTCTGACGTTTACGATTTTTTCCAACCCAATTTGATTGATAAACAGCGTCTAAAAAATTTGCACTCTGTTAAACAGAAAATGATATGAATATTTTGATATTATTATCTTGTTACTTTACGCAGTCATGATATTACCAGAAAAAAAAAAATATACTTACTTCTTGAAGAACCAACATATTTCGCAATATTTCATTAATTAAAAATATTGAAATATTTCAATCTAACTAGTGCACTCGATATGATCATCCACAATATAATTGGTCCATAAATTTTTTGTAAAATATCACGACATTTAATTAAATCTCTATACTTAATAACACACTCACGTATAATATTATGATGATTAATATTTTCTTCATGAAAATTTAATTGACAAGACATTACACGAAGATGTCCAGACATTTGAAAAACATAAAATGAAAATAATGAATCAACACTACATGTTACAACAAACAAACAAACTGCAGCTGAACACTCAAATAAATAATTAATCCAATAAATTAATAGTCCATTATTTGTTGAATTCCATGGATATTTTGCTGGCATTGCAAGCATCAATACTATTTTATTACCATCATTATGTAATAGTGGTATCAATATTGAAATTATTGGTATAAGTACATATGTTAGTAGACTTAAAAAAACAAGAAATGAAAATGTTTTTGACAAACGACGAACACCACTTAATCCAATGAGTACTAATTTTTTAAAATTTCCATTATTAAGATAATTATTGTAATAATCAGCAAGTGTATTGTGTAATATCATGACATCTTTACGATTCAAAGCAAAACAAATTATCTTTAATTGAAAAATTATTATTTAACAATGTGATTTGATAATTATTAATGGTATAATTTTATTTTACCTTCAATGATGTTGTGTAAAAACTTGTTCCCAAACTTAATCCTTTTGTCATGACGGTAATATTTTTTATATTGCCGATTGTAAAGTTTGTGATTACTATAGCTGTACAGAGTGCTATTGAAAGTGCAATGAGTGGTTTAATACTGTAAAATAAAGTTGGATTTGCAACTGGCCATAGTCCAGCTATGAGCATTAATTTTTTCGTCATTTCAGAGAATGCAACGTAAGCTTGTAATTTTTTTTTTTCATCCATAATGATACGTTTGATTGTGAAATAAAAAAAAAGTTGTATCCAACAATACGAGCTTTTATTAAATGAATAGGTTTACAAGATATTTATATACAAAACAGGGAAAAATATGAAAAAAAAAAAAAAAATTTAAAACGATGAAACATTAATACAATGTTATAAAATTATTGTGAAAAACGTTTGGGTAAATTATACACTGTGAAATCTTGGAAAAAAAAAAAGAGTTAAAATTTAGCAACTTTTTAACGCATCATATAATTCAGTTGATAAAAGTTTCATACTTGCCTCAATAGGGGCGTGGAAAAAAGAAAAAAAAAAAAAAACCAGTGGAAATGCCAGTATAAATTAAAGAGTACGATTGGATATACAAAAATATAACAAATTTTTTTTACAATGCGAAAAATAAAATTACATGGTTTACCCAGATGTATATATGAAAAAAATTGAGAAAAAAGTTTTTTATGATAAATATAAGTTCATATACAATGTTTGAAAATAAAAAAAATAAAAAAAAGCGACTACAGAAGGTATCATTTGTGATTTTATTAAATCCGTCATCAAATCGATTGGCTTTTTTTTTATTTTCGGAGAGTTATATATAAAAAAAAAAAAAAACTCCAGTTAGTTACTTGAAGTTACAAAGAGAAAAAGTTGTTGAATAAAATTCACTCTGTTAAATATTACTGCATTACTTGTAGTAAATGATCAAAAAAAAAATTAATTAGACATTCTACAATTTTGAGTATTTTAATTAACAAAAATTTAGTATTATAATATTTATTTTCAATCAAAAGATAATATGAAGACAGTATTAATTAAATAATAAATTGAGTAATTTAAACAAGTGTTGTGTTGAACAAATGATTGTTGTGAGTTTTTAATAATTTGATATTAAATAGGTTACAAGTTGAATAATATAATATTCATTATATTATAAATTTAAGTAAATTATCAAATATAAGTTCATAATTATTACTGAGGAAAAAAAATGGTATCGTGATGTTTTTTAATTCATTATATATACTTTTTCTGTATAATATAATTGTGAGTAATAATTATTAATAAAAGTATATCTATCTATCTATATTTATATAATTATTGAATATTTAAATTATGTTATTTATATACTTAATAAAAATCATGAATATTAAATAATAGAATGAAAAATTAATATATAATAATTTAGTGAGAAAAAAAAAATTGATAATTTAATTTTGTTTTTCAGCCATTGTTTGTAATAAAAAAAAATACGACAAAGATGTATTGAGAACCTGTAATTATAAAAATCCATAAATTAATTTGATTTTAGTTTATAATTTTAATTATAATAATATTGTAAATATTTAAATTCAATATTACCATGACAAACATGTCAATTGATACAGCAAAATATTTGCATGCAATTAATACGATTGGTTTTTGTGTTAAAAGTATGAGAATTGATGTCTGAAAACGTTTACGATTTTTTCCAACCCAATTTGATTGATAAACAGCGTCTAAAAAATTTTCACTCTGTTAAAAAAAAAAAAATGATGTAAAAATGACTTGTAAAAAATCCAAATGATTTTTTCAAATAATATAAATCATTCACCAGAAAAAAAAATACTTACTTCTGAAGTTAACACAGATCCAGACCATGCATACATAAAAGTTTGCAATAATTTTGAACCGCTGTAAGCTGTGAAAAGCAACACTTCTCCAACAGTTACTTTTTCCAACTGAAATGGCAATATTATCATTAATTAAAAAATAAAATTGAAATAAATAAATAGCTAATTTACCTCAGCCATTTGAAATATCAAAGCACAAATAACTAGTGCACTTGATATGATCATCCACAATATAATTGGTCCATAAATTTTTTGTAAAATATCACGACATTTAATTAAATCTCCATACTTAATAACACACTCACGTATAATATTATGATGATTAATATTTTCTTCATGAAAATTTAATTGACAAGACATTACACGAAGATGTCCAGACATTTGAAAAACATAAAATGAAAATAATGAATCAGCACTACATGTTACAACAAACAAACAAACTGCAGCTGAACATTCAAATAAATAATTAATCCAATAAAATAATTGTCCATTATCTATGGAATTCCATGGATATTTTGCTGGCATTGCAAGCATTAATACTATTTTATTACCATCATTATGCAACAGCTGTATTAATATTGAAATTATTGGTATGAATGCATATGTTAGTATACTTAAAAAAACAAGAGTTGAAAATGTTGTTGACAAACGACGAATACCACTAAATCCAGTGAGTACTAATTTTTTTAAATTTTCATTATTAAGATAAACAATGTAATAATTAGCAAGTGTATTGTGTAAAATCATTGCATCTTTACGATTCAAAGCAAAACAAATTATCTTTAATTAAAAAATTATTATTTAACAATTTGGTTTGATAATTATTAATAGTATAATTTTATTTTACCTTTAATGATGTTGTGTAAAAACTTGTTGCCAAACTTAATCCTTTTGTCATGATAGCAATATTTTTTATATTAACTATTGTAAAATTTGTAATCACTATGGCTGAACAGAGTGCAATTGAAAGAGCAATAAGTGGTTTAATACTGTAAAATAAAGTTGGATTTGCAACCGGCCAGAGTCCAGCCACGAGCATTAATTTTTTTGTCATTTCAGAAAAGGCCACGTAAGCTTGTAATTTTTTTTTTTCATCCATAATGATATGTTTGATGGTTAAGGGGGAAAAAAAATTGTAAGCAAGTACAAGAAGTTTTATTAAATGACTAGGTTTACAAGGTATTTATATACGAAACAAGGAAAAATATGAAAAACTTTTAAAAACGATGAGACATTAATAATATACAATGTTTTAAAAATGAAATCGGAAAAAGTTTGAATAAATTATACACTGTAACATCTTGACAAAAAAAAGAAAGAGTTAAAATTTACCAAGTTTTTAACGTATCGTATTATTTAGTTGATCAAAGTTTTTATTTTAATCGACTTGCGTCAGTGGGGGCGTGGAAAAAAGGGAAAGAATAAAATAACGTATCAAATCAGTGAAAATGTCAGTATAAATTTACGGATATTATTGGATATACAAAAATATAACAAATTTTTTTTTACAAAGAGGGAAAATAAAATTACATGGTTTACCAAGATTTATATGGAAAAATTGAGAAAAAAGTTTTTGTGATAAATATAAATTGATACAATGTTTAAAAAAAAAAATATTAAAAAAAAGAGACTACAGAAGGTATCATTAGTTATTTTATTAAACCCGTCATCAAATCGATTGGTAATTTTTTTTTTTTTATCAAAGAGATATAAAAAAAAATATTCCAGCCAGTTAGTTAAAGTCACAGAAAGAAAAAGCTGTTCAACAAAATTCACTCTCTTAAATATTACTGGATTTAAACTTAAAGTAAATTATCAAAAATAATTAATTAAATAATTATTCAAACACACCGTACTAATTTAATGATACATTGAGGAATTCAATTAAGTGTTTGGTTTAATTTAGTGGAAAATAAAGAAATAATAATGAATTTTCATGGGTTTTAATTATGAAATTATCAAATGAGTTAGTATTCAAAGGTTTATTATTTTTTTATAAGTGGTATAAACAGTGTATGGTCAGACAATAAAAATGACATAAAGACTTACAATAAATGTTGAAGAATTAAATTGATATATGTCAAATGAATTAGTTATTAGCAATTTATTTCTATTATTTCTCACAATTTCACTACAATATTAGCTATTTCAATTCGTTAGATATTTATTTATTAGCTCGACATTTGAATAAATTTGATGGGGAGTCGAAAAATTTGAGTGTCCTAAAATTTTTCATTGATCGTTTGTAATAAGAAAAAATATGAAAGTGTTGTATTAATGAGCTAATGAAACAAAAAATAAATTGATTATTTTTTTGATATTTTAATGAGTAAAAAATTAATTTTGATTCATTAATATATTGAGAGAAAAAAAAGATCAATATTAATACATACACCGGAAAAAAGTTCAGCTGTTATTGGTTTAATTTGACAAGCTTTCAAAATAATTTGTCTCTGATGCATCATCATTCGAACAGAATGTGATACAAGTTTATTATTTTTTGTATCTGTCCATGCTGAGAAATAAATTGCATCACGAAATTTTTCACTCTACAAAAAATATTAAAGCCATATTAGCAATTTTTATAATGACAAAAATTGAAAATAATTGACTGACTAACTTCTTGTTTTATTAATTCTCCACCCCATGAATAAATAAATATTTGTAGCAATTTATATAATGTGTACACTAAAGGCCAACTTATTTTACTCAATGTTATTTCATCCATCTGAAAATTAATTGTATTCTCTTACTTATGAATGGATTAAAAGTTTTTATCAAATATAATTATACCTGGCTTATTTGAAATATTGTTGTACATAGAATTATTGCAGTTGATAATGCAACTACGAATACAAATGGTCCTGCTAATTCACCAAATAATTTACACATAATATTTACCTGTTGATGTCTCATATGAAAATTTTTAATTTCACTTATTTTAATTTCATGAAAATGTAAATTTTTAATTTCATAATTAAGTGTACGAAAATGTGCGATTATTTTTGATATCATATAAGAATACATATTGTCTGTTGTGACACCGATTGAGACGACATACCAGCTACAAAGTAGTTCAATTGAAAAATGTACAATCCAAGTCCAACTACCAGGTGTTATTGTCCAATAATATACAGTTGGGTAAAATCTTGCGAATTTCATGTCACCTTTTAGATAAGATATTAGCATTGCAAGTGTTGGTCTTGACCACATTACAACTACCATTGAAAATCCTAAACAAGTTATTATTGGATACACTGTTTCAGCAAAGTATGACATTGATTTAATTAATATTTCCCAGACATCATCTTTTGCAGTCATTTGATCATCCATCAATTTTGATAATATCTTGTTTATTGTTATAATATTATTGCGATACCGTTTAAAACATGCTCCCTTTGATTTTCAGTAGGAATAAACATTTTTTTATATGGATAAAATGAATACACAATTACACATCTTGAACAAAAAATTTTTAGTAAAAATATTGCAAAATAAAATATCCACTAGCAATTTAAAAAATAAATTAATCACAATAATATTAACATTTAGTCATTACAATACGATGAATAATTAATTGATTTTTGAATAAATTAATTTATAATTTATCCAAGATATATGATATGAAAAGTAAATTTGCAAAAAAATAATAAAATTATTAAACTAAATATTTATTTATTTATCATAATTTTTTTGACATTTGATAATAGTCATTGTATCATTATGATTAAATGTGTGACTATGTTTGGGGAATACTTGACAATAAAACTGTTATTAATATTGAAATAAAAAATTAAGTTATTAAAATTATTAAATTAGGAATTGCAAAAGAATATCCTGGCGCCTGGGACAAATATTTCCGAGCATAGAACCAGGAAAGAGGCTATTCTTTGCTTGTTTTTTGCAAGGAGATATTTGTTCCACACGCTTGTTCACTGGGATCAGCCAATCAAATTGATTTTTTTATATCTATTCACCATAGTATGTATGGAACATATTCAAGATCGTATAGCCAGATTCAGATAAACGACAAATTGTAAATCAGGACTATTTGAACCTAAGGCTACAGGCACCGTAAAACGATGCCTTGACTCTCTTAACCACAAGCTTGCTTGGTATTCAAATGAAAAAAATATCTAAATAAATTAATTCAAAATTTATTTAAGATATATGATAAAAGTAAATTTGCAAAAAAAATAAATAAATTATTAAATTGAATATTTATTTATTTATCATAATTTTCGTGACATTTTTCATTTTTATAATATCATTTTGTTTATTTTTTACTGTGCGTGGATTAATTTTATAATTATTAGCTTTTATTTTGAATATTTAATATTATTACTATTTGCGAAATTTATGTTCAAGATAGTTTTCCTGTAATATTTATCTATTTTTATAAAATACCTTTAATGTAACACAAAATAAACTGGGGGGGGGGGGAAATAAAAAATTGCAGTTGCAGTTACTTTTTGTCAGTGGTCAACAGTAGTGTAAAGTCTCTTAAAATCAATCATTTTTAAGCCAATATTTTGCGTGAATATCTTCAACAATAGGTGAGAGAAAAATAAATAAAATAAAATAATAATATACAAACAGAAAATTCAAATACTAAATTAAAATGATAGTAATTTGTTTTATTTTTTAAACAACAAAATCTAATTAAAAAAAAAATTATTTAATAAATTCAAAATAAAAAATTCAAATAAACTCGTCACGATTATTATTACTTTTTTTCTAATATCAATTTATTTAATTATTTTTTAAATTGGTCGTAAGATGTATTGTTAATCATCAATCATCATTAATTGTTTGTAACAAGCAAAAATAAGAAACCGTTGTATTTAAAATCTGTAATAATAATTTATATTTTTATTATTATAAAAAATTATCAGTGTAAAAATATATTTTAACTAACTGCAACAAATAATTGAGCTGATATTTGTATATAATTACAAGCTTGTAGAATTAATGGTTTATGCATCAACATAAATAATATACAATGTTTAACTGTTTTATTGTCACTCGTTTCCCATCCACATTCATAAACAGCTTTTCTAAAATCTTCACTCTATTATTAAATATAAAAAAAATATAATGCCTTATTTTTTTCATTCATTCATATATTAAATAAACAAAATATTTAATTATAAAACCGCAGTGAATAATATTATTATAAATTTAAAAAATAAATAAAAACAAACTTCAGCAGAAATCATTTCTCCGGACCATGCATAGACCCAAGTTTGAGCTAATTTAGCAGCAATATAAACGACAAGTAAAATTGTTTGTTTTATTGATATTGTTTCCATCTATAAAAAAAATTTATAATTAAATTTATAAATAAAAAAAAAACTGTATAAATAATTGTGCAGTTTTACTAAAAATAAAAAAGCTCCAAGTATTTGTAAATAAACAATTAAAAAAACAGATCAATAAATGGGTAAATAATCTAAAAATTAAATAAATTGTTTATTAAACAGAAAATAATTTAAATAAATTATTACCTGACTTATTTGAAAAGTCAAACTGCACATAATTAATGCAGTTGTTAATAAAATTGCAAGAACAATTGGTCCATGAATATCTTGTAACAATTCACTGCATGTTATCAACTTACGATGATGAACAATATAACCCTGAATACGTTTTTCATAATTTCCTTTAAATTTTAAACTTCTAATATTATTACTTAACACACGAAATTGTCCAATGACACGTGACGAATAAAATGCAAACGACGTTTCAACACATGCTGTTATTGTAAATAATGTAAAGCATGCATATGTTTCAATAATAAAATGTATTATCCATAATAAACTACCACCTTCAATTGCATAAGGATACAATGTTGGATATGGTAGTAAATAATTTATTGGTCTTATATTATTTTTATATTGTTTTATCATTGATATAACTGGTGTTAAAAAATACGTTGTTACAACTGAAAATGAACAAAAACTAAGAGATACCGATAATCTTCGAAAATTAAATACTGGTGTTAATGCTGTTTTTATTAATTCATCATTGATATTATTATTTTCTTGTTCACTTAATAATTCATGTAATATTTTTTCAAGTTTCATCAATTTTTCACGGTGGATCACATAGCATATAATCTTTAATTTTAATTATTTTTTATATTTATTTTTTTAAATAAAATAACAGGTTAATAAAAACGAAAATTAATTTTATATTTTAAATTATTATTATTATTATAGGGAAATGAGGGGTAAAATAGTCGAGGCAAATTAAAACACACTTGTAAATTTTTAAAATGAAAAAATATTGATAATAAAAATAGAAAAATTAATTTAATTTTTGAACAATGAAAATTAAAGAAAATAAAAAAAGAATTTTGATATTTTTTTGAGTGAAATTTGTTAATTTTTTTTTTGGATCAATGTTTAAATATTAATTGAAATTCCAATTGAATGTTTTTGGAATTTATTGATTTTTTTTTAGTGTCAATTTTACCCCACATGCCACTAATTGATTATTTTATTTTATTTTTTTTTTAATAAATACCTTGACTGTTGTGGCAAAATAACTCAACGATATTGATACACCTTTAAGTGCAATCATTAAATTATAATGATAATGAATAGCAAAATTCATCGATGCACTTGTTACAATAAGAAAAACACTGCCAAGAAAATATGGTATTAATGTGTAAAAAACATTTGAATTTTCTACTGGCCATAATCCCGTGAATAACAAAAGTATTCTTATACCCGAGCTGTACGATTTAAAACTTTGTAATTCAGCTTGTCTCTTCATTGTACAGATAATAATAAAATAATTGAAGAAAAAAAAAAATTAAAAAATTGAATAAGAATAATGTGTAGTAAATTGTATTTTAAGAATTGGCTATACCCTTTGTGAGTCCGTAGAAACTTGTGGGGTTGCATGGTATATAATTTATAAATTTGGTATAATTTTATTGAATAATGAATTAAGCTTTTATATAATTTGTTATTATATTTTTTTTCTTGGTAATAAAAATTGAGAGCTTTTTTAATGGTAAGGTACAATTTAATAAAATTGATTTTTTTTTTTTTTTAAACGTGGGGTTAAACAGATGTTAAAATAATAAAATTCTCATTTTAGATACTTGTTGTTATTATGTACTACAAAATTATGTAGACAGTTGTCTCGTCAAGTTTTTTTTTTCTTCCAATCAGACATTTAACTGTCGTCGAAATTAAATACAATGGATAAAAAAATTTTAAACTTTGACGAACAATAAAATTAAATTTAATATGAAAGTATTAAAAACTTATTGTGATTATTGAACAATAATAAAAAAGAAAAGAAATAATATGCAAAAAAAATACGTTGTCTTAAAAGGGTAAGCTTGAAGGGGAGGGGGGGGGGGTAAAGGTCACTTTAAACCGCCAATTCAACACATTCGTTTCCAAGAAATTTCAGAGCAATTATCTTATGGTGAATGAAAATTCTAGAAACCAAATTATTAAATATACCTAATTTTTCGTAATATGACAGACCAGCTGAGTTAAGAACTGTTATCATTTGACCACCACATTTATCATTTTTTTAAATTCTTTCTTCTCTCTCTTGCTTTGTCATTATTTTCAATTCTATACAACGGGTATAAGTACTTTCAAACTTACAAAATATTACAATGTTCTGTGAAAGTTTTCAAACAGTTTAAATTTTATAAAATTGTGCATCATTTTCTCAAATGGACATCGATTAAAAAAAAAAATAAAAAAAATGTATATGATACTTTAATGATGCGATGAAACATCATTTAGGCATAAATTATTCAATGAGTATTAATTTTCATACGCATATGCATTTTTCTTTTACTTTTGCGTGGAAAAAAAATAAATAAAAAAATTGCAGTCGCAGTTACTTTTCGTCAGTGGTCAACAGTAGTGTACAGTTTCTTAAAATTAATAACTTTTAAGCCAATATTTTACGTTAATATCTTCAACAATAGGTGAGAGAAAAATAAATAAAATAAAATAATAATACAAACACAGAATTCAAATACCAAATTTAAATGATAGTAATTTGTTTTATTTTTTAAACAACAAAATCTAACGAAAAAAATTATTTAATAAATTCAAAATAAAAAATTCAAATAAGCTCGTCACAATTATTATTACTTTTTTTCTAATATCAATTTATTTAATTATTTTTTAAATTGGTTGTAATATGTAGTGTTAATCATCAATCATCATTAATTGTTTGTAACAAAAAAAAATAAGAAACTGTTGTATTTAAAATCTGTAATAATAATTTATATTTTTATTATTATAAAAAATTATCAGTGTAAAAATATATTTTAAAAAATATCTAAAAATTTACTAACCGCAACAAATAATTGAGCTGATATTTGTGTATAATTACAAGCTTGTAGAATTAATGGTTTTTGCATCAACATAAATAATATACAATGTTTAACTGTTTTATTGTCGCTCGTTTCCCATCCACATTCATAAACAGCTTTTCTAAAATCTTCACTCTATTTTTAAATATAAAAAAAATATAAGGCCTTATTATTTTTATTCATTTATATATTAGATAGAAAGCTTGTATGATTAAATATTCTTCTGTGCAATAATATTTATAAACAGAAAATTTATTAATTACAAAGTATCTTCGAGAATTTAATAAAAATATTTCATACAAAATTTGAAATGTAAATGTATTATTATAAACAATTAAACTATTACTTAGATTATTAATTTTCTCAAATATATATTTAATTATTAATAACAAAATATTTAATCATAAAACCACAGTAAATAATATTGTTATAAATTTATAAAAAATGAATAAAAACAAACTTCAGCAGCAATCATTTCTCCGGACCATGCATAGACCCAAGTTTGAGCTAATTTAACAGCAATATAAACGACAAATAAAATTGTTTGTTTTACTGAAATTGTTTCCATCTATAAAAAAAATTAATAATTAAATTTATAAATAAAAAAAAAACAAACTGTATAAATAATTGTGCAGTTTTACTAAAAATAAAAAAGCTCCACGTATTTGTAAATAAACATTTAAAAAAACAGATAAATAAATGAGTAAATAATCTAAAAATTAAATAAATTGTTTACATAATTGTTTATTAAACAGAAAATAATATGAATAAATTATTACCTGACTTATTTGAAATGTCAAACTGCACATAATTAATGCGGTTGTTAATAAAATTGCAAGAACAATTGGTCCATGAATATCTTGTAACAATTCACAGCATGTTATCAACTTACGATGATGAACAATATAACCCTGAATACGTTTTTCATAATTTCTTTTAAATTTTAAACTTCTAATATTATTACTTAACACACGAAATTGTCCAATGACACGTGACGAATAAAATGCGAATGACGTATCAACACTTGCTGTTATTGTAAATAATGTAAAGCATGCATATGTTTCAATAATAAAATGTATTATCCATAATAAACTACCACCTTCAATTGCATAAGGATACAATGTTGGATATGGTAGTAAATATTTTATTGGTCTTATATTATTTTTATATTGTTTTATCATTGATATAACTGGTGTTAAAAAATACGTTGTTACAACTGAAAATGAACAAAAACTAAGAGATACCGATAATCTTCGAAAATTAAATACTGGTGTTAATGCTGTTTTTATTAATTCATCATTGTTTTTATTAATTTCTTGTTCACTTAATAATTCATGTAATGTTTTTTCAAGTTTCATCAATTTTTTACGGTGGATCACATAGCATATAACCTTTAATTTTAATTATTTTTTATATTTATTTTTTTAAGAAAAACAAGAGGTTAAAAATAGAAAAAAAATATTATATTTTAGACTATTATTATAGGCAAATGAAGGGTAAAATAGTCGGGGTAAATTAAAACCCATTTGTAAATTTTTAAAATTAAAAAATATTGATAATGAAAATAAAGAAATTAATTTAATTTTTAAACAATAAAAATTAAAGAAAATAAAAAAAGAATTTTGATATTTTTTTGAGTAAAATTTACTACTTTTTTTTTGGATAAATGTTTAAATATTAATTGAAATTCCATTCGAATGTTTTTGAAATTTAGTGATTTTTTTTGTGTCAATTTTACCCCACATGCCACTAATTGATTATTTTAATTTATTTTATTTTTTTAAAATAAATACCTTGACTGTTGTGGCAAGATAACTCAACGATATTGATACACCTTTAAGTGCAATCATTAAATTATAATGATAATGAATAGCAAAATTCATGGATGCACTTGTTACAATGAGTAAAACACTGCCAAGAAAATATGGTATTAATTTGTAAAAAACATTTGAATTTTCTACTGGCCATAATCCCATGAACAACAAAAGTATTCTTATGCCCGAGCTGTACGATTTAAAACTTTGTAATTCAGCTTGTCTCTTCATTGTACGGATAAAAATAAAATAATTTAAGAAAAAAAAAAATTAAAAAATGGAATAAGAATAATGTAAATTGTCGTTGTATAATTGTATTTTAAGAATTGGCTATAGCCTTTGTGAGTTCGTAGAAACTTGTGGGGTTGCATAGTATATAATTTATCAATTTAGTATAATTTCATTGAATAATGAATTGAGCTTTTATATAATTTGTTATTATATTTTTTTTCTTGGTAATAAAAATTGAGAGCTTTTTTAATGGTAAAGTACAATTTAATAAAATTGATTTTTTTTTTTATCAAACGTGGGGTTAAACAGATGTTAAAATTATAAAATTCTCATTTTAGATACTTGCTGTTATTATGTACTACAAAATTATGTAGACAGTTGTCTCGTCAAGTTTTTTTTTTCTTTCAATCAGACATTAAACTGTCGTCGAAATTAAATACAATGGATAAAAAAATTTTAAACTTTTACGAACGATATTGTGCATAAAATTAAATTTAATATGAAAATATTAAAAACTTATTGTGATTGTTAAACAATAATAAAAAAGAAAAAAATAATATAAAAAAAAAAATACATATAGTCTTAAAAGGGTAGGCTTGAAGGGGGGTTCACCCTAATCGGCCAATTCAACACATTTGTTTCCAGGAAATTCTAGAGCAATTATCTTATGGTGAATGAAAATTCCGAAAACTGAATTAATTTTTTTTTTAAAGAAAATACAATCAATAAATCAATTTCATGTATAAAATCTTCAGTTCTTCTCCAACTTTCATAAGCTTCACATCGCATTTTTTTTTTCATTTTTTCCACCAAAAGAATCAAATAATAATATAATAAATTAAACTGAAAATTTAGTGCAAGTAGGTATTTTTATTTTTCCAAATTTTACAATTCAAATAAGTTGGTTTTTTCTCAAAATAAATTCATAAACAATTATGATTTTTCATTGATTGTTTGTAATAAAAAAAAATACGAAAGTGTCGTATTTATGAGCTAGTAAAACATAAAATAATTTAATTATTTCATTGATTTTTTTTTTAAGTAAAAAGCTAATTGTGATACATACACTGGAAAAGAGTTCAGCTGTTATTGGTTTCATTTTACAAGCTTTTAAAATAATAGGCCTCTGATGCATCATCATTCTAACTGAATGTGATACAAGTTTATTATTTTTAGCATCTGTCCATGCAGAGGAATAAACTGCATCCCGAAATTCTTCACTCTATTAATAATAATGTAGAAATATATTTATAATTTCAAAAATGATTAGAGTTATTTTTGTAATGAAAAAAAAAAAAATAATGATTAACCAACTAACTTGCGTTTTAATTAATTCTCCACCCCATGAGTAAATAAATATTTGTAATAATTTATAAAATGTATACATTAAAGGCCAACTTATTTTACTGAAAGTTATTTGATCCATCTGAAAATCAATTGTATTATTATGAATAAACTAATATTTTTTATCTAATATAATTACCTGGCTTATTTGAAATATTGTTGTACATAAAATTACTGCAGTTGACAATGCAATTACAAATACAAATGGTCCTGCTAATTCAGCAAACAATTTACAAATAATTTTTAAATCCTGATGTCTCATATGAAAATTTTTGATTTTACTTATTTCAATTTCATGAAAATGTAAATTTTTAATTTCATAACTTAGTGTACGAAAATGTCCGACAACTTTTAATACTATATAACAATACATATTGTCTACTGCGACACCGATTGAGACGACATACCAGCTATAAAGTAGTTCAATTAAAAAATGTACAATCCAAGTCCAACTACCAGGTGTTATTGTCCAATAGTATAAAGTTGGATAAAATCTTGCAAATTTCATGTCACCTTTTAGATAAGATATTAGCATTGCAAGTGTTGGTCTTGACCACATCATAACAATCATTAAACAAGCTAAAAAAGATATTGTTGGATACACTGTTTCAGCAAAGTATGTCATTGGTTCAATTAATATTTCCCAAACATCATTTTTTGCAGTCATTTGATCATCCAGCATTTTTGAAAATATGTTGTTTATTGTTATAATATTATTGCGATACCGTTTCATACATGCTCCCTTTTGTTTTCATTAGGGATAAACATTTTTTTTTAATAGATAAAATAATTATAAAAATAAATATCTCGAACGAAAATTTTTCAGAAAAAAAAAGCAAATTAAAATATCCACTAGCAATTGAAAAATTAATCAATCACAGAGTTTATCTAAGATTCATAATAATTATCTCGTTAATTGAATAAATAAATAAAATAAATAAACATTGAATATAATATTTGAAAGGTAAATATAAAAAATAAAATGAAAAATAATATCAACATTTAGTCATTACAATACGATGACTAATTAATTAATTTTTAAATCAATCAATTTACAATTTATCCAAGAAATATGAATAAAGTAGATTCGCAAAAAAATAAATAAATAATTAAATTGAATATTTTTTTATTATTTATCATAATTTTCGTGACATTTGATGATAGTCATTGTGTCATTATAATTATATGTATTACTATGTTCGTTTTATTTTTTAGACTATTATTTGGGGAGTACTTGACAACGAAACTGTTATTAATATTAAAATAAAAAATTAAGTTATTAAAATTATTAAATTAGAAATCGCAAAAGGATATCCCGGCGTCTGGGACAAATATTTCTGAGCATAAAACCAGGAAAGAGGCTATCTTTACTCGTTCTTTGCAAGGAGATATTTGTTTCACGCGCCTGGTCCGTGGATTTTTCCAATTCTAGACAACATCTATTTTCCCCGTCTTTGATTGTTCATATTGTCCGATTATAAATCATTGAAATATTGGTTGTTGTAATTGATTTCCAAAGACTAAATCAATTTAATTATAATGATGAGATTCGAACTCAAGACTACAGGCACCGTAAAACGACGCTCTGACTCCCTTAACCACAAGCTCGCTTGATATTTACATGAAAAGAATATCGAAATAAAATTAATTTACAATTTATCCAAGATATATGATAAAAGTAAATTTCAAAATAATAAATAAATTATTAAATGGAATATTTATTTATTTATCATAATTTTTTTGACATCTGATGATATTCATTGTGCCATTATGATTAAATGTGTAACTATGTTTGTTTTATTTTCTAGACGACTATTTGGAGAATACTTGACAATAAAACTGTTATTAATATTGAAATAAAAATTAAGTTATTGAAATTATTAAATTAGAAATCGCAAAAGGATATCCCGGCGTCTGGGACAAATATTTCTGAGCATAAAACCAGGAAAGAGGGTATCTTTACTCGTTCTTTGCAAGGAGATATTTGTTCCATACGTCTGGTCCTTGAATTTTTCTAAACTGACAGAAGTTGACGAGTTATTGAGATTCAAATTATATCATCTAATTGAGTATAGCATTTTTTTTTATTATATTACTTGGATATAGCTTTAATTCCGTAATTTGTCACAACAACAAGATTGGAACCCAAGATTAGAGACACCGTAGAACGGTGCCTTGTCCTACTTCACTACAAGCTTGAATAATATTTAAATAACAAAAATATCTAAATAAATTAATTTAGAATTTATCCAAGATATATAATAAAAGTAAATTTGCGAAAAAAATAAATAAATTATTCAATTGAATATTTACTTATTCATCATAATTTTCGATATTTTTTATTGTGTCACTATGATTATATATGTTAGTATGTTTGTTTTATTTTTTAGACTACTCTTTGGGGAAATTTTTGACAACAAAACTGTTATTAACATTTAAATAAAAAATTAGGTTATTAAAATTATTAAATTAGAAATTGCAAAAGGATATTCAGGCGCCTGGGACAAATATATCCGAGCATAGAACCAGGAAAGAGGCTATTCTTTACTCGTTCTTTGTAAGGAGATATTTGTTCCATACGTCTGGTCCTTGGATTTTTTAAAAATCCGCTGGAGATCATGACTTAGTCAGAATCGGTCTATATTATCAGATTGATAAAAATGTCAGTTTTAAAAAAGACACTATTATGAGATTTGATCGCAAGACTACGGATACCGTAATACGTGGCCTCGTCCCACTTGACCACAAGCTTGCTTGATATTTGAATGAAAAAAATATCTTGATAAATTAATTTATATTTTATCCAAGATATACATGTTAAAAGTAAATTTGCAAAATAATAAATAAATTATTAAATGGAATATTTATTTATTTATCATAATTTTCGTGACACTTTTCATTTTTATTATATTATTTTTCTCATTTGTTACTGTGCTTGAATTATTTTTATAATAATTAGCCTTGAATATAAATATTTAATATTGCTACTACTTGAAAACTTATTCACGAGGATATTATTTTTTATCATGATTTTAATGAAAAACTTATGTTCCAAATATTTTTGCTGTAATATTTATCTATTTTGTTAATTACCTTGAATGTAACAGATAATAAACTCAATCCAATACCAACACTACTTAGCATGATATTGAGATTATGACGATGACGAACAGTAAAACCAAATAATCCCATGAAAATAAAACCAGATACTATGACAAATATGTACCAACGAGAACGATTAAATATACTTGATTTTTTGTAAGGCGATAGACCAGCAAAGTCAAGAACTGTCATCATTTGACTATGACATTTTTCATTTTTATTTATACGTTCTATTCTCTCTTGCTTTGTCAATCAGTATGTGTACTTTCAGACTTACAGAATATTACAATGTTCTGTAAAAATTTTCAAACAGTTTGAAATTCATAAAATTATACACTGAATTCTCAAATGGACTTGAATTTAAAAAAAAAAAAATATATATGATACTTTGACTATACGATGAAAATCATTTAGCCATAAATTATTCATACACCTTTAAGTGCAATCATTAAAATGATAATGAATAGCAAAATTCATTGGTGCACTTGTTGTATAATAAATAAAACACTGCCAAGAGAATATGGGGGAATATTTGTTAAAAAAATTTAAATCTACTGGCCATAATCCGATGAATAAAAAAAGTATTTCTATACCCGAGCTGTACGATTTAACACTTACAGAAATACGAAGTAAATTGTCGTTGTATTTTAACAATTGGCTATACCCCTTGTGAGTTCGTAAAAAATTGTGAGGTTGCATGGTATATAATTTATCGATTCAATATAATTTCATTGAATAATAAATTAAGCTATTATATAATTTGGTATTATATTTTTTTTCTTGATAATAAAAATTGAAAATTTTTTTAATGGTAAGGTACAATTTAACATAGTGTTAAACAGATGCTAGAGTTATAAAATTCTCACTTTGGATCACTTTAGTCTCGTCGAGTTTTTTTTTTTTTTTTTTGCCAATAAGACATCAGCTCATTTAACTGTCGTTGAAATTAGATACAATGGATAAAATCGTTTTCATAAAATTGTAAAGCAATTATCTTATGGTGAATGGAAATTTTGTGAAGCATATTATTTTTTTTCGTTTGAAGGATGTAACTACAGAAAAGCACAATGAAGATATTAATTTTTGGTATAAAATCATCAGTTCTTCTCCAACCTTCATGAGCTTTACATCACATTTTTATTTATTTCTTCCAACAAAACAAAACAAAGTGTTAAATGTATTTTGTATACTCTTGAAATAAAATGAGATCAAAAAATAGTGTGAATTATATTGAATTATATTTATATTTTTGATCGAGTCATCAAATTGAATTTTATAAAAATATGATTCTACAATAATAACATAACACTGATAAGATAATTCATTGCAAGTAGGTATTTTTCATTTTTCCAATTTTTCAATTTCAATAGATCGTTTTTTTTTTCAAAATTGATTCATAAACGATGATAAATTATGATTTTTCATTGATTGTTTGGAGTAAGAAAAAGTACGATAGTGTCGTATTAATAAGCTAGTTAAATGAGAAATAAATTAGATAATTTTTTGGATATTTTAATAAGTAAAAAATGAATTTAGATTCATTATTGTATTTGAAAAGAATAATTAATATTAATACATACACCGGAAAAAAGTTCAGCTGTTATTGGTTTAATTTGACAAGCTTTTATAATAATAGGTCTCTGATGCATCATCATTCTAACTGAATGTGATACAAGCTTATTATTTTTTGCATCTGTCCATGCTGAGAAATAAACTGCATCACGAAATTCTTCACTCTATCAATAATAAAGTATAAAAATATTTATAATTATTTTAAAAATTATAAGAGTTATATCAATCATTTTTATAATGAAAAAAAAAAAAATAATCAACCAACTAACTTCCGTTTTTATTAATTCTCCACCCCATGAATAAATAAATATTTGTAGCAATTTATATAATGTGTACACTAGAGGCCAACTTATTTTACTGAATGTTATTTGATCCATCTGAAAATCAATTGTATTTTTATGAATGAACTAATATTTTTTATCTAATATCTGATATACCTGGCTTATTTGAAATATTGTTGTACATAAAATTACTGCAGTTGACAATACAATTACAAGTACAAATGGTCCTACAAATTCACCAAATAATTTACAAACAATATTTAGCTGTTGATGTCTCATATGAAAACTTTTAATTTTACTTATTTCAATTTCATGAAAATGTAAATTTTTAATTTCATAATTTAGTGTACGAAAATGTCCGATAATTTTCGATATTATGTAAGAATACAGATTGTCTGTTGTGATACCGATTGAGACAGAAATCCAGCTATAAAGCATTTCAATTAACAAATGTACAATCCAAGTCCAACTACCAGGTGTTACTGTCCACATATAATAAGTAGGATAAAATCTTGCAAATTTCATGTCACCTTCTCTATAAGATATGATCATTGCAAGTGTTGGTCTTGACCACAACAGAAAAAACATTGAAAATCCTAAACAAGTTATTATTGGATACGCTGTTTTAGCGAAGTATGACATTGGTTCAATCAATATCTCCCAAGCATCATCTTTTGCAGTCATTTGATCTTCCATCATTTTTGATAATATGTTGTTTATTGTTATAAGATTCTTACGATACCATTTGAAACATGCTCCCTTTTTTCCATCAAGAATAAAAAAAATTTTATATAGATTATAATAGTACATTGCGATACAAGAGTGTAAAACAGGCAACTATCGAAGTTGATCAACAAAAATATTTATCTATATGTATTCTTAATTACCTTTAATGTAACACAAAAAAAACTCAACCCAATACCAACACTACTTAGTATTACATTGAGATTATGACGATGATGAACAGTAAAACCAACTACTCCCATAACAATAAAACCAGATATTATTACAACTACGTACCAACGGAAACGATTAAATATACTTAATTTTTCGTAATATGACAGACCAGTTGAGTCAAGAAGTGTCATTATTTGACCACCACATTTATCATTTATTTTCATACGTTCTTGTCTCTCTTTCTTTGTCATTATTTCAAATTTTGCAACGGGTATAAGTATTTTTTAAACTCACAAAATATGTTCAGTAAAAGTTTTTAAACTTTTTAAACTTTATAAAATTGTGCATCATTTTCTCAAATGGAGTTCGATTTGAAAAAAAGAAAAATATATATATGTATATGATACTTTGATGATACGATGAAACATCATTTAACCATAAATTATTCATACACCTCCAAGTGCAATCATTAAATAATAATAATAATGAATAGCTAAATTCATCAGTACACTTGTTACGATGAATAAAACACTACCAAGAAAATATGGTATTAATTTGTAAAAAACATTTGAATCTTCTACTGGCCATAATCCTATACCCGAACTGTACGATTTAACACTTACAGAAATGCAAAGTAAATTGTCGTTGTATTTTAACAATTGGCTATACCTCTTGTGAGTTCGTAAAATCTTGTGAGGTTGAGAGGTATATAATTTATCGATTTAATATAATTTCATTGAATAATAAATTAAGCTTTTATATAATTTGGTATCATATTTTTTTTCTTCATAATAAAAAATAAGAATAATGGTTAAACAATGTTAAAAGTTATTTTTTTTTAAAGATAGTGTTGTTATTATGTACGTCAAAATTATGTAGAGAGTTGTCTCGTCGAGTTTTTTTTTCTGCCAATAAGACATAGCTCATTTAACAGTCGTTGAAATTAAATACAATGGATAAAAAAAATTTAAATTTTGATTAACAATATTGTCAATAAAATTAAATTTAAAATGATAAAATTAAAAATTAATTGTGATTATTAAATAATAATTTAATATTATTTTTATTAAAATTTTAAAAGATAAATAATTTTTCTAGTTGATACAACATTTATCTAAAATAAGCATATTTTTTTTTCATTTTCAGATTATCTATACGGCTTATGTACAAGCTCGCCGCAAGCTCATATCCAGCTGGCCTATGATGTGCTTGCAACTCGCCTTGGTACATCTTCAAGTCATCCCAGCCTCAAAAATAAAAAAAATAAAAAAAATTGAAATTTATTTTCATCAGTTAGCATGATAGAAATAATTTTGAACATGGAAAAAAAAAAAAAACGACAACCTGTAGTGGTAAGGTCATAAAACTCATAACAAAGCATTGGATATTTTTATTCATATCATTTTTTCCTTAACTTTTATAGATGTAAAAGAAAAGAAACAAGAAAAAAAAAAAAAAAAAAAAATACGTAGTCTTAAAAGGGTAGGCTTGAAGGGAGACTAAAGTTCACCCTTAACCGCCAATTCAACCCCTTCGTTTCCAGAAAATTGGAGAGCAATTATCTTATGGTGAGCAAAAATTCTGGGAACCAAATTATTTTTTTGTTTGTAGCTTGTAACCAAGGAGAATACAATCGATAAATCAATTTTATGTATAAAATCATCAGTTCTTCTCCAACCTTCATAAGCTTCACTTCGTATTCTTTTATTTCTTTTGCTTCTTACAAGTTCCAACAAAACATAATAAAGTGTTGAATGTCTTGAGTATACTCTATTAAAATAATTAAGTTACTGTAGATAACAAGAAATAGTTCATTAAAAGCTTGGCAATTAGCCATCTATTTTAGCCATCTAAAAACTTTTTATTTTTTTAAAACAAATACTGACATGTAAAAGTCAAACTTGTGATAAAGTGCAAGATGTGCATATGGTGCTATTCACACAGTTGAAAGTACAATGATACTTACTAGTGAAATTTTCAAGTTTAATCTCAGATTACTAAAGTTAAACCTTACTGAACAATGCACCAGACTATTTTATTTTTTTTTTTTTACATTCTAAAATGATGTAAATAGAACGATAAAAAATTCTAACAATGCTGACTATTGAGCTTTTTTTTTTTTTTTCTGTAAATTCATACTGTTTTTTATAAAAGCCAAGTGACATGCATGCTAATTAAATTTTTTTTCAATCAAATATCTAAAAATGAAAAGAAAAAAATTGGAAAAGATTTAAAATTATTTTTTACTTTTATAAAAATTTAATTGTGTGTTTGAATTTTGTTTCAGAATTGACGTGAAATTATTTATCAATGGAAAAAAAATATACCAAGGATATTTTTAATAATAAATTAACCAAGATTTTATTGAAATACAAAATTTCGATTGGAAAAAAAAGGATATTATTTTAATAAAAATGAAAACCAATACAAAGGAAAATATTGAGGTAAATAATTTTGATTATAAATTAATTAAAAGAAAAATAAAATACAATTTTTATTTAATTTTTTAATAATATTTAATAATAGACAGTAAAGTTTTATTATTTTTAAATTAAGTGTCTTGTTGAGTGATTTTTTTTCTATTTAATTAAAAAAAAAATAGTGTTGAATAAATATAATTGCAATACTACAAAATGTCATTTGTATAAAATACATTTTGTTGAAGCAAAAATAAATAAAATTAGGGGAGAAAATAAATAGCTTTTTTGGTATTGTATATGCAAATTGACAATGAGAACTTTGTTTATATAAAAAAAAGTCAAATACATGTTGTTTTGTCAAAGCACAAACATTTAGTATTGAGCTTTTGCTGGCAGTTGTTGTTGTTGTTTGTTTTGTAGATGCTATACAATATGCCTTGAGCATTGTCTCTTTGAGTAAATGCAAAAATTAGACTCTCTGTTTCAAAAGCAACGTGTATTTTATTTTAAAATTGACATTATTTTGGTTTTCACAATAAAACAATCAAATTCTACAATAAAAACAAATGCATAAAACAATATATAATTATATTTGTTTTATAAAATTAAATAACAATAAATAAATTTAATTTTCATTTTCAAAGTAATTTTATTTATTTATTTTTTTTTTTGTTTGAACAACAAACAATATCTCTTTTTCTGTAAAAAATAAAAAAATATTTTAAATATTTTATTTTTCATTGTTTATTATCTCTAAAAAAAAAAAAAAATTTAATTATTATATTGGCTATTTAATAAACAAATTTCAATAAAAAAAAAATTCATTTTACAGAAAAAAAAATAATATCAGTAGACGAGAAAAAAAAAATAAAACAAAAAAATTCCAGTGATAATAAAATTGTTTTACCTTTCAAATATGTTGAATAGAATTTTTCATTTCTTTTGAATCTTGATGAATAGGAATATGTCGACATGAGTCATTGCTTAATATACCAAAAAGAAATTATTTAGTAAATATGACAGTACATGTAGTCACACTGCAACCCTCTCGACTCTGTCTCAAGTTTTTCCCAACAACACCTACACCACAACTACCACGCTATTTTATTTTTTACCCTTATATTTTTTTTTATTTACTCGTCTCTTTTTTTTACTTTTTTTTAATAAACATAATCATACTCACATTGTAATTATATTTTTACGAATCATTATATCCGTGTCCAAATTATTTTCGTTAGAAATAAAATAAAATAAGATAATTTGTTTTTTTTTTTTTAAATTTATTTTATCAATAACTAATAAATGTAAAAAATTATTTTTAAATTGATTATTACTCATTCGTTTGATTATTTTATTATTTTATTTATTTATTTATTTTAGTATGTTGTTAATATTCGAATTGTCACAAAATTTCATCAATTTTTTTTATCATGTGTTTAATCAATTTGTATTATTAAATACCCGACAAATAATAAAATAAATAAAATATTAATATCAAATGAATATTACTTTGATTGTCTATTAAATTTCCATACATGGATTAAATTATCAAAATTATACATCATCTATACAATATATATAAATTTAATCACAATACAAAATTCGTCATTTAATCCGAGAATAATACTAATTTATAATTGAAATTTAATATCTATTCTATTATATCAATATCAGATTAATATTTATCAATAATTAAAATTAATATCCAATTTATTATTATCAATTAAACAGATTAATAATAAATCAAAAATTTATTTATTTATTGTTAATAATAAATGCATCAAATAGAATTGATTTTATTTGTTTTTAAATTAAATTATTAAAATTTAAATATTATTTAAATATTTCATTTTCATTGTTAAAAATAATATTTAATAATATTTGCATCATTTAATAATGCAGTTTTTTTTTATTTACATTTCAGCTTTATTTTATTTTAAATTTCACTGAAGTTTTTTAAAAAAAATTTACAAATGCCGTAAGCGCCAATTTGGCTAATGTGTAATATGTTTTCAACGTTGCTTTATTTCTATTCCATTTTACAATTAATTATTATAATTATTATTATTTTAATTTTACTATATTTTTAGCTCTGTTTTTATCTCTTTATTCCGAGTATTAAATGTGAAAAGTACCCTCCAGAAAAAAAGTAAATCCAAGGGTCGAGAGACTAATTAGTAATGAGCAAGAATTGTAATGAGAAAATGCGCGCCATACATACACACATATACAAAGATAGTGTGAAAAAAAAAAATGATATTATATTTTTTTCTCAAAAATAAAATAAGATAAATGAAATTTTTCTATTTGAAAATTTTTTTAATCAAGTCTAGAAATTTTATTTATCCATTTACTTTTTTTTTTTTTTGTTTTATCAATTTTATCAAATCAACTGTGTAAAATTGCAATAATTAATAACCAGCTTGTACAGTAATATTTAACAAGTAAAAGTTTTTGATTAAAAAATTGAAAAAGCTAAAATAATATTATTTTCTATTTGAAAATAAAAAATAGTGTTGAGTAAAAATTAAGGGATATAAAGTTAAAAAAGTCAGACTTGAAAAAGTATTTTCTACTTGTTTTTTTTTTCATATTTATTTATTTTTTTATTTTTATTTTCATTCTGCTGTTCAGTGCATTGAATGAAAAAACTTTTTGACTTATGAATAGTTAAAATTATCCTGAAACTCTGAAAAGTGATTTTCGTCGAGTTTCCAATACTCGATTTGAACATGTAACTTTTTTTTTGCGGTTGTATGTTCGCTATATCAAATAGAAAAAAAAAATATAAATAAATAAAAAATCGATAGTTACAAGTTAAATATTTATAACTTTAATAATATATAAATTTTTTACATTTCTTATACGATTTAAAAGGATAAAGTTGAGCGCCGTAAAATGAGTAGAAAAAAATTTAAAAAAAAATTCAAGATCGTGTTTGGCAAGTTGATGTCGACACTTATCCTGGAGTTTTTTTTTTTCATTTTTGTACTTCTTGAATTTATAAATGAGGTCATTTTCAAAACCATCAATTTAACTACGTTCACTATAAATTTTCAAAGTACCTATTTTAAATAAAAAATGAAAATTTAGCATTAATAATTTTTTAGTTTACATGTTTTCTTTTGATAAAATTTTAAAGATCATTTCGAAAAAAAAAATATATATAATAATCATCATTATCAAAGCAGCATTAACATGAATTTAGAAACGTGTGAATTTTATTTTTTTTAATTTAAAATGTTCAACAGCTTATGTCGAAATTTTCCATGTATGTTTAACACTTGACCCAAATGAAATGTTCCTCGTTGAGTTTATTGAATCGTTTAAAATTCAAAGGAACTTCTAGATGACATACATAAATATACAAACGCTAAATAAAATTCTTTTTTTTTTTTTCGAATAAATTTTTGATCTTGTTTTCCATTAGATAAATGCACTCATACTGATCAACTTGTATGAATAATCAACTCAAAAAAAATAAAAATCAAGCAACAAAAAAGTATTTGCTTATTTTAAAAATTAATTTATCAAATAAAGAGCATCTGAATTTGATCGACATAATAGATATGAAGATATAACAACTAGTTTTTTTTCTTTATTCAATTTTATTATTATTATTATCATAATTTACTTACCTTTTATTTTTTTCGTCATCTTTAAAGCTCCCTTTCATCAATTTTACTTTTTTTTTTTTTCTTGAAATACCAGTACCAGATAATCATACCATTTGAAAATGACAATCCGTTGAAACTTGGTTTTTTTCATTTAAAATTCAAGATGGTATTTTTGCCAATTTTCCATTGAAATTTTATTTATTTTTTTTAAAACTTATTATGCTAACTAGTAGTCAGTTGTTTTTTTTTTTTTATAAGAAATAAAAAAATCTACTTCAAAAGAAGAATTATAAAATTGAAAAAAAAATATCTAGAAGCTTTATTATTCTTCTTGACAAGCTAATCAAATGTTCATTTAAATTTTTTATCTGATCATATTTGTTTTTTATTTTTTCATTGTATTTTTTATTTGTTTATTTTAATTGTTATTTACAGAGTATAAAAAAAGTAATGATCTTCAATTTTTAAATGCTTTAAAGCACAAGTCAGATCAACCTAAACTTGCATATATTTTTGTGCTTGCATCAACCCTTAAGCTTCAATCTCTCCTTCAATCCCTTGACCGGCTTAATCTCTATCCCCTAGAGGGTAAATAAGAAACTACAATATCCTTTTCCCTTTTTTTTCCATCCAACTATAAAATAGTTTTTCTTCTTTTTTACTTGGTGTTTATATTTTTTTTTTTTATTTAATTTCGTTTTTTGCCGACAGATCTTTCAGGGATTAAATGTCTGTGGTATATTGAGTCTGTCTGTTACATAAAGACGTGATATCTCGACTTGAAAATTTACGACAGTCACTGGGCACCTCAACAAGCCTTCAATTTTCTCTTCTCTATTTTATTATTATTTTTTTTTTCAATACAAAAGTTATGTATTTTTTTTTTTGTTTTATATTTATAAAAAATTGTTTTACGAATTTTTCTAAAAAAATAAACAGATTTTTCTATTTAAAAAAAAGTAAAATTCAATACGGAGAAATAAAATTGAAAAACATGGAAGAAATATATTTTGAAAATATAAAAGAGTTACATGCTGTTTCTTATGGAATTGTAAGCAATAAAAATAGAGTAAAAGAAAAAAAATAAAACTCAACTATGTAGAATCATAAAAATGTTCATTTTTATAGCATTTTTTTCTATGAAATATATGGAGCTTTAATAAATAGCCCAGTCTACAAACGGTAAATAAAAATATAATTCAATATGAATATAAAAAAAAGAAAAAAAAAATGTTTACTTAAAAAATTTTTGTAGCAGGTGTTTTATAATGAAAAATAAATACAAATAATCTATATAATTCTCGTATTTATATTATAATATTATCGGATAAAAAATTATTATAATAATGACGTAAATAAGATGCAAAAAAAAAAATGTAAAATTTAAATAGACTGAGCAAAGTTGGAAGTTAAATAATAGTGACGAAGGTATAAAACGTGGTGAAAAATAAGGGTGAAAATAAAAAATAAAAGTCATGCAGCCTCAGGCATTTTGATCTTTAGAAAATATTTAAAATTGGATACAGAATTTCCTCTATTTTTTGTTTACATATATAATATTATTCAAATTTTTTTTTTTCATTTATCGATTTTATTGGTCGAGTATATTTTTTTTTTTTGTTAATGTTTATACACTTGGCAATTTTATCAGCAATATTTATAATTAATTATTTACATTTATATACAATTTTTTTATCAACTTAAATTTATTTTTATTTATTTTATTTATTTTGTATGTTATATTAATATTTATGAGTTTAATAAATTTTTAACCCTGTCACGTTAATAACTGCATAAACCACAAATACCTCATTATCAACTAAATTTTTTTTTTCGATATTTATTTAATTTTATTTGTAAAATAGAGGATATTTTTTTTCATACGACAATGTTAATTTTTTATTTTTATAATAATTATTTATAAATGGAATATTTATTATTAATCTGTTTATTTTTCTTGAATATTTATAAAAGAAAAACAAAGGAAAAACAAAAAAAAAAAACTGACAGTTTCTACGTAGACTAGATAATTTTTTCTTCTAATATTTATTAAATTTAATTAATTTATTTAATTATATATTCTTAACACTAATTACCAGCTAGCTCTATGATACTGATAATCTTAAAATTAATTATTCAAAATTTTCGATATGATAGTTACACGCTGATTAATCAACGTCAATTATTTTTAATATAAATCTTTTAAATATTTCAAGAGCATCCGGGCTTTTTTTTTTTTTTATTAAATTCTTATTTATTATTGTTTAAAAAATAATTTTAATCAATGAAAAATAATAAGAGAAAACAGTTCAAAAAATTATCATAAGTTTACCCATTTTCATGAAAAACAAAAAAAAAAAAAAGTATCAGTCTTAAAATTGTTATAGCTCAAAGCGAATGTGTGATACCAGCAAGTTGTGATCTTCCTTATAATACAATTAATAAATTTTAATTTCATTTCCAAAAGCATATTTATAAACATGTTATAAAAAAGTACAATTATTTTTATCATGATATTATTTGATAGACATTATTAACGACTTGCCTAATATATTATAAATTTTTTGTTGCAGTTTGAAAAAATGCATCATGATAATTTAAATTACATGAAATATATTAAACAATATACTCTGATCCTTCTTCAATAATTTTTTCAAGTATTTTAGCATGTCCATCAATAATTTGATGTTCTTTATTATTTTTATTATAATCATAAATATCATTTTCCTGAAATTGCATCAGGCCCTTTTTCAGGACATTAAGATACCCCTAGCTTTGTGCAATATCATTAATATATTCATCGTGTAATGCAAGTAAATGACGTGGTGTATCAATTGCTGTATGTAATGTAACACTAACACCACGATTAAGACTAACTGCTGGATAAAATACACCATATAAATCACGAAATGCAATACCACCTTGTGGTTGATCATTAACAAAAAATCTAAGTGTATGTGTTGTATCAAGATCCAATAATACACCAACTGTTGTACCTTGTTGTACACCACCTTCTGTTCTTTGTGCATGACCACCACCATGCATAAACCAAGATCTTTGACGATCAATATACATACTCCAACCCTTGTCATCTTTTCCTGTAAACATGATCAAAAATTTATCATTAATATTGTCTATATGTACATTGTTTTACTTATTAATCTTGGTCTTTGTGTATCTCTATCATTTTCATATAAGATTATTCACTCTTGTTGACACTTATTGATTGATAAAAGTTTGTTGGTTTAATATAGTCGTTGATCAATTTCATCAACGAAATTCAATTAATTTTATTCAAATTTACAATTGATTATTCAGTGATTATAATTTATAATTAATTTTATTTATTGTTTATGTTTATTTTTAATAATTAAATTTTTAAATTGAATTTTAAAATAGAAATTGAGACTTTTGTTGAAATAATTTACCTAACATTTTATCACGTGATACATCAGCACGTGCAATACCAAATGCTGGATCAGTATCACTGTGATAACGATCAATAGTTAATTCCCAATAGTGTACACCACGTGAAAAACCAATGCTTGATAAAACAACACGATGTTCATATCCTTCACATGATGCACTCATTGCATCCTCAGATATTGAAACCTCTTGGGGCATACTTGGTGCACCAGAAGCCCAGGAGAACCAAGCCACTGTAAATTTAATACAAAAATCATATTAATATCATGAGCATATAATATTCAAATTGAATATAATAATCATTTGTTGAAATTAAAATTAAACAATCGTGTCAAGATAAAAGTTTAATTATTAAAAAAATTTATCTTCTTTTTTATTTGCTGCAATGTTTGTTTTTTTATAGATATTTTGATAAATTAAAATTATAAATTGATGAATTTATTATTAGTTAGCCTTTGGTAATTAATATTTGTACTTTGATAATTTTAAATATCAAAAAATTTAAAGGGCAAGTGAATTTAGAAGAAATAATTTGCCAAAAAAATTTTAAACATAAATTTAACACGATTTTTAGAATGATTTTTGTTGTATGGTTTTAATAAAGAATTAAATATAATCTTACATTCAGCTGTTTGAAGACCAATGAGTTCTGAATAATCACCCTCACCAGCACTATTAAATCCTCGTACTCTAGCATTGTATAAAGAATTAAAGTGTAGTCCATCAACAGTGCAAATTGTCTCACGGCCACAATAAACCTCCTGCAACAAAAATAAAAACAACAATTTAGTGGCTAGAGTTAACAACAGAATCAAAAACTCAATAGACAACTTTTAAACATTCTATATACAAAATGAACACCAGTTTACAAAAGTTTTTGAATATACTTCGAGTAAATACCTGTTAAAAATTCCATTTTCGACAAAATTAAATTAACAAGTAAATGCTTTTAACTTGTTTTAGTTGACCCACGTTTATTATTTAAAAAATTTAAAAAAACTTTATAAAATTAATTTTTGTTTTGATGAATTAATTTTATGCTTTATCAATTTTTTATTTTTGTTTTTAACAAGTAATGGATAATGAAGACATGATAATATAATCAAAAAATAAAATAAACAATGTCCAGATGAAAACACAAGTTTCCTTTTCAAGTTATCATGAAAATGGACTTATCTTTTATTGTATATAATAATATCAGCCACAAATGCAATATAAGATTTTGTTGGAGTGGATTTAGATGGTGGTAAGTAAACCGATTTATTTTTCCCTTTTATATTATATAAACTGAGACCTATTATTGTCACAGTAAGAAAAGATAATGGACAAAGAAAAGAGGCAAAAAAAAACAAACAAAATTAGAGAGAAAGTAAAGATGATATGAAAGGAATAAAATAACAAAGAATATTTGGATTTTTTTTCTTCAATAGATTATTTGTTTTGATGTAAGTCAACAAAAGTTTTCGAAATTTAACCAACACAAATAGAAATTCAATGAAAATTTGATTGTATTTTGTTGAAGCTGTAAAATTGTTTTGTTCATATTTACCCTAAATTCACCACCACATCCATCGTCAAGTTCCAAGAGATAACCTTCAATTGCTGGACCACGTTGACCACAACTAATATTATGACCCGATGGTGGTTGCCAAGCTACAGTTACACTGTTATTTTCAGCACTGCATTCTTCTGGTATTAATACTGGTGCACCTGGAGCTGTAATAAAACCAAATAATACCATCAAATAATTTTAATTAAAATATCCAAATATTAATAAATACAAAAAAAAAAGCATTCAAAAATACAAAACACTTGTTAAATAAATAAAACGCCCAGCTAACCACAAATTTCCGGTTTGCATTTCTGGTGAATTTCCGGAAATTTTCTGGAAATCGTTTCTGGAAATGTTTTCTAGAAAATTTCCGGAAATCGTTTCTGGAAATATTTACTAGAAATTTTCTAGAAAATTTCCGGAAATTGTTTCTCATTTTGATCAACTATTTTAATGAAAAACTTTTCCTGAAATTTTCTAGTAAATTTCTGGAAATCATTTCCAGAAATGTTTATTAGATATTTTCTAGAAAATTTCCAGAAATTATTTCCAGAAATGTTTATTAGATATTTTCTAGAAAATTTCCAGAAATCATTTCCAGAAATGTTTATCAGATATTTTCTAGAAAATTTCCGGAAATCATTTCCAGAAATGTTTATTCGATATTTTCTAGAAAATTTCCGGAAATTGTTTCTCATTTTTATCAACTATTTTAATGGAAAACATTTCTTGAAATTTTCTAATAAATTTCTGGAAATGATTTCCAGAAATGTTTATTAGAAATTTTCTAGAAAATTTCCGGAAATTATTTCCAGAAATGTTTATTAGATATTTTCTAGAAAATTTCCGGAAATTGTTTCTCATTTTTATCAACTATTTTAATGGAAAACTTTTTTTGAAATTTTCTAGTAAATTTCTGGAAATCATTTCCAGAAATGTTTATTAGAAATTTTCTAGAAAATTTCCGGAAATCATTTCCAGAAATGTTTACTAGAAATTTTCTAGAAAATCTCCAGAAACCATTTCTTTTTTTCATCAACAAATCTATTGAAAAGCTATAAATTTTTTTAAAACAGTTTCTCATTTTCATTATCAATTTTAATAAAAAACTACATAAAATTTTCTTGAAAATTTTCGGAAATTATTTCTGCATGTAAATTTACAGAAATGTTCATTGGAACTGTAAAGTGTATACAATCATAAACAGCATGACCGAGAGTATTATACGTTTATATTGTGTGGTGCGTATGTATAATACTTACAGATTTTTTTTATTTTTTAACTGGTAGATATTTCTTTAGAGAATTATAATATGAAAAATAATCCTACTGGGAGTTCTTCAACCCAGATAACCAGTTACCGGTAGACTACTGGAAATTACCGGTAATTCTTGTGGCAGCTGCTACCAGTAATCCACCAATAATTTTCCGGTAATTATTACAGTAGTTACTATCAGTAATCTACTAGTAGTTTTCCAGAAATCTTTGTGGTAAACTTTTACGAATAATCTACCAGTAATTCTCCGGAAATATTTGTGGTAAATGTTTACCAGTAATCTACCAGTAATTTTTCGATAATAGGTGCTTTCTTTTGTGTATTTATTTTTTTTCCTGTTTATTTTCGCGCATGCGCAATGAAATGCGCAGTCAGCAAAAAGTCAGTTTGCAACAGCGTAGGACATGAGGGACTGGATCAGCCATGTTTTAATTCTTATTTTTGGAAAATTATTTGCTCGACGCCCCTGCTCTCTCAACAAGTTTGCATGACATGCGCATGTGCATGATCATGCGCATGAAAGTGAGAAAAATAAATACACAAAAGAAAGCATCTAATGTTTTAAGTATTTTATTTGAAAAAAATAAATGTGTCCAAATGAAAGCAGTAGCTAAGGAATTATTGTTGCTTACCACATACTTTTTTTGGCAACTGTAATTCCTTAGCTACTTTTTCCCCTTAGCTACTGCTTGTCCTTGAGATTTTTATTCATCTAAAGAAAAGTTGCTTACCACTTTTTTTTTTTTTACTTTAATTTATTAGTAATCAATTAATTAACTAAATTCATTGGTGGTGAGTGGATTCAGAGGTAATGAAAATAAATAATTTTTTCTAACAATTTATATATAATTTTATTGCCAATCAAAACACGAATAAATTATATGTAATTTGAAATACTTAAAAAAAAAGAAACAAGTAAAATAGAAATATTTGTATTGGTGTTTACCAATAATATATATATCGTACGAATATTAATTTAAAATATATTTTTATAATATATATAAATATATATATCTCGTGAAATTATATTAACACAATATATATGTATATTTATATGAAATATGTAAATTTAATATTTACTCCATTGATAATAATAATAATTTAAATTAAATTTATATAAATATGTATATATATATATAATTTATATATTATAAAAACAAAAATTCACTTGACAATATTGATGTTTTCATTATTAGTTTTTTTTCTTGGATTTTCTTCTTCTTCTTCTTCTTCTTCTACGTTTTTTCTTTTTTTTACTTTTGCTGTTTTCAGAGCAGCTTGGGCAAAAACATCCATTTCTTTATCTGTAATAGTTTTTTTACAGATGGTCCCAAGTGCTCCTGGAAAATAAAAAAAAAGTTATCAGCTTTCAAAATACGTTTTTTCAATAATAAATATTATTAATAAATTTTTTTTCGCTCTGCAATTTCACCCTATGATATTACAATATCGAAGTGATATAGAAAAAAAATGTATTTATTTCAAAGAATAAATTATTATTGTACTGGAATATTATCATAAAATTTGGAAAAATTAGAGCAAAAAAAAATTTTCAATAGAGAAAATATGTTTGTCTTACTTTGGCAAGCAGCAAGAAATTTTGATTGTTTTAAAATAACTGAATCTTCAAATCCTGATCTTTTTTTCCAGATAAGTTTTGATAGTATGTTTCCATCCAAGTTGAAACATTTCTCCCAAAAGTATCTCATGATATCTCGTGGTTTGTCGGGTGAACCACCTAATCTCACTAAATAGCGAATCTAAATAAATAAATAAATAAATAAATAAATAAATGAGTAGATAAATTAATTCATCATTTATATCAAAAGTATTAAAAAAATTCGAAAAAGGAAATAAAATTACCAATTGTTTTACTGTGTTGTCATCACTTCCTTCGAATCGAATAAAATCCTGATGTGTGGTGAATGGCATACCGTCTGGCAATTCTGTTAGCCCACCCAACGCTTGAGTTTGACTCAAAGCTTGAAAAGCTTGAGTCAAGTTGCTTCAAGAAAAGAAAAATTATAAATATTTTATTTTAAAAATGATATGTTCAATATAATATAATTTTGCGTAAAGGCTTACGTCGGCTAGGCTTGTTTTCAAACCAATTTTTTGTCATAGCACTTTGGTCACTATATATATAGTATATTTGAAACTCATTAAAATATGCTTGAAAGATCCTCTTAGAAATTTATTTATATTTAAGGCGGTATGTCAAAATGTTGAAAAAAAAATTCCTCAAGATCTATTTAAAAAAATTTTTTTTGTAATTTTCTACCACGATTTGACCGAGGTAATTAGGGTCAAAGTTGACAACAATTTAACACTTTAACACACAAGCATAGGAAGCATCGGCACGTTTGCACTTCTATTGAAAAAACGCTCTCACAGAAAACCTTTATTTTACTACAGCTTGTACTCCTTTAAATTACGAAAACAATAAAAAAAAATCATTGATTTCTACCACGAATTTTGAAAGTTATTAATTATTTAAGACGAAAATTTAGGGTGAAAAACAGTCAAAAAGTGTCAGGCGAAGCATTGAAAATCTACTGAAGTAGTATTAGTGTGTTGAACCCAAATAATTGTTTTATCTTGGGACTTACATACCGCTTTAATAGTACGTAAACTATTTCCACCTAAGTGCTATGACCTACATCTTGGTCAAAAAACTATGCTAGCTTAAGTAGCTAGTATAATACCTGAGTACTGTTGTATTTCTTTTGTCCATATCATACAGGACCTGAAGCACATCCCTATTTTGGACTCTAAAATGTTTAGTTTATTAAAAAAAATTAAATGTACAAAATATTATTTTATATTTCCAAAACTTGTGTAAAAAAATAGTGATTGATTATCACAAATTTAACATTGATAATTTTTAGGATTTTATGTAGGAAAAATGTATAGAAAATAGTGATAGGATCGGATCCAATGAAAATGACTTACGGGAGAGGTGGAAATGGATTAGAGGAAGTTGTGTTGGCAACATCCTCTGTATAGGATATTGTGTCCTCGCTGCTCTCATCGTCTGAGACAATATCCCTCAAATTTTTCTTACCAGCTAATGGTGTTATCGAACGTTGTGCTACTGTAATTAAATAAATTAACAATTTTGTATTCGTGTAAATGAAAATTTTACATTTTTCCGGTATCATAACAAAATATACAGAAAAAAAATCTAAAATTAATTTTTTATTCTGTAATATCTACGGTTTTTTTTTCTCTGCGCACCTCGGTGAAATATGAAAATAATACTCACGTAAATTTACTGGTTTCGAAACTTGTTCGACGCTACTAATGATTGGTAGAGGGGGCCCGAGTTTTAAAATCTCCGACTGAATTCTCCCAATAGAACTTTCACAAAGGCTTGTGTTTTTATGTCCGAAAGAATTCAGTCGTCGAGCTTTTATACCTAATTTATAGCCTCTTCCACGACCTATACTTCGTGTATCAGCATCATCTTCACTATAGTCAGAAGAAATTCCTACTCTTGACATCTACATTAAAAATTAATGTAAATTATAATAAATTAGTAAGAAAGCCTTAATTTTTGTATACAACAATGACTCATTTTTTCTCTTTTTATTGAACAAAATATGTGAAATAATTATGAGAATATTTTTTTTAATTTTATACATTATATTGTTACGTTTTAGGGTTAAAAATAAAAGTTATCTCTTTTCTATTTAAATTAATTACAGAATAAAAAATTATATTTATTATAATACTATTTTGATACTACTAAACAATAAATATTGATATAAGGATGTGACATATCAATCGTCTATTCTAATTCCCGGCATAGTCAATTCACATGAGCTCAAATTCTTGTCAAGTTTCGTGTACTAACTTTTAAATATTTTCCTTCACATTTTAAACAGGCTTAGGACTGGCAGCATTGAAAATACTGGCATGTTTAAAAATATTTGTTGTGTATGTATATAATTCGCGAACATATTTTTTTGACGATTGGTGAATTTGAGCTAAGGTGATTTGACTGGTATTCGATTTGATTATTAAATAATTTTTTAAATAAATAAAAAGATGTTGAATTTGAGCTAACGTGATTTGACTGATGCGTTTGTCGACATTACACACAAACAAATATATACATACACTTGTATAATATCGACAAACATCTAAGTGCACAGAAGGTACATAGGTTTGCCGTATAGACAATAAATTGGGGGAAAAAAAGCATTAAGAAGTATAGACATAGATATATAATTCGCAAACACATTGACAAAACGCGATTTCAATATACACGAATTAAGTTCAATGAATGCAACAAAATTTTGTCAATTTCTTTTATATACTGGGGCTTTAAATTTTTTAGATATAATTGCCATATTCTTCCTGAGTTGAGCAATATATTTATGTGACAGTAGATTCTATTAAAATAACTACAAAATTATCTGGACTCGGTTCTTCATTTTTATCAGCAAAAAAAGGCATACGGAAGCATTTTCCGTGAATATTTTCTAAATCTATAATACGTATTTGATCAGAAAGTTTGGAGCACAGGAAAACTCCAAATGACGGCGATTCCCACGCACCAATGTTAAAAAAAGATTCTGATACTAAAAAGTTTTGGTAAATGAGTTTATATTTATTATTGCAAAAAACAATGTTTTGAATTATACCGTGGGTTCCGTCTTTTAACATAAATGTATTGTCTTTACCATTAATATTAATTTTATATTTCTGGGTTTCAAGAGACTGATATTGAGTACTAGAGAAATCAAGTTCAACAGGTAATAGCAATTCGCTAATCCACTTTTTGCCTGCTTTTAATAACGGTTGATCACTTGGCTTTATATTTGATTTATGTAATTTACGACTTTCTTCGCGCCTGTTAACAAAGCTTTGTAAATAATCACCTGGCTTATGACACACTACCGAAAATTCTCGCATTTTATTTTCATAAGGAAACGCAGAAATACTATCTAAAGGTCCAAAATTTCTAACGTCTTCAGCCAGATGAAGAAGAACATGGCAATTATATGTAAGAAAAGTAGAGCCATAAAAATCTTCGGAGTTTTTTACAAAAATTTTCAAGATATTTTCTGCAAAGTTAATCTCATCATCACGAACTTTTGGTTTAATAAGGAGACGAATTCCACATGACAGCAATAAAAAATGAAAGTATTCGGCTTCATTCATAATATCCCGGAAGGCTACAATACCTGAATACAATAAAATCTGACGAAGTTCGGTTGCTTTCATTGAACCATATTCGGCAATATCGTTTGGCCGACGTGCAAACTCTGCTGGACACAAATCTTTAATACAATTAAGCCGATAATTAATTTGTGCGATACTACGTTTATTTAATTTAAAATTTGGATTATCTTTTCCTTTTACTAAATTACTAAAAATACGTTTTGCAACGCCTAATAAAGTGGAATGCATATAATCAAAAAGTACGTTGGTAACTATATCAAAACCTATAAGTTCTTTAAAACCACATTCAAGTTCAAAATTGTGATGTAAGGGATCTTCACGATTTCTATATTCTAAATCTGTTCTTCTAACATGATCTACACCTCGCAATGCTTTTTTATCACCCTGATTATCGATTAAGGAGCGGCAAACTTTACAACGCGAACATGGTACTTCAGCATTATGAGCCATGTGTCCTAAAGCCATGGCACGAGCTGGTGCATCAGCAATAAACGGCCCAAACCTGACTACTTTATTGATACCTTCAAAAATCAAGCCATTTAAAATAATATCGTTAAAATTTTCAACAAACGCTGCGAAAAATTCTACTGAGTTTAAAGGTTTTGTATTAGGTGGAATACTGCACCAAATACCAACAAATTCCGGTGGACAATCCGGAATATTGTGAATTCGAACTTGGATTGGCCAGAGGTGGACGTTTCCTTGCTTATCAAGGGTGCCACCATCGGTACTGAAAGCTACAACGAGAACTTCCGGTATTAAATCGCGCACGGTTGAATTTAAAATTTCTAAAATTGCTTCTTGCAGCCCAAAATGTATGTATTTACCCCCCGCAAGTTCATATATATGTTGACAACGATTACGTGGTGTTTGCATGAATGTTCTTGCATCCTTCGGCCAATCCGCAAAATGGGAATAACCACGGAGTTCACCCAACAATCTATTAATCTGACTTTGTGATAAATTGATTTCTGAAAACGCGATGGCTAAGTTATTTCTTAGCTTAACCGGATCATCTGAGACGGAATGTGTTGAAACTGTTGCAATACCACCGGGGGGAATAGATGTATTATTACGTGATCGAATATTATTCAGGATATTTTCAGTTTCTAATATTAAGTTATCGTTAATGACTTGATGAGGATTGTCAATAATTGAATTGTCATCGCAATCCATAGAACTTGAAGCAAAATCCATATTTTTAAAATCGATTTAAAAAAAAAAATTTATAATGAAATTAAACTGTAAAATTATTATATTATATTATATTATATTATATTATATTATATTATATTATATTATATTATATTATATTATATTATATTATATTATATTATATTATATTATATTATATTATATTATATTATATTATATTATATTGAATATCTATGATATAATTATATAATAAATTAGAATCAAGAAAATAAATTAACAATAAATGGTAAATAATGAATAAGTGACACAAATACCGTTAGAGAACTGCTTTTCTTATTCCTGGAAAAAAAACTCTGGAAAAAAAAATGGAGCTTTGTTACAATATTATTTGAATTAATGAAAAGTTGATTTTCAATCTTGAGAAATTAATTAAACAATTAAATATAAAATCAGTTGGGTTAAGATAATTTTTTTTATTATCCTCACAATGTCAACAATAACGAGTATAAAATTTAGAAAGTTCTATTTTTACAATTGGTAGCTATTGAATATGTCACGAACGAAAAAAACATTGATAATATTGTCTCCAATAGTTTAGGCAAAAAAAGTTAGAAGATAGAGGTCTTAAAATATATTTTTTTTCTAGTATACCGTATGACAAAATTTTGAGACTCTGTATTAATAAAAAATTTATTCAAAGACCTCCATCCTCCAACTTTTTTTGACTAAATCATCATAGACAATATGATCAATGTTTATGAATTTTTCTAGGATTTTTCTATGTAGCCTTATGTATAAAAGAAAAAAATTCGCTTATTTTTTTTTTATGTTACAAAGGCAGTGGGAATAATGTGTGAATTTCCAAAGCGTAAGAGGGGTAGTGCGCTTTTTGGAAATTCACACATTATTACCACTGTCCCTAGTAACATAAAATATGGTTCGTTACATGTGCCCAATCAGAGAGCCCGCTCACAACTCATTTGGAGGGGAAACACTCGCCAAATTCGTTGAGAGCACACTCTTTGAGTTGGCACTTGTAACGAAATATACTATTTCGGTTTTTTTTTTTTTTCACGTAGAAAGCCTCGTAAAAAAATTCTAGAAAAATTCATAAACATTGTCAATATTGTCTACAACAAGTTAGCCGAAAAAAAGTTGGAGGATGGAGTTCTTTGAATAAATTTTTTATTAATACAGTCTCAAAATTTTGTGATACGGTATACTAGAAAAAAAAACACATGTTAAGACCTCTACCCTTTAACTTTTTTTGCCTAAACTATTGTCGACAATATTATCAATGTTTAAGAAATTTTTTACGATTTTTCTATGTAGCCTTATATATAAAAAAAAAAAAAATTTGCTTATTTCGTTTTTCTAACTTTTTTTCACGTAGAAAGCCTTAGAGAAATCCTAGAAAAATCCATAAACATTGTTACTATTATGTACAATATGTGTAGGCAAAAAAAGTTGGAGACTGGAGGTGTTTAAATGATTTTTTTTTCTAGTATACCATATGACAAAATATTTAGACTCTGAATTAATAGAAAAATATATTCAAAGACCTCCATCTTGGGTCTTAGTATTAGTTAAAAAACAACTAGCTTAAAATAATTCCAGCGATGATGCCAACAACGAAAATAAAACGAAGAATGTTGAAAATTAATTAACAAGTAACACAAGTACTAGTGAGAATGATGATTATAAAAGTGACAAAAATATAGAAAACGAATAGTGTTAGAAAACAACCAGCTAAAATTAATACCAGTGATGATAAAAAATAAATTCCAAAAAAAACGAAAAAACTTGCAATACGTCAAAAATTTATAAAAGCCATAAAAGAAAAAAAAAAAAGGAAATGATTCTTCTTTTTATAAAATTCACACAAGATAATTTGATGGATCTCTAAATATTAATAAATTTGAATTATTTTATTTTTTAAAAATTTAAAAAAAATCAAGCTTTTTTATTACTGTACTTATAAAACAATTTAAAAAATACAAATAAACTTGCAAAAACTGGTAAAAATATTGAAGTACATCAAGTTCCATTTAAAGTTTAAAAATAAATTGTTGATAAGAATGATCAAATAACAATTTAGCAACCAAGATAAATACAAGTTGTTGCACAAGTACATAATACACCAGTTGTTCAAGATAAAAATATAATGCAAATATCAACAACACCAATACAGGCATTTAGAAAAACCAAAATATTTAATAAAAAAAACCGTTTGCTGTTAATAATATTGGTTCAATGTCACCAAGTATTGATAGTTGTCGAGATATACCAAATTTATTATTGACACTGATTCAGGCATTGAGAAAAACAAATATTTTCACTAAAAAACTACTTGGAAATGATAAAATAACAATTGCAAATAATTCATTATTGTCTCGACAATTATCACCAATACCAAAACAAATTTTATCTGCTATTAATGATAGTACACCTCGAAAATGTTGTCTAGTTCTACGACAAGTATCATTTTCAAAAGTTAGAAATATTGTTCAAAGTACACCACAAAATAAAAATTCACCTGAATTTTTAAATAAATTAATATAAACAAATGCTGATAATAAAGAAATGATGATGGAAAATAAAAAAATTATTGAAAACAATGAAAATTCAAATGTTATAATGAATAATAAAAAAAAAAAAAAAAAAAGCTATAGTGTTGTTGAAATTAATGGTAAATTAGATGCTTGTATATTATCAAATGATGTTACTGTTCCAAGTCCCGATTCATCATATGATTATACAATATTTCAATATAATTATCAACAAAAAATTATTCAATCTAAAAAAATGTATGAAAAAAATACAATTGATGATGATAATGATGATGACAATGACAATAGTAATAAAAATTTTGTATATTTTAAAAAGAAATTATTTGATGTTGGTGTTGTTGGTGTTGGTGGTTATGTTGATGTGTTATTATCAAAAATTTTTAATGGTAATAATTAATTATTTCCATGCATTATTAATTAATTACATCAAAAGGGAGGATGCACAGGATTATTGTTTAAAGGCATTTGAAGAAGTTACTGTCTCGACAAATAAATTATTAACAACAACAAGAAATATATTACATATTTTGCTGTGATAAAGATACTCAGTGAAGATAAAATTATTGATTGGTATGAACTTGATGCAAATACAGATGAAAATAATCAAGATAATTGAACATAAAATAAATAAAATTTATGCAATAAAAACTTACTTTTGTTAGAGTTGCTACAGGTTTATTTGCTGGTATACCATCAGGATATTTTGCTGCAAAAGAAACAAGAGATCGTTGTATGTGTAACGTTAAAAATAATTATCAAATTGAATAGATTATTTATCATCAAATAAAAATGTCAATACTACAAAAATTGTGGCATATTAATAAATATGTACCTGCTAAATTTGTAAAATCAAATTTATTTAGTTTAAAAAATAACAATACATTAAAATCATGTGTAATTACTAAAAGATTAATTCACAATGAGCAAGATGATTATGATGAAAATCCAAATAACATTGATATTGATGCTGGATATACAGAGATATTAACACAATTTATAAATCCATATATATCTGGCCACAAAACATTGGTCATTCAACCATATATTAAATGGGGTAAAAATAAAAAAACAATAACAAGTCCAGATTCACAATTAAATGAAGCAGTTGCACTTGTTAAAACATTACCAAAATAGACAGTTACTGATTCAATGTGTATATCAATGATAACGTTAAAAAAAGCATCTTGATATACCATCAGTTGCTGTTGTTGGTTATACAAATGCTGGTAAAACTTATTGAATAAAAGCTCTAACTGATGATGCACCATTAACACCAGAAATTAAATTATTCGCAACATTAGATACAACTGCACATGGCTAGTATTTTGCCATGTAAATTAAAAATACTTTATGTTGATACTATTGGTTTTATTCAAGATATACCAGAAAGACTTATTGAGCCATTTATTGCAACATTAGAAGATGCTATTCTTTCGATAATCAATTTTATTTATTTAATCAATTAATTTTATATAAATTGATAATTAATTGTTGATGATTATTTTAGGATGTTATTGTTCATGTTTATGATGCTATGATGCTTATTCATGTCAAGGAAACATTGACGAAAATAATGTCTGAATTACTTGATGAAGAAAAACTAGTTATTGAAGTTGCAAACAAGTGTGATTTAATACCAGCTGGAAGATATTTTAACTGTATCAACACAATCACATGGTAAATATATTATTTATTTCATTGCAATTAATATGTATGCATGTGTCTTTATAAATATTATTATTATTAATATCAAAATAATAATATTAATAGGTATTGATTTATTGAAGAAGTTACTGTCTCGACATATGAATTATTAACAACAACAAAAAATATATTACATATTTTGTTGTGATAAAGATATACTCAGTAAAGATAAAATCATTGATTGGTATAAACTTGATGCAAATACAGATGAAAATAATCAAGATAATTGAACATAAAATAAATAAAATAAATGCAATAAAAACTTACCTTTGCTGATACCCAAAAACAAACTAGTTTATCAACAATAAATATAACTTATTTTTATTATAATAATATTATAATATTATTGATACTAACAATTATTAGAGCACAATTGTTGTTAAACAAAAAATTTTTCACAATGAGTTTATTATTTCAGCAAACCAACACAATCATGTAAAAAGTTTGTTATTCATTGGCATGACAACGGGCAGCGTTATAACCGTCTCTTAAGCTTATTTGACATTGTGAGGGCAGCAAATCTGTGAGTATTATACATACGCACAACACAATATAGAGTTATAGACGTATAATACTCTCGGTGACGCTGTTTATGATTGTATACACTTTACAGTACCAATGAACATTTCTGGAAATGATTTCCGGAAATTTTCCAGAAAATTTTAAGTAAAGTTTTTCATTAAAATTGATAATAAAAATAACAAAACATGTTTAGATTAAAATTAAAATGATAATTAAATTAAAATATATTTTATTTATAATTTATTTTTAATTTATAAATTAAAAATGGCAATTCTACGATATCCGTGGCGACAAAATGTGACAGCTGAAATTAGAACGTTTTTTCGAGAAAAAAATAATGGCTGCAACAGAATTTCGATATCTCGAATACTTTTCGAGATATTAAGGGCCCAAGATATCGAATTTTTTTTTTTTGTTATTTTTTTTATAAATAAATGGTATATAAAAAAATCAACTTCAAGCTCGATTTCAATAGTATTTTTTATGAGGAATAATATGGATTAAACAGAAATATCGTATCTTTAATATTTTTCGAGATATTAAGCTTCGAAGGTGAAAAATATAGAAATTTTTTACTAATTTTTTATGATTTTGCTATTTTTCACTATAAATAAATTTAAAAAAAAATAAATTTATTAATGATTTTAGTAGTATTTTTTACGTGCAAAACAATGGTGATGATAGGAATTCAATATCTCTAATAGTTTTTGAAATATGATTTATTAAAAAATTCAAAATATCGATATATTTATAAAATAACGAAATGTCACCAGAAAAAACTAGATTTCATAGTTATACTTGGACTTGGATAAAGAAAAATGATAAGTCGCTACATTTTTTACGTAGCTGAAAATTTTATTTAGCTACATCTTTTACTTAGCTAAATATTTCACTTAGCTAGATATTTTACGTAGTCTCAATTTTAGCCAAACACACAATACCTACATAATGTCACCAGCTTAATTTTTTACTCAGTTAAATATTTTACTTAGCTACATCTTTTACTTAGCTAGATATTTTACTTAGCTACATATTTTACTTAGCTAGATATTTTACGTAGCCTCAATTTCAGCCCAACACACAATACCTACATAATTTCACCAGCTTAATTTTTTACTTAGCTACATATTTAACTTAGCTACATCTTTTACTCAGCTACATTTTTTCTTTAGCTAAATATTTTACGTAGTCTCAATTTTAGCCAAACACACAATACCTACATAATGTCACCAGCTTTATTTTTCACTTAGCTGAATATTTTACTTAGCTACATATTTAACTTAGCTACATCTTTTCCTTAGCTACATCTTTTCATTCAAGTCCAAATATAACTATGAAATCTAGTTTTTTCTGGTGACATTTCGTTATTTTATAAATATATCGATATTTTGAATTTTCAATAATTTATATTTCAAAAACTATTAGAGATATTGAATTTCTATCATCACCATTATTTTCCTCGTAAAAAATACTACTAAAATCATTAATAAGTTTATTTTTTTTTAAATTTATTTATAGTGAAAAATAGCAAAATAATAAAAAATTAGTAAAAAATTTCGATATTTTTCACCTTTAAATCTCAATATCTCGAAAAATATCAAAGATACGATATTGCTGTTTAATCCATATTATTCCTTATAAAAAATACTATTAATATCGAGCTTAAAGTTAATTTTTTTATATACCATTTATTTATAAAAAAAATAACAAAAAAAAAAAAAATCGATATCTTGGGCTCGCGATATCTCGAAAAGTATTCGAGATATCGAAATTCTGTTGCGGCCATTATTTTTTTCTCGAAAAGACGTTCTAATTTCTGTCATAAAATCTTGTCGCCACGGATATCGTAGTCTTGCCTTAAAAATAAATTAAAAATAATTAATTAAAATTATAATTAAAATATATTAAAATTATAACTTAAGTAGTATACTTTCTAAAACTTAAGCTTTGAGTTATAATTTTTAATAGAATTTTCAATATAAAAGAAAAACTATTTCCGGAAATTTTTTATAAAAATTGTCCATGAAAAGGAGAAATGATTTCCGGAAATTTTCTAGAAAATATCTAATAAACATTTCTAGAAATGATTTCCGGAAATTTTCTAGAAATTTTCTAGTAAACATTTCTAGAAATGATTTCCGGAAATTTACTAGAAAATTTCAAGAAAAGTTTTTCATTAAAATAGTTGATAAAAATGAGAAACAATTTCCGGAAATTTTCTAGAAAATATCTGATAAACATTTCTGGAAATGATTTCCGGAAATTTTCTAGAAATTTTCTAGTAAACATTTCTAGAAATGATTTCCGGAAATTTACTAGAAAATTTCAAGAAAAGTTTTTCATTAAAATAGTTGATAAAAATGAGAAACAATTTCCGGAAATTTTCTAGAAAATATCTGATAAACATTTCTGGAAATGATTTCCGGAAATTTTCTAGAAATTTTCTAGTAAACATTTCTAGAAATGATTTCCGGAAATTTACTAGAAAATTTCAAGAAAAGTTTTTCATTAAAATAGTTGATAAAAATGAGAAACAATTTCCGGAAATTTTCTAGAAAATATCTAATAAACATTTCTGGAAATGGTTTCCGGAAATTTTCTAGAAATTTTCTAGTAAACATTTATGGAAATGATTTCCGGAAATTTTCTAGAAAATTTCTAATAAATATTTTTGGAAAGGCTTCTTACAAATCTAGTAATAGTTTCCAGAAAATTTCCGGAAATTTTCTAGTTCATATTACTGGAAACCATTTCCGGAAAATTTCCGGAAAATTACGAGAAACTGGTTAGCTGGGTATTTTTTAATTTAAAATAATTCTAGTAAAAAATTTTAACTTCATTTTTTTATAAATTCTTTTTAAATTCATTTAAAAATATTATTATAAATTTTTTTTCAGTAAAATAATTACAAATCTATATAAAAAAATATTTTAAAAAATTAAAAAAATATTTTCACCAAAAAAAAAACCCAGACAAATTAAAAATAATTAATCAATATAGATAATTAATAAATTTTTTTTTCATCTGTCTGTCAAAGCTTTTAGTTAGATTAAATGTAAAAAAAAAAATATTTTTTTAACATCAAGTCTTTTATTTCTGCCAAGTTTATGTAAAAAAAAAAAAAATATATATATACAAATATTTGTGAGCTCAGCGAAAAGGGAACATACCGAGGATTATATTTGCCAATAAAATTTGTTCATTGGCTTGAATATTCAATTAAATTAAAATTTGTTGTATATAAAATTTGCAATGATGATAATGATGAGGATTGTAACACTTGTCAATCCTCAAGCCGCAAGGGTTAAATATGAAAAAAAAAAAAAAAAAATTAATACGTATAGGCTATAGGGTAGGTTATTTGAAGGTATGATGTGGTAAGCTTGAAGGGATGATGATTTAACGATAACAACAAAGAGAATATATGTAAATGTGTATATTTAGATGGAAAGAGGAATAATATAGTAGTTGCTTTTTGGTTAAGTTCAATGTACTCGGGCAAAATTACTAATAAGCTCACTCACAACCACAGTCCAACAGTTAGACTTCTGTGGTTACCCCAGCGACTTACTCAAATGTCCTCTGCCCAATTGCATTCTCGTCTTCAAACATTACTACCCCTCTCTACACAACCTATCCACTTTTTTATATCAAAACACAAACAACTTGCAATTACTTTCAGTACTTTAATTGCAGTTTTTATTTTTATAGTTTTTTTTTCTTTCTTATATCGTTAAAACAAAGTTTGTTTTATTTTATTTTTTTCTTGCATTAAGTTCAGGCTATTTGTATGGATAATTTTTATTTAAAAAAAAAATATTTAACATCTTGATAAAAAAAATTAATATAATCTAATTTTAGTTGTGAAATAATTGTATAATTAATTTTTAATTTTTTTTTTTTTTAGATAACAATTGAATTAATTGAATTAAAAAGGATTTCATTCGACAATGGATTATTTGGAATTTTGTTTATCAAATTGGGGGAGTGGCTATGTGATAGGGAGCCCGATGAAAGGTGAGTTCAAAGTGATAAGAGATTTTTTTTTTTAATCGCAATTTGATATCAGAGAAGTTCAATGAAAAATTTTATGTACAGCTGATACGTAAATTGATTGGTTTTTTTTTTTTTTTTTAATTTAAAAAACAGCTCTAGTCATATTGTGTTTATCTATTTTTTTATTTTCTATATTCTTTTGGTTTTAATTTCACCTTTTGTTCGTTTTCAATATTTCTGGTATATCAATTTCATGAGTATATTTTTAAAATACATATTCAACACTGTCTGTCGATATATTTTGCAAAAAAGTAACAAAAAAAATTCATTGTTTAATAATTAAACAAAAAATATTGTTAAATATTATTTTGAATGGTTTGAATGATTAATTTTTTTGATTTAATAAATAGCTTTGTATGTAAAATTAATACTGGCAATAGTGTTTTTGATTAATAATTAATCAAACTGAAGAATTATTCTTAAGTTTGTAGTCTGTCTGATCAAACGTGGGTTGTACTACTGGCTAAGGTTGGCTTATGTCTGACCTATTATATTCTGTATCTACTGGTCTGTGGTTGACGGGCATGTATCTCTCATACTACTGACTCTTTTGAGTTGCAAACCATTTGTGGAATTCATTCACTTTGAAATTAATTCAAACTAAATGTTGCCTCATTGTATTATCCATCAACAAATTCCAATCACTTTAAAAATAATTATTACAGCCAACAATAAATTATTTATTTTTTCTTAATTATATTAATCTCACTTCAAGGTCAATTTTATCATCTTTTAATTTATATTTTTTTCAATTAACCCATTAATTATTACAAGTGTGTATTATTGTCGATAAAAAAATTTATTTTCTAAAGAAAAACTTGGTACTAAGTTTTTTAGAAATAAAAAAATAGGAAAAAGTTTGTAAGAGCTTTTTTAATATTTGAGAAAAGGATAAAAAAAAAAAACAATTTACAATAGAAAAAGTAGAAGAAAACATAAAAACAATATTGAACAAAGGGGTAGACATCAAAGCTCTGAAATAAAATATTTTTTTGAAAACTGTATAAATTTTTTTTTTCTTTTTTATATAGAAAAAAACTATAAACACAACTTTACTATTTATTTGATTTAAATATTATTGTTTTTACTATTATTATTATTGTGTATATTTTTTTTTTTTTTTTTTTTTTGTTGTTAATAGAATTGAGAGAAGAAAAAAATTTGTTTTAAGCTTAAAAGCATTCTTGATATTTTCATGTCGTTGATATAAATTTAATGAAAATCAAAGAAGATCAAAGCACAAGTAAAATTATCCTTGAGGTTTTCTCTATTAATTGGAGTATAAATAATTTAATTTACTATCTATATTATTACTTGAAAAATATTTAAAAAAACACAAAAGAAAAAATTATTTTTTAAATTGAATTCTAGTATGAAAAATAAATTTGTATATATAAAAATAAAAATAATTCTCATAATCTTTTATGAATAAATAAATGTAAAAATGTAAAAATTTATTAACGTAATAATTTACAAATTTCAACCCCATAAAAATCAGTGCTTTAACATTTAAAAAAAAATAAATAAAAAAAGCTCTAATCTCTTGATTTTTATTTCATTTTTAAAATATTTTTTTACCTACAAATTTTTGTTAATGGATCATAAAAAATGGAATAAAAATATAGCCAGTAGGATTGGCTGGACGTAGTCAATTCTCTCTGGGTATTTGGTGTTTCTCTGATTCACCCTCGGGAATCACATTGATAATCTCCTTCTGGTACGCCAACTGAGCGTTAAGGTGGTAAAACATTTTCCCGTATTTTATAACCCTCACACATTCAAACACATAAATCCACAAAAAAAAATCGTAAATTATTCATTCGGCCATCAACACAATAACAATAATAATAATTATAAAAAAAAAAAAAATAAACAAAAACCAATTTTTCCGATACAAAAAACATGATAATATTTTGTTTTTAATTTTTAGGATATTCTAAAAATTAAAAGCTCTTGTATAAATAAAAATCTCATGACAGCTAATTAGTAATAATTTAATTTAAATCTTTTCATGTTGAAAAAAAAAAATCTAATAAATCAGTATTGATTGGATTATTAAAAATTTATAAAATCTACTTGTTTGTTTTAATTTTTTTTTCCAAATAAACAAAAACAATAATCAGCTTTATGAATACTTATGAAATTAAATATATAATATGTACTTTCGAAAGTTAAGTATCTGTGTATATAGTTGAGCTGATGAATTACAGAATAATAGTTGAGTAGTAGTTGAGGAAAATACTGAAGAGGGATGAAATAAGGAGGCTGATGAGGGGTAGTACAGGTAGATCGTTAACTGCGTTATACTACTACCATCAGGAGCATCTAATTAATCCGCTTTTAGAATACTCAGTGTAAAGACCTACATGAGTAGAAAGAGAGAGAGAAAGATCAAGAGAGAAAGGTACTATTAAAAAAATCGCCTCAAGGCAATTTGGAAAATTATCAAGTTGTTCAAGTGCAGAGGCGTCCGTGCAAACATAGCCAACTACTATTTTATCTTTCTCTAATAAAGTTTGTTGTTGTAATTTTTTTTTTTCTTCGTTTGTTTATTTATTTATTTTTTATATCTTTCAGGGTTGATGGTCTTTACCTGCAGTTGGATATCGATCCTCTCCTTCAGATGCTGCGTCCAATTAATATTTTTTTTATTGTAATTATTATTTTTAAAAAATTTAATTATTAGTATTTATAAAGAGTTGTTGAAAATTATTATAGAAAACATAAAAAAGCATTAATTAAAAATTGAAAAAATGGATAGAAAAAAAAACACACACACACACAAATTTTAAAATAAATTGTGGGAAAAGGGTTTCGAAAAAAAACAGGTAAGGAATAAATTAATATTAGAAAAGAATTAATTAACAAAATAAATATTTAAATTTGGTTTTAGATGGATTTTAGAAAATTGAAAAAGAAAAAAAACAACTCGGCAATCCTAGATGGTTTATATTTACTAACTGGACTCACGTTTCAGCTGTACGAAGGTAAGCTGATCAATGGCACGTCTAACTGGTTTATCATCAAGTGTTAAATCAAGAAGTGGTAAACGTGCCATTTCTTGTACTCCTTCAGCAGCACCCCATGAACCAGCAGCAGTTGCTGCTCTGACTGATAACATACCACCAATTTGTAAAAAGGCAGAACTATCATTTTCTTTTAATGCTTCAATACAAAATGTTAATAATGCTGTTGTTGATTGTAAATGGCTTGCACAACGTTGTACTTGATCTCGTAGGGATCTAACTCTTGCATCTCGTGTTTGTCGTGCAGCTTCAATTAAACGTGATTTACGTGATTGAAGCATATTTAATAAACAAGCAACACGTTCTTCAACTTCTTCTTCAAGTGATCCACATTCTTCCTGTAAATAATAAATTTAAATATTATTAGTTTTATTTATTTGAAGCTATTTAAAGTATTTTATAATGATATTTTAATGTTGCTAAATTTTGTACTTTTTGCCAAAAGTCTGATCGTTGTTAAAAAAATATTTCTAAGCGTAAATTTCATGGAATTTTTCTTCTAGTATTTAGACAATACCTAAATATTATTGTCCTAAAAGTTTTATAATTTAACTTCAACTATTTTTATTTTTTTTTTCATTTTTCAATGTTTCGAAATGAAAAGAGGAAATTCTATAATTTCGACAATTTTTTCTATTTAAAAAAAAAATATTTCTAAGCAAAAATTTAATGAAATTTTTTCTCTAGTATTTAGACAACACCTTAATCTAATTATTCTAAAAATTTTAAAATTTAATTTCAACAATATTTATTTATAATTTAAATTAAATATATTATTATAAAATTAAAAATATATATTTTTTTAAAAATTTAATTAAATTATTATAATATTTCATATTATTCCAAGTTATTAAATAAATTCTACAATAAATATTTATCTCTCAAGTTATGAGAGTAAATATTTTTAAATTATTATAGTACATTTTATTTTTCCAGGTGGCTGATGATGAATGGAATTTTTATATTTATTTAAAAAACTCAAGAACAAAAAACATTTCATTTCCTCAAGGTATTTATTATATTTATGGTATTTTAAATATTATTGTTATTGTCATTTTTTTTTAGATTATAATTGTCATATTATTTAGCTTGCTTTTGTTAATTTATATATAAAATTGAATTATGTATGGACTTGGGGGATTTGTATTATGACAAAAGAACAATTCATGTTGACATTGTTTATCGAAGAATACTTTGACAAAGTATACCATTATTGTGGTTACCTAATTTAATTTACATTTTCCCTCATGATTTTGCAGTAGCTCAGTCTCAACTCAGAATGGCATATTCACTTACTTTAATCAAATTTTTATTCTTCACAAATGTACTTCTTCAAAAAAAAACAATAAATAAAAATACTTTTTTATCATTTTTTATATTTAATTTATTTTTTCTACTATTTGATATTTTTTCATCTAAAAATTTAGTTGTAATTTTGTATTTTTATTTATCTTTATTCTCTTCTCTTTTTTTTATTTCTATCATTTCTATTTTCCAATATATTTTTTTCTAAAACTTCATAGCAAATCTTCTTTTCTCTCTATTATAAAAAGAACAATTGTCATCGATAATTATGAGAGAAATAGATAGAATATATGTGTAAGTATTTTATCTTTTTTGCAAAAAAAATAAAAAGAGGTATCAGGAATTTGAGGCAAATAGTACCTGGCGCAGACCAAGTGAGTTTTTTCACGTGGTCTACGCTAAATTATATTTGCCCCAAACACCAGAATACACTACAACGTCACAGAAGTGGTTTTTACAGTTATAGTCTGTCATCATGGAAATCTACAGGTTTTGAACTCGGTACCGCAAGCACTGTAGGCAGGGCTCTTGCCGACTCAACCATCACTTCACTCGATGAATATTAAAAAATTATTGCACTTAACTATTATCGATTTGAAAAAAAATTTAACTTAAATTTTAATTATTCATTGCATTTATACTCTTGTAATACAAATTTTACAGTTTATTTATTTTTTTTTTTTGGCTTTTTTCAGTAATTTTAGACGGAATTTTTATTAGTACTTAGTTTGACTTTTTAGTTGAAATTTTGTATTTTTATTTATCTTTATTCTCTTCTATTTTTTTTATTTCTATCATTTCTATTTTTTAATATATTTTTTTCTAAAACTTCATAGCAGTCGAAATAATTATAATAAAACGCCTTGGGTATTTTTTTTTTATTTTCAATTTTCCGTATTTTTCTATTTTTTATTTATTTCTAAAAATGCTTGAGGCACATTGAGCACTTTCTTCATGTTCATCCACGCGATTTGGTGTAATTTTTTTTTTATTTATTTTTTAGTATTTCAATTTAACTCTTTTCATACATATACTGGTTGAAAAAAAATAAAAATGTCACGATTCTGGTTGTGCGATTCATTCATATTTTCATGTGGAGACATTTCATAAAGTATTATGTATTTTTTTTATTTTTCATAACACATATACTGTTATATGCTGTATATTTATACTCACATGCACTTTATCCGTCATCCCTTTGAGTCGTTGGATGAATTCTGTCGTTGAGCGGGCTCGTTCTGACAACTGCTGCAAATTTTGCGACAATTCCGTCTGAAACAAAAGATAAATATTGATCGTACAGTACATCATATATTTTCCATATACACATGATGCAAAAATATATTTAAAAAATAGAAAAACACAGCCAATTAGTAAACACATTTAAAAATTTTTTTATTTCATTGCATTGTTTTTTTTTTTAAACAATATTATTTGTTTTTTCATTTTTTAATATTGATATAAAATAAAACAATAAATTTCATGAAGAAACTGTATGTAAAAATATAAATTTTTGTTAAAAAAAAATGTGTAAATAAAATAGAAAAACACAATAAAATTTTAAAATTTTACACGTTTTGACAATATATTTCTTCTCGACATATTTTGCGATCAAAAAAGCTTGACAATATTTTCAGCTTGAAATTTGTATTCAAAATGGTTTATATTCATGCATCATATACACAAGCATATACTTGCTTGAATTTTAAAATATATATTCAAATAGATACTTGCATCATTTACAAATCAATACTGAATATCAAAAAAAAAATAAATATATAAAATACATTGCTACTGATTAAATTTGAATTTTCAATTTGATATAAAGTGTTACATAAATTTTCATGATTCGCTGAAATACATTTTAAATTTTTAATTTGTAATCATGTTATTGGATATTTTTAAATTAAATAAATTTTTTTTTTAAATAGTTTTTCAATTTATTATGAGGGAAATATTTATTTCAACTTTCAAAGGATTGATCTCTTGATGAGTGAATTTAGAAATTTAAAACAAGTAAAGTTGTTTAAGAATTTTAGAATTAAATTTAAAATTATGTACAGCAATTATTATTGTTCCAAGAAGTATTATTTTTGGCAAGGATAATTTTATAAAAGCTTGCAGAGCTTTATTAATTTTATTTTATGAAAAAAACATGTTGGAAATTTTTATAAATTTAACAGAAAGAAAAATAGACAAGTAAATTCACAAATAATCACCCTAAAATAATTTTTTCACTTAGAAAAAAAAGCTTTTTATTTTTTAGCACTTGTGCTTTTTTATTTAAACCAAAAAAATTGTTAATTTGAATTTGTCCAAGTTTGTTATTCACCAACACGTTAATTTTAAAACCCAATTTAATTTTCAATTGTTCTCTATCTTTTGATCAAGTATTTTTCATTATACCCAGGGTCAAAAAAAAATTCAAATTTACTAAAAACTTGTTCGTTAAAATTATACAAAAAAAAAATAAAAATAAAAGCTCTATGTAATTTTGAAAAAAAGGTAATTCATGTTCCGATAAAACAAAATCAAATAAAATAAGAAATTTTAAAAAAAGAGTAATTTGATCAGTGAATTTTATCGTTTTATTGCCACTAGAAATATGAGACTATAGAATGACAAAGAACCTGGTTTTACCCCGTTGCAAAAAAAAAAAAAAAAAAAAGTTCCTTGTACAATTTTAAATCGCCATCCCCATCACACACACAAGTGGACTCCCTTATTTTATTTCATTTTTATTTCTTTCCTTTTACTTTTCCACTACAAGTTTTTTTTATTTATTTTTTTTTTTTCTCCCCTAACTTTGATTCTTGAATCTCGACCAAATCTTATTTGCTCGACAAAAGTGATTTTACTTTATTTTTCTTTTATTTATTTATTTTTTTTTATATATACACTAGTAGTTTTTTTTTTTTTTTCCTTTTTTTTGCTATATATACCTTTATTATTCAACCGAGCGTTTCTTTTCCTTTCTGCAAGCACAACACACTTGGCTCTCTCTCTTTTCCTCTCTCTCCTTTTCTCTATTATTTTTTATCAACTCTTAGTCTTTCTCTATCTTTATCGTTTATATTTTGTACCTTCAATATAATTCCCTGTCGTGGTAAATGTGGTCAAAAGTGCCACTAAACCGCAAACACTCTACAACCCCCGATATTTTTTAATTTTTTTTCTGTTGGTTTTGCTGCTGTCACAAGAAAAGTTTCACGCTTTAACACTGACCAAGACACAATTAATTTTTTAATTTATTATTAATACATAAAAAACTATAATCTACATATATTTTTTATTATATAAAAAAATTTTTAAAACAAAAAAAAAGCAATTAAAATTATAAAAAAAAAATAATTTCATAATATAAAAAAATTATAAAATTATTTTCAATAAATTATTAAAGTTGCTAAATATTTGAGTTTTAAATTGAATTATAAAATATATATAAAAATTTATTTATTTATTATAGCCTTTAGTTATTAAAAAAAAAAAAAATTTAATAAAAAAAAATAGCCATTATATATAAAAACACAAAAATTTCATAAGCAAGAAAATTGAGATTAACGATCATACGCTAAAATGTGAATTGAATTTTAAAATAACATTTGGTTTAATCATAAAATGATTTAAAGTAGCAATTTGTATTTTACCTATTTTTGCAAAGCCATATAATTTTTATTATATGCTCCATAAAGTATAACATTTGGCATTCTATGTGACATTGTTGATAATAATTTTCATCATAAAACGTTAATGTATTTTATACATACACAATTATTATCATCAGTATAAATACTATATTATTAACAATTTAAATTTTCTAAATTTACCTGAAATTTTACTTAATTTGTATATATTTATATGTAGATGATGATGATGATATAGTTATACCAGACTGAAACCCTCGACATAACGGAAATTCGTGTCTCAATTCATGCCCGAGGGTAATTAAGTTACACATTTAAACCATCCACTAGCATCACTGTATATGTATACACAATGCCATGAATAATTTCTCTATCGTTCTTTAGACTCTTATACAACATCACCACCTTACCCCCCTTGTCCCCCCAATTTTCTATATTCACCCTCAACCTGGATTTCAATTAATTTTCACACCATCAGTGACCCCAGAATCCAATTCAAATGAACACTATTTTCATCTCTCCATACACACAATTTTATATTTTTTTTTAATTGTAATTTTTAATTAGAAAATGTTTTTTTTTTTTACATCCAAAAAATACTACATGTAATTAAGCTTTTTTTTTTTATATAATAAAATTGATTGAACGAAAATATATTAATTGTAATTTTAAAATAAAATTATTTTTATATTCAAATATCTTTTTTTTATATAAAATTTATTATTTTTATTTTTTTTTATTATTCAGTTGTAAATAAAACATGGTAATCCATCACTTTCAATATTAAATATTCAACCCTTAATATTCACAATCATACATCTATTTAAAAAAAAAAAAAAAATTTTAAAAAATATATTTAAAATACATATATCAACATGAAAATATTATAATTAATTTATTTTGTAAATTAAATATTTTAATAATAATAATTGTAAGTAAATTTTTAATTTTTAATAATAAAAAATCAATAGACCATTTCCTTAAATAATTCTCACAATTTTTTGTCTAAATAAATGAACAAAACTCAGTTAATATAAAATAAAAATTAAATAACAATGATATATTTTAAAATAATTTAGTCAATAAAACATGAAGCTAAAACTTGACAACGACTCAAAAATAAAAATATAAAATTTATATAAACATTTATAAACAATATAAAAACATGAATAAATAAATCTTACATTCGTGCTATAGAATAATTGTTCATCGTCTGACAATTGCCACATAAAATATAATTCTCATATATATATATCAGTTGATGTAAGACCTCGAGGGTTGTGTTATCGTCACAAGCCAGCCCACGTTATTTCATCCCCTTCCACCACATCACTACCTCAATATTTCAACCCCCTCATTCTCGACCATATCCACCAGGGAGTAGAAAAGCTTTGTCACCTCTCTCTTATGATTTTCGTTAAATTTCTTCTTTTTTTTTTTCTTTACTATTTTTATCTCACTCCCATATACTTTTTATATATTTATTTTTACTTTGACCCCCATCTCCTACTCTTTTTTTTTTTATTATTTATTTTTTTTTAAATATATTTTTTCTGTGTATAAAGCTAAAAACACCCCGAGGCAGAGTACTGATACATGAGCATCATTTCTGTAAATTCCCCTTGGCACATTTGTTTCATCTCTCTCTCTCGTGCTTTTCGTCGATGGGCACATATGCTTAAGCTTGGTAAATTTTATCCAGTGCACTCAGCATCAAAAGCAACCAACCCACACACAAATATATAATACATTTTATCTTTCATGGAGTACAGCAACCAAATTTATTATATATGCCAAGTTGAGTATGTATGCATGGTGGTTGACCCGATCACTCTTTCAATTGGCTCTTAATTATATTTTTTACATATTGTTTATTGTTTATTTTTTTTTAATGATCATTTCATGGAAATTTTTTAATTAAAAGCAATAAAAATATATTTTTATTTTATTGTATGGAAAATTGATTGATTGAAATTAATTTTAAATCTTTTTTTTCCTATTATAAAAAGAAAAGTTGTTATGGGAAATTATAAGAGAATGATAGATAAAATTTGTGTAGGTGTGTTACATTATTTTTTTTTTCAAAAAAAATAAAAATATGTATCACGAATTTGAGGCAAATAGTTCCTAGCGCAGACCAAGTGCGTTATTCACTAGGTCTATGCTAGAATATATTTGCCCCAAACACAAGAAAATACTTCTGTATGGCTCACTCTATCCAACCCTAAAGCTTATCGAATGAGATTCTTTTTATTCTCTAAATAATGGTACGGTTTTGAACTCGAGACCACAGGCACCGAAGGCAGGGCTCTTGCCGACTTAACCATCAGCTCGCTCGATGAACTACGAAAAATAATTGAACCTAATGATTATCGATTTGAAAAAAAATTCAACTAACATTTTAATTAATTATTATGCTATTGCATTTATACTCTTGTAATATAAATTTTATAGTTTATTTTTTTTTTTCTTTTTTGAATAATTTTAAACGGAATTTTTATTAGTATTCAGTTTGACTTTTTTTTGGGTTCGAATTTCAAACTTTATCATCATTTTATTTAATTAAAATTGATATAGAATCTTTTTTAAAAATATTTTTAATTAAAAATATTTCATTTGATGTTTTTTTTCTTTTTTTATTAACATGATATATTTAATTTAATATTTAGAATTAGTATTCTACTTTTTTTTTTTTTTACTAATAGATATGAATCGTCGTTTAAAAATATATAAATTTTTTTTTGCTATAATATTTTTTTCGTAATTTGATTGAACCCAATTTAAAAATTAGAAAAAAAATAAAATTATAATTAAAATTTATTCTTTATTTAGGCTGATGTTATTTATTATATTTAATATTCATAGCTTTTTTTTACTATTAATAAATTTTAAATATCTAATAAATGTTCAAAGAAGTAAATAAATTATTTGTCAAAAAATTTTACCTTTAAAAAAAAAGAAGAAAAAAAATAAAAAAAACCAGGAAAATGGCACTCACGTTTCTTTACCAAGCGACTATATATATTTTTGCAGTTTTTTTATTTTTTATGAACATGTATGTGGTAACATATAGCCAGACTATAAAGCAAAAAGATATCGTGTTACGTTTCATGGTTTTTATGGCACGCACAGAGTCTTATGCTCTTTAAATAAAATGAAAATATACAAAGAGTACGGTATATCAGATTGTTAAGTAAATGCAGAGATTGCAAATAAACTTGTGTTATTGAATATACATACCAAGTAAGCGGTACTTATACCACTGCAGTTTATACATCAATATATTTTTTTATATATATGTGCAGTAATGCATGCTAAATATTTTTCTTGCATCTTTAAATATATATACAATAATTTTATTAACATCTCTAAAAACATTGATTCACATTAAAAAGACGAAAAAAAAAACCGAGTTTCAATAAAAACCACTTTGAAACTTGATTAATTTATTAATTAATCATTCCTGGTATCATTATTATTATTATTTATAAATATTTATGTAATTTTACTACAAAAAATTATATTGACTGAAAAAAACATTTAAAAGAAGAAAAAAACATTTTTAAAGATGTTTTTTTACCTTGAAAAAAAATTATTATTATTATTAATTTACAGTATTGTTATTAATTATTAATATTTATGTTTTTTCATATTTTATTAATAAATTTTTAGTAACAAAATAATTTACAGCACGATAAACAAATTAATTGCCAAAAAAAATTTTTTTTTCATAAACACGTTTCAAAAAAAAATTCTAGAATGGCATTTATGATTATCTGTATCTTTGATAAGGATATTTATTTGTTTACTTATTTATTTATTTATGAAAAAAAAAAAATAATTTAATTTTTTTCAGTTTAGTCATGGGCTCAACATCAGGTCCATTCGTCGAGGCATGTATCGTAGTTTTTCCCCTACGTTTAGGAATATTTTTAAGCCCCCCTTGTAATTTCATCGTCCCCCTTTATTACACCCACAATGGTCCACGTGGCAATTTATACAAGGGAATGACAAGAGATCCCCATTGATAAAATATATATTTTTATTATTATTTTTCTTTTCCCTTTTACAACAAAAACACCTCTGAATAATTTCAAACGTGTGTGTGCACGTATTTAGTGTCATTTACATTTTTATTAAATTATTTATTCAATGAAAAATATTAATCCTATTATTACATTTTAAATTATAAATAATAATAACAAGCATTATGTTAATTCCTCATTTTTAAATAATATTATTTGATATTTAAATTGTCAAAATATATAAAATACTTTTTTTTTCTTTTTTCATTTTACTTTTACGTGATATCGGTATAATGATCGAATTCAACGAGAGTACATTGACTAGATGAAAAAATATATATTTATATTTTTATTATACATCACGTGTTGAACAAGAAAAATAAAAAAAATTGAATGAAAAAATGTATACGTCAAATATATACGAAATACTTGTTTTTATATAAATAAAAATATATATTTTTTTTTTCAATTTTGTCACAGCAATATATATTTTTTTTCTATACAGATATTATTATTTTTTATCTATTTTTTTTTTGTTTGACGATCGATTGGAGATGATATAAAATATACGGATTCTTTGACACCCGGAATAAACAAACGCATGTGAAGAAATAATAACAATTTTTATGAAAAAAAAAAAATCATCAATCAGTGAAATGAATTTTAAAAGATCAAAATTCTTATGAATTTTTGATAAATATTTTTGATTGATTAATTCACCATTTTAATATCAAAAAAAGCTTCAATTCATAAAGCTTTTTATTTTTTTTTTATTTCAAAAAACTGTTGAACCTTTGACTACTGTGTTTATAAATTTATTTCACTTATATTTTTACTGTAAAAATTTGACATTGTAAAATGGAAATTTTAATAGACAATATTATTATTACTATTGATATTATTATGATTATTATAATAAAAGAAGGAAAAAAAAGGAAAAAAAAAATAGCATGTTGTGAAGAGATGGAGGATAATATATTATTGTACAAACGAACGATAGAAATCGTATCGTGTGTGCCTCAAGGGAATTTCTCGACCGGTTCAAACTATAGTTCATGGCAAACATCGACGCCATAATTTTCATATTCATATATATACATACATATGCACATAAATCCAGTCATCGATATAGTGCCAGAGAATATCCTCGAAAGATATTCTCCATTCAGCTTAACCATCAGACAAGAAATTTTTTTATTTCTTTGTCTATTTTTGTATCCAAAAAAAAAAGCTCATTTTGGCAAAACAATAAAACAAAGTCGAAAGATCAAGAAAAACAATAAAATATATAATTTTTTTTTTTTCAACAATAAGAAGCTATTATTTTGTGAAATAAAATATTAAAAAAAAAAAAAAAAATTTATGAACAATGCCAAATGATATCGATTTTATGGAGTAGACAATTATAGAGACTTCATATATAGAGATGGCAGGAATCTGACAACGACATGGTAGATTGTCTTTTGAAGAAAAATATATATGAAAAATAAAAATAATAGTAATAATAATTCTCGGAGGGATTATAAATAAAATTGATAGTCTTTTTGATAAAAAAAATTAAAGAAAATATAATAAATTTTTTGAATAATTTTTACAATAGTTAAATTTATAAATAAATTATTTTTTATTTATTTATAAATACAAGAGTAAGTCAAAGTCAAAAAAAAAATCAAATTTTATAATAAAAAAAAAAATTTTATATATTTATATTTTTTTTATTATAAAAAGAACAGTTGTCATCGATGATTATGAAAGAGAAATAAATAGAAGTGTTGAAAAATATATGTAAGTGTTTTACATTTATTTTTCAAAAAAAATAAACACAGGTATTGGGAATTTGAGGCAAATAGTACCTGGCGCAGACCAAGTGCGTTGTTCACGTGGTCTATGCTAGATTATATTTGCTCCCAAACGTGAAAAAACGATACAGTATATTAGAGCTGACAACAAGATTCCTACCGAAGAACACTTGAAGTTGGCCACCATGAAACGAAAAAGTAAAAATGACGGTTTTGAACTCGAGACCACAAGCACTGCAGGCAGAGCTCTTTCCGACTTAACCATCAAGCTCACTCGATGAACGATAAAAAATAATTATACTTGACTATTATTGATTTGAAAAAAAAATTCAACTTCAATTTTAATTATTCATTTTGTCATTGAATTCATACTCTTGTAGAATAAATTTTACAGTTTATTTTTTTTTTTTGCTATTTTCAGTGATTTTAGAGGGAATTTTTATTAGTATTCAGTTTGACTTTTTTATTTTAGGTTCGAATTGCAAACTTTATCATCATTTTATTTAATTAAAATTTATATAAAATATTTTTTTTTAATATTTTCAATTAAAAATATTTCATTTGATTTTTTTTTTTTTTTATTAATATGATATATTTCATTTAGTATTTAGAATTAGTATTCTATTTTTTTTTTTTTTTTTACTAATAGATATATATCGTTTAAAAATATATAAAAATTTTTTTTTGATATAATATTTTTATCGTAATTTAATTGAACTTTATTTAAAAATTAGAAAAATTAAAATTGAAATTTTATTTTTTATTTACACTGATGCTATTTTATATTTTAATATTCATAGCTTTTTTTTACTATTGATAAATTTCAAATATCTAATTAATGTTCAAAGAAGTTGTTCAAGAAGAAAAAAAATGATTTATAAATTTAAAAAATTAAATTAAAAAAAAAAAAAGTCGAAAAATCATAATAAAGTTTTTTTTTTTTAATTTTGTTTATTCAAATAATTTGTATACTAAAAAAAAAAAATGAATTTTAATAAATCTATAATTGATGATAATTAATAATAATTAAACAAAAAAAATCAATCCTCAATTATTATTAACTAAAAATTATCATCAACATTAAAAATTGTAAATTATTTTTTTTTCAATTTAAAAAATTTAAAAGTATGTATCAAATTTACCCTCGTAAATAAAAAAAAAACATTATTTAAATTAAAAAAAAAGGACTGATCATGTATTTTCGTCATGTCGTAATTTTATTTACCATAAAAAAACGATATATAAATTCTGCAATGTATTTTTTGGTCGACGAGAACTGTTGGTAAAAGATAGAGTACATATGTCATTTGTGCATTTATATATTTACACCATATAAATATATGTACATACCTGTGTACAATACTAGAGTTCATTTACAAAAAAAGGGAGAAAAAAAAAAAAAAATTATATAGCTTTTATCATGCAAAAGGTCGTCGTCGTCGTCGTCGTCGTCATCGTTGTCGTGGTGCTTTTGTGTGTGCTAAAAGGGTGCATCATAATATACCCTCTTGGTTGAGGAGTCCCTCAGTGTGTAGTGAGAGATAGACATGAGGTCGAGTGTCGTATTTTCATCTATACATACATACATACATATAAAATACACACAACATTGTAACAAGGATAAAATATAATGAGAAAAATAAAAAGATAAATTTACAAAAAAGATAAAAAATCAGTCTACAGTATTTCTATATATATATTTTTTTTTTTGTCTTTGCTGGTGCTTTTGTGAACCTCGGGTGTATTATATATATAAAAGGACAAAAAAAAAAAATTCCAAAAGTAGAAGGAGGTGAAATTAATCGTTCTCAGAAAAACGAGCCACTCTATATCTCTATCCAACCCTCGACTTTATACCTCTAATACAAACTCTTTTACTTTTTATATTGTCAAATTGAGAGGGTAAAAAAAATTTACTTAGTATATGAAATATACGTGTGACAAAAATATATATAATATTCTTTTTTTAAATATTTTTTTTTCATCTTTTAAATGTGACATGAAAAGACAGCAACGTTAATGAAATTTGCGTAGGTTTATTATTATCATCATCACACAAGACTCAATGCAGTTATTTTTAATATTTTTTACAGTGAAATGTTAAATTAACGTGACAGCAGTAGTTGTGACTGACAGTAGATATGACCTTTCTAGTCAGACTTAAATATAAATAATATCATACAAAGCTAAATATATTTTCCTTTTCGATAAAAAAAATTTTTTTTCAATTCTAAATACCTGTTAGAGTTTTTTTTTTTTCGATTTATTAATTATTTATTTCTCGTCTTTAGTTTTGAATTTTTTATATTTTTTTTTAACTGTAAAATTGCCTGGAGGTTTTTATTTTTTGTTTTTTATTATTTCATGTTCTTCAGGATTCTATTTTTTTGTTCTCACGTCACTCAGATACTCTGATCCGATGCTCTTCACATTCAGCCTTTTTTTTTTTTCTTATTTTTTCTTTTAAACTTTTGTATTTATTATTATTGTTATTATTTATTCTTCTATTTATTCAACAGTCTTTTTTTTTAAACTCTAGCTTTACTTTCCTTGTATATATTTTTTTATTTTTTAAATTTTTTTATTTTAACGTGCCAAGAATAATTTCACTATCATTGTCAGTCTACTGACTGCAACACTGTACAATTTTTATTTCACCAGATATTTCTGTCAGACTGAAATTCATAAGCTACTCTTCTCCAGTTTCCTCGCAAATGGGTATATATTTTTTAGTCTAATAATTTTTTTTTTTTTTTATTTTATTCATCATTATTCCTTTATTTTTTTACATAAATTTTAAAGCTAAAAAATTGCAAAGTTATATCCATTTTTTTTATCTTCATTTATTGTATTTTATTTGAACTTGAATCATTATAAAAAATTTCAAGACATTTCTTTGATTAAATTAGATCATAAAGTCATAATTACTCAAGTGAAATGAAAAAAAATAATAGCCAAAATCAAGATGAGTATAATAAAAGCAAAAGTCGATAATATTCTTAGTACAATTAATTATAACTGAGAAAAAGAAAATGAAAGAAAAAAAATTATCCAGACTACTTAGAAAGAAAATTTCATACGAATCAAAGTAATAAGTATTAAGTTTTAAAAAATAATTATGATGATAAAAATAATGGCAAATTGAAAGTAATAATAAAAATTGAAATTACAGTTGAATAATTTTTTTTTTCTTCTCATTTTATCAAATAACTTTTTTAAATTTGTTTTAGAGTTGATTATTTATTTTTTATTTTAATTTTACTTTTCTTAAAATAGAATAAGTAATCTTCAAAAGAAATATTTTGTTTTATATATCAAAAGTTGGAGCACTGTCACCGGCTTAGAAAGTGTTATAAATATTTTATGTACCACAAGATATGATTGGCTTGAATGTGAAAAGCCCTCTGCCAACATCCAATCTGATGAATGGCACGCAGGTGCTGAATTTACAAAATCTAATAAAAAATTCATAATGCGATGAAAAATAAAAAATATAAATACAAAATATGAAAAACACCAACATTAATAAATAATATCAAAATTCAGAGCAACAAGTATTAAAAAAATGTAAACCCTAGAGATTTAATAGCAGCGAGCAACAATGAAAATATATAAAAATAGAGTCACTTGATTATATTTTAAATTTTTCTTTTATTATGCAAAGATTTATCTAAAACAAAAGACAATATATAATGATAAATTTTAATGGAATAAGTTATAGAGAATTTGAAATTTCAAAGACACAAAATTTTTTTGGACAGATGAATTTATAGAAGTGTAATGTGACATTATTAAATTAGGAATTGCAAAAGGATATTTTCGGCGTGTGGGACAAATATTTCTGAGCATAGAACCAGGAAAGAGGCTGTCTTTACTCGTTCTTCGCAAGGAGATATTTGTTCCACACTCCTGGTCCGTGATTGCAACTCATCAATATTGATTGGCATTTAAATGAAGCGACAGTAATTTCTAATATTTAATGTTTAATGTTTCCAATTAACTTTTTAGTTTCCAGCGTGTACGGGATTTGAACTCACAACTATGGTGTGGTAGAACGACGCTCTGACTCCCTCAACCACAAGCTTGCTTGTCATTTGAATGAAAAGAATATCTAATTAAATTAATTTACAATTTATCCAAGATACATGATAAAAGTATAAATTTTAAAAAATTGAATAAATAAATTATTAAATGAAATATTTATTTATTTATCATAATTTTTTTGTCATTTGATGATAGTCATTGTGTCATTATGATTATATGTGTTACTATGTTTTATTTTGTAGACTACTATTTGGGGAAATACTTGACAACAAAACTGTTATTGATATTGAAATAAAAAATTAGGTTATTAAAATTATTAAATTCGGAATTGCAAAAGGATATTTTGGCGTCTGGGACAAATATTTCCAAGTATAGAACCAGGAAAGAGGCTATCCTTACTCGTTCTCTACAAGGAGATATTTGTTCCACACGCTTGGTCTTTATGATTAATTAAACACCATATATAAGAAGCTTCACCATACAGCGTTTCTTCGTATTTGTTTCCATTTCGAATTATTATGAATGATGTTTGGACCAATATTGAAAGTGACGACGAAAAGCAAACTTAACATGTCATATGGTTTCGAACCCGAGACTACAGGCACCGTAAAACGGAGCCTTGTCCCACTTAACCACAAGCTTGCTTGGTATTCAAATCAAAAAAACATCTAAATAAATTAATTTACAATTCATCCAAGATATATGATAAAAGTAAATTTGCGAAAAAAATAATTTCTTTGGAAAATTATTTACCAGGATATATTCTTCCGTGATATAATTTTGACAGGGCAATTTATCTTTATTTTGAGCATGTTATTCAGTCGTGATGGAAAAAAATACAAGCTAAATTGAAATAAGAAAAGAAAAAGATATAAAATAAAAAAAAAAAAAAACAAATATATAAAGAAAATTGAGAAAAAGTGTTGCAGCACATTACAAACTCATGAATTGTAAAAGATCAAGAAAGATCACACGAACTCGACCTCATAGATCGAGTCATTCGTATGGCTTTGGTTTTTAACCCAGTAAATTGATTGACGCTCTTGAATGTGTGATGATTGTAGAACAGCAAGTATTGGCCAACATCCAACATGTTGCAACACTCTACACAATAATCATACACAAAAGCTCGAGTCATCAAATGTTTATCTAAAAGACATTGATCAACAAGATCTTCTATAAACACACACTAAAGAAAAAACAAATAAAATAAATTAAAACATCTCCAGCAAATTGTAAATTTTTTATCAAGTCAAAAATAAAATACATCCACTCTCTTCAGACACTTTAGAATTTTAAAATGAATAAATAAATAAATAAAATAAACCAATTATTTTATAGACAACCTTGTACATTATCAAGAGACATTTTAAAATATAAATATACAAAGTTAAAAACATTAAATTCTTGTCTTTAAATTGTGTATTGTTTTGTCTTTGACATGACACAGTATCAAAGAATTTAAGTGACTCGATGAAATCTTTAGAATGCAATTTAATTTTAAATCTTTTTATAGAAAAAATCAAATTAAAAAAATTGATAAAACCAAGCAAAAATAAATATCAAACAACTTGAAGAAAAAAAAATTTTATTTTAAATTAAATTTATAAAATTTTAACATAAAAAAGCTCAATGATTTTTAAATACAAATTAAATTATTTTAATCACTACTTATCATGACTAAAAAAATTTAATAATCTCACTAAATTTAATTTAATTTTAAAAACTAAATTCTGAATAAATAAATCGATCAATAAATTAAATTATCAGAGAAAATAACAAGCATTTATTCAGTTGAAATAATACATACTGATAATTAAATATAATAATTGTTTGAAGTTAATTGTGACAAAATAAATTTGCCACGTGTTTAGTATTATCAATAACATAATCAAGTGCGATATAGTTTGATAGCATCTATCTGTTCATTGAAGCATCCTCAAACGCCCCCTTTTTAGAGGTAAACTAAACCCCTTGTGTTGTCAATATCAAGCGTATGTATTTCTATGCCTGCAGTACATGTATACAATTTAACAAAGAGAACATAAAGAGAGGCAAATTGATAAATACAAAGATAGATCAAGTATATACATATATCCCGACAACAACAACAACAAAAATATTTGAAAAAAAATAATTACAAACATGAAACACATGGTTAAAGAGAAACACAAGAGTATGTGCAAACTGACCATCAAATTTCTCTAAGCTCATTAGTATCATAGTAACGTAAATAACATAGATGTCTATTTAAAAAAAAAAAAACTGAGATATGGATCGAGTAGTCATACAGGGATAATGAGAAAGGGTTTTGGCTCGAAATTTCATTTCAACATAATATATATTCGATATCTATTTTCATGTATTCAAATCTCTAATTACAACTAATGCCTCATTCAACATGGATTAATGATGATGAACATTGATACTCTCTATATTTTCACACAAATCCTCTTTATCTTGCAATAAAACTTTTTAAAAAAAATTACTGGGATATACTTGGAGCTCAGTATATATTCAAAGCTTGAGATAAAAATAAAAAGCATTGAATTATTTATTAAAATAATGATACTTTTTTTTATTTTTTTAATGGACTAATAAATATCGAGGTGAAAAAAAAAATTGTTGAGAAAAATAAAAAAGAATTATGATGATGAGGCTTGTGTGTGTGTGAAAGGTGTTTTTTTTTTTGGAACGATAAGTGGTTCGATAAAAAAAAGAAGGAGGAAAATAGAAGATGACCCTAAAAATATTGGATGGAAAATATAATATATGACTGATAAAATTCGATACTCAATTTTATTCTTTTATTTTTCAATCGATCTTATTCTTGTTGAGTTTTTTTTTTTTTTTACCCTCAGTGTTCGAGGCTGACTTTATTGAGGGGTTTTTATTTTTTTCTACCGCAATTCGCAAAATAAAGGAAGCTTGAGAAATGAGTATGTAAAAGAAAAATGAAATGAAAGAAAAATCATATTGGGAATTTTTTAAATTGGGGAAATAGTATAAATGTCAAATTTTAGATATGTCAGTACTGATGAGAAACAAGACCCTTTTTTTTTGGTGAAGAAATGATAAAGGATCTAATTTTTTTTTCGGGTTTTTTTTGTTGCTTGAAAATTTTGCTGAATGAGACATGCAGATATGGAATAAGAAAAAAAAATTGCCTTCCTTGTTGCCTGCCTTTTGCCCCCTCTTGTATATTCAGCCACTTCACTTGCCAATTTATTTTTATACGAAACGGCCATTAAATACTCTTGAAGACCCTCGTTATGCACACCAACACTCGGTGCAAATTTTACCATTATGCAAAAAATTTTTATAAAAAAATTTCATGGTTTTTTATTTTAACTATATAATTTACCCTCGCTTGTTAAACATAAAACTATCCTTTATGATATTGATAAACACAAAAACCAACAAACACTTTGATCATTGGTGGATTTTTTAAAAAAAATTGTGACCTACAAAGGTAACCTTTGTCTTTTGTAAATATGATATACAAAAAAAAGTGTAAAATTATTTTGTATATTGTCGTATTAAAGGTGAAGAACTATTAAGAATTATTATTAATTTTTTTTATAATAATTAAAGCTGAATTCATTTAATTTTATTTCCTTGATGAGCATAATTTTTAGATTATAATTATCAAAATTATAATTTTTAAAAATATTTAAAAACTGCTAGACAATCAGGTAATTTTTGTATTTTTTTTTCAAGACAATCTTGGCGAATTAAAAATTTAAAAAAAAATACAATCGAGTAATTTTTGTAGCCCGGAGTTTAATTTTTAATAAATGACAATAAAAAAAACAATTATGATATTTTATTTACAATTTATTTTAATAAGTAGTTTAAGTTTTTAAAATTATAAAAATTTTGAAATGAAAAAAAAAAATGTTTCTTGAGCTTTTAAGTGTATTTAAAAATTAATTAAATGCTTTTCAATCTGCGACAATAAAAAATGGAATATAAAAGATAAATTATTAAAATTAATTTATGACAAAAAAAAAATTTACAATAATACATTTGAAGTTTTTAAATAAAGTTAAAATATTACTAAATTTGCATGTTAATTTAAATATCAAAATAGTATTTTTTGGATGGTTTGGTTTTGGTTAATATCGATGATCTCTTTGTAGACCCAACAGACCGAATCAATTTGGATTGAATTTAATTAATCCACGTTGTATATATAGATACAGAATTTAATTAACAAGGTGTATATATAGTAATTATTATTATGAATATTTAAGATTTTCAAATGGCTGGATCTCTGGGTCACCAGTACTGATGATTTTATATTCACTGATTTTATTAACTGAGAAAACTTGGTGAATATTAGATACAGATACTTGCATCACGTTTATTTTGAGTTTAAATATACACTGTTTTAATTTTCGTCTCTATGGATTTTCAAGATTTTACTGTGGGTATATATAAAGTCTGTCTGGAAGTGTTGGTTTTCCATACTTTGTGAATATTAATATTGTTAAGCTATCTGTGGTCTTTTTTATTTTTAAAATGTACAATTTTAATTTCTATCCTCAAGTGGGGAATTTATATATTTAAATAACATTAAAAATTAATGTTTATTATGGTGAAAATATACTTTAAATTATAAGCTAAATATAAATTACATTTACGTTTGGGTGAAATAAGAAAATAATAAGACACGTGAGTTATTTTTCCAGTAAAAAAATAAAATTTAAGAATATGCACTTTAAATATATTTAATACACATTTTATAATTTTTTTTTAATGTTTTTTATATGAAGAATATTTATGAAAATATAAAAAATACAAAATAAATATAAAATTTATTTAAAAAATATTTTTTTTCTAATTTTTATACCCAAAAATAATAAAATTTATTTGAATAAAATTTTTTTACTTGCAGGCAAATAAAAATATAAATCATTTGATATTTTTTTTTTTTTTGAGGCAAATATTTTTTTAAATATTTCCACACTAAAAATTGAATCAACAATTTTGCTTTTTTTTATTTTGGAAACTGGTACTATACTACTGCTGATGGTAAAACTTTCATGACTTTTTTTTTATATATTTTATATTTTTTTAGTTTTATTGCCTCTTCTCACTTTTAGTCTCAACATACTTTCGCCCTTTTTCAAAGTACCAAAAAACTTTTTGAGCTCTAAAACTCATTCTTGAATTTTTTTATTTTTATTTTTACACTTTTTGTCTTTCCAAAAAGATCCAAGAATTCATGTTCCTAATCCTATACCAATTTTATTCAGCATGTACAACTTGAGAGAAATTCATCCAACTTGTACCTTGTAATCTTTTTCTTTTTGTTTTTGATAAAAATAAAAAAACAGCAATAATATTATAAATCAAAAAAGAAATAAAAAATATATAATAGAAATTTCGAAAGTTTTTAAATTATATTTTTTTTTATTTTTATTATAGTTTATAAAAGTTTATTTTTTATTTCAAATAGTTTATGCAAAAAATAAATGAAATAAATTTTATAAAAAAAATTCATTTAATTTCATTAAACGTTACAAAGAGTCAATTTACTTTGTAAATTTCGAGTAATCAAAATTAGAAGCTTTTTTTCATAAAATTACATAAAGAAGTTTCATGAATAAAAGAATAAAAAATAAAAAAAAAAAAAGTCGAGGTCAATTTTAGTTTGTATAAAAAAAAAATGAATGCAAATTGTCTTCATGGCAAAGTTTATCATCTACATTGTCAAACAAAAAACTTTACCAGGCTACTATAATTTTACCTCATTCCAAAATGTGGAAGTGTTAAATTAGTGACAATTTTACGGTTATAAGGATATATCGGAAGGACAGAAAGCCACAAGAGACTAAAAAGAAAAATAAAAAAAATTAAAGTTAACTTGGTCACCAAAAACTTTTAAAATTCCTCATTCTATTTTTAATTTATATTATTATTAATTTTTTTGTGTCAAACAGCAAACATAAGCCACGTATAAATTCATCTCATAAAATATTTTATACATTATTTTTATTAATTTTATTTTTCAATGATAAATGAGACAAGCCGGACAAGTATATTGCTGAATGATGAATGGAAAAACTTTATTGACAGTCTCAATATGAAATAAAAAAAGTACCAAAAATAATAAAAGAAAAAAACATATTAAAATATGAAAATTGAAATGATAAATATTTAAAATAAAAAAAATATATTATTGAGTTTATTTTTAATGTAGAATATTTGATTTTATCGAATTTAATTTATTTGAATATTACAGATATAAGTAGATGATAAAAAATAAATAGAAAATTTAAGGAAAAAAAAAATATGTATATACTGAAAAGAAAAAAAAAATGATTTACGCTTAATGCACTTGCTTGACAGGTTGAATATTTTTCTGAATATTGTATACATCTTCAAAACCAGAAGAAAAAAAAAATTGATCAAGTGGTAAAGTCAATTTCCCCAGATAAAACGTACGAGAACGGAAAATAAGTTAGAAAATGATAAAAAATGAATTATAATTTTGCACTTGTTGAGGAAAAAATATATATAAAAATTTATTTACACTGATAAAAGCTCGATTTTATCATTTAAAAACCGTTATACATGAAGATCTTTTTATTATGAGAAGAAAAAAAAATATATCTGAAGTAGAAAGCCAATCTAATTTGAAGATTATTATCGGATTGAAGATTTGCGATATTTGATTTATTTACGAAAAAGCAATAAATAATAAAAGATGATGAAAAACTAGAAAGAAAAATTGCAATAAATAATGTGATAAAATTGGACTGATTTATTTAAAATTTTATCATAAAAAATTGATGAATCTGATGTCAGGTTTTTTTTATATATTTTAATAAAATTATGCAGACAAATTATTTTTTTTTAAATGTAATCGGTTCATTTGATTTTGACAATAATTCTATAGAAAATAAATATGAGAAATTTAAAATTTGAGTGAACATATCGAATGAAAAACTGCTTGAAATGATTTTTTTTTTTTCAAATTTAAATAGTTGACAGGCTTCTTGGTAAAATCAAAGACAGCTGAAATTTCAAACCCTCTTTTTGGCTATATGTATACCCTGACATGTAACGACATTGATTTCATTAGGTATTGATTTTTCCATAGGGATGTGTTAGCTTCACCAAAGAATATATGAATATATTTCGACTGTGCAAAATCAGACTGTTTCTCTATTCTTCCTCTGAGATTTTTTTTCTTCCGGTAACAAGACATCATGAAGAGAATATTCTGAGTAGAAATTTCCGCGTCAAATTAAAATATCCTTGCAAGTAATTTCCCAACAAATTAAAAACATCCTTGAAATATTCTAAACTTAAATTTCTCTATCGAAATTATCACGAAATAAAATATCCTGGTAAATAATTTACCGAAGAAAAACAAAAACATCATGTAGCTTGTATTTTGTATGAAAAAATATTTAAAATAAAAACTAATAATTATAAAAATAAGCCAAGTACAGTAAAAAATAAACAAAATAATATTATAAAAATAAAAAATGTCATGAAAATTATGATAAATAAATAAATATTCAATTAAATAATTTATTTATTTTTTTTAAATTTAATTTAATTGAAATAAATTAATTTACAATTTATCCAAGATATATGATAAAAGTAAATTTGCAAAAAAAATAAATAAATTATTAAATTGAATATTTATTTATTCAGCATAATTTCCGTGACATTCGATTATAGTCATTATGTTATTACGATTATATTTGTTACTATGTTTGTTTTTATTTTTTAGACTACTATTTGGGGAAATACTTGAGAGAAAAAATGTTATTAATATTCAAATAAAAAATTGAGTTATTGAAATTATTGAATTAGAAATTGCAAAAGGATATTTCGGCGTCTGGGACAAATATTTCCGAGCATAGAACCAGGTAAGAGGCTATCCTTTGCTCGTTCTTTGCAACGAGATATTTGTTCCATATACCTGATCCGTGATTGCAGTTTATCACTAAGAAAAACAGCGTGGTAATTAAAAATTGTTTGTTTTCGCAGAACCGTGATTTCTGTATGTACAGGATTTGAACTCAAGACTACGGACACCGTAAAACACGGCCCTGACTCTCTCAACCACAGCTTGCTTGTCACTTAAACGAAAAAAATATCTAAATAGATTAATTTATAATTTGAAAAAAAAAAAAATTACTAATGACTAAATGTTGATATTATTTTTAATTTAATTTTTTTAATATTTATCTTTCAAATATTGTATTAAATGTTTATTTATTTTATTTACGCGCGCATGTATCCATAATTTCTAAAATGTTTTTTGTTTATTATTGTTATAAAAAATTTCATCAGTGGAGAACCACAAAAAAAGATATTTTACTTTTTCAAAATGTCCTTTATATAATAGATATTTTAGAAATACTGTGCAACAAATATTTATTGTAAAAAAAAATATTGAAAACAAAAAGACCAGCTTCATAATTATTATTAGAATCTTGGATAAATTCTTTGATTAATTTATTTTCTACTTGCTAGTGAATATTTTTTTTTATGATACATATTTTCTACGAGATTTTTTTTTTACGTGAATATCTTTTTGTTATATCTATTTTCATTTTTTTTTTTCATAAAAATATTTTCTTTCTAAATTCATAAAATACAGAGACATATTTAAAGGAGAAAAAAAAAAAACGATAGAATTTTATTTAAAAATTCAGACCATGCCAATCTTGATTTTCCTTTTATAAAGAATTTTCTTCACAATATCATTCGAGAAAATTTTAATAGAAGAAAAAATATATCCAAGAGGTGAAATGATTTATTGGCTTTTCCGAGGCTGTGACCAGTATTTTTTATTTGTCAAACCTCAAAGGAAAATATATATTGAAATATTATTATATAAAATGTCAAAAACGCAAATATTTTTGAATGTAACATGAATATTTTTTTAATTAAAAAAAATCACAACGATATCAATATCCATTTAAATGAATCAAAAAAAGTCAATTCGTCATCTCGACATATTGAAACTGTTAAAGTAATTTTATTTTTATTTTTTCTCATCACTTGTTCAAAGTATAAATTAATTTCAAGCATTTTAATCGATACCCCTCGTAGTTGACGTGGGTAAAACGAGACAATTCAATTATTCTCATCAACTGACGACGTCAACTACAATTAAGCCCGACGATCAACAAAAAAATTTTAAATTAACATCAAATTTTTCATCATCAACCAAAAGAAACATGTACATATAATTTATTTTCTATCTATTAATAAATACCAGGAAGTTTAAAAATAAACATAAAATAAAAAAAACAAAATTAACATCAAAGAAAAATAAAAGTTGAATGGTCGATGGCAAAAATTGGAAGTCATGAGTCAACTCCAGATCACATTATGAAATCTGGCAAAATTTCAAACACTTTTTATTTTTCTACATATGAAAAAAATAAATAAATAAGTAAATAAAATATATGAAAAGAGCAAACAATAAAAAAATGACGTGTATCGTCACAAAAAAACATGAATATATATGAAAGAAATTTCAAAACTTGATGTACATCACTTGTTCTAAATTTAGAAAAAGTATATGACGTTCTTCTTGTTATTCATATTTTTTATCTTGAGATTGTGCATGTGGTGTTTTTTCTAGTCAACATGATGGATAGCTATGAATAATATTTGTCATGTATTTATTATTATTTTTAATTTTATTATTCAACTGAAGACTGGGAGAATATATTTTTGAATCTTGGTTTACTACAACAACTGGAACTTGAAAATAATATAAAAATACATTCATTCATGTTATTATTTTGAGAAATTATATTATCACACGTGTTAATATGTTAATATTTAATTTGTTTGTTGATTTATAAGTGTGTGTGTATGCTGGTACCATTTGGTTTTAGCTGATGCCAAGTGGGTCACAATTCGATGATGCCTTGACAATTTGCATGTGCACAGTGGCTTTGTGTATCGATGTGAATGGTAAACTACAATTGAAATGTGTATACATGTGTTGTATACTTGTTTAACAATGTGACATCATGAGTGATTGTAAAATGTCGAGGGGCGTTAGGTCAACAGGGACATCATCCCACTTTAAGCTCAATCAAAAATTTTTTAGATAATAGAAAGAAAAATAATAATGTTATTTTAAAAATAAAATTGATTGCAAAAAAATTATCAGGTTAAAATGAATATTCAAAATTTCATTGTTCATTTTTAAAAATGAAATTTTTTTTTAAACTGATTGATAGTGACGAACACCAGACACATTTTTAAATATGATTTTTTTATTTTTTCTTTTTTGGAATATGTGTGTGTGGGTGTATATTTGGATCAGGTGTGGCCTGACAGCTTCCACTTATTGTTCAATTTTCAATACACATACGTATACTATTGAAAATAATAATTTTTATTTTTTGTATTTTGTTCACATTCATACAATTTAAATGTATGTTCGCGAGGCACTTTGAACGCATTAAGCTTCAAAATAACAATGTATTCATTCGAACAATTCATTTGTTGTTTTTTTTTTTATTTTCCTTTTCCTTTTTCATTTTTATTTTTGATTGGATAATAAAAATTTTAAGCTGTAAAATGAATGAGTTTAACCTCTTAACCTTTCCAGTCAGTGTTTTTTTTTTTTTTAAATTATAAAATTTAAAGAGATCTATTATTGTCATTTGAAATAATTTGCTAAATTATTATTTCATTATTTTTTTTCTTCTTTTTGAAATTTTAAATATGAAATAATATCTATTTTTGGTATTTAAGATTGTTAAATCAATTTTAATTTAATTTAATTTTTTACTTGATTTATTTTTTTTTTTTTTTGTCATTTAAATAATTTAATAAATTATCATTTTATTTTGTGTTTATAAAAGTATATTTAGAATGATCTATTTTAATAGTTTAAAAAATAATTTGCTGAATTCTAACTTTATTTTATTTTCAAGTATAAAATTGTGTTTAAAAAAAAATAAATTAATTGGCATTTAGTTTTATTTATTTTTTAAATATAGAAATTAAATTCAAACAATTAATTTTTGTAATTTAAAAAATCAAATTAATTAGCATTTACTTTTATTTTTTATTTAAAAATAAAATAATAAATTAAATCATCAATTTTACTAGTTTCAAAAAATATTTACTTAATTTATTTTTATATTTTTCCAAATAATTTCATTCTTCAAAAATCTTTACACTTAATTTATTTATATAGAAAACAAAAAAAAAAAAAGATTTCCCGGTGAAAGTAAAAATCGATTGAGAATATATTTCAACACTTCCGGTGTGTCTTGTCAAGCTTCCCTCATTTTAAACATTCAATTTAATATTTTTTATTTCATTTTTTCCACCATTAAATTTTTCATGATCAGTACGTATTTCTTCTGGGAAAAATAAATACCAAAAAAACCAACAACCACTTGAAATACCTGATAAAATAAAATGATAAATATTTAAAGTTAAAGATGCTCTCGAAAAGAAAAAAAAAAAAAAAAAACTCATGTGTATGTAAAGTGAGTCTTGAAACGAATGAGATACTTGAAGAAGATCTTGATACATAATGTATTTGCATGAAGCTAAAGAAGCAAAAATACCATAATGAAAATTTATATATACACAAAGAAAAGTAGAGAAAAAAAAAAGTAAATAAATAAAGAGAAAGCCAATGAATTTGAGCAAGTGTAATGCTGTAATGACATACGTTGAATTAGGGCATACAGTAAATGAAGAACTTGAAGTTATTATTTTGAAAAATTTTAGTGGTTTATTATATGATGTAGTAGTTGTTGAATGAGGGCAAAAATATATAGTGCTTCGTGTGGTTACAGTGAAAGTCACATGCTTTAAACTTGGTAAAATAATATATCCTGAATATGGTTTTGCTATTTCATACGATTATTCATTTCTCTAATCCCTCCCTGAATTTGTTGGAGCACACACAAAAAGGGTAGGAAGTTCAGCAACCAAACAAAACTTGAGTAATTTACCTACACAATGTATATATTTATATATCAAAATAATTGTTTATTAGATATTTATATAGGAATAGAAATTTTCAATGGACATAATAATGCATAGATTAAGATAATTTTAACATAAAATTTGCTAATGTATATACTGCTTTATCTCAGCATCTCAAATAAAAGCTATTATTATACTGGAATATCACGTTTATGTGACATCAATCGAATTGTATTGTTGAGCTATAATCTTCTTATTCCAAGCTTGAATTAATTATATCATTGTTGGATTATTATATGTTATATGACACAAAATCTATTATTTATCATATTGTTTTAATTATAATGTACCTGCTGACGTTAATATTCAAATTGCGTATTAAAATTTGTTGGATTAAATAATTAACAAAAAATAATCATCTTCAAGGTTAAGAGAATATTAAATGCAAAAATTAATTTTGTTTTTTTATTTTCAATTTAAAATATTAAAATTAAATTGACATTTCTTAATTTTTTTATTCATTTGAAATTTTCAATTATAAATACTCTTATTATTTTATTTTTAAAAATTAAAAATTATTTTTAAAATAATAATAATTGGGACACTGCAAATATTTATTAATTTTAATTCTATAAAATTATTTTTTGTAAATTTTTTTATAAAATTATTAATATTTAAAAATTGAAAGCTTTAAATTGAATTAAAATTTTAAACTTTAGCAATTGAAATGAATTTTACTTTGATTCAATTTTAAAATTTCATTTTAATTTTCAATTTTTGTTAATTTAACATATGAAATTGTTAAAAATTCAATAGTGCCATTGTAACAATAAAAAAATAAATAAAAAAATAAAAAAAATTCAAAAAACATAAAAATAAAATCAAAAAAATATTAAAATAATAAATAATAATAGCTGATTATTTTAATAAAAAAAAAAAATGAAAAATATATTAATAATGTAGTGGAAATGTACATATGTGCAATTGCCAAATGGACAAATTTAAACGAGACGTAAAATTGTAACCGGAATTCAACTGCAAAAGTTTTCTTCAGTTGGTTGCTCACCCTCAATATATTCTTATGCCAACCAACCAAGCCAACAGTAAAAACATTTTCATATTTATTTCTATATTCTCTATTAATACATAATATAACTACAAATATCTATATACATTTTTCCTACTTGAGATTCCCTGTACTCAATATTTCCTCAAGTATAACTCTACACAAAAATACTCGACAAAATATTATTAATTTTAATTAATTTATCATTACATAATTTGCCTACTAATAACCCCTCAAGTATTATCAAAAAAAAGCAGCAGCAAGTAACTATTTAAAACTCAAAATAAAAGTGTTAATTTATAGAAAAATTTAATTATTAAAATAGCAACTTGAATATTAATTTTTCCAACTCAACAAAAACAAAAAAACCCTTTTTAAATTTACATAATATTATTTAAATTTAAACTTGAATTTTACCTCCTTTTTTTTACCCTTATTATTGTTATTATTGTTATTATTTCAAACCCTCAATCCATCTGGTTCATCTCCAATCAACCCTCAACAATGTATGGGTTATTTTGTGTCATCCGGATATCCGTTTTTTCTCAATACTTTCGAGTATTATTCATTTTTTTTTTTTCTGTTTTATAAAAATATATACATATAGTGTAGTCAACAAACGCCCTAGAAACGAGACGTAAAATTGCTACGACAAAAAACAAATTGCGTATAGTAACCACCACCTCCAGCACCACCCTCGTTGGTCGTTTACCCTCGATCGAACGACACTGCTATGCGCAACTTTTTCCTCCACCTACACCCTCTGTTAAATTTTTTTTTTTTTTTATTGTTGTTGTTATTTTTATTTTGACTACAACCACCCTGCGGGTGTATTCACAGATGTTTCAGTGCAACGGATGTGAAAATGGGGATTTATCCTCGCAACATCTTCAGCCATTTTCACAAAGTTTACTCTTACTTTTAGTGTACACACACATACACATATGTTCACGCCCAATTTTAATGTGCGAATTGAGCATCAGCCAAGACCCCTTTCTCTTTCTCATTTTCTACCCCTATTTTTATCCCTAAAAAATAGCCCATTTTAGCATCAACTTAACGCTCTAAATAAGATACTATTGTGTAATGTTTTGTAATTACACCATATAATTCACAAAGTCAATTTAAAAATAAATAAATTTAAAAAAAGTCAATTACATTTATTAAAAATAAATACAAGATATTTTTATTTTGTAATTGAATATTGACAGGTCATTGATAATAATGTGTAAATATTTTTAAATATAAATTTCATTTAAAAAAAAATAAAAATGATGAAAAATTGTTTGTATACTTTGCATGAATTTAAACTGATCCACAAGTCAATCCTGACAGAGATATAAGCCATATAGAAAAGTCAAAGATACAGTAAGTAAGTAAGAGAAATGAGTAAAAAAAAAAAAATAGTATAAAATAAATAAATAAAATAAGAGGGAGAAAGCTAAAGCAAGCAAAAGCAAGAAATTGTGAAATAGGGCCCCACAGAGTCGTAACGAAGGGCGAACTTATATTGACTTTGGCTGGCTGCATTTTCCGCTATCAAATTGGAAATGAAAGAGATTGTAAATGGAAAGGGGTGTAAAATAAAAAGGGGTGGGTTGGGGGGGTAAAAAGAGACCGAGATATCGTGAGATGGTTGTTTAAAGAGAAAAATATATAAAAAAAAAAAAGACAAGGATGAAAATAAAATAAAAAAATCAAATAAAGGGTAGTGGAAAAAAAAAAAAGTAAAATGTATTAAAAAAGAAAAAATAGTCACGACATGTGTCGTGTGTAGTGGCACTATGTAACGGCTTTTTTGTCGTTGTGTATCTTGCCAAAGAGACCTCTTTGAAATTGTATAACTATGTATACACATTTGCACTTGGCATGCCTAACCATAAATATCGCAGATAACGTCGATATAAAAGCCGAGGTTGTGTTCACCATAGGACACAAATATTATCAAACGTACTGTTAAAAAATAAAAAAAATAAAAATAAAAATAATAAAGCTCATGACATGTATATAGAGAGAGACTTGAATTTTTATTTACACAAAATATTCACAGTGTAATTTTCGAAAAAAAATGCCATGAAAATAAATTAAAAATACAAAAAATCAAAATAATAAATAAATATATTTTTTATGTTTAATAATAAATGGTGAATTTTAAATTAAATAAATTGTTAATTTATAATTTTTAATTACGAATAATATATATATTTTTACATTACAAAATAGAAACTAAAAAAAAATTAATTTACAGTTGTTTTAATTAAAAAATACAGTATTAATTTGAATTTTGAACTGAAAATTTATAGAAAAAAAAAATGTTTATATAAAATATAACAAACAAAAGTACATTATATTTAATGAGAAAATATTTTTTGATATATAAATTTCAAATGATGATTAATCATTGATGTATGTAAAAATAAAAAAAAAATAAATAAATGTCTATATATCAATGTAAACACAATGAATATATTCAAGTTTGATATTAAGTCCCGAGGGTGTTTATAAATATGCCTTGTTTTTGTTTGAAAAACGTGTATAATAATAGCAATTTACAAAATATGGGCGTTATTAAAACACACCCCTTTTTTCGAAAATACCATCAACCCTTGACTGGAGCCCCCTCTCAATTAACAAAAATAGAATGTCCATTACAAATTGTGAATATTTCAAATTGCACATATATATTTTGGTTAAAAAAAAAAAAAAGAAATATATATTTTATGCATATAAATACTTGTTATGTTTATGTGCATGCTAAAGTGAATTTATATTTTTAAAAAGAAAAAGGGTTGACTATATCATAATACTTGAAAAAAAATTGTCGAAGGAAGTTGCAACTTTTGTTGGCCGGAAGAGTTAATTATGAACTAGTTGCTTTTTTTTTTATTGTATATACTTTTTAAATAATTATTCTATTTCGCACGTGTCTGCCAGGTGAATTAACTAGCAAAAAAAAAAATGTAAAACTTGGTTAATCGTCCACGTTCCACCAACAATACCACATTCAGTATTTTTATTTATTTTTTTTTTCGTTTTGCAGTTTACATTATTTAATATATTAATTTCTTTTTTTTTTTTTTGTTTTGAAATACAGTTTTTTTAGAGTGCATTTTTATGTTTTGAGCAGTGAGAGAAACTTGAAATTTTATTTACCAACACACAGTGTTTTTTACGAATAGAGAGAAAAAAAAATAGATGAAAAATAAAATTATTTCATGTGTGAGATTATACAGAGACAGTCCAAGAGTGGCAAATGTTGGCAATACATCAAGGTTTATAATTAGTTTTTTGGTGCATACCAAAAGCCAAAAGATGCTTATGGGAGAGACATAAAATTTCAAGAAAAATAATAACAATATTTTTATCATTCACTTGGATATTTTTTTATCTTACAAATCACTATGATTAAATAATTAATTTAAATTTATTAACTAGAAAAAAAATATAAATCACATAAATAATTTTTTCTAAGAAATAAAACTAGGCTAATCCTCTTGTCGAAATAAAAATTCAAGATGAAAAAAGAATTTCACAATTAAAAAGATAAAAATAAAAATTAGTCACAATATTTTTTTGATTCAATTTAATTCCATAGAAATTGATTGAAAAATAAAAATAAATAAAATCAATTTTTTTTTTTTTAACTCAATAACGAACTCGTTAAATTCTAAAAATATTTTTTACAATTTCGTCGCAGTAAAATACACAAAACCCATAATTAAATTGCCAAAAAAAAAAAAAAGATAAATATAAACTATAAATTTGTCATAAAATTCCATGTGTCAGTAATTCGTAAATTTTTATTACAAAAAAAAAAAATTAAATATTGAATTGAAGAGTTTGTAAAAAAAAAAAATATGTAAATGTTTAATCAATATAGATCGATTGTGTCTCGGTTGGTGGTTGCATATGAAAATCCCTACTTTTGGAGAGGGTGAAAACTACCCTTAAATATCCCACTCCTACAAGCTTTACCTGTCACCCTATCAAAATCCAGTTGGAGTCATGCATTCATTGACTATTTGTCTTGCTTTGCATACATCCAACCACGATTTATCAACTATTATCCACTTTTTTTTTTTTTTCTTTGCTCTATACATTTATTCTTCCTATTATTTTTCGTTTTAACTATAAATATTCACAATTTACATGTAAACTTGATGAACGAAAAATAATAATAATAATAAACGAGGAAATTAAGGTTTTTTTTAAAAAAAAAAGAATTTATTTTAAATTTCATTTGAGTTAATTTTAAATTTGTTTAGTTGATTATCATTTTTGGCATTGTTAAGCTCTGTAAAAATTGAGAAAATAAATTTTTTTTAAATCAACAATTGACACGAAATTTCAAAGCCAGTTTTACTTTTTACTTTTTTTAATTTTACTATTTTTACTATTGAATAGTTTTTGATAATTTATATGGAGATAATATTAGTTTCTTTTTTATTTTTTGGTGTTCAACTGAGTTGACAAATTTTCTATATAAAACCACTGTTATTTTCAGTCAGTTAGATAACAGACAACTTGTCCTTTTCATGCACTGTTGAGCATTTATCATTTTGTCGAATGAAATTTTTTAAAAACCGTATATAAAATTCAAGATAAAGATACACACTGGCATTTATATATAAATTCATAATTCATGTAAAATCACTCGAATAAATTCAATCGTTCTCTTGTAAAAAAATATATTTCAATTTAAAAAAACGATTTGTTTTTAGTGAAAATTTTTACTCCAAACATATTCTTTCTTTTTGAATAATTTATATTTGAACACGAGAAAACTTGGTTTTAAAATAAACAAGGTGAACCACATTGTTGATATAGTTATCATCCGAAAATTATTTATAAATAATCATCAAGTAATATTTATCATGTCTACATAAACATGGAGTATAAATTAAATAAATTTTATTGATTTAACAATATTTTCCCCATCGAAAACCTTGACTAATCATTGAAGCTGCAATATTATTTTCCATCCTAACAATAACAAAATTAATGTTTATTAAATAATAATTAACAGTATAATTAAATTTTTATACAATTTATTTATTTTCATGTGAATTATTTTTATTGTCTCTTTTAAAAAATCATTCGACAAATTTATCGTACCATTTCGAAATATGCTTCAATTTAAATATCTGTTTTTCTGCTTCCATTGAAATCATTATATACATTACATTAAAAAAAAATAATAATAATAATATTGCACGATAATTGAAGAGCCAGTTATTCATCAAACCGATAAATTTTCTCTTTAAAATTTTAAATGAATAATTTATTATTATGATGATTTTAAAATGATGAAAAAAAAATTTGTTTAACTAAAATCTTTGAAGCTTTCCGAGTGCATCACAAGGATGGTAATTTATTTTTTTATTTTATTTTTTTGATATTTTATTTAAAGCCATTTCATCACCTAGACGATTTACCTTTATCCGGTAGATTTGCCTCAATTGAACTCGCTGTTAACATTGCCAACAGTACGTTCACCACGTTGATGTCATCGGACCGTCGATTATCCATACCACCACCTTTGACACTCGATTTACTGGCTTTCAAGAATCGATAAGCGATTTGTAATTTGTAAACCCCTGGGTTGCTTGGTTGCTTCATATATTACGTTCAAAACCAACACATAAATTTTGTCTTTGTTTTGTGTACTATATATGATACACTTGCTTTGACATCATCAAAATGACAATTTATATTATCAATCTATCAATGATGATTTATATAGATTTTTAAATAGTTTTAAAAAAATATAATAATAGTCGAGTTTTTAAATTTAAATGGCAGATTTTTTAGTTACAAAAAAAAACATGATAAATAAATTAAAGAAAATTTTTTTTTGCACAAAAAGCATCGGTAGATTTTTTGGAAAATAATCAGGCACATGGAGATAAAGTTCAACTTTATTTTGAAAAAAAATTTCATAATGAAATGAGCTTTATTTAGTGCAAAAAAAAATAATTATTATTTCCCTGTTTTTTTTAAAAAAATGTCTAGCAAATTTTGACTGAATTTTGTGGAAAAAAAATCAGGGTAAATTGAAAAATCAATTGAATTTTATCAAGCTTTAAATCTAGTCCAATTTTTTCCATAAATTTCTATTTTCGAATTTAATTTTGCGATAGAAATTTAACATTTAAATTTGTTCAAATTTACAAAATTAATTTTTAAAATATATTTTGAATATTAGCATTAATTAAAATTATACCTGACTCAAAAGAAAATTATTACAAATAAAATAAAGTAAATGGAACAATTTATTTGTACTTTGTTTATTTAATTAATTTTTTTTTTTTTAAGATGAATGGTTACTCAAAGAAATGGCTTATTTAAGTAACGATATCAGTCTGTTTAAATACTTTTCGTGTCCATCTTTCAAAGCTAAGAAAAAAATAAACAAAAAAAAAAAATATATATAACATCTTTTTCTCTCCCCTTATTCCATTTCCTCTGAAGAAGATTTTAATGATGTGTGCTCAGCAAAAGCCTGTGTTTTATATTTACACATACACAAAAAAAAAAAAAATAAATAAAAAAATAAAATTTTACAGGGTGCTCATAATAAACTTTGAAGCATTAAAAAATATAAAAATATTTTTGTATTTGTTTTATATATATTGTTTTTAACTCTATTTTTAGCTTAAAAGAATTTTTTTTTTTTTTTCTCAATTTAGCAAAAAATCCAAGTCGTATATATTTATAATCCTTGAATTTATTGCTATTATTATTTGTTAAATAAATTTCCTATTTAATATTAATTTTTCAGGTAAATAAGAGGTTAAAAAAAAATAATAAAAAAAAATTTAAATCAAAAGGATGCCAGCCAGACAAACTAATTTTACTAATTTAATTTTGTTACGTCTGGTTGTAATAAAATGAAAAAAAAAAAAAAAATGATAATACAAAAAAACAAATGGGAAATGATAGTAAAATACATCCCTTCTATTTCAGCCCACCCTTAAATTTCAATTGCTAAATTTCCGTCAGTATTATCCGGCTTCTTGAGTTTTGATAATATGATGAAAGTTTGATGTTTTTTTATCACCCTTACTCTACTTTTAAACACTGATCATACAATTGTTTGCACGTGTGTTCAATATGATAGCAACTTGATAATGCCATCATCCAAAAATGTTTAACATTGACGAAAAAAAATCAAGGAATAAAAACCAAGGGATGAAGAGAAAGTAAAAACAAAGGGATGATGAAAAAGAAAAAGAAAAAAAATATATATATCCATTGCAAAAAACAAATGTAATAAGAGGGTTTATGGCAAAAAGAAAAAAACTTGATGATGAGTCTGGCATATCTGTTTACAAAATAAATATTTACAAATGTATATTGTAGTTTTAAAACCTGGCTTTGTGAGATAAGAGAATTTGTAAATTAATTAAATATATTAAACGTGATGTATCACAAATCAAATGATTTGCAAAATTTTTTGAATATTTATTTTATGAATTGTAGTGAATAAAAGAAATTTGAAAAATTATTAATAGTCGTACTTGTTGATAAATAAATACTTTAAATTATTTTTGAAATTATTTATTAAGCCAGATATAATTAATTATAAATGGAAAATTAATTTTGTAATTTTAAAAATGTTAATAGAGCTTAAAAAAAATGAAATTTAATTTCTGGCAATTGAGAGGTAATATAATTGAGTAATCCAACAATTTTAAATTTATTTTGTTTAAAAAAAAAAAATGAGTTTCTGTATAAAAAGCATTTAAACAACCCTTAAAATACCCAGGCATTTTTTTTGTTTTTTTTTAAATGAAAATAATTTAAATTCTCGCTAAAATATTAATAACTGTTCGATAAGAAAAAAATCAATAAACTATGTTGATGTCATTGGCCAATTATATATTTTCCATCAAACAGTTTTAAAATTAATTTGAAATTTTTAAAAATAGACAAAAAAAATTTTAAATAAAAATTCCAATTCGGGAAATTGAAATGCAATTAAATTGAGTAATCAAGCAAATTCATAGAATTATTATATAAGTCTATTTGATGAAACTTTTCTAGAAACACCCTGTCGACTTTTTCATTAAAAAAAATTGACTAGTAAATTATCAAACGAAATTAAAATCAATCAATACCGCCAGTTTGTTTGCTGAATAAAATTTCTACAAATAAAAATTTAAAATATTTCTATTTAAAATATCAGCCAACAAAAATACTCATATTTCTACTTGTATAATTTAAAAAAAAATACGTAAAATTAATGAAACAACATATCAACATATTCATCGAATAATTTCGATTGATAAAATAACTATAAATTAATACAAATGTAAAATAAATTAATTCAACGCACAACATATATTAAAACATATCTAAAATTATCATTGAATAATTAATTTCCATATATTCCAACAAACGTTAATTACCATTGTTATCAGCAAAATACAAAATTTCAAATAAACAACTTCTTTAGTGAATAATAATTATATCCAACAAGTTTAATGACCGAAAAAATCGATAAACAATTACCAAAGTAGACTGATTAATTTTCAGCATAAATGAATAAATTATATTTCTAAAAACTGCTTGCATCAGCAAGAAAATTAATTCTTTTTTCAAATAAGATAATGAATATTTTAAATATTAATTAAAACATTGTGTTTGATATTAATTTTTTTTTTTTTATTTTCATCAAGAAGATCATGTCGAAAGATTTCGCTTCGCGACAGAGTATAACTTGTGCCAAGACGGGTCAAGTGATCTCACCACTCAAGGGCCATTATATATATCATAAAAAAAAAATAAAAATAAAAAAATAAAAGTCAAGTGTAGCCGAGGTCGACATTTTACATCAACCACTTTGCCTGCTTTTGCCTGCTTCTGTCGCATCTCTTGTTGATTCCTCCCCTACAATTTCATCCTCTCTTTTTATTTTTTTTTTCTATCTGAATATCCATACCAAAAATATTGAGTAATTTATATATTTTTTCAATTTTATTTTCTGGTCCATCGAAGCCATTAAAGATTCACCACATATACTCAATCGTTTTGTGTCTGTCCTGTTCATCTGCTGCATATCATGCAATTTATTTTCATTTTATTTTTTTACTGTGAATCTGTGATCAATGCGTATGATGAACATACAAATGTCAAATGAAAAAAAAAAAACCCTGATGGTTCCATTAAATTTTCTATTTTTACTTTTATAATATCTATTGAATCAGAGGTCATATCAAAAGCCCATTTTTACTGATGGACTCAATTTTTTTAACCCATTTGAAATAACTCTTTTTTGTTGTACTTTTTCAGTTGATTTTTTTCTTTTGTTAAATTTTCCATTAATTTTGTTTGTTTTCTTTCTTTATTCACACACACAAACACTATTAAACAGTCACATTTAATACAAACATGATGTATTTTCTCATCAAGAACCCTTGAGTAAGAGTGACAGAGATATATATTTTTAGTCTCTTCCTGTGAAAGTAATTTCCTGCAGGAAATCCATGTGATTATCCCCAAGTGGAATAACATTGTACCATAATGGAATCACCTGATGTAAACATTACGCCAGACTTCATCACCTCAACCACTATCAATCTGATAAATTCTGATATTATTTATTCAAAAAGTTTTTTTTTTTTCGAAAACAATCATATCATTGTTTTTTTCAGCTCAAAAAAAAACAAACCAATTATGAAAAACATTTAAATGTAATTTTGAATTATAAAAAAAATATATAAATTAATTGTATTTTTTTTATTTTGAATTTTCAATGTTTTATATATATTTTTTTTGATAAAAAAATAAAAGAGAAAAGTGGATACCTTTGAGACAGTTGAAAATATAAAACCCCGAAGAGAATTCTTGCTTGAGGCTAAAGGGTGGAGATAAGCGAACTCCAGGGGTTGTTGGAAAAGAAGATGAAGAAGAAGAAGAAGCTTTAGTTGTGTTTCAAGTTGGTTAAAACAGCCAGAAGCATTTTCAGCAATAGTGAAAATCATGCCCCTGGAGAACTAGACACCAATTTTACTTATAAAGTTTATTTTATTATTTTTATTTTTATTTTTAACACTTAACAATACTTTGGGATACTTCAATTAGACAATGTATGTGAGTCATATTGGTATTCATTGAGGGGTTGAAAATTACTTTTGATTATGAAACAACGCCTGAGGAAATTTATATAAAAACATATTGATGTAAGCCAATTATTGTTTGACGAGTTGAGACGAGCAAGTGAATGGTCTTATATGGAAAAATCGATAGTAAACATATACGTACATACACAGACATGAAATACCGGTACAACCGGAAAATTATTTTTTATAAATTCCATTTTTTTACTATCAAAAGCAAACGAGACTTTTGCAGCTGCTGTTGATCTTTATGGCCAAGTATTCAAGGACACAAATAAAAATATATTTTGTATATACATAAAAACGTGGGAAACTTGTTTGAAACTGTTGTGAAATTTTATGTAATATATTACAAAAAAAAAATGTAATCATTAATTTTATTTAAAACGTTGAAAAATTTCATCTCCATTTTCTCATTAACACAGTCTCTTATTTCATTCATTCATTGCTGGATCTACCAACGAATGAAAAAAAAAATAATTTCATTTTTTTTTTTTTCGGTAGAAAGAGTAATTTTACGAGACGTTTTAAATGTTGGATAATCCTTTGTTGAAAACCAGTGTGATTTTTTGTCCTCAGGCGGTGGAAAATGAGTTGGATGACGATGAAAAAATGAAAAAAAAAAATATTTAAAAACATAATATAGCCCAAAAGAAAAGGGAGAGAGAAAAAAAAATGAGTAAAAGAAGAATGTAATGAAAGAAAAAACTCTTTGGTTTTTTTACCACAGAACGACGCCATCATCAGTACGTCTATATAATTCTCGATTATGTGAAAGGGTCGAGACGAACACTGAAAAAGAGGTGGTTCAAGTGGTAAGACCCGTTGACGAACCAAGGGTTGTAGACTTCAAGTGCATATACATCCGTGGGAATTTCATATATATATATCTGCAGTATGTTTATATAAATATGCAATATATAAATATTGCCGGGAGAAGCCACGATAAAGGACTCGTTGTTGTATTATACACGACGAAGATGAGAAGCAAGATGAGGATATAATAAGGACACTTGTCGTCGGCTTGCTTGAATAATTTTAAACTCAAAATTTTGATAAAAAATATTATATAATATAGAGTGTAATAATAATTGTATAAAAAATATTTAATAATAAAAAAATTAAAAAACGTAGGAGAAAATTTTATGGAGAAAAATAACGAATTAAAATTTAAAAAACAAATTGAATATTGTAAAAAATATTCATTATGAAAATATTGATGAAAAAAAATTTAATAACAAAAAAATTATAAAACGTAGGAGAAAATTTTATGGAGAAAAATAAATGAATTGAAATTTAAAAAATAAGGTAAATATTGTAAATATAATCATCATGAAAATATTGATGAAAAAAAATATAATCGTCAATGAAAATAATATATTGAATTGATGAATTTAAAAATTTATGCTCCATTAAATATTTCGTATATATTTATAATAAAAATAAAAAATATTTATTGCGATGTTTACAGTGAACATGTGTAATTCATAGATGAATAAATCAATAAATGGAAATTTGATATAAAATAGTTTTAAAAAAAAATATAAGAACTATTAATTTAAAAATGTAAATGAAAAATTTAATATAATTTATATTCTTACAGAATGGTTTAAAAAAAAAATTAAATTTTTAAATTTTCTTGATAAAAGTAATGCTTTTTTTTGTCAAAATATATTTAAATTAATTTTTTTTTTTCTTCTGTCTTTGATAGTGTATGTCTATTGTCTAAATTATTTCCATTAGCATTGAAATGTTTCAATTAGATTCTTGAGTATTGCAAGTGAGATGGAAATGTATAAATGTTCTTAAAGTGAAGAAAAAAAAAGTTTAAAGTTTTTAGAAGAAAAAAAAAAAAGTAAAAAACATTTGCAATAATCGTCTGACGACCATTTCAAGGCACTCAGGAAATTGTGTTGCATCTTTGGGAGACAAACTCAGTCGTAAAATAAGAAATCGTTGAATGAAAAAAGAATAAAAGATAAAAAATGAAATAAAAAATAAAAAGGATAGGAAGAAAAAAAAAATGATAATAATAATAGTAATAAATGAAGAAAAGATGTTGGAAATAAGCATAAAAGCGAATGAGATGCGAGACACGATGCGTCCCTTGTAAAAAAGGGGATGAAAAAGAAGAAAATGAAATAAAAATTTTTTATTTTTTTAAATATTTTTTCAAAGGCGAGAAAGCAGCATAGGGTCTGGGTGAAACGAGCGAAAAAGAAAATTACACCATCTTCTATACACATTCAAAACTTGGATTTAAATACCTCGCGGGTAATACGTCATTCTTGAGCAGACATATTCTATTCCGCTTTTTTGATCACGTGACTTGACTTTTCAACAATTTTTATACATTAAACATGAAACTACGAGTTTTAAATTTTTATAAAACGTAATTTTGCTTCTAGTATTTAGACAACATCTAAATAATATTATCATAAAAGTTTTCAAGTTTTTTTTTTCAATTTTATATTTTTGACATTTTTTGCTGCAGGTTATATTCATTAAAAAATATTTCTAATTAAAAATTTCATGAAATTATTGTTTTAATATTTAAACAACATTTAAATATTATTATTCTGAAAATTTTAGAAATTAATTTCAACTATTTTTATTTTTTTCTATTTTTGAATGTTTCGAAATGAAGAGAGGAAATTTTCTAATTCTTCCATTTCAAAAAAAAAAATATTTTTAAGCAAAAATTTAATGAAATTTTTTCTCTAGTATTCAGACAACATCTGAATATAATTATCCTAAAAGTTTTAGAAATTAATTTCAACTATTTTTATTTTTTTTCCATTTTTGAATGTTGCGAAATGAAAAAAAAGAAATTTCATAATTTCGACAATTTTTTCTATTTAAAAAAAAAAATATTTCTAAGCAAAAGCTTCATGAAATTTTTCTTCTAATATTTAGACCACGCTTAAATATTACTCTCCCAAAAATTTTAAAATTTAATTTTAATTATTTCTATTTATTTTTTTCGATTTTATAATCTTTTTTTTTTTTTTTTTTGAAAATTATAAATATACAATAACAAAATTAAATAAATCTATAAATTAAATATTCAAAATATTATATAAACTAATTAACCTATTAATTCAAAAGAAACAAAATTAAAGCAGAAAATCAAAATATCAATTTCCTCCAATTACAAAACCAACAACAATAGAATTACATATAATAATTAATCATCAAGATAATTGACGCGTAATAAGCTGCTTTGACATTTAAAAGCAATTATCGAATTTGTTGAAGGGAAAAAATAAATAAAAAAAAAAGAAATCAAATTAACTTTGTATTTTATAATAAAACCCTTTTTCAGATATTTGATCACGCAAAGAAGGGCAGGTGTAATTATTTCTCCACAAAGAACCACACAAAGAAAATAAAAATTTTAAACTTTAAAATAACATTTTGAAGATAAAGATAAAAATAAAAAATAAAAAAAATTGACTGTAAATGATGATGGGGTGTTAGAAAATGAACGAGCATCATTTGACGTGGGAAACAATCGATCCTTATGGCTGCCTTTGGCCTGCTTCAACATTCAAGATGATGGGGTTCAAAATAGCATAGCTATTTAAAAGCAATAGCTAAACTATCTACTATACCAAACTGTGATTCAAGCACCATTATCAAAATTAAATCGATATTCTATCTTGCAAATTATTAAACGTAAAAAATTGTGTGCATGATAAGGCACGAGAGAAAATGCAATAATAATTTTAGATTAACTCTCTCTTTCTCTCCTCTCTCCCTCATCTTATATTTATCCAACAAATGAATAACAATTTAAATAACACTCGAGAGAGTATGGAAAAATTTATAAACTTTTTAAAAAATATATTAATCATATATCTTGCATTAAATTTACATTTTCTAGCCAACAAAGTACTCCGTCAATTTAAGCACGATATAATATTTTTTCAAACTTGTTTAATTGGTATATAATAGTTTCGTTGGAAATTTATTAATAAGTACTTTTAAAATTATCAAATAAAAACCGTAAAATTTTTTAATAAAACATGGAAAAAATTATTGAGTACAGTGAAATTTATACACACCACGAAAACTATTAAAAATTATTTTAAAAAAAAAATTCTATATTTATTTTTTGTTCATAAAAATATTTGTGCTATTTTTAAAATTGATTTTTTATCTATTCAAGAAATCAAATTTCTATATTTTTATTATAAACAAAATAATATTAATTCCCAAATGAAAAAAGAAATTTAAAAAACTTAAAAAGAATAGAAATCATTAATTATTTTCTCGAGCTTAAAAATAATTCTTTTTTTATCTATTTTTAATCAAGGTTAGTATAAAACGAACATTAAAGCATAAATAAATAATATTTCTATCAAATCAATTAGCTGATTGAATTGATCAAGTTGATATGTATAATGAAAATTGGATATATTGAATAGGGTTAACAGACTGATGATAGTCATGAACATGTCAAAATTTGTAGACAGCTATTTATCCTCAAATTCAATACTGAACATCGCAGCGAACAACAAGACATTGTTGTTTTATTCAAAAAAATAATACCTCAAGAGAGAGAATTATTTCAAGGATATACAAATAACGTGACTATTTGTTAAATATACTACAAGACTAAAGCTTGTTCAGCTTGGAATCATCTGCCTCACGTACAAATTCACAAACTTCATTATTACCCTCATTCAATCATACATAAAAAAATTGTTCCCAAACAAATTTCAAACTTTTTATAATATAGTTTTTAAAATTTTTAATAATCAAGTTTTTTTAAAAAAATAACTCAACAAGTATTGGTTAACTATTAATTATAAGACACTATGAAACAAGCAAAGTCTTGAGTTCATTCAACCTCTATATTCCATTCATCAATATTTATGAAAATATTATATCGAATTTTTGATAACATTTCCAATACTAATTTTCCCTCAAGAGATTAATAATTATAGTAATTTTTTATTTATATATATCGTTGAAAGTTTACTCAATTTTAATAATATCTATATGTCAAGATTGTTAATTATCAAAGTATGGAAATGACGTTGGAATATTGTGGCTTTTCGTGGCAAAATTGTTGCTTAAAATTTTGGTTTAATGACACAAGTATATGGCAGGTGTGTTGGTTGTTTGGTTGGATAATATATAAAATAAATTTACAGAGAAAAGGAATATGTATAACAAATTCAACACAACACACATATCAGCCTGAAGGGGTTACAAATTAATATGCAACATGTACATCATATTAACTAATATATAACGTTGACACAGTGAAATTAACTTGGCATTTTGACATATTAATTTTTTAAATCGAACAAATTAAAATGTACAAATTACGTTTTTTATTTTTCTAAATTTTATTACTCATCTCTTGGATATAAGAAATTAAAATTTTACTTTTATTTTAATTTTATCCCCAATTATGTTATCTTTATTTTAGATAATTTTTGTATTTTTTTTTTTCCGTCATTTCTACGAATCAACACACACATACTGCAGATGTGACAGTTGGTTCAAAGAAAACCTTGTTAAATTAAGCCAAAATTATACTCCACTGACTCACACATTAATCAAATTTCATTTCCATGAATTTGTACAATTAGTAAAAATAAAAAATAATAAAATAATGTAAATATTATTTTAAAAAACGACTTTGTATTAACTAATTTTATAGAATAATCAATTTGTGATTAATTAAGTTTAAATAATTACAATTTCACACGCATATGGTGGCTTCATCAAGGCTGTGGCTAACACACCCTAAAAACTATCCTCTCCTCACCAACAATATTATTTATTCTACAAACCATTAAAAAAAAAAAAACTCGATAAAATATTTAAAATAAAAAATAATAGTTAATATTTTATAAAGGCAATGAACCTCGCACGAGACTCATTTTAATAACGCAAATAATAATATTAAAAATAAATAAAAACTTTGAACTCAAACGACCTCATCAGAGTATGAAAAAAATAAAAAAAAAAAAAAATAATAATTTATCAAGTAGTCACGCAAAAGGATTTATGAGAGATTCAATCTTCTATTTATATAAATAATTATGAATAAATTAATTTAATAAATGAATTTTTCATGTTTTAATAATAAATCAATATTTAATAAATTAAGGTATTATTATTATTTGATTTATTATTCATTTAACAAAAGAAAAAAATAGATAATTAAGTTGTTTGAAAATGATTAAAAGTCAATTAGTGAATATATGAAATAATTATGATTTTAGATTCACTGTAATGTCACGAACAAGCCGTGCCTGTTTCGTACACAGTTGGTAATTAAACTGGTTCGTGAATATTTGCTGTGTAAAATTTTCAACGATCAATCAAGTCTCTCCCTGAATCAAGTAAATATTTAATGTGTGTGTTGATATGCATTTGTATATATGATAAAGAGAAATAAATCTGAAATCTATGAAGCCAGTTGTTGTTGTTAAATATGTTAAGTTGAAAGCAGTGATGGTGTTGTGATGACAATTTGCCACCCTGTTGTGTCTAAATCTTATTGCTGAAGAGTAAAGAGAAGGGAAAAAATGACAAATGGGGAGTGTAATTTATCGGTATAATCATTGAGGAAGTGATTCGGCAAGTAGATTTTGATATATAAAGGGAATCATCCTAGTTGACCACACGTTCCATATGTCCGGCAAACAACCAGGTGGTTCAAGCAGGAAAGTGCCCGCACGTTTCAAATACAGTTGGACATGTTTCCACCCACAAGACATGCAATATATCCCCCCCAAACATCTGTCAATTTTCATTTATTTTTTTTTGATTTTGTTTTTATATTTTTTGAATTATTTATTTTTATTTTTATTTTATCATTGAGGGTTCAAAAACTATGAAAAAAAATATTCAAATATTTTTTTTTTTTTGGCTATTTAAAATTTATTTATAATAAAAAGGCGTATGTCCTATTATTCATATACTTACGCCCTTTTAATAATATTTATTATAATTTATAATAAATATTTTTTATTTGACGAAAAAATAATAATATGAATAGCTATTTTGGTGAATTATTTTTTTAATGGATTTTTGGTATGATAAGATTGCGTGTCGCTAAAAAAACCAACAAAATCCATTCAATCACAAAGGTAGATATAACATAACAAGGTAAAATAGTTGAAAAAAAAAAAAAAAATTAAGTATACCTTTAAAGATAATAGAGTAAAAAAATAAATAAAAAATTTTTTAAATTGGAGAATCAATGAACAATGCCAACGTTGCAATAAAATTTTGTCCATGAGATTATTTACAAGATATGTATAGCAATAACTGGGTCGTGATTACTCGATTGTACACACTAGAATAAAATACATATTTTTTTTCTTGTTACCCTCTTTATCGTTTGTATTTCACAAAATAATAAATCATCAAAACACAGCTCGTATATTACCGTCAACAATTAAAATGAAAAAAAAAAGAACCTTGTTTCGCTTTTGTTTAAATGAAAAATAAATAAATATATTTTTAAACTCATGCGTGTTATTAATAATAAATTAAAAATGTATATATAAATTTACCTTTTGTGCTTTACAAGCAGCAGCAAGTGGTAAAACATCATGATGATGAGCTGCATGACGATCACGTAGACACATTGAACAAGCAGCAATTTTACATAATGCACAATATAGTGTGACTATTTCACCATTATGATCAATACATATTGAAGTACCATCAGGCCCCATTTGTCTATTTCCTTTTATTGTATTTGACTGCCAGCTGGCACGTGGTGGTCCCAAATTATGAGTTGCAAGGGGTCCCCTTTTTGGGTGGCATGATTCACGACAACCATCACAATATAAAACCTAAAAAGAAAAAAAATATAAAATCACATAAATCATAAATAAATATCCATGGTAACAAATTAAATAAACATTTTAGATAAAGTTTAAATTAAAAAAAGGGTATTATAACTGGTCAAATAATAATTAAGGTTTAAAGGGTAAATTTAATTAGACCTATTTTCACGTATCAAGGTAGTCATTCGTCCCTTTTATCATCATTTAAAACGCTGCCTCAAAACTAATTGAATAAACTGATTAACAGATAGACCAGACCTATCACGAACCATTCTAAAATACGTGATAATATTTATATGTACTTTTTTTTTTTCTTTTGGCATTTATCAGAGACGAGTAGTTGCTTCAATATATATGTACATAAGGATCTAATTAAATTATTGCATGTACATTCAAAAGGAGAATAATTTATATATATATATATCTGTAAACTCAAAAGGAGCAACGAAACTCATTGAGATTCCAGCCGCATGATTTGGCGAAAGGGAAGCCAGAAAAAAAAAAAAGCAAACGAAAGGAAAAAAATCGAAGTAGACCAAGGAAAAATATAAAATAAAAAAAGGTCAAAGTAAACTACAGGATATAGTTAAAATAAATTTTATAAAATATATTTAATATTGTTGATTTTGCTGGTGATGATGTTGATGATTGATTAAAGAAATGAAAAAAATTTACCTCGCATTGTTCACAGGCAACAATAGCTTCTTTTGGTTCACCTTCACACATTTGACAATTTAAACGTATATTTTTATTTTCATGATATTTATCAATGATTCTTTGCATTGCTTTATATTTTGGTAAATTATTAGCACCACCTTCATCAAAATAAACTGTTTTATTACATACTGGACATGATAGACATAGAGTTCCACCAGATGGTGGAAAACAATTACCATTACCAGGTGTTCCAACATAACTACCTGGTCTTGAACTATTTGATGTGCTACTACAAACAACACCAGAATCTGTTTCTGATAATATTGATACTTTATCAGCTTCTTGATCAAAATTTTGTTGATTTGATGAGTCTGTTGTTGATTCTGGTGGTGAATCTGGTGGTGCTTGTATATTAACAGCACATGATAAACACAATGCATGCCAACATGGCAATAATACTGGATCACTAAATATTTCCTTACATGAAGGACAACGTAGCTCATCCTCCATGATGTTTATATTTTTTTATTTTTTTTTTTTATCTCAATTTTATTTTATTTCCCTTTTTTTTTCTTCTTCGATACAAAATTTTTACTGTCTACTTTTTTTCTCCTTCAACTTTATTACACCACACTTTTTAAATTTTTTTTTACGGTTTTTTTGCCTCTTTTTTTGACCTTCTTCTTATTTAAAAAAAAAATTTATATTTTATTTTATGTTGAATTCCTTGAGACTAGATACAACACAATCACATTTAACACACACTTTAAACACGTGGATGTTAATAACAACCTGTATCTTTTAATGCAAAATGAAAAAAAAAAAAAAAAATTGAAAAATATTTTAATTAAAAAGCTAATTTAACAACTCTAGTTTTTTTTTTTTTTTATATTATTTTATCAATAAATAATAACAATATAGAATTTTATTTAAATCTTTAACTTTTTTTGTTTTTTTTTTTTTTTTTTTCTATTTGTTTTATTTGTAGTTCTACATTTTTTTTTTATTTTTATTTCTATCAAGACTCACTTGTTATCACTGTTTGATTTTTTGTCAAACAAACACTCAACACATTTATTATTTATAAAAAATTGATTGTTATAAACACAGAAATATTTATATAAACGTAAATGATAAAATGATATATATTTTTTTTATTTTTGGAGCAACTTGCGTGTTGACAATGGACCGTGTCACCGGGTTGACTGACTTTTCTTGTGTTTTGCAGCATCAAGAACCTTTGCGCATCATAAACCACGCATTTTACAAACAGCGCAGTGACGGTTCACAATAATAATAACTATTAAAAAGGGGCAATAGGTGGGGCACTACTGCAGGGTGCCTAAATTCAATTTTACCTATTTTATTTATTTTTAAATAAACAGTTCACCACAAAATCCTTTTAAAATTTCAATTTTTTTTATATTTTTTTTAATCAACTGATTTGTCAAATATTTATTTATTTTTATTATTATAAATAAATTAAATTTACATGACATTTTCCGCTCCATTGATTGAATAAAAAAATTTTTTTTTTCAAATTTTAATTTCTAGGTCAATATTCTATTTTAATATAGTCAAATAAAAAATTTGTAAATCTAGTCATTATTCCAAATTTAAAGTGAACTCAATTTAGTATATAAATAAAACATTTAATATATATAATTATTATATAAACAATATATTTTAATTTATATTTACTTTTTACATTATTTATATTACAAAAATTAGATGTTAAAATGTTGTTATCTTTAGACATAGTATTTTAATAGTAGGGTGAAAGTAAAATAATGTTCGTTACTGACAATAAGAAGAACGAGTTGTTTTATATATTTATATTTTTTTTTTTTTCAAGAGGTAAGCTGACTGGTGAGTGGGGCAAACACGTTGATAGTTTAATACAAAAAGAAAAAAGCATAAAAAAAAGGATCAAATTCATAAAGTATACCTTACACACATATGTAATCTCAAATTCTCAAGTGAGATGAGATAGTAATATGCGAATTTTTATGATGAAGGGTAAAAGTGTAATATAGGACAGAAAGAAAGGTGATTTTGTAGGGACATGATGACTCAAGATGATGATGATGATGATGAACAATAAAAGAACAAAAAAAAATGTACGTTTGTGATGGTCCAAAGAGTTTGCACGGGGTCAGGATAGAATAAAAGAGAGTCTGCTTCATTATTATTATTATTATTATTATTATTTGTTATTATTGTTTATTGTTATTATTATCATGAATATTTTGTATTATTGTGTGTTGTTGAAGAGACTGTATGCATGTGCAATGTGCATGGAGAATAAAATCCAGGTGCATTTATTTTTGAGTCTATGATGCAGCTGGCCTATCAACTGGTCTCTTTGTACAATGATAATGTTTGGTTAAAAATATGACAGTGTTATTAAATCATAGATGATTTAATTCACATCAATAATTATCAATTGGATATTCTGGAATATATCATCAATAATCTTGAACGATTTTTTAAATGATTTTTCGATTTGGTGCTATTTAAAATTTGAGATTTTTTTTGGAAAAAAATTTATTGAGACAAAGTCATTGTTTGGATTCCAGTAAATTTATATTTATTTTTTTATAAATAATAGGAATTAGTTGTTTAAATTATTTCAACAATTTTCATGTAGCCGTTTTTTTTTTAATAATTATTTAGTAATTAGATATTTTGAGCGCGCGAACGATGAGTTTCGAAATTTGAAAATTCATTGTTCGTTTATTGCAGCCTGAGTTTATTATTAACAATAATTAGAAAATTTAAAATTGTAGGGTTTTATTGTTAATTATATATTGAATTGTTAATTACATAGATTTATTTTTTTGCGTTTTTTAAATTTAATTTCATGGTAACGCCATCTCTAAGTTTCAACAATAAATTTTGCGTGATCCATATTTTTTTTTTTTCGAATATTATTATTATTTATCTGTTTGTTTATTTAACATAAATAATTTAGCCTTGACTTGACTATTATTATTTATAAGCGAGATTAATAAATACTGATAAATGAGATAAAAAAAAAAATTCTTCATGACGTGTCAAAACATTTATAAAAATTGGATGATGATAAAACAAATCAGCCAACACGAATTTGCATTTTGAACTTTAAAGTTTACAATAACAAACCAGCATTATCATTATTAAAAAAAATAAATAAATAACTGACCAATTAATAAGTAAATCATTGACAAAATTATCATGTAAGTTAAATAATTTTATCTCATTTATTTTTAGTTTTTAATTCAAATCAAAACCGAGGGTGACTCACTGCCAAAAAAAAAGAAAAAAAAGAAAAACTCAATAAATAAATCCACAAATTTATCAAGATAAAAAATTCTAATCCATTTATAATTTATTAATTAATATTCAAATGGAAATTTCCTATTTATGACAGACATCAGTTACACTTGATAAGCATCAACGTAATCACAAATTAAATGTTAATTCTAAAATATAAATTACATTCAAATTGATTGAGATAATCCAACTGCATAAATTATTTTAAAAAAAAAAAAAACAATCTCTCTGAACTTGGATACAATCATAAAAGTTTCTTTTTTTTTTTTTTTGAATTAATTGAAGATATTTTGGTTAACCTTACAAAATTAGGTGTTATGAATTTGATATTATTTCCACAGATATAAATCATGTCAACTGGTGTAACACGATGTCTCCAAAGATCCTCACTTGGTCATTTGATAAAAGCTTGTCGCTACTCATCATCAACTCCAAGGTACTCCTATTAAATCCTTAAACAATTTATAAAAAAAAGATGAAGAAAAAAAAAAAAAACAAACTGTAAATTTATTTAGTGCAGATTTAGATTCAAAGACATATGATTTGGTTGTTGTTGGTGGTGGAATTGTTGGATGTGCAACAGCACGTGAAATGCTTGAACGACATCCACAATTAAAAATTGCAATAGTTGAAAAAGAAAATAAACTAGCAATGCATCAAACTGGTCACAACAGTGGAGTTGTACATGCTGGTATATATTACACACCTGGTAGTATGAAGGTAATATTTTTCTTCAAGTATAACAAGATAACATCATGATAAATTGATAAACTACTTAATTATTTTGTAAATAGGCTAAACTATGTGTTGAAGGACTAAAATTATCATATGATTATTTTGGTAAACACAATATACCATATAAAAAAGTTGGTAAATTAATTGTTGCACAAACACAAGAACAAGTTAAACAAATTGCTGAGTTACATGAACGTGGAATTAAAAATAATGTACCAGAATTACAGCTAATTGATAAAAATAATATTTATAAATTTGAAAAAAATTGTAAAGGTGAAATGGCTATTTGGTCACCATGGACTGGTATTGTTGATTGGTCACAAGTATGTCATTCTTATGCATCAGAATTTGAAAAAATGGGAGGAAAAATAATACTCAATTATGAAGTAACTGGATTTGAAGAAACTAAGGAATCAAATGGACAACAAGAATTAGTTCCAATATCTGTATTATCGAAAAATAATGTAAGAATTATTTACCTTGATATTTTGTTGTTTGTTGTATGAAAAATTAAATGTTTTGTTTATTTTTTTTAACCAGTCAATCAAGACAAAATATGTGTTAACATGTGCTGGTCTACATTCAGATCGTTTAGCTGTTATGACTGGTTGTGATCTTAGCCCAAGAATAGTACCATTTCGTGGTGAATATTTGTTATTAAATGATGATAAAAAACATCTTTGTACGACAAATATTTATCCAGTACCAGATCCAAGGTTTCCATTTCTTGGTGTTCATTTTACACCAAGAATGAATGGTGATATTTGGCTTGGACCAAATGCTGTACTTGCATTTTCCAGAGAAGGATACAGGTAACTAAAAAATAGCTTAAAAGATTTAGCTTAACAAGTTTTTTTAATTTTTATTTGTTTTGTTAAAGATGGACAGATGTAAATATACGTGACTGCATTGAAATGGCAAAATTTCCTGGTCTTTATAAATTATGTTTACGTTTTATTGTACCTGGTTTAAAAGAAGCAGTTAAATCAATTATTTATCCATTAGCTGTTAATGATTTACGTAGATTTATCAATCAAATAACATATAAAGATGTCAAGAGAGGACCAGCTGGTGTTAGAGCACAAGCTATGGATAATGATGGTAAATTAGTTGATGATTTTGTATTTGATGGAGGTGCTGGAAGTATTGGAAGTCGTGTTATACATTGTAGAAATGCTCCATCACCAGCAGCAACAAGTAGTATGGCTATTGCTAAATTTATATCAGATAAACTTGAAAAAGATTTTAAATTTTAATTATTAAAAATTTATATTTATTTAATTACTTGTCTTGATTTATTTATCATCACTACTTGTAGTTTTTAAACGAAATAACAAATAATTTTTTTTTCGATTATCTTGCTGTGAGTGGCTGTGAGAATCATCCAACTTTTATAAATTATTTAAACACTTAAAAAATAAATATAAACATTTTTTATTAAGCTAAAAAAGAAATAAATTTTTCGCAATTATTTACATGAAATTAATAATAAACAATTATATTTAAATTATTCGCAATCCTCTTGTTGATATCATGAGACTTCTTCCAGCAAAATCCCATGCAGCTGTTACATGAAATCCCATGTTTGATATAACCACCATGTATTCACAAAGTGCAAACATTGAATATACTAAAAAAAAAAAAAATTGAAATACAAATTAATCATCAACAAGGCAGCTAATATTTCAATGAACATACCAAATGGTTCACAATACTGATTATGTCTCCAGAAAAAATAACATGATAAAAATATTGACACAATGTTCCATGTCAATGCTCGTATCTTGATTGCATATGATTTTGTTTCATTGGCATCTCTAAATGAATTTCTACAATTTTTAACTAAATAACATGATGCTGACATGTGGATCAGCGACATAATTAAAAAAGATATAAATGAAAATTTATGAAAAGCTGAAAGATAAATAAACAAATGTCAATTAATTTGTATTTTTAAATTTGTTAATTTTTTCTTTACCATAATTATCATTTGATGTCCAGAAGCTCAGTGTGACTAGAGATATATTTTCAATTGTATAAGATAAAAGTGTTATGTTTGTTAATCCTTTTGCTGATTTTGATATAATTTCGTTGTAGTAATAATAATACATCATAAGAACAATTGATCTAATAAAAGCTTGAGCTGCAATGACAATTTTCCAAATGTCATTTTGAGGTCTGTAGTGTCCTATGGCTGCTGATACTGATGGTAAAATATTGTAAACCTAAAGCATCAATAATTAATAAATAATTTGTCAATTTGTTAATTTTTTATTTTAATTTATTAATTACCTCACAATGTGTAAATGTTGCATGTTCAAAATCAAATATTATTGACCATAATACACAAAATATAAAACCAAAAAATGGCAAACCAGCTGTAAACCATGCTAGCTTTGTAAATGATATTACAAAACGATAATTTAATGTTTCAGTACCAAGAAGAGGTGAATATTCAATTCCTGAACGTAATTTATTCATTTTAAATAGTTTTAATTTATAAATTTTTGACTAAAAGTCATATTATTTTTTTTTTGTATCAAAATAAATTATTATAACCACAAAAAATTATTTGTAATTTAATTTGGTAATAATAGAAAATAATAAAATTCATAACACATTATCACTTTTAATTGATTGTCATATTTTTCTGACATATTTTTTTATTTATTGGTGATAATGTTTATCTTATTTGTTGACAGGTGTTGAAAAATCAACACAAATTATTATGATTCTTCATTACAAATTGACGCAATAATAATAATATTAAAAAAAAAAAAATATTGACACTAGAAAGTGTCGCTTCCTGGTGGTTGATTAAGAAATATATATTTTATTTTTTTTTGTAGATGGCAGAAGCTGGCAGTGTTTGTGTTCATCAGCTGACGAAAATTTGTCATTATTTTGTTGGATAATTTGTTTGTTTGTTAATATACACTTGTTAATAACAATTAAATCAATTTATAAATAAATTATATTGATAATTAATTAAACAATTTAATTTTCAACAGTTTATTTGATTATAAAATTTGTGATTTCGGAGTAAAAGTTTGTGTTTTTGTTTTTAATAAAAGTGAGGTTACGTTGATGACTGAAAATTTGACAAATTAATTAACAACAATAAGGATAAATAAATATAAAAAATGTAAGTAAATTATTTTAATATATATTTTCAAAATGAAGAAAACTTTAACTATTTATTTTCTTAATTTTTAAAAGTTGGAAAATTTTTATTTATTACTTTAAACGTTGGCATTACGTATTGAAAAACTTTGCTCCAATTTGGCGAACGTCGAAATTATCAATAATAAATTTAAAAAAAAAAAAAATTTCTTAATAAGAATTTTCGAATTTCTTTTACATTTAATTAATCAAAAATTTTTTAAATACATTTTTTGTTGATGAACAATATTTATCCAATTAGGATATATTTTTAGTTCAAATGATTATTATTATTATTTAAATTTATAAACAATGTTATTTATTGTTATTTTAATACAATTAAAAAATCTAGAACATTTTGCTTGATTATTTTACAAATTTCAAGTAAACTTGAAACTTTATTAAGAAAAAAAAAAATCAAGAAAATATAATTTAGTAAGAATCCATTAGCTAAGTGCTAAAACAGACTTTTCCTCAACTTTTTATCCATCTTTTGTATCATCAAAAATAGTTGTTGATTGATGGATGAATAACTTGAACAAGTAAACAAAATTCACCTCAATTTATCCAACAAAAAAGAGAGACACTTATAAACAATTTATTTTCACAAAAAATTTAATTTTAAAACCTCCTTTCAACTTGGAATATCTAAACCACAATTTTTCATTATTAAAAAAATTTTTCTAAACATTCTAAATTCATTTTAAACATTCAATAAATATCCTCAATAATTATTCAACAATTAAATAACAATAGCTTTTATTAAAATCATTAAAAAAATTTATTTATCAATTTAAAATTTTCTGATAATTCGCTCAATAAATTTTTAACAAACAATATTAAAAATAAAAAAAAAAAGGATTTATTAAAGGGTGATGAAAGTATGTAATTCGATACTGAAAATAATGGATGAGACATCCAACAATTATATCAGACTAAATTTCTAATGGATATGATGGAAATTCGACACTCACATTGAAGATAACCAGATATTTTATACAAAAAAAAATCAACCCCTTGAGTATTATTCAAATTAAAACCATAAAAAATTTACAAAAAAAAATCCCCAATATATTAGATTAATTATTAACAAACTCGTTGTTATTTTCAATCAATTAATTTTTATTTTTTTCGACACATGTCCTTGGAAAAAAATTCTAAAAGACAAATAATTTATCAATCGAAAAAAAAAAACTAGACACTTGATTACACTCGTATGGTTTTTCACATGATGTTGATCCAACATCATCATTAATCATCAAATATATTTATAAATATATTTATAATAAATCGTATAGAAAAAAAAAAAATTTGACACAATTTTTATTCGAAATAAATCCTTATAAATATGATAGAAAAAAATATTTCTTTTTTACTACTTTATTTATTTGAAATTTCATTTCTATTTATTTATTGAATTATTTATCCATGTAGTCAATTGCATAGACTTGAAATTTGTATTTTATATATTATTTTTATTTGAAGGGTGAATAAATTTATATATTTTTTCTAACGTTTAATTTGAAATACAAAAATAGAGTAAAAATAATATTTCTATCAGCTTTATATAATGAAAAATAATTTTGGCTTTTTTACCTTGTATTTAAATAGTTACAAATATTTATAAAAATTAAGTAAATTAAAGTGATGATGTGTAGGCGATAATAATATATGATAAAATTCAATAATGCGCAAGCGTTAAATGTGATGATCCGCATGTGGCGGGTGAGTTAGAAATTGCTTTTAGTCTGTTGTCGTACATTCATCCAATATCGTCCTTATACAAACTAAATAAACATCAAAAAAAAAATTTAAATAAAAGTGACATGTTGTTGTTAATTTAAAAAAGCCATAGAGTAATGAAAAAATGACTTCAAAAATATTAAAATCAATTGAAAATAATAATAATAAGATAATAAATTCAAATGATAAGATAACATCAGCACAATTTAGATGGAAATTATTAGCACGTGCATTAAAAAAATCACCGAATAAAAAAAAAATAGATTGTTATGATGAAATATCAGTACGTCGTTTTACAACATTTAATTTAATAAAATCAGAGCTGTTATTAAATGATGAAATAACATTAAATAATGAATTATCAACATGGTATAATTATTCATGTTATAATAATAAATATAATGTTAAAATAAAAACAATTAAAAAAAATATATTTACAGCAAATGAATTAATTGGTTTTAATAATACTGGCAATGTATGTGTTTGGCCATCAGAAGAATGTCTTGCATATTATTTACTTGATAATCAACGTATATGTAAAAATAAAAATATTATTGAACTTGGTGGTGGTATGAGTTGTCTTGCTGGTATATTTGTTGCTAAATATTGTGAACCAATTAGTGTTACATTGACTGATGGCAATAATAAAAGTGTTGATAATGTTAAATCAATTATTCAACAAAATAATATGAATGATTATGTTAAATGTTGTATTGTTAAATGGACAAATTCAAATAATTTATTGACAAATATTAGAAATATTAATCAGGTAATTTTAACATTATTATTTTATTATTTTTTTATTTTCAATTTATTAATTTAATTGTTTAAATTATAGTGTTTTTGTTCTTCTATTTATTTCATTTTTATTTTTATTTTATTTATTTATATAATTGCCCGGTGGCCAATTGTTTAAATATATTTAAAAATTTTTTTTTTTTATTTTATTGTTTATTAAATTGTTTATTTATTTATTTATCTATTTATTTTTTTACATTGTTTATTTTATTATTTGTTTATTTATTTACTTTCTGAAAAACCTAGATCTTTTTTTTTTTTTTTTGTTTGTTTATTTTTTTTTCATTGTTTATTTGTTTATCTATTAATTTTTTTTTTTAATTATTTATTTATTTAACAGTTTATTTGTTTATTTATTTATCTATTTAATTTTTTTTTTATTTTATAAATTATTTATATATTTAAATTTCAAATTAATTTTTGATTTATTTGTCAACAGACATGGACATTAAATGATATCAATGTATCACAATGTAATGATAATAATTATGATGTTATATTATGTGCTGATTGTTTATTTTTTGATGATACACGTCATGATCTTGTTGATACAATATATGGATTATTAGCTGATGATGGTATTGCACTTGTTATTGCACCAAAAAGAGGTTTAACATTCCAATTATTTGCTGATACTGCTATAAAAATTATTGCCATTATGAATTGTATGGATAATGTATGCTAAACATTTATACTTGATACCTGATTTACATTATCCAGTACTTTTAGAATTAACTAAACAAAAAAATACATCACCTGGATGATTATTAGAAATATTTCTAATACTTTTTCTTTAAAGATTTTCAACTGCCGGACAGTGTTTTCCTTTTTTTTCTTTTCTGATTTTTAAATTGAATTTAAAGTTTTTTGGTGCTGTTCCTTTTGATGATTAAATATTTATTTAGTATTTTAAAAAATTCTATTCCAAGATCAAGTTAAAATAATGAAAATAATAAAATTTAAGTTTAGTAAAGTCGTTAATGTTTATGATAATTCTAAGTCAGTTGTGTATGTAGAAAAAAAAAAAAAAAAATAGAATCCAGTACTCTATTCGTTGTCTCTCGTGACATACAAGAGTTTATCTTTAAAGTTATTTTACATTTGCGTGACCCCACTGGGAGCAAAGAAATAAAAAAGCCAAGAACATCAGGGCTTAAGGAAATGTTTAAAATAAAATGACGAGAAGGGAGAAGTGAGGTATTAAAAAAAAAAAAAAAAGAAAATAAAAATGAAAGAAAAGTAATCCAAGAGGTTGTTAAAAAAATGAAACCAAAGCCAAGTTTTTAGAGAAGAAAAAAAAATATAAAATACAGATAGATACAGCTGAAAATATATAATTTGTTAAAAAGTTTTCGAAATTTATTTTAGATTTAATGATTTATTTTGAATCCTTAAAAATGGACCAAACTAGTTAAATCTAGTCAAGTATTTTAATTAAAGTATTTAGAAACAAAAAAAAAAATTCAAATATATTAAATCGAATTATTAGATGATAAAAAAAATAATTGTGAAATCGAAAAAAAATGTATGAAATAAATGTTGTTGTTAAAAAATATAATAACTTGTTATTTTTGTGAGGTGTCTTTTTAATTTGTCATTATGCCAATTGTCGTCATCAATTATAATTATTATCTTCATGAAAATTTAACAATTTAATTTTTATTTATTCGACCTTGATGATAAGTTTCCGGTCTAGTCGAAATTCATGTCATTGATCTTTTTTTTTTTAATCCATTTTGTTAATGTACAAAAAAAGATACTAAACTAAAATCAATATGACAAATATAAACTTGTCTATTAATGTGTTTATTATTTATAAATAATATTACGAAAAAAAAAAAAAAAAACTTTTAGTTAAACTTGAATCATGATTAATCAATTTATCAAGTTAGCTCCAAGCTCTTTTTTTTTTTTCAAAACCTTAATTGAGTTTTGCAAAAGTTAAATGGGAAAAATAATTTACTATTTGTTTATAATAATATTATAGGATTATTTTTTTATCCCATGGATATATTAGTGTTATTTTAAAACAATTATTGAGTGTTTATTTTAAAATCATTAAATTCATTTGTTTATTTATTCATTGCCAAAATAAAAATTATATTCTCAATTTTTTTTAATGTTAAATTGACTCTTTGTTTTTTCATTGTTTATTTAAAATTACTATTATTTGTATTTTAAATTTTTAATTTTATTTCCAATTAATTTTTAAACACTGGCTTTTTTTTTTTTTTTCGTTTGGTTATTTATAATAAAAACAAGGTATATTTTTAAATATTTTTTCTATATTTATTTTGCAATATTTCCGGTCGTTAATCACTTGATGCTCATTAATTTTAATTAGTATTAAAATTATATAATTATTCAAGATTAAAAATTATCGAAAATTGAAAAATTTAAATTTTTTCATTTGTTTAATTATTTTTTAATTAGTATTTATAATTTATTTTTATCATGAAAAATAAAAAAAACAATCTGAAAAATTAGTAGTTAACATTGACAATATAAAAAAAATTTTTTTAACTAAAGAAAATAAAATTATAATCAAGCCACAATTGTTTAAATTAAACATCTTGTGTCCTGTTTAACTTGGCAGCATAAAAATACACACACACAAGTTAGCAATACAAAAAAAATATATTTTTAAACTAGACGAAAGTTTTGAAATTTAGTTACTCATTCATACAGCTTTGATGATATTTTCTATTTATTTTTATACATTTAAAAAATAAAATGGAAAATATAGATTAACGATTTTATGACCAATTTTCCATCAAACAAACAATGACACATTTAATTATTTATATAGATTGTCAATTTTTATTTTGATATCTATCCAAATGTCATCATCAACACCGACACATTGTCGATATATATAAATATTTATTATTAAATTGAAATTAAACCAGCAACTTGACAAATTTCGACACAAAAAAAAAAAATACACATCAATTTATGTCGTAAAAATGTTACAATTAATTTTAGAAATTTTTTTTGTTTTTATTTTCTTATTTGAATGACAGTTATGATTGTGTTAATATTTATTTGAAATTTTCAAGTTTTGAAAATTAGCAAATGACGTTAACAGCCAACAGCTGGATACCACTTTGGCAATAAAAAAACATTGACGAGGTCAAAAACTCATTGCCAGTTTTTTTATTATTTTATTTATTTATTTATTTATTTGTTTATTTCTTTTATTTATTTATTTATTATCTATTTTTATTGAAAAACAAAATAATTAAATTTATTAAATTAAAATATAATAAAAATCCAATTAAGAATGGCTTTGTTCTTGTTTATTGAGTTTAATATTATCAAGTAGAACAATGTCATTACATTTTATAACAAATGCCAAATATGATATTCAATTAATTTCTAGTCGATGCACTCGAGTGAACATTTAATAAACAATAACTCTGCGTGACACCCTGATGACCAACTGGAGGTGGTCTTTTATAAATTCTATATTCAATTGTTAATAGTTTTGAAAAATTTATTTATTATTGTTTTTTATATTGTTTGTTGTCTAGTTTATACATTTTTGATGTTTGAAATTTTATTGTTAAACTATAGCTATTTTAAATTAACAATTAAAAAATTTAAAAATTTTAATATGATTTTTTTTAAAAGAAATTTTCAAGAAAAATTAATTTCTTCAAAGAATATGTTATTATTTTTAAAAATTATTAATTTTTTTTTATTAAAAAATAATAGAAATTAGAGATATTTTGAATTTTTTTTTTTAATTAGAAAAAAAAAAAATTGTACATTAAATTGAAAATACTGTCAGCCTTCTGCATCTATTTTTCACAATTTTTCTCCTTTTTTTTTCGTAAAAAAAAAGTCATTAACCGTCTCGTGAAAAATCCAGTAACATACGTGACTTGAGCACACATATTTTTTTTATTGAAAAAAAAAAAAAATGGATTAAAGCCAAAAAAACCCAAAACCATCAAGATAATGAATAAGATTGAATTATTAAAAATTTATAATCAAGATAAATTGTATCTTATCATTTTATCTGCGAAAAAAAAAAGTATATAAAAATTAAACAAATAAGCTCTTTTTTAAAAATGCAAAAACAATCAAAAAAAAAAATTTCTAATAGCCAAAAATGTAATTAAAAAATAATTTAACATAATTTTTTATGTAATAAAGTAATAAAGCTTAAAAAAATATATATTTATATATATTTTGTGTTGTTATTTGTAATTTAAACAAGTGTTGCATAACATTGGAATTTCAAGGACTAGTTCTCGGTCTAGTTGACAAGGTAAAAAATAAAAATCCACTTTTGAATACCTACAAATGTACCAAAGTAATGTCAATTATTATCAACAACATTGTATACAATCTTTTTTTATCCTCTACTTAACAAAATATATGATGAAAATAATATTTAAAAAAAAAAATGTCAAAGTTGATGAAAATTACTATGGATTACATGATGTTTTAAAATTTTCTTGATCTATTAATAATGCCCTCTATTTATATATATACAAAATATATAAAAAAAAAAAAAAAACAGTTACTATTAATACTGACCGAGTTTGGCTGCATCGTCTAGACAAAAATGCAATTTGAATTTGAAAATCAAAAATATTTATGTATTTTTATAAATTAATGAAAAAATTAACAATGTTAAAAAATAATAATTGATATTTTGTTAATAATATTTGAGTATTTTAATGAAGCTTAGGTTCAAGGTCAGAGCTCTTGAAAAGGTTTTAAATTTTTATTATCAAAGTTTTGTTATCACGTGCAACGAAAACACGAGACACAATGATGATGATGACTGGAGGCCAAGTGCACTTTCCCTTCATCAAGAGAGACTAATTGCCAACTAATTTATCAATAACACGACCCACCTACGTAATCAAAGCATCAACATTTAATTTTATCATTATTTTTTAAATAATTAATTGTAATTTAGGAGTAAAACAAGAGAATTAGATAACACATTGCTGATTTTTTTTATTCTTTTTTTATATTTTGTTATAAATAAATGAAGATAATATTTTTTTTCATTAATGAAATTATTTTTATTATATTAATTTTTTATCTAGAAATTATGTAAATATAATTTTAACATTGAAAATATTTTTTTTTTATAATTTTTAAATATATTTTCATCTTGATGATAATATTAGTAAAATTATAATTTCATTTAGTATTTCTATTTTTAAACTTTAAAAATTAAATTATCAATTGTTATCTTTTTTTTTTTTTACAAATTGTTGATATTCTTGTTTTTTTTTTGGCTAAAAAATTTTGATGTACTAATTAAGACCAACTGACGAGGATAATATTATTATTAAATTTTTCTTTTTTTTTTTGCTCCACGATCTTGTTCATTAGATGCAATTTACAGCAATTGTATTAAATAAAACCAAACAAATTTTATAATTATTTGTTCAATTATTAAATTTAAAAAAAAATATATAATTGTAGATTTTTATTTTTTTTTTCATTAATTAATTTGTTTGATATTCTTTGGTAATTATTGAATTATATATTGATTATTTTATTCAATATATCGAGAAGAAAATTTACACAGAGTTCTGATATTATACTGCAGTATTATTTTTTTTTTCTTGAACGATCCAGTGCGGTTGAACCATCATAAAAGATAAGAATAGAACAAGAAGAGAACAATATTTATATACTTTTATTTGTGTCGTTTTTTCTTATTAGTAAATATATATAAATAAAAATTATGGATTTATTATGATAATGATTTAAATAAACTGAACAAACTTGATTATCTTGTTGATAATTTATTTATTTATTTGTTTTTTGTTTCAGGGCTGATTACTGGAAATCTCAAGGACGTAAATTTTGTGATTTTTGCAAATGTTGGACTGCTGATAACAAGCCAAGCATTGAATTTCATGAAAATGGCAAAAAACATAAAGAAAATGTTGAAAAAAGGCTCAAAGAAATTCATAAAAATAGTGCAAAACAAATGAAAATAACAAAAAAATATGAAAGTGATATTAAAAATATGGAAAATGTAAATGAAAAAAAAAAATATATATTTATTAATAAATTATAATTATTAATATTTAATGTATAATAATTTTTTAAATTTTATTTTTTTAGGCTGCTATGGCAGCTTATCTCAAAGATTTGGAGGGTAATCAAATGGATCTGACTGCTCAACAATTAGTTCGAGATAAAAAGAAAAGAATTGAACAATCATCATTTGTAAGTTTAAAATTTTTTCATTAAAAAATATATTATTGTAGAATTTATTATATTTATTATGCTTAATAATCTAATTCAGGTTGATACAAATCCAAATCAAATGCCTATGACACCTCTCGAGACAAACCCTCGTCACAAAAGCAGTAAAAATGTGAGTAAATAATATTTTTCTTTCAATTTATTTGCAAAAAAAAAAAAAAATAGCTTTACTAAGCAATTAACTGTTTGATATTTGATTTGTAATTAAGTGAGGTAATGATTTACAGTTGCCTGGAGGTATTGATTTTTGTGACCCATCATCATTTCAACGTGTTCAAGCAAGAGAATCAAGACAACAAATTTCAGCATCAAATGAAACCAATAATAAAACACCTGGAACAAAAAAAAATGATAAAAAAATTAAAGAAGATGATCAACCAAAAAGTTACATGCAAAAACTTTGGTATGAAGCTAAAAGTCCTGAAGGATGGACTTATTATTGGCACACTGAGACACATGGTAATTAAATAATTAAAATAACTAATTAAATTATTTATTTGTTCATTTGTTTGGGTATAAAGTTTTAAACTTGTAGTGTCTACTAGAACCAAGGCTAATATATTTTTGTTTTGTAGAAAGAAAATGGGAAATTCCAGTAGAAGGATACATGTCAATTGCTGAACAAGAAGAGGAAGTGAAGGAGCAAGCACTCCAGTTGAAACTTTTAGATCAATTGGAAAAAGAAGAGCTCATTGAGAAAGCTGATATTATTGAAGAACAAAGAGCCAATGCTGAGCGTGAAAGATTAAAGGAATTTAGAAAAAATAAAGTTAATACTGGGAGAAATAAAACAGGTGATGGTGTAAGTCAAGAAACTACAAAACAAGATGATCATCAAGAAGAGGAAGAAGAAGAAGAAGAGGAAAAAATACCTTATCGACGAGACTACAGTGTTCCTGATAGAGTTGATCCTTATGGACCCTGGAAGATTGTTGAAATAAAGTAAATTAATTTTCAATATCTTTTTTATCTTTGTTTTTTAATTGAAAAATTTATTTTTATTTATTCATTGTTTTATTTATTGTTTTTAGACCGAAAAAAGTTATTAATCTTCAGCTTCCAGAACAGAGAAAAGTTATTGAAGTTAAACCAAAGCAAGCAGCTCCAGTTCCTGTTCGAATATTTAAAGAAAAAGTTGTTACTAAAATTCATTCTGATGATAGTGATGATGAAGGTAGCAGCACACCAGTATTTAAAAAACGTAAATTTGGTAATAAAAATACCAGAAAAAGGCTAGATGATGATGAATAATTGATAAAATATTTTTTAAAATAGTTAAATTGTCATTTTTATTAAGTATTTTACAAAAACATTTTTTTTTTTTTTAAATTAAAAAATTCGTAAAATAAAAATAATTGTATATTTTAAATGTTTAATTTATTATTGTTTTGAAAAATATTAAAATTAAGTTATTGCAAAAGTTAATTGTATTCTAGTTAATTGAACATTAGTAAAATATTATTTTATAACATTTAAATTGTCTTTGTAAAAATATCAATCGAAATTTTCAATTCGAAATGATTTTTTCGATTCGAAATTATTATTTCGATTGAATTTTGCAAAGTTGCTTCGTGTACAACAGTCGGTTATAAAGTAGCAAATCTTCTTACAATAGCCACAAATAATTTCACAGCGCTTCTAAAGCTAGGTCAGGTTTTTGCATCACAAGCAAGTCAACAATCAACAAGGCCAGGAGATCAAAAAAGAACAAAAAAAACAAGGTAAATACTAAAAATATAAAACACAATATCATCATAAAAAATTCATAAATGCAATTTAAATATTATTTAGATTTTAATAAACATTATTAATAATAAAATTTAGTTTTTAAAAAATTCATTTTATTTATATCAATTTTTTTATACACTTACACAAAGTGTGACACATAAAAAAAAAAAAACAAAAAAAACCAAAATAAAAGTTGTTTCCATGTTGCGCATGCATTGAGGTCAATAAACTATCGATCGACATATATAAATCTTTTGTTGATAAAAACGTGACTCAATTAAACAAAAAAAAAACAAAAACTATTTAAAAAAAAGCAATTAATAAATTAAATATTTTTACAATTTAGTCGACATCTAGAAATTTAGCTTTAAATCTTAGAAAAAAAAAATAATTAAAAATCGAAATAATGTTATTTTCTACAATTGATAATAATTAGTAATATAATAAAATAATTAACTATAATTAAACTAAAGAAATAATAGTTAAAATACTTTTTTTTAAAAAAAAGAAATTACTTTTTTACACATTTGAACTTTTACTATTTTTTCTATCATTAATTTCTAAACAAGTATGAGTATATCCTCGATCAAGTTTATCTGGACAACCATTTAATTCAGCAAAAATAAGTTCAATTGGTTTACCTTTTGTTTCTGGTACAATGAAAAATGTAAAAAAAAATGTAAAAGTACAAAATAATGAAAATAAATAAAAACAACCAGCCATACCAATAGCAGAAATAACAATTGGAAAAAATTTAATTGTTAAAAATGCAAATAGCCAAAGTGTAATCATTGATACTGAATTTGCAAATGATGATATATCAGATGCAAATACTTCAGAGGCAACAACAAAGGGAGCTGGTCCCATACCAAGACAATATGTAACAGCATAAAATGACATTGCAACAATTGGTATCCAAGAAAATGAATCAACTTCATAGCCAATAGTCATCAAAGATAAAAATGCACCAAGTATAAAATGACACAAAGCCATTCCAAAACATGACACAAGTATAAGTGAACGTCTACCAGCTTTTTCCATCATAATTGTTGATAAAAATGATCCAATAACTTGAATTGATCCAAAAATAATTGCCGATGAATTTGGTGACATTGAACTACCAGCTAATTTAAATATTTCTGATGTATACATTGCCTGATGAATTAAATTAATTGATAATTAATAAACCCATATAAATATCTTGAAGAAATATTTGAAGATAATTAAAACATACTATTGCTGATATTCCACACAATTGTTGTCCTATCATGAGACCCAGGGCGATGATAAATCCTTTTGTTGTGCCACGATCTCTGAATAAATCTTTAAATCCAATTTTACTTTTTTTATCTGAATTTTCATTTGCTAATTTATTTAAATGTTGTAGCTCATGTTCAACTGTTGATGTGTCATTATTTTTAAGCCACATCAATGATCTGTTTGTATGAAAAATTGATGATAATTAAACAAGTAAATTTATAATATTTTGAACAAATGTTACCTTGTTGCATCGGCAATTCGATTATTTCTCACAAGATAAATTGGTGTTTCAGGCATAAATATAAAGCCAAAAAAAAATGTTATTGGTGGTATCATTGAAAATGCAGCAAATAATCTGTATGATAAATTAGCACCAATAGTATAGCCAAGAACAATACCAATATTAACAGCAAATACTAAAAATGTACCAAGTTGTCCTCTAATACTGTCTGCTGATATTTCACTAACATATATTGGAATTAAAAAAAAAGACATTGCACCACCAATACCACCAAGATATTGTGATATTAATAAACAATAATAATTAAATGCAATTAATTTAATAAACCAACAACTTATTAATGGAATTGCAATTAAACAACCAAATTTTTTACGACCAAATTTTTCTGATAATTTACTGCATAATGGAAGTGCTGATAATGCACCAAGGCATAGTGTTCCATTTAGCCATGATATTTCATCAGATGACATTGGTGTTGATCCAACTGGTGTGTTGTTACTCATTAAAGTTGGTGATGTTGGTGATGACCAACCCAAGTTCATTCCATATGTCAGTACAGCAATATTAACTATTTTAAAATTATTTATTTTATAATATTCATCATAGAAGTATTTTTTGTTTTTTGAAGGAGGAATATATTTTGTGTATTTAAATATAACTGAAGGATATTTTTATTTGTATTAATAGTTTTTATAAAAGTTGGTATAAAAGTTGTGAATTTTTTAATTAATTTTTTTTTTTTTTTTATATGATTTTTAAAGCTTGATATAAATTATTAATTAATTAATGAAATTATATAATTATTATTTATTATTTAATAAACAATTTGAATGAAATAATTTTTTTTTTAATTAATTTTTTTAATATTTAAAAAAAATAGTAAAATTAATTTTAAAATATTACAATTTTATTATTTTTTTTTTTTTTTAAATAATAGATATATTAATTGATAAAATTTTTTTTTTTAATTATAATTTATTAATAAATTATTATTGTAATTAAATAAAAAAAATTATTCAGCAGATGATTAACTTTTGAAGGTCAATTTTGTAATTATTTGATTATTTTTAAATTAGTATTTTAAGATTTAAAAATTAATTACCAATAATTGCTGCTGATAGTTGTTTTAATTTACCAGGTTCTCCGGGTGATAATTTTTTCGTAGCTGTTGTCATGTTGATATTTAAAAAAAAAACTTAAATAATTGACTTATACTTTGTGATGGATTGATCAAATGAATTTGAACAAAATTAACTTCAACATTCAAAGTACTAATAATTAATATAATAAAATGGAAAATTACAAAGTTCAAAATTAATAAATGATTAAATATGTTGATGAATAGTAATTAATTTTAAAATTAAAATATACAATCCTTGACTTTGAATGGTACACTGTGACTGAACGATTTATAACTTGATGTTTTCTTATCAAACAAATGTATTTGTCAGTTTGTAATTCAATTTATAGAGATGATTGCTTTGATGGTAAAATTGTGGAGGGGTATATTCAAAGACGAAATAATATTATTAATATTTTTTTATAATTAATAAATAATTTAATAATTTAATTATTGTTAATGTAGAAGATGTAAAAAAAAATTAAGATGAGAAGAAAAAAGATTTCTCAAGGTCTGTGTAAACAGATGAGCACAGAAATAAATTAATTAACTAACTAATTAAATTATTGTTTAGAAAAAAAAAATTAATAACTCATTTATTCAAAAATTAATCTAAAAAAAATTTCAGCATATAATTTTATAAATTTATTTTTAAAATAAATGAATAAATTATTTTTACAAATTAACAATATAAATAAATTTATATTTTTCTAATTTGTTATTTATTCAAAAGCTGCGTCATAATCAACTGTTTTATTTTGAATTAAATCTAAACATTTCTGATAATTTATGATACTAAAAAATTATTAATTATTTTCAGTTATAATTATTATTTAATCATTAAATAAACAATGTCATGGCATTGTAGTGGATCAACAAATCAAGAAATGGTTAAGAAATTAAAAGGTAATAAATTTGATAAAATTTTAATTAACAATTAATTTATAAAATTATTTATTAGATGCAAATATACTGTCAACTGAAAGAGCAGTAGAATCAATGTTAAAAATTGATCGTGGTAAATATTGTCATGAAGATAATCCTTATCTGGATCGACCAAGAAAAATTGGATACAATGTAACAATTTCTGCACCTCATATGGTAAAAAACAATTAATTTAAATTATTATCTAGAATTTCTAATAGAAAAAAAATAAATAAAACTTTTCCTTCTAATTTTATATAAATTAATTGACGTCAAAGTATTTTTCATCTTGTCAATAATAATTTAAGTTTAAAGATAAGAATTGAGGCTATCAATAGGTCAATTGAATTTTATCAATTGATATTTACATTAATACTGTTTTTAATCACAATTGGAAATTTTTTTTATATTAAATTTGATTGAAGATATAATTATAATCTTGTCAATCTTTATTATTTTTAATAAAAACAGCATGCTTATGCATTGTCAATGTTGACTGATCAACTGGTTGATTCTGCACGTGTACTGGATGTTGGTTCTGGCTCAGGATATCTAACAGCTTGCATGGGTTACATGGTTGGTCCAAGAGGAAGAGTCATTGGAATTGATCACATTCCGGAACTTGTAAAAATAGCAACTGAAAATTTACAAAATGATTATCCAAGTTTTATCAAAGAAGGACGTGTTAAATTCATTGGTATTATAATTTTGTTATCATAATTTAAGAAAAATTTTATTTAGCAAATGATCCACTTGTTTGAAGGTGAAATTTTCAGAAATTTTTACGTGAGCTTTTTTTTATCACCACTGTGTGGCGATCTACATAAAGTGGCATAATTATTTCTCACATGTGGACATGTAGGGCCTCGGTTACTATATATACAATTTCATGAGATTTAATTCTACAAATACCTACGTATATAGAAATATACAGAAATCTTTTTATCAGAAGAGTTGCATAATAATTGTATATTGAAACTAGTCTTCAAAAAAAATAATATAGCTAATATATCTAGCTGAATATGATGAAAGAAGTACAGGGGAGAGTAGTCTAAAACGGACACTCTCGTCTCTGATCAAAATGTAATTGATAGGGAAAAGGTGTCTGTCCTGGGCTACTCTCCCCTGTAAATATATCTAGAAAATATATAAAAATTATATAAAAATAATTTTTTGTAATTGTTAAAACTAAATAATTATTTATTTTTGTTATTAGAAGGTGATGGAAGAGTTGGATACAAACCTGGTGCACCTTATGATGTGATACATGTTGGTGCAGCAGCTGAGGGAATACCTGAAGAGGTTGATTTTATTTTTCAATATAAAAAAATATAAAAAAAAGATTATAAATTATTTCATGTAAATTAATCTATCTTATTATTTCAGTTGATTGAACAACTTGCACCAGGTGGACGTATGATTATTCCAGTTGAAAACTATCAACGTTATCAAAATTTAATTCAAGTTGATAAAAATTATGATGGAAAAATAACGAAAAAAAATTTAATGCATGTATCATATGTTCCACTCACTGATCAAAATTCACAGTTAAATAATTAATTATTAATTTTAAGATATATTTTTATATGAATGTAGATTTTTTAATGAATAAAATAATACTGTTACCGCAAAAATTTGAATCATCAGTGCTGCCAGTGCTAGTTGCACACAGGGATATTTTTTTTTTCTAGGTCAGCAGCTAACCTTTGTAAACATTTGTAAACATATCTTTTTGATTGTCAAAAAAAAGTAAACAATACAAATTGTGATTTTCAGCTGATTATTTACAGACATCACGTAATTTTGTTGTTTTATTTTTTAGTTTAAAAAAATGGCTGCTCATGGACGATTTGGTGGTCGAACAAACAAGGAACTTATTCAATATTTAAAAAGTAAAAATAAAATATAAATTTATAATAATCACATATGCAAATTCATAATGTTAATTAATTTTTAAATGTTATCAGAGTCAAAAATAGTTAAATCAGAACGAGTTTATGAGGCAATGTGTTGTGTTGATCGTGAAAAATATACATCAAGAGATCCTTACATTGATGCACCACAAGGAATTGGATTTGGAGTTACAATAAGTGCACCACACATGGTACTTTATAATCACATAAGATAGAAATGTTGTCAATGAATTTTATAAATGAATAAATAATTTTTTTTAGCATGCCTATGCATTGGAGTTGCTCGCAGACAAATTGATAAGAGGAAATAAAGCATTAGATGTTGGATCTGGATCTGGTTATTTAACAGCTTGTATGGGAGTGATGCTTGGTAATGATGGTCTTGCTGTTGGTATTGATCATATTCCAGAGCTTCAACAACTTGCTGAAAAAAATATAAAGAATGACAAACCAAATCTACTTGAAAGTGGTCGTGTTAAATTAATAGGTTTGTATTATTTATTTAATTTTATTTAATTTATTTTTAAGGTAATGATTTATTTATTATTCAAGTTGGTGATGGAAGACTTGGTTGTACAAAATATGCTCCATATGATGCAATACATGTTGGAGCAGCAGCAAAAGAAATGCCTCAGACATTGATTGATCAATTGGCACCTGGTGGACGTCTTATTGTTCCAGTTGGTCCTGAAAATTCTGATCAGACACTTGTACAAATTGATAAAACAATTGATGGTGTTATTAAACAACGATCATTGATGGGAGTTGTTTATGTACCTTTGACTGATAAGGAACGACAATATAATTCGTGAAATAGATGTTTGCTCCAGTGAGCCTTTCGTATCATTAGCATTCAAAAATAATATATATATTCATTTGAAAGGGTAAGTTATTAACTACAAAAGTTTACAACATTTTTCAATTGTCAAAATTACTTTTGTTAGAGTAATGAAATGACATATAATAGTGTAAAAATATTAAATATAATAATTAAATCTTTTTATATTAAAAATTCAACTGTGTTGATATTTTTTAGACAATATAATGATCATTTGATTTACAATAACGCCAGAAAATGGATACTAACTAAAGAACTCATTGATAGACCTACTCCGTAAAATCCACCAATCATTGCTGAGGCTATTTCTTGTTCATGTGTCTTCACTACTCTGTTGTATTTTCAAACAAACAATCAATTGATTATATATTTTGTTATTATTTTAATTTTAAAAGAATGGATAATTTGAAAAATTATTACTCACGTAGGAACAAGTATGAATACACTTGACCATGAAAAACCATGGCTTGTAGAAAATAAAAACATTATTAGCATGTAAATAAAATCATTGGTGATGTAGACTGGAAAATGTTTTTCCGAATCAGCTGAAGCATTACAAACAAAAAAAATTGGAATGAATATAAATCTGGCTGTAGAAATACTCAGTAGTAACCACGGTTTTCCTTTCAACTAAATTATAAATAAAATAAAATATTAAAAACAATTAAAACACAATTTTACAGAGTGTTATACGAATTTGAAATTTTACCCAAGATGAATAACGTGAATATAAACAACCAAAATAATCACCAATACTGAACGTAAGAAATGTTGCAACTGGTACAAAGTATTTATCTGAAATAAATTAATTGTTAAATTTTTTAAATATTACTTAAAAGAGATTTATTAATTTATATTTTATTCTATATTTTAACTGACCGCTCCATTCGCTGGTACTTGATGATTCACTCTTTACCAGTGAATTAACTCCTGGATAAACTAAATATGTTATAAAAAATGTCAAAAAAATGCTCAATCCATATGGCCAAATTTTAACGATAATTTTTATATATGATACTGAATTATTATCACTTGAACTTGGTGTATCATCAATTGATTTATCAGAATTTTTAATCGTCACTTTCTCCTTCATATGATACTTGAAAAATTCCTATAAAAAAACGATTTGTAATAAGATTGTTTATTTAATTTTTATTAATGAAAATAAACATAATAAATTTCGATTAAATGGATTACCTGTTTCTCCAAAAAAATATATGAAATAAATGCAAAGATAATAATAAAATCACCAATTAAAAAATACATGAGACCAGTTGCAATTGGTCCAGTGCTCAGCCACAATGATAGTATTTGAAAAATAGCAGCAAATATACCACTAATTGCTTGCCCTAGTGACATGGATGATATGTATTTTGATGGAAAATTTCCAGCAACACTAAACATTGTTCCAGCAAATACTGCATCAGCTCCATTTAATCCTGCTGATGCTGTTGTCAATGTTGATATTAAAAATTCATTTTGTCGTTTATCAGTATCAATTTCTACGAATACAGTTGTTATTATAAATAAAATTAAAATTAACAATAGTGTTGTTATCACTCTTATTCGTATAGAAATCCTTTGAAATAAATTAAAATCTTAAAATTATTAAAAGAAATATTAACATTTATAATACTAAAGTTTCTTGCTTACCATTTACTTATAAAGACATTGATAATTAAAAAAAATGAATACGGTAGATGACTTGTGATATGTAAATAAGAAGTAAAATAATTTTGTAGCTCAGATGAATTATCTGCATTTTTGCTGTAATCTGATGGTACATTTCGAAATTTATATCTCCAGTACTTAAATCATAAAAAAATATTCACTGACATGATCAATTTAAATGGAATAATTATTATGAATATAAAAAATTTGTTATTACTTTTTGTGCATCTACAACGAAAAACCATGGCATATTTATAGTCAGTCCAAGTAGAAAGAAAATATAACAGGCCAAATAATATCTATTAAAAAAAATGAACAAATTAACTTTCAATTGGAAAAATAATTTCAAGCTGAAATACTCACTGATCTTTTGGTTGAATTACACTATTATCATTTTGAATATTCATTATCTAATTTTTCCATTTAGAAATTTGATTGACAAAAATATAAATACGTATAAAAAAATAAAAACAAAAAAAAACACCGTCGTTGTTGTTTTAAAAAAGTGTGTAATTTTAAATGGCAAATAATTATAATTATCACTAAAAAGCCATCAATTATATTTATCGACTAAAGTTGATAATTGTTATGATAAAATTAACAATATATTTAACATTCTTCCGAATTTTATTAAAATACCTTTTTTAGTATAAAATAAAAAAAAAAATAAAAACTAATGTTTTCAAAATAAAATTTTTCTATTGTTTCGAAATAATTTCGACTGGTATTTTTTCAATCGAAATACTTGTCTTGTAATTGCGAAAATAATTACATGATAAGCAGTTGTTATAGTCAATGTCACTACTCACCTATATTTTTATAACAAAATAAAATTATTATTATTTGCATTATTGTTTATGTATAAAAAAAAAAATTTCATTTAAAAAAAAAATTTACAATGTTAAAGAAGGCAATTTCATCCTCGAAAAATGAGTATAATAAAATAAAAATTTTCCAATTGAAATGATATATAAAAAAATGTTTATTTGAATAAATAATATTTTTTTTTATAATTTAGCAATTGAAAATAATATTAATGATAAATATATGAATAATTTTAGCTTGTAAATATATTTTTTATTTTTATTTATAATAAAGTAAGATAAAAAAAACTCATCGTAGCACCGGCTATACATCCTACTCCAAGAAATGCACTGAGCATTGACGATGAAATTTCTTGTTCTTTTGAATCCACCACTCTGTAATTAATTGTCAAAAAATTTCCATTAAACGAGAGGAATTATTTTCTGATTTCTATTTATAAATTACAACTAATAATTTACCTGGGAATTAAAACAAATAAAGCTGACCACAAGTATCCATGAGTGATGGAAAATAATATCATCAATCCCATGTAGATAAAATCATTTGTAATGTAGATGGGTAATTGTTTATCAGGATAATCAGAAATATTACAAACTAATATAATTGGAATAAATATAATCCTCGTAATTGAAAGTGTAAGTACCAAGCCAGGTTTGCCTGTCAGCTGAATCATTTAACATAAAAGCATCATTTAAAATATAAGAACGAAATAATTTCTATTAATTTTTATGTTACCCAAGTAGAATATCGTGACAATAAACATCCAGAAGAATCACCTGTACTAAACATAAGAAATGTTGCCACAGATCCAAAGTATTTTTCTGTAAATAATTGTAAATTAATTGTAATATTAAAAAGAAAAAAATAATATTATTTTCATTTTTTTCTACGCACTGTACCACTCGGTTTTGCTTGGTGCTTCACTCTTTACAAGTGTATTAATTGCTGGAAATACACTGTATGTCGCAGAAAATGTTATGAACATGCTCAATCCATAAGGCCAAATTTTTAAAAAAATTTTCACATATGACACTGGATTATTTTCAGCTGAACTTGTTGTATCATCACCAGAATAAACAGATTTTTTAATGACTGGCTTATTTTTAATATAATACTTAAAAAATTTCTATGAACAAAAAAATGAAGAGAATTCATCATTAAATTGTTTATTTTTTTATAAATTTTTATCTAAAAAATTTTATTGAATGGATTACCTGTTTCTCTAGGAAAATATATGAAAAAAATGAAGAAAGAAAAATAAAAAAACCAATTAAAAAATACATAAATCCAGTTGCAATCGGTCCAGTGCTTAGCCACAATGATAATATTTGTAAAATTGCTGAAAATATACCACTTGATGATAGTCCTTGTGAAAATGATGTTATGTATTTTGGTGGAAAATGTCCAACAATAGCAAACATTGTTCCAGCAAGTATTGAACTAACTGCATTTATGCCAGCTGCCGTTATCAGTGTTATTCCCAAAAATAAATATTGCCATTCATCAGTATTTATTTTTACAAATAGCGTTGATATTAGAAACAATATTATTGTTCCTAATTGCGTTATTATTACTCTTATTCTCGATGAAATCCTTAAAATTTAAAAGAAATTAACAAAAAAAACAAAAAACATATGGAATTTTTTTTTAATAAATATTATGTCCATTGTTACCATTTATGCATAAAAATATTTACAATAAAACACACAGAATATGGCACTGCACCGGCAGTATCCAAATAAGCAGTAAAATAATTTTGTAGCTTTGAAGAACTTGTGTTATTGGTAGACTCAAATTTATCCAGTGTTGTATTACGAAATTTATACCTCCAATACTGAAATGATAATTAGTGTTAGTTATGTTGATTTTAGAAGTAAATAATATTTATATATTTACAATTTGCGAATTTAAAAAAAACATCCATGGTAGACATGAACTCAAACCAAGTACAAAGAATGAAATGTATGCCAAATTATATCTGAAAATAAATGGAAAACTAGGTGTCAATTAAAATTGATATTATTTTATAAATTATTATTTATAAAATAATTACCTATCCTTTGGTTTAATTTCTGGTACTGCTTTGTCAATTAAACCTTTCGAACTCTCATCATTTCGACAGTCTACTTTTCGATTGTTTGACCGGTTCAATTGATCAGGCATTTTATACTTGGTTAATTTAAATACAATACAAAAATTGATATGACTCAGTTGAAAATGACTGTTGTTGTGTTTTTTTTTTTTTATCAATGACCTGGATATATAAATACCAGTGGTAATTGTTTTTTAAAATAATTTGAGATAATATAATAATATTTATAGATAATATGCATGATATTTTTAATGATAATAATAAAGCATATAGTTAATAATTATTCCAAAGTCACATTTGAAAAAAAAAAAAAAAAAACAAACCATTATTTTCCATACTCATGTAATATAATCAAACATCAATGACATAAACCCACAAATTTTTAGCAATATTATACAAAGTTTCACTCACAATTCAAAGAAATATTTTATATAGATTTTTAAGAAAATAATTTTATTTTACAGAAAAGCCAGAAAATAAATACTAATTAAAGAACTCATTGATAGACCCAATCCGTAAAATCCACCAATCATTGCTGAGGCTATTTCTTGTTCTCGTGATTCCACTACTCTGTTGTATTTTCAAACAAACAAATAATTAATTACTTATTTTATTATTATTTTAATTTTAAAAGAATGGATAATTTGAAAAATTATTACTCACGTAGGAACAAGTATGAATACACTTGACCATGAAAAACCATGGCTTGTAGAAAATAAAAACATTATTAACATGTAAATAAAATCATTGGTGATGTAGACTGGAAAATGTTTTTCCGAATCAGCTGATGCATTACAAACAAAAAAAATTGGAATGAATATAAATCTGGCTGTAGAAATACTCAGTAGTAACCACGGTTTTCCTTTCAACTAAATTATAAATAAAATAAAATATTCAAAAACAATTAAAACACAATTTTACAAAGTGTTAAACTAATTTATATTTTACCCAAGATGAATAACATGATAATAAACATCCAAAACAATCACCAATACTGAACGTTAGAAATGTTGCAACTGGTACAAAGTATTTATCTGAAATAAATTAATTGTTAAACATTTAAATATTACTTAAAAAAAATTCATTAGATTATATTTTAACTGACCGCTCCATTCGCTGGTGCTTGATGATTCGCTCTTTACCAGTGAATTGACTCCTGGAAAAACTGAATATGTTATAAAACATGTCAAAAACATGGCTAATTCATATGGCCAAATTTTAATGAAAATTTTCATATATGACACTGAATTATTATCACTTGAACTTGGTGTATCATCAATCGATTTATCAGAATTCTTAATCGTCGCTTCCTTCTTCATATGATACTTGAAAAATTCCTATAAAAAAACAATTAATAATAAATTTGTTTATTTAATTTTTATTAATAAAAATAAACATAATAAATTTCGATTAAATGGATTACCTGTTTCTCCAAAAAAATATATGAAATAAATGCAAAGATAATAATAAAATCACCAATTAAAAAATACATGAGACCAGTTGCAATTGGTCCAGTGCTCAGCCACAATGATAATATTTGAAAAACAGCAGCAATTATACCACAAGCTGATTGTCCTTGTGAAAATGATGATATGTATTTTGGTGGAAAATGTCCAACAACACTAACCATTGTTCCAGCAAATATTGCAACAACTCCATTTATTCCTGCTACTGTTATCAATGTTATTATTGAAAATTCATTCTGCCATTTATCAGTTTCAATATTTACAAATACAGTTGTTATTATAAATATAATAAAAACTAACAACATTGATGTTATCACTCTAATTCTTATAGAAATCCTACGAAAAATAAATACATTTTCATACAATAATAAATACTAAAATATCTATTTAATATTTTTTTTTTATCTAAGATGACAATAATTTTTATTTGTACCATTTATTTAAATAAATATTTATAATCACAAAAACGGTATACGGTATAGTAATTGCAACTCCTAAATACGCAGTAAAATAATTTTGTAATTCAGATGAATAATCTTCTTCTTCAATGTAATTTGACGTTACATTTCGAAATTTATATCTCCAATACTAAAATAAAAAAAAAAACTATTGATTAACATAATCAATAAAATACTGAAAATTATTTGAAAAATATGTTTATACTTTTTGTGCATCTACAATAAAAGTCCATGATATATCCATAGTTATTCCAAACAAAAAAAAAATATAGAGTGCCAAATTGTATCTGATTAAATAAACTCTAAATTAAAATAATATTGTTTAAAGGAAACTAATTATTTACTAACATTAAAGTAATTACTTACCGATCTTTTGCATGAATCACAGTATTACTATTTTGAAGGGTCATTATATCCAATTTTTTTAGTGACAAATTTCATAGACAATAGAAATATGTATTGAAAAAAAACAAAAAAAAAAACATTTACGTTTGGATCGTGGACGAAAATCAACTGCAAGTTGTATGTTTGTATTCAAGGTGAATAATTATAATTATCACTAGAAACACGTTCATTATTTATTTAGCTGATAACTGTAACTATAAATTTTACTTAATTAATTATTTTAAAATAATGGGAACAATTATTATAAGTAAGTTGTTATTGTCAAGGTCACTTTACATTCACATTTCGAAAAATGAATAAATTAACTAAATTTGATAATTGTTATGATAAAATCAACAATATATTTAACATTCTTCCGAATTTTATTAAAATACCTTTTTTAGTATAAAATAAAAAAAAATACAAACTAATGTTTTGAAAATAAAATATTTCTATTGTTTCGAAATAATTTCGACTGATATTTTTTCGATTGAAATACTTGTCTTGTAATTGTAAAAATAATTACATGATAAGCAATTGTTATAGTCAATGTCACTACTCACTTATATTGTTATAACAAAATAATTAAATTAAATAAAATCATCTATTATTTGCATTATTGTTTATGTATAAAAAAAAAAAAAAATTAATTAAATGGAAATTTTTATTTAATTATTGTATTTGGTTTTCGAGTATTATATGAAATTGCCTTCTTTAACATTGTAAAATTATTTTCAAAATGATATAAAAAATTTTCATTGGAATAAACAATAATTTTTTTAAATATTTAACAATTAAAAATAATAATAATAATAAATATATAAATAATTTTAGCTTGTAAATATATTTTTTATTTTTATTTATAATAAAGTAAGATAAAAAAAACTCATTATAGCACCAGCTATACATCCTACTCCAAGAAATGCAGTAAGCATTGACGATGAAACTTCTTGTTCTTTTGAATCCACCACTCTGTAATTAAAAAGAATAATTAATTGTTAAAAAATTTTCATTAAATGCGTTTAATTATTTTCTAATTTTTATTTATCTAAATGACAACTAATAATTTACCTGGGAATTAAAACAAATAAAGCTGACCACATGTATCCATGAGTAATGGAAAATAGTATCATCAATCCCATGTAGATAAAATCATTTGTAATGTAGATGGGTAATTGTTTATCAGGATAATCAGAAATATTACAAACTAATATAATTGGAATGAATATAATCCTCGTAATTGAAAGTGTAAGTACCAAGCCAGGTTTGCCTATCAGCTAAATCATTTCGCATAAAAGCATTATTCGAAATATAAAAACGAAATAATTTCTATTAATTTTTATGTTACCCAAGTAGAATATCGTGACAATAAACATCCAGAAGAATCACCTATACTGAACATGAGAAATGTTGCCACAGATCCAAAGTATTTTTCTGTAAATAATTGTAAATTAATTGTGATATTAAAAAGAAAAAGATAATATTTTTTTTATTTTTTTCTACGCACGGTACCACTCGGTTTTGCTTGGTGCTTCACTCTTTACAAGTGTATTAATTGCTGGAAATACACCGTATGTCGCAGAAAATGTTATGAACATGCTCAATCCATATGGCCAAATTTTAAATAAAATTTTCATATATGACACTGAATTATTTTCAGCTGAACTTGTTGTATCATCATCACAATAAATGGATTTTTTATTGACTGGCTTATTTTTAATATAATACTTAAAAAATTCCTATGAAAAAAAAAGAAGATAATTAATCATGGAATTATTTATTTTTTTTAATTTTTATCAATAAGATTTTCTTTTATAGATTACCTGTTTCTCTAGAAAAATATATGAAAAAAATGAAGAGAGAAAAATAAAAAGACCGATTAAAAAATACATAAAACCAGTTGCAATTGGTCCAGTGCTCAGCCACAATGATAGTATTTGTAAAATTGTTGATAATATACCACTTGATGATAGTCCTTGTGAACATGATGATATGTATTTTGGTGGAAAATGTCCAACAACACCAAATATTGTTCCAGCAAGTATTGAACCAAGTGCATTTAATCCAGCTGCTGTTATCAGTGTTATTTTCAAAAATAAATGTTGCCATTCATCAGTATTTATTTTTACAAATATTGTTGATACCAGAAACAGCATTATTATTCCTAATTGCGTTATTATTACTCTTATTCTCCATGAAATCCTTTGAACGTAAAAGAAATTAACAAAAAAAAAAAAAAAAACATATGGAATTTTTTTAGATAAATAAAATGTCCATTGTTACCATTTATGCATAAAAATATTTACAATAACAAACACAGAATATGGCACTGCACTGGCGGTATCCAAATAAGCAGTAAAATAATTTTGTAGCTTTGAAGAACTTGTGTTATTGGTAGACTCAAATTTATCCAGTGTTGTATTACGAAATTTATACTTCCAATACTGAAATTATAATTAGTATCAGTCATGTTGATGATTAAAGTAAACAGATTAAAATAATATTTATATATATTTACAATTTGCGAATTTAAAAAAAATAACCATGGTAGGCATGAAGTCATACCAAGTACAAAGAACGAAATATATGCCAAATTATATCTGGAAATAAATGGAAAACAAGGTGTCAATTAAAATTGATATTATTTTATAAATTATAATTAATAAAATAATTACCTATCCTTTGGTTTAATTTCTGGTACTACTTTGTCAATTAATTCTTTTGAACTTTCATCATTTTGACAGTCTACATTTTGATTGTTTGATCGATTTAATTGATTAGGCATTTTATACTCAGTCAATTTTAATACAAGACACGATTGATATGTCTCAGTTAAAAATGATTGTTGTTTGTTATTTTTTTTTTGTTTTTATCAATGACCTGAATACATACTAGATAGCAGTGGTAATTATTTATTCGAAATACTTATGTAGTAGATAATATAATATAAATGATATACGTAATATTTTTAATCAAACATAGTTAAGAATTATTCCAGTTCAAATCCACATTTGTCAGAAAAAAAAAAAAAAAAACCAACAATCTTTTTCTATACTAATTTAATATGATCAAACATAAATAAAATAAATTCACAAATTATCAGCAAGACTATACTAAGTTTCATACACAATTCAAAGGAATATTTTAGATATATTTTAGAAAAAAAAATTTATTTTACAGAAAAGCAAGAAAATAAACACTGGTTACACTACTTATTGTCAGACCTAATCCATAAAATCCACAAACCATTGCTGAGGCCACTTCCTGTTCATGTGATTCTACTACTCTGTTGTATTTTCAAACAATCAAACAATGAATTATTTATTTTATTATTTTATTTATGGAAAACAGATAAATTAAAAAATTATTACTCACGTAGGAACAAGTATGAATGCACTTGACCATGATGAATATCATGTAGAGAAAAAAAAAACATTAACATGTAAATAAATCATTGGTGATGTAGACTGGAAAATGTTTTTCCGAATCAGCTGAAGCATTACAAACAAAAAAAATTGGAATGAATATAAATCTGGCGATAGAAATACTTAGTTGTAACCACGGTTTTCTTTTCAACTAAATTATGAGATAAATAAAATATTTAAAAACAATTAAAACACAATTTTACAAAGTGTTAAACTAATTTATATTTTACCCAAGATGAATAACATGATAATAAACATCCAAAATAATCACCAGTATACTGAACGTTAGAAATGTTGCAACTGGTACAAAGTATTTATCTGAAATAAATTAATTGTTAAATTTTTAAATAGTACTAAAATCAACAATATATTTAACATTCTTCCGAATTTTATTAAAATACCTTTTTTAATATAAATTAAAGAAAAAAATAAAAACTAATGTTTTGTAAATAAACTTTTTCTATTGTTTCGAAATAATTTCGACTGATATTTTTTCGATTGAAATACTTGTCTTGTGATTGTGAAAATAATTACATGATAAGCTGTTGTTATAGTCAATGTCACTACTCACCTATATTTTTATAACAAAATTAATTAAAATTCTTACTATTTGCATTATTGTTAATGTATAAAAAAAAAAAAAAATTATTTTAAATGGAAATTTTTATTTAATTGTATTTATTTTACGAGTATGAAATCGCCTTCTTTAACATTGTAAAATTATTTTTAAGATGGTATAAAAAATTTTCATTGGAATAAACAATAAATTTTTTAAATATTTAACAATTGAAAATAATAATAATGACAAATATATAAATAATTTTAGCTTGTAAATATATTTTTTATTTTTATTTATAATAAAGTAAGATAAAAAAATCTCATCATAGCACTGGCTATACATCCCATTCCAAGAAATGCACTAAGCATTGTTGATGAAAGTTCTTGTTCTTTTGAATCCACCACTCTGTAATTAAAATAGTAAATAAATTGTTAAAAAATTTTCATTGAACGCGTTTAATTATTTTCTAATTTTTATTTATCTAAATTACAACGAATAATTTACCTGGGAATTAAAACAAATAAAACTGACCACAAGTATCCATGAGTGATGGAAAATAATATCATCAATCCCATGTAGATAAAATCATTTGTAATGTAGATGGGCAATTGTTTATCAGGATAATCAGAAATATTACAAACCAATATAATTGGAATGAATATAATCCTCATAATTGAAAGTGTAAGTACCAAGCCAGGTTTGCCTATCAGCTGGATCATTAACAAATAATATAATTTTCTACCTAAAACTGTAATTTAAAATACAATAATTTAAACAAAATGAAACTATCAATTTCTATGTTACCCAAGTACAATATTGTGACAATATACATCCAGAAGAATCACCTATACTGAACATGAGAAATGTTGCCACAGATCCAAAGTATTTTTCTGTATAAATAATTGTAAATTAATTATAATATTAAAAAGAAAATGATAAAATTATTTTTAATTTTATATTTATTTTCTTTCTACGCACTGTTCCACTCTGTGTTGCTTGGTGCTTCACTCTTTACAAGTGTATTAATTGCTGGAAATACACCGTATGTCGAAGAAATTGTTATGAACATACTCAATCCATATGGCCAAATTTTAAATAAAATTTTCATATATGACACTGAATTATTATCACCTGAACCCGGTGTATCATCAATTGATTTATCAGAATTTTTAATCGTTACTTCCTCTTTCATATGATACTTGAAAAATTCCTATGAAAAAACAATTAATAATAAATTTGTTTATTTAATTTTTATTAATAAAAATAAACATAATAAATTTCGATTAAATGGATTACCTGTTTCTCCAAAAAAATATATGAAATAAATGCAAAGATAATAATAAAATCACCAATTAAAAAATACATGAGACCAGTTGCAATTGGTCCAGTGCTTAGCCACAGTGATAATATTTGTAAAATTGCTGAAAATATACCACTTGATGATATTCCTTGTGAACATGATGATATGTATTTTGGTGGAAAATATCCACCAATAGCAAACATTGTTCCAGCAAGTATCGAACCAACTGCATTTAATCCGGCTGCCGTTATAAGTGTTATTTCCAAAAAAAAATATTGCCGTTCATCAGTATTTATTTTTACAAACAGCGTTGATATTAAAAACAATATTATTGTTCCTAATTGCGTTATTATTACTCTTATTCTCGATGAAATCCTTCAAATTCAAAAAAAATTAACAAAAAAAAAAAAAAACATGGAATTTTTTTAGATAAATAAAATGTCCATTGTTACCATTTTTGCATAAAAATATTTATAATAACAGACACAGAATATGCCACTGCACCGGCAGTATCCATATAAGCAGTAAAATAATTTTGTAGCTTTGAAGAACTTTGGTTATTGGTAGACTCAAATTTATCCAGTGTTGTATTGCGAAATTTATATTTCCAATACTGAAATTATAATTAACATTAGTTATATTGATTTTAGAAGTAAATAATATTTATATATTTACAATTTGTGAATTTAAAAAAAATAACCATGGTAGACCTGAAGTCATACCAAGTACAAAGAATGAAATGTATGCCAAATTATATCTGAAAATAAATGGAAAACAAGATGTTTATTAAAATTGATATTATTTTATAATTGATATAAAAAATTACCTATCCTTTGGTTTAATTTCTGGTGCTGCTTTGTCAATTAATCCTTTCGAACTCTCATCATTTTGACAATCTATTTTTCGATTGTTTGACCGATTTAATTGATCAGGCATTTTATACTCAGTCAATTTTAATACAAGACACAATGTCTCACTTAAAAATGAGTGTCGTTTTTTTTTTTTTTTTTTTTTTGTTTTTATCAATGACCTAAATACACACCAGATAGCAGTGGTAATTATTTTTTTGAAATACTTATATAGTCGATAATATGATATAAATAATATGTATAATATTTTTAATGAAGCACATTTGATAATTATTCCAGTTCAAATCCATATTTGAAAGAAAAAAAAAAACAAAAAACAGCCCATCTTTTTCCATACTCATGTAATATGGTCTAACATAAATAAATAAATTCACAAATTATTATCTATACAAAGTTTCATACACAATTCAAAGAAATATTTTATATATATTTTAGAAAAAAAATTTTATTTTACAGAAAAGCAATAAAATAAACACTGATTACACTACTTATTGTCAGACCTAATCCATAAAATCCACAAACCATTGCTGAGGCCACTTCTTGTTCATGTGATTCCACTACTCTGTTGTATTTTCAAACAAACAAATAATTAATTACATATTTTATTATTATTTTAATTTAAAAAAAAATGGATAATTTAAAAAATTATTACTCACGTAGGAACAAGTATGAATGCACTTGACGATGAATATCCATGGCTTGTAGAAAATAAAAACATTATTAACATGTAAATAAAATCATTGGTGATGTAGACTGGAAAATGTTTTTCCGAATCAGCTGAAGCATTACAAACAAAAAAAATTGGAATGAATATAAATCTGGCTGTAGAAATACTCAGTAGTAACCATGGTTTTCCTTTCAACTAAATTATAAATAAAATAAAATATTTAAAAACAATTGAAACACAATTTTACAAAATGTTAAACTAATTTATATTTTACCCAAGATGAATAACATGATAATAAACATCCAAAATAATCACCAATACTAAACGTGAGAAATGTTGCAACTGGTACAAAGTATTTATCTGAAATAAAATCTGGTTATTGGTAGACTCAAATTTATCCAGTGTTGTGTTACGAAATTTATATTTCCAATACTAAAATTATAATTAGTATTAGTCATGTTGATGATTAAAGTTATCAGATTAAAATAATATTTATAAATATTTACAATTTGCGAATTTAAAAAAAATAACCATGGTAGACCTGAAGTCATACCAAGTACAAAGAATGAAATGTATGCCAAATTATATCTGAAAATAAATGGAAAACAAGGTGTCATTTAAAATTGATATTATTTTATAAATTATTATTTATGAAATAATTACCTATCTTTTGGTTTAATTTCTGGTACTGCTTTGTCAATTAATCCTTTCGAACTCTCATCATTTCGACAGTCAACTTTTCGATTGCTTGACCGGTTTAATTGATCAGGCATTTTATACTTAGTCAATTTTAAATTTTTAATACAAGACACAATGTCTTAGTTTAAAATGACTGTCGTTTTTTTTTTTTTTTTTATTGTTTTTATCAATGACCTGAATACATACGAGATAGCACTAAGCAGTGGTAATTATTTTTTTGAAATACTTATACAGTCGATAATATGATATAAATAATATGTATAATATTTTTAATGAAGCACAGTTGATAATTATTCCAGTTCAAATCCATATTTGAAAGAAAACAAAAAACAGCCTATCTTTTTCCATACTCATGTAATATGATCAAACATAAATAAAAAAAATTCACAAATTATTATCTATACAAAGTTTCATACACAATTCAAAGAAATATTTCATATATATTTTAGAAAAAAAATTTTATTTTACAGAAAAGCAATAAAATAAACACTGATTACACTGCTTATTGTTAGACCTAATCCATAAAATCCACAAACCATTGCTGAGGCCACTTCTTGTTCATGTGATTCTACTACTCTGTTGTATTTTCAAACAATCAAACAATGAATTATTTATTTTATTATTTTATTTATGGAAAACAGATAAATTAAAAAATTATTACTCACGTAGGAACAAGTATGAATGCACTTGACCATGAATAACCATGGCTTGTAGAAAATAAAAACATTATTAACATGTAAATAAAATCATTGGTGATGTAGACTGGAAAATGTTTTTCCGAATCAGCTGAAGCATTACAAACAAAAAAAATTGGAATGAATATAAATCTGGCTGTAGAAATACTCAGTAGTAACCACGGTTTTCCTTTCAACTAAATTATAAATAAAATAAAATATTTAAAAACAATTGAAACACAATTTTTTAAAGTGTTAAACTAATTTATATTTTACCCAAGCTGAATAACATGATAATAAACATCCAAAATAATCACCAATACTAAACGTGAGAAATGTTGCAGCTGGTACAAAGTATTTATCTGAAATAAATTAATTGTTAAACATTTAAATATGGATAAACTAAATATGTTATAAAATATGTCAAAAACATGGCCAATCCATAGGGCAAAATTTTAATGAAAATTTTCATATATGGCACTGAATTATTATCACTTGAACTTGGTGTATCATCAATCGATTTATCAGAATTTTTAATCGTCGCTTCCTTCTTCATATGATACTTGAAAAATTCCTATAAAAAAACAATTAATAATAAATTTGTTTATTTAACTTTTATTAATAAAAATAAACATAATAAATTTCGATTAAATGGATTACCTGTTTTTCCAAAAAAACATATGAAATAAATGCAAAGATAATAATAAAATCACCAATTAAAAAATATATGAGACCAGTTGAAATTGGTCCAGTGCTTAGCCACAATGATAACATTTGAAAAATAGCAGCAATTATACCACAAGCTGATTGTCCTTGTGACAATGATGATATGTATTCTGATGGAAAATTTCCGGCAACACTAACCATTGTTCCAGTAAATATTGCACCCATTCCATTTGATCCTGCTGCTGTTATCAATGTTATTATTAAAAACTCATTCTGCCATTTATCAGTTTCGATATTCACAAATACAGTCGTTATTATAAACATGATAAAAATTACTAATAGTGATGTTATCACTCTAATTCGTATAGAAATCCTACGAAAAAAAATTTATTTTTATATACAATAATGAAACTCTAAATAACTCAAATATATTCGATATATTTTTTTTCTATCCAAGATGATAATAATTTTTATGTACCATTCACTTAAATAAATATTTATAATTAAACAAAGGGTGTACGATATATTAGTTGCAACTTCAAAATACGCAGTAAAATAATTTTGTAATTGAGATGAATAATCTTCCTCTTCAATGTAATTTGACGTTACATTACGAAATTTATATCTCCAATACTAAAATTAAAAAAAAAAAATCTATCAACATAATCGATAAAATACTTAAAAATTATTTGAAAAATATGTTCATACCTTTTGTGCATCTACAAGGAAAATCCATGACATATCCATAGTTATTCCAATCAAAAAAAAAATAAAGAAAACCAAATAGAATCTAATTGAGTGAAGTTAATTCTAAATTAAAATAATATTGTTTTTAAAAAAAATTAATTATTTAACAACACTAAAGTAATTACTTACTGATCTTTTGCATGAATTGCAGTATTGCTACTTTTAAGAGTCATTCTATTTAAATTTTTTATTGATAAATTTCATAGACAATAGAAATATAAATTGAAAAAGAACAAATAAATACAGTCACGTTTGGATCGTGGACAAAAAAAAAACTGCAAGTTGTATATATATATATTTTTTTATATTCAAGGTGAACAATTATAATTATCACTAGAAACACGTTCATTATTTTTTTAGCTGATAACTGTTGTGATAAAACTAACAGTTTATTTATATTCTATTATAAATTTTACTTAAATAATTATTTTAAAATAATGCATATTTTTAGGTTTTTTTTTTACTTGTTTTAAAGCAATTTTAATTAATGAGAACAATTACAATTAAGCTGTTATTTCAAGGTCACTTTACATCGAAATTTTTATGAAAAATAAATTAATTATCTTTTTTATTGCTCATTTGATAACAAAAAATTTTAAATCAATAATTATAAGTTAAAATTAAATTGAAAAACTATTTTTTTTTTTAATAATCATGAGTTTATCAGAAAAAAAAAATTACAATTATAGAAAAATGTTTAATTAATTATAATATTATTCATGTATTTATATACAAATTGAATAATTGTGATTATTAATTTACGATTATAATTTTCAGGAAGTGATTGATAACACTTTAGTTGAATAAAAATTTAAAAAATATTTTAAATTAACAAGTAATGCTACAATATCTAAATTAAAATTTTTTTCGAGAACTGAAATGACAATAATAGTGTCAATAATAAGATATTATTTGAATTAAATTTCAAAAATTTTTTTGTTTTACAATAAATTTAGAAAATAAATACTGAGGACAGCACTGACAGAATATCCAAGTCCAAGAAATCCTCCGATTATTGTTGAGGCAATTTCTTGTTCTTTTGACTCGACAACTCTATAATTTAAGAAATAAATAAATAAATAAATATATACAACAAATGACAGAATAAACTTACTTGTATTTTAATTATTTTTAAATTAAAACAAATCAATACTTACGTAGGTACAAGTACACATATTATTGACCACATGTAACCAGAAGTGGTAGAAAATAATATCATCAAAGCCATGTAGATGAAATCATTCGTAATGTAAATAGGTGAATATTTATTTGGATAAGAAGAAGCATTGCAAACTAAAAAAATTGGAAGGAATATAACTCTGGCAATTGTAAGAGCCAGTAACAACCATGTCTTTCCTTTCAACTGAAGCAAAAAAAAAAATAAAAAAATTACCAACAATTGTTGTAATAAAAATACTAAACTAAATGTCCAATAAATATTTTACCCAAGATGAATATTTCGACAAAAAACATCCAAAATAATCTCCAACACTGTACAAAAGAAATGTCGCCACAGATTTAAAATATTTATCTAAAATAAATTATAATTATTCAAGTATTTTCAACACAATTTTAATTTAATTTTTTTTTAACTCACCACTCCACTCGGTGTTGCTTGGTGCCTCGCTTTTTATATGAGACGTGACTGCTGGATAAACCAAGTGGGTCAAAAAATTTGTCAAAAACATACTCAATGCATATGGCCAAATTTTGATAGTAATTTTTATGAATGACACTGAATTATTATCACCTGAACTTGGTGTATCATCAACAGATTCATCAGAATTTTTAATCGTCACTTCCTCTTTCATATGATACTTGAAAAATTCCTATAAAAAAACAATTAATAATAAATTTGTTTATTTAATTTTTATTAATAAAAATAAACATAATAAATTTCGATTAAATGGATTACCTGTTTCTCCAAAAAAATATATGAAATAAATGCAAAGATAATAATAAAATCACCAATTAAAAAATACATGAGACCAGTTGCAATTGGTCCAGTGCTCAGCCACAATGATAGTATTTGAAAAATAGCGGCAATTACACCACTAACTGCTTGTCCTTGTGTCATTGATGATATGTATTTTGGAGGAAAATGTCCAACAACAGCATAAAGTGTTCCAGTGTATGTTGAACTAAATGCATTTAATCCAGCTACTGTTGTCAGTGTTATTATCAAAAATTTAAACTGCCAATTATCAGTATTTGTCTCGATAAATATTGTCGTTATTATGAATAATATCATCACGAAAAATTGTGTTATTATTAGCCTTATTTTTGTAGAAATCCTGGGAGAAAAATTCTCGTTATTAATTTAAAAAATATACAATACAAAAAAGTATAAATGCTGTTTTTTAAATTGATATTTATAAATTAATTTTACCATTTGCAAATGAAAATATTAACTATCACAACAAGTACAAATGGAACTCCTGCTGCTACGTGTAAATATGCAGTGTAATAAATTTGTAATTTTGATTGAATAGTTGTGTTTTTATTTTCTTTATTATTATCAAATGTCACGTCTCGAAATTTATAATCCCAGTACTAAAATTAAAGTTAAATGAATTCTAAATTAAAAAAAAATTATTGAGAGTTATTTTTAAAATAGAAAATTCAATTACTGTTTGGGCGTTCATGAAAAAAAACCATGGTACATATGTGCTTAATCCAAGTAAAAAAAAATAATACAATGTTTGATTGTATCTAAAAATAAAAAATTTAATTATTTGTTGAATAAATTAATAAAATTAGTTATTAATTTGATAATAAAATAATGTAACTTACTGATCTTTTGGTGGAATTTTTATTGTTGTCATTTTATTGTTGGTCACTTTGACAATGCTGTTACTTTTCTTGTTATTTTTTTGTGAAGACATTGATGAAGTTTTTGGGTCAACTGAGTTTGTCATTTTGTTTTGATAAAAAGAAATAAAAATAACTAAAAATTAATGAGATGGGTTAATTAAAGAAGAAAAAAATATTCGATTATGTTTCTTGTCAAATGCCTCTGGGCATACAGAGTAATATATAAATATAAATTTTTATATTTTAATTTTGAAATATAAAAATTTTAAAACTAGCTTATTATTATTTTAAATAATATCTAATAATTTTGAAAATTATGCTTAGAAATATTTTTTTTTCTAGGTGGGATCAATCGTCGAAATTATGGAATTTTCTTTATACTGATTTCGAAAAATAAAAATTGCAAAAAAAATAAAAATAGTTAAAATTAAATTATAAAACTTGTAGAAAAACAATAATAAGGTGTTGTCTAAATACTAGAATTTCTATTTAATGAAATTTATGCTTAGAAATAATTTTTTTTAAGTGAAATCAATTTAGAGAAAATTCCATGATTTCGAAAATTAAAAATTGCAAAAAAAAAATACAAATAGTTGAAATTAAATTACAAAACTTTTAGAATAACAATATTTAAGTGTTGTCTAAATACTATAATTATAATTTAATGAAATTTTAGCTTAGAAATATTTTTTTTTAAGTGGAATCATCAAAATTATGCCCAATTTCTTTCTTTCAGTAATATTTTTTTAATATAATCATTAATACAAAAAGTAATTAATAAAAAAAAAAAAAAAAAAACTAATAATACCAAATGCATTTATTTATTCAAGCATATTAACAATAGGAACACTTATTCCAGATCCAATTGCAATACCAAGTCCCAAAAAAACTCCCAAAAAACCCATAGCAACTTCTTCGTCCTGTAACTCGACAATTCTGTTGAAAAAAAAAATCATTCTCTCATAAAATAATTCAAATTCCTAAAATATAAATCAACTGTTTCAAATTTAAATATAAAAATTACTCACTTTGGAACATGCTGATACAAAATATTGCACATATATCCATTACTAGTTGAAAATAAAAATACCAAAAACGTATAAATAATATCATTATCAATTAAAATTGGTAAAATATTAATTTCAGATTTAATATTGCAAATCATAAATGTAGGAATAAATAATATTCTCAATAATGTTATCAACACCAGCATGTATTTTTTATTTGGCTGAAAAAATAATAATTTAATTTTAATATTAAATTTTTAATATTTATTTTTATATTAATTTATTTACCCATAAAAAATATCCAGCTACTAAACGTCCAAAGTAATCACCACAATTGAATGAAAGATACGTTGCAACAGGGGTAAAATATTTATCTGCAAATGTAAAAATAAAAAACATAAATAATTGTTGATATTTTTATTTATTTATAAATTTTTCAATTTAGAAATTATAATTTTTTTAACATACCACTCCATTCATTTGGACTTGGAGCCATTTGACTTTTAATTAGCACATTAATTGATGGATAAACACAATATGTAACACCATACAACAAAAACATACTCAAACCATGAGGCCAAATAATTTTAAAAATTTTTTTATATTCTATTTTAGTTTCCTCAACATCACCAGTATTAATTTTTTTCTTCTGAATATTCTGGTGTTTATAAACGTGGGATTTAAAAAATTTCTAAAAAAATAATAATCGTTAAATTAATAAATTATATACATATTATAAAATATCAGCAAATAGTACCTGTTTTTCCAATAAAATATATGCAAGAATAGAGCATAAAATACCAACATTTCCAATCATAAAATAAATAAAAGCTGATGTCTCATGGGTCATACCAATCCATAATGATAAAATTTGAATTAATGTTGTGATTATGCCGGAAAGTGCTTGACCAGCTGAATATGCAGTGATGTAATTTGGTGAAAATAATCCAGTTATTGTAACTAATGCACCATAAAAAATTGTACTAAATGCATTTATTAAAAATGCCAATAAAAGAGTAAAGAAGAAAAAATATTCTTGCCAGCCATCAGTGTTGATGTAAATAAATAATGTTGTTATTATTAATAATACAAGAACAATTGTTTGTGTTGAAATGACTCTTGATTTCAGTGAAAACCTTGAAACAATAATAAATATAAATTAAAAATATATCATGATGATTTATGCAAGAAGAGATGAATTTATTTTTTTTTTTTTTTAAATTGTTTTTCTACTTTTTTTATTGTTATTATTGTTAATTTATTTTGTTACCATTTCCAGATGTATACGTTGATGAAGAGACATATAAAGCATGATACATTTGATACCAGATTGAGATAAACAATAATTGTTTGTTGCATTTTTGAATCGTGGGCGGGAATTGTTGATGAGCCATTTTGACTTTTTGTTGAATTTAAATTTCTAAATTTATGTAACCAGTACTGAAAGAAAAAAAATAGTTGTTGGGTTACATTGATTTTTTATTTGATAATTGATTTGTATTTGAGTGATATTACATCATCGGCAGTCATCAGAAAATTGTATGGAAAAATAGCAGCAATTCCGAGCAAATAAAAAGCAAAAAATGTAAATTTGAATCTGTAAGATGATAAATATTTTTTTAATTGTGAATTTTCAATTTATAATTTATAGTCATTGTTTTAACACTTACCTATCAGCAATTGCTTCATTTTTTTTTAACATTTTTACTGTAATTTCATCTTGTTTGTCAATTTTTTCTATGAATTTTTTCCTCGTCTCATCTTCGTGGGCTGATGAGAATTCCATTTTTTTTTTCTAATAAAACTTGTAATTTTACAAGTAAAATTAATAAATTATAAAAAAATTTATACAAAAAAAAAAATGCGCATTTATTGTTGATAAAATAAATAGAAATAATAAATTTATTATTTGTTTTAATATTTTTTATTGACGACAAAATGAAAGTTGACAATTCATCGCTTAAAAAAGCCAATATATACTCACTGATTGACACGAGTATACATTTTTTTTTCCTAATCAAATATTAAAAATAGATTTTTTAAATAAAATAAATTTTAATGGAAGGGGCTATCAGTATTTCTAGGAAATATTTTTAAATGATAATCACTTTAAAGATACGCGTGTCAATAAAAACTAAAAATGAATAAAATTAAAATTCTGATAAATTGAAAATTAGAAAAAAAAAAAATTTAAATAAAAACTTAAACGAATAAAAATTATACTTTATAAAAAATTGATAAAATATATTCCACTGATGATGGAACTGATTGAATAGCCCAGCCCAAGATATCCTCCAATCATTGTTGATGCAACTTCTTGATCTTGTGGATCTACGACTCTGTTGTTTTTTTAAAAAATAATAACAAATGATTATTATACTATTATGATTATTATAATATTTTATGGAATTGCTATGTATTACTTACTTTGTAATGAGGACAAATAAAATTGACCACATGTAACCATGGCTGGTGGAAAATAAAAGCATCAACGCCATGTAAAAAAAATCATTCGTGATGTAAACTGGAAAATATTTTACAGCACCTTCCAGGGGAGATGCATTACAAACAAAAAATACTGGAACAAATATTACCCTGACAATTGAAAGTGTCAGTACTAACCAGGGCTTTCCATCAAGCTGCGACATAAAAATTAAATTCGTAAAATATAAATTGAAATATAATTGAATGAGAATAAATCTTGTATGATTAAATCTTACCAAAGAAGAATAACGTGATAATAAACATCCAACATATTCACCAATACTAAACATGAGAAAAGTTCCCACAGATAAAAAGTATTTATCTAAAATTCAAATAACATTCAACAATAAAAATGCCAATTTTAAATTTATTTAATTTAATTTCTACTGACCTCCCCATTCGGTTGTACGTGGTGCTTCACTTTCCACTCGAGTATTAATTACTGGATAAATTGAATATGTTATAAAAAATGTCAAGAACATGGCCAATCCATATGGCCAAATTTTAACAAGAATTTTCATATATGACACTGAATTATTATCACCTGAACTTGGTGTATCATCAACAGATTTATCAGAATTTTTAATCGTCACTTCCTCTTTCATATGATACTTGAAAAATTCCTATAAAAAAACAATTAATAATAAATTTGTTTATTTAATTTTTATTAATAAAAATAAACATAATAAATTTCGATTAAATGGATTACCTGTTTCTCCAAAAAAATATATGAAATAAATGCAAAGATAATAATAAAATCACCAATTAAAAAATACATGAGACCAGTTGCAATTGGTCCAGTGCTCAGCCACAATGATAGTATTTGAAAAATAGCAGCAAATATACCACTAACAGCTTGTCCTTGTGAAAATGATGATATGTATTTTGATGGAAAATGTCCAACAACACCAAACATTGTTCCAGCAAATGTTGAACCAAGTGCATTTAATCCAGCAAGTGTTGACAGTGTTATTATTAAAAATCCAATTTGCCAATTGTCAGTATTTATTTGTACAAATATTGTTGTTATTATAAACAATATTATTACTAATAATTGTGTTACAATTGCTCGTATTTTTGTTGATACCCTTTAAACAATAGAATAAATTTTTTAAATGGGTAATTAAAAATTAATTCAACAATTGGCTAATTAAAAGTTAATTTAATTATTTAAATGGCTAGTCTAAAATAAATTTAATAATACACATAAAATTTAAATAGCTAGTTAGTTTTAACTAATTAATTTTTTTTTTTTTAATAATGATTATTTTCTTACCATTTACAGAGAAACACATTGATAATTAAAAACAGCGAAAATGGAATTGCACTTGCAATGCTCATGTAACTTGTATAATAACCTTGTAATAATGTTTCATTTTTTTTGTCAATTTTCAAATTGTCTAATGTTACATTTCGTAATTTAAAATCCCAGTACTGAAATAATAATTATTAATTAAGATTTAAAATTAATTATTTATAAGAAAAAAAAAAATATTATTACCGTTTGGGCATTCATGAAAAAAAACCATGGTACATATGTGCTTATTCCAAGTAAAAAAAAATAATACAATGTTTGATTATATCTGGAAAATAAAATTATTATTTAATTGAAAAATAAGAAATTAATTTTGGTGATTTAATTATTATTGATCCATTAAAAAATTGATATTCTTGGGATTCAAGTTTAGAAGAAACTAAAAACCTTATCATTATTTATTTATTTTTATTTTAAAATGGTTTTTTCGTTAAAGATAACATTGATAATAGTAGTTATTTTTAGCTATTAAAAAATCGGGTCAGCTAAAATGAATTGTTATTAAATTATTTAAATAGAAAAAATATTTTAAAAGTATTTATATGTATATTATTATTATTATTATTATTATTATTATTATTATTATTATCAGGTAGGTATACAAGAATTATTTTCATGAGAAATTTCCAAAATGAAAAATTAATTCATATTTAAAAAAAAAAATTAAACACAGAATATTATTATATATTATTTATTTATTTTTTTTTTTATTCATATTTTATGGACATTTTATTCTTGTTACGATTGGACCTGTACGGGAATCTCCTATTAATTGAATGCAGGTGCCCGATGGTTCATCAAATGTCCATTGAAAAATTAGTTGACTCCATCGAAATGTTGTATGTGATCTTACTCGTGATATTTTCAACTCAGTATTTTTACAATCATCAGGATATTCACGTGTGGTCATACTAGTTCCATGGAGATCGTCAGATTCTACATAGTAAAATTCAGTACCATTACGCAAACATTGTATTGAAAAGTACGTGACATGATATCCATCGTTATAAACTTGAACAATTCCTGATTTTGCTGATACATTTGTTGCAATAAATGCAAAAAATATAATCGACAATAAAATTATTTTCATCTTGAATATTTCTCTGTAACACAATATTAATATTATTAATTTTAAAATATAACTATTATTTATTATTTAAACATGTAATGTGTGGTTTTATGCACACTTGATTAAATTTTATTATATTTAAAAAAATTAATACAGTCTATTATATATTTAAAAATTATGAAAAAGAATATTTTTAATAATGAGGCAATGAAATAATTATCAGTTCGTGATGTGGCAAAGCCATGTCACCAATAAACGTTTAAAAAAAATTTACAAATGTACCTTTATGTAAAGTGGCCAAACACAGAGTGACTTTGAGTGATATCTGATTTCCTTAAAGCTACTTAAAACGAAGCAGCGCATCAGTTAAGTCACGTGATTTACTTGATTGATGTGGTGGTAACTATCGAAATTTTCAATTGGCTACCGACTAGTTTTTTATAATTGAAATTAAAATTACTATAATAAACCAGTCGGTAGCCAACTGAACATTTCCAAGTGACAATACTTTTGGAATTTCCATCCCCACAGACAAAATCGTCACACCAAATAAACAACTCCTAATATTGTAATATTAATCACCAACACTTTGTAATCTATCCTGATAATATTTCTAATACTGAAGTGGCAATTCCAATAATAATTTACGTGTGCATCAGAATTTTATTTTTTTTATAATGTAATTGTAAAAATTATTATTTTGGAATCCAACATAACTAACAAAATTATATACGCAGTAATATATAACAATTATATATTTTAAAAAAAATGGTCTTTTTTTTATCCTTATCACTCAAATGAAAAATAGAAAAAAAATCAAATTCAAGATAACAATTCACAACGAAAAATAATCAATTTATAATAATTGATTTATTGATGCATTCGTTTATAATTTCCATCGAAATAATAGTCCCAGTTGGTTTTAAAAATTTATAGAATCATTTAAAAATGATGATGTTATTAAAAAATATTTTCTGGACCAAACTAAACTATTTTTTTATAAATAGAAAATAAATTATTGACTGATAAATAATTCAATGAACAATTCAATTACATTTGAACTATACACAATAAATTATATTATCAGAATTTAATTTCTTTCATAAAAATAATTATTAATATTGTAAAATAAAAATTGACTAATATATATATTTTTTTCAATTTTTTTTATTAATAATATTCATTGGTAAATCATTTATTTCAATTGGTAATTGTGGTATTTGTTTTATTATTGAGCTATTCAATTGTATTGTTGAATTCACTGTTGTTTGTTGTTGTTGTTATTGTTATTGTTATTAACAATAATATATGATTCTAGACCAACAATAAATCATATTTTTTATATATAGTTTTGTCATATGAGTCTTTTTTGTTAATGAGCTAACAAGCTCAGACTTACAAAAAAAAATCTATCTAGCCTCATACCTATTGGTTTGATAAAAAAATAAAAAAAGCACATAAAAATAGTTCTGGCTATGAAATTATAATACAGAATAATTATTTCTACTTGATAAATTGATTTAATATTTTTATTTTTTTAAATAATCATTGAATTGACATTTTTTTTTTTTTTTTTTTTGTAATTAAAAATACTGTTTAAATTATTAAAATTTTGGTAAATTTATTTATCTATAAAATAAAATATTTTAATTATTTTATTTTTTAACTGAATTGTCTATTAAATTATAGTTTAGCTTAGGTCCAGTAAATATTTTTTATTAACATTATCATTTTTAAATTATTAAATAAATTTTTAAAACAAGAGGTAATTAATTTCTATTGACATTTTAAACGAAAGCATCAATAATTATAAATCGATTTCTTTTGTTGTGATTTATTATCTAAATAAATTAATTTTGTTTTTATCTATTTTTTGTTTTAGTGATAAGGATAAAAAAGGCCATTTGAATAAATAAAATAAATAAAATTCAATGTAACCATCAATTTAAAAAGTTGTTCGATTGGCGTAGTGGTTTTTTTTTTTTTTCTTTATATATCGTTAATTTCAGCTGTTATTGACACAGGTGTTTAATAAAAATAGAATTCAAAAATTGTATATAAAAACGTTGTTTAAAGAAAGAAATCAAAGCTCAGTTGGCCACAGACTTGTTCATTCAAATCGAAATCTAAATTATACTGATTTTTTGTTTTAAAAATTAGTAATTTATTTTTTTTCAAGAGAATAAAGTCACTGCTTTTATCATCAAGTAATTATATAAAAAAATTATATTTAAATAATAAATAATAATTGTATTTTAAAATTAATAATATTAATATTGTGTTACAGAGAAATATTCAAAATGAAAATAATTTTATTGTCAGTTATATTTTTTGCATTTATTGCAACAAATGTATCAGCAAAATCAGGAGTTGTTCAAGTTTCTTATGATGGATTTTATACCATGTACTTTTCAATAAAATGTACTCGTAATGGTGATAAAGATTACTATGTAGAATCTAAACATGTCAATGGAAAAGGTTTTAACACACGTAAATATCCTGATGATTGTAAAAATATTGAGCTGAAAATATATGAAGCAAAAGAAGGATTAGGATTACGATTGCCTGGAGAAATTCAAGTTTTTCAATCGATATATGATGAACCATCGGACACTTGCATTCAAGTAATTAGTAGTTTATTAAAAAGAACATCTGTAGAAAAAATACAATGCCCAAATTATATTACAAATCGTTTCGAAGATTCTAGAGATTAAAAATAATGAATCGTTGTTGTAAAAAAAAGTTGATATGAAAATAAAATTTATTGTTTAATGGTAAATAAAAAAAAAATCAAGTAATTAATTTAATTTTTTTTTTTTCTAACAGTAATAAATATTTGAGTTATTTGTTTTATGTATATCAATTTGAATAAATATTTTATTTCGTCCTTTAATTAGTGTATTAATTATTCCATCATATATATTTTTTTTGTTTAATGATTTTTTTTTGAATAATTTAATTAAGCTGTTTTATATGTTAAAACATTTTTAAATACCACAATTGTACTGCGGTATTTTTTATTTGACTGAGAATGATAGAAACTTGTCATTCGTTTGAAAGTCACAAAGAAAAAAAAAAAACACATTGTATTATTTTAATTTTAAATTCATAGCAATAGTTATTATTAATTATGTATTGTTTTTTGTAAATTTTATATGAACGAGAACATTGGCGCGCTACGCGCGCCTGTATCTATACCTTCTAAAAGGTTCATTGTTCATTGATTTTATAAACACAAGTATTATCATAAAAAATAAATTAATAATAAATTGACAAAAATTATTATTAATTTATTTATTTACATAAATCACACATAATTCATGTTTTTAGTCTAATAACATCAACAAATTGAATGTTAATTAGCAAAAATTAATACAACCTTAATATGTCAATTTTAAAAAATAAAAAATATTTAAAAATTTTTGTTTTGAATTATTTCTTCACACATAAAAACACATAATTCGCACAATTTTTAAGATGCCCAATTGCATTAAGATCCGATGATTATTGAAAAAAGTTGTGCTAGATTTAATATGTCAATATTTTAAAAAAATATAAAATATTTAAAAAAATTTTCTTTTAAATTTTTATTTTCTTCACACATAAAACACATAATTCGCACAAAATTTTATTAATTGCATCGAGATCCGATGATTATTGAAAGTTTTGCTAGCTTAATATTATTAGAATTTTTAAAAATGTAAAAAATAAAAAAAATTTTCTAACAAATTTATTTCTTCACATAAAACACATAATTCACTACAAAATTTCAAGCCCAATTGCATCAAGATCTAATAATTAATAAAAATTTGTGCTAGCAATATGTCAATATTTTAAAAAAATATAAAATATTTTAAAAAATTTTTCTTTCAAATTTATTTCTTCACACATAAAAACACATAATTCACTTTTCAAAATTTTAAGCCCAATTGCATCGAGAGGCGATGATTATTGAAAAAGTTGTGCTAGCTTAATATTTGAATTTTTTAAAAAAATGTAAAAAATAAAAAAAAAATTTTCTTTCAAATTTATTTCTTCACACATAAAAAACACATAATTTGCCCAAAATTTTAAGCCCAATTGCATTGAGATTCGATGATTATTAAAAAAGTTGTGCTAGCTTAATATTTGAATTTTTTAAAAAAATATAGAAAATATGTAAAAAATAAAAAAAAATTTTTCTTTCAAATTTATTTTTTTTACACATAAAAAACAAAAAACTATATAATGATAGCTGCTTACCCAAAACCATTGTATTGGGTCCAAACCCAACGCTTCTGCCTGTTCATAAGGTCTAAAAAATAAATGAATTTCATTTATATTTTTTGGAAGACTATTCAGTATTTGAAATTGAAATCTATCTCCAGATATATGTATTTTAACGACTTTCAATTGCTTCATCTGTGTGAATGCTTTAACAAAGCGTTTAGTATCATAAGTTTCAAATCTGACAATTTCAAATTCAAGTGTTGTTAAATTTTTGCAGTGTTTAGCAACTATTGGCATGATACTTGAATCACAAATTTTTGAAAGAATCAATTCTTTTAAATAAATACCACAATTGAATAATATTTTTTCTACGTATGATTGTGTTAAAATACATTTTTCATAACTACGAACAATTGCATCCGTACATTTGTATTTTTTGATGTCATACCAAGCTAGTTGACAGGCCTCTTTCCATTTGGAACAAACTAGAATAGAAAATATTAAATTTGAAACATTTAAAACATTAATATCAACAAGCTAAATAATATACCTATATCCTCTCAGATACTGGCAGCAGTATGAATACTTGTGCTAATGAATTATTATCAAGAGAGTTAATTAGATCCATTTTCTCCTCAACATCATCTGCAGAGACTTGTTGATCTTCCTCAATACGTATCCTCTTTGCACTCATCATGATTTATGAGTAAATACTGTAAATATAAACAATACATATTATTGGACTGTCAAGATTGTTGATTAAATATTTATTAAAACCATAATGATAAATTTAAATTTTTTATGGCAAATAATTTAATAATCATAAATCAAATGAACGCATAGTTAAATATATATATTTTTTTTTGACGATAAATAAAGAAATTGTTGATTAAAATATTGAAGAAAAAATAATCTAAACAAGTGTTTTTTATTACTAATTAAATATTGATTTATCAAACCTGATTTAGCCACAGAAAAATCAATGAAATTTAGCAAAAATTTATAACACGTGTTACGCGTACGCGATAATAATGATTAACGATATATGTAGAATAAAATAGAAATTAAAAGCGCTTAAAGCGCCGTCAAACGTTAACTTGATCAACTTGCATTTTACACAGGCGCAGAAAAAACACTCTGAAAAATATCTGGCCATTAATAATTTTTTATTAAATTATTAAATAAATATCGACAAAGCTAATTTAATCGGTAAGTTAACAAATGTCTAATTAACAATAAATGAAACTAAAAAAATTTTTAAACAATAAATAATCCAAGTTGAATAAGAACAATTCGAAATTTAACACAATAATATAAAAAAAAGTAAACAAAATGGGGGTTAAGCCTTGGATAGATTGTCTGTGATGTAACAGTTGTGTCAAACGTGATATTTATAAATTAATTATTAACAATATAAACTTATATTTCAGATAAATATTAATTAAACAATGGCAAGTTTAACACGTACACTACGACCAGTCTTCAGAACTGTTTACAGTCAAGTTAGAAATTATGCTGAAGCTGGAAATGAGATGAAATTCACTTTGGCTGGTGCAAATCAGGTATTTTTTATTTTTCTAAATATCAATTAAAATAAAGAAGAAGGTCATGATTATATTCTGATGATTAATTAATTAATTTGTTGGTGAATTTATCAAGGTATTCTATGATCAAGTGAGCATTCGTCAAGTTGATGTACCATCATTTTCTGGTTCATTTGGTATTCTTCCAAAGCATGTACCAACACTTGCTGTATTGAAACCAGGTGTTGTTACTGTTTATGAAGAAAGTGGTGATACTAAAAAAGTATTTGTTTCATCAGGTACTGTTACCATCAATGAAGACTCCAGTGTTCAGGTATAAATAATTTTTTTTATTATTAATTTATCAGTCAATTGTTTATACTCGTTGACAGTGTTGATGAATCATCAACAAATTGAATGAGTTGATGGGTTGCTTATAAATTTATCATTAACATGACGAATCATCTAGACAATTTATAAATAATTTTATTTATTTATTTTTGTTGATAGATTTTGGCTGAAGAAGCACATGCTGTTGAAAGTTTGGATAACTCAGCTGCTAAAGATATTTTAAACAAAGCACAACAACAATTGAGCTCTGCTTCATCAGAAAAAGACAAAGCAGAAGCAGCTATTGCTGTTGAAGTTGCTGAAGCACTTGTATCAGCATCTGCGTAAATAAAAACAAAAATACAATTTATAAAATAAAATTCAATTGATGATTAAATTTTAGAAAGAATGTTATCAACATCTCTTGTTACTACTCATCTGTAAAATATAATTCAAAAATAGATAAAAGAAAAAAAACAAAATTATTATTCTGTGTTTGATTGTTTTTTTTTGAATATAAATTAATTTTTCATTTCGAAAATTTCTAATGATCATTATGGTCGAACACAATTAACAAAATTATATTATTATTTTTATAAATTTTATTTTCAATTAGTAAATTTATTCGAAAACAATTGATATATATTTTTTCATTCAAATTATATTTTATAAAAATTCACATAAAACTTAACATTATTTAATATATATTTTTTTCAATTTCAAAAATTTTATATTATTAAAATTTATGAATATATATATTTTTTTCAATGGCACGTAATTTTTTTTTTTTTTTCATTTTTATTCTTGGCATAAACAAATATTGCTAGTTTATTAAAAATAAATATAGTCATGTTATAGTCATTACATCATAAAAATAACAATTTTACAATAAATTTGGCTAACTGCAAAAAAAAAATAAGAGATAAAATTAAAAACTCAGTAATATATAACAATGATATATTTAAAAAAAAAAAATAAAATATTAAAGCAAAAGATAAATAGTTATTTGTATAAAAAAAAAAAAAAAAAGAAATCAGTATTCTACTTGTTTCTTTTTGTTTGAAAAAATTCTCAGATAAACTCTAAATGCAAAGAAAAATTTTGATAAAAAAAAAATAAATATAAAAAGAATTATTGTAAAATAAAAATTGACTAGTGAAATTAATAATATATATCAACAAAAACAAAAAGAAGAATTAATTCAAACAAAAAAAAATATTTAAAAATCGATTAAATGATTTTAAATTAGAAAAAATTTACATCATGGAAAAAGCCATATTATTATGGTCAATATTAGCAGCTTTTGTTTTACAACAACCACCTAAATTATTATTACTACTATTACAACAATTTTGTTTAAATACTTTTTGTAATTGATGAAGTGTTTTTAAACAAATAACAACACAACAAGAATCACAATTATCACTTCTATTATCGCAACCACATTTACTCTGTAAACATGATACAATTTCACTAACAATTTTCATTTGTGAATTTTTATTAATATCATAATCACAATAATCATTTGTCTTATTATTTTGACAATTTTTATTATGATCACATTTACAATCAGTACATTTACAAATATCAGCATCAGCTGTTATTTTTTGTAATATATTTTTTTTACTTTTTTTATTAATAATATTCATTGATAAATCATTTATTTCAATTGGTATTTGTGGTATCTGTTGTATGATTGAACTATTCAATTGTATTGTTGGATCCATTGTTGTTTGTTGTTGTTGTTGTTGTTGTTGATTATTAACAATAGCATATGGTTCTGGACCAACAATATCAACAAGTGATTGTACAGCTGTTGGAAATGCATTTATTTCTGGCCATGTTTCTGTTCTTAATGATGGTGGTGATGTTGCCAATGCCATAACATCAATCCATGGTGATGGTATTTCTTCTTCTTCAGATGCAATTGCTAATTCAACAGCTTCTGATTGACTATTATCATTTACATTATCAACAAATGTTAATGTATCAATTGTATTATTAAATAATTCATTATTTTCATTATTATCAGTTAATTCAGCAATTGTATTATTAATACCATCACGTATTATTTTTTGTTCTAAATTCAATGGTAATTTATCAATTTTATTGTCATGATTATTTTTAATATCAACAATATTATTATTACATTGTTGATATAATTCTAATGTTGAATTTGTGAAATTATTATTATCTTTTATTTCAATTGTTGTAAATCCAGATGACGATGATGTTGATGGTGCTGGTGGTGGTGGTGACACTGGTATAGTTGTAATTGTAGATGATGATGATGATGATGATGATGCTGTTAATGTTGGTGCTGCTGGTGGTGATGGTGATGATGGTGATGATGATGGAATTTGTACATGATTATTATCACACGAATGAATATTTTTACACGTATTATTATTATCTTGTTGTTGTTTATTATTATTATCAATATCTATTGTATTTAATGATGTTAATGTAAATGATGGTAATGAATTATCACTTAATATATCAGCAGTTATAATAATTTTTTGTTTTTCATTATTTTGTTGTATTTCATCAATATTTATTAATGTTTTTTTATGTGTTTTAAGATGACTTTTTAAACTATGTGGTGTTGTAAATGAACGTTGACATGTATCATGTGGACATGTATATGGACGTTCACCAGTATGAGTACGTTTATGAGTTTTTAAATGATGTGATGCTGTAAATGCTTTACCACAATCTTTTTCATGACATTTATATGGTCTTTCTTGTGTATGTGTACGTATATGTTTTTTTAAATCACTTAATGTTGTAAAAAATTTAACACAACCAGTTTCTTCACAATTAAATGTATTACCACTATGTAATCTTTGATGTGCACGTAATCTATACAATGTATTGAATGCTTTTTCACAACCACCATGATTACATTCAAATGGTTTTACTTTTGTATGTACTCTAACATGAATTTTTAAACTGTATGATGTTAAAAATGCCTTGCCACATTGAGGATCAGCACACTTGAAACGATATTCTCCTAAAAAAGAAAAAACAAAACAATTCAAATTAATTTTATAACTAAAGTAATAAATTTTTGTACTGTTAATATAATATTAAACAAATAATTATTTATATTTATTTAATATAATTGACTAACCAATATGAACATGCAGATTGAATTTGACTCATTGAACATCCAAATTTATTTAATTACATAATTATAAAGACAAAATAAATTTAAATTTTTTATAATAAACTGCGGACAAAAATAACAAATGACATATGTATATAATATTCATCTACTCACCACTTTTTTTTTTTTTAATTTTTAAAAATTTAATTAACATCATTGTAAGCATTTAAAAAAAATATAATATCAAGTTGATTATTTAAATAATAATGCTAAGCAATATGATTAATTATAAATTAAATTAATTTAGTAATTATTTAAATAACCTTTGTGAGTTTTCATATGAGTCCTGAGATTTCCAACAGTGCTGTAAGTTCTAGCACAACCATCATATTCACATTCATAACGACTAATATGTTTTTGATTTGTATCTGGATCAGTACTCTCAATTGTTATTGTTGCATGAGATGGATCATCTGGCATTGAATCATCCTGACCTGGATGTATTCTCATGTATATTTCATTTGGACTAATTGTATGATGAATATAACTTGAAAAAAAAATAAACAAACAAAATTACCAATCTAATTTTAATTAATTAAAAATTGATATAATTATTTTCATATTAATTAGCACAGCTTTGTTGACTAAAAATTGATTTAAATTTTAAAAAATATAATATATTATTTGGCATCAACAGCACACCTGTTCATGTAAAAAAAAAAAAACAAAAATTTATGACATTTAATATGTTGTGACATCATATTTTAGTTTCCAAAAAGAAAAAGAAAAAAAAACGTGGTTATTTTATTTTTAGTTTGGAAGGACACATTAATAATGATATTACTTAAAAATAATTAATATTTAAATATAGCAGGAATTTTGTTATTTTAATAACATTAAGAAAATAATGATTATATTATTTTTTTAATTTAATATTATTAATTAAGCATTGTTGTTAATGTTTTTTAAAATTTTCTAATGACCTTATATGGAAGAGACACTAAATTCATGGAGTATTTAATTTTTAAAAAAAGTTATATTTAAAATTGTTTGAGCTAAATTTTTTAATGAGATAAATTTAATTTGTTGGTTATAAAAATAGTTTTTTATATTATGAAATTAATGAATAATTAAATAATACATACCCAGTTATATTATCATCATTAAATTTTGGTGAAAATGTACCATCATCAATAAATTTTTCGGAGTAATCAAGACCAAGTGATTGTTCATAGGTATGATCGAAATTTGATAAATCCAAACTATCATCAAGACAATCTTGAAGATCATGATCAACTAGTATATCATCTAAATTATCATCGAGAATATCACTGTTAACATCATCATTAAATATACTACATTCCCAAGTCGCCATTATTATTTTATTTTTTTTTTTTTTATATTTTTTTATTTTTTACAATTATTATTGTTATTCAATGGCACTACGTATATAAACAGTAAGATATTTTTTTCTCTCATTAAAATGTTTTTTAAAAAAACCAGTTTTTTATTTATTTTCTTTTTTTTTCGTCTATCCTCAATATGATGAGGTTTTTTTTTTTTTTAATAATAGTCAGATTCTCCTCGTTGCACACGAAAATATTAGCGCGAAGAAATATTTTCGAACATCAGAGAGAAGAAAATAATATCATATTTTCTCTCTCACGTATCAAAAAAAAAAAAAAAAAATAAAAAAAAAATGATCTGGATATATTTTTTAACTCTTTTTTTTTATCTTTTTTTTTTAACAACGTCCCCTGTCGTTTATTTTTCATACTAATGCTCTAAATTAATTTATAATTGATAAAAATAAATGAAATAAATATTTACAGTATAACTAAAAATTTCTCGTAATTGTTTATAATAAATTTATAGTATGTTAATTGATAAACAATATATGGTTTTTTTGAAAAATTAAATACAAAAAATTTATTTAAAATTGCCGGCATAATATTTATTGAAAATGGCGGCACAGATTAGTCTGCCATCTTCCGGATAAAATAAAATTTTGTATTTTTTTTCTAATTTTATTATTATTATAATCATCTGATCAATGCTGGAGTTGTTGGATCCAAGATAAGACGAGAGAAAATATATATATTGTTTACAAATGACTGATAGAGAAAAAAAATAAAACGTCTTATCAGTTTTTATTGACAGCAACACACACTAGAAATTTCTAGGTGATAAAAAATATTGAATGATTAATTGTGGGAGTGGCATAAACGTGGCTAGATGATGTGTCTTATATTTTAACAACAAATAATCAGTAAATCAGTTATTAAGATAATTAAAAAAAACGCCAAATCATTGCTGATGAATTTTTTAGACCTTCAGTTATTGTTTGATCATTGACAGTTAAAGTCATTTGTTATCTTGAATTTACCAGACTTAATTACATAAATTAAATATGGAAAAAAAACGTCATGTATTGTCAATTCAGAGTCATGTTGTTTCTGGATATGTTGGCAATAAATGTGCAACATTTCCACTCCAGGTAATTAATTTAAATTTAAAAAAAAATGAGTATTTTTTTTCGATAAAAAATTGATAATTGTTATGTAATTTATTTTCAGCTTCTTGGATTTGAAGTTGATGCTATTAATTCTGTTCAATTTTCAAATCATACTGGTTATAAAATCGTCAAAGGAGAAGTTTTAAATGACGTACATTTAAGTATGTTAATTTTACTCATAAATATATATTTTTTTTCATAAAAAAATTGTCATTTTAATGCTTGATGTTCTTTTTTTCTTTTATTATTTTCAGGTCAACTGGCTGAGGGAATTGCTGCGAATGACCTGGACCATTATAGTCATCTGCTAACTGGATATGTTGGCTCGGCATCATTTCTCAAAAGAATTGCACAGCTTGTTCCAATTCTAAAACAAAAAAATCCAAATCTTATTTATGGCAAGTGTATTTATTTTATTATTTTATTATTATTTTACTTTTGTCTTTTTTTTTTTTTTTCATCATTCTTTGTCAGTTTGATGATAATTATTATTTTTTTTTTTGTGTTGACAGTTTGTGATCCTGTTATGGGAGATAATGGAAAGCTTTATGTACCTGATGAACTTGTGGATATTTATAAAAATGAAATTGTACCACTTGCTGATATACTAACACCAAATCAGTTTGAACTTGGGTATAAATTGAATAAAAAAATATTCTTAAAACGATTATCATAATAATGTAAATTTAAATGAAATATTATTTATGTTTTTAGATTGTTGGTAGATCAAAAAATAACATCATTGAATGATGTCAAAGAGGCAATATTAAAACTTCATGGAAAAGGTCCAAAGACAGTTGTTGTGTCATCAACTGAAATTGATAATAAATTAGAAGCACTTGTTAGTAATTCAACAGGTAAATTAAGGATACAATTGTTTTTTCATTTTGCTTTATTTATTCTATTTATTTAAATACCATGCAGGGCCAATGAAGGTCGCACAAGGGCTAAGAATAAATTATACTATTTTATTTTTCTCATCGTATATATATTTATAAAGTATAATTATAAATTATACCAAATTATTATTTATTATTTTAGCAATTTGATAAATATAAATATTCACTTATTTTTGTTTATTTAATTATAATAATAATTATTATTAATTTATTTTTAAATTAAATTTGGGGAAAATTAGCACAACATATTAATTTTATTTGAAAAAAAAATTTTAAAACAATTGTTTAATTAATATTTAACGATAAATTTACAGATAAATGTGTTATTAAAATTGAAATACCAAAAATACCAACAAATTATACTGGATCTGGTGATTTATTTGCTGCATTATTTTTGGCACATTCACATTATGAAGCTGAATTAAAAACTGCACTTGAAAAAACAATAAATTCATTACATTCTGTGCTATTAAAAACTTATGAATATCGTCAAGGTAAATTTAAAAAAATTAAAATTATTAACTTATAATTAATAGCAACAAAATATAAAAAAGAAATTATTTTTTTTATAGGTTTTAATAATGACACAGTACAAAAAGCTAAAACCAAAGAACTACGTTTAATCCAGAGTAAATACGTCATTGAAAATCCACCAGATATATTAAAAGCACAATATTTGTAACATTAAATTATTTTTTTTAACAATTTAGAACAATTTATTTACTAATGAAATCAAGACAACAATTATATAGCTCGAATTTTAATTATTGTTATTTTAAATAATATACTAAATGACCAAGATAAATGTCTTCCAATTAAAACAAAAAATATATATATCAAATCAGATAAAAAAAATGTTTTAAAAAAAATCCATACTCAATTGAGAAAATGTTATTAAAAAAAAAAAATAATACATAAATATTTGTTGTTTATTAATTTATTTAATTAGCTAATTAACCAGTGATAATTAAAAAAAATATATATAATTTTATGAGCATGCGTGCGCTGGTAGATTGAAAGTGGCATAATCGCGGATGCAGAAATAAATACCAAAGGAGATGGAAATCCTTTGCCTTTCTTATGTAACAAACTGGCCTCCGGTGTCTTCGACCGCTCAATAGAAATAAAAAAAAAATATATATTTTTTAAAAAAAGTCTCAACTTGAATCGCTTTGAACAAGGTAATAAAAAAAGTAAAAAAAAACTTACCATTGGGGAGGAAAAAAAATAATAAAAAATCATTCTCTCTGATCTGTCGGCTTTTTGGGATAATTTTTTTTCTATTGGTCCTTTTTTTTTCTTAGAAATTTCTAGTCATTCTCCCTCTCCCTTTCGAATGAGTAAATAGATAAAATAGAAAAAAAAAAAAAGTGTGGATGTTCACCTTGAACCTTCGAGCATTTTATCATTCTCACATTCACTGTTTAAGAAGAAAAAAAAAAATTATATGTATATGGAAGAATCATCCTTTTTATGATGATGATGGTGGCGAAAAAAAAAATTTTTTTTTTTTCGTATTTTGGCTTAGCAACCTGAGTTATTTCCGGTGGACAGCAGGACGATGACGTGACCGCCAAATATCTACGGGATATTTGGCCGCGAGGTCATTCAACGGATGAGTTGAATGGACTCTGAAGAAATCCCTCTTGTCCACTGTAAATTAACGATAAATATATTGCAAAAAAAAAAAACATTTAAAATATATATTAAAATCGAAATTGTAAGAAAAACTCGAGTTGGTGGTTGTTATTTCGAAAGAAATATTTCATTTGTATGTTAGATTTTTCAAACCAGTTTTAATTAATAAAGAAATGTTATTTTTATTTCGATTTGATGTTTTAAGATTTTTATTTGGAAGGATAATATTTAATTGTCAATTTGAAAAATAAAAGTTAATAAAATTTCGTAATTTTTCTATTTGTTTTAATCGCAATTCAAAAAATAATATTAATAATTTTATCAACAATTTTTTTTAATCTTTATTTTAAATTTTGTTTCGATTTATATTTTAAAATTTTAATCCTAGATTGATAAGTTTAAAAAGAAAATATGTTATAGTCATTTTGAAAAATAAAATTTTATATTTTTTTTATTCTCATCTTTTTAATTAATTTAACAAAAATATTATTAATTTTAGGGACAATTGTCTTGAATCCCAATTTCAACTCGAAATATTTAAAAAATTTTTACTGTAATTTTAAAAAATCCAAGAAATAAATTTTATTTCTTTAAAAAACGTAAATATTCCAAATTTTAAAAATTCTTAAAAATAATTAAAAATTATATTTCTCCAACTTACTAATTAACTTACAATCAAAAAATAAAATAATATTACATATATTTTAATTATAACTGTACTAATTCTTCACTTAAACTAAAAAAAAAAAAAAAATTTCGATTAAATTTTTATTCTTTCTCAATTACAATTAATTAATCTTCAAAAAAATACAAATAAATATTACATTTCCATAACACTATTAAATTTATAAATTAATTCAAATGAAAAAAAAATAAAAATCTAAATTATTAAAATAATATTTAAATATGATATTTTTTTTTTTTCGAAATGAAAGGTAAAAAATAAATAAGTGAAGGCGATCATGGATAGTCATCATCGTCTTCTTCATGGATTCTTCATCGGGATACATCCATCCTTGATAGAGGTTACTCTGGTACATTGTCCCACATCTTCACTTGACTCGTGTTACTCTCTCATGTATCTTTCTCTTTCTCTTTCTCTCACCCCAACATTCCACCACATATATCTACCTCACAATCTCATTCGTCCTTCTTCCTTGTTCTTATTTATTTTCCCTTTTCTTTCTCCCTTTTTTTTTTTTTACCTTTTATTTCTTTGATTCCCTTAATCTTCTTCTTTGGGTCCATCAAGACCATCAAACTCCAAAGGTCGGAGTTTGAATTTATTGTTAGATAAACCCTCCGTAAATTTTAATCCAATATTTAAAAAAAAAAAGACCCTCTTTCGTATTTCATCTCTATTTTCTTGATGGAAAATTTATTCGATCAATTTTTTTTTTATTTCCATATAATCTCTATGTATTTTCAAACGATGATATTTATTTTTTTCTAACGCCTTTGATTTTCCTTTCTCTTGTCCCTTATTTATATTTTTTTTTTTTTTTCATTTATTTGACTGGGTGTTTTGCGTCGTCGTCATCATCATCATCATCGTGGCATATAGCCTCTCTTCTTGTTCTCTTTCTTCGTTATATTCCTGTACAATATCTCTTGTAATAAAATTGATGGTGTTGGTGTTGGCAACCGGATTGTATATCTACTGATACCTACATGGTTATACCATGTATATGTTCATGGCCGTGTACCGCAGAAAGTCAACGAAATAATTTTTTTTTATTTATTTATTTATTTATTTAATTTTTTTATATATCTTTCTTTATTTCTTTCACGAGACACGATGTGCCCCGAGGACGTTTCGCAGCAAGAGGTCGATGCCACCGACGATGAGGCAGAAAGCCACTACACCAGGTAAATTTTTTTTTTTTTTAATATTTCATTATTTTATTTCATTTTTTAAAAAACCTCTGCTAACTATTTACTCTCTTCAATGTGTGGCAAAAACTTCCTGTTTTTAAATGCCATGCAGGGCCAATGAAGGTCGCACAAGGGCTAAGAATAAATTATACTATTTTATTTTTTTCATCGTATATATATTTATAAAGTATAATTATAAATTATACCAAATTATTATTTATTATTTTAGCAATTTGATAAATATAAATATTCACTTATTTTTGTTTATTTAATTATAATAATAATTATTATTAATTTATTTTTAAATTAAATTTGAGGAAAATTAGCACAACATATTAATTTCATTTGAAAAAAAAATTTTAAAACAATTGTTTAATTAATATTTAATGATAAATTTACAGATAAATGTGTTATTAAAATTGAAATACCAAAAATACCAACAAATTATACTGGATCTGGTGATTTATTTGCTGCATTATTTTTGGCACATTCAAATTACGAAGCTGAATTAAAAACTGCACTTGAAAAAACAATAAATTCATTACATTTTGTGCTATTAAAAACTTATGAATATCGTCAAGGTAAATTTAACAAAATTAAAATTATTAACTAATAATTAATAGCAACAAAAAAGAAATTTTTAAATTCATCGAAATTTAATAATACAATTTTACGAAATTAATAATAAAAATTAGAAATTCTTGTTGAGTAATTTAACAGATGAATGAAATTTAAAAAAAAAAAATGAATATATAACATAGCAATTATTTAAAACAGTAATTTTAAATAATAAAGCTTTAATTAATATAAAAATACAAACATAAATTTATTATGTTTTTTATTTATAATTCTATAGTTTATTTATTATTAAATTAATGTTATTCATTTTAATAATATAATAATTGGTGTATTGTTAATTGTACAGGTTGTTGAGTATAACATGTTTAAAGCGAATTTGTTGATTTAACGAACGGTAAAGTGAAGTCTATGTGCATCGCTAGTTGACGATGATGATAGTAATATGTGTGTAATAATTCTCACCACGAAACTAAGGTCAGTTACCATGGCGTTAGACTCGATGTTATAAGTAGTCCATGGGTGAACGCATGCTACAAATACATACACGTATTTATTATTTATTATTATTTTTTATATTTATTATTATTATTTGTTTGTGTTGTATGTGACATTCATCATGACTGTGAATATTACTTTGCGCGCACCTTGCTGTTTAATATTGAAACTGAAACGATGTCAACGCACTCAATTTTGCATTTTAAAATTATTATTAAATACCAGTAATATTACTTTTAAATTATTTTATTATTATTGGTATATAAATGAGAATATTATTTATTTTTTTATTGCAAGAATATATTTATTTTTTTTTCAATAGATTTTATAGGAAATAAAAAAAGATTTTACTATTGTTTTTTTTTTTTCAATTGTTGTAATAATTTTTAGGAATTAAATTAAATTAAAACACATTGATTAAGGGTTAATTTATGATCTTTAAAAATATGTGGGTATTTTTTTTTTATCATGTTTTATAGGGAGACTGATTTTATTTGTTGTTAGAATATTTTGATCGTCAAAGTGTTGTTAAAAATGACTCCAACAAAACCATGACTCGAAGAAAAAAATAGGAGTAATTTTTTCTATGCATAGAAATTCCATTCGAAAGAATGATCGAGAAAGATTTTTTGTTATTTATTTTTTCTCATGTAAAAAAATAATTAGAAAAAAGTTGAGGGTCTATCAAGAAAGGTTTAACCTTTTTTTTAATACCAAAGATGGAAAGTGGAAAATTAAAAAACTAAAAATTGAAATGATAATTTTAAATAAACATTGTTTATTGTTTTTAAATTATAAAATTAAATAATTTAAATGAATGGAATACCAAATGAAAACAAAAAAGGCTTGTATAAATTTAAATTTAAAAAAAAACAAGTCAATATTTTTTGTCGACTTATTAATTCAATTTTCATCAGTTCAATTAAAATTTTCAATACCAAAATAAATACCATAAATAAATTAACATTGAATATTAAAAATTCAAAATGAAAATATTAATTTGACAGATGAATTTTCATATACAAAAATCATTTCACCACTGACATCTCAGAATAAATAAATAAAAAAATTAAACAAATAATAATTATAATATTTAAAAAAATAGTCCAATGCATATCTATGATAGAAAATGATTGATCTGACTTACTTCTAGATCACTAGAGTAGAAAAAAAAAAGCGTCTAGATAATTTTAAAAAAAAAAAAAAGGTAAATAAAAAATAAATAAATAAATAACAAAAATATTTAAAAATAAAAAATGAAAATAACCAAGTCACTGACCTTGAAATCTCGACCATGAATAATAAACAAGTGTTAGGGTCTATAAAGAAACCGGTGTATTTTGTGGTAGTAACATACAAACGCATTAAAAACAGCAGGAAAAAAATAAGAGAAGAGAAAAAAAAAAAAGGGAGAAGGGTGAAAGGATAATCTGAGGTATCTAAAATCATCTAAAATGATCTATAATGTACCTGCATTTACAAGACAGCCCCACAAATCGAAAATGAAATAAAAAATAAAAATAGATAAATAAGTATAAAAATAACTCAGCTACATAACTTAGCCTTAACCCAGTGCCTACATAACAAGACACCTCTAATGATTACAAAATCCGACAGGGAACATTGGCCTCTTTTTTTATTTTTTTATTTTTTATTATTATTATTATTGTTGGGTCTAGGTTCCATTGAGGGCATTCAACCCTCAGTGACCATCAAGGACCTTCAGACAAAAATCCTCGCAGGTATCAAAATATATATTTTTTAGTCAAAAAAATACACGCCCAAAAGTCATTTTTGTAAATAAAATATATATATAAAAATTCACGTCTTCTTTTATACTTGGTCTTTTATTTTTTTGTGCTTTTCAGGTTTTTTTTTTTTTTACAAGGTATGTATAGTTATTATTTTTTAAACATAGTTGCAGGTAAAAAAAAAAATTTTTTAAATTGTCTGTTTAAAAAAAAAATATTACTGTTGAAAAAATGTAAGTACATGATAAATTTTTAATGTCAGAATTTTGTATGAAAGGTTTTTTATTTGTTTAAAAAAATTTTAGATGTTGTTTTTTAATTTTTTAGTAGAAAAAAATTTTATGAGATGAAAAAATTTATCATAGCAAAATATTGTGATTGAATGTTTAGTAAAACATTCAATCGGGAGGTGGTTGAAAAATAAATAAAGATAATGTTGGATTTTTTTCATAATTTTCTACGTGATCGGTAAGGGGTAGATTGGGGTAGGTTTGGACATAAACTCTTTTTTACTAGGAATTTTTTGAGAATTAATTTTTTTTAAGTTAGCTAAAGGGCCGATTATATAAAAATAATTACGAGAGGTGGTTAAGGGATAAAAAAAGATGATGTTGGATTTTTTTCATAAATTTTTACGCGATCGGCAAGGGGTAGATTGGGGTAGGTGTAAAAATAAACTTGGTTTTTCTGGGAATATTCAAAGAAATAATTTTTTTTAAGTTAGATAAAGGGCCGTCTATATAAAAATAATTACGGGAGGTGGTTAAGGGATGAATAAACATAATGTTGGATTTTTTGTATAATTTTCTACGCGATCGATAAGGGGTAGATTTTTATTAACAATATATAAATATTTGAATTTTCGACGAAAATAAATTCTAAAAAGTTATTAAAATTACAAATAATATACATTATTATTTTCTTTTTCCTGAAAATGGTGCTATATAATATTATATGAACTAAGTAGACTATAATGTGCCGTTTTAGTACTATTAGTACTATATTAATAATGCTTTATAAAACTACATAGTGCAGCTCTACCGACTCTAGCAGTGCACTGCTACAAAATACTGTAAAATATTATTTACAACACCAGGTAGACTCTATGATGCCATTTTAGTGTGATAAAAATACTATCATAGTACTACATGCGTACATTATGACTATGTAATGTTATCATAGCGCTGTACAGAATTATGCACTTCAGCGACATAGTACTCTATAACACTGCAGTGCTATATAACGACACAGACATACACAAACATACTACACCTTTATTTATTTATAAATAATACTATTAAATGAAAAAAAAAAATATGTGCTTTTAAATAATATAAACACATAAATAACCAAATAATTCTCAATATGGAATCAACAAGTTTTTTATCTTCACTTTAATGATAATTATTTTTTGTATTTACAAATATGATGTGTTTTTAAAAAATAATAATTTTTTTTATATTGCTGTTATATGGTTGTAAGGATAAGAGTTTAAAATGTGCGTGGGAATGTAGTTCAATGACAGCGTAGCCTTAACCCATAACAAGAATCGCAACAATTTTATTATGAATGAGAAAGTTTTTAGGAGGAATAAACTTTGCGTATTACTTTTATTCATAAAACAACTTGAAGAAAATATAAACAAAACACTCATCTTTTTCATAATGTTAATAAACTATTAAATATTCAAAAAAAAAAAAAAAAAAAAATTAAATAAATAAGAGTAAATAATTAATTGATTTTTAAAATATATGATAAATGATTTTTGATAAATATTATTTTCGATGGAAATATTATGGCTGTTATTTTAAATTTTGATTGTTAAGTGCGATTAGTATGATGACCCACCAAAAATTATGGATTATGACAATTTTTAATTTATCTTTGTATGTGTTAACGTGTGTATATGTCAGTCAGACGATGACGAAAATTACGTGGCCGAGATTATACTAAAGCAAGAAAAAAAAAAATGTAAAAATTAATGTAAAATGTAAAATGTAATATAACTAATCATAGACAATTTTTAATTATGAATAAGCAAGTTTTTTATCTTACTTTAATAAATTTTGAATTAACAAATATCATTTATGATTTACTAAAATTAATAATTTTAAATATATTTATTATTATATATAATAATCATGTTTTAATATATGCATTTATATATAGTTTATATGACAGATATCATCGTAGTAAAGAAAAATACAAGAAAATTAATGATTAAGATTAATAGTAATTAGGTAAATACTAATGTGTTATTTATTCTAAAAAAATGATAATATAAACATAATTCATCTTTTGAAATAAATAAAGTTATTTTCAAATTAAATATAAGTTATTAAATAAAAATAAAATTTAAAAAAAATAACTTAATGAAAATTTTTATTTTTTTTAAATGTTATTGTTTGAATGTAGTTATTTGATTTGTATGTTTTAAATTTTTTTATGTTATATTGATGTTTGAGTTATATTTAATTTTATTATGATATGACAATTTTTTTATTAATATCTTTGTATTTGTTAACTTGTGTATATTTCGTACAGTATTGACGAAAATTACGTGGCCGAGATTATACTAAAGCAAGAAAAAAAAAAATGTAAAAAAAAAAAAATGAGACACGTCAGAAACTGTATTCGAGAGCTAAGAAGGTAAAGGAAGGAAAAGTATCACGGTAAACAGTTTTGTTGTTCTGGGTCCCGGGTTCACTGATCGCACAAACGTGTTGCTTATTTTTTTTTTTTTTTATAGACAAAAAATAATTTTTTTCTATTGCTATTTTAAATGACTATATATAATCCAAAATATTGACAAATTTAATTTAAATTTTCAACTTGAATTCAAATTTTTCTATCGAAAAAAAATCAAAATTAAAAAATATATAAATTATTATAAAAAAAAATTATAAAAATAAATTAAATTAACTATCATTTATATTGAGTATTTTTACAAATAAAAAAAAAAAAATTAGAACAGAGAAATTGCATAAACTTTCATCAATTGTCTTAGAGAGTCATTGGCCTCGCTGATTTTTATTTACAAAAAATTAAAACTATAAATAAATATAAACAAAGATTTAAAATTTATTAAAAATTGATAATAAATAAAGTATACTGTTTTATGTATTTTTATATTTAAAAAATTTTAAGGATAAGTTAAAATTAAATAACGAGAATATTCCATGTGAATGGAGGGTATACACAAGGGCAATGTAAATGTCGGTTGAGTGTCATGACCGTTATCGCTATCCATGCACCTCACCGTCATTGCATTAGCCATTTGAATTCATCGATCCCACCTTCTCTTTTGTCGAGATTCCGTTATTTACACATACCTATTTATATTTTTTTACACCGCTTACACATACCACACTCAAAACTCAAAACAACAAACTAAAATCATACAATAGCTCTTGCGTCATTTTGTTCCTCTCTTAAAATTTAATTTTAAAAGATTTTATTTTAAATAAATTTATATATATAAAAAAAAAAGGAAAAGTGTATATATATTTTTTTTTATCTATATATCATCATCTAGAATTTTTTCTAAAATTATTTCATCATCAAAATGACTGTCTTAAATATATTTAAAAATTTGAGAATCAATTTAATGTTGAAATAATTTTTTTAACTTTTTTTCAGCTTTTTTATTTATGTAATTTTTGTATGTTAATTTAAATTGAAATTAAAATTACTATTTAGAGAGAATTACCCTTTTTTTCTACAATTGTAAATTATATTTATTTGTTTTATATTTTTTTTTTTGATTGATCAAAGTGCATTGCCCTCGTTTGTAATAGTTGATGCGTCTCGCGGATGCATCTATGACTATTTTCTCCCGGAACAAGAGGCGAGAATACGTCTCGTGTCTCGTCTTGATGTGTTAAAAAAAATTTAAAAAAAAAAAAAAAATACAATATATATATTTGCTAAGCGACTATGGGTGGCCCAGATTTCTTGACATTGAACGTACGTCAAATACAGCACATGCTCTCAAGTAAAATCCCCTCCAATAAATAAATAAATAAAACGTAAAAAAAAATTAATCAAGCATAAGTAAATTGAAAAATAAAATTCTATATAAAAATATTAATCAAAATAGTTATAAATAAATATAAACAAATAAATTTTAAATATTAAAATGATAATTATAAATAAAAAAATTATCTGTGTACAAAAATGTATGTAATTTATTGAATAAATTAAATTGATAATTAAAAATAAATAAATAAATAAATAAATAAATAAATAAATAAATAAATAAATAAATAAATAAATAAATGAATAAAGATAGTAGATAAAATTAACAAATTAATTAATGATTTAAAAATTAATTAAATATTTTAATTTAAATATAATGAAGCTTGATTGATTATTTGTACTAATTTTGTTATATCTAATATTATGGTAATATAAATAATTTGTAATTTGTTAAATCATTTATATTGTCGATTAATCTATTAGTCTATCTATCTATGATGACTGCACATAAATCCAGGAACTGCAAACACGATGCGTGACCCAGTGCCGTTTTGCAAGGCGCGTTCTACCTCAAAACTAGGTCTTTCACGTTCTCAACAAACGTTCATGTTTGCACAAAGTGTAAATACATATATATAAAATTAAAAAAGGAAAAAAAAATATTATTTGTGTTAGTTAATAGATTGGCTTTCGTTAACTAATACTATTACAATTTATATACACGCTATAAATTACAAGAAATTAAAAGAAAAGAAAAAGGAAAAATGTGGGGAATAGACCTTGATGCACTCACTTGAAATAATAATAATATTAATGCATTTAATGATGAAATCTTGGCAAGTGTCATTGACATTGAAATCTACTCAATGATCTCTTTTTCATATTTTAATTTATTTATATATAAAATTAATCCGTTAATAAAAATTCAAAAAAAATATATATTTTGTAAGAAAATAGTTACAGTATTATGTAAGGAACCACAAAAAATATATAAAAAATAAAAGCGAGTCATATTTAACGGTTTAAATTATACCGCTAGATAACGTTAGTCAAAAAAAAAAAAATTTTTTTTTTTATTTTTTACGTCTTTGAATGTTAACACATAATATCATCAACGTAACTTGTATGATATAGTATCCGATGTGTGTAACCAGGGTCAATGTCTCATTCAAAAAAAAAAGGAAAAAAAAATTAAATAAACATTTATCAAAAAATTTAAAAAATTAATCGAAAAAAAAAAAAGTAAAAAAAAAAAGTAAATTTCATTTTCAAATTTTTAGATATAAATTAAATTAAAAATTTATAAATATTTTAAATGAATTAATAGAGAGAATGAAAGAAAAAAAAAAATTTTTTAAATAGTTAAATTATAGAGAAAAAATGAAAATAAAAAAAAAAAAAAAAAAACTGAGTCGTTGCTATCGCGGCTTTCGTTGGATGATGGACACACACGTGACCGTTGGATTGCGGTATAGTCTGATTTGTTACTGATGCTTTTCACAGACCAATGTACAATAATATATATATATTTATATAAAAAAAAAATTATTATTTCTTTCTTGTCTTCATGAAGAACCTCAAGAAGCAGAGCGGTCAAAGACCTTGCTATATACAAAATACTCTTACGCATATCGTGTGTGCCACTTCACTTCTGACGCTTTTGCTGAGACTGTTTCAAGTGACCGAGCTCTTTTCCAGCTAAAACACACATACACATATATATTACAATTTAAAATACATATATTCCATTACACATGTTATATTCATTGTAAATTATAAGCAGTAGGAGTATATTATATTTTTATTTAAGATAAAATAATTGTGTGTGCAATATTACATAGTTTTAAACCTCAAACTATAACTGTAATATATGACCTTAGACGATATACATATTTATAGATATATATTTATAAAATTATATTTATTTATTATATTTAAATAAAATCACAATGTTGTAATGTCTAGTAGGTGTCAGTAGCTATTATTTTATTTATGTTCTTTTTATCATTATATAGAAACATGTATATATTGTCAAATTTAAAATAAAAAATTCAATTTCAATTCAATTTCAATATTCAATCCAATTGTTATTATTGAATTTTCATTTAAAAGTTAAAAATAATGTATTTCTAAATTTTTTTTTTCTGTAAAACACATTGGTGCATTTGGCGTTTAAAAAATGTTAATGAATTTAAATTTTGAAAGGGGACATGTAGAGATTTGCTACTATGTAGTGATAGTGTTTTGCATTACTATTTATCACTATTAGAATATTGCATAGCCTTATGTACAACATGTATAGTACTATGATGGTATTATACTGCACTAAAATTTATTACATAGTGTAAAATTCACTATGTGTAAAATTTTACAGCATTATTTAGTACTATACAACATTATTTAGTACTATGCAGCACTATTTAGTACTATGTAGTACTATAAAGTACTATATAATATTACATAGTACTATACAAGACTACATAGCACTATGTACAGTACTTAAATGGCAATAAATAGTCCATATATCATTATTTAGTACTATGTTACAATTATAAAGCTTTATATTTGTATATAGAGTACTACATAATACTACTATAAGCGTACATAGTATTATATAGTACTAAAATCACATTGTATGGCTTATCTAGCACTATGTAACTATACAATAGCATACTATATGATCTAAATAGTAATAAATAGCCATGTAAAAAATTTATAAAGCATATTATATGACTCTGTAATAGTATTAACACTTTGTAACACTATGTAGTACTTGATTATAGCACTAAGTAGCATTAAATTATGCTCAAAATTTATGTATTAAATTTTTTTTTTTTTCAAATTTAAATGTAGAAAAAATTAACGGTAAAAGAGCGTAAGTCCATGGGGACACGCCTTCTCAGCATGATCTATAGATACTTGTGCTCTCTTCACTTTGATTTTTTTTTTTTACGTTATTCAAATAAAAAATAAAAAGGAGTAAAAAAAAAATAAAAAATATTGCTTATTCATGTTTGAAACAAGCTATTAGGTACTTGTGCTTTTCAACTTGATGATAAATAATTTTTTTAAATATTACAATTATTATATTTATTTTAAAAAAATAAAATAAAATAAATTAGAGTTTGCAGGGTGATTGGGGGTCAATGGTAATGCATAAAATAAGGATAAATGTATTTATTAATGAAAAAAAAAAATTATTGAATATTGATAGTTAAGATTTTAATTGTTGGATTGAAAATTCAAGTGAGTGAAAAAAGAATTTGTTGAGTGTTGAGAATGAGGAAGACTGAGAGTATATAACATTCATGCAAGTGATAATAAATATATACACATATAGTTTAAGCAATAAATATTTATATGTGTATATATATATATTAAAGAATATGTACAAGTTTACAAGAGTCGCGAATCGCGAGTGAGCGTAAAGTAAACTAGTGCACCGACCTGGTGGGCACGCAACCGCGATGTAAGAGTATTTTCAAGTTAAGGTTAATGAACTCAATGTCGTTGAGCGCAATCTTATATTTTTAATCATCTTTATAAAGTTCATAAAACTCATTATATATACTTGTCATTTTTACTAAATATGTATACATTTTTTTTTATTTTTTACATAAATCTATAAATATATTTTATAAATAAAAAAATCATTTATTTAAATTTAAAAATGTAAAAATATTTTATTGTTTTTCGAGAGATTGATAAAAGGGTATTATTTTTCATTAAAAGATAATTTTTTATTTGGTTTTTTTTTTTTATTTTATACACGTTTAGGTGGGATAAAGATTTTTTTTTTATTTATTTAATGGAAAAGAATGATGGACATTATCTTAAATATATTTTTAAGGATCAATGGATTTTTATTTAAGGTTTTTTTATGTACAAGGGTGGATGGATATTGAAAATACATGGGAGGTTGTATTTCGATTAAAGAAAGGCTTCTAACGCCAAGTTAGTAAGTAGTGCAAGCGTAAGAGTGCTTCCTAAGGTCAGTAACCACTCGGTGCTTCGTTCCGTTCCGGTTACCCGACGGCGATTGCTCTGATCCTGGCATTAGAATTATGAAAATAAAATTTATTAAAAAAAAATACAATAAATATTATATTAATATAAAATTTATTAAATTAAAATTTTATACTATTTTTTAGACACTTTTATTTATCTATCGATTTTTTTCTAAATACAACTGATGATTATTAATTATAATCATTCATTAATTGTTTAAAAATTTATATGCTAATGAAAATAAAAGGGTTTGTAAATTAAAAAAAAATATATATTAAACGCAAGTACAAGAATTTACAGTTGGCATTTGAATGAATAAAAAAATTAGAAATAAATTGAAAATGAAATAAAAAAATTAAATAATTGAATTTTTAAGATTTGTTGAGATATAATACTTTTAATTTGAAAAAAAAAATACATAGGGTCAATTTAGATATTCAAAAGTAAAATTATAAAAAGAAAAAAATTTATATTTTGTTTGTATAAATAATTTTCATAATTAAATTTACCAAAAACTATTTTTTTTTTCTTTTTTTTTGAGTATTGAAATCACTTAAACGCTGAATTTATTTTAAGCTGGAGACTTTGATGCACGAACAAGAAATATTTTTACAAAGCCATATAAAATATAAGCTAAAAAAAAAAAAAGATTAATAATAAAATTATGTTAAAAAAATGAGCAGCCATACTTGAAAATATAAAAAAATAAATAAAAAATAAACCAAAATAAACATGAGGAAAATTATAAAATTTCAAATGAAAAAGAAAGGAAATTTGTATACGTATATGAAAATAAAGCGACGATAATAATAGTGTATAAAAGATTTTCGGAGGTCAGTAACCAGTGATGTTTGAGTGAGATGGAAATAGTCACAAGTACCGTTGTGTTCCCGGTTAGAACGTGGGTCCTCGTCCCCTCCTACAACCCTCATAAAATACGCAAGGGGGATTAATACAAAAAAGATAAATAAAATTCAGTGGGAGTACAACAAGAAATATCCCAACAGCAAAAAATAAAAAATCTACAATAAAAAACCACTTTTGACAATTTAAAAAAAATATTTTAATAAAAATCTAAAATAATTATTACATAAAAAATAATTATTAGACGAAACATAAATACAAAAATACACAGGTGTTTATAGAGTCGATGTAAAGAGGAAAAAAAATAATACCTGGATGAAAAAAAAAAAAAAAATTAAATTAATAAAAAAATAAGAAAGAAAAGAAGAGGATAAGAAACGAATGAAAGGCAAAGGCTTTTTTCAACAGAAATGGAAATAAAAAAGAGAGAAAAAGAGAGAATAAAAAAATTAAATAAAAAGGAGAGAAGGGAACTTCCACTTCTACTTTATATTTTATATATATATGTATTTTTTATGTACATGTATTTGTTGATTTGCTTTGATTCAATGTTCGCATTGATTTAAAAATTAAATTATTGCATTTCATATGATTGTTATTAATATTGTTATTATTAGGATGATGATGATGATGATGATGATATTGAACTTGTATTTGTTGTGATGATTATAATGATGATAATGATGATGATGGTAGTGGTGATGGTGCTGGTCCCGACTATCCCGCCATCCAGTGGCGTTCACGATTGCCTTCTTGGTGGTTTATTCAACAATCCACCTATACCTATACTCACCTTCCAGCGCGTCAGTACGAAAGATACACGCGGCTTGTACGAAACAACCGTTTGTTCAAAAAAAGTACATTATTATTTTGTTATTTTTTTAAAAATAAGGTGCTTTTATATTTTAAATTTAATTTAATATTTTTATATTGAAAAAGTTTGTTTATTGTTTTTTTTTTTTTCTGTGGAAAGGTGACACAAGTGGTTATCATTTTTGGAACCTTTTTTTTTTGAATAATTAAATTTTAAGTGAATTTTGTGAATTGACAATTGTGTACATTTATTTTAACAACTTATTTCGGATACAACAAATTATTGAAGTATAAATTTTTGGCCAAGAGATGACAAATTGTTTGAGATTGTTTTGACAACTTGTTCATTTTTTTTGTTTTTTTTTTTTATTGAAGACATTGCTAAGGTGAGATTTTTTATTTAATAATTTTTTTTTTTTTTTGAAATTGTTTATTTAAAATTGCGGATGGAATATTCTGGAGATTCTTGATTTTTTTATTTCCATACGCGTGACATATTTAACTTGAAAAATTATAATTTTACATTGGAAATTTAAAAAAGCAAAAGCTCGTATTTATTTTAAATTTAAAAATTATTTTTATGATATAATTTACAAGCTAGAAAGCTTCAAGGATGAATTTTTTAGCAAGTTTTAATTTAAAAACTTTTTTTTTTTTTTTTAATAGATATTTTTATGTCTTATTTTGGGGCTTTGGCCATGGTTAGATTTTCTAATCGGGAATAGGTTGTGTCAGGACGCGAATACAAGATTTGGCATTTCGCAATATCCAACCAATGTCTTGTGTAAAAAATAAAAAAATAAAATTGAATAAATATTATAATAGATATATTGCCGAACTTTGTCCTTCACATGATACAGACATTACGAATTTATGCATGTCTGTATAACCAAGGTCCTCTAATCCCCAAATTTATTATTATTCAATTTTTTTTTTTTTTTATTTTGTAACACGAAGGTCACGATAAATAAATTACGAAATATATTTCTAGCATATTTTATACACTGATAGTCATGTCAAAAGAAGCAAAAAAAAAAAGAGAAAAAAAAATCTAGCAAAAGTTTATTTTTTATTCTCCCATGTTCTCTGTCAAATAAAAATTAAATTAATTAATTAAATTATAATTTACATAATAAAATTAAATACATAATAATCTAATTAATTTATAAAATTTTCAACTAATAAATTTAATAATAATTAATAACTTTAATGTAAAATGAAGGAAATAAAAAATTATTAAAATATATTTTAGTCTTCATATAGTTATCCAAATTGACAAAAAAAAAAAACCTGTTAAACAGTTAGGCTATAGATATTGAATAAATGTAATATACATAAGAGAATTTGAAGGAACCACTTTTGATGTCTGTAAATACATTCAAAAAAAAAAAATACACCGTTAAACGCACTACCTTATTTCCTAATATGACATAACGGTCTACCGTTGCTTCAATTGGAAAATAAAACAGAAAAATATTTCAAACGAAATAAATATAAAATCACATCATTGCATTGACAATAAAGAAACATGAGTGCACACATACATGTATTTTTTTTGAGCTTTTAAAATTGATTTTTTCAAAAGATATTTATAAAAAATTAAAAAAATGTATTTTCAAATTATTTTGATGAATAATTTGTCTATATTTGAATTCATCCTAGTAAAAAATACGTGTGGTTATCTGTAATGCTGTATAGTACCCCAAGATGTCATAGAGTTTTATATTAAAACATTATATAGTACTATAACAGAGTTATATAGCACTAAAATGGCATTATAGAGTGTTACATAGCACTATACAATATACTTAGTACAAAATAGCATTGAATAAAACTATATAGCACTGTATAGTGTCATGCAGTTTTATATTCTAGGACTATATAGTTCTAAAAACACTATTTAGTACTATAATAGTGTTATATAGTACTAAAATGACATTACATGTTCTTTAAAGATGATCATAGTACTATGTAGTACTATGTAGTACTATGTATTGTTATATTATACTGTATAGTAATATTATATGGCATTATATGGTTTATCTAGCACTATTTAGTACTACACAATTCGAAATAGTACTTTGATAAAATTACATAGCACTAAAATGGTATTACATAGTGTACTTAGTACTATAATAGTGTTAAAAAATACTACTCGTAAATAATTAAATTATAAAAATGATGATAAATGAAAGTAAAGATGATAAATAATCGTAGAAATATTGATACTAATGATTTGAAATAAAATTAAAAGCTGGAACAATTTTTTAATGATAAATTTTTATGACGAATTATTTAGCAAATGATTTGCAAGCTTTATACAGTTATTTTTTTTTGTGCCACGTATTTAATATGATATATCAAGGGTGGAACATGAAGTTTGAGATAATGTAATATTATTACGAGAGAAATATAGAAAGGAAGTTTAAATAATATATATAGGGGAGAGAGTATCTGCAAAATAAAACGGAACTTCTTAGTCGTCGACAGAGTTCTATGCCCTGATGTTTCACCAACGGGATTTTGTCGGTGATAAAAAAAAAAAACCATAAAAAAGAGGAAAGAATAAAAAAAAAATACAATAAGGTTTTTTTTTTTTAAATAGATAATTTCTGGTTACGATTTAAATTCACTCTCGAACAAACGAAAGGGTCTTCAGAGGATAAAAAATCAAACAAGAAAAATAAAAATATAAAAATCTAACAAATACATATTCGAAGAAGTGAGGAGCCATAAAAAAAAAAAAAAAAACGACTATGAAAAACCCAACAAGGTTTCAAGGACCTCTCCCCTCAAAAAAAATAAAAATCTTTTAAAAATAATTTATACAAAAGAGGATATAAATAAAATAAAAAAAGGCAATAAAAAATTCATTTATATTTTAAAATTCAAAAAGCTTTAAATAAAAATTTGAAAATAAAAAATCAAAGTAATGACGCAGATGAAACAAGTGTGACATAACGGCACTCGAATGGCAAAGGAAAAAAAATTGGAAAAAAAAAAAAAAGAAAGAAATATAAATTTTCAATGTAAATATGTAATAAGGTAGGGAGAGAATGTGAGAGGAGGCCAAAGAGGGTTGAGTCGGTCAATTAGAGTGGGGGCAAGTGGAGGTAATAATTTTATTGGAGCGGTCATTGCACTTTTATAAGAGCGAAGACACAAATCGAAAGGATCAGCAAATGCGGTCTCGTTTAAACGGGATGACGGAAAAAATATATACTCAAAAAGAAAAAAAAAATAAATAAATAACCACCTCTCGACGCTTTCATATATATCCTCAATAATTTACCATTTTTTAAATTCCAAATTTCATTATGATTATTTGCAATAATTTAATAATCAATATGATTTTGATTTATATAAATCCCTTGATAAATAATATGCAAATAAGTCAAAACTGTAAATTCGTAATTTATTTCTTTCAGTGTCTCTTCCTGCATGTTATTATTATTTTTTTTTTTCTAGTTAAATATGTGTTTTTGCTACTTAATTTTCTGTATTCCAACTAGACCTAGATTTAGCCAAGTATGCACCCACAGTGATAGTGCCAAAGTACCGTAATTCCTCTTTTTTTATTTATTCATTTTTTTACATAGTAAAAATTTTGCAAAAATTTTTGTACGTGTCATTTGAGGTACCATCATTGTACGAAAAAAAAAGGAGATAATTTTTTTTTATGATGCTTTTTTAAATATCATGTGTCATTGAGGATAATTGTTTATTTATTTTTTTATCTTTATTTAACACTTGATGAATAACATGTGCGAAAAATGATTGAGTAAATTTTGTTTTTTTGAAATTAGTTTTGAAAATAATAATGCGTGAGGTGATGAGACCATCAAAGGATCTCATAGACACGGAATTGTTGATGGTTACTGTTGGGAGTCAAGTTCCTTGGACTTGGTGGTGTATTTTTTTTTTTTTTTTTTTTTTTAATATCTGTATTTCTATGGAGAGCCATCGAGTCAACGACCGTTCTACATTGACGCGTTGCGCCGCGAGTGCCGCCTGATCCTCTCTCTTTCTCTCTCTCTCACTCTTTTATTATATTTTTTTTTCTTTCTCTTTTTAAATCATGATTTTTTCACTCTTTCTCTCTCTTCATGAAGAGTTAAAGTCACGGCCAACGCTAACCATCAACCGGTGAGATTCCTTCACTCTCAAAGACAAAAAAAGATATAAATTTTTTTTTTATTATTAAAAATTTTTTTAATAATTAATATTACATTAATTTTTTAAGATAAATTAATTTTTTACTACCCTTAATATATTAAGTAATTAAAAATATTAATTTAGAGTACTTGAAAAAATTTTTTAAATAAATAAATAAATTACAGAAAAAAAAAAAAAAATAATTAATTGAAAAATATGAAAATTTACAACCCTTTAAATAAAGTAATTAAAAAAAAAAAAAATTGTTTTTTTTAAATTTAAGTAATTAAAGTTGTTTATTTTTTTTGAAATATAAAATTTAATTTTTGTTTTTAGTTGATTAAAATTTAATGAAAAAATAGTTAATGGAAATGTAAAAAAAAATGCATTAATTAATTAAAATTTATTAAATAATTTTGTTGGATAATTTAACGTTGAAAATATAATTTTCGTTGCATACACTTGTTAAAATACAGATATGTTTGTTATATAAGGTGAAAGGGCGACACTGACATTGACATTGAAGGCACTCCTCTCTCGATTAAACTTGTGTTGCAACAACACACGGAAATGACTTTGAAAATATTTTATTATTTAATTCACTTTTGCAATTACAAAAAATAATCCCTCTTAAAAATTTTCCTCTAAATAAAATTTACCAATTATCTAAAAACAAAAAAACCATGATAATAAAAAAAATATTTATATATTAAAATTTTTTAGTAAACTGGGTTAGAAAGTGTGCTATCGATTCTATGCACCAGCAGTCAACTCAACCATCAATTTATTTTTCTTCATCTTAATTTTTCCATAAAAAAAAAAATACAAAAATTTCTTTGCAGAAAAAAAAAGCAACACCTAAATAATATAATTTTAAAATACAACAATTTTTTTTTTTAAATTTATAAAATCGAAGCTTGGCACGTGTATGTCCCAGTTGTCTCGTTTTCTTTTACGCCAAATTGCGTCTCGCGATTAAAAAAAAAAAAAAGAAGATAAAAAAAAGCAAGAATATTGGTGGGAGGTCGATTATCCCGTTGGAAGAATAAAAATAAAAAGTATAAATAATAAATATAAATAAAATTAAAAAAACGAATGAACGATTGGTGTTGTGGTATCTGGGTCCGTAATCCGTATTGCTATTTCTATATTGCCGATGATAGTCCGCGTGCCGGTTTTAAAACAAAGTGGGCTATTACAAAATGGGTTATGCAGCGCCAACAGTGCCGTGAGTTCAAAGACCTCATATTGTACATTTACCTTGCGCTTTAGCGAAACTACTATTGCCTTGTTTCGCTTGTCGCACATACACCCATACAACTATTTTTTTTTTTTTTTTTTTTTTCACAGACTTTTTATTCATTTTCTATTTATTTATTTATATATTTATTTATTTACGCTTAATATGTATTGTATTCTCTGTCTATGTACACTACTATTTTATTTATTTATTTTTTTTTTGAACCAAAGCTTTCGCAAGAATGACTTATACTACTTAATTATTCTCAAAAAAAATCATAACTGTCTTTAACTATTAATTTTTTTATTATATTTATTAATTATGTATATGGTTTTTTTTTTTTTAAATAGGCATATCAATTTTTTTTTGTGAATAGATATGTCTGACTGGCCGTTGACTCAAACTACTTGTTTCGCAATTTTTTAATTTTTTTTTGTTTTTTTTTAATTCGTTCAATCATTCAGTGGTTTTTTTTTTATTCTTGTATAATTTAATTTTTTTTTTCATATGTATTTTGGGGTTCAATGGCCGGGCATTATCCTTGAAAACCGGAAAAAAAATTGAATGTTTTAAAAATTTGCCTCCTGCTGATTTTGACTGCGAAAAAAAAAAAAAAAAAAAATTTATATAAAAAATGAAGAGTAAAGAAATGGAGATATATAAAAAATACTATGTACCTTATGGTTTCAGGGTCGTTCCCTTTCACCTTAAACATTTAAAATAATAAAATTATTATTATTTAAAAAATAATATAAAAGAGATAGATATGTTTATCCTTCATGGCAATCTGTCGTTGAGTTCATTGAACCTTTTTTTTCTTTCGCTTGCTATATCACCACTCCCACCATATGGCAACATGAGTTTCGCTAAAATTCGAGGTCCTTACCTTCGAAATAACCACAAACTCGCCACCTTGAACCCAACAAAATTCGACTCGCTCCATTGCGTAATGCCAATTTTTTTTTATTTGTTATACTCTTTTTTTTTTTTTATCTTCTTTCATTCTTTTTAAATTTCTTTTTGTTATTTTTTACATAAACACAGGTGTCTCAAGGACAATCAAATTTGTCTGTTACAAAATTTGATACCAATTATCCTGCTCATCATCAATCAAATTATTTAAATTCACAAAAAAAAAATACAACTAATTTCTCATTTCCACAAGCTTTTTTCTGATGCTTAATTTTTATTATATTATTTTTTTTTTTTTGGAGTTTCGACGCGGTCTTACGATACCGAAAATGAATTCGGTTTTACTTTTTTTTTTTGGCTGATGGCCCCATCCGGATAATAACAATGAAAAAAAAAAAAGTCCCAAAGAACAATGTGGAAAAAATAAATGAATAAAAAAAAACAGCCAGACGTTTTGTTTTGATGGAAAAAGAAAATAAATTAAAAAGAAAGAAGAAATATATTTATAAAAAAAAAAATCTTCTCTTGCGTTTATCTTCACCTTTCTTGTTTCCCTTTCCCCGTGGTGTAAAACGGTACTCTTGGTATAACGGTTCGCATTACAAGACCCGAGTTTAAATAAATTATCTACATAGAAAAAAAAAAAGGTAATAATAATAATAAATAATAATGTTAAATAAATAAATATATTTATTTTGTGTGCAGTCATAAAAATAAAATATTTTAAAACTTTTTTTTTCTCAAAAAAATATCAATATTTTCCTTTCAATAATTTTTCGTTTCAAATTTTCAACTAAATTAATTACTTTTTTATTATTTACACTATCACCTTATTGTATTAACAATAGAAAATATTTTTTTTCCGCTATAATTTTCTATTATTTAATGAAAAATCTTCAAAAATTTATAAAAATTAATTTTAATAAATCATTAACAAAATTATGTATATAATTCAAGGTGGAATAAACAAGTGTCATGGCCATGTCCAGTTGTATGTGCATAATAAATAAATAAAAAAAAAAAATATATAGTTATATACCAGGGTAAAATATACAACAAAAAGTAGGACAATGACCGTAAGAGACCTTCTTTTCGCGAGTCGACAAACTGGCCAAGAAGTTGCAAGCGAAATGAACGGCAAAATATGTTAACAAAAAAATAAAAAAATATATAAATATATAAATAAAAGAGAGAGAAAGAGAAAGAAAGATCGAGGGGGGGGGGAAGGGGGGTAAAAAGAATAATCGCGAACTCTTTGGAGTTAATTCACTTGCTCGTCGTTTTTCCGGTTTACATTTACCTGATATAAAGCCCCCCCCCTTCCCCCCCTCCTGCACACACACGAAGGTTATGCGACTTTTATAATTAAAAAATAATTTTCTAACACAACATGAAGGTCAATGAACTTAATATTATATTTGACTTTGATTTTGTAGAAAAATAAACAAATGCGAAAAACAAATTTGTTTTTAATGAAAAAAGTAGTGGAGATTTATTTTTCTAATGAAAATTATATTGTAAAAATTATCATTGTAATGAGGATTTAGCTTATGGTATAATGATAATTATTATTGATATTATATATTGACAAGTTTGTGAGAGAAGTTAAGAAAAGTAGCGAGATCGACGACCTGCGAATATCTGGGTTAGTAGTCGTCGTCGATTCACGCGGAAATTCTTTGCTAGTTCGTTCACTTGTACGAAACTCAGTTATGACTGACAGAATTGTCAGTTTAAATATTCGATATTTATTATATTTCATTGATAAAAATATTAAACATTAATTTCATTAATTATATTGATTGAATAATTAAACCGACAATTATAATAATTTTTCTTTTTTCTTCATAATTTTATTATGAAATTTAACAATGTTTAAATTTATAAAAATAATAATTAATAAAAAAAATAAATAAATAAATTATATTACTATTAATTTTAGATAAAAAAAAGGGTGTAGAAATAAAACATGCTAGTCTTGAATTAAAAAAAAAAAAAAAAAAGAAAAAGGCTTTTAATAATTTCGAAATATTTCGAAATTAAAAAAAATGTATTTCGAAATGAATGTCTATATAAAAAATAATCTGAGATAAAAATTAAATTTTGATTAATGAAAAAGCTTTTAGTGATGCAATACAAGAATGTGTGGGTTTAATAAAAAAAAAGGGGTAGTTGAGGGTTGATGATGAAGAGGGCTTAAGGGAGGGGCTAGGCTGGAGGGCGCCGTCAACATCGGGTCGATTGAAAGCGCAGCGCAGATATAAAATGCAGCAAGAAATAAGCGTGTCTGGTATGAATGTTGAAACACAGCTAACGCCACCATCGCAAAATTTTATATACGTCGTCTCTTCATTTAGTTTTACTGTTTGTCCCATGCACAAAACATATATATATTTAACAGATATTGACTTTGGGTAAAAAAACATATAAACCAATGCGAATATAGACGAGCCAAGCCGACTTGTGTTGGGCTAGGTCAGGTCTACCCGAGTTACACACTGTGCCATCCCGCGAACCCTCTCAACATTGCAATAAACTAAATAATATTTTATACTTTTTGTTGTTTCTTATTTTTTTAATCGTAAACTTTTTACAATTAATAATAAACATTGTGCTTAATAATTTGCAATAAAATAATTTTTTTTTCATCATCAAATCAATACAACAAGTTTTTGGCATTTCGAAATATAGTTTTTGTATTTTTTTTTTTCGAAATTAATTTGTGTGGATTTGATAAATAATATTTTATAAATTTTTTTATTCAAATTTTGTGATTTTATTGTTTGTTTTAGTGGTTATTATTTTTTTAAAAATAGTCAATTTTTAAAAATATTTTAATGTGAAATTTGAAATTATTTTTTTATTTTTTTTTTGTGGGTGTGTGATAATGCGGATAAATAATTGAATAAAAATTAAAAATATTATTTAGATGTTATATATTTTTAATTTATAAAAAAGCAAAACAATAGTGGTTATTTATTTCATTTTTTTTAAAAATAAATTTGTGAGTTGAGTTGATCTTTGTAAAAACAACTTGCACTTTTTTTTTTTTTTTTAATTTTTTTAATTTATTGACTATTGAAAGTGAATTGGGACAAGTGTCTAGTTTAAATATTATTATCTATCTAAATTAAAGCTCTATATACAAAATAGAAATAATATAAATTTCGTCGTTTTGTGATGTGTGGGACTTTTATTGTTCTGATAATCGATAAAACGACTAAAAAAAAAAAAACGTGTGTCGTAACATTGAAAATCGATTGTAAAAAAGGCACACCTCAATACCAAATTAATTAAAAACAATTAACAAAAATTACTAATAATAGCGTAAATGTTTAATAAAAAATATAATTTAAAAAATAAAATAATTAATTATTTCATATCAAATATTTCAAAAATGACTGTTAAAGTGTCATTAAAAAATTCAAGAATAACATAAATTATCAACAAAATTAAAATACAATTTAAAAAAAAAAGGGAAAAGATTAAAAATTATAAACAAAAAATCCATAGAAAAAAAAAAAAAAGTAAGAAAAACAAATTTTAAAAATATAAGTATTTTTTAATTTATAAAAATCAATGTTAAATTTAAAAATAAAAATTATTTAACAATAGAATTTATGTTGGTTGCATATAGACATAAACCCACACCCACCGGTTACTCCCACCCTTCATCCCCTCTGCAACCCCGTGCATCTTCAGCTTGCAGTCGATCAATGCGTGGACGGGTTTCACTTTCGCGCTGTTTCATTTTCATCTCGATATAGATATATATAATACAAATCAATGAATAAATAAAAATTTTTTTCTATAATGTTATTTTATTTAACTATTAAATTATCAATAAATAGTATGTTAATAAATTTTTATTTTAATAATTAAATAATACTTTAATCTTTATTGAAAACAAACAATAATTTAGTTATTTCTTTGTTTCATTTATAGTTATTAAAATAAAAATGGAGTCTAGTGAATGGGATCCAGCAACATTGAGAGAAGAAGAATTAGATAAACTTGCAAGAACATTTTTAGTACCAGATGCACCAACATCACCTGGTGAGACAAATCGTGCTGAAGCATCATTACCAAGAAATCTTGTTCTAAAACCATCACAAGCTCTCAATGATGTAAGTATTTTATTTCAATTATTATTTCATCATTAAATTAGGGAAATGTAAATTAACTATCAATTATCATCTAGGTTTTGGGCGTTTGGAGTACTGATTATATACCAAAAGGTACCAGATTTGGTCCTCTTGTTGGACAAGTTTATGTCAAAGATTCTGTACCAGTTGATGCAAATAGAAAATATTTCTGGAGGGTAAGATAATTATTCAAAATACATTTATCAATAATTAAATAATACATAATTTAATTTACAAAAATTAATTGTCTCTTCTTTTTGATTAAAACAGGTTTATAGAAATAATGAAATATTTTATTACATTGATGGCTATGATGTGCAAAAATCAAATTGGATGAGATATGTTAATCCAGCATATTCATCGGAATCACAAAATTTAATTGCCGGTCAACATGAGGTATGTTGAATGAAAAAAAAAAAAAACTAATAAAAAATATAACAAGACATATTTATGTTTGTAAATTAATTTACAGATGGAAATATATTTTTACACAATAAAGCCAATATTACCAAATCAAGAACTTCTTGTTTGGTATTGTCGTGAATTTGCTGAAAGGCTAAATTATCCATTGACTGGTGAATTAATGTTACAACGTATTAGACAACAAGTACAACAATCAACGATACCAGCTGAAATAGTATCATCAGTTGACATAACAATACCATTAAAAGAATCAGTAATATATGAAAGACGTTGTCAAATGACACCAACTGAAGGCTCAGTTAGATCTGATGAAGGCTATCATTCAAATGGTTATCATGATGAAATTCTAACACCACCAGAAGAAAGCAGTGAATCTGATTCAGAAAATAATTATGTACTTGATTTTAGTAAAACAACACGTACATCAAATATACAACAAAATAATAATTCAAATAATAGCAATAATAATAATAATATAAATATAAATAATTCAAATAATCAAACATCTGTTATAAATAATAAAAATGAATTAATAAAACAAGAAAGTGTACTTGTTAAAAATGAATATAGAAAAGTTAAAATTAAAATAACAAAAACATATAATAATTTTTCATCAACAAAAGGTATTGAATTAAAAGATAAAGATGATATATTAAAACGTTCAATAACACCAGAATTACAACAACAAAAAACAACAGTTATATCAACATCAACAACATCAATATCAAGTGAAGATGAATTAAATGATAATAAAATTATTAAATCATATTATGATACAGATAATAATTGTAAAAATAATTCACATACAATAACAACAACAACAGCAACAATAAGACCACCATATATGACAAGTCCAAGTAGTTCAATACTTGAAAATATATTATTGCGAAATTCAACAGACTCCAACAACAACAACAACAACAGCAACAACAACAACAACAACAATTCAAATGTAACAAGTATGCATCAAAATAGCAACAACAACAATAATATATTACAACAAACGCACAATGTTGGATCAACAATAAATGTTACAAACAATTCAATAACACCACCACCACCATCAAGTCCAACTGAAATGGCATATTCATACAAAAAATCACACAGATACGGAAATATATTACCATGTAGTCCAGATTCAAGTTCAAATTTACAAATACAAAGTGATTGTACATCATCAAATAACACATCACATCATGTTAATTCAACAAGTAATCATTCATCAACAACAATGCAACAAAGTCCTGGTAATTTACACTCAAGTAGTGGTAATTTATTGCATCAATATAATTCAACAAATCATACATCAACAACAATACCAATATCAAAATCAAATAGTAATAATAATCATCAAGATGAAGATGATGATGATGATGATGATGATAATAATAATAATAGCAACAATAGTAATAATAATATAATTAATGAAAATAGTAATAGTAATAATAATATTAATAGTAATAGTATACATTCAAGTACTGTATTAACATCGACAACAAGTGGCCTTCATTCAACATCATCATCATCATCAGCATCAACGACAACATCACCATTATTAAAATCACGTAAATTAAAAAGTCCATCACCAGTAACAATAACAACATCAACAACAATATTACCAAATACAGCAACATCAACAATTGGTCCATCAACAATAATGTATACAAATGGTACAACAACAACAACAACAACAAGTAATAATAATAATGGACATATTGAATCAAGTACTGGTAATAATTATTCAACAAATTGTAATAGTAATAATAATTCAACAAGTGTATCACCAATATCATCAATAAGATCACCATCAACAAATTATCAATACAGTATTTATCATCAAAATAGTACATTACATCATAATATTGCACCATTATCAATAAATTGTGCTCCATATTCACCAACACCATCAACAAGTATTATTTATGAAAGAAATGATAATAGAAGACATGATATTACAAATTCACATCAGCTACCAACATCATCAACAATGCAAATTGATTGTAACCAAACAAATATTGTTAATGGTACACATAATTTACATTTAAATCATCATAATAATTTAACAATACATTCAACATCATCAACAAATATTAATCGTTATTCACCAGCAAGTTCATTGTCACCTGATGATCGTGGTTGTTCACAAAGTGGTTCATTAAGTCCAAATTCACAAGGTTCAAGAGGCTATCGTTCATTACCATATCCATTAAAAAAAAAAGATGGTAAAATGCATTATGAGTGTAATGTTTGTTGTAAAACATTTGGACAATTATCTAATTTAAAAGTACATTTAAGAACACACTCTGGTGAAAGACCATTCAAGTGTAATGTTTGTACAAAAAGTTTTACACAACTTGCACATTTACAAAAACATCATCTTGTTCATACTGGTAAGAAATTTTATTAATTTTAATTTTTAATTGTTATAAGTGTTAGCTTGTTTAGATTGTTTATTTAATTTCGAAATTTTTTACAGGTGAAAAACCACATCAATGTGAAATATGTACAAAAAGATTTAGCTCAACATCAAATTTAAAAACTCATCTACGTTTACATTCTGGACAAAAACCATATGCTTGTGATTTATGTCCAGCAAAATTTACACAATTTGTACATTTAAAATTGCACAAAAGACTTCATACTAATGAGAGACCATACACATGCCAAGGTTGTGATAAAAAATATATAAGTGCAAGTGGATTAAGAACACATTGGAAAACAACAAGTTGTCGACCAAATAATATTGAAGATGAACTTGCACTTGCTGCTGCTTCACCAAATTATTATGAGTTTGGAAATGAAGCAAGTGTTGGTAAGTTAACAAAAAAAATTATTCATTTTTACAACACAATAATTAGCTATTTATTTATAATAATTTTTGTATTTTTTTTTGTTTAGCAGGTAATATGCAAAAAGAATGTGAAATTGAACATATTGATAATTATGAAAGGCGCAATGGTGCACATTCAACAACTTTACATAATTTAGAAAACTCAGTTGGTCGTCCAAGTGTCATTGAATCATCACAACCACACATCATTGAGTGTACTTAAATAATCATCAAGTGGATAAATAATATTCGCACAAAAAAAAACAATTTAAAAATTATTAATTTAGTTTTAAAAATTATTGGGGATTTATAATTATCAAGTGCGTGTGAATGAGTGTAAAAAGATGAGAAAAAAAAATAGATAAAACACCAATTTTTAATTGTAATTATAGATATATATATATTTTTTTTTTAATTTCCCCAAAGGTGCAATGATTTATTTCCAAAGTGAGAATAAACTAACACGTGTTTCTTCGTACTAATTGTATAAAAAAAAAATTTATAATTTTACTAATTTCTCTTTCTTCCGTATAGTAGAAAAAAAATGAAATTTATTATATAGTTAATTATCGCGGATTTCGTCGGCGTCCGTTAATTAATAATTAAAATATTATTTTAAAAAATTTTTGGTGGATGAAAAAATGATATTTAAAACAAGTGACGACATGACTGTAACTATACGTGACCTGTTCAATTATTATTTAGTTAAAAATAAAAAGACAAAAAAAAAAAAAACAAAAAAAAAAAATAATAAAAAGAATAAAAAATGAAAAAAAAAAAAATTAAATTTGAAGATAAAGTTAACCAAGCGGTGGACTGCCTTCTCATTTGAAAATTTAATTAATAATTTTTGCCTCAAATAAATTCTCAATTTATTTAAATAATAATTTATTGATATTAAAATTTAAAAAAGTAAAAAATATAATTCACTCACTAGATATAAAATATAAATATATTTTTTATGTAAATATATTTTTTAAGACTGTTATTTTAACTAATTAATAATATTTTAAATTTGATGTTTTTTTATTATATAAAAAAAGAGAATTTGTTGGAAATAATTCTCATTCTTGTATAACGAAAACCGATCAGTATTTTATATTTTTTTTTTTCTTTAAATGGCACTTTATTCTCTGAATTTAAATATCTTTTTGGCTAATATAAAATATTCTTCCATTAATTTTAAGAATTTTTTTTTTCTAAAATAACAATGTGAGAAAGCAGCTCACCGCAAAAAAAAAAAATAATAAATAATAAATCGTTGATATTGCTCATAGATCAGCGATGAATAAAATTAAAAAAAAAAAAAATCTTATTAAAGAAAATATAGAATATAAAATATAAATTTTTTTTTTCGGGTTTTTTTTAAAAATCGCTTGTCTATGTCGATAAAAATAGACGACTTGTAGACTGATATTATAACTCATAAGAATCAAGCTCAGCCGTGCATGATAATTTAAATTTAAAAATATATCTAAAATTTGTTTTTTAAAACTTTGCTTTCAATGCGATTGTCTGAATAATAATTTGCAATTATTTTTCAAAATAATAATTATAAATACGTATGAATGCAATAAATAATGTAAATAAATTTTGTGTGAATTTATCAAAAAGAAAGCAAAGTAAAAAAATAATTTCGCCTCGGCAAAAATAAAAGCAATATTTAGTTATTAAAAATTTCATTAAAAAAAACGAAAAAAAAATATAAAAAAAATAAATCATGATTAATAATGGTAGATATAATTAAATAATAATATTACTGAATAAATTGTAAAGAAAAAAAAAAAATATGATGAAAGATTCAGCTCTGATAATTTAAAAACAAAACAAAAAAAAATATTAAAAACATTTTTAAAAAATGCACACGTGTATGATAATATATACGCTCATATTTAAACTATAATATTATAATTAAATTACATATTCATTATCGTAATGATGAAGAAGAAGAAGAAAAAAAAATGAACAAAACTGTTATGCATTTATTATTACTATTATTATAATTATCAAATAGGTAATGCTCAATTAGCATTTGTTTTCTTAAAATAAAAAATAAATATATGGCTGTTGGATATTAAAAAAAATAAATATTAATGGCGTCTTGATTTTTCTTTTGTTTATATTTATTTATAATTTTTTAAATAATAAAATGAGTTTCGATACTCGCTATGATCATGCAGAATTGATGACGTTGTGTTTTATTTAAAAAAAAAAAAATAAATAAAAGTTAATAATGGTGAAAAAAATTAAATTAATTTATATTGTTTATTTGATTGTTAATGGATCAATTATATTAATTGTTTATTTAATAATTAACAATTAATTATTATTTTTTTCAAAAGAAATTTCGTAAATAGAGTTTTTTTTAAAAAAAGGTAAGTTTCATTTTGAAATATTTAAAATTTATTTATTTATTTATGTTTATTGAGAAAATGTTTATATTATTTTGTTGATAATTTATAAATAAATAATATTTATCATTTGTTTAATTGTTTTATAAATTTAGTAATGGAAAAAGAAATTTTTTAATAACAGAAATGTTTAATTTCGAATAGCGAAGAATTATTTATTTTTCTTTTTGTTTATTGAGAAAATTTCTATGTTATTTTGTTGATAATTAATGGATAAATAATATTTATCATTTATTTAATAAATAAACTTTAAATTAGATATATTTTTTATGAAATTTAGTAAACAAAAAAGGTAGACTAAATTGTAAAAAAATATTTTATAAATGGGTTATGAAAAATCGAAATTTTCTTTGATTATACGATAAATAATTTTTTTCTTTAAATAAAAATAACTATTTATGTCATTTATTAATTTTACTTTATTTAAGAAATTTTTTTAAGATAATTAACATACAATGAACTAATACAATTTCCTAGTTTTTTCGTTTTTTAAAAAATTCCATACAAATAAAATGTTTTTCTTCGTTTTTCGGGTTTCAGATTAAAATCATACAGACAATTAAAAAGTTTTCATTAAATTGAGACATTTTAAACGATAAAATTCACAAAACAAAAATGACAAAAATTTCCACATGCTACTTAATTGAACAAAAAAAAAAAAAATAGAACAATGAGCATTGTTAAGTTTTTTTTGTTTTAAATACGTCAGAAGACAACTTGCTATTAATCTACGGTAATTATAAAAATAATACAAATTTGTAGCGTTTGTATATTCGATATGACAAAAAAAGGGAAAAAAAAAAATATATATTTATTGACAATAAATGTGGTTGTCTTGTCACGCCTAGCCCAGCGTTCCTATCAACAAAAATTCGAAATGAATCCAAAAAACTCTCCTCATAATAAAACAATCAAGAAAAAAAAAAAAAATAATATTAAACTTACGTTGTCAAGGTACAGGACTGTCTGTACCACTACCACTATTTGTTCCAGCTTCATTTTTAGTAGCAGCCAGTCTATCACTACGTTGTTTACTTTTAGATAACGTCGCTACTTCTTTCAACAAATTCGATATCTTTTGTTGCATATTATTAACTTTATTATCATGATCTTTTTCAGTTGATTTCATTTTATTACGTAATTCAGATTCAGCAGTAAAATTTTTAGCTTTTAATTCATGAATCTATAAATTAATTTAATAAATGAATAATTTATTAATAAAAATTAAAAACAATTGTTATTAAAATATAAAAATTACCTGTCTATCCTTGGTCAACAATTGGCTATCTTTTTGTGACAATTGTTTTTGTAGTAATGCAATTTTTTCTTTTAATTGTGTTACAGCAACAACATGATCAGAACTATTTGGATCATGTGGATCATGAGTACCAACCATTCTTGTTATTTTAGCTGGTGTTGGTCCATTTGTTTCAACTGGTTCTGGTTGTGGTGGTAATTTTGTAACATCAATACGATGTGGTCTTTTATTATGTCCTTTTAATCTATCAAAAAAATAAACAAATCAATTAACAAATAACAAATCAATTTATATTTTTTATATTTACTTTTGTTCTTTATGTTTAGCTGCACGTTCTTGTGATAGTTTCATGTGAGCTCTTCTATCAGCATCAGATTGTTTAGTCTTAGCAAGTGCTCGCTTGTAAGACAATGTGCATAACCAACACAATAATTTACCATCAACCTAGTGATCAATAAAATTCAATTAATAATTGCTTAATATATATTTTTAGTTTATTAAATTAATTTCTAACCTTTTTATCTTCATCTTGCCTATCAAAGGCACATTTTTGTTTACACTGTTCACATGTTACTGGTGGTCCATAACGTTTTTCTGAATTTGTACATCTTTGACATTTACTACCAATAAATGCAGCAATTGTATTACAATATTCACATGCTGATGGTTTACCATATGCTTTAACATTTTGTTCACATTTTTTACATATTGTGCATGTGTTACCTTTTCTGTTAATTAATTTATTTATTATTTATATGATATGTCAAGGATTATATTACAAGTATTACTTACATTGCTTGTTGAAATTCTGATCTGCAGTATGTACATTTAACAACTGGAAATGATCCACGACATTCCTAAATAAATAAATTCATTGTCTTCATTTAGACGTAGATAATTTTGTTTTTAAATTACTTGCAACAAATTAATTGATGCAATTAACAAATGACGCTTGATTTTTAGATAAAAAAAATAACGAGTTTGTTTTATATATTTTTTATATAAATAAATAAATAGCTAATAATAATTAAATAAATTTTAGTTTATTTAATGAACTTATTGTTTAAATATAATGCCAATAATATGATATTTCTATTATTAGATTAGAAAATATTTTTTAGATGACGAGGAAAGATGCAAGTTGCAAAATAATGTAAAATAATTTCGATTTAATTTAAATAATAATTTTTTTGTATATTTACTTTACACAGCTGCTGGCCTGGTGATAATTCTTCGAAAGGATGACGTGAAAAACACCTGGAGCATGCAAACAAGGCTTTGGCGTTGTTTGAACTCATTTTGCAATATTATAATAAAAACCAAAATTCACTGAGTTTATTTAATTATTAAACTACACTTTACTTTAAAATTTGTATTTTTTTATTTTCACACTTTTAATTAAATTAATTATCGTTATGTGATTAATAAAAACTTTGCGTCATAATATTAAAACGAATAAAATAATTGTATATATAACATAATTCTGACAAATGACAGATTTTTTTTTTTTTTTTTACCAGACCGGCTGACAATGCTGTCATGGCGGCTGCGTGTTTAAAGGAATTCTCATGTAACGACATTATGGCGGATTTTAAGGTGGCAAAAAAAAATATTTAAAAATATATATATTTTTTTTTGCATGCAAAAGAAAAAATAGAACAAATAAAATTTATTTATTTATTTATTTTTAATTTAGATTAGACAAATATGCGTTCAGTTAGAACGACACATAAAATATTTAATAAAAAAAAATATAGTTTTTTTTATTATTAAATGTTTGCTGATAATGCTACAAGGTTAAATGATAAAAAAAAAAAAAAATTCCAAGTTTATTGTAAAATTGTATTTCCAAATAAAACTCGAAAATTTTTTCTTGTAAATACAAGCTGTGTTTTAAAAAAAAGTAAAAATAATAAATTTAGTTATCATGAAAATTAATTGTACTTTTTTCTTGATTTTTTTAAATCTATTAATTGGTAAATTATTTAAATACTATAAATTTTTAATTGAATAATAAATGTTTCTTAAAATAGATAAGGTTTTTTTATTATTGAGTTTTTTGTATTTTTATTTTTTTAAATAGAATATATTTAAAATAATATATTTCACAAGAAAATAAGCGTTGAATCATTTATCAATGTCTGTTACTCGATTTAATTATTGTACAGTAGTTTATAATTATATATTTCATACGTTAATTTTTGACAGAAATAAATTCATCTGATCCTGATGTCGATGAAATGTTAAGCAGACTATCATGTAATACTGAAGCGAGTAAATCTTCATCATCATCATGTTATTCAAGTATTTTATCTGACTCAAAACTTCGAGAATTAAAAATAGAAAATGTTCAGGTTGTAAAATTAATTTTTAAACTGCTAAAAAATATTTTTAAAAATTATAAATTATTACTTTTATGTTTGATTACAGTTGACAGAATACAAAAATGGCCAGATAACTAAATTACCACAGCAGGATTATAAAATAATTCAAAAAGATATGAAAACAAATGGACAATTATTTTTCGATAATCAATTTCCAATAAATTTTCTTCTGACAGATGAAATTCCACGTTTACCAAGACCAAAAGTATATTATAAATAATTTTTATAATAAATTTTAAAACCATCCATATAAATTAATTATTTTTTTTTTCTTTTGTAATTATTTTACAGGATATTGTTGAAAATCCAGTTTTAATTTCTGATGAAAATAGAAATTTTGATATCAAACAAGGATATTTAGGTAGCTGCTGGTTTCTAACAGCAGTTATAAATCTTCGAAAATATAGAAATTTATTTTCTGTACTTGTACCACGTAAAGACCAAGGCTTTGAGGATGAAAAATACGCTGGTATATTTCATTTTAGGTAAATATAAATTACAACAAAAAAAAAAAACATATTGCCTGATTAATAGAGTAATAATCAATAGAGTAATAATATTTTAATCCAGGTAATTTAATGATAAACATTTAATTTAATGATGGCAGATTTTGGCAGGCTGGAAGATGGGTTGATGTTGTTATCGATGATCAGCTACCTCCAACAGATGATATTAGAACTCCGACCTATGTAACATCAGGAGTTCGCAATGAGTTTTGGGTTTGTATAAATTTTTTTTTTGCCTCAAAAATTATCATAATATAAATGTTAGAATAATATTAAATAAATTTTCAGCCAACTTTACTTGAAAAATCTTATGCAAAATTAATTTATCGATCTTATGAACTTCTTGGTGAAGGTTGTTTATCAAAAATATCAATGCAAGATTTTTCAGGTGGTATTTCTGAAAGTTATCTGATAAAATATACACAAGAAAGTTTATTTGAAATTTTAATTGATGCAAGAAAAAGAAAAACAATGTTGACTAGTGCAACTCCTCCCAAAGATATTATGATAATAAAAGCAGAAGAAGAATTTGGCCTTATAGCAGAACATTCATATGCTATAACAGACGTTAAAATTCTCAAAGGAATACATAATAATAGAATTAAATTAATAAGAATTTGTGATCCAAGGGGTTATAAATTTTTAAATATTTATCCTGGTGAAATAAAAAACAAATTAACAGCTGAAAAAATATCATCAGAATTACAAACTTTAGTTGATGGAGAATTATGGATTTTATATGAAGATTTTATAAAATATTTTTTAGCTGTTGAAATTTGTAATTTAACACCAAATGTAATAACAGGTAATGTTTATGCAAATGATGGAATTACAAAATTATCATTAACATCTGATGAAGGTAAATTAATTGGTTCAGTTGACTATATTGAAAGAAATAAAAATAATAATGATTTTTTTATATTAAGTCAACAATATCGTATGATATTAAAAAAACCAGATAATTCTGGTAGTAATAAATGTAGTATTCTCATTGGTTTATCATTAAAACGTAGAGATGATTTAGAAATAATAAAAAACACTTTGATTGCATTTACAATTGTCTCTGTAAGTTTATTATTTTTATTTACATATTTTTTATTTATTGTTATTTAATAATTAATTTAATAGTTTAAAGATAATATTGAAGTTCCAAGGCCATTGAATAGTGGTTTAGATAATAATTCATACATGAAATATTCACAATACTATTATAATTTTGGTCAAGTAAGCAAACGAATTGAATTATATCCTGGTACATATTACATTATCCCATTTGCTAAAGAAACATTTGCAGGAGCAACTTATTTTCTTCAAATATTATCTGAAGAGCCTGATATTTTAGAGTAAGTTTTATTAATGTTCAAAAGAAAAAAAAAATTATTGTCCCTGCTTTATTGTTGTTGGTAGAATAAAAATATTAAAAAAACATATTTTTTTTTTTTATGAATATTAATTTAGAATATATGATCGTGATATTGATGTGCCTGATATAAAAAATATGGTAAATTTAATTTAATTTTATCAGCAATTTATAATGAATTTTAATATGGATATAATTTATTTATTTAAATAGTTGGATAGTTTATTAAATAATGAGCTTGACAATGGCAATGAAGATTATAATTTATTTAAAAATTATGCATTGGAAGATGAAACAATTGATTATAAAAATTTATATGATATTTTAAATAATAATCAATTATCATTGTATGAAAAATGTAAGTTATATTAAATGATTTATTATTGTCATGGGTAATCAATGAATGTTGATTGTTAATTCAGGTCAACCTGTGCAGCAAATTGATGAAATAGCAAGTGTAAAATTACAACAATATATTGAACAGAATGTTTATGGACCACTTAGAAGATTTTCTCTTTCAACTTTGTCAAATATTGATCAACGTTGTCAAGTAAAATAATATCATTGATATAAATTGATATTTAGTTATTTTTTTAATTTACATTTTTTTATTACAGGAAATATTTGATACATATAAAATTCCAAATTATTCTGGATATATTTTTAAAACTTCTTTGTCTCTTGCATTAAAAATACTTGGATATGATATTAATCAAAATTTACTTGGCGTAATATTTCAAAAATATGTCGATTCAAATGAAATGATTAGCTACAATGATTTTGTCACTATTGCACTTACTTTTAAAAGTACAATTGGTATAAAAAATTTACTATTAAATATTTTTTAAATTATATAGAGCTTTTAATTTATTTTTCATTTAACAGGAATTTATTGTGAAGAATTTAGAATTGAATTATGTTATGATATGATTACAATGATACCTGATCATATTCCAAAAGTACCAGCTTCAAATTCATTTGGAAGAATTAATTTTAAACAATTTAAAATTATTATTCAGTTTATAAAAAAATTAAAAGTATGTAAAAATTATATTTTTATTTATTGTTATTTAATTTTAAATTACGAAACTTTTTTTTTTTTTAGGAATTGTATCATGAATATTCTGTGAAATCTTTTAGTTTGATACGATATGAAGACTTGCGAACTATTCTTGATGAATTTGGTTATAAATTATCGTATAAAATACTTGCAGTTTTAATTGATAAATACAGAGACTATAATTACATAACTTTGCATCAATTTATTCATTGTGTAATTCAAACAACAAAAATATTTGGTACGATTTTTTTTTTTTAATTTAAATTTATGTATTAAGTATTTTTGTATTTCAGGAAAAATTCATACAAAACGTTCAAATGAACGTAATGAAAATTTGGACGTTATGTTTATTACTATGTTTAATCAATTTTGGGAAAAAGTTAAAGCTAAAAGCATGTTTGAATTTTATGATATTGATAAAGCAAATATTAATTTAAAAAGACACATGCATCCTACTGATTCAATTGATGAAATTCCAATTAAAAGACAAAAAACATGATAATTTAAAATACCAATAAATGTATCAATTGATTTTCACGAAACTAATCGTGAATGATTAATAAATTGTGCTAAATAAAATTTGTTTTAAATTAATTTAATTATCATATTTACCTACCCATTGAATTAACAAATAAAAATTATATTTTATTGAAATTAATTATTGTATCAAATTAAATAATTTTCATCATAGTGTTATTATTTAAACAATAATCATATCAAAATTATATTTTGAAAAAATTACAACAAGCATTATATAATTATCAACACAATTTAAATTTATTTTTCATTTATTATTTTATCGAAATGATCATTACCAGGTGATGATGATTTCTAACGAAAAATAAAATTATTTTTAATTCACTGACTCTTGACACGTAATCGAAATAATTTAAAAATAATTTTCATATTTTTCAAGCTTCTTAAAACAATACTGAATATACCTGTGAAATTTCTAATCAATAAACCATATTATTCGTAGAAAAACAACATGAAATTAATAAAAATAACAAACACATTATTTAAATTTCGAAAAACGATTTTAATTTAATTTTAATAATCATAATACATTAGTATAAAATAATAATACCATAAATGAAAAATAATTAACTAACAATCAATAATAACTATAGCAAATATTATATTTAATAAAAAAAAAAAAAAAAAAAGAGAAAAAAAACATATACAATAATTGTGTATTCACTCACAAGAAAAAAAAGCTATTTCGTGCAATAAAATATTAATAATAATAGTCTTGCTAAAATTAATAATATTTTACTTAGAAAAATATTTTTATCATGATTATTATTTGTTCATAAAGTCTGGTAATTATTGATTATTAATACATGTCAAATAATATAACATAATGACTTATTTGAATATACTGTCTTTGATGATTTCATATTATTTTTTTAAGTGTTAATAGTTGTTGCTTAATACAACATAAACTTTGGATTATTATTTATTGTTTAATTATTTATTTACTCAATTTAAGACTTGATATATTCATTTTTCTTTTAACTCGTTGTGTAATTTGTTTAAAATTTGTTGAACGTAATTTTTCAAGTGATACTATTGGACTATCAAATCTTAGTCCATTGAGTGTTACAATATTATCATGATTTGAATTAATTTTCGGTGTTAATTTTAATTTATTTGGATTTTCATCATCATAATGTTGTGATGGATTTTTAGCAACATCATTATTCATATCAATATCATAATTATTCATTTGTTTTTGTTCAATTTGTTGAGGTTTTTTAGAACGAATTTTACGAGATTTTGGTGCTGGTAGGTATGAATAATCAATTTCATTTTCAATTGATTTATCAATTGTTTGATCAAATGGTTTTTCAATTGATTCATCAATAGGATTTTCAGCTGGATCATCAATTGAAGATTCAATTGAATTTTCTTCAGATTGTTCAGTTGCTTTTTCAAATATCGGATCTGTATTTTCAATAACTTCTTTATCAAATTCTTCAACAAGACTTTCACTACTACTTTCATCTAATATCATTGGTATTTTTTTTTTATTTTTTTTATTTGATAATTTTTGTAAAGCTATTTCATTGTCTTCTTCAGCTATCATTTCATTAAATTTATCAAGTGTCGATTGAATTGACTCTTCAATTGCTGGTGGTAAATTTTTTTTTCTATATTTTTTATTTGAACCAGGTAATTTTTGATAAACTAATTTATTATCTTCTTGATTTATCATTTCATTTTCAACAGGCAATAGAGCGTTATCTTCTAATGATTCAATTTTTTTTTTATTTTTTCTTCCTTTTTTTTTAACAACTTTTTCAACAATCATTTCATTTAATTTTTCATCAGGTGTTGATGTAATTTCTTCATCGTCTAATTTAAATGATACATTTTTTTTATTTTTTTTACTTTTTTTTGTTGAATTTGTTAAACTTGAAGCAAATGATTCATCAACATCATCAACAATCATTTCATTTGATTTTTCATAACTTGTTAATGTACTTTCCTCTCTAAAATTTGATGATACATTTTTTTTATCATTTTTTCTATTTCTTTTAATTAAATCATACAATGTTTCATCAATTTTTTGTTCAATTGTTCCATTAATTTTTTCATCAGGTGTACTCTCATCTCCCAATTTTTCTGAGACATTATTTTTGTTATTTTTTCTACTCTTTTTACTTGAATCATTTAATTTTTCAATAAAACTTTCATCAACTTCTTCAATCGTTTTATTAAATTCTTCATCAAATGTACCAGTCTCTCCAAAATTTATTGTAACATTTTTCTTATTATATTTTCTAGTTTTTTTATTTAGACTATTACTTAATTTTTCAACAATTATTTCATCAGCCTTATCAACAATCATTTCATCAGGTGTTGATGTACCTTCTTCTCCCAAATTTATTGCAACATTTTTTTTATTATATTTTCTATTTTTTTTATTCGAATCATTGGATGTTTCATCAATTTCTTGTTCGATTATTTCATCAATTTTCTCATCAGATGTAGTCTCCTCTCCAAATTGCACTGGAACATTTTTTTTATTATATTTTTTACTTTTTTTGCTTGAATCATTTAATATTTCAACAAATGATCCATCAACTTCTTCAATGGTTCCATCAAATTCATCATCAGAAGTACAATTTGATGTATTTTTCTCATCCAATTTTGTTGATGAATTTTTTTTACTATTTTTTCTATTCTTTTTATTTGGATTATTGAATTTTACAACAAATGTTTCATCAATATCATCAAAATCCATACCTTGAGAATTTTCAACAGACAATTTATCAATTTCTTCATTATCCAATAAAAGGCTAATTTTTTTATTTGACTTTTTAGATTTTTTCATTGTCTTTTTTTGTTTTTTTGGTATAATTTCAATACTTGAATTTCGTCCTTTTCTTTTACGTTTATTTGAAATTAATTTTTCACCAATATCACTTGAAGTATCAGCTGGTTTTAGCGGAACAATATCTGTCTTTAATGATTCATCAAAATCAGTTACTAATGATTCATTACAAGTGTCACTAGCTGTTGTATTTATTCTATAAATAAAAAAATCAATAAATGAAATATAAAAATAATTATAGAATTATAGAATTTCAATAACTTACACTTCAATTGTTTTATTTTCATTTTTGGTATTGATTAATGATGAACAAACATTTTCATTAACTTGAAAAACTGGTGGTGGTATTTTTTCAAGTGGTTTTTCAATGACATCTTCTTCAATGACTAGCATATCACGTGCAATAGTCATTTGTCTTTCCTGCAATAAAAAATAAATTAACAATTATATTTTTTATAATTTTAATTATCTAAATAATAAACTTACAAGTTTATTATTTTTATGCTCAAGAGCACAACATTTTTTCTTCTCATCATCCAATTTTTCATTAACATCAATCAATTCTTGCTGAGTTTTTTTTAATTCATTTGATAATTTTTCATAATTCAATGATGATGCTGATAATTTTTCTTCACATTCACAATTTTTTTCTGTTATTTTATTCTAAAAATAAAAACAATAAATTAATATTTATATTTAATTAATATTTTTCAAGTAAATAAATAATTACCATTTGATTTTTTTCAATTTCAAGTGCTAAATATTTTTGTTTTTCTTCATTCAACTGTTGACGACAATTATCAAGATCTTCTTGTAAATTTTTTATATTTAATTTTAAATTATCACACTCTTCAATGGCTGTTGATAAATTTTTTTGTAACTCACTATTATTTGAAATTTGTTTTTTCTAAATAACATGAAAGAAAATTAATTTATTAGACAATTTAAATAATTATTAATTTATTTTCGAAATGTATTATTTACCAGTTGATTTTTTTCATTTTCCAATGTACAGTATTTTTGTTTTTCATCGTCAAGTTGTTGACGAGTACTGATGGCTTCTTGTTGTGCTTTTTCAAGTTCATCTTTGAAACGATCACATTCTTGAAGTGATGCTAGTAATTTATCTTGTACATCTCCTATATTTTCGATTTGTTTTATCTGGAAAAAAGACAACAATAATTGTACAAAAAAAAAGAAGCACATCTTCAACATTTTATTCACGAATTAAAAATATGCCTTGAGCAAAAACAATAACCCCTGTAAATTATTTATCAAGAAGAAGAATTTTTAAATTAATAAAAAAAAATAATTTCTAACAATACTAACCAAATGATTTTTTTCAACAAAAGTTTCTTGATATCTTTTCTTTTCAATTTCATAAAGCTTTAGTGATCTAGATGATTCTTCTTTTGTTTTATTTAAATTTGTTTTTAATTCTTCACATTCCATTGTACATGTTGACAATTGACATTTTAGATTTTCTATTTTTTTATTTTGTTCATCACAAGTTACAGCTTGACATCTATCTTTTTCACTTTGTTCAAGAATTTTAAGAAGCTCAGTTTTAATTGTTTCATCTTTGACTTTTTTTAATTCAATTTTTAATTGTTCACATTCATCAACAGATGATGACAGCTCTTTTTGTAACTCTTCAATTTTTTTCTGTTATAAATTAAATATTTTTTCATTAGAAATTTAATTGTTTTATTTATTTATTAGCTCATAAATGATTTTATACAAACCTCTTGAATTATTCCATTATTTTTATGATTTATTTTTTCTTCCTCGAGATACTTTAGTGATTGAATTGACTCACTCTTTGCTTTTTCTAATTCAATTTTCAACTGTCTACATTCTTCAGCAGATGATGACAATTTTTTTTCCAACTCAGCAATTTCGATAGCTTTTTTTTTCTATAAATTAAATCCAAATTCAATTAACACAATTATTTTTATAAATTAATAAGTACATGTCAACATACCTCTTGTTTTTTTTCTTCATCTTGATATATTTTTTTTTCATCCTCAAACAATTGAACTTGAGTTTTTAATTTTTTACATTCTTCAACAGATGCTGATAATTTTTTTTCAATTTCTCCAATTTTAGCTACATCATTTTGCTATAAAAAAAAAAAAAATTACAAACCAATTTTGATATAATTTATTTAATAATAAAGATGTGTAATATACCTCTTGATTTTTATCTTTAAAATTTTTCTTTTTCTCTTCTTCAAATAGCTGTTGTAATTTTGATGAATCTTCTTTATTTTGTTTCAATTGAATTTTCAATATTTCACATTCTTTTATTGACTCTGATAGCTTTTTTTCAATTTCTTTGTCTTTTGAAATTTGTGCAATCTTAAAAACACAATTAAAATAAACAATTAATATAAATATAAATTTTCTAAACATGTATTTCGAATGTTATAATTACCAATTTAGCTTTTTCTTCTTCAACAGCAGAATGTTTTTTTCTTTCTTCATTTAATAATTGACGAGATTTGAGTAAATCATCTCTTGTTTTATCCAATGCACTTTTTAATCTTTCACATTCTTGCACAAATGTCAAACATTTTTGTCTAACTTCAGCTCTATCTTGTGCAAGTGATTTTTCCTATTGCAAATTAACAAATAAAAATATTACAAAACCTCAAAAATCTTTATCAACAAAACCATAAACAATTCTTACCAATTGAAATTTTTTATTTTCAAGACTAATACGATTTTTTCTTTCTTCTTCAAGTTTTCTATTTGCACTTGATAACTCATCAGAAATTGTTGATATTTCTGATTTTAAATGATCACACTCAACAATTGATGATGCCCATTCTTTTCTAACATCTTCTTGACTGTTTGCAAATAAACCAAGCTCTAAATAAACAAATAAAATATAAACATCAATAAAAACAAATACATTTTAATTAAATAATAATAACAATAATGTTATTTTGTTAGTTTTTCTATTTAAAATATAAAAACTAACCTAAAATACTGACCTTTTTCATAAGAACCACTTGGAACAGCCGTAATAAGAGCATTGGTACACTTAACAAGTTCATCAAATTTACTTGTTATTGTATCCAAGGCCGTCATTTTTTAAATTTTATTTGTATTATCACTGTATATTTATGATAATGTAATACCTTAATTAATATTTAACCGACTGTTGTTGGCTTTGTATTTGTGTGTGCGACAGACTCGTTTGGATTGATGAGCAAAGGTGTATGTGAATTTGTCATTTGGGTGTGTGTATTTGATCAAATCAAAATTGTTCCATACAGAGTGCATTATCAGAGGGTTGCAAGTATATGAGGGCCAATGGAAGAAGCTTTTGTTAAACCAAGAGGAGGGAAAGTATACAACAAAAGAAATAAATATTCATTGTAATCGGTGGAAATTAATTGGATCAACTACACGTGGATATTCATTACATTAATTTGTAATCGAAAAAGTTACTTAAAACAATGATAATAAAATTTAAAAATTACGAAATTATGTAATTAATATATTTAATTACTAATATAGTTTATTGATTCAATTGATAATTATTAAAAAGGAAATTGAAATGTATTTTTTCGAAATTTCTAACGATTGGTTTTTTGTCAATTTGTTAATGAATTTGTAGAAAAAATTGCTGATAATTTTATCCTTGGATTGGCTGATAAGCAATAATGACTAATATATAATTAGTTTTATCAAAAAGTAGTTTAACAATGCAATAATTAGTTTTAAAAAATCGTAAAAAATAATTTCTATAATATTTTATTTATTTATTTTTTTTTTTCATATAAATCTTTGTTTCAACAAAAATTATTATTTATTAATATTAAATATATCAACAATTTTGTACTCAATTATTTGTAAATTATTCAATAAACTATTTTATAAAAAAAATTAAATAATTAAACTGACTATTTTTTACACTTAAAATCTAAAAAAAAAAATAGAAAAAAAAAAATGGAAATTTATAAAAAAAAAAGAAAAAAAAAATTATATTTTATTTTATTATAAACATTTTCTTTTTACATATATATAAACAATATTATTATTATTTTTTTTTTAAATATAATTTCTTTAATCTATAATTAAATTAGTTTAAAAAAAAAAATTAATAATTTGTACATGTCACAACCGTAAAAAAAAAAATTCATTAGATTCATTTAGAGCTTTTTTTTTTTGATAAAATTTTAAACATCAATTTCAACTTCTGATTCATAAAATTCAGTCTCATTACCAGCTGAATTATTAAGTTGATCATGTTGTGCTTTCATGTGTCGTTCTAAATCTCTCCTTCTAATTTGTCCCTTGCCGCAAATATCACATTTATATGGTGCATTAGTGTCTTCAGCATGTAGCCTCATGTGTTTATTTAAATTGCTTGGATCACCAAATGGACGAAGACAATATTTACATTTTAAAGGTTTAAAACCAGTGTGTGTTCGTAAATGAATTTTTAATCCATATTTACGTGAATATATTTTGCCACAATAAACACAACGATGTCCATCACCAGACTTGCCAATATTACTAAAAATCGTTTCGATATGTGCTGCATGAGCATCATCAACAACTGGACCACTTGGTAATAAATTACAAATATTTTGATGCTGTTGTTGTTGCTGTTGTTGTTGCTGATAATGATAATTAATTGGTATTATTTTTTGTGATGATATGACAACGTCATTCTGATGATAATCAGGCTGCACATGATAAACTCCAGTTGTACTGTATGGTGATAAATTTTCTCTTTTATATGGTGATGAATTATCACTCAAATAATTTGGTGATAAATTATTTCTAGATGTTAATAGATTGTCATTTTTATATGCTTTATTTTTTTTATTATATAATTTAAATGCTGATGATTGATGATTTATTTCATCATGTGATAATGGTGATAATCGATTCCATTGATTTAGAGTTGATGTATCTAGTGATGAACTTGATGATGATGACAATGGGGATAGTGTGTATTGTCGTGTTTTATCGTGGTGATTTTTTGGTGATAATGTTGGGGTTAATCTGATGGTTGATGGTTTTAATTCAAATTTAAATGTTGTTAATGTTCGTGATAAATTTAGGCTTGAGTTAAAATTATTTGACATTTTTTTCCATAAATTATTTAAAGGCAGGCTATCACAATTTAAACCAATGTGAATTTTTAGTGTATTTGGATATTCCATTATTGATTTACAGGTACCACATTGATATCGATTTTTATCTAAACAAAAAATTCAAAAAAAAAAAACAATTAATATTTATAATTTGAAAATAAAAAAAAATCGAATTTTAAATTTTTTTTTCTATTTTAATTAATTTTTCGAATAAATTAAAGAAAATTTTTTTTTTAATTTAATGGAAAATTAACAATTAAAATGTATTAATTAAAAATATTTGAAAAAAAAAATTTTTTTCTAATTTTAAAATAATTATTTCTATAAAAATTAATTTCACATTTTTAGGAATTTTTTTTTAATTTTTAAAATTCAAGGTAATTATTTAATTAACAGGTAAAAAAATTATTTTAATATTTTCAAAAGAATTTACTTGTGTTTATTAATTATTTTTAATTTGTGATTTTTTTTTTGGACTTACCAATAATGTTGAATGGATTCAAGTAGCCGGGAATTTCCATCATATTTAAAATTGTATCACTGAACCACATGAATAATATTTCACCTGGTTTAATTGTCCTCAAGGCTTGAAGATAAACACCTCTATTATCATGAACTAATTGTACATTTGTTGTTTGACAATCACTTGATATTTGTACATGTTTTATCCAGCATGTTGGATTAACCTGACCACCAGTACAAACCATTCGACCGTTTGACTCAGCAATTTCGGCCTAAAAAAATATTTTAAAAATATAAAAATTATTATTTTTAATCTTGAATTATTACATGTGAAAATTAACAATTAATTTTAATCAAACTATTTAATATTATTAATCCTATGAGTCATAAAATTTCTAAACTCTTTTCAATTATTTCAAATGGAAATTTTTCTTTTCTATGACTCATGCGTTAAAATAACTGGAAAAAATACTGGCAAAGTTTTTTATCTTATCAGTAACAGTCTCAGCAGGTTGAAAAAAAAAACCTACCAATTAATTTGATAAAATACTTAAATAAAATTTAAATTAATTTTTCAACTTACATTTTGAAGTAACATTGTGTTATTCTCAGCAATTCGATGAACATTAACAATTTCAGTTGTTGAATTTTCATTAATAACCGACGCTGCACAAACTGTTAATTTATTTTTAACATTACAACATGATAATTCATTAAAATTTAAAATTGACTGCATCTTAATCAACGATGCTCTATTATCCAAATAACTTGGATGAACAATCACCATAATATCCAATCGTAAAAGCTCACTGTCAATTCCAAAAAAACCCAAAATATTTCACCTCTTTCCTTCAATAATTTATTTAAACAATAAAAAAAAAAATTATATTTCACTTTAAATTTACTAACACTTGTAAATCCATTTTCTCTTCAATATTAAATTAATTTAAAACAAAATAATAAAATTTAAAATTAAAAAACAAACAGTTGAACCTGTTTGAAGAGCAAATAAAAAAAAAAAAAAAATCTAGTAGTGCTTAGGACGATGGTAGATATTAAACTAACATGAACATGAGTGAACACGTGCCTTAAATAACCAGAGGGTGAAGGCTTCAAAAAAAAAAAAAAAAAAAAAGAAATACCATAAACGATAAGGGATTTTTTGGAAAAAAGTTGGTGGGGAACACTGGTGACTAGTCAGTGGTTGATATTTTTACAAAATATATCCCTTCCTTCTTTAAATCAATTGTTTTTTTTTCTTTTTTATTTTATACTTGGAATGAAAATTTTATTATCTTTGTCTATATATTTCTACCCCCTTTGATTTTCAATGACTAACTATGGTTTCCCTTTGACTTCCTTTGGTTCCCTTTGACTCCCTTTGGTTCCCTTTGGTTTCCTCTGGGTTGGCTTTGGTTTCCCTTCAGTGTATTCTATCCAATCGTCAAAGTGTTATGGTGTTCATGGTGATGCTGGAGCCATAAAAATCATGACCACGACAGGGTAAGTGTCTAGGTAGGCGGGAACTAGACAGGACCATCACTAGCTTCTCTATTTATCTCTCCCACTATTTTATCTATCCCCCCCTTATCCACCCTCTGCAAGGTGTAATTAATCTATTAAATTCAATGGTACCCTTCGTTACACTCTACCTATTTTTATTTATTTTTTACTATTTAAACGAGTAGAAATTTTTTTATTTTTTTGAAAATTCAATTGGCTTGTCTAGACGGATTAAGGTCGTGGTCATGCCCCCTGATGACTCATTATTATTATTTAAATTTAAAAAAAAAAAAAAATGATTTTTAAAGATTTTTGAAATTTTCTATTTATTTTTTTTCTTTTTTTTGGCATTTAATGACTCTGTCTGGCGCCAAAAATGTTGACGCCTCTGCATGTGTAAATTACAATAATGGCGAGACGTACTTGTTTGCTTGCAACAATGATATTTTTTTTCCTTGACCTTGACTCTTCAATAAAAATTATTATTTTTAAAAACATCGAAACTATTACTTGCTTTTTTTTTTTTTCTTTATTTCTTAATTTTTCATAAGAAATTTCTTTTTGTTAAAGATATTTTACATTTTTTTTTTTTTTTTTTCTTACAAGACACCTATGTCTTACAAGCCCCTTGATACCTGTTGAGAAAAAAAAAAAAAAAAAAAAAGAAATAGAATTTTTTTTCTTTTTTAATAAGAAAATGTTTTTAAAAAATTTAAAAAATTCTTTTATTTTTTTTTTTCTGTTTAAAAAATTTTTGAATATCTTGTTTGTAATTATATAGAATTTAGAAATTTTTTTTTCAACGAAAAAAAGCTTGGAAATATTTTATAAAGCTTTTAAGAAAAATAGAAAAAAAAAAAAATATATGTATATTTATAAAAAATTCAAGTCGATATAAATTGTTGGTGATATTATTTGATGGTTTTTCACTGATGGGGCTGTAAAAGCTTCATGTGAAAGGACATTGTTTGGCTCAGCTGCAAACCAATGCGTGTCCCATTGAGTGTGTATATATCTATAGGGTAAATTTAACATTTAGCCATATATAAACCAATCCACAGTGTGCTGGACCATCTAAAAAGCTAAATGCATCAAAAAGGTGGATTTGAATCAACGCTTGATTACCAAATTAAGTGCTTCATTCTTATTCCCTATTTTAATGCATTAACAAATAAAAAATAAACATTTTTTTTTTTTCTTTTTATCTGATCTTTAACATTTTAGCTGTATGATAAGTAACCTGATAAAATCATCAATATATTGTGAATCAAATAATTTACAAATAATAATAATTGCATAGAAAAATTATGTGATTTAATCGTGACTGATTTAGTGGGTGGTTTTAGCCGCCTGCACATGTGCATTTGACATTTAAAAATTATTTTTATTCATCTTTCAATAGACTAGTATAAATAGCAAATTTTGTGTTAAAAAATTTTTTAATATTTAATTTAATTTTTACAAAAACAATGAGAAAACAAAAATTGGTTTTTTAAATTTTTCGAATCAATTTTTACAAGTTTTTTAAATTAATTTTTTAAAATAGTATTTAAATTTAAAATTTCTTAGTATATAATTTTTTTAATTTGGTACATGTATACCTATTTTATTGTGAGTCATATAATAATCCAGGGGATATAGAATGCCTGGTGTGTCGTCGTCGTCGTCAACTACAAAGACCAGGGAAAACACAAGTGTTCACACGTCGTCACCCTCTCAACCACACCGATCAAGGCTTCCTCATTTTTTTTTTTTTTTTTCATCTTATTCATTTTCTCTCGATACATATATATATTTTTCTATGATCCCCTTTATATTTTTACTCTTCTCTCTTTTTTTATTTTTTGTATGTATCAAGTATTAATGTGACACAAGTGTTTTCAATGTACGGTCACTCATCTCAGCATGCTGTTTTTCTTATCACATCTATGTATATTTTTTTTTTTTTTTTTTTATGCCAATGCATCATCAGCAAAAATTAAATATTGTTAAATAAAAAAATAATAGCCCTATCCTGTGGTGCATTATGTTTGATTTTATAAAAAAAAAATGAAAAAAAAAAAACCACATTTAGATCAAAAAATTTATCAAGATAAAAAAGTAAATTTAAAGTTTAAATAAAAAAATAATCAATAAAATTGAAGTAAATTAATTTTAAATTGTTTATTCAATTGTTAATTTTTATCAAAAATTTATAAATCAATGTTATTTTTAATTTTTCGTTAATTTTTTAAATTTTATTTAAAATTTAAAAATCAATTTGTTAACTTAATTAAATTATCAAATTAAATTTTTTTAAATTGCCAATTAACTGCCAATATTATTTTAAATCTAAATTAAATTTTTATTATTTTAAATAATCATAATTGAATAAATTAATAATAAATAAATTGACACACGTGCACAAGGTGAAATTTTATATATTTATGCACTTTGTTGGTGTTTCTATTTTGCCAAAAAAAATAAAAAAAAAAAAAAAACCATATATGATGTATACATTGGGGTGTTAAAGGTCCAAAAAAAAAAAAAAAAAAAAAATAATATAGGAGGGGGTTTGTTTCATCACCGGCTGCATGATTTTTGGTCTTTATATCCTCCCTCACACTTAAATAACGTTGTTGTTGTTGTTATGATGTGTCTACCCTGATCTACTCCCTTGTATTTTTGTGACCCACACCCCAAAATATAACCCAGCAACCAAAAAATCAGGATGTATTGAAAATAATAATATAATAATATATATAAACCGCGAGAAGCAAGTGTTCCACCATAGCGAATTTCATTGGTAAGGCCTTGCACGCATGTGCGCATTTCCCAATGCGATATTAATATCACGATTATCATCAACGTATTATCGTCAATGGGGATATGTGCATCAACCCCTCATCTAACATCACATCTCTCTACGTACATCAACTCTGTACACTAGCTCAATGCCATCCTCATATTATTTTATTTATTTCAATTTTTTTTTTATTTTTATTAAAATATTATATAATTAAATTAAATTATAAATATTATTATTATTATTAATTATTATTTTACATGTATTGTCATTAACATTATTAATATTTTAATATTTTATTTATTATAAATTTATTGTGTAATAAATTACCAGTTAAATTTAAAAATTAAAAAAAAAAAATTTTTATAAACATTTGTATAATAATAATAATAATAATTGTTATTGTTATTGTTATTGTTATTGTTATTATTGTTATTTTAAAATAAAGAACTTTTTTTAAATGTAAAAAGGCAAAATGTATGTACATTTTTTTTTATTGTTTAAATAATTTATTGTCTTTTAATAAAAAAAAAAAATTCAAAGATTAATGTAGGGATTTTAAATAATTTAATAAATTGATAAATAAATAAATAAATTAATAAATAAATTGATTAATTGATTAATTAAGATGTCAATAAACGACTAAATAATTTTTAAAAAAATAAATTACTCATTTATAGATTTAAAAATGATAAAAATTTTATTTTAAAAAATTTATTTGAAAAATTCATTTTGAAAAATTTTGTAATAATTGTTTATTGTTAAAATTTTTATAAATAATATATTGTTTAATACGAAGGGTGAATTATTAAAAATTGCAAGCCAATGACTTGAATATAACATTTATGGGTCTATATTATATTTTTGAACCAAGACCAAGACGAATTTCTTTGTTGTTGATATTTGTATCATTTCCCCCTATATATCATTGTATTTATTTATTAATATGGATGTATCTTTACAAGCTGACTGTTATGCACAGGATGCTACTGAATTATGCTTTTTATTTTATATATTTAACATAAATAAAAAGAGACAAGTATATAATAATGTCTACAATATCATCAACATATTTTCTATTTTCTCTTTTTATATTTTGATACTTCAATACAGTCCCTACTGAATTTTTTTTTTTTTTATTTTTTTTTATTTTTGGTTTGAAGCCAATTCGTTATGGTTCTGCAAGTGTCAAAAGTTTTCGGATGATAGCTAATGGTTTTTTTATATATATATGACTAAGACTTGTATTATATTCTTGTCTCATGTTTTATTAATTTTTTTATTAATTTTTTAAATAATAAATAAAAATTTACAAAAAAAAAAAATAAAACTTACTTTTGGATAATTAGGATTATTTTTTAAATTATTTATAATTTTTAAAAAATTATTTTTATTTATTTATTAATACGTTTGTTTATTTATTTATTCATTTATCTATTTACTTTTTTTTCTGTTTAGTTGTAAATAAAATTACCTAATAAAATCCAAATTTCTCAATAATTTTATTTCAATATTTTTTGACTTTGGCAGATGATTGCCACTCGAATCTCGATGGTCACGTGCCTAAACATATTGCTCTTATATTTACCCTGTAATACGACACGTGGCGACATTTGAAATACAATTTTAACGATACAAACGTATTTAACCATTAGTTGGGTGTTTACATGATTTTAAGAGTCAATCATTCACTTATATAAACCCCTCAAAAATAAACTAGAAAAAATGTAGAAAAAAAATTTATAAAATATCTATTCAACTCTCTTATTTCCTCACATAATAACAACAATAATAAACCTTTTTTTTCCTCACTTAAAACAGCGCTAGAAATATTTTTAAAAATTAAAATTTTCAAAATTATTTGTTGTCCTGATGAATTAAAAAAATAATTTTTAAATGAAATAAAAAAATATAAAAAAAATCACGTGTAGAGAAGCAGGTGATACAGGTCACATGACAAAATAATACAACCCCCTTTTATTTTTTTTTTTTTTATTTCATTGATGATCCCCAAGTTACATTTTTAAATAGGGAGAGCTCATTTTATTTGTTGCTCTGGTTTTTTTTCTTGCTTAAAAAAAATACATGTACACGATTCACTTGGCACACAAGTTTTCTATTGATATATATTATCTATGATTTTGTGTATGTGTAGATGAAATTTGTTCATACATTGCTTAATTTAATCCAATACAATATGCTCCTCTTGTGTGCCTGCTGGACAAGAATTAAAATAAGAAGGGGTGAAAATAAAAAAAAAAAAAAAATTATATATTGCAGGGCATACCACAAATTGTTCGAGGGGTTGGGGGTGGCTTTTTAAAACCCGATATCAATTCACCATGTAACCTCATCCTATTATGATTTATCTAATCCTGATTGGATCGGACAGGTTTGTCTCTCTGTGTGGTTATCATTTTTTTTTTTTTCTACAATTTTTATCTTCATCTCGTTTTTTTTTTTTTTCTTTTGTATCTTGTTTGTAAAATTTAGATTTATTTAAAAGTTGAAAGAAAATTTATTTTTAGCTATTTTTATCATTTAATTTTGGCAGGATTTAATTTTTTTTTGGAACTTGTCATTTAATTCTAAAAAAAAAAAATATTTTCAAATTTTAATTTATTTTTAAGCATGATTTTTCATGTGGAAAAAAAAAAAAAGAAAAGTGAAAATATTAGTATTCTAAACTTGGTTTTCGAAATAGTCGCTGGTCATCAAAGAAATTCCAAACTTTGCAAGGGGTCTATCGAATTTTTAGTACGAAAAAAGAAGAAAAAAATAAAATAAAATAAAAGAATCAAAGAAAAAAAAAAAAATAAACGAAAGTTATAAAATAAAACATGAAAATAAATATATTTCAAGTTTAAAGGCCCAATGATTGACAATTAAAATTTTGACAGACAAGCCTTGAAAATATATTGTCTGTTGGATTTAGTAAAAATGAAGAAACTATATTCATGAAAAAATAAGCGTGAAAAACAATTGTTATAAAATATATATACAATATTTTTTTGGGTCATTCAAAGTGTCGATAGTTTAAATTTTTTGTTACAACTGTTACCACAATGGTATCCATGTGGCGATCTCCAACATAAGCGCGACAACAAGTCGCCAATGTCAAACATTCCTTAGCGATAGCATTATTTTTCTCTTTAAAATTTTCCCTTTTTTTTTCTTTCAAATAAATAAATACAAAAGACAAAGAATGTCTTATTGGAATTCATTAATTTTTTTTAAGAATTTATCAATAGTTTTTTTTATTTTCAAGAATAAAGTTCAAAAAAAAATAATATTAATTTTTTCATTTAAAAATTTTTGAGTTATTAATTTAAGTTATCAATTATATTGTTAAATTTTTTAATTATTTAATTAATTTTTTCATTTGTTAAATAATAGTTATTTTTACATTTTTGATTCAAAATATTTAACATGGTAATCTATACATTTAAACAATTAACACAACCTTGACAATTTTTAAAACAATAATTTTACAAACGAACGTTGAAAAAAAATAATTATTACAATTAAATATTGTGGTTGTAATATTATTTCAACAAAAATTTATTAATTAGTATAAATATAATAAATGAATAATCATTTAAAATAAGATTAAATTATTTTTATTCGCAATTTTTATATAATAATTTGATGAATAAATATTTCAAACAAAAATTACTCTGTTAAAATATAACGAACAAAAAAATATCTGACAACAAAAATATCCACTGCCAATTATTTAAAAATAAATAAATGACAAATTTATCAAAAATATATTATAATTATTTTATTAACAATATTTAATAATAAATTTAATAAATAAAATAAATAAACAAATTTCATGATTTGGAGTGGATTGAGACATTTCAATTGTTGGCAGAAAAATAAATAACTATAGAAATATTCAAAATATCTGCTGGCAAGTGGAAATTAATAAATAAAAAATTGGAGTATTTCGTAAAAACAAAAAAAAGGTATTGAGCATTTGGAGCCAATACATCCTGACGTAGAACAAGCGACGACTTCAACGCAACTCGTTCTATGTCAGGAGGTATTTCGCTTGAAATGCTAAAGTAAGCATCAAGATAACCAAGTATTCAGAAGTCATTGATGTCTACGAGAGCTATTCGAAAACAAATTCCACAATTGGACTCGATCTCAGGACATTATTGACCATACACCAAGTTCTTTATCAACTTGACCACTTGCAGTGTTGATACAATTCCGTTAATAATGATATATATTCTTACATATAGTTAATCTATTAACCAGAATATTTTATTTCCATATAGCTAGTTTGATACAAAAATTAGTTAGCATTATTTTTCTCTTTAAAATTTTCCCTTTTTTTTTCTTTCGAATAAATAAATACAAAAGACAAACAATGTCTTATTGGAATTCATTAATTTTTTTAAAGAATTTATCAATAGATTTTTTTTATTTCCAAGAATAAAGTCCAAAAAAAAAAATATTAATTTTTTCGTTTGAAAATTTTTAAGTCATCAATTTAAATTATCAATTTTATTGTTAAATTTTTTAATTATTTAATTAATTTTTTAATTTGTTAAATTAATTTCCAATTGATATGTAGTTATTTTTTTATTTTTTTTTTAATTATTTAATTTTAGATAGAGTTATAATTTTTTATTAAACTAATCCTGAGGAATTTTAAAAACATTTATTCTCACAGTTAATTTTAGCTGGTGAGACTTTTAGTATCCGGTTATTGCAAGTACGTGAGATTTTATTTTTTCTAGTTCAGAGGATTCTCATAAATTGGGCAATACTTACAGCTGTTGCCAGTTAATTTGTCACTTTATAAAACCTGTCGCAACCTGATTCAAAAAAAAAAAAAAGAAAGGGCTAATTTTTCTTAAATCAACATGATTATTTATTACAGAAAAATAAAGTTTAAAAGCTTGTCTCTATTTTAAAAAATATCTATACCAATATTTTTTCCCTGGAAAATTAAAAAACTTGAAAATAAAATTTAATTGTAAAAACGAAAATAATTTTCATTAAATTATTTTAATTAATTATTATTAATTAAAATATTATTATTATAAAATAAAATATTATTAATAATAAAATATTATTATTAAATTATTATTATATTAATTAATTATTAATTTATAATTTACAAATAAAATTATCATCTAAAAATAAATTATTTCGACAATTAAAATCAAAATAAAATTTCATAAATAATTACAAAATAAATAAGACAAAATTAAATAAAAAAAAATAAATAATTGAATTGTAAAAATCAATATATAATGGTCATTTAATTGATGTATTTTTTTTGTATTTTTCTGTGGGTGATATTTGCTGTTTGGATAAACCACCGGGTGAATATATCGGGTGGCCCAACACGCATTAAAACATTCTTGCAGAAGCTAGGGGGGATGCACTAGCTGTCGGTGCAATATTGAAAATATATACAAATAAAATAGATGGATTTGTCTCGCAGCTGTGTACACCATTCAAATATTCCCTCCAAAAAAAAAAACACCACCCCCTTCCTTCCAAACTAAAAAAAGAAAATTAATAAAATATAAAACTCATTTATCTTTTTTATTTTTCATCAAATCATTTATTTATTTATTTATCAATTTTTTTCCAATATTTAAATTCATTTAGTTTGTTTTTTATTTTGTTAATTATTTAATAAATTTGGTGTTTTATAATCATGAAAATCTCGGTCACGTATACCACCACTTTCTTCTTCGAATTCTTGTGTTGCAATATTTTCACTACTGACGTAATTTGACTCATTTTCAATGCCAATTTTATGGTAGGTCTTGGCACGATTTTCAAGAACTTCAGTGACAATATCTACAAAGAATAAATACATCAAAGAAAAATTACATTATTTTCGTTTTTACTTGTAAAAACCTTGTAAGCTAAATTTGAAGAATTCATTTTCAAATATAAAAGATGTTTGCTTATGTTTTTGTCAAAAAATAAAGTAAATAAATAAAATAAAAGAAAAAGAAAAAAAAAAAAAATATATTTTTTTTTTTTGATGATTTTAACTTGTAAAATTGTATTGTTAATTTGAAAGAGATTTTAGCTTTTCTTTGTAAAGTATCTGGTAGAAAATAAAGAAAAAAGAAAAAAGAAAAAAAAAAAAAAAAAAATTTCTCTGTCAAGCCTGAACCAAACATGAGTGTGTATATTTGTGGTTTTAAATCCTATGTGCTGATTGTTTAACCCGGTGTTACCTACTGTGCATGTAATATGTGTAAAATAGAAAAAATCTCTTCACGTCAATGGTGTTTATTTTTTTATTATTTTACACATATAAAGAATGATGATTTTTTAAAATTTTACTGTCGCGACAGATCGTCAGTCCTTTACAAATTGTATTGACGTGTTATTCCCTTTTTTAAACAATAGAATCTATTCTTCTTGTTACTTTTAACATGTATTTTTTGCAGAAAAAAAATTCTTATCTATATCTTTTGTTAATATTTCAACTAACCCATCAGTATTTCTCTGCTTTCAATGGTATTTCCAATTTCTTTTTTCACCTCATTTGTTAACCATGGCATAAAATTATCTTGAATATCTGGTTTAATATCGTCAATTAAATAACCAGATAATTTTAAATTTTCAATTGCCGTTGGTAATAATTCAGCGATGTAACCAGTTAATAATACAGCAGCAGCAACACGTTCTTCTGTTTCTTGTTGAATTTTAACAGCTTCTTCATGTTGTTTTAATCGTTGATTCTTAAATTTAAAATATAAACAATTACCATTATGATTTTTTTTTCAATAAACAATATATTTTTTTTCTACTTACTTTTTCTTCTCTAATTCGTCTATCTTGCTGTTCGAGTCTTTGATGTTCAACTTTCTCAGCAGCGCGCAATTCGAGGAATCTTCTTTGCTGTTCACGCAGAGCAGCAAGTTCCTCTTCTTCAAGAACTTCGATGAGTGCCTGTTCAATCGTCTTTCCAACGAGTACCTCAAGGATCGGTTGAACCTCAGTATCGTAATCAAAGAGCTAATAATTTTTTAAAAAACAAAATTACAAATTCAACAATAATTTAAAAGAAAAAAATCATTAATTATTATGTAAAATAAAATTGACTGACATACATCACCAGGATCAATTTGGGTTTCTACATCTGTGCCAATTTTACCAGGACAATATGGTGGTGTTGATGGTCTATCCAAAAAATAATCTGTTTGTGTACCAACTTCTGATTCACTTGGTTTATCAAACAACTAAAATTACATAAAAACATTTTTTTTTTCTCCATTTAACTTTTTTTTGCATTGAGATTTAAGTTCATTATTAGTAAAAATAATTTGTAGATTTTTTTATAATTTTTTTATTAAAATTACCTCCTCTAAATAGAGCTCAGTTTGAACCGGTTCATGTTTACGTCCCGCAACTGGTGGTGGAGATTTTATTCGCAGCATCATTGATCTTGTTGTTTGTAGCTGATTTTTTTTTTTCAACAATCCTTTTCTTCTCATTTCAGCGTATTTTGCCGCTTGTGATTGTTCACCATCATTCTGAAATTTATTTATCATATTTATAGGAATTTAATTATCATCTTCATTCAATTTTTAATTATATTTTTTTTTTTTAATAGAAATTTGAGACAGGGAAACATTGGGAAGACTTGTAAATTTTTTTAATATTTTATTTTTTGATTATCGTATTGATGAATACTCGTTAAACTTCCCATTTAAATTTTAAAATATTTTTTTATTATCTTTATTAAAAATAGATAAATTATAAATTGTTTAATAATTTTATTATAATTTTTGAATTTATTTTTCACCAGTTTTAGAATTTTTTTAAAATTTAATTTTGAGTTTATTTTATCTCAATGTTTTTTTTTTTTCTTTCGAAATTAATTACGAGGTATTAATCAATGAAATAATTTAATTTGTTGATAGATTGGATGTTAAATTAATCATTTAAAAAATTAAAAACTTACTAATAATTGACTGGATGCATATGTACTGCCACGAATGACTCGTTTGTCATACATAATATTACCAAATGGAAGTGAATGATGATCACTGCAATGTAGAAATTTTAATTATAGATTAAATGTCATTTCTATTTTGATAATTTGATAAATATAATTAGCTAAATTTATATTTGAATATACATAGATTTTGTGTTTAATATTTTATGTGTTAATTTGTGTCAATGTTTGTTGGTCATGTTGAATTATTTATCTCATATACAAAATACAATAGTCAATGAATATATATATATTTTTTATTTTTTCAAACGGACATTCACAAATTTTGATTTAAATAATCACACTATAAATTTTACCCGAAATCAATGATGGGTTTTGGGCCTTTGATTGGTTCCAACCTATTTGGCAATGCTCTTTTCTTCCGATTGAATCCACTAAAATAATTTTGTATTCATTTGCCAATTCATCAATCAAACAAATTACATTTTTGATTCAAAATATTTAACATGATAATCTATACATTTGAACAATTAACACAACCTTGACAATTTTTAAAACAATAATTTTACAAACGAACGTTGAAAAAAAATAATTATTACAATTAAATATTGTAGTTGCAATATTATTTCAACAAAAATAAATCAATTATTAGTATTTATATTAAATGAACATTTAAAATAAGATTAAATTATTTTTATTCAAGTTTAATATAATAATTTGATGAATAAATATTTTAAACAAAAATTACTCCGTAAAAAATATAACAACAACTGACAACAAAAATATCCACTGCCAATAAGTTAAAAATAAATAAATGACAAATTTATCAAAAATATATTATAATTATTTTATTAATAAGATTTAATAAATAAATAAAATAAATAAACAATTTTAATGATTTGGAGTGGATTGAGACATTTCAAGAAAATAAATAACTATAAAAATATTCAAAATTTCTGATGGCAAGTGGAAATTAATGAATAAAGAATTCGAGTATTTTGTAAAAATAAAAAAAAGGTATCGAGCATTTGGGAGCCAATACATCCTGGCATAGAACAAGTGACGACTTCGACGCAACTCGTTATATGCAAGGAGGTATTCGCTTAGCATTTAACCCAGCAATTAAAAATGTCTCTAGAGTTTGAAATCTTTTGATCCTCAAAGTTGTAAAAGTCAACCAGCCTACACTCGGACTCGAGATTATAATGATGCCCTCAAGTACTGAGCGCTTTACCAACTTAACCACTTGCAGTGTTGACACAATCCCGTTAATTATAATATATATATTCTTACATAGTGAATCTATTAACCAGAACATTTCATTTTAATAGCTAATTTGATGCTAAGTTTAAGCTAATAAAAATAAACATCCAATAATTTTCATCATAAATTAAATATTGTAATTAAATAATTAATATATATTTTTTAATAAATTTTCTACTTCAAAATTGACTAACTAATAAATTTTTGTTGAAATATTATTAACCATAATATTCATATTCAAGCTACAAAATCGATGAAAAAAAAAAAAACAAAATTTCTCATATGAAACTTACGTTTCGTTCTTGTCGAATTTGTTGTCAGATAAATGTTTAAGACGTTCCTCTTGTGCCAAACTTTTAGCAGTAATTGAATTAACATAATTATTATTATTATTATTTTGATGATTAATACTAAAATCAATTGTTGCTTTTAATGCTGCTGGACATCTTGCATTGTGACTACTATGTCGTATTTCAGGACGTTTACCAATTGTTATTAATGAACGATGTTTTAATTTTGGAACAATTATATCATTATTAATATGTAAACTACTATTATTATTATTATTTGTATTAATACCTGATGAATTATCAATATTATTTAAATATGTATTTCCAATCCATGCACCAGTCGGTGTCATTCCTAATAACGCTGCAACTTCTGGTGGTGGCATTAAAAATTCACCACTTTTCACAGTTGTTATAAATGGCTTTTTCATATTAATATTATTATTATTATTTGTATTATTATTATTTATTATTTTTTTATTAATTTTTTTAGCCATTTCATTTTCTTCTTGTTCTTGTATTTTACGTAATTTTGCATTTAAAACATCATTAAAATTTTCAGTTGAAATGTTCATTAATTTTTTACCTAATTTTTTTTTATTATCAGCATCAATGTTTATTAAATTATCATGACTTTTTGATTTAATTTTTTTTTTACCATTATTTTGAATTGGGGTTTTTTGGTTATTTTGAAGACTTGCTAATACAAGATGATCGTTTGATCGACTTATACATTTTTTTTTATTTAAATTTTTTTTATTATTTATTTTTGTTATATTGTTATTAATTTCATTGTTGATATCATTGTTGATATCATCACTATTCATTTGGTTAAAGTGAATTATTGGAAGAGTTGTTTGTAAATTATCACGATTTATTATTTTAAATGCTGGTTTATATTTTTCACCGGCATTATTAAATTGTGCCAAATTTGATACTCCAGTTGGCATTTTTTTTATTTAATTAATAATAATTTTCACTTGACGAAAAAAATATTTTATGTATTTTAATAATTAAATATACATTTTCGATTGTTATGTAAATGAAAAATATACATCATTTTGACAGTTGAATAAAAAAATATATAGATTTTTTATTTTTTTAAAATTATCATAGGGAAAAATCTGTCTTATTGCGTGACTTGTTGTTGACCGCAAAACACGATAAGTATTTTTTAAACCTGAAATTTTTTTTTATCGTCTTAAGTACACTCTAAATATACACTAGCCAAGAAAATTATGATAAAAAAAAAAAATAAACGATAGTCTAATCACAAGTAAACTAAGGCTAAAAAATAAAAATAAAAATTCCAAGAATTTATTAAATTTCGATAACAATTTTTTAAATTAATAAAGCTCTAAATAACAATTCGACAAAAATAAAATTTAAGAAAAATAAAAGCTCAAAGTAAATTAGAAAAAATAATGAAATTTTTTGTATAAAAATTTAATGAGAATGAGTTCTAGTTGTGTATATTTAAAATTGATTGATATCGAATTATCAAAAAAGTTCATTAAATTATTAACAAACTCACGTGTATCCTTGACCAATCAAAAAAGACTTTGAGCTATATTTTTTTTCAATAATTACAAATTGAATAATCATTATAATAATGTTAAAATAATTTTGTTAATATTTTTAATTAATTAATTTACTAATTTATATTACACTTGTACAAATCGAACAATTTATTTTTCGAAATTTTCAACATGTCCAACTACCAACAGCTCGACATGGACTACTGAATATTATTTCAACCTACATCAGCTACATCATATATTTCAACAAATGTTTAACAATATTAAACAATGTTTTTTTTATATCTATATATAAAAGTAGCCACTGGCCAACTCAATACGACCACTGACCAGACGAAATTCACCCTCTTTTTACCCTTTTGCGCATGTCAATTTGATATTCCTTAATAACATATCAACATTCAGGCTAAATTAATATGTGGATTTTTTTTTTCCTCATTTTCATGACCATGATATTGTCAACTATATTCATTTCATTGACAATTTTTTTTTATTATAATTAATTAATTATTTTTAAAGCCTTGATATACTTTCAAACATTTGTTTTTTCTATCAAGTTTTTTTGATAAATTATTAAATATTAGTAGTTCTAATAAAATGTAAAAAAAATTTATAAAAATAGGCAAGATGTCTATCACCATGCGTCCGGTCATTTGCCTTTTCTATTAAAATTCTCAGGTCAAGCAAAAAAGAAGAAAATTTATTTCAACAAGCTAACAGAGTAATTATTGATTTTTTCTAGACTAAAATCGATTTGTATGTATATTAATATTTTTTTTCTTATAGTTAAATACATATTTGTTATAAATAATTCAACATGACAACTTGTCTTTATCAACACATGACAATAAAAAAATATTTTAATAAAAAAAAAATAATAAATTTAATAAATAAAATGAATCTTACTTTGGATTTCTGTATTTTTTTTGATTATTAAGAATGGCCCTTGGATTTTTGACAAAGGCATATGTGTTTCTTCTGGATGACGATGACACTGATGGTATATTGTAATGTTGTAATCCTTGATTACACATTTTACAGTCTTGATTCCTCAATGACATCTTGAATTAATAAATTAATAAATTAATTATTCATTAAATAATAATCATTTAAGTAGGTCATTGAGGTTAATGACAAGAAAATAAAATATATTAAAATCAATTATAAATAGTTGTTACTGACAATGACAATTTATATTATTATTAATTTTTTCAATTATAAAAATTCATTATTATATTTTTAAGCGTTTTATCAATTTTATTATTAATTTATAATGATTTATTACTTTTTTTTTTTTGTTTAAAAATAGACTAAAGTTTATTTAGTTCATCTGTGTGTTCTCGTTGCTCTTGGCAACCTGGTTATACATATCAACGTTGCCACAGCTCAATCTTGAATTTAAAAAAAAAAAAAAAACAATTTCACGTAAATTTTATAATTAAAATTACGATGATTTATAAATTATAATTTGTGAAAATTAAAATTAGTTTAATTTAGGCAAATGAATAATTTTGTATCAATAAATTTAAAATTTATCATTTGTTTATTAATTTATCTGTAAAATATAAACAAAATATCTCAAAAATTTTATAAAAAATTAATAAATAATTCCGTTTAATAATTTATCTATTTTTTTTTCTATTTAATTAAATTTTAATTAAAATTTTCCGGATAAATTTAAAGTTAGTTAATTTAAAAATAAATAAATAAATTATTGTTGATAATTAATTATTTATTTTGAATTTAATTTTTTGATTATTTATCATTCAAATTAATTATTTAAATTTTTAATTTACGCGGGAAAAATTTAAAAATAATATAAAAAAAATGGCGCCAACAAAAATGGCAGCTGTTGTTAACGTCGCTACTGTCTAGACACACACCGACAGGATTATCTACACACAAATACATAGATAAAAAAATATAATACCCTGCTGATGCTGTGTGCTGATAAAAAATAATATTTCTACAAATTTCATCTGATTTTTACTATTATTAAAAAAGCCAAACTAAAAAAAAAACCACAAAATTATATTTCTAAATAAATCCACTAATTATCAACAACAATAAACATCAATAAATCAGTTAAAAAGTGTTTTTAATTAAAAAATTATTTGTGAATATAAAATCGTGTTGTGATTTACATTTTTTTTTTTGGAGTAAAGACAGATAAATATAGCTATGACAGAAAAAAAAACTAAAATAAAAAAAATCATTTTCATTATAAATAGATATTTTTAATAATAACAATAATCAAAAATAAATAAGCAAGTGCAAAAAACAAGAAATATTTTTGTCAACTTAAATACCTAAAAATTAAATAATAATAATAACAACAATAATAATAATAACAATTAAAAAATGATAATGGAAATTCGATTCGACTCAGATGAATTTTCTCTGTAAAATTATTTGTGTTTTTAATTTTCCATCTAATTTTAATTTGTTGTTAAAAAAAAATATAAAATAAATTTCATTAAAATCATGAAGTAAATGTAAACCTGGTAACAAATTAAAGACAATAATAATAATATTAATATTTTTGATTAAATTATTGAAGAAGTGAAAAATAAAAAAATAAAAAAGTTAAATAAGACATGTGTCGGTGGATGAATAACTTGAACAATTTGCTTAATAGCTAATAGGCTGAAAAATTTGATGTGATCAGTATGATTATTATCAAAATGAATACATTCAATAAATTATCATTGCTTCTTCTTGGATTTATCATTGGTATGTTGTTTATTAATTTTTAAATTGAAAAAAAAAAAAAAAGTCATTAAAGAGCAAAAAAATAAATTGTTATTGTTTATTGTTTATTTATTTAAATAATTGATATATTTTTTTTATTTTTTTTTTTGTTATTTGCATTGAATCAAGAGCAACATAAAGAGACTAACGTTGAATTATTGAATTGATATCCAAGGCTGTATTGTCTTGTTGATGTTGTAAATAAATTCACAGAAAAATTATATTGATTTTCTAGGATTACATTTGTTATTTAATGTAATATATTTGCTTACAGGATCATTGGTAAAATATGGAGCTGGTCATGATGTAAAAGGTTCAACATCTTGTGAATTTTACAACGACACAAAATGTGCTGAATCACAAGAAGGATGTTCAAAACGTGAAACATGTCAATCACCAGATCCAGGAAAACGTAATCATTGTTATGTTCTTTGGACATATAACAATGCAACAAATACATCAACAATAAAATTAAAAGTAATAAATTAATAATATAAACAATGTAAATACTTGAAAATGAAATTAATTAATTTTTATTTTGTTATAATAGGGTTGCTGGTTAGACAACAAAGAATGTTATGATAAACCACGTTGTGTTGAACAAAATGCAAAACGTAAAGCACAGCTATTTTATTGTTGTTGTGATACAAATATGTGTAATCAAAATTTTACATGGGATCCACAGCCAACAGTGCCACCGACCCGTGATAATCAACAAAAACCAATTCAAAATAATGAACAACAATTAATAACATGGATATTATCAATTGGTGTATTATTATTATTTATAATAATATTAATTGGTTTATTATGGTTTTATAAAAAACGTAAACTTGGTTATTTTAATGAAATACCAACATTAGAACCAATACCATTACCACAACCATCACCAAATTTAGGATTACGTCCAATTCAATTACTTGAAATAAAAGCACGTGGACGTTTTGGTGCTGTATGGAAAGCACAATATAAAAATGATATTGTTGCTGTTAAAGTATTTCCAATGCAAGATAAACAATCATGGCAAACTGAACAAGAAATATTTAAATTATCACATATGAATCATGATGATATATTAAATTTCATTGGTGTTGAAAAACGTGGTGATAATTTACAAGCTGAATTTTGGTTGATAACAGCATATCATGATAAAGGATCATTGTGTGATTATTTAAAAGCAAATACAGTAACATGGATTGATATGTGTAGAATATCAGAATCAATGGCAAGAGGTTTAATGCATTTACATGAAGAAATATCACCAAATAAAAATGATGGTTATAAGCCAGCAGTTGCACATCGTGATTTTAAATCTAAAAATGTATTAATTAAATCAGATATGAGTGCATGTATTGCTGATTTTGGTCTTGCACTTATATTTCAACCTGGTAAACCATGTGGTGATACACATGGACAAGTTGGTACAAGAAGATACATGGCACCAGAAGTATTAGAGGGTGCTATTAATTTTACAAGAGATTCATTTTTACGTATTGATATGTATGCATGTGGTCTTGTATTATGGGAGCTAGTATCAAGATGTACATTTGGTGATTTTATTGTTGGAGATTATAGATTACCATTTGAGGAAGAAGTTGGTTTACATCCGACACTTGAAGATATGCAAGAAAGTGTTGTACATAAAAAAGAAAGACCACATATACCAGAAATATGGAAATCACAACCGGTAAGTTGCTTTTTATATTACAATTATTATTTGTTAATTATTAATGGCTAATTGTATTTTTTATTTTTGTTATTTAGCTGTTGTTATCAATTTGTGATACAATGGAAGAATGCTGGGATCATGATGCTGAGGCTAGACTATCAGCATCTTGTGTTATGGAACGTATTGCAACTTTGAGAAGTCTCGTTATAAATTCATCGACATTAATCAAAGTTGATAATACAAATGAGTCTATCAATAATACCAAGGAATCTAGTATGTAATTGACTAAAATTTATTTTTTCTTTTCTTTTTCTAATTTAATTTTTATTTATATATAATATACATTTATTATATGAAAAAAATTTACATGGATTATAGAAGAAAAAAAGGTTTTAATGATTTTTTAAATTTATTTCAAACAGTCAAGCTTGATCATCAGGTAGTTGCTCAATTTATCATGATGAAAAAATCTTGTTAAAGTTTTTTTTAATTAATTTAGAAAACATTAACAAAGTTGTTATAATTTCTATTTTTTTTTTTTACTTTTAGTCACAGTTTATATTTTAATTTATTGTGTTCATTTGACGATTTTTTTTCTTGATTAATTTTAATAGATAAATTAATAATAATTATCTGAAAAATTACCTTGGATAAAAATAAAAAAAAAAAGAAAACAATGTACCTGGTAGACACTGAATCGTGTTATAGCCACCTGGAATTTAGTAGAAGAAAAAAAAAAAAATACTTATAATGCAAGTAGCAAGATTTTAAATTGAATTTTAATTTATTATTATTTATAAAAATGAAATCATTTCAACTAACCATATCTATGATTATTATTTGCATTAAAAAATCAAGTTGATCATATTAATTTTTAATTAAATCACATGTAGAAAAAAAAACAAATAGCAAGGCCACGAATACGTAATTAGTTATTAAATTATTCAACTGAATAATATTTAGAAAAAAAAAAAAATATACAAACAGTATAGTAAATAAAATAGATTTAAAAAAATCACAACAAAAAGAAAAAAAAAAAAATAGATAAATGTTAATTAAGTGCAATTTAATAGCGAAAAAAAAAAAATAAAAAAAATACACATTTTTGCATAAAAAAAAGTAAATAATCATCACTTACTCAAAAATTAATTTAAAAAAAAAAAATTATTTCGATTGAAATATTACATAAATTTAGCTTTATTTTAACATTATTTAAGATGATTTTTTTTTTTAGTTTAAATATATCTTACGGTAGATATATTTAATGCAAAAAAAAAAAAAAAGAAAACAAAAATTGTATGAGATCTGATGTTTATTGAGGATTGTTAAATTAAGTCTCCTATTTTTTCCTCTCCCCCTGACATATCTGACAGTGGACGTGAACATTTATTTATTGTAAAACCTATTTTTAATGAAAAAAAAAAATATATATATATATATTAATAATAATATAGATTAATGACTGTACGATATTTTTTATCTAATTTTGTTTAAAGTAGCTTTATTTTTTTAATTGTACATAAAACTGTGGACTGTATTGGTGACATTATTATTTAATTTAAATAAATTTAGATTTTTTATTTGAATTACTTTATGTATATTTGATACAATGATTCATTTATTAGTCGACACATTTTTATGACTCACCAGTCACTTTATCTCAAGTGTCTTTTATAATTTTTTTCTGAGTGAAAACACAGTTTGTTAATTAATTATACATATTTTTTTTGAAATATAACTCTGTGGTTTTTAAAACAATAAAAATATTTGTTATAAATTTATAATATTATTTTTTCATTGATTAATTTAACATTGAAATTGCAAATTTTTTATAACTCATTTTGATGAAAAATAAAATTTATATTTAACAATATTTTTATTATTTTTTCAAGAGCTTTTTGTAGTATAATTTACCAGGTTTTTACTATATATAAATTTTTTTTTTTGACGACTTACATTAGCAGACTTTTATTTGTAAAAAAAAAAATTAACTGACAAGTGTTTTTGAATTTATCTGATTGTATTAATATAATTTAATATAAAAAAATAATCCCCGTTAGTAAAAAAAATTTCGTGATAATTTTGAAGAAGAAAAAAACGTTGATACTGTAAATAAATACTAATCATGTATAAAAAAATTACTAGGAGATTTAAGACTAACTGTAATAAAATAATTTTTCATTTATCACATAATGCACGAATTAATATTGTCAAATAAAATGTTCCTGCTGAATAAATAAATGTTTATAAAAAAAAAAATGGAAATATGCAAAACGAAATTTAATTTAAATGATAGCTCATTTTTTTAGAAGGATCATTTTAAAATAATAAAATTATTAAATCAATAACACCAAGTTGTCATCATAAATATGATAATTTTATTTATGTAAAGGTAAATACATTTTTATTTCTTCAATACGAGTGTGTTAATAAAACTGAAACGAGGCCAATCTTTTTTTTTCATTTTATTAATTATTATTATAATTTATAATAATATCTATTTCTTTTTTAATGTCATATATTTTTTTTGCTTCATTTTTCAGGATATTAATTATTCTATTTAATTAATTTTCAGGCGATAAATACACACACAAAAAAAAAACGTATTTCAATCAACAAAAAAAATAAAAAATACAAAAAAGCTGTCATGTTTGATTATTGAGTTAATATTTTTAAATACAATTTTTTACGTAAATAAAATTGTGACTTTAAGGATTTTGATATAATTAATTAATAAATTATCCAGCGAAGTCAAAGTTTAAAAATTAAAACACTTGACATCGAATTATATACATTTCTTTTTTTTTTTTTTCAATTTTAAATGTCTTTATCATGTTTTATTAATTATTGCAGATTAAACATTTTTTTTTTTTTTAAGCCTGTTATATTTATACAGCGATAATAATTATTTATAAATAAATTTAACTATATATAATATTTTTTTTTATTTACGTATTAAACAAAGATATGCTAATTAATTCAAATCAGTATAAAAAACAGCGCTTATAAATTTAAATAATTTTTTTTTTTTGTTACTTTTTTTTGCGCACAAACGATGTGGATCGAAATTATTTTAAAAATTATTAAAATAAAATAAACTATAATTAAGAAAACAAAAATGAAATTTTTTTTTTTTTTTGTGAATAAATTTTTCATGAATTTCTATTCACTATGATCACAGTTACAATAATAATAATAATAAAATTAATAATAATAATAATAAAATGTGTGTTACATTTTAACAAACATCAGGCTTTTTTTGTTTTTTTTTTTTTGTTCTTTTTTCGTCCCACAGTCGTTATTTTGCCAACTGCATAATTATTTACATTAAAATTATAATAAATAAAATGTTTCATTGATATAATTATTATTTTTATAGATAAATACAATCTGGTTTCTTTTTTTTTCATTATTTTTCCTCATTATTCTTTGTAATTTATTTTTTTTATCTTCATTTTTCTTGTGAGTCTATGACTAGCGGTTTGTCTAACTAAAATCTAATCAGCTATGATGAAAATATTATTATGATTTAATATACATCATAAACTTTTTATTTAAAGCAAATTATTTTTCTTTTTTCTTCTTTATATAATCATTATTTTTTTAAATTTTTCTTTTTTTAATAGAAAACAACGTAATTACTTGTATTATTTTGTTTGTTTCATACACTGTACAAATATTTTTTATCATTTTTTTTTTTTGTATTTATTTAAATGTCTTGTTGATTAATGAAGCTATTGAGTTCAAATTAATTCATCAAGAATTAATAGTGGGCTAAGTTTGATATGGATGAACGCAAGTACGTGGAACAAGACCTTTTCTTTCGCCCTTAGCACATAACAGCCATTTATTATCAACTTCAAATATAACTTTTAATCTGTCACCCTCGTTGAATGACAAATGACCATTATCAGATGGTAATCTTTGAGTCAACGTCTTCACCTCCCTAGAAAATTAATAAAAAAAAAAAGGAAAAACAACAATAAAATTGTCAATGTTAAATCAAATGTATATTTATTATTAAAATATAAAATAAAAAACAAACAAAATAAAATACAACAACACACAAAACAATAAATAAATTTTAAAATAAACAATAATAAAATATATAATATATATTAATAATTACTTTAATGGTTTTTTAATGTGTGACGTTGATGATGATGGTGTTGTAGCTGTTGATGTTCTACTTGATGTTGGTGTATTATTTGTACGTGGTATTGATGTTGATGCAGCACGTCTTTGTGTTGGTGATATTAAATTTTTATCTTTACTTGTTGGTCCATATGTTTTATATGGTAATGAACTTGGTCTTGTTAAATGATTTCTTGTTGTAACAGTATGTTCTTGATCAACTCTACTAGTACGTTTTGGTAATTCTTTAATTTTAACATCAGTTGATTTCTTTGGTACTAATTTACTTGTTGGTGTTGGTTTTTTTAATGATGATGATGTTGATGGTGTTGTTAATTTTGTTTTTAATTGTTGTTGTTTTATTGGTGATGTTAATAATCTTGGAATTTTTGATTTTTGACTAGTACCAATTGGACAAGCTTGTGTTTGTTTATTTGGTGATGTTGGTATTGTATCTTTAACATCATCATTACAAACCATCAACTCCCATTTTTCTTGTAATTTACGAAATTTAATTTCACCATTAATCATATCATCATCAACACTTGATTTTATTTTATCTGGACTATTTGTTCTTTGATTTTTATTAACATTATTACCACCACGTTTTAGCGGTGAATGCTCTAAACTATCAGTATAATCTTCAGAATCATCTAGACAAAATTTATCCAATACAGGATTAATTTTATTTCCAATAGTTAAATTACTCCATCTTTTTTTAATATCATTATCATTTTTAGTAATTTTATCATCATAATTACATGAACGTGGTCTTGTTTTTTTAGGACTTGGTGATATTATACAACCACCAACACCACCACCAACAGCACCAGCAACAGCAACAGCACCATTAATATTACCAAAACTATTATGTAATTGACGATATTGATAAAATAAATCCAATTGAAATGGACAAAATGCAAGTGGTTGTAGTACATTTAAAAATTTATCAATAATTAAACGTGATTTAACACAACCAAGTGATGATACAAATAAACTTGTACTTGAATAATGTTTTCTAAGTATTGTTTCACGTGTAAATAAATATGCAAACCATGCATCAAGTGAACGTAAATTTAATAAACCAAATATAAATGCATTAAATTTAATCATTCCTTCAGTCATAAAATCTTCACTATTAATTTTTTGTACAAGATCATTTAAATTATTAGTTAATGGTCCTTGTTGTGATGATATTTCAATAACTTGCCATACACTATTTGTTATTGGACCAAATGATGTTGTTAATTGTTGTTTTAAACCATCAGACATTATTGCATATAAAGATGAACATAAATTTGTTAAACATATTTGTGAACATTCATTTTTATCATATGTATCACGTGAACCAGATTGCCAATATTTAATTAATAAATCAACTGATTTATTTATTGGATACATTAACATTTTTTTATCATCATCAATATCATCATTAACATTAAATATATTATTATTAGAATTTAATTTTGCAAAACTAACTTGTTTTTTTTGTGATTCTTGCATATCAATATATTTTAAATCTTTATTCATTTTTAATGATAAAAATTTTTTAACATATGAACGTAATTTAATATCATTATCATCATTAATACCACATGCACTTTCATCACTACTATTATTTGATGAAAAACCACTTTTTTTTAAATATTCTTCAAGTTGTTTAACATCATCAATACTTGATTCAATATCATCATTATTATTTATATTATTATTTAAATTTTTATTACAATATGCATCAACTTCTTTCATTCTTTCAGCATATCTACGTTCTTCAACTTCATCAACATCTTTATCTGAATCAATTATTTTACCATGTCTTGTATGTAGCTGTGTATTATTATTATTATTTGTAATATTATTATTAACATTATTATTAATAAAATATGGTTCTTGTAATGACATACGTTTATTTGATTCTCTTTCATGATAATGATCATCAATTTCTTCAATACCACCACCCATATCAAACATACTATAACGTTTATTTGTTGATATACGATTTTTACGTAATATACTACGTGGTAATGGTGGTCTTGGTGGTGTATCATTATTTTGTATTAATGATAATGAACGTTTTGTTAATAATTTACCATTTATTAATTTTTTATCTTGACTTGTTATACTATTATCTGAACTAGCACTATCATAACGATATAAATATAATGGATTTTGATTTGTTTGTTGATTTGTTGATGAATCAGTTAGTATTGTTGATGAACCACGATAACCAGATGATGGCTGTGTACCAGTACTACTACTTGATGATACATTTGTTGCTGTCATTGCATCACTTAATTTACGTGAACGATTACGCATCATTGGTGGTGATAAACAAAATAATGGCTTTTTAATTTCTTCATTTAGAGATATATTTTTTGGTATTTCTGGTACATCATGTAATACTTTACGATATTCTAATGGTAATAAAAATGTTAATGATTCCCAATCTTTAATATGTGAAAAACCTTTTTGTTTTACTGCATCAATATCATTACATGAAAATGGACGATTATTTCTTCCATATTGTTTTTTCCATGTTGTTCTACATTGTGGTTTTAATGTTACGTTATTATTATTGCTACATATTTTTGTTGTATTTAAAAATGATAAATCAGGTAGTGTATAATTTGGATATACAATATAAACTGGTTTTTTATCAATCAGCGTTTCGCGAATATATGAATAATCATTTTTTGGTGGTAATACATATAGTAATGATGTTTGTACACTATTTTCTTGCATTTTAGTTATTGCCTGGGTACCAGTTGATCTTAATATTGGTGTATTATTATCAATTAATTTATTATTATCATTATTATTATCTTTTTTATAATCATCAATAATATTTATGTCAATTTTATCAATTGATGATGTTGTTTCTTCTTTATTTTCTTTAATTGATGTAATTTTATTTGTATTATTATCATCATTTTTATTGTAATCATCATTTTTAATCCAATTTATTGAATAATCATTATTTGGAATGTTTTTTTTATTATTATTATCATTTATTTGTTGACGTTTTAATTTTATATTTTTATGATGACTATTATTGTTACTTATTGGCCAATTATTATCACTTGTTGAATCAGTTTGATCAAGTGTTAAACTCATACCTTCTGAACTCATACTTTTTTGTTTCATATATAATTTAACAAGACTTATATTTTGTAATTTTTTATTGTCATTTGATGTATTGCTATTTGAACTGTTTGTTATTGAATGACAATTACCAGAATTTGTACTTGATTCTTGATTATTTGATGATTCAATTAAATTTGTTGTTGAATAATTTAATGTATATTTTGTATTATCAATAATATTATTATCTGGTTTGTATAAATTTGGTAAACTTTTGAATTTTTTAGTTAATTTTTTACATGATTTTTTGTAATAAAAATTACTTGTTATATTATTGTTAATATTATTATTGTTGTTGTTGTTGTTATTGTTGACAGAATCATTACGTGTCATTTGATTATTACTTGATGATGAATTTTTAAGATTACTCCAGGTTGTATATATTTTTGAATCAGAACATATCATTGATAAATCAAGTATATTTTTAATATCCATTTTTTGATTGTAATATGAATTTTCACGTGATTCATGGTTTTTTAGTTTTTCTAAAAATATAAAAATATAAATTTTATTATTCAATTAATACATAATATAATGTATTTTATGTTTTATAAAAATTTAAATTACGTTATTAAATTATTTACAAAAATAAAAAATGAGAAACATATGAACTTCTGAATAAATATTAAAAATATAAATTAAATTACTAATTTTTATTGTTTTTTTTTTAAATATTAATATTGTTAATTTATAAATAAAATAAAATATTTAGTTGTATTAATTAATTAATTAATTGTCCGAAATTTGAAAAAAATATTTTAAAAAAACAATAATTTATTATTTAAAATTTATAAAGCAAAAAATAAAAAAATTAAATTCTTTATTAATTATAAATAGCAATAATATAAATTAAATAATGCATTTTTATTGTTTATTTAAATTTTTAAATTATTTATTAATATTTAAAAAATATAAATATACCTTGACTTTCAAAATCTTGTGAACCATCAGAATACATTGTCATACTTCCTTCAAACGCAATTGTATAATTATTTTTATTATTTGTTTGACAAGTAAGTAACATATCTTCACAGTCCAGAGAGTCAACACTGTAACTTCCACCTGGTGGTAGAACAGGTGTCTCCTTAACAGGGGAAAATAACAACGAAGATTTACAAATTGATATTGTATCTGTTGTTGAAGACGCCGAGTCTTCTCCCTTTAATAAAAACAACAACAAAAAAAAACATTATTAACATTTTTTTAACATAATTTAAATAGCCAATCTATTCATGCCAATCATTCAATTAATTCCTATGAAACTGCAAAAATTATATTATCAATTATATGCTTGTTATTATTAAACTGTTGTTTTTTTTTTAATTTCAATTCTTTTTATCATCACCATCAAAGACATGCTGTTGTTTTTAGATAAAATAATTAATTAATTTAAAATTCAAGCAAACTACTGATGCAATTATCTAAAAAATTATTGATTTCCTAATAATTGCAGTACCTGGCTGCTATTTTGTGGACCAAGTGAGGTACCAATGTCAATTTTTTCCATAACTGAACCAGTTATACTTGCATAACGTTCTCTCTGATAGTTAAACTGTATCAACATCAACAATTTTACATAAAAAATAATCTATTTAAACAATAATTAATAGTTAATTAATAATTACCTCTGATTGTTGAACTGGATCAGTACACATAACTGGTAATGCTGTTAATAATGTATGTATATCAGCTGTTTTAAAACTTTCCATATCAACTTCAGCAAGATTTGCATCTAAATTACGTGATAAATCATCGTAATAAGTAAAATCATCATGATTATAAGATGTTGATAATGATGTTAATACACTTGGGTGTACATGTAAACTGCCATCTCGATATCTATGATTAAAAATTGGAAAACTTTTAATAAAATTTCACTTTTACATTTAAATTGTCCACATCATGTTGGCTTTGTTTTTTTGTTTATTAACAACACAAAAAAATAAGTGAAAATGAGAAAGTAATTTCACATACCCATAGTCAATGAACCATTGATAATCAGAATTATCCTGAATGAATTCTGATCCAATTAAATCTTGGGAAATTGGATCTGCTGGATTTGAATTGCAATCAGAACCAGGAGTCTGTGGATCTTCCATCATTGCACTTTCCTTATTAATACCTGAAAATAAAAAATTAAACAAGCTATTATTTAAATAAAATAAAAAACAATTGACAATAATTATGAAATAATTTTTAGTTTTATTAACAATGACAAAGTTATTTTTATTATTCAATTTATCATCATGTTAATTTATTAATGTAAATTCAAATGACAATGCAATTGAAAAATCATTACATCCCACTAAAATAATACGATAAAAAATAGGACAATATTGTCTATTAAGTTTACGCCCAGCAGAAAATTCATATTAAAAAAAAAATAAATATCTGTCACGACTTTCCTATCCTAAAATGGAAAAATCATATTTTTTTTTTATTTCGTAACACACAAAGACGTTCATTATAATCAATGGTAATTAGTAATATCATGTAGGCAATAGCAAAACATTTAAATGACACATTATGAAAATAAAAAAAAAAAAATTATTTCAATGACTCACAATTAAGTCACTTAACACTAATTTCTATAAAATCGAAATTTTCATACATTTTAAATTAATATTAAAAAAATATTTTCACATATTATTGTTATTAAATTAGGTATTTATAAATATTAAATAATGAATTAATTTTATTAATTTTATTATAATAATAATCGAACCTTTTATATGACACAAAAATACGATCGATTTCGTCTCGTGTGCGTAGATGATAAATTAAATAAAAAAAAAAATTTCTTCATATTTTAATGATCAATTAATCACGATATTACTATTCAAAAAAATAGTTTAAATAATTATAATTTATTATGTTTATTATTTTGACACTTGACAGGTATTATTGACAAAAATTTAAGATATATTTTGACACTTTTGAGATGGTCTTCATCCAGCAAAAAATACCAAGTGGAACATGAAACGTCGGTTTATTTCGTTTCGACTCGGTTTCGAAATGACGTCATTATCACAACATGGCCGACACACACAATAATAATAACACAAAAAAAAAAAACAATAATAAAAAATTAAATATGTTATTTTATCCGGCTAAATGATATTGTTGCTAACAATTAAATAATTATTTATCAACATCCTGTAAATTTATCAGGTAAGTTTTATTAATTTCATTAATTTTTTTCAAATGACAATTAGAAATGAAATGATTTATCATGAATTTTTTTCATGGTCATTTTTGGTATTTGTAAATTTAATTTTTAATTGTTATTATTAATTAGTGGGTTGTTGATGAATAGGTAAAGCTATAATTAAATATTGTTTAATTTTTTTTAGTGAAGCCATGATGTCTAGACACTGTTGTCTTTTTTAAAAAAAATATTTTGATGATTTATTTTTTAAATAAATAAATGGGTAAGTTAATAATAATATAATATTATTAATAATAATTATTTTTACCTCATGAACAAGATGATTTTTAAATGATAATTTTAGGTAATTTAATTTGTCATTTAAATTTTAAAATACATTAAAGTTTAATGAAAATATTTGATGTATCATCACGACCATATGGTACCTATTGTGCTCAGTTCAATCACAAGACTAATGTGTATTAAATAATTTATTCATTGTCATAATTGTCATTGTAGAAAGTCGATGCTCATTGCGTACTTGTCCCTATTTTTTAACATTGTTCATGGTAATAATATTTTTACATCAAACAATTGTTTTGATGACAAAATAACAAAATATAATTTTTAAAAAGTTTTTTAAAAGCTGTTATTTAAATTTTGATAAACAGCCAAATAGATGAAATATTCATGGAATAGTTCAAGTTCATAAAAAATAAAATTACTTGAATAATAATTATTTATTTGACTCGGCAAAACGCCCAGTGTGAAATTCAAACTAAAATGTAATTTTAGCAGACTATCATGTTGCTCTCATCTTTTTATTATTCGCTACAATAACAAACTAAAAATTATTCTATGGAAATAAATTATGAAATAACTTAAATATACATTCATTTTGAATCATCAGTTGTAATTATCATAATTAATTAAACATGTTATTTATAAAAAAAAATATCAAACGAATCGAAATTATATCAAACGAATCGAAAAAACATCAAGCCAATGTAACAAAAAAACAAACGATTAAATTATATTTTATTTATACTAAAAAATATAACAAAAAAATAGATATTAATATGCAGAAATAGATAATGTTTTAGTTAACGTCATGTATTATTTTTTTTAGAATACATTGAGATGAGAATGAGAATAAAAAAAAAATGGGGTGATGCTTTAATAACGAGCCACTTAAAACTACTTAATGTTCATTAAAAACGCTCAGTCAGTTAATCAGTCATCTGTTAGATTAACAAAAAAAAAAAGTATATATTTTTTATAAATAATAAATGGCTTACGTTTACGTCCACAGTAAATATTTTTAATATTTGAATTATATCCACGAATTCGATAACGACGTTTTTGTTTTTGACAATAAGGTGGTGGTTGTCTTGACAATGTTGGACTTGTTCGTCCACTTGATAACTCGGCAATCTTCATTATGACACACAAAAGAAACACTAGCATCATTTGAAAAAACAAAAAAAAATAATAGACGAAATATTATTTCCTTTTTTTGTATTAATTATCACGACGAAACTTTTTTTTTTTATTTTATCTTTGTCTATTTTTTAATCGAAAAAAAACACTTAATGTATTTAAAGCAATTTAGTAGTTTATTATCAACACCATTATTATTATTATAAAATGAAAATAATTATTTATAAATATTTAAATAAAGCAATGTCATTTATTTATTTTATTTTTTTTGTAAATGCTCGGTTATTTTTGCGTTCAAGGCAAACTCAATGAATCATCAAATTTATTGATAGCGAAAAAAAATATTTTAAATATCACTAATTTATCAGGGAAAATACACAAATTAATATCAAAAAAATGTATATAATTAAAAGCTAATTTACAGCGTTCAATGTTATTAAAAATATTGTAAATAAATTAATAAATATTTAATGACGATATAGTAGATAAAAAAAAAAAAATTATATAAAAAATTATCAGAGCGTTTAAATTACAACAAGTGACGAGCCAATTGTTGCACTTGATTGAAAATTACCCAGTGTTAACCAGGTACAACTGCCATTATAACGACAATTTAAAATTATTATTATAAATATTGTCAGTGTTTTATTTCACGTTCACATTGCAATTGAATTTTGAAAATTAAAATAAATAATTTACATTATTAAAAATTGTTTTAAAATAATCACTTAATTTTACACAATGTAATCCAACTGCACAAAATTCACAATTAAAAAGTTCAAATAGTGTATCTGTATGTGTTGATGAATCCAAAGTTCAAAGGTAGATTGAATATAAAAATAAAAAACCACAATAAAAAAAGTAAAGTAGTTTAAATGAAAATAAGATTGTGATTGTATCGAGTGATCTTCTGGGTAGTTTAAATATCCGGTTGTTTTTTAGCTATCACTGTGTTGATTATAAGAATTTTTTAAAAGATAAAATATTATTTTGTTGATGATGTTGATGATTGTCTCATGTACCAATGTCTGACTCAGACTGGTACGATTTGATGAAAACAGCGCGGGAGACCTATTGCACTCGACACTACAGGACGCCAACTTGCTTTTAATCTCTATTAATAATACCCAATGCATGGTTTACAAGAATAAATTATAAAAAATAATATATAAAATAAAAAAAGCCTCTTTGCAGAAAACATTATACTCGTTAACCCATTAAATTTTGCACTCTATTGGAAAAAATAAAGTAAAATTGCGATATTATACTCAATTTTATAATTAATTTTGCTCAATTAAATATTGATTGTTTTTAGTATCAATGAGTCATTGACGTCATTAATATATTTTTAATTTTATTAGTCAATTAAACAATAGGGTTAAACAATTGAATTTAATGGAAAAAATTTATAAATTGCTTTTACCTTTTTTCTTCTTCTGTTGATGGTAATTTCTATTATTTTTTTATTTTAGTTAATTATTTTTATATTATTCATTTATTTATTTATTTAATTTTTTCAATTGTTAATAATTAATTAGTTAATTGGAAAATTAAACAATGGGGTTAATATTAAACAATGGCAATTTAATTGAAAGAAAACATTGTTTTTTCTTTTGCTTTTTTTTCTATTGATGTATTAATTTTATTTAAAAATTTATAAAAATTATTTCTATTTATTTATTTATATTTTATTATGTTTTTTTATAAACTCTATATTATCAACAATTGATTGATTAATTAATTAAACAATAGGGTTAATACTAAACAACAGAATTTGATGAGAAAAAAAAAATTTCTCTCAGCTTTTTTCGATTGATATATTTCGTTTTAAAAAAAAATTATAAAAATTATTTCTATTGATTTATTTATCTATTTTTTTATATATTTACAATCATCAATAATTAACTTATTTATTAATTAAACATTAAACAATAGGGTTAATATTAAACAACAGAATTTAATATAGAAAATAAAATTTCTTTCGATTTTTTTCGATTGATATTGCTTTCGAAAAAAATTATTTCTATTTATTTATTTATATTGTTTATTTGTTTTTCATAATATTTTTTTTACAGTTTATTTATATATTTATATTAAAAGCACGTATGATAGACCAATGGATTGTTTAAATGTGAATATTTTAAATTTATAAATTTGTTTTTATCTCAAAGTATGGTTGGCACATGTGGATTATATATTATTTAGTTTTAAAATAAATACCCCTTTGGTATTGAGTATGAAAAAAATACCAAAAAAGTGACAAATAAAACACACTCTGTTGAAAATAACTAGAGAATGAATAAGCCACTTGATAAATTTATTTATATTAACAAAAAATTTCTTATTTTTTCTAAAAATCAAATTCCAATTGAAATTCAATTCTTTTTATATAATTTTATGAAATTCATTTAAATTATTTTTAAATTCATATTTTTCATAATTTAATTTGATAAATCTGGGTTAAAAATATGATAAACTGCGCACTTGAAAATACATCAAAGAAATTGCATAATAATTTAAAATAATAAAAATTTATATAAACCGAAAAAAAAGCTCTAAAATAACATTGAATTAAGAAAAATCAATACCAACATGATCGTGACCTGAGGTTAATTTAAAAACGAAAAAAAATAAAAATCTATAAACCAAAATAAAAAGAAAAAAAACCAATAAATAATTAACAATATTTATTAATTATTTAAAGAAAAAAAAATCTATTATTTTTATTAATTTAAGAAAAACATATTTTTAGATGTATTTCAAATTTCTTCCAGATGTTTGTCGAAAAAAAATAACTAAATTTCGAAATTAAATAGAAAAACATATTTGACATTGTTAAAATAATATTAAATAAATGTTTTTTTATAGATTATTTATTAATATATATTTAAATGTCTATGTGGGTGTGTTCTACATTTAAAAAACGAGTCAATAAAAAAAAAATTAAATTAACTCACCTTAACTTGTTAAAATCCAACATGTATTCCAATAAAATTGTTGATAAATAACCACAATAATTATTAATAATTAACAGTAAATTCTTCCATACAATTCCATGTTTAAGATATTGAAAAATAAATTTTTTTTATATATTTTATTTTAGGGTGTAGTTACTGAGTCATGCGTTTAATACATGGTCACCTCCCTGACTGAAACAATCCCCAATGTTGAAAAATTATCTGCGCATGTCTTGAGTATATATTCATAAAAAAAAAAAACAAATAATCAAAGGGGATGATTTTCATTTCAACGATGATAAAGTATCTCAAATATTTTTCCATCTCAATATTTTTTCCATCACAAATTTCTATGAGGAAAAATAGAGAAAATATTTTTAAATTATATTGAGGTTTCTTTTGGATCAACTGGCAAAAGCAGCCTAAATCAGGCAAAAGTATATAGATTTATATGATTTTTTTTTCATTATAGTCTTGATGTGTGCATGTACCTTCACATGCATCCTAAACCTTTGGGGTTTTGAAGATATTTCTTGTAGTTTTACGATTAAGTCGAGCGTATAGTTGTATTGATTTTACAATTTTGTTGCAAAGGCCTCGGTGAGGGTCTTGAATATGTTGCAATAAATTATGACTTTTTATTTCACCTCTCATATGATTCAACATAAAAATATATTATCCGGAATCATAAATAAACAGTCATATTATATACTCTTTTTTTATTTTTTTTATAAATCATTGAAGAAATAATTTAAATTTTATCATCAAAAAAATTATTCATTCAAAGACAAAAGTGACTAATTTATTTTCAATTAATTAAATAAAAAAGAAATGAAATTTATCAATAAATAAACATTTTATTTTGTCATATGAAAATGTTTTTACAAAAATTTTTCTTAATCATTTACACAAAGTAAATTATTTTCAAATTTTATAAAAAATATCAATCGATTTTTTTTTCTATTTATACTATTTTTTTTTTTTTAACCAATTAATTACTTTATGCAATTAATATTCCCAAAAAAAAATGTACAAATTTTTATTTTATTTCAGTACGTTTTTACCTTGTTTTTTTTTTTATTCCCATTGGCTTTTTTTTTTTTTTTTTTAAATTACTTTTTATGGTGCGTGTTTATAATTATCAAAAAAAAAAAAAAGAAAAAAATTAATTTACTATTTAAAGACGTATGAAATACTGTTGTAATTAAATTAAATTTATACATTTCAAAAATTAATATTAAAAAAATGAATTTTTTATAAATTATAAAATTTATCATCTATTTCGAGAAAATATTAACTTTAATTATATTATAATAAAAAAAAAAGAAAACTTGCAATTTTAAGAGGCAACTTGTGTAGTTATCCTTTGGCAAGTATTTTTTTTTTAATTGGAATGTTTAATTATAAATTAAAATATTAAAAATAAATTTTTAAACGTATCTTCTATTCTTTGGTATTTTACGACATCTTCTTTTACCAAATATTGCAATAGTAATTATTGTTACCAATGAAATAAGTACAGCCCCAATAGCCCAAATAGCTTTTTTAGTATTTCCTTTAGCAATTTCATCTTCTTCTCTTTTTTTCTTTTCTTTTGGTGATAATTCATTATCAATTTTCATTTGTTCAAATGTTGGATTGATCTTTTTACTATCATTCATTGAATTATTAATTTTTTTATCTAAATTTTGTTGATCATTCATCATTTTCGAATCATCTTTTATAATAATTTTTGGTTTAACTGTTGTTGTTGTGGTTGTTGTAGTTGTTGTGGTGGTTGTTGTTGTCGTAGTTGTTAAATCATGCTTATACTGATTTTCCAATTTTTCCAGCTGCATTTCATAATCAATTGGAAACAATGGCAATGTTTTATTATCACTCTCAATTTGTTCAAAATAATCCTCCAGTGGTGAAAAATAATTAATCAATGAATCAACTGATATTTCATTGAAATTTAAATATTTTTCAATCATCAAATTCCAATTACCATCAAGACCATTTCTTATTAAATTTATCAGCTCTGGTTTTGTCTTTGTTGGTTCAATTTTTTCGAGTCTAATCTCAGTTGAATCCATCAGATATTCATAGATTTGAAAGCCCAATAATATCCCCATGAATTTCCTTTAGAAAAAAATTTATTAACACAGCTAATTAACAACAAATAAATCAATAAAAAATGATAAATAAATTTTTAAATAACTCACGAGAGATAGGGTTTGTTGCTGATAATATAATCGTCATTTAAAAATGTAGGAATATCTTTAAAACGACTACTAACATTACCAATCTCAGATCTAAAATAAAAAAACAAATTAATAATTTAAAAAACAAAATAGATGATTGCTAACTCACCTATATTGCCACCATGTTGATACAATTTTATCATTGTCAAATGTATTATTTTTAATTAAATCAATTCTCCATTTATCAGCTGTTAAATAGTATGACATTCTTGGTAACACATCAAGAGCACTTATCATCAATGGAATCATTTTAATTTCATCAGCATCATCATTTGTTTTATTAACAAGTTCCCGTGAATGTAACCAAGCATGACTTGTTGATAATATTCCAAATAACTCAGTAATTCCTTCCTCCAAAGCTGTTGTATTAAATACAAAAAAAATATATAGTTTATCAAACAATTTCAATAGTCAATAACACAATAAAAAATTACCTGAATATCTATTTGCATTATTTAAAATTGGACTACTTTCTTCTGACATTTGATTAACCAAAATTTTACCAATATTTTTATGAGCAGATATAAAATAATCAATTGATGATTCTGAACATGTTGATATTGTCATTTCTCCTTTACGACAATAATTAATTAACTTTGTATTACATGAATTATTAAATAAACTATTATGAAAAAATTCACCATTTGGATTATGTTTTAATATTTTTTTTCCCAATTGTGCTGCTGATTTGTATAAATCTTTACCACGTAGTTTTTTATTTATAAGATTTTTTTTAATATTAAATATTGTATTTGGATATGGTATGACATCTGATATAATTGGTGTCCAGCTGTGACCATCAAGTGAGCCAAGTAAATGAGCTGGTATATTGTTATTGATCACATCATTGTTGTATTTTAAAGACAATCTTTTTTTTACAAATTCAACTAGTCTTGTGTAGTGAGGTAATACCTCTGACCATTTTTCATTTGCTTCATCATAGCCATGTTTATGTTCACTAAGTAATTCCCAATATTCTTGTACATTATTTTCACCTAATTGTAAAATAATAAGCCATCATTAAACACAATTTAATTCGTTTTTAATTTTTAGCAATTAACACTGGATTAAGCAAATAATTTGTATCAAAAATTTGATTTGTTTTATTGGTTTTTTTTGAATGATAAAAATTGGTTAATTTATGAATTATTACACAACTTACCATTAGCAATTGCAGCATTTTTTAAATATTTTAAATTATCAATAAATTTTGATGTTAATGGTTTAAAATCGTCGTACCATTCAGACCATATTTTGTATTTTTCATCAGATGTTTTACTACTAGATAATTCTTGTAAAATTGTTGTATAATTTTTTGATATTTTTACATATTCAATGTCAGCAATAAATGATATAAATTTTTTCCATTCGTCTTTTTTAAGTAGAGCATCACCTGGCTTACTCACAAGATTACTTTTATATTTTTTCATTTCATTTAGATCCATTATTTCAGTTACATTTGCAATATCAATTTCCTGTTCACGTTTGTACTCGGCATATTCATTAAGTGCATCCTCCTGAAATAATAATTATGGTTTAATTTAAAAATATAAATAAATGTAAGAGTTGGATTTTTTTGTTATTTTTATTTACCCATAATTGTAGAGTTTCATTGGTGGGTTTATTGATAAAATTCCAGTGTGATTGTGATGCCTTGTTGCATGCATCTTCATATCCAATATCAGTAAATTCAATATGTGTATCGAATTCTGATTCTGACAATGTATTCACAATGACGAGGAGATTTAAACTTACCCAAATCCACTGTAGATTCATACCTTCAAAAATTAAACAAAATTTTTTAGTTAAATTTTATAATAAAGTAAAAAAAAATTCTAAATATGAAATTGCTTATTTTTATTTGTTTACTGTGGTATTGACAAGTGGGGAAATTATTTTACAAACTTGCATTGGAAAAAAAACAAATTGGGATTTCGATTTCGATTTCGATTTGTAGATTGAGACAAATTAAAATTAAAAAAAAAATTATCAGCTGATTTTCGTCATTGATAATGTCGTTATAAAAACAAGTTATAATTAAAATAAAAAATTATTAAAAAATACTATAAACTGGGGTTAGTTGGAGAATCGTTAAAATCTGTTTTCGAAATTTTAAAAAATTCCCAGTATTTTTCTATCAATTTATTTTGTGTCATGCTCCAAAAAATTTATAATAAAAATTTGTTTTGTTTTTTTTATATACAACTGAATAAATAATGAAAAAAAAAAATTATCATAAAGATTATTTACTTATTTAAAGCTATCTTCATGACTAATAAAAAATCTAGAAGATTCATAAAAAATTATGTGACTCATTGAAGGCCACAAAACGTGATAACATATCAAGGAAATTCATGACCCAACTCGTCATTAAATAAACCCTCAAAAAATATATTTTATAAATTTATTTAACACACTTTTTTAGCAACAATTATTAATTGTTTATACCTTTTATAATAAAATTTTTAATTGACCTATTTATAAGAAATTAAAACCGTGGGTATTTATGATTGATCACATGAATTTGCAATAATGTCTCTTTCAATTGTTATTAATTGATCGAAAATATTTTCACATCTTTTTTTCTTTATTTTAATCAAAAGAAATTAATTTCTTTAAATGCCTCTAATAAACTTCCTTGAAGAGTCAATTTTAATTAATGCTATTTTTTATTTTATCAAACGTAATTTATTTTTTAATTTTTTTTGTTTTTTTTTTTTTGTTAACAATTTTATAGTGCTTTAATTTTTTATTTCGATAATGTATTTAAATTAATGTCAATTACGATTGATTTCTCGTACGATGATAAAACTAAATTTATAAAATTTTTGTTTCTTTATTTTTTTAATTTAATACATTGTTTTAAATATATATACGTATTGTATATAATTAATTTGTTGAAACCGGATGACCAACGAGGTAATAAAAAAGACAAAATAAAAATAAATGAAACAGCAGGTCTAGAATGAAAATTATAAAGACGATTGCGTAAGAAATTTTTGTCGGAACAATTTGTAGATTAAATTTTTTTTTTTTTTATCTATTATTTAAATTTATTTATGTGTATTAATACTTTCACGAAAATACTAGCACTTTCATTATAGAGAAATTGAGATAAAAAATGAATAAAAAAAATTGAGGCCTAAATTTATTTATTTATTTTTTTGGATTTAACTTTTTTTTTTTGTTAGCGTGACAATTATATTTCGTAATTGTTGTTTTATTATTATTATTTTTTTTTATACGCAAATATATAATCAAAGTTATTGTATAGAATTTAGTATTTATGTCAAGGAGCACGATAAAGTTTGTCTATATTTAATTAAATAAAATTAATATTAAAATATACAAATTAGAAAATTTTTAAAATTCAAATCTTCATTTTTCCTTAACTTTAATTCTTTAAGTAATTTTTTTAGCTGATTAATTATGATTTTAGTTTCGACATTCAAATTTATTTTTAAAAATTGTTAGAAATATTTTTAGATTATTTATTTTTATTTATTTATTTACATTGTTGTAAATTATTATTTTTTATTTAAATAGTTGAATATCAATTTGCAATAATTTATCTTTGTTAATATTTTTTTGATATTATTTATTGTTATTTTATTTAAATTCATTTTAAAAATTCAATTTTCTTTAGTTTTTTAAATTCATCTTATTAATATTTATTTGTTTGTTGTAAATAATTTACAACAAAAGCCAATAAAAATTTATCGTTTTAGTCGATAGTTTTTTAGAGATTATTAATTTATTTACATTGTTGTAAATTACAATTTTTATTCAATAATAAATATTGTTGTTTCTTAAACAATTTTTATTTCTTTCTTTCATTTTAAATAATTCTTATTTGTTGTAAATTATTTACAACAAATGAAAAGCTTTGATCCTTAATAATTTCTTGAGATTATTAATTTTTTTTCACATATTTTATTAACTCTCTTTGTTGTAAATTATTTAAATAGTTGAATTAATTTCAAACAATATTATCTTTGTTAATAATTTTCAGAGATTATTAATATTTTTATTTGGTATATATTTTATTTATTTTTTTTCGTTATGCGTTTCTGTTTAACCTTTGGCATGCTGTCAAGGTTCACATGCATTGAAAATTTATATGAAACAATATAGTCATTTCTAAACTCGACAATTTGCATGCAATGTGCCATCTCAATGTCAAATAAAACTTTTACATAATTTGAAAAATATAAAAACTCAATTTCATCAACCAAAAAAAAATTATTTATAAGTAAAATAAAATAAAATAAAATAAAATTTACATAATAAATTTAAACAAAAAAAACAAATCAACAAATTTCATTTCAAACAAAACAAAAAAATTTATTAACAATCTTATTTAACCACTATTTAATAATAATTAAAAAAAAACTAAAATTTAATATCATTTCCACAAACCAATCAGTCTTATAAAAAAATCATAAAAATTTTTTTGTTTACTGCAAATTAATTATTAACCTTGTAATTAATTGTCGAGACAAATAAAATTCAGTCAATGTACCAGTTCATTGATCAATAAACGAGGTCAATAATAAATTAAAAATAAATAAACTATTTAAAAAAAAAATAAAACAACCAATAACAAAATAAAAAAAAATATTTTTCAAAAAAATAAAAAAACAAATTTCCTCTTAAACAAATAATTATTATATAAATTTACAAAGAAATACTTTTATTTTGTTACTAAGAACACAGTGAACCAGATTTTTTAACTAATTATTTTTTTTATCACTCACCTTTGTATTAGTTGTCAGTACACTTTTTCAAACAGAACTTGTTATTTTTACAAACTCATCAGTTTGTATAATTGTATGTCAGACAAATGTTTTTTTATTTTCAAAAAAAAAAACTGTGCCGGTTTAATCACCAACTAGCACACGATACAAATTTAAAAAAAAAAATTATAACAACATAAATAATTAATAAAATACTTGTTAAAATATTTGAGATATGATTATCATTTTTTTTTTTACAATCATGTCTTATCGTTTATTTTTTTTCAACAATATTTCGCGCGTCCTCATACACTCTAAATTGACTATTAAAAAAAATATTTGTTCAAAGTTCAATCGATCCAGATCGTTGCTGCTATATCACATTACTCATTTCTACTGATTCCTACTATTTCTATCATTTCTATATCGAAATCGTATGATTAGTATTTATATATTTCGATTTGACTCTTTTTTTTTTTTTTCGTCTCTTTAAATTTGTTTCTACACAGTGTTGTTTAATTTTAGTGCTCACTTGTGTGCTACTGTAAAAACATGACAGTGTGATGTGTATATATTTTTTTTTCGTACAAAGAATATGTATGTATTTTTAGTTTGGTATTTTTTTTTTTATTGTGACGTTGTTACTTTGAATCACAGACTATGGAGTATCATGATTCACAACTCGTATTTATTTTACGTTGCATAATGATTCCAAGAAATTTATCTCGGTCCATAATATAGATAATCCAAGTTGAATTTTATTTTTAGGACTACAGTCTTATATTCATTCACTCGTCAGTCTCTATATTCATACCGACCTTATTTTTTTTATCTAGAAACTATTTAAATTTACAATATAAAAAAATGAAATATATTCATTTTCAGATTGTAGAAATTTTATTAAATTATTATCCAAAAATACTTGCAATGTTTTTATAATTATTTAATTATTTTTTTTTTTTTTAAATTGCATTTTCATTTTTGTGCATCGGAAATTTACCGACTGCTAAATTTGGCTGCTCTTTTGGTAGTATTTTTCAACTGATGTTAATAAATTAAGTAAAAAAAAAATTTTAAAATTATATTATTTATTTATAACTTCACAATAAACAATATGTTAAAAAATAAAATTTTCATTTATTTATTATTTATTTAAACATTTTACATATAATAATAATAATAATTTTAATATTTAAAATATTTTTATTTGTTTTTTAAAATGAAATATTTAAATTTTTTTAAAATTTTTTTCATAATACTGCTATTATTTTTTTTTGGAAAAAAAAAATTATTATACAATCAAATTTTGATTTTATTTATTATTTTTTTTCCTTTTTACAATGTGAAATGACTTAAGTACAAAATAATATAATAATAATAATAATATTAATTATAATAATAATAACTATATTAACTGCATAAAAATTAACTTATTTTTGTATTTTTTTTCAACTTTTTTTTCTATTTTTAAAAACAATAAAACAAGTTATTTTAATTTTTTTTTTTTTTTTCAAATTTACAAGTAAATCTTCACATAAACTGAAAGTGAACGTTTTTTTAAATATATTTTTTTTAACAACAAATTATTTGTAGAAAAAAGAAAAAAAAAAAAAAAAATCAAATGAATTTTACGATTCAGTAATAATAGGCCTGGACTAAAATAATTTTTTTTTCCACTTTTTAATGTACTTGTTAATTTTTTTTTATATAGAAAAACTTGTTCAAGTAATAAACCAAAAACTGGTTAACATAACTTTCCCTTAAAGGTTTAAAAAAAATATAGCCTCATCAATTCAATCGAAAAAAAAGGTAAAACAAAATTTACAATAATCGTAAAAATGATTTTTAGAAATTAGTTGTAATTTTTTGTTCATTTATAAACGTTCATTCAAATATGTTGGATTATCAATACCAGCTTCAATATGTTTATCATTTTGAATAATAATTTTATTAGCCTCTAATTGTTTATCATTATCAATTTTATCATTAACATCAACAATTCCATTTTCACGTTCTTCTGTTTTAAAAAATTTATTATTTATCATATTTTTTTCCTCCAATGCACGATCTCTTCTGTGTTCTCTGTACAACCATCTGTATAAAAAAAAAAAATTTTAAATAATAAATATGTGTATGTATAAATAATTTGTCTCTCATACATTGACATAAATTTAAAATGGGATTAATGATACATTTATTAGCTCACACAATCATCAGTCTCACTGATTCGTGTCAATGAAAAATTGGGTATGAGAAGGGAGGCTTATAAATATGTATATACAAATTGTGAATAAAAAAAAAAAATATATTAATATGTGTTTTTATTATTCGTAACGTGTGTATAATCAATCAATGTAAAATGTACTTACAAAAAGGATATGACAGCTGGTGTTGTTAAAAAACCACCAAGTAAAAAAAATGTTCCTGGAAATGTATCCATTGTTGATGCATAAAGAGAACTGTACATTGGTCCATAAACAAGTGGCATTAGAGATTCACATACGCCAAATAATGAATTTACTTTTCCTATAAAAATAAATTTTTTAATTTAAAAAACAAAAAAAATAATAAGAAAATAGTCTTGTTGATTTAATTTAAATGGTTTTTTTGGGTTAAATTTAAATTTAATTGTTATAATTGAAAAATTTAGTTGTTTTTTATTAAATTTTAAATTATTTTTTTTAATTTCAAAACTTTTAAATTGTAATTTTGGGATTTCAAAATTTTTAAATTGTAATTTCGATATTTCGAAATTTTTAAATTGTAATTTCGATATTTCGAAATTTTTAAAAATACAAATTTCATTATTTTTCAATTTTTAAAAATTTAAATTTTCAATTTATTTTGTGGGTTAGGCTTTTTTTCTTCTGTATTTGATTATTTTTTTTTTTCATTACCAAGTTCATCAGTTGGTACTAGCTTTGATGCAATTGATCTCATTGCAATGAATGACGTTCCATTTACAATTTCTACCAATGGAGCTGTAATTAAAAATAAATTTAAAAAAAACCAACAAATTAATAAGCTAATTAATAAAGAAAATATAAAATAAAAAAATAAAATTCATCTATTTTCTTACCGAGATAAAAAACCCAGTCTTCAGTTGCAAATGCATAGACAAAACTTGCTAGAATTTTACTCATGCAACTCATAACACCAACAAGTGCATCATCAATTTTTAAAAAATGACTAAAAAGTCCAACTGATACAACTGTTCCTGTAATTATTAAAAAAAAAATAAATGAATAATCATCTCTTTTAATTTTTTAATTCGTCAATAACATCAACTGTTTTTTTTTTTTTTTCATTCGAATAAATTCCAAATGAACAATCAAGTGAATTGTAATTTTCGTAATTGACGACAATTTTATTAATTTTATTTACCATGAGTTTGCTATTTCAAAAAAATCCACATCCGTTTTTTTTTTTTTTGAATTGAATAATCACAAATGAAAGATATTTTTTCAAAATAAAAAAAAATCTATTCAATTCATTTGTTGGCTAAATAATAAAAACGTAATTTAAAATTTTATTTTCAGTCAAATTCTATGAGCATATACAATTTGCAATTCATTATCATAAATTAATTAAAAATCTAAAAATAAATACATGCGAATACAAATTGATTTTTAAATTATGTAATATAAAAAAAAATAAAATACAAATAAAACGTAACGTTTTCAATTAAATAAACATGCCATTTAATAAACAATTAATTTATTTTCTTTGATATAAATCAACAAGTGAAAGTGCCATAAAATAACAACAAGAAAATTTTTTATTATCTCTCAGTATATTAATATTTATTTCATCAATTAAGGTCGATTAATAACAAAGACATTTGCGTATGCAATTTTATTACGTTAATATTTAATTTAAAATTTTTCGACTTGTTAATTCATGAATTTATTAAATTTTTTTTAAATAGAAAAAATAAAATCAATTCGATGTGCGTCAAGGAGATCATTTACTTCCGCGATTTCACTTCTTTTCTAGTTTTTTCATATCGATTTCATTTATCTAATTTAATTATTTTCCTATTATCCTGTATTTTTCATGGTCATTATTAATATTATAATAAATATATTTCTTACCAATTAAATTTGTCACCATACTGTAAGTTGAAAACATGCTAAATTTAACTTCATTCCAGTTAAACCGATATCTTGTAAATAAATACATAACTGCCATTTCACCTACATAAAAAAAAAAAAAATTCATTATTAAAATTTACAACTCAATAAACAATTGAATAATAATTTTTTCCCGTTCATTTATAATCATAACATTGTTATGTAATAATTAAAAAATTACACAACAAGTAGATTTATGACTATTTTTTTGTAATTAACTTTGGGAAAAAAAAGGAGAGATTAATTAGTAAGAATGAATTAAAATTAGCATTAGTATATTTATGTTATTTGAAATGTTCAAGTAAAATCAAGTTCAAGGATTTTTAGTATGTAATTCATAGTGATATTGCAAATGGACATTGGCAAGATATTATCCTTGAAAGGTAAGACTTGTTTGGAGGCCGAGGTCTTCGACACTCTCTCGTCATTGGCCCGAACCTTCATACAATTTAAAAACCTTCATAAAATATAAACTAAATTTTTTTTAATTTTTCTAAAAATTATTTAACTGTCATGTAATTTAATATAATTATTTTTATATTAGTAATTGAAAAATCAACTTGTTACTATTATTTCTAAGAGAAATATACATTTATACATGTGTTTTATTGTAGATATGGATCAAAGTGTCATAAACTAATTTATTTCCTGGCACACGCAACCATAATACACGATAATTTATCATTATCAACAAGGTCAAACATGTGAAATTATGATAAATGAAAAAATGACAATATTTTGGATTTTTTTTTTATTTTTTTTGCTTCTTGATATTTCTTGAGAAAAAAAAAAAATATTAATAAATTACACATGATAAGTCTGATGGTTGATAATTATTTTGATTTGAGAAAAAAAATAAAATAATAAAAATTTTTAAAAAAGATTATATCATCATCTTGTAAAACTTCCATCCAGACGATTAAAATTAGATTATTTGAATTTTTCTATTAATCACTATTATCATCATTTTGTAATTTAAAATAATTTTTTATTTTTTTTATTTTCAAGTAGTAGACAATGAGCAATAAAAATGAAAAATTACTTGAATAATATTTTTGCTATTAAAGAAGCGCGAGTGCCAAAAAATAGAAAAAAATACTGATTAAAGTTGAAGAATAACAAGTGTTTAATGTTACATTTAAAATATCAAAAAGAAAAAAAAAAAAAAATGTCAAGTAAAGTTGTTGATTGTGAATAAGATTGTTGGGAGAGAAAATAAATAAAAATAATAATATTTAGATTTTAGCTTACCATACATTGGTCCAACAATAACCATGACAATGACCATCAAAACAGCAACTCTTTGTTGTCGATTATTATCACCTTTTTTAAATGCAACTCTAAATGTCTCTTCAATATGTCGAAATGCAAAAAAATCCTGTACTTTTTGAAATACATTCATGTGTTTATCATGTTTTTTTTGTAATTCAATAATATTATGTGGTTTTTGTGGTGCTTCTTTGATAACAATTAAACCATAAAAAAAGCTCAATATATAACAAATAGTTGAAATAGTAAATACACCATAAAAACCAATTTTAATATAAAGAATACCAGATAATGCCATACCAATTGGTACACCAAGTGATAAAAAAACATTAACAGCACCAATTCTAAGTGTTCTTGATTCAACAGTTGTAATATCACCAATGTAACTAAATATTGCCATAAACATTGTAAACCAACCACCAGTTAATGCTGGCCATAATGCCTCAGATATACCAGCAGCTTCCATTGGTAATTCATAAAACCAATATGTACAAGCAATTAAACTAACACTTGTTAAAAATTCACCAATTATTGGTAATAACATACATGGTTTACGTAAACCAGTACGATCACTCCATGCACCAAGAAATAATATTAATAATGTTGGTAAACCACTTTGTAATGCTAGTTTCCATGTTTGCATACCAGCAACAAGTTGTTGTACAGATGTTTCTTCTTTTTCATAACCACTTGTATTACGTGCTGCCAATGAACTACATAATTCATTTGAATATCCTAAATTAACTCTGCATGCTTTTTCAAGATTTAAATTTTGTGTTGCTAATGATGCTAATACACTTGGCATAATGTAACATGCAACCATTGGTTCAACAGTTATATTACTTGCTAAAAAATTCCATTTTTCATTTATACTCATTGATTTCCATGTTGCAACTTTATCTGTTGATTGTGTTGTTGTTGTTGTTGTTTGTTGTGTTGATGTGTTATTGTATGAATTTATTGTTGTTGTTGTTGTTGATGATAAAATTATTTTTTTTTTATCATTTAGTAAATCAGATGGTGATGATGATGGCATTGTGCCCTGTAGGGCCACATTATTAGTCATTGTTAATATGTAACACTTGTTGTCCCAGTTTTATTCAATTGGTATGTACTGGTAACGACCAGAATATCTAGGTTTTTTATTCACACAAATTTTTCATTCACAATTACCTTCTCAAAGTCAACGTTAAATTGATTTTAAAAAATAAAAATAAAATTAAAAAATATACAAATTATCTAATATATAAATTATATCCATTTATTATTTTCAACAATATATTCTTTGTTTATTAAACAATCACTTTGTTAAATCTATTTTTTTTTTGGTTGATTTAATCACTATGATATTTTTTTTGTTATTTATACATAGCCCAGGTAAATGATGATGATGATGATGATTATGATGATGATGATAGTGATGATAATGAAAATGAACACTTGAATTAAAATATATATTTAAAAAAATAATAAATAAAAAATAAACTTTGTACGTTGAGTGTATCAAGGCAAGCTCTTGTTGGCATATTGTGCCTTGCATTTCGCGCAATACACCTCGCGTGTATTAACACCGGCCCCTCTTCCACTTTGTTACTTTTGTACAATTTTTTTTCCTCCTCTTTTTCCTCTTGTGCTCCCTCTTTGTAGTTTTGCTTCCTTCATCTCTCTCCCTATTATATTTTCAACAGCATCATCTGCAATTGGGTAATGATATTTTATTTTTTCTATTTTTAAAAATTAAGAAAAAAAAAAAAAAACACCTTGGATTGGTCCACCCGTAATCCTTACACAACTTGGACCTTGAACATCACCATCTTCTTCTTCTTCTTCTTCTTTTTTTTTTTCTTCATCATCTAGCAACTCTCGTATCCTATTTAAATTTCTTTTATTTTTTAAATTGATCAATGATTGTTGAACACAAACAACTGTGCAATTTTTATTTAACCATAGAGTTTGAAAAAAAAAAAAAAAAGGGAATCATCATTATCAGCAATATGAGCGAAAGGAAAACCCATCAAAAGTATGCTTCCTACATTCCATCAACAGCCGCAGGATTTATATTCATGGAAAGTGAGTGGAGTAGCTTTTTTTTTATTATTTTTTTTTTTGTTATGAAATTCTTCATGGTAATGAAAAAGAGAAAAATTTAATTTAAATAAAACTAGTTATTTAAAAATTTATTTATTCGTTTTCTTTGAACGTAAATAATTCTACTTGTTGGATTATTCTTCTGTTCAACAAGCAGCTATTTCTTATCAAAGTTATTCGAAATAAAATTTTGCCAAGAAATATTACAACAACAATAAAAAAAAAAATCATATAAAAACTGAAATTTTATTGTTAATAAAAATTTATATTTAGTTTTAAAAAAATATTTCCATTAACATTGTATTGTACAAATAAATAAATTTAATTTTTTTTTTTTGCAATTTCAAAACCAACTTTAATGCAAATTTTTTGGCAATGATTAAACAAAAAAAAAAAAGGTCGTTGAACGTTAATTTTTAAAAACCAGAGAGTCCTGTAAAACCAGTCTTAAAATCACGTTCACCTTCCTGTGATTTTATGTTTAAAAAAAAATTATTTCTTATACAACTCATCCTTGTAATTTTCACTTTTCTATTGACTATTATTATCAATAATTTCCATTGATTATACAACCTAGCCTTGGTTTTATAACAGACTTTATTTTTAAAAAAATACTAATTTTTGTGAATATAAAAACGATCATTGTCGTCATCCTGCAGGTATCCTGTTGAACCAGGAAATAATTACGAAATAAAAAAATAAAAGCCATTTTATGATGTCTAGAAAAAAATAATTTAAAAATAAACAAGTTGAAATATTAACCAACAAGATTGATTGATTACAAAAAAATTTGTACAAATGTCAATAAATTATTCATCAACTGATAATTAAATCCAAATTTCAACTGTCGAAATGCATGATTAGTATAATTACCATGACCTTATAAATTGTCTTTTTCTTTTTCGAAATTACCCAAGTACTTTTTCGTTAAAACACGAGGACATTCAACAACTTATTTAATAATTTGATTAATAAAAACAAGTGTGCAATATGTATATAAATATGTTACATAGCAATTTAAGACAAAAAAAAAATATTATGTACAGTAGAGACAAAATATTATGAATAAAATGATACAAAATTAAGAGGAGAATTACCGGATATATCATTCGAAATTATGTCATTCAAATACAAATATATAAATGTCAAGCAATTGTCATAATAAATATTACACATTGAGTTCTTCAACCCTGGAAATAATAACATATTTTGTAACAATAAATATACTAATAACAATAAAAAGATTTTAATTTATTCATTTATTTTTTTGGCAGTTGAAATTTTAAAAACATCTTGTTAATTTTTTTTTCTTTTTTGTTATTTAAATTTTAGTAGAAACAAAGGTTTTATTTTATTGTTTCAGTGGTTAATAAGAACTTCGTAGTCTCTGAAGCTGAGCTCTTCTCCATCAAATGGAATCTAAATGAAAATAATAATTTTTAAAAATAGATTTATTTTTTTGTTTGTTTTTACTTACATAGAGACAGCCATGACTTGGTTGTACTTTTCCAATTGTTTGAGCTCCATTGTGAAGGACACGACCAACGTACAAGGGTTCACCTTCACTTGTTTGACCACCAACCACAGCATCATCAGGAATCACACCATTACTTGCAAATACCCAGGCAAATTCACCCTGGCAAAGTACCTTTAAAAATAGCAATAAATAAATATAAATAAATTATATAAATATTAATGAAAAATTAATTTTAAAAAAGTCATCAATAATACTAATTTTATAATTATATTTTTCTTTTGTTTAAATCATATCTCATTGTCATCGAAAAGCTACACTTTAAATTGAAAAAATATTATATCATCATCTTGGAAATTCCATTGATAATATTAGCATAAAATTAATTAATCATCTGGTAATTTTGATTAATTATTTATTCATTTTTTTAAGCAATTAAATTGTAAAATCATTTGAATATTGTTGTTGCATTAAAATTAATCAAGCAAAATGTTAATAAAATTTTTAATTACAATTAGATAAAATTCTGGTTTATTTGTTTTTTTTTTAAATACCTCGTATTCTTGTTTGGAGTGTTCTTCACCACCATGAGCAACATACACAGCACGTTTATCAGGAATAACTTTAGCTGGTACCATATCACCATTGTGAAATGCACGACCAACATATATTGTTGAACCATCAGTATCACGGCCACCTGATACGGCTGTCCCTGGCAATGGTTGTCCAACATGACGTGTTACCCATCTGTAAGCTATTTTTTTTTTTTTTTTCATTTTAAAATTATCATCAAGGATAAGTATAAATATTATTTGCACAGTGATACATTAAACAGATAAGATATTTAATTTTTAATCAATAAAAATCTTCAAGGTTTTTTGTTTAAAAAAATTAAATTAATTTTAAAAATTAATTAAATAAAATTGCTTGAACTATTTTTTAATTGTTTATTAAATTTAATTGTAATATTTTTAATTTAATTAGAGTCAAATTATAATTTGATAAATAATTTTTAATATTTAATTGCTTACCTGGCATTTTTGCAATCGACTTGTAACTGCTTCAATGATTTATCACCAAATGAAACTTATCTGATTCGGTAACCTGCTTAAAAACCTATATTATCTTATCAATTTTTTTTCATTTTTTTATCGTGATGGTGTGTTTGTATTGTTGAGTATCTGGGTGTGTTAAATTATTCTCAGAAATTATATTGAAATTTTTTTTTTCTCTTAAAATATGTCATCGTCCAAAAATAGTACGTGTTTAATTTGTTTTTTTTTTATCGAAAATTTTATCAAGCTGCAGATATGTTTGAGGTATTTATTTTAATATTCAATAACTCAGTATAGTAGTTGGTTTAATTTGATGACAATTGACTAGTTTTATTATTTTTATTGATAAAAAAAATTGTATTTATTGAAAAAAAATTATTAACGACATTTTTTTAGTATTATAATAATTATTGTGTGAAATTTATATTTTTTTAGCAGAATAACCAGCGTATGAAGATGAAAAAAAATCATGGATAGAAATTATTCATTTATTTATTTATTGATTTCAAGTGTACCGTCGTGAAAATTTGTCTCCGTTTTGCTTCACTGTTCTCTGATATTTTTTTGTTTTTCTTTGATGGTTTTTCTAGCTTCGTCTGCATAACTCTGATTTTCTCCGTACTTCACCGAAGTAAAATCGCAAAGAAACATCGGAGAAAAATTAAAGAAAAATCTGAGAAATTATATCTAAATATAAAATATATTTAATAAAATTAATAAATAATAAATAATGGTTTTTTCTTGGCTCTATATATATTTTTAAAATGACATATATTTAATTCATATAATATGACATATATTTTGGTATGGCAGGTGTTCGTGTTGATGCTAGTGGTGGACATAATTTTTTGAAATAATATTACTGTTAAATTAGTGGTGTTCACAAAATACTACAAAGTAACTTTCAAATAATTTTTGTCTAATGAATATTTTGTTCCAGTAAAATATACTCATACTACATACATATGTATTACTAATATGGCAATGTCTTGATAAAAAGGACTTGTTTATCTTCAATTATCATATATCCTCTTTCATATAGTCATATTCACAACAGTCTCGTAATATTAACAAAAATCAACGAAATTTTTCTTAATATTACGAGGTTGTCGTAAATATGACGGTTTAATAGATATGCCATTTTTAATTTTCTTTTTCGTACAATCCAAAAAGATTTATTTTTTTTTTATATTTATTCCTTGTATATTTTTCCAATTTTATATCTCAATGTTGTAACATTACAGTTTAAGGTTTAAACTCTATTAATAACTAAGTTTTTCCGACTGCTTTTTACCGGAAAATATCTCATAAGTAGTTAATCAGTTAGTTAAAATTAATCATTATGATGATAGGTATTTTAAATTCAATTGTTAACAATGGAATTTATTTTATCTTCTGAATTTACAGTAGCGCTATCTATGTATAAATAATAATAATATAATAAAAACAAAACAAAAACATGCGCGATAATTAAATCTCATAATAATGCACTAATTATTAATAACTAAAATTAAAAAACCAAAATGAAAATCAAAGTATTATCAAGTAATCCAGATGAACATTTACGTTGCTTGGTCGTTTGATAATAAATACGTCATCAGTAGAAATGATTAGATGCGAATTTACGTGTATGGAAATCAACTGCATCTAAAAAACTTGATTCATCAAAGCCCAGAGAAAAAGCTGCATTAAATTATGGCAGTGCATTGATTGATAAATTTTCTGCCCATCCACAAGTCAAGAGAACTGCTAGGCATCATCATGTTCCTCAACCAATTTATAAATCACAAGCAGAATATAAAATTATACGTGAAAAAGAAAAACCCAAAGAAGCTAATTGTCGTAGACATTCGAAACATGGAAGTGTTCCATTTGTTGCTGAGCCAGCTAAACATATTATTGATGTTGAAAAATAATTTTAAACTATTTATTTCTTCGAGACTTAATTTAAATTATTATTAATAATTTGTGTAAATTTTTTTAAATTATTTTTTTCATTCGTTGAGGATTGAAATTATAAATATTGACAATTTTTTTTTTGTTTTTTTTTTTGTAATAAATAATTTTATTATTAATATTATACAATGCATCGCTTTTAATTTTTTTTTTATTTTTTGTATTTCGATATACAAATGAATAGAATAACATTTAAATTTCCATTGATAAATGTTTTTTTAAATTTTTTTATCATCACACAAATTGTTTACATTTTTTTAGCTTTTTATTTTCATTAAATTGCAAATTAAAAAAAGCGTATGATCTGACATTTGCCCGTTGATTTCGTCATAGTAATTTATTCGTTAATATATTTCTTAAACGTATATATATATTTTTTTTTATTTTTGGATAATTGAAACTAAATGCCACTGTACAAGACTAGTTTTAGTCGAGCAATCGAGTTTACATTTGCATCTCTTGCACATTATTATTTTATTTATATTTTAATTAAATAATATACCAGTTAACAATTATACTTTATATACATATAAACACATTTACATCAATTCATATTGTTTTTACATTCACGCTGAATACATTTACGTGGATACATTTATTTATTTATTTATTTTCTAATTGTTCCATCATCAAGAAAAAAAAATATATCGAAAAAAAAGAACAAATTCTTGGCAGTGATTTTTGTTTGTGCTTGTGTCTCGAACCAGTCAAGTGAAAGCTTTTTTAATTTAATTTATTTTTCACCCGAAACACCACGATATTGTTTTAAAAAAATTTTCTAGCATAAATTACTTAATTTAAAACACCTTAAATTCTATCACTGTGACTTTCATGGTCTTTTTTTAAATTTATTTTCTCGTACATCACTTGTTTATTTATTAAATATTATTTGATTTTATTTTTGTTTGTTTATTTAGTCTTTTAAATCAGCCATCATTTTTCGAAAATCAGCAAGAGTGTTGTAATCTGGATCAGAATCAATGTCAGCAAAATCTTTGTTTGAGTCGGTTTTTACAAAACTTGGATTATAACGGCTTAATGATAATGGACATGGTAATAATTCTGGCATCACAGAATGATGGGTTATCAATGCAGTTAGCGTTGAAAATTCCTTAGTAAATCCCTGTAAAAAAAAATTGAAATTTTAATTAACAAATTTTGATGATTAAAAATATTTATGATTATATCTTTTAGCTAATTAGAAAAATTAATATAAAAAGTATCTAATTCTACAAAATTAAGCCATTTTTAATTTGAAAATATTTTTTCCCTTAGTCACATAAAGGCCCAAGTACCATAAATTAAAACCTTTTTTTATTTTAAAAATTTTTCATTTAATTTTTATGGAATATTAATAAAAAACATTAATAAAAAATAAAAAGCTAATAACACAAGAGCATATGTCTCTGGAGATAAGCCCTTTTTTCATTAGTAAAAAAAAAAAAAATTGCTAATAACAAAAGGGCATATATCAATGGAGGTGAGCTTTTTTTCCTTTAATAACAAAAAAAATTGCCAACAAAAGATCCAATCTTCGTGGACATAGGCCTTTTTTATTTTAATATCTAGGACATAAGCCCTTCTGTTATTCATTCAATTATCTTGCAAATACTTTGAATTAATATAAAACAACAATAAATTTAAAAAATAAAAAAAGCTCTGACCATTTTACTATTAACAAAATGAAAATTTCGAAACAATTGCAGTTAGGCCCTTTTGTTATTAATGCAAAAAATCATAAATTCTATAAATTATTAATTTTTTCCAAGCTAATAAATAAAAAAATATCTATAAAATATTATTTCATTGTAAATCATCATCACGACCATTTTTAAAATTCAAAAAATAATTTTAAATTTTTCGAAATTCAAAAAAATCTTTTATCTTTTGTTAATTAAAGAAACAAAAAAATATAAATTAAATTAATTAGCAATTTAGCAATCAATGAAAAAATTAATACGTCTATTGTTATAATAATAATTAAAATAAATTTCTACTTTGTTATAGAAGTATATATGAGCAAAGTCAGTGGTTTAAAATTACTTTGATTTCCCTCTGGTACATCATATAAAAGTCATACTGAGTTTGTTTGCCCCTGTGCCTATGGGGCTGTACAACAAACTCACTTATACATTTAAGCTTCATACACTCTTAATACGTATATACGTATATTTAAAAAAAATCTATTCTTTTTATTTTAAAATTAATTTAAACTCAATTATAACATTGAAAAACAAACATACACAAAGAAAAATCATTTTTTTTTTAACTTTTATATTTTTAAAATTAAATATAATATTCAAAATAAGAAAAAAATATAATTACCTTGATTTTATAGCCTTTATTTGTTCGCATAATAAGATAATGGGCAATTCCACTTGGTTGAAATTCACGTGGTACACGTAATGATAATGCATAGCATCCTGGTTTACTTGTACTTTCACGTACCATAAATGCACCCTCAGGTTCTTGGCTCAATACTTCGAGTGTTATTTCTCTGTAAATAAATAAAAAATTTACATTTAAATTATTTAATTAAATAATAATAAATAGAATTGGTTAATTTACAATTATTATATTTATTTAAATATATATTATTTACCGTGGTATTCCAGCTTGAAACCATGGTGCTTTTCGTAATTCACCTTCTTCACAACGATTATTTAGACTATCAGTTCTTTCTGGTAATGGTGGTGGTGTTGGTGTTGAACCATGTGTACTTCCATCAGCTGGTACTGAACTACTTGATGTACTTATTTGTGATCTTCTTTTTGTTTTAAAATCATTATCTGTTCCTGAATTTGGCGAATGACCAATTCTACAAACAAAAAAATATTTTTATTTAATAAATTTAATTAAACAAATTATCCCATCCATTATTATTATTATTATTATATTTTTATTTATATTTTTAATATCTTCACAATGAATAATAATTTTTAAATATTAATTTAACTGTTGTATTTAAAATAATATTTATTAATAATTTAAAAAACTTGATTAACTTGAATTTGAAAATTAAGAGTTTTTTTTATTATTTTTTATTTTACTTTTTATTGGCTAGTAATAAATAGATATTATTATTATTTTTTTTTAAAATTATTATTACATTTATTAAACTATTAATAAAAAAAAATTTTAATTTACATTCACTGAATATTCACAGGTTAAAGTGGACATAAACTTGTAAATTAAATAACCCAATATTTCAATTTTTCATAAACGAAAATTTAAAAAGTTTAAAGTCATTTTTCACTATTATTAACATAAAATTTTCAAATTTTTTTGTGTCTCAATTATTACGTGCTATTTACAGTCCTATTAAAAATTTATATAAATTTTTTTTTTAAATAAATAAATTTTTTAGATAAAAAAAACAAAAAAAACTATCAAATAATTTGAAATTTTTTAAATTTTTGTTCAAGCTCAACTGCCCCTCCAGTCCATGTATTTAATATTAAATTAATAAAATTTTTTGTAAATAATAAATATATTTAATATAATTAAAAATAATTACCTATTTATTTCGACATTTAAATTTTTCGTATTTATTGTAGAGCTTAATGTGTTATCAATACTTTCAGATGGTGGTATTTTATTATAAGACGTTCTTGTATTTTCCGTTTCAATGATGGCTTCATTAATATAACCACCAGAATGTGGTCTATTTGTTGGTGTTGTTGGTGTACTACTACCACTAACAAGAGGACAACTATCATCATCACCATTAAGACCAAGTACACCACTTGTTAATCCCATTGTAAGACGTTTTATTAATGGTGGTTTATCAGTAAGTCTTTTGTATGAATTAAGTTCTGTTGGTGAATTACTCTCATCACTACTTGGTGTACTTTGTTGTGATATACTTTTTTCATCTTGATTATTAACTGTTATGTTACCACGTACATTATTAAATGTGTGTGATGGCCGAAGACCTGGTATTGAATTTGGTGTCTGCAAAAAGAAAAAAAATTTTTTTTTAATTAATTCAACTCTTGCAAACAATAACAAATATTGCATTTTTTTTTTCGCAATTTTTTTTTTTATATTCTTATCGATAATTTCAATTTAAAATTTCACAAAGTTTTAGTATAAAATTATTTTATATTTTTTAATTAAAGAATCAACATGAAAACGAATAAAATTCTTGATGAAAAATTTAATTTATATAAATTGGCTATGTAGTTTTTTTATTTAAATATTTTAAAAATTATTTTGAGGTGAATTGGTTTAATTAAATTGTTTTGTTTGTTAATAGTTTATGATATTATTTTTTTTTTTTAAATTAATTATACCTTGACGCTGGCGAGTCGCAGCGTGGGCGATCCGGCACTGCCAATCTGGACGTTCATGTCAACTGCGGACGAGCCGCTTCCACGATGTGATCCCTGGGTTGTTCGACTTTTAAGCCAAGAATTTGTTGATAAATTTTTATAGCCACTTACTATTAAATTTTCACCATTACAATTATTATTGTTTTCACAATTACCACTCAATGGTTTGTTCTGTAAAAATAAAAAAAAATATATATAAAATTTAATTTTCATTTTTCATTGGTTTCATTTTTTTTTTTGATATTTTTTAGGGTTTTTATTGACGCAAATTATTGCAAATGTAAGTTGGTATTTTGACTGACTAGTTGCAAAAAAAAAATTAATGAAAAAGTATATTTTTAAACGTTGGATTGAATTTTGAATTTTAAATTTTTACAACTTCCTACATTCGACAGACCGTGGTGATAAAAAAAATAATAAATTAAAAATCCAATCCTACATTCACAAATAAACTTTTTCATCTAATTTTTTTTGCATTAAATTACTCAAAATACCAACTTATTTTCATGATAAATTTAAAAAATTTCACTTGAAAAATAACAACAATAAATTAACAATTATACCAAAAAAGAAAAATAATAAAACATAAAAAAAGTTAATTTTTCATTTCAACTAATTGTTAATTTATTATTGTTATTTTTCAAGTATAATTTTTTAAATTCACCACTAAAATAAGTTGACATTTCAAATAACCCATTGCAAAAAAAATCAGATGAAAAGGTTTATTTTTAAACAAAGCGCTGAATTTTGAAAAAGTTCATCAAACCGTGATGGCACAAAAAAAAAAAAATTTTTATATCTATTTCGTCCTGGTGTTTATGAATGAAAAAAAATTATAAATATACAAAAATATATATAAACAAATGGACCAATATAAAAAAAAATTAATTACAATTTATAAATAATTAACAATATATTTTTAACTATGAAAATTATTTATACGCGTTGACATTGCGTCGTCGGTCTACTGTTTTCTGTATACAGAATGTATACCATTTAAAATCTCATCGGCGCCAGGAATATGATACACACACATATATTATAATACAACAAAATGAGAGAGAAACAAGAAGCCTCGAGGCTGACTTTATAATTAACGCATTTCTACTCGTAAATGGGACATATAGTTGTATTATACACATATTGCCCCATGAGGCCCGCATAACTTCATGTATACATATGATACGCAGTTGATACCAGGATACCATGATACATCACATCTCACATGAGCTTTAATCATCAAAATCTTCATTACACCACATTCACCACTATAAACCCCTCACATTAATTTATATTTTAAAATTTTATTATCACCTTATCATTATTTTTATCTCGAATTTTTAAACTACATAAATTCAATTTATCCTTTTTTTATTTTCTTTAAATTTATTTAAAAAATATTGTTTTTAATTAATTAATTTATTTATTTATTTATTTTTTTTTATTTTTTTTTATGATATTCTAATTGATCATAATCATGCATCGTTATTTGAAATTTAAATTAATGTAAAGTTAATTTAATTTTACAGTTTTGAAAAATTTATTTAGGATTTATTTTATATTTTTTATTATTATTTTCATTTTAATTTGTCATTAATAATGACTCATTATTAACTATTACTGTTAAAATTATTATTAATTTTTTTATTTGTTTAATTAGTTAATTAATATTTTTATAATTTTATATTTATTTTTATTTTAAAAATTGGTTTTTTATTGAAGATAAATATTTATATTTTATTTTATCTTTTGTTTATTAATTTGTTTATTTTATTTATTTATTAATTTTAGTCTACCGTTATTATTGTTTAAAATATTTATGAATGAGTCAACTTAAAATTGTCTTAATTTAATTTTTTAAATAACTTTTTAACTATTAGCTTGAAATTGTTAATTGTTTTTGGAAATTTAATTAATATTTTTATGTTTTAATACATACCCAGACGTTTTTGTGTTCTTTTGTATTTTTATTTGATGTTATCACATCTTGAAGAATTGGCTGACGCTGAATTTGCGCCACATAAGCCATGCGAAAAGCATTTCCAACAATTGTATTTAATTCCTCAGCCTGAAATTAAATAAAAAAAAAAAAAAATTAATATCCTATCTTTGCGATAATAAATATATATGGATTCTAATTCTTTCATCTATATTTTACACATTTTTTTGAGGAAATGGAAAATTTATAAATATGAAAAGTTAAAAATATTTCATATATAAAATTTAAATATTAAAACTATTTTACACTACACTGTGGTTTAAAAGTTACCTAAGCCGGATATAGAATATTTTTAATGGCTACTGAAAATTTTGCATTTGTTGCCAGCAAGTATATTCAAATGCTCACCAAAAAGACCAGTAGAAAAATCAACTTCGTAATAATAAATTGGATGGTTTTCAACTTGATTTTTATAGTTTAATATTTTCACCAAAAATTTATTTTTCATTTTAAATTTAAAGTAAGAAAATCATGACAGTCTTTGATGAAAAATTATCGAGTCAATTTTTTCATTTAATTTATTTAATACAGTTCACTATTTAAATTTAATTAAAATTAAATATTTCATTGTCAGAAATATTTTAAAATGTCCATTGTATTTTTTTTTCTGGTAAAAATTTTTTAATATATTTAATTTTAATTTTAGAAATAAATATTTCGTTTGATTCTGACAGATAATTCACCTGGAGCACACTGTTGAAAATTAATTAATTTATTCTTCAATAATTAACAAAAAGAAAAAAAAAGAAAGAGTTAAAAATATTATCTAGAGTATTTTTAAATTCATAAATCAATTTAATATTTATCAATCACTTGTCTATATAAATTTTATAAATCGAAATTAGCGCGATAAATTTAATTTATTCATCTGTCACCAGGGGAATTCAATTCCATGTATATTTTAATTTTCATGTATAAATATTATATTGTTGAATGTAAAAATAAATTAGATATATAACCGGAAAGGAAATGGAATCACTAGAATAAGTTGTCAGTGGTCTTTTGTCAAAACCACACTGATCTGAAATTTGATCAGTCGCAATATACACACCACAATTTCTCATCTTTCCACATGCGTATTCAAACAAAATAATAACCATAAAAAAATCCCAACAATATTCCTATTTACTATCTTTTTTTCATTTATAAAAACTATTAATTTTTAGATTAAAATACCTACTTATTTGTTTATAAAAATTAACACAAGCTACTCAATTAAAAACGTAATTTTTTTTAGAATACAAATTGCAAGGTTTTGGTATTTTTATAACACATTAAAAATAAAATTACATATCCGGTGTACATTAACAGCAAATAAATAAATTTAAAATATTTTTAATACCTGTAACTATCAAATAAATAAATAAATTTTTAAATAATATTATTACAAATATTTTTATTGTAAAATTGATTTTTATTTTTCTTTTTTTTCTTATTATAAACTGTCTTTATGGCTTGCTAAAATTGAGAAGCAATTCAAGAAAATGTTAATGCTCCCTGCTTTTCCCCAGCGAGGCAAAACTTTGCAAATGATTTAAAAAAAAATAACATTTGAATAAATGAAGTAAAAATAATGATTTAATTTTAAAGAACTTGGTTTTATAAAAAAAAAAAAAAATGAGAATTAAATTGTTGGAAAAGGCTGGTTAATCTTGATGCCGCGGATAAAGAAAGATGAGGATATAACTTGACGATCCTCAACCGAGAAATAAAGATGAACGTAATCTACTGGAGGCTCACCTCATTTCAATTAAATTTTTCGTGGCCTGCTATAAAAATCCGTAGATAAAAAACTTGTAGAATTTTTTAAAATCCCTTAAAATCGTTTGGTATTATTCGCCCCGTCGACGTTTCAATTTTATAACAATTGTGGAATATAAAAAAAAAAATTAAATGAATCTTCTTTTTTTTATGATCGCTGGAGAAAGTAATTTTTATTTTAATTTTTTTTGTCCAATTATTTTGATCGATTGGTAAAGAGGCACAAATGCAATGAGTAAATTCGATCGTTATTCGATTCGTCACACTCGAACAACCCCTACAAAGGCGATAGACTAAATTTGATTGAATAAATTTTTGGCCAATTTTATCGTTAAATTAAAATAAAAAAAAAAATACTGTGATCAATTTTTTACGAGGTGTGTTTGGTAATTTAATTTAAATAATTTCCATGTAAAGAATTTATCAAAAAGCAAATTTTTATCTAGACAAAAATTTGAAAAGAAAAAAATTATTTACTTAATTTTTATACATCACTATTATCATCATTTCCTGTTGAATAAAAAAATAAAAAATTATCAAAAATTATTTACGTTTATTGCTCATTATAATATGCCACACACGTAGAGACCAAAAAAAAATTTTAACCATCAAAAAAAAAAAGAGAAACATGATTAAAAATTAAAAGAAAAAAAAAACAAAAAATGGAGAGAAAATTACTAATATAAAAGTCTATTTTTCACATAAGCACAAGACATACAATATGAATATTCTTCAAGTACGTAAGAAATTTAAAAAATATAAAAAAAAAAAATATATGCTATTTGAAATTTCAAGGGTTACCCATAACACAAAATACGAGTGCTTTTTACACATTCAAATGAACTGACGTTTAAAAGCACTAGCGAAATGAATAATAATATAAAAAAAAAAAATTGGGGAGTAATAGTCAAGTGGAGTCATTCATCTCTTGGCACAACGTTACTCTTTATGGACGATTTCTTTTACAAATGAAAAAAAAAAACATTGAACTAAATAAAAAAATATATAAAAATAAAAATATATAATGTTAAAATCCATTTCCTCAAGTGAAACATGAACGTTTTTTTAATTTTTTTTTTACTTTTTATAGTCGTTAGTAAAACATATGGATATTTAGGGTGACTATTTCATGTGGTACACGTGATTTGAGTCAGTTAACACATACACGCATAACATATGTATTTAATTTTATTTAATATTATTTATGATTTTTTTTTTGGAGCTATTAATGGGATGGCCCAGTAGTCGCAATCATCACTCGGGTACAACATAATATTTTTGCTTACTGGTATTATGATAAACAGTTGCATGTATTTAAATATAAACATTGAGTCAGACACCTTAAACGTTCCTTGAAAAAAAAAAAATAAATAATAAAAAAGTATCATCGATAAATGAAAGGGAGTCTGACCCATCACGCGATTGCCTTGCTATTACTACTGTTCTGTGTATCAATCACTTTTTATTTTTTTATTTTTTGACTCGATATGCCATTAGGCTAATTACCATTCAGATGATGGGTGTGGCTGAGGAAATTATTATATTATATTCTTTTCTGTCGCTTTTTTTTTTTTAAATGTATACTGATGGTGAAATGATGATGATGATAATATTAAATTGATAAATTAATTTATGTTGTATATAGAAAATAAAATTGAGATGGTAATATGGTATTGTGTGTGTAGTTGATGCAAATAAATTTGCTTCAAGGTTGAATGACTTGGAGTGGATTGAGACGTTTTAGGATTGTTGGCAGAAAAATAAGTGTTTATAGGGATATTCAAAATATCTGTTGACAAGTGGAAATTAATGAATAAAAAATTAGAGTATTTTGTAAAAATAAAAAAAAGATATCGAGCATTTGGAGCCAATACATCCTGGCGTAGTACAAGCGACGACTTCGACGCAACTCGTTCTATGCCAGGAGGTATTCGCTTAAAAAGTTGGCTTATGTTGGAAGCTTTAAATTTTGAGACTTTAATAAACTAAGGCTTGGACTCGAACCTCCACTTGCGAAATATCATTAACCAAGCACTTTACCAACTCGACCACTTGCAGTGTTGAGACAATTTTGTTAATTATGATATATGTATATTCGTACATGGAGAATCTATTAACCAGAATATTTCATTTGTATATGATGGAAAAATTAGTGTTGAAATTATTTTGACTCAACTATTCAATCGCATATTTAAAATTAAAATAAAAATCCAATAATTTTCATCATAAATTAAATATTAAAAAATTAAATTTTGTAAAAACGAAAAAAAAAAGATTTCTATCATTTGAAGCCAATACATCCTGGCGTAGAACAAGTGGCGACTTCGACGCAACTTGTTCTATGTCAAGAGGTATTCGTTTAAAACGCTAACTTAGAGCTATTGACGAAAATAATAACGACCATCTCAACTTGGCCTCGAACACCAAATTGTGGAACGAAGAACCTAGCGCTTTACCAACTTGACCACTTGATGTGTTGATACACTTCCGTTAATTATGATATATATTAATTCTTTTAATTGTAATAATAAATAATTATTCTAACTAATTAATATTTTAAATACGAATTTATGCTAAAAATGTTTTCGTATTTCAAGATGAATTAAGTTTGTGTTTAGTTTATTTCGACAATGATATTAAGCCTTGATACTGTCAGAATGACTGAATACAAAGATACCGTGTTTATGGTTGGGTATTTTGATGATGCATGTAGATATAGCTGGTGATGTAATTACTTGGCCAAGAGAACTGATCTCATAACTCTCCGGGTTTATGACATCCTCAATAGATTCCACAGAAGCCCCAGAACTCGGACTATTTGCATAGCAATCTCACTCAGATTCCAGTAATTTTATTGGATTTAATTATATTTCTTTTTAAAAAATTTTATTGTTAAATATTAATTAAATCTCTTTATTTCATAACACAGAAATCTAGAAATATATTATTAATTTTATTGATTGCGTCTTTGAAGACTTTAAAAGTTAATGAAAAAAATAAAAAATAATTTTGATAATAAAAAATGAATAGCCTGTGTAGACAATGAATATAACACTTTTGAAATTTGAATTCACCATCAAGTTATATACTTGTGCCATTTTCAAAACTCTATGAACCACAAAATTTTACTTTCATGAAAATTTAAATGATTTATCATCTTGGATATATATAGCTTCTTGTTTTATTAGGTTGAACTTTTGCTAACAATCTGAACCACTTATTTTCAAAGATGATAATATAAAATCAAACTTAAACTATTAATCTCAAATATAATTAAATCACAAAAGACTTTACAAAAAAATAATAAATTTCATTTGTTTAATAGAAATAAAAATCCCTACAATACTTTTCGTATATACTGAATGAAATTCTTCTTTTATTTTATTATTTTATTATTTTTTGAAAGATAAATTTTAGCATTTTCGAGTGTCGATGAAATGTGAGATGAAAATCCTCGTAAGAAATCTTAGAAACCCAAGGAATCTCACGTATTCGTTTATCGTAAATTAAACAAAAAAAAAGGTGTTGTAAAAGGAAAAAAAAAAAAATATATAAACCATCCCAATGGTGGTGAATAAGTTGAGTAAATATTATTCGAATTTTTTTTGTAGGGTTGAGAATAAAATTCTCCAAGTAACAAAACACATATCTTCCGGTTAATAAAAGCAAAAAAAAAAAAGAAAAAAAAGGCGCTCTACCTGCTGGTTTGCAGACAATATTGTGTGTTTACTCAATTTTCCTTTTTTATTTTTCCACAAAGACTTTATTTGCCAGTTGGATTTTCGAGGTGTATCATTTTCAAGAAATCATTTTTGAAATAAAACTACTTCCTTACAAAAATAATCAACTAATTTTCTTTTATTTTAAAAATGAAACAAGACAATAATAATTTGTCTTCATCAACAAATCTAATTATAGCTTTCTTCTCATTAAATTAATATTAAAAAAATTATTGCGAAAAATTAAAAAAATAATTATCTTTAGAAATAAAAAGTCTCTGGGAAATTTTTTTTTTAATATTTTTTTTTTATCGTCTAAAATTGGATGTAGTTTCATCAATGATACAAGTTACATCAAGTGCACTTGTCACTTGTTTCCAGATAAAAAAAAAAAAATTAAAATCAATGTTAAAGATTTATCAGTAGCTCATCTTTAAAAATAAATTATCTGAAATCCAGTCTTTCTCCTAACTAAAAATAATTGTCCAATGTATAAAAAAAATAAAAATATATAAAAAAAAAAATTGTTTATATTTTTATTTTATATTTTTCTTATTCATTTATAATTTTTTATTATTATTTTTTTCATACAGACAGTGGGCACTTCAACCTGTCTTGTTTCCCTCGGGAAAAACATTTTTCTTTTTTACACAGTCCAATGCAACTTGCTACAACGGTGGGAAAAACCAAGTAAAATATAAATGAAATCGGCTCCAAGGCATTGTCACAATTTAAACAAAAAAATATACATTTTTATTATAATAAAAATGTAAAAATAAATTATGAAAAATATTAAAAACCAGATGAATACAAAATACATATAAAAATCATTTACAAAAAATTCTTATTTAAAAATTAATGGATTGATTTATCGATTTATAATATATTTAATCGACTATAAAAATATAAAACCAAGTGAGCTATTTATAAATTTAAAAAATAACTCAAATTATTCCCACGCTTTAAAAAATTATCATCAAACACTTGAGTATTTTTTATCTCAAAGTAAAACACTCTCAAAATAAAAATATAATCTTAAAAAAATTATACTATCCTCAAGTCTTGTTCATTTAAAAAATACCTTTTTTTATTGTTAAAAATTTGAGTATTTCAGATACAAATAATTAAAAATTTTGCTTTTAAAAAAATTTATCTCCGGTCAAGTTTTCTTATTTTAATGTTTATGTATTTTTCATCTAGTTACATGTATAAAAGCTTTGAGCCGACAGACTTTGAGTCACGTATCAAGAGTGTATAGTGACACCTTTTTTTTTTTTTTACAATCATTTGTGACATTTCTACGTGATAGAATTTCAGTCAGCTTTTATTTCATTTTTTTTTTTTTACTATCTTCTTCATTTTTATATATTTTTTTAACATCTTCTGCTACTTATTTTTAACCATCTGAAATACAATGTACAACTACGAGGTGTGAATAATATTCTGAGAATAAATATATTTTGAAAATTCAAAAAGACTCTCTCATGAATTGGAGAGAGCTTCTTGAATTAAGGGAATTTTTTTTTTTTCTTTTGGATGAGCATTGTCCACGCCTTTTGCGTCATGAAGATCATATATCATGAGTTGTGTTAAAGAAAAAAATAAAAAAAAAAAATTGGAAGAATATAGTGCAATGTGGGCGGTAAAACTATCGAGTGTGAAACCCCAGAGAATTTTGTTTTTTACTTTATGACCTCAAGAAGTCGAAAAAAAAATATATAAAAAGGAAGATGATGTTGAAAAGTAAAAAGAGGCGTTACGGATGTTTTATATATATGTATTTAAAATATTTTATTTTTAATTTTAGCAGGTGATACACCTTAATAAAGTAGCATTTCATAAAATGCAGTGATTATAATTAAATGTATTTAAAAAATTTTGAGTATTTAAATTTTTGTTTGTCCTCAGGTATAGACAGGTGTATTATTTTTAAAAAATCAAATAATAATAATAGAAGGAAAAAATATTGGTAGAATGAGAATTGAGAGAAGGAATGATGATGGTAAAGACATGTGATTAAAAAAAAAAAATGCAGCTGCACTCAGAAGGATCAATATTTAAAAGGAAGAATTTTTTTTCTCTCATCTTTTGGTTTATCTAAGATGGAATATATAAATCTGCAGGTGGCAAGTCTAATCGATTTTCCATTATCACGCAATCTTAATTTTAATATATTTTTTTTTTTTTGATCTGTGCTTTAAATATGAAAATTCAAATTATTGCTGGTTTTATTATTATTTTTTTTTTTTTTGATTTCAAGTGATGTTAATGCAGTGATTTTATTTTATTCTTTGAAACAAAAAAAAAGGATAATCGTATGTATATATGAACTTTCAGAGAAGACAGGTGTTTATTTATCATAAATAAAAAAATCTGCAGCTGTCTTATAATTGGCCTGAAGAGATAATTATTTATTTTTTTTTATTTTAATTTGAATATTTTTGTTCAAGTTTAATATTTTGAATGAATTTCTTTTGTTGAATATATACTGAATAAAAATATCTGCATAATAAAATTTAGTATGGGAAATATTACACTACAAAAATATTTTCTATAGCAAAGGTAAGTTAATAAATAAATAATATATATAATAATTAATAAATAATTTGATGAATAAATATTTCAAACAAAAATTACTCTGTTAAATATAACGAACAAAAAAAATATCTGCATAATAAATATCTTAAAAAAAAAAAAAAAGAATATGAAAAACTAGTAGAAAATATCTAACAATAAAAATATCCACTGCCAAATAAATTGAATAAATAAACAGTTTTAATGACTTGGAGTGGATCGAGACGTTTCAATATTGTTGACAGAAAAATAAATAACTATAAAAATATGTATTCAAAATATCTGATGGCAAGTGGAAATAAATGAATAAAAAATTAGAATATTTTGTAAAAATAAAAAAAAGGTATCGAGCGTTTGGAGCCAATACATTCTGGCGTAGAACAAATGACGACTTCGACGCAGTTTGTTCTATGACGAGAGGTATTCGCTTGAAACGCTGAATTATACGTGACTAAATTAATCCGAATTTTTGAACCTCAATTACCAAGGATATACTTGGACTTGAACCTAGGAACGCTATACCAGAAACTGAGCGCTTTACCAACTTGACCACTTGCAGTGTTGACTCATTTCCGTTAATTATGATATATATTCTCAAATCTATTAACCATAATATTTCATTTCTATATAGCTAATTTGATGGAAAAATTAGTGTTAAAATTATTTTGACTGAAATATTAATTCACATATTTAAAATAAAAATAAACATCCAAGCGGTTAATATTAATAATATTAAATTTGAAATAATAATAATATCAAGTCATTACAACACAATGACTTGATAATATATTTTTAAACTAATCAATTTTAAATTTATCCAATATCTATGATAAAAGTAAATTTTATAAATATAAATAAATTATTAAATGCAATATTTATTTATACATCGAAATGATCATTAGACAATTTTCATTGTATTATTTTATTTATATTTTACTGTGTTTGTACTATTATTATAATAATAAATAAATATTCTAAATAATTAAAAAAAAACTACTACACGTTTTTTATCTCAAAAAAGCTATTTATATACCAGAATAATTAATTTTAAAATGACTTAAATTTGTGTCTAGTATATACATTTCTATTTAATTGTAATACCAATCATAAATACAATTAAATTTTTCCATTTAATAATAATATTCTTAGCTAAGTGAAAAAAACAAAAAAAATCATTTCAATTTGAGTGAATAAAAAATTTACCATATTGCGGTTAAATAAAGGACAAAAATGAATATTAAAAATAAAATAAAAAAAAAAAATAAAAGAAGAAAAAAAAATCGAAAGGTACCGGTAAGGTAAAGTTACCTGATGTTACCCACATTTGTAAATGTATTAACATATACATGTCTACATATCTGTCTGTGTGAATGCTTTAACTTGACTGCGTGACGGGCCACATTCCGCACATACCAACCGGTCACGGCCATATCTTTCATTCCTCTATATTCACCTCTTTACCCCTCACCTCGATCACTTTTTTCATATATTATACACATATCTTCCTCTCCTCTTTTACCACGACATCACAAATCCACTTTTTCTTTGCAAAAATTTTTTCCACACCTTGAAATTCATTTTTCCATTTTAAATATTCTTCTTTTCACAATATTATACAACTAAATTTTTATTTAATTTAATTTTCTAGTATATTGTATTTCTTTGAATATTATTAAGTTACAATTTATTCATACGACCTTAAATAATCCACAAAGACAAGGCCGACAACATCCGGTAATTTTCTCATTTTCTCAAGTACATTTTTACTGATAAGAAAATAAAAAATAAAGGGTGGTCTTGAGAGTCTTGAGATTGTATAGACACTTGAAAAAATTTACTCAGATGATGATATAAAAATATATAGGTATACGAGAGATTTATTTGATGACGATGATGATCGTGTAAATTTATGAAAAAAAATAGAGTAATAATAATAACGAGTGTAATTTTGTAATGAGTTTTAAATTAAGACTGACTTGTGTAATTTAAAAGTGGAAAATTGTTTGACTTGACACGATTTGTGCCTAGATTGCGGAAACGGGGGTTCAAATTTAAATGGGGTTGAATTTGATAAGGAGATTCAAGTTGGTTTTAAGTGGGTGTCTTTGATCAGCAATTAGTATTAAATCCTTAGAGAAATCCTTGACATTTAGTACATATAATATCCACATTATACACTTGAATATATATTACAAATCTTTGACAATTTGACATTATATTAGATTGATGTTTACGTGACTATTTTCGTCTCAATAAATTTTCAAATTACAATTATTTAAATTATAAAATTAATTAAGAATATTTACATGCAAAATTAATTACCAAAAATATTTTAAATATATAATTTCTAATTATTATTTTTAGTCAATTAAATGTATTTTTTATGTCAAGTAATTTATATTAATTAGCAAATTTTAAGCGGTTTTAATTTTTTTTTTTTTTTCAATTTATCGAATCGATAAATCATTTGACCATTTCCGGTGACAGTGCAATTTAATGTACACGATTAAACACCATAAAAATCTAATATTTGCAAAAAAAAAAAAATAAAAAAAAATAGAAAAATGAATGAAATAAATTTCTCCATTAGAAAAATATGATTTATATATATTTTTTCATTGCTATAAAAATCAACTGAATCATTCTTTTCTCACTGAAAAAAAGAAAAACTCATTTTAGTTCAAGTCAGCAGTTAAAATGTCATCAGGGATAAAAGTTTTTGATAATTTATATCATTTTTTTATAGAATCTAATCACTTTTTTGTTGATTAAAATTTTTCTATTTATAATTTTTATATTCTCATGTTTGTTTTATATGAAAATTGATAAAATTATTTCGATAAATTTATTGTTTTCCATTTTAAATAAAATTTAAAGTTTTTTTTTGTTTAAAATAACGTGTGCACAAACAAGATACCACAAGGTTCATATGTTACCTTAGCATCAAGTTGAATTATTATAATTCATTCTTGCAAATTTTCGTTAAATTGCGGTGAACAAACACAAAAGATAAATATATACACAAAAAACTGACAACATAAAAATCCACAAAACAATAAAATTACCCTCAACATTTATTTTTTTTTATCCAGTAATTTAAAAATAAAAATTACATACAACAAAATTAAACACGAGGAAATATTTATTTTATCTTTATTAAATTCTCAGAGAAATAATTTATATAATTAATATAAACTAAATTGATTATTTATAAAAATTAATTGAAAATAAAAATTTCTTTTAAATGTTAATTTATTTAAAATAGTAATAAAATTATTTTTTTTAATTTTTAATATATTTATTTAAAATTTATTTGATCCGGAAGTGTATCGATATGTATATTTTATGACTATGATTATGAATGTTATTTGATTGATCATAAAAATACATCCTAAAGCACCGCTATCTTGTTGAGATAAAAAATAAAAAAACCCTTTAGATAAAATGAATAAAGAAAGTCAATATATTAACGATGTTTTCGAGTTATTTATAAATACTTGTAGCTAAAAATAAACCATAAAAAAAATTATTTGAATAAATTAATAAATAATTTAACCCAATTGTTTATATTTGTTTTAAAAGGATTATTTTTTTTTTTTTTATTTATGAAATTTTTAAATGTAAATTTGTGAATTTATTTTATGAATTTTTTGACAATGAATAATGTTAGTTATTCATTTGGAATATCTATTGTAATATTAACAATAAATTTTACATGAAAAGATATAGGTAAATTGTTGAATATTTTATGATTCTATACAATGCTAAATTTCATATGTTTCTCATTATAAATTCAATGTCTGAGAAGCATAGACTCAATTCAAAATCAAGTTCCTTACATTTTCAGTCTTGAATTATTTTTAGTTTTTTTTTTTTTTATTTTTTAATCATTGTCGTTAATTATTTATTTCATTAATTATTTATTTCAAGTAGATGGTATTAATTATATTCTTTTATTGGAAAAAAAAATTTAAATAATATAATTTTCAAAATTTTTTTTCTTTTTTAAAATTCAATTTTTAATTTTTTTTTCTGAATTAATTTTCTGTCAATTTGAAATTTTTTAATAATAAATTATTGTTTAATAAATTATTTTTATTCTAGTTTTATATAATTTGATTTAATTTATTCTGACAACGAAAATATCGACTGCCAAATTAAAAATAAATAAAAGACAAATTTATCAAAAATATATTATAATTATATTTTATTAATAATAAATTTAATAAATAAATAAAATAAATAAACAGTTTTAATGACTTGAAGTGGATTGAGACATTTCAATTGTTGGCAAAAAATTAATATCTGTAGAAATGTTTAAAATATCTGTCGACAAGTAGAAATTAATAAATAAAAATTGGAGTAATTTGTAAAAACAAAAAGTTATCCAGCATTTGGAGCCAATATATCCTGGCGTAGAACAAGTGACGACTTCGACGCAACTCGTTCTACACCAGGAGGTATTCGCTTCAAACGCTCAATTAAATCAATTAATTATAGATTTCATGTCAACGATAAATCTCATTCAAATGGTTCGAAGCTCTTCTGTGATAAGCATGACAATTTTCAAGAATTGGACTCGAACCTAACCTCTTATCAACGGGAACTGAGTGCTTTACCAACTTGACCACTAGAAGTGTTGACACAACTTTGTTAATTATGATATATATTCTTACATAGCAAATCTATTAACCAGAATATTTTATTTCTATATTAGAAAAATTAGTGTTAAAATTATTTTAACTTAAATACCCATTCACATATTTAAAATAATGATGAACATCTAATAATTTTTAATATAAATTAAATATTGCAAAATAATTTTAAAAAATTGAATTTACCCTTCAATTGTTTGAATTACTTTTTTTATGGAAAATTATATTTATGTCTTATGTTGCTATGATAATTTGTCGTGATATATAATTCAAATAATTTTTAAATTACAAAAAACTTTTAGTAACGGATTTTTTCAAACAATTTTGTTTAATACTTTTATTTATAAAAATTTTTCCATGGCATGTATAAACAATTTATACAATACTTTAAAGGTTAATATTAAAAATATTAAATTTGAAATAATAATAACATCAAGTCATTACAACATAATGACTTGATAATATATTTTTACATAATTAATTTTAAATTTATCCAAAAGCTCTGAGCATTAATCAATTTTTCAGCTTTAAAAAATTTTTTTCCACTTTATTTTCTGAATATTGAGTAAAACGATATACAAAAGTAAACGTGTTACAAAATTCATAAAAGAAAATAGTAAGAATATTTAAAAAATATATAATTCTCGTTCTTTTTAAGTGACTTTTGAATGACTATTTGAATAACTCAAAAAGTATATATATCTATCAAATAATAATACTCAAAAATTTATGTCAAAATACAACAAAAGAAGCCTCTTGAAATATACTATATATTTTTTTTCAATATAAAATTCTCTATATAAATCGATAAAGTCCGGGGACACGCGACAATGAGTGAAGAAAATTTTCGAGTGTCACTCTCTCAAGGGTCCACAATGAGCAAATTTACGATGCGTTACAGACGTGATCTGTCGAAATAAAAAAAAAATAATTCCAAAGAAAAAAGCGATATATACGGGACAAAAAAAAGTAAAAAAAAAAAAAAAAAAATGTAGGAAAGAATAAAAAAACAAAAAAAGTATAAAAGTCCCGTGAGTCACATAATACGTCCTCGACCTTAGTCCATTATTCTTTATTTACCGAAGCGAGATGGAAGGAAAAAAATGAAAAAAATCAGACTCAAATGATTTTCGTGTATGCGTGGTATTGTCGACAATGTATAAAGAAAACGATGAACATATATTATTTTTTTTATAATATACCTATGTATTTGAAGGGCCAACTACAACTGCGGTGCCAATTATATTCTCATGTATATCTATGAATGAAAATATTAAGCAAAAATTTATATCAAAAGAATCCATCAAGTAACTATGAAAAAAGAAAAGAGAAAAGATGAATCTAGAAGAAAAAGAAAAAGAAAAAAAAAATGGAAAAATAGTCTACAATATGAGGGAAATGGAGAGGCGTTATTGAAGATCTTCCAGGTGTAAGTTAAATGCTTCCAAGCATTATCGCATCGAAGGGTTTCATACTGTGTTATGGTGTGTCCCCATATAAATTCCTTGATGTTATTTTCTATGAAGTGTCCCGACAATGAGTCTATATATAAAATAAATTTCTATTGTGTTTAATAAAAATTCGATGCTCTATTTTACGTCAAAGAAAATTGCACATTGACATGTACCAAAATAATATTTAATAATAATCATCAAGAGACTTTAAAGGTTCCTTTTGAAAAAGCTTTTTTTCCACTTGGAAAAATCAATTTAAAATATATTTTCTAGCATGGAAATTTATGGTGTTTAATGGTCAAAAAAGAGGAAAGTAAAATCCTCATGAATTTAGATTTTTACAGTTTTTTTTTTAGGTGAAATTAAATTTTTTTTTTCTTCGAAATATCCACTTTACGAAAAATAACTCTGTATCTATAATTGAATGAATAAATAGACGATAATGATGATGTCACTTACTGACTCACCGTCTGCCAAAGAATATATAAAATAGTCATTAAATTAAAACCGTAACTTTTTAAATTATTAAAATTCCTAGACAAATTTTAAAAACCATAGCCTTGAGGTAAATTTTTGATATTCAAATATGAGTTCTCTTTTTTCTTTTCATATATTTGGTATTTTTTTTTATGATAAATAGGTATTTATTTATTTTTTTTAACTATATATGTATCGCTGAATTTTTTTTCCGCATTGCCAAAGGCACTGGATCACCAGAACTTTCAAAAAACACAAACTAAAAATATTTGGATTTGCTCCAAATAAAAAATATAGAATTACACAAGTATTTTCTTTGCTTTTCTCATAATTTTTAAGATAATTGTTTAAATAATTTTTCATAAATGTAATTATCAAAAATAATCATTGATAAATATAGTACAAATTTTAAAAAATGACGTGTGTAATTGATGATATAAAAAAAGGTAATTTAAAAAAATATAAAAAAAAAAAAAATAGTTGTGAAGTTTGTGTGAACATCCTGTACTTTTCATCGTAAGTTTTCTCTCTGTGTTGTATCACAAGTAGTTACTACAAAGTCTTCAGGAGTAAGTGAGTGGAGTAAGTGAGATAAAAATAATGATAACGAGAAAGAGAGAGCAGGAGAGACAGAGAGAGAGAGAGAGGTATAAAAAAGCCAGGAATGTGCTCGTCCGATCCCACGGCTTTTCCCTTACTTCTTGTGTACCCTTCAGCCCCCTTACCTAAAATTCTTTATCACTCTCTCTCTCTCTCTTACTCTCTTTACCCCCCTAAGACCAACATAGCAATACTAACACTCACTTTATTTTTACTCACTACATACTTGCTGCTATTAAAATAATAAAAAAAAAATTAAAACAAATCCAACATCGATTTTCTCAAGAATATTTTACCCCCCTTTTATATAATCTAAGAATTGTTTAAAAAAAAATTTTTTTTTTCTATTTTTCATAGACTTTATGCACTCCCACGTTTTTTGATAGTAAAAAAATTTCGAAATTATTTTATAGTTTGTTGAATGAAATAGGATAGTTTCTTTAATTTTTTTTTTTTTTTTTCAGTTTTATGTCAGTTGATCATGAATACCTTGGATGCAATTTTATAATTACACTGAATTACAAAATAAACGTGGGCAAAACTGGTTAACTTGTATAGACTTTTTTTAGATTTTTAAATTTTATTTAAATGTCTACTTATAACAATTAAAAAAAAAAATAAAAAATTTAATAAAATAATTAAAATTATTTATAATATTGTTAATAAACAATTCAATTATTATTATTAATTTTTTTTTGATTATTTAAAATAAATAAAAATTGAAAAATAATTTACATAAAATTTATGAAAAACATTAGAATTATTTATAATAATGTTTAGAAAAAAATTTCTTTTAAATTTTTGAATTATTTAATTAAATTTTCAGTTGTAATATTCAAATAAATTTTAAAAAATTTAAATAAATATATAAAATAATTTGTAATTTTATTTTTCATAATTTTCATTATAGATTATAATTTTTTTTTTTGAATTTTAATTATCTTACTTCAAGTTTTTGTGTATGTCCACAACGACAGCAACAGTATGACATATAATCTGGCAATGCTGGCATAAACTTAAGCTGATCCTGTTGCTGATTAGTATATTCATCAATTAATTTTTTATAATGTACCCTGAATATTGGTTTGGTTTGATTTTGAGTTGATTTACCAAGTCGTCCCATTATCACTGTTAACGCCGCAAGGCTTCTGCGCTTGCGTGTCAATCTCCTCATGCCACTGTTACGTATTATTACTTTATTATATATTTATTTAAAAAAAACAAAATACATAAACCAACAATATTTTTAATATTAAAATAATATATTCACTAAACTTTCACTTTTCACATGAAACACAACACTCACAATTTATTTTTTTCAACTACTTGCTGTATATATTTTCCAGCGCTTTTCTTTTTTAATTTCATTTAATTATTTTTAGATTTTCATTGTGTATATTTATATCTATCGACAGAAATCACTTGGTTTTTTATTTTTCAAATAACACTTTTTTAACATAGACTAGATAATAGACAAAAATTTAATTCAAAATAATACAAAACGGTATGTTAAGAAATACTTGAATAATAAAAAAAAAAAATTATAAAAAATATCAAAGAGTACATGAAGTCAAGATACATGCCAAGCTGAGACTTGTGTACGAGAGAGTTGGTTGTAACGTTGTATTGGCTCTTCTGAACACGGCAAACTCAAGAACCCACACGATTTCTTTATCCCCACTCATGATTTTTAAATTTTTTCGAAAAACCATGCGGCCTGCCTTCATTCTTTTGCTTTTATTCTCTTTATTTTTCTTGACTGGTACATACCTCCCTCCTTTTTTATTATTATTCTTCATCTTCATTTTCTCTACCCAGCATCATTTCTTTCTCTATATAGTTGCTTTGACTTGGCAATTTTTATATTATCTCTCTTACTCGCAACTCTCCAGTCTGCATCACCGACATTGAACACGTTCAACGGCAGCTGGAATCCCTGATCTTTTCTCCAGCCGAAAAAAAAAATATAAAAATCGTTCTTTGACCCCCTTTTTATTTTTTTTTTTTGCAATATTTCAAATTTTTTTTCAAATTGAGTATTGTTTTTTTTGGAATTTGTGGATTACACAATAGTGCAGTAATTATTTTACATTTATATTTGAATTTAATTGAAGGAAAAATATAACAAATTATAAATCATTATCTTGTATAAAATTTTTGAATAAATTATTTGAATTTTACCGCCAAAATAACGTATTTTTTTCTCTAATAATTAGGTATTAATTGCTTTTATTTTTCATTATTTTTTCCAGTCAAAATTACTCCAAAATAAATATATTAATTAAGTAATTTAATTTGTAATTTTTATTTGATAAATTTGTTGCATTTTTTTCTATTAATAGTTATAAATTCGATTGGAAAATTTAAAGATCAGTAGTGGATAATTTTCATCAAGATTTTCGGAGCTTCTAACAAAAAATTCCAGGATAAATTGAAGATTATTTCCGGACTCTTTTAAAGTCCCAGTCTGAGTCACGCTTTAATCGTCATTATTCGCTATGATTATCATGCTGCTGACCCTAATTTTTTTCTTTATCTGTATTATAATTTTCTCTTCTGTATTTCTCTTGATTCTTTTTTATTTTCTGTATACTAGACATTTTTGGGACTGAATTTATGGACTATAGTATTGGCTTCTTGTCAACACCTGTCGTGCACGATTTACACTTTTTTTTTTTTTTTTGTTAAAAAAGAACTTTGTCTTTTTTTTTTCGTTCCTTTTTCGCATATCTCATGGATTTCTTGAATTGGCTAAAATATTCCATGCCCCATGGTGATGGTGCCAAAAGAAAATAACATTCTTTGAATATTTAGAATTAATTCTTAGAAAACTATTTTGTTATTTTTGTATTGATAAATAAATTTTTTTCTTCATTCCATTAACTAAATTGTAGCTATTATTTTGTATATATTATAATTTGTTTTTATATTTTTTTTTGGTCATTTACTGTTGAGGCATTTGAACAGTAAAAAAGAGAAATTGAATTACACCAGTTACTTCTTAGCCAGAAGACTTGTACCAAGTCATAAGTCATAAATAATAAGTCTGGGTTAATTGTTCAGGTATACTTGTTTCGTTGTCGGTTATTTATTTTTTTATATACACTCAATGAGAAATTTTATTCAACATCTTCAATACTAAATATATTTTTTATAATTTGTGTTGATATAAATTTAACTTGATGCATTTAATTGGACGATAAATGAACTTACAAACATGAAGATTATAAATTTTCATGATAATTTTGATAAAAATAAAATTGATGAATCCAAAGAGAAAGGAATAATTAAATTTAGTTTGAAAGAAAATTATTTATATATATATTGAGTATCACTTTTATTTGTGCATGTAAAATATAGAATGCCAAGGTCAGTCTTATTCCTTGCAATACATGAGCCAGTGATGCGATTGGAAAATTTTATACAAATATTTTATTCTTCGCATAGCAACCTGTGCATGTGTTAATGTTATTCACGTGAGGATGTTCAATTTATACCTGGGGGCATTTTGACTCGTCTTATCTTTCCAATTATTACGCATGTATATAAATATATTTTATTTTTTTTTGTATATTATATATCTATATTAATGTTACTACCGGAAATGAGCATTTCGATTTTCTTTATGTATTTATAATGAACAAGAGACCAATGATGTGATTTTATTCTGGGTGGTTATATTTTGTGCAAGAAAATAAAAATAGATTTTTTATAATTTAACGGATATATTGAATTGATAGTTTGCGTTAAATAGCCATCGAAATATTTCGTTAAATATCAATCGAAACATATTTTAAAAAGCCATAGAAAAATTTTTTAAATATCCATCGAAATTCATTTTAAATATCATCGAAATATATTGTAAATAACATCGAAATATTACTTTAAATATCAATCGAAATATATTTTAAAAATCCATCGAAATATTTTTCAAATATCTATCGAAATTTACTTTAAATAATTATCATCAAAATTTGTTCTAAATATCATCGAAATATTTTTTAAATAATATCGAAATATATTTTAAAAATCCATCGAAATATTTTTCAAATGTCCGACGAAATATACTTTAAATAATCATCATCGAAATTTGTTCTAAATATCATCGAAATATTTTTTAAATAATATCGAAATATATTTTAAAAATCCATCGAAATATTTTTCAAATATCTATCGAAATTTACTTTAAATAATTATCATCAAAATTTGTTTTAAATACCATCGAAATACTAAAAATATTTTCAGCCACACTTTTTTACATCAAAAAAAAATTAAAATGTTCATATAAATTTTTTAAAAATCAACAAACAATATACCAAAAAAAAAAAAATATATCTTTTTATATATAAAATTAAAATAGACTTGTTAATCAATGAGCTGACCTATTATTTCTCAAATTTTCTTATTAAAAAAAATATCAATAAATTGAATTCAATATACATTTTATAACTATTGTATATTGATAAATATTTTTTTTTGTAATTTACTTAATTTAACACCCGATTAGAGAGCATGTTTGTAAATACATTGGAGTACCATCAACACATGCAATCTCTGATTAAACCTGACCACTGTACTCGAATATTATTATATAAATTAAATTCGATTTGTGGTTATCACATTGGTAAACACTGGCTTCTCATCTACACACCAGTGTGTGTGCACATGTGTTTTTATATTTTTTTTAATAATTTATTTTATCAACAAAAAGAAAAAAAAATTAATTTAAAATAACTTTGCAGGTTGGTAATAAGATACATCGAGGTAAGGTATATGGGGTGTATCCGATTTATTTCATACGCAAAACCAACAATACAACCAACCACCACAACGTCATCTGGCAGCCAAAAAATAACCTTCATACCACACCTTTTTTAATACAAAAAAAAAAAACAAAAAAAATTTTATAAACAATAATAATAATAAAACATTCCATCAATACAAATTAAAACACTAATAAAAAACTCCGGATGTGTCAATCTTTCTGATCCGGCCCTTTCTTTGTTTCATTTATATTTTGTTTTTGATTTTTTTTTTTTTTTGAATCTTAATTATCATCCATGTCCATCAAATTAAATCGGGTGTGAAAGGAAAACAACACTTTTTTATGTATAGTCTATAGACTAAAAAAGGGCTAAATAAAAAATTTAATTTATACAAAAATAATAAATAATATTATGCTTTGACATGCTACTGTTGATTATTACAAGTATTTTTATTTTTTTTTTCATGTCAATTATCATGGTAAATTAAAATGCCGTTAAATTATCATCATGATTTAATGGGAAATAAAGAAATGGTCAATAAAATGATTATTGGAATTTGTAAATTTAAAAAAATAAATAGATAAATATGTTTCATCACAATGACAAGAATAAAATTTAACAAATTACATTTTTTTTTAATTTAAAAAATGTGGAGAATGTAAATTGATAAAAAAATTAAATAAAAAAAATATTTAAAAAATTCAATTTTTACATTTTTTTAATTTAATTATATTTTTGTTTATTAAAAATAATAAAATGATGTAAAAAAATTTTTAAAAAATTACAAAAGTTATTTAAAATATTAAAATGAATTTAAAAAATTTAAAAAATATTAATTTCTAATTTATTGCAAAAAAAAAATATTTTATAAACAAAATAAAAAATTGCTGTTAATCAAATGAATTTTTCAGATTGATAATATATTTTTTTAATTAAAAAAAAAATTATTTTCATTCAAAAAAAAAATATATATATCGAAATATGAATTTTCGACTGAAATTATTTATCATGCGGAGAAAATATTTTATTTAAATAACCGTTATTTAACCCCAAAGAGTTTCATAAAATAATAAAATTTTTTTGAAAGACAGATAAAGTAGCTTCTGTACATTTCGAAGGACATTGAGTTAACCCTCTTCACATACATTGAAGCAGCGAAGGTGAACGAGTTAACATCGCGTACTTGATCGACCAACACGTACAGCTTCAACTTCAGTATACCTCAGTCTCTCCCGAGATATGAATTATTCAAAATCTCTTTCTCCCATCATCCCCAAGCCACCCAGAATAATTGATACATACACAAGTTTAAATTTTTTACATTCAAAAATTGTCCAAACTCTCTAGTGTCAAATATAAACTTCTCCAAAAAAAAAAAAGAAACTTCAAAAACAAGAAGAAAAAAAAAATAAAACAATTCAACTAGAATTTAAAATAAAAAAAATATGTGTATGAAATGTAATTTTAACGGAAAAGCTCGAGAGAAGTCATGCGTTAAATTAAGAGAGTTACTATATGGTTTTTTTTTTTTTATTTAAATGTTCAAAGAGGCTGAAAGAGACAGAAAAAGACTTTGGTAGTACGGAAGTTATGGAAAAGAAGTAGTAGCATCAGTAGAAAAATAATGAAAAAAAAAAAAAATATATATATAAATATAGGAGGGTTGAGAGGAAAAAGAAGAAGAAGAAGGTGCCTTTGAGAGGCATATGAAATAAGAGCAATCCGAGGAAATAAGTTTCTCAAAGGGTTATTTTTTTATTTTTTTTTCTTGGCATGTGATTCAGTGTGACGAATAGACGAGAATTCCATTTCACATTTAATATTATATACATGTTGGTGTATGTAAAATGTGTGCATTCAGACAAAGTCAAATGTCGTCGAGAATATAATGCAGACATATGTACAATATATTCCAATGATGATAGATACAATGTAACAAGAAATGTGGAAAAGCCATGTCTCATCTTTTTTTTTTTTGCTGCTCTCTCCTTGCTGGATTATAATTTTTTTCTAATATATTTTTTATGAATTTAGATTGTGACTTTTCGATTGGGATTATAACTGGATATTTTGTTTAATTTTTTTAGCAATGTTTATAAATATTTATAATTATTTTTTATATTGTTTTATAGTAATATTTAAAATGTCAACGACCGAGAGATTACAGTATGTGTAAAAATATATATACAAGGTAAAGTCTAAGTGGATATACTCGTCTCACCTGTTTCTTCAGATCCAAAAAACTTGTAACTTTACATCAGAATTTTAATTGGACATGTCAATTTTTTATTTTTCTTATGTTTAGATATATTTTTTTTTTTTTTTAAATTGCAATTATTTTTTGTGGTTTTTTTTTAGATTTATTTATTTTGCAGGTATATATAGTTTCTATTGTGTTGACTTGATTTTATTTATTTTAATTTATTCAATTAAAAAATTGATAAATTTATTTATTTTTGTGAAATAAATTAGATTTTTTTTGATAATTTATAGAAGAAATTTTTAATAGGAAAATTTGTCCTTTAAATTATTTAATTAGCATGAAGTTTTTATTATTGTTTTATTGTTTGGACAAGTGATTTTTAAATAAATGAATTCAATAATTTTTTTATATTTAAATAGAAAAAATTGATAAATAAATTCGATGAGTTTTCTCAGGAGAATTTTTATAATCTTGAAAATACGGTTTATATTTTTTTGCAAAAAATAATGCTCGGTCCCTGACGGGAATTTTTTTGAGAATAGTTGAAGCTAGTTATGATCTGCTAGACAAATTTTAAAAATATCTACTTATCCATTTTCTTGGGAGAATTTTTTATAAACCCTAAATCTCAAAAATTATTGCTCTACATCATTTAACAAATTCAAATGCATTTGTTCATGAAAAATATTTAATTATCAATTTAAATAATTAATTTACCAATGCTAAATAAATTATAATTATTTTAAATAAATATTTCTTTATAAAAATCATTTAATTTTTATAAAATAAAATCTATTTATGGATAATTAAAAAATATTTTCTTTTTGTTTTTTTTTGTAAATAAATTAAGTTAAATAGTTTGACTAGGGTAAATCTGGAAATTATAATTACCAACATGAGCATATTTTAGTTAATGAAAAATTGCAATATGAAAATTCCTGTCTCCGGTAATAACGTTTCTATGCAAGCTTCCAAGTATGAATCTGCGGAAACTTTACTTTGGCTCTCTCTTCTCTCTAAGCTCAACTAATTAGACATATTTTCCAGCATATTGCTTCCCTGTGACATCAAAAACTTTTACTTTTTTTTTTCAATACCCAAAAGATAATGAGAAAACCATAAAAAATAAAAATAAAAAAAACCATATTATCAACTTTGTAACTGATATTAATTAACCTCTATACAAAAACAACAAAAAATTTTCAACAATAAATTATACTAACTACAAATCCAAGCACCACTTAATTCTAATTATTTTTTTTTCCATGTAAAATTGACTCGATAATCAAATTCTTTTATTATTCTCAATGAGTTTCTCAATATTTTTACATTTTTATTTTTTCAATCTATGTATCAAGTGGTTTTGAATCTTCAATGAGTAAAAAATCTCTACTAAAATAGTAAAAATAAAAAAAGAAAATAAAACAAGACAAAGAAATAAAAATTAAGCCCGGATATGAAATTTCCTCAATGATAATTTGCGGTAATATTAAAGACCGTTAAATAAAATTGAGTGTCTGCATTTATGATGATATCCTGTTGCGTTTGTGCATAATTATCAGCATTTATGCGCGTGACTCTCTGCATGAGGTGTCATTGCTGCCCTCGGTTGTATTATTATTATTTATTTTTATATTTTTAATTTTATACAGTATTTTAAACCGCTAGTTTTATTAAACATTCCGTTAAGTTTTTTTTATTTTAGGCATTGAATAATAATAAAATGATAAAAATGATTTATAGATCATTCAGTCGGTAATGTAGATTTCAAAATAATTATTCAATGATAAAACAGATGATCTATATGTGTATCGATTTATGATAAATCAATTGATAAATTATTTGAAAAGATTTCTCTTCTCTCGCTTGATGGAATATCATTCCAATTTTAAATGAAGCTAAATCCCATTGGGATGCATATCGTTTCGCCAGACAGTTGGCCATTAAAATCAGAGGATGGACATTTAGTTTGTGATCACAAAGTTAAGCGAATTTATTTTACCGGTCGTTTAAAGTCTCAATGGGGGATAATCACTAAAACTTCATCACTGTTAACTTTTTAACTTTACTTTAACAACTCTCTATAGATTTTTATTTTTATTACCTGGTTAATTAGTTGAAATAAAAAAAAATTGATTCATTTAAATTACCACAAATTTAAATGGCATTTTAATTATCATTTGGAAAAATTTAATTTACATTTATTAAAGTAAAATAAGACAATCAAAAAAATATTTTTTAAATTATTTTTTTTACTATTTTTTCACTTGATGATTTGAACTTTGCTAAGAAAAAAAAATTAGAGTGTTTGTAAATATATTTCTAAAATAATTAACAAGTAATTAAAAAAAATTTAATTTACATTTACATTTAATTTACATGGCTTTTTTTTTATTTTTGCAATTTTTTATTTTGTTTTAAATTATTAATTTTGTCTATTTATAATTTTTTTAATAACTAGTAATTATTCAAATGAAAAAAGAACGTTGCAAATAAAAATACATATTTTCTTATGGTAAAATTTTTTCAAGTTTATTTTGCTCTTGTGCTTTTTTGATTTATTTATATAATTTTATTATTTTCGGTAATTTAAGTGGAAAAACAGACAAAAAAAAATTACGACTAAATATAAATTTGTATCATTTCCTTAGTTGTCCGATTTTATACAGCTCTTTCCATTTATAAATTTAATTTTTTTGCGAATATGTTTTAAGCTTGTTCGTGGTTTGAAAACAAAAATTCACGAGACATTTCGTCATTAATGTTTTACGAGATTTTGGATGAACAGTTGTTGGATATATAAACGCCCTTTTCCGTTATATACTTTTTTTATCCCTTTTTTATTTTTTTATCACAAGCATACTTTTTAAAATTCCTCGGGTGGAAAAGAGAAATAAAAATAAATAAAAAACAAAGTTATGACACTGGTGGTGACGAGGATAAAACAAAAATAAAATAAAATAAAAAGGGTAAATATTTTATACGATAACTTATTATTTATATAATTTTTTTTTTGTTTTTAGGGGAATATATTTTGGCTTACCTGTTCAGGTGATTCGGTGATGAATGAATGACAATATTGAATACTAAAATGTGCACGTGGTTCACGTGCTAGAAAACTGAATTGTGCAAATTGCGGTTCACAGTTTGCGTATGAGATGCGTCTCAACGCATGTGCCATTTGCACTCGCTAAAACAAAATGAAACGAAATAAAACAATTATTAAAAAATTACAACAAATTAAAAAATAAATTTTCAACAGTAAAATAAATATGAAAATTTAAATTAGAAATTTAAAAATAAATAATTTTAATAGTTAATAATTATCTCAATTAATTTGTTTAAATATTTTCAATTTTTTTGCATGAAAAAAACAATTTTTAATTGATAAACAGGTAAATAAATAAATTAAAAAATTAAAAAATAAATAAAGCAACATTAAAAGTTAATAAATAATTAAAAATTAATATTAATTTTTTCTTTTTTTTAATAACGAAACAAATGAGAAAATTAAAGTAAAAAAAAAAAAAATGTAAAATCTATTTTTGTTTAAAAAAAAAAAGATAAAAACATGAAAAAAAAATTTTTATAAAATGAAAATTAAAGTTTCAGTTTGAGCCTCACTCGACACACTTTTCCAAGTGATAAAAATAAAAAATGAATTTTTTTTTTAATAAAAATTTTGGAGTGTACAAATCTTGACACAAGATGATAAATAATTTTCGATTCAAAAAGTTACTTCATTATGCACAACAGATGGAGTTATTTTTTTTTTCAAATCCAAGATTATCAAAGTCGATGAATGAATAAAATTCAAGTCTCGCTTTATATCTGTGAGAAAGAAAAAAAAATGTAAAAATTTACTGAATAAATTGTTGATAATTGTGGTCATCCTCATTGACAATAATTGGTTATAATAAATATCTATTAAATATTTTTATTGTGATATTTATTACCAGCTTGATTGATTGTCACAAATAAAAATAATATTTGTATTCATGAAGGGTTTGTTGTTGGTTATAAATTTTAAATTTTAAACAAGCCCCAAGTGACACAGATGTATAAAAATACACGACAATTTTATATAAATATTACTCCAAACTTTGACGAACGAATAATTGTAATTTGCATTAATTTTAATAATATTTTTTTCATTTTATCAGAATTACTTTTATAAAACTTTGTCCAATATTTTTTTACTCTATTTTATCAAGACACAAATTTTACTTTTATTTTATTTTTTACAAATTAAACTTTTAATGGAAACGTATTGGCTAGAAATTTTATAAATAATTTTTTTTATATTTAAAATAGTAGTAAAAAAATTGTTATTTATGGAATATTTATTTTGATGATATTGAAGATGATATTTCCAGGGAAAAAGAAATTTAGTTGAGTTAAAATTCAGTGGAATAAAAGATAAAGAAAAAAAAAAATTTAATTGTATATAGAAATTATTTTGTATTGATGTAATAAAGATGTTACATGATAAAAAATTATATTGATTTCGAGTTAAAAATTATATGTGTTTATTATTTTACCTTGCAATCATATCGAACCCATCATTTAATTTTTTTGAATGATTATTTACGAGTCATTTTCATAACAAGATTGAGGGTTACAACTGTATATATTTACATGATAATTATCTCAATGATTTACTCAAATATATATATATTTTTTTGTTTTAAATAACACGCACTGTAATAATGGTAAATAAAAAATAAACAAAACTTTTAAATAAATAATTATATGGATGAATGGATAAATAGATTAATGAAAAAATTAATAAATCAATTAATTAATCAATAAATAAATAAACAATAAATAAATAAGTTGTTTGATTAATAAATTCATTGACAAAAAAGTAATTCAATTTCTATTTTTTTTTATTTAGTTAATTGATTCTAGAATTTTTATCCAGGTTTTTTTGCAAAAAAAAATCAAAAAATTATTGTTTTCTCTTATTTTTTCTTTTATCTTGTTATCTGGTTTTTCTTATTCATCTGTATATTTTCATATTGCACTTTGTTTCTGGTATAGTATCTGATATTCGCATATTTTTCTGGTAAAGTTTCTGATAGAGTATTTGAGTATAGATTGTAGTATAAAGGTAGTGGAAGAGTTAGGTAAAGATGCACTTCGTTTAACACTAGTACATCAATCGTCCGCTAGAACTTGTATATATATTAACAAACCTCCGACATGTCCACATGCGAGAAACATTTTGACTTTACAAAATCAATTATTTTCCCAATTTCCATCACTTAAATTTAATAGTTTTTCCAACGATAATTATAAACAACATAAAGTCAAATTATTGATTATTTATAATTTTTTATCCGAGTAAAAAAATATTTATTAAAATTTTTGAATTAAAAAAATATATAGGTATATTTCATTGGCTAAAAAAATGATCATTGATTAAATGAAAAAAACTAACAATAAACGAAAAAATATTTGAAAAAAGTAAAGGGTTGACTTGAGAACAAAATAAATGATTAATATTCTTGAATGTATACACCTGGGATTTTATTGTAAATGAGTTTATCGCAGCAATAATTCAAGTGACAATGCAACAACAGGCAAATGACTAAAAGTTTGTAAATTTTTTATTTTATATTTGTTTATATAAGTTTTATTTGAAAGAGTAAGTAAGATAGAAAGTGACACTGTAGTTTTAAACAAACTGCCAACAACGGACTAATTATACAAACGAGTTAAGCTCGAAGCACGCGCATATAATGATTATTGTTGTTTTTAGTTTTAAAATGCCAAATGTAATTTCAAGAATATTAAATTTAAATTTTATACATATAAATATGCACATATATATATGCACATAAAGACTAATGTTTATATTATTATCATCAAGTATTTTGTTGGCTGATGATACAACATTGTTATAATTTTAAAAAGTAAAATTTCATTGTCAACAATATATGTATGTATATTTGTCAAGTGTATTATTATTTGTGGTTTCAAAATACTTGAATAAAATCTTGAGAAACACTCCATTGTCATATTTTCATGAATAGTTTTGTTATGTTTTCACAACTGTTACATCAACTAATGGTCATTTCAAGAGCACTGGACAAAATTTAATTCTCAATTTCTGTTGTATCATTGGACTACTAAAACAAAAAGGCTAAACCTATATTTATACTTTAATAATTGAATAACAATTAAGTGGAAATTTATTATTATTATTACAGCTGACATATTAATCTTTTTATTATTTGATATTGAATTTAATTTATGTTATTTTTTTTTCTTTAATTAACAAAAGATAAAAGATTTTTTGAATTTCGAAAAATTTAAAATTATTTTTTGACTTTTAAAAATGGTCGTGATGATGATTTACAATGAAATAATATTTTATAGATATTTTTTTATTTATTAGCTTGGAAAAAATTAATAATTTATAGAATTTATGATTTTTTGCATTAATAACAAAAGGGCCTAACTGCAATTGTTTCGAAATTTTCATTTTGTTAATAGTAAAATGGTCAGAGCTTTTTTTATTTTTTAAATTTATTGTTGTTCTATATTAATTCATGTGTTAGTTAATGTGACTAAGGGAAAAAATATTTTCAAATTAAAAACGGCTTAATTTTGTAGAATTAGATACTTTTTATATTAATTTTTGGCAATTAGATATTTTTAAAATTATTTATCTGCAATATAAAAAGTTGCAAATAATTATAAAATTTGAGCTTTTCTCATTTTAATTTCAAAGTAATATTTTATATTTTAAAAAGTAACAAATCAACAGACACATTAATTAGCTGAGAATAATCAAATGTTTTTTCTTTTCATAATTATTCTTTTGTCAAGTAATGAATGTACAAATAAATCAAATCTATAGAATTTCAACTTTTAGCTGAAAAATAGTCAGTGTCTCATTTGGCGTCTACTCGTCTGCTTGATAAAGAAAAAATAAATAAAAAAAAAAAAATTAAAATGAAGATAGAAAAAAATATAAAAAATAAAAAAAAAAAAATTGGACGATGTTATACATAAAGTAAAGAAGAGAACCCGGTGACAAGTTGCAAGATAAACAACTCGAGTATACCGCCTCTTGAATTCTGCACTCAGGCGTAATGTGAGCTTTTTTTTTTTTTCTTTATAATTTTTTTTTTTTTTTTTAAATATATATATTTTTTTTTATTTTTCGTTTCACGGACTTTAAAAGACATATATTACAAGTCAAATACATGATCAGACAGTTTGTAATTTTTTTTCAAAAAAAAAAAAACCCGATTTAGAAAAAAAAAAAAACTAAAAAAAATTTTTATAAAATAAATAAAAATAAATTTCATAACTTGTTTATTTACTTGAGCTTTTCCATAAATAGTTAAATTTTTTCCATGCAATTGAATAATTTTTATTTGACTTTAAAATTAAAAATCGACAAAAATTTTTTAAAACATTCTTCATAAAATTTTAAAAATAAATAACAAAAAAGCTCATCATTATTATTGCATATTTGAAATTCAAGTAGTTCTTTTTTTTTTTCTAACATCATATTTTTCTATTTAAGATAAAACAAAAATAAAATAGTAAAAAAATAAAAGTCAAGTAGCTTTTGAACTTCCATTTGCATATAATTTTTGTTTTTATTTTTTTAAATACCTTGATATATTGCGATAAATCTTGACAACGTAAATAACAGAATAGAAATTTTTTTTTTTTGTTTTTTTTTTATTTATTTGTTTATTTATTCTTTTTTTTTATTTTACGGATTTTTATGTGAATATACATGAAAGACCACTCACAATGTCTCGTATATATATTTTACACTTTCCATTTGTGCACATTCACACTTTCCAAAGATCCCTAGGGATTTAATTTTAACTTTTTTTGTTTCTTTATATTCTTTGCCATTTTAGGTAGTTTTATTGTTGATTTTTTTAATTCTATTTTTCCCATTTTTTAGTTAAAAATATACGACATTGCGTATATAATTTTATGCATTCGTTATTCTATACAAAATACAACCCCTGGAGGTGAATAAATATCACTGTTATTTTACAATTATTTCAATTTTTTATTGTAGCTATACACACACATTCATATCACAGTTTTTAAATCATTTTTCATTCTCGTACGCGGAATTCACAATAAAAATTTTATTATCAGTTATTTTGTACTCGCAATGTGTCAAATTCTTTTTTTAAAAACTAAAAATACATATTTTTCAACAAAAAGGCACAAACAAAATTCAATTATTTTATTAATCTTGGTATTTTTAAATATATTTTTCATATAAAAACTCAAATTAAATTTTTATTTTGACAACTAAATATTTATTTTAATATAAATTAATTTTTTAAGCGCGAAAAAATCAATAATTATTAGAAAAAATATTATTTTATTAATTTTGGTATTTTTTAAAATATATTTTTCATATAAAAACTAAAATTAAATTTTTATTTTGGCAACTAAACATTTATTTTAATAAAAATTAATTTTTTAAGCGCGAAAATATCAATAATTATTGGAAAAAAATATTATTTTTGTATTGACACTTGAATGGTTTGTAAATAAAAAAAAATATATGAGAAAATTTCACGTATGGTCGAGGTGAAATTGCAAAGCCATATATGCATTTTAAAATTTTGCATATAAGGGTATATTTAAAAAAAAAAAAGAAAAAGGTGTTGGAACTCCAGTGCAGCATGAAAAACGAGTACTGCATATCAACACAGATAATTTTTTTTTTTTCGTATTATAACTATGTAGAGTATATTGTAAAAAAATATCATATGACAGTAAATTTTTATTGTAAAATAAATAAATAAATATATTGTTGAAAAAAACGGGGAATAAAAATTTAAATTTTCAATTCATTTGATGTGATTTTACCTAGTATTTCAGCGTCAGTATTGAAATTAGAACTGGCTTGTTTTTGGACTGGTCGTTTTGTTGTTTTGTCAATGAGGTATTTGAATTTATATTGCTCTCGAAAAATACACACGTGTATATATATGTGTATATTAACATGAAAAGATGGGTAGAGAAATTGGATCGTGCAGATTTTTTATGTATATACATTGTCACGGGACATGAGACACATGAAAAAATAATAGAAAAATAAAATTCGTGTGTGATATTGTCCACTATATAGCTGCTCCCAAATGAAATTGTTCGGGCTTTTTTTGAATAAATCGATTCTTCGTTTGGAAATTAAGGCAAAAAAATTTACCTTGATATTAAAAAAATGATATTAATATTATTCTCGCGGGATAATTTTAATATGAAAATATTGTTCTTTAATTTGACAGGTATTTAAAATAGAAATGAATGGAAATAATTTTTCATTATTAAAAAATAATATCATATCATTTTTGCAAATAATCAAATGAAATTAATTTAAATTTATTATTTATTTTGATTTAATTTAATGAGATTATTAAAATTTATTATAATAATATTTGTATTTTTTAAATGACATTATTGTTACTTAAAATTGAAAATAATTTTGAACAAAATAAATTATTTACTCAATTTCAATCACTTAAATTTAATAATTTTTACAATGATTATTACAAACAACATAATATTAAATTATTGCTTGACATAAAAAAATTAAATATACATATTTATTTGCTGTTTAATATATACATTTATTTTTACTGCTAATTTTAGTTGCTTTACTATTTTTTTCTTTTCATAAAATAAAACATTTTCGATAAACTTTTGCAAGTAAATTTGAGGAAAAAAATTATTTACCAAATTTGATTTTATTTAAAATTACCTAAATTATATTTAACTGAGAATTTGATTTATTTATAAAGCTTTTAAAATAAATAAATATTTAATTAAAAGAAAAATATTAATAAAAATAATAAAATAATTTTTTTTCCAAGCAAAAAAAAATATCTATCAAAATTTTTAAATTAAAAAAATATTATAAATTTTGCATTTATCAATAAATAAGTTCAAAGTAAATATATTCCATTGGCTAAAAAACTTATTATACATTTAAAAAAGTTAAAACGTCATTCTTTATCTAACATGTAATATTTTTATTATATTTTTTTCATATTCATATTCTTACAATTAAACAATCGATGGATAAATAAATAAGTTGATAGAAAAGATAAGTTGTTTGATTGATTAATAAGTTAATTGACAAAAAAGTAATTAGATTTTTATTTTTTTTATTTAGTAATTGATTCTAAAATTTTTATCCAGGTTGTTTTGGATACAAAAATCAAAAAATTATTTTATTTTTGATTTTTATTAATCTTGTTATTTGGTTAATCTTTTTTGTCTGAAGGTCCTGGTATTTGTATATAATAAACAAATACCAGAATATACAGACAAATAAAATTTGATAAACATTAATGATCGATATATGCGCTATTTGATATATTGTTTTCACAAAAATGCACTTCGTTTAACGCTATAGCACATCAATCGTCCGCTAGAACTTGTATATATATTAACAAACCTCCAACATGTCCCCATGCGAGAAACATTTTGACTTTACAAAATTAATTATTTTCCCAATTTCTGCCACTTAAATTTGATAACTTTTCCAACGATAATTACAATCAACATAACGTCAAATTATTGTTTATATTTATATATAAAATAATTTTTTTTCCAAGCGAAAAATTTTATAAATTTTGCATTGATCGATAAGCAAGCTCAAAGTATATTCTCCATTGGCTAAAAACTTATCATACATTTAAAAAAGTTAAAACGTCATTCTCTATCTAACATGTAATATTTTTATTATATTTTTTTCATTCGTATTCTTACAAAGAGAGCAAAGAGAAAAAAGAAAAAAAAAAAAAAAAAACGTTGAACAAGGTGCATTAGGATTGAAGGGGACTCGTTGGAATCTCGAGTGTGCATTAGAGGGTGATCGAAATGCTTAAAGAAAAAGGGGTTAAAGTCAGTGTAAGTAGTAAATATATATATATCTAAACTAGGGTGGTTGGTTACAAGAGTCGTAAAGTCACGGCTAACACAAGTTAAGCATATTTCACCTCAAAAGCTCCACCCATCAAATTTTTTTTTTTTTTATAATTTTTTTCTTTTTTTACATAAATCGAATGAACACATTTATATATACATATGCCCATACACATATTCAACTTTAAATATATACCTTTAAGTATATCTATATATTTTTTATTCCCAGACAAAAAAAAAATCACGACCACCGCGAAAATAAAAAGAGAAAATACAACAAACTTGCATAAAAATCAAAAAAATCCTTTGATCTCGTCACTTTATATCACGTTGTAATTTATATTATTTTTCATCTTCAATTTATAAAAAAAAAAAAATATATATTTCATTTTCTTAATTTATTTCATATTTATTTTTCTTCATTTTAATTTTTAATCTATTTTATATTTTTTTTTCTATTTTTTATCTCGAGGGAATAATAGTAATGAAAGCTGGTTATTGCATCGCGCTTGAACACACAAGAAAACGTAACGAAAAAAAAAAAAAATAAAAATGAAATAGTGTATAAAAATTCAGTGAGAGGGTAAACGAGATTTTTTTTTTTTTTTTTTTTTAAACGCTGGCCAGAGAGAGGAGAAAAACAGCGAGTGTTTTTTGTGCATATTGCATTTTATCATGACTGTATATGAATAGCTCTTTTGCTCATCTTGTATATATCTATTCTCTTGTGATAATATTGCAAAAGCTGTATAAAACAAAAATATACTTGTTGTGTTATGCGAACATGATATAATTTACTTTTTTTTTTATTTTTATTTTCATTTTTCAAGTGTGATGATAGCAGTAAAGAGAGAATCAAATTTACATGAAATAAGAAAAATTTTTATAACAACAATATCATCAACAGGGCATTCACCTTTTGTAAAAAAAGCTTATAAATAAATTTACTTTTTCATTTGATAAAACAAGGAAATAATATTGACATTTTTTAATTAAAATTAATCCATGTTTTGAGAGTAAAAAAGGCGTATGTTTAAATGATTTTATTTCTCCAATTTTTATGATAAATTTGAGGCTAAAAAAAACAATTAAAAAAACATTATTTTAATTGAAATTAAAAAAAGATTATTTTTTACACTTACACCCTCTTGTTATTAACAATTATTTTAACAATATTATTACAATAATAAAACTTGGACCAAGATTTATATTGATTTTATAAAAAAAAAAATTCAAAAATTATTTAAAAAAAAAATTTGAAATAGGTAGATACGCCCATTTGTTATTGAAAAAAAAAATTTCCCATGATTGAAAATTAAAGCTTTTCTTTTTATTAAAGAGACACTATATATAATTTTTTTTTTCGTTGAATTTATCTCAATTTTATAGGCTGTTGAAATAATAAATTCAATTTTTTTTTTTTGGTAATAATTCAACGTCATTAGCTTTAATTAGATAATTTTTTTAAGTGTTAATTTTATTGTAATATTTTGATATTTATAAAATTTACAATTTATAAAATTATGTCAAAAAATAGACTGGCAGATTATAATCTGAAGCTTTGGGCATAAATATTTTGCATGGTATATTGTATAGATAATATAAAGGGTAGAAAATTTTCTCTCTCATCCAATGTGTTTACATTTAATCCACCTGGATTACCGCATGCTGCATTAAATTGTCTAAAATATATACAAAATATATACATCATAAGATATACAACATCTGCATATACACTATTACAATAATTATTATACATTCATAACAATTTATTAGCATAAATTATTTTTATTTTTTTTCTAAATTTATTTTTTTTATTCAACTGTTTTTTGTTTACCTATTTATTTATTTTTTTTTTAATTTGAATAATTAAATAAATCAATTTATTAATTAATAAAAATTACAACAATAAAAATTTAATTTAAAATAACAAGACAATAATTTATACAGTAGATTTATTTTATGTCTCGCTTGGGAATTTATTTTCATCAGTGCCATTATTACTTACATGTAATTTAATTTGTGTTAATCAAAGCTATGTATTATTATTTAAATTTTTAGTAAATTTATTATTATATTTTTTTAAAATTTATATTTTTAATCATAGGTTTATAATTACGAGGATTTAAATTGGGCTATCAATTTTTAATTTACTGATTAGTCATCAATGTGACTGATGTTCTTTTATAAAATAAATTTAGATGTAAAATATTTTGACATTTAATAATCATATTTTTTTTCATTTCAATTTATTAATTATATTTTTATTCGTGTTTGTTGTCATCTCTTAAAAAAGTGTCATTAAAAACATTTTCTATAAAAAAAATCTCTAATATGTTCATCTAGTTTTTATAGAATAAAAAAAGAAATTATCTCAATGATTTTTTTATTAAATAAAAAGTAAAGACCTTCAACTTTAAAAAAAAAAAAATTTAAATAAATTGATTCTCATCGAAGATAATCAATTAATATTTTTAGAAAAAATATTTTTTATATTATTATTTGATAATATTTATTTTATTTTTACAGAGTAAATTTTTTTAAATATTTGATTTTTCAGTGATAATATATGACTATAAAAAAAAAAAAAACGAATTTTAAGAATCGTGCTGCAATTAAAATCTGATTAAAAAATAAAATTTATTTATTTATAAAGAAATACATTGATTGATTTGTCATTGACCTATTATATTGAAAAAAAATTTAAAACTTTTATCGATTCTCGGTATATTTAATAGAAAAAAAAATAAAAATTAATAAAATATTGTGGATGAAAAAGTTAATCAGAAAATCATTATGTTATCAGCCAACACTTTATCGGTTGGGGTTTTTTGGATGACGTCTCTTTCATCAAAAATATTATTAATTTCTGAATTCAAATTTTGTCACTCACGTGATGCCTACTGTCTTCTATGATAATCATATAAAAAGGTAGCTTGTGTAAACAAAATTATCATTAGTTAGTTAGACTCCGACTCATTTATAACGACTCGATATTTTTTATCCCGGGTAGTCAAAGTTTTATTATTTTTTTAATTTCTACTTAGTCATTGAAAAATCATTTTTTTTAACAAGTTAATTGGTTGAGTAAGTAAAAAAAAAAACAATAAACAAAAAGATATTTTAATTTCAACAAATTTTTAATTTAACAAATAAACAATTAAATATACAACGTATAGATTTACGAAGGTATTTTTTATTTTTTAAAAATATTTATTGAGTAATAGAATTATTAATACACCACAGCCAAATATTTTTTTTTAAAATCTTTATATTGTTAACTGGCAAGCCTATAATTTTCAACAATTTCTATTGACAATTATTTTATTTATCAATTATTTAAAAAAAAAAAAGTTTTCAAGTCTGTATTTAATTTTGTAAAAATATTCATCTCATTTGTTTATTATCTTAGAAAATTGTCAATAGAAATTGTTGAAAATTATAGAATTGTTAGTTATCAATATAAAAATTACAAAAGAATACATTTGGCTGTGGTGCATTAATTATTTTATTAACAAATGAACAATTAAACAATTAAATATACAACGTATAGATTTACGGGGATATTTTTTATATTTTTTAATTGTTTATTTGTTAATAAAATAATTAATACACCACAGCCAAATATGTTTTTTTTTTAATCTTGCTATTGCTAACCAGCAAGCCTATAAGTTTTAAGAATTTCTTTTGACATTTAATTTATCTATTAATTATTTACAAAAATTTTTCTTCAAGTCTGTATGTAATTTTTAAAAATATTTATGTTGTTTATTCATTATCTTAAAAACTTGTCAATAGAAATTGTTGAAAATTATGGGATTGTTAGTTATCAATATAAAGATTACAAGAGAATATATTTCGCTGTGGTGCATTAATTATTTTATTGCTAAATAAACATTTTAAGAACATAATAATATCCCCGTAAATCTATACGTTGTATTTTTTATATTTTTTAAATGTTTATTTAGTAATAAAATAATTAATGCAACACAACAAAATATATTTTTTTTAAATCTTTATATTGTTAACTAACAATCCTATAAATTTCAACAATTTCTATTGACAAGTTTTTAAGATAATAAATAAACAACATAAATATTTTTAAAAAAATTTAAATACAGACTCGAAAAATTTTTTTTTCAAATAATTAATAAATAAAATAATATTGTAAATAGAAATTCTTAAAAATTATAAGCTTGCTAGTTAACAATATAAAGATTTAAAAAAAAACATATTTGGCTGTGGTGTATTAATTATTTTATTAACAAGTAAACAATTAAAAAATATTAAAATATTTTTTCTCTTTTTCTTCGCTCACCTGCACACAACTGATCGCTTGCTATTCCCACTCATGCATAAGTAATTGTACGGGGAAAAAAATGAGTTGAATCGAAAAATCACTACATAAAAAAAAAAAAAATCGTCAGCCTATCATAATTTTTTTTTTAAACAATTATATATTTCAAAAGTTATGAATTTTCGATTTTTATAAATAATAATTTTATTTCTTTTCCAATTGAACCACGTATTTTCCCTCCACAATAAGTACACACCGGGAGAAATAAAAAAAAAATAGAATTTTTTTTTTTTTTTTCGTGAATAATCGCGAATAACTTTTTTAAATAATTGTTTAAGTATTACTGTGCACAAATAATGTGTAGAATACTTATTGTGTACACTTTGAATATGTAAATTTGACCCTAAGCTATAAAAAATAATATTGATTGAAGAAACAAATGGATAAATAAATAATTGAATAAAATATTAATACTTTCAGAAAAAGATGAAAATCATTTTTGCATTGGTCACAGCGTGTGCAGTTATTCCAACGAATTTGTGCCTGCAACCATTCGAAAGACCCAAGGAAATTTTTGTCGTCAATCATTCCGAGGAAAATGTCTTTATGTCTATATGCTGTCGCGATGCTGATAACAAACTGCAATGTATAAAGAGTGCTTCTTGGAAAGGCAGTGATCATGGAGTAATGAATTATATTGAATTTCCAGAAAAATGTGCATATGCAAATTTTTGCATCAGACCGCTTTCTGGATGGTCTTCAGGTGATGCTCTCTGGTGTCACCAGTTTAGAGATGGTGGGTGCGTTAGAATGATAAAAGCATGGACATTAGACCGTATCAACTTTTATATAGAACAATGTCCTATGACCACCTCGCGAAACATCCCAATAAGATATACATAATGAGATTATTGTAAAAAAAAAGAAATATGCTTAATCATAATTTTATCAAAAAAATTTTATTATTAATTATGTCTCTATATTCAACAACATCGTTATAATTGTGTGAAAAAAAAAATTGTCCAATTAAAAATAAAAAAACAAATAATTATCATGAAAATAAAAAATTTATTTATCAATGATTTACTTAACAAAGTATAAATAAATAATATTTTAATATTAATTTTTTCTTTTTTTTATGCTCACATTTTCATGCAACGTGTTATTGCTTTTCTCTACTATATATGTTGGCATTATCTCTACAAGCAATACGAGACAAATATATAGATGAATCAATTTCTGTATTTTTTTTTTTTTTTATTTTAACTGATGCTTTGATTGATAGTCGAGAAACAAATAGAAAAAAAAAAAACCTTTTTCTTTCTTTTATTCCAGCTGGTATATTGAAAATATACTTAAATTTTTATTAATTATTTTCATCAATTATTTATTACCAATAAAGACTTGTAATTAATTTAACTCATAATATCGATTTAAATTTATTTTTAAAAATATATGTTTTATTTTTTTTTTTTGTATCAGTTTTTTATATGAATTTCAAGCTTTTATTGATTTATTAATTAGATATTTATCAATTTGATTATGATAAAATAAATTGGCAAATTTGATAAATAATCAATTAATTATTAGAATAAATATTTTTTATTAAAAAAAATTAAATTTAGTTTTTTTGGAAAGAAAACACTTTTAATTTTTGGTTTAAAAATAATTGATTAATTTATTGGTCGTGATGATGAATGATTAATAATAAGTATGAGGGGTTGCAAAAAATTGTGCGTGTTTTTGCAGTGGAATGAAAATGAAAACTAGAAATTATGAAGGTCGGAATTTATTTGTTTTGCATTTAAGTTGGGATCTAATCGGGTCGTAGGACCTTGAAGCTTCCTGTGGCTAACTATTTGATGTATCCCATGGAGTTTAACCTCCATGGATGTATCCTAATGGTATAAAGGACGGCCTGATGGTTTCAATTCGTCTCGGTGAATATAGACAACCTTCTTTTATTTGGGTTAGTCTGTGCACATCGGCCCTAGAGACCAAGAAATCCAAGAGAAATCTCACAATACATTTTCTCGAGCCCATGAGCCCAGCCATCTTTATCCCTTTTGCCTATTTCTTTACCTGGCAGTAGGCAAGAACGACTAGTGGAGTTTTTCCCTGGAAATATACTGTTGTATATGCTCTATGTTCCAACGGAAAAACGTATAAAAAGCTAGCTTGTGTAAAAAAAATTTTCACTATTTAGTTGGACTCTGACTGGTTTATAACTAGTCAAAGTTTAATTTTTTAAAAATTTATACTTGTTAAAAATTGATCATTTAATAATTGTTTTTTAAATCAAGTTAATCAGTGATTTAAAATAAAATTACGTAACATATTTACTGTTAATTAATTTACTGAAAAGTCACCACTCACAACGAAATTAATTGCCAGAAAATATAATCTCAAAGTTAAAGGATATTAAATATAATTGCTGTCATAATTGAGTAAGTAATAAAATTTTAAATTACAAAAAAAAAATATTTATTTAATAAACAAATGAATAAATAAATTATTAACACTTGCAGAAAAAAAAAGTAAAGATGAAAATAATTTTTGCATTGGTTATACTGTGTGCAATTATTCCAACAAATTTGTGCCTTGATCAATTGAAAAAACCTAAAACAATTTCGGTCGCAAATAATTCCAAGGAAAATGTATTTTTGTCTGTATACTGTTACGATTCTTCTCGTGTAGTGCATTTTGCAAGAAGTAGACCTTTCCAAGGCACTGATAAAGGAGTAATTGAATCTATTGAATTTCCTGAAAAGTGTACATATGTCAATTTCTACATCTATCCAGAGCCACCTCCTGGACGTTCTCCAGGTCGGGCACTTTACCGTCATCTCTATAGAGAATCAACATGTTTAAGAATAGTGAAACCGGAATGGTATGATTTTAAGTTTCCTGAAGAAGCTTGTCCACTTCGTGAATCCCACTAATTCCACTAAATTACACAAAAAAAATTGACAATTAAATTAAATTAATTTCTAGTATTGAATAGAAATTTAAAAAAATTATTTTGAATCTCAATAAATTTATTAATTATCATCTTCTTATATTCATAACATGTTTATAATTTTATAAAAAAAAAAAAAATACAAAAAATTGTCAAGGAAAAAATAATTTATCACCGAAAAATAAAAAAATTTTAATAAAAAATAAAAATAAATTTTGCATAATAATTTAGGTAACATTTTAAAAAATAAATAAATAAATTTTTAATATTAATTTTGTCATTATATTATGCTTATATATTTCACCAACAAAAAATGAAAAAAAAAAAATAAAAAATAATTTATATAAATGGACTTTGAGAAATATTTGAGGAGAACTAAAAAGTTTGACTTTTGATGTTAAAGATGATGACGATGGTGAGAGAGTAAGGGTTGCTTTGAAAAGTTTTCTTGCCATTAGATGAGTGGTAGATGATGTCCTGCAGTGTATTGTGATATAGTACACATGACAAAATTCATATAAAGTTGAAAGAAAACCGGATGGACATTGGGCGTTGTGAATTTTCTATATATATTTGTGAGCAATGTTTGGACCCTCAACAAAACTTTCCACCTTCATTCATTTTTATACATACATATATATATTTTAGGGTATATCCTTTTTCACCGAGGGTGCAACATCCTGACGGAAGTCGGGTTTCATGAATTGTTTGCTTTTCTTTACTATATATATGCTGGCATTATCTCTACAAGCAATACGAGACAGATTATTATCATGGTTATTTTCTTGGACGGGTATTATACCGATCAATCGATTTCTGACTTTTTTTTTTTTTTTTATTTTAACTGATGCTCTGATTGATTGTCGAGAAACCAATAAAAGAAAAAAAATATTTTTTCTTTCTTTTAATCAAGCTGGTATTAATTTAATAATACCAGATTTTTGTAATTAATAATCAGATATTTATTGATTAATTTTTCTTTAAAAAAATGTGTAAATTTGATGAATAAATAACAAATATTTTTTATTAAAAAAAAAATTAAATTTGCTTGTTTTAGAAAAAATATTTTTTCTGGTAAATGATCAATAAATTTATTGGTCGTGATGATGAATGAAAAATAATATGTATGAGGGTTGCAAACAATCGTGCGTGTTCTTGCAGTAAAATATCTCCAACGATCCATTTGAGATTTATGATGATTTTTTTTTTTTTTTTGCCGTTTGTTTTTGTTCTTTTGATGACGTAATGATGCACAGTGTTTTAATATGTGTAAATTGTTGAAACTTCAGCGAAATTAAATTGTGATGAATAAAATAGTTTGGTATAAAATGTTTTACTATTTGGATACTATTTGATAGTGAATGGTAAAAGCGAATTCGAAATTCACTGGTAAGTGATTGCCTTGTGTCTTGGTTTGGATGGCTACATGTCCGTCAACCTATATAAATCACTGGGGTTCGTTGATGTACATGTTATATTGCTGAGAGAATAGTAACTTGTTCAGACCAACCCACCGAAAATCATTTACAATTGCTGAGAACATTTCATTCAATCGAAATGTATAAATCAAATATAAACACAAAAAGAAGAAAAATAAATTTCATTTTTCCTAGAAAATTTTGGAATAATATTTTCACTTTTTTTTTTATTAATTAATTTTTCAATTGTTTATTATGTTATTTATTTATTTATAATTTTTTTTTTTTTAATTTATAACCAAAGGATTTTTAATTTTTTTTGATTTTCAAATTTAAAAATTCAATATTTCTTAAATTTTTTATAGAAAAATCTATATATAAATTTAATTATTTTTATTAATTGTTTATATTTTATTTATTATTGTTTATTTATTAAATTTATAAACATATTTTTTTTTGTTATAAATAAATTTATAAATATTTAATTCGAAAAAATTCGGCATTCAAAGTTAAACATTTTGTCCATTTAAATTTCTAAAAATAAATTTAATTTATAATTATTAAAACCATCAACATCTAATTAATTAAACTAAATAAATATTTTATTTTTCAATTATTAAAGAATCGAAATAAATTTTTTTCTAAAATTCTACAATAAAATCTTTCGTTCTCAATTGAAAGCAAAAAAACTTTTTAATGAAAAAATAAAAAAAAAAATATATAGAGATATAAAATAAAGACTAAAACGGATATTATCAATCAAGCTTTTAAAATATATATTTCGAATAATATTCATGATATTTTGAAGGGATGTAAAATGTGCAGGAAAGAAAATACAAAAATATTCATTTGCACTGCCAATCACTGATTTTAAATTTATCAAAGTCTCGCGAGAATTTACCCCCATGTATTTTTGGAGTAAATATATTCCCTTTATCTCATTCACCAACATGAAATTTACCCTTCTCAATGTAATGTGTGAGTGGATATATAAGTGAGTTAATACATTTGAAAGAAATAAAATTTAAAAAACCAAGTGGCAAACATGTATATCAACTTTCATTCATTTCTTTTTTCCTACACACTTGTCATTCAGCCATGTGTCGTCAAGAGGACTCAATGAATCTCAAAAAAAAAAGGAATAATAATAATGAATTTACAAAAAGATAAAATTTTTTTTACTGGATGTGTGGGTAATATGAAAAGGGTTTTATTGGGCTCCATCGGCATTCAGTGATTTCGTAACATCTCAAAGCTTTTTTTTTTTTATTCTTTTCATTTTTCATTTTATTCATTGTTTCTAATTTTTTTTTTTTATCTGTATTTTGATCCTTTGTGATGCTATTTGAATTTTCTCCACAAAATTACACACCAAAGTGAAAAATAGAAGCAGAAAAAAATTTATAAATTATAGTTTTTAGAGAGATAAAAAAATTGTGGAAAATTTGTCATGAAATTTTCACATTTACTTGACCTATTTTCTTTGTAAAAAAAAAATAACCTTTGGTAAATATTTTTTTTTCTTTTTGTAAATTGAGTGAGAATTAATCAAGTATTTTTTTTTTTTTTTAAATATTTTTTTTGACTTACGTTTCCATCGGGGCTGCATACTTTTATCCCAGCGAGCGAAACAATTAAAAGTACAGATGTCGATCGATCGCTGTGCTAAAACAAATTGAATAAAAAAAAAATTATTATTATTGCTATTAGCAAAAACAATGGATTATTAATAATAATTTAAATTTTTTAAAATTTCATTTTAAATAAATTAAATAGTAATTGTAATAATATTTTTAAATTAAATTAAAAATATTGACAACTTGGGGAAATTAATATTGACAATTTATGGAAATTAAAATTGACATAAACACGATAAAATAAAATAAAAATTCGAGTTAAAAATGATTAATTAATAAGACAAAAATGTACTTAAGCAAATTAAATGAAAAAAGAATATAATTTATTATGAAAAAAATTAAAATAAACGCATTTTTAAATTTTTTAAAAATTAATAAATTGCCTGACATTGAAAAAATTCATAAAAATATGAAAATTAAAATTAAAAAAAAGAAAATTTATGGTTTTAAATGGAAAAATAAAGCATGTAATTAATGAAACTGTGTCAAACTCATTGAAATGATTTTAAATCGTTCAAATAACCAGCAAAAGAAGCATAAAAATTGTCCATTGTTAACCAGTTGGTCATGATTTTTTTTTTTCAATTTTTTTCTCTTTCATAATAAAGCCACACACACACATGCAAACACACATATCAATAACATGATGAATCAACATACGTATTGTACATTATCACCTACAACACTCATCTGCTATTGTTCTTCATCGAGGGTGATTAAAAACCCTTTCAGTCGTTGAGAATAAAAAAGAGACAAGATCAAAAAAAAATAAAAATAAAAGCTCTCATGTAAAACCGTACTTAAAAGAAAAAAAATTAAAATGACATAACTGACAAGAGCAATTGCAGAATAAAGAATTAATTTTTTCTTATTTTTATTTTTTTTTAAATTAATTTTATAAATAATGAATATGAAAATTTAATGAACCACAAAAAAATAAAGATTGAATTTTTTAAATAATATAAAATCAAGAAAAAAACAAACTTAAATGTATTTTGTAAATTTATGAATTTATACAGTCGACATTTTTGTAAATGACTCGTTTATTTTCTTGACTCACGTATTGTCAAGGGTGCATAATAAATTATTTCTTCAATCCAACGGTCTAATTTTCTGTGACATTACAAGGGTTCCAAAAGAATAAAAATGATTTTATTTCATACAACATTAAGCCACATTAACACAAATAAATAAATAAATAAATGAATAATTATTATTATAAAAATTTATAGAAATAAATTAAACAAAAGACACTTTTCATTCAATTTAAATTAGCTATTTTTACTAAAAATATTTATAAATCTGATGGATTTTCTGTGGCATTACAAGGGTTCCATAAAAAAAAAAATAAAAATGATTTTAGTTCATACAACATTAAGCCACATTAAAACAAATAAATAAATAAATTATTACTATTATCAAAATTGATAAAAATAAAATAAACAAAAGACATTTTTCATTCAATTTAAATTAGCTATTTTTACCAAAAATATTTATAAATCTGATTGATAATTTATCTTGTAAAATAGTCAAACAAATAAATCATTTAAATATCAAAATTCAATAAAATATTACACCGACAAAATGACATAAAAATTTATAATTCAATTAATCAAATAAAACCCCATAAATTTCATAATAAAACAGAAAAAAAAATTGCAAATTAAATCACGTTTTTAATGATTATAAATAAAAGCAAAAATTTGATATTTAAAAATTCAATTGATATATATTTTATTATGAAATTAAAATCATTATAAAATAATTTTATTATCAGCATGAAATAAATTTTATAATCATTATTAATATTTGAATAATTAAAAAACAGATAAAAATAAAAAAAAAAATTAATCGAGTACTTTGTAATTAAAAAAAAGAGTATTGTTTATTTTTTAAATAAATGATGCATCACACGATGGTTATTTACTTGCTTAATGAAGCACAACAGTCATTCATTGATTGACATTTTCATGAATATAAATATATATAACGACAGTTTGATATTTGATATACCGAAAATTAATTGATAACTGGTGGAGAGAATATACAGTCTACGTCAAACTATAATGTACAAATGACAGGCTAAAAGGTTTTTGTCATCGATTTGTATTATAACATAAAATTTTCAACGTACATCATCAATCATCAGTATTAAATCAACAAATTTATATCATTTTAATCTATATTTATTTATTTTTTTTTTATCTAAAATCACTTGTCAATCATTGTATAAATTTAATTATCATTTTCATTTTGTCTATAATTAAAAAAATCATGTATTTAGAAAAATAAATAATATTGATTAGTATTAAATTTTGATAGTTGAGTTAATAATTTTGTAATTTAAAAAACGAAAGAAAAAAAATTTAAAGAGATGAATGTTGGAGATATGATTCATATCCAGCTGGCGTTTTAGCAAAAAAAAAAAAAGAGACTCAGTCAAAGTTTGCGTGCTGCCAGAAAATATTCTATAAAAAAAAATTGTAAAAAAAGAAAAAAAAAAAAACGGTATATATATATTATTTATTATTGTTGATAAAACTTTTTGATAATAATTTTTTTTTCTTCTAGGATGATAGATACTATGAGTTTGTTGAAAAAAAATAAGTTTTTTGAAATTCATAGTAAAGTTTGGTTTACATATCTGATATTAAAGTGAAGAATACATTGGAGCAGCATTTTCTGCAGTGACTTGAAAAGTCCCCTTGAGACTTCTTGTCGAGAAAATGCAAGAAGCTTCCGAGATATTGGACTTTTAAAATAGGGTCATGAAAGTGAGGACACTAAAGAGTAAAAAAAAGTATAATATATTTGAATAAAAATATATAAAATATGTGCGGCTTACTAGCAAAAAGGCCTATCCACCAGAAAAAAAAAAAAGCTCTAATTTAAAATGACAAAAAAACATTTCAATTCGATTTTAATAACCAAGAATTTCGAGGGGTGGTATAGGTCTATTAATATTTTTGCATGACACAACCAAAAGTTATAAATATTAATAAACAATACATGTGTTTACCCCATCATTGAAATTTTATTATTTTTATATTTTATATTTAACAAATTAAATACAACAATACGAAGCTTTTTTTTTCAGTGGACGTCCAATTTAAAATGTTTTAAAAAATTACAAAAAAAATAAGAAAAAAAATAATCATTGCTTTACTAACAAAAGCGACAAACTACATAATTTTTTAAATTAAAATTACAAGGGCTTATCTCCAATTTAAAGTGCTAAAATATTTTTTTTTTTGGTTGTTTTATTTAAAAAATTGATATGAAAAATATTCAGCTGCCAAAAATTTATAAAACATGAGCTTAATTTGATAGCCCTTTCTGGGACTTGAACACTTTTTTATTTTAGAAAAATTAATACAAAATAAAAAGCTCATAATAAAAGGGCATATGTCTTTAGACACAAATAATTTTTCTTTTAAAATAAAAGCTTATTAAAAAATATAATTTATTTTATTCGATAATATATTATTAATGCCCATTATCGAAACTTCCCAACTGTTTATTCTTCAAGTATACAATCACTTGTTGTTTTTTTTTTTTTATTTTATTTAATTTAATTTTTTATTTTTCGCTCAATGGCAATCTTTCAATATAACGATCTGAAACTAATGCACTTGAGACTTTGAACTTGTTGTACTTGAAGAAAATAATTGTCGATTCTTTATCGTATAATATAAATACCATAGCTATATATTAAATAAAACAAATAATAATAATAATTGTAGTATACAAGTAGTGATTTTGTCTCATTAGTCATTATTCATTATTCACTATTTCATTATTCATTGTTGCTGTGAGTGAATGAATGAAGCACTGAAGAAACCATGGGGTCGATAAAGTAAATGTATATATAAAAAAAAAAAATAAATATAAATAAATAAAAATAAGAAGAGAAGAGAAGAGAAGGAATATAAATTGGTCGTTTGCTTGCCTTTTCAATTTGTCAAGAAATCTGTTGACAAAATAAGACGGTCATTAGAACCAATATACCCTACAATTTACATATTTTCTTTTTTGTTCTTTTTCGTTTTTAAATTATTTTTTAAGTCTATATTACTTATTTATTTATTAGCATCACGAACAAAAAAGACATAACTGCTTTTATTTTTTTATAATTGGCATTTTGTAAATAGCAAAAGTCTTGGTTTTTTTTCAACGATTTTAAAATGCATTTACATAAATAAATTGAAAAACAATTAAAATAGATGAATTTAATGTTTAACTTGCATGATGCCTACATTCTCTGATCGGTACTTGGTCTTACCGATCGACGTATAAATTACATAATGAATAATTTAAATGAAAGTTGAATTTTTTTTCAAATCAATAATAATTAAGTATGATTATTTTTCATACAGTTCATCGAGTAAGCTGATGGTTAAGTCGGCAAGAGCCCTGCCTACAATGCATGTGGTCTCGAGATCAAAACCCATCAAACACTCTTCGTGTATACGATGATCGCACCATCGTATTTTAAGTGGGGTGTGAAACTATTTGGCATGGTGTTTGGGGCAAATATAATCTAGCATAGACCACGTGAACAACGCACTTGGTCTGCGCCAGGTACTATCTGCCTCAAATTCCTGATACCTGTTCTTTATTTTTTTTTCAAAAAAGATAATTTAACACACTTACACATATTCTATCTATTTCTCCCTCATAATTATCGATAACTGCTTTTATTTTTTTATAATTGGCATTTTGTAAATAGCAAAAGTCTTGGTTTTTTTTTTACAAGTTTTACATAAATTAAAACAGAAAAATATATAAAATAAAATGAAATTTTCTGTATAAATTTATTATGAAAATATGTATTAATTATTAAAGCTGATAAATAAAGTAAAATATATTCAAAAAAAATATTATAAAAATTTATAAAATAAAACTCAAGTAAAAAAAAAAAATATTAGACACGTTTTTTTATTTCTGATATATGATTTTAAAGACTTGCTTTGTCTAGGAATATTATCCCTCGAGGATATATGCAGGATGCACTTTAACCAAGTCATATTTTCTCTATCAGAATACCAATCACAAGTGAATCATATTTTCCAATATACAACGAACAATGTAACACACAAAAAAAAGTAACAAAATAAATAAAAAGTTATAATAAAAAAAAAAAAATTGATTGCATTGTCTTTATTATATATAAAAAATTAAAAATACATAATGTATATATAATAAACACAATAGATCATAAATAAATAAAATATAATTTTTATAAATTTTCAATATGCAGATATATTAAATTTGAGGAGAGAAAACTCCAGTTTGTTAGAGAAGAATTGAGACAAATTTTGCATATTCAAATTTTAGATACTCGGCAGAGATAAAGAGAGATACCATCATCATATTAGTAGTATGGTTATCACACACATACACAGGTACACAAAATCATACTCACACACACGTATAAAATATTTAAAATATAAAAAAAAATATATATGTATAGATATATTGCCTTGGAGGGTTGTTTTTTAATTTTTTTACTGCAGTAACTGCTCACGTTTACAAATATACAGCCTCTTTCTTCATCTCTCTCTCTCTTTTAATTATTACTATTAATTAAGGTGTAACAAGACGACTTGCATACATATAAAAAATACATAATGAATGTTAAGAAAACGAGTTGTTGGAGAATTCATTATTTCGAGACTTGAATTCAATTTTAATTTAATTTTTTAAAATATTTAATTCACTGTTTATTTTTCATGTTAAATTAAAAATAATAAATTAATTAAACTTTGTCATTATTTATAAAATTTAGTGATGAAAAGAAGACAAAGTTTTTATTATTAAAAATAGCTATGTATAGCATCAAAAGACATATTTTTATTTTTTATTTTTTATATAATTTTAAAGGGCTTGTTTTGGTTGTTTAAAAAGCCCCAAGAAATGCACAAACCGGATGTATTTTTATATATAGGTATATACATTATGTGAATGAAAGTTTTGGAAAATAATAAAGAGAAGAAAAAGGGGTAATGTGAGTTGAAATGGGGTGAAAATGGGGAGAGAAAGGGGTAGATGTGGGGAATAAAAGTTGAAGAGATGTGAAGAGATGAATTAAAAGAACCAAAAATAAAAGTGAGACACAGTTAAAGTAGAAAAATAAATATAATAATATAAAATAATAAAATGAAAAAGAGAAAAAAAAAATTTTGTACGTTAAGAATCCATGGAACAATGAGCTTTGCATATTTTATGTTCAACGATCCGTTGGTTAAACAATATATTTTAGACAATATGACGAGAATATGTTGATAAATTTGCTGAATCTGTAATTTTTTTTTCAATTTTTTTATTTTCATATTTTTAATTTGAAATGACAATTAATAATCTTCATGAGTATCAATTTATTGATTTATTTTTTAGCTTCATTATTAATAAAATATTTATTCATTTTTAAAATATTTTTATCGAGTAATTTTTTCATAATAAAAAATATAATTTTTATAAATTTTATATTTAGCAATTATTAAATGTTTGAATAACATAATTAAAAGCTAAACAAAGTCAATTTCCAAACGATGAAATTATTATGAAAATAAAAATCCAATTAAAATAATAATATAATCCAATTTTATTTTTATAATTGACAATTTTGTATTTAACAATAGTACTAGATATAAATTAAAAAAAAAATAATAATTATAATTATTATGATTACTAATTACAGACAATTTCCATAGGAAAATAGTCTCATTTAAAATTAAACAATAGCATTATTAAAAAACCAGAAAAAAAAAAACAAACACACCAATTTGTTTTAGAAGTAATTCTCTTTTATTTTTTAAACCTCAATTAGTCAATTAATAATTTACTATAGAGCATAAAAATTAATTAAGATGAGAAAAATAAAAAAACTAGCTTAATCAAAAATATAATTGAATTACCTTATCGAAATATTTTAATTATATATAGACAATATTGTAGGTTAATAAAGGAACTCGATTTATAAATTTAAAAAAAATCGAAATAATAATTATTACAGTATCAAGAGAGAAAGAGAGACAGAGAATATCTATTGTATACAATATTGTATTGTTGTACCAAGATTATAATCATAATCACCCAATCTAGTTTTGATATTATACTATGAGAATATATTCATATGAAATTATTACAAGCACTCTGTCACATAGAATATTGGCATGGTTCACCAATATTATGAACGGTCACTGACTGTATTAATACCATCCAATCTAATCCAGTGTTCACTAATTACTTGAATCTCTTGTACAGTGTGATCGGAAGCATACTATCTTCATCTACATTCTACATGCCCTTTTCCCTTCTTCTCATCAACCTATCAACTCATCCACCCATCCACCCATCCACCCACTCACCCTTCTCTCCACAATACTGCAACTATGCAACTGATAACAATAATCCCCTGAAAATTAATCATAATAATGTTTCCATTTTTTTAAATTAAATACATTTTTCATTTATGTATTAATTTTGTTTTTTAAAATTTTATTTATCATCTAAACTCCACCCTTATTTTTTTTAATAAAAAAAACATCTTTTCAATTTTTTTGTTTTATTTTTATGACGACATTGTAACACGAGTCAAGTAGTTTTTTTCAAATTGTTTTACAAATAAATAAATGAGTATTCAAGTGTGATAAAAAAAAAAAAATATATAAAAGATTTACTTCTTATGTTTTTATATATAAATTTTTTTTTTTTTGGTTTTAGATTTTGTGGTGGTTTAAGTTGTAAGGAGAGTTGTGTAAGGATAATTTATAAAAGAAGGACAAACGAGGGGTTGAAATAGAAAGTAGAAATGGCTATAAGGCAAAGTGACTTTTGGTCTGTTTACGTAAAACCACCCCTTTTTATATATAACTTTTAAGTTGAATATATATGTATTTACGTGAATAAGGCGTGGTGCACGCGGTAAAATTCCTTTTACTTGGTTGAATCTTGGATTCTTGATGGCTTGATATCTCTATATATGTATATAACACTCAACTGAATTTACGGTTAAATTGTTAAATAAATTTTGGATCTATAGATATTACAGATAAACGTAAATGAGAAAGAAAAAAAAAGAGAGAATTGTATTCATGCATGAAGCAAATGAAGTATGAAATTTATTCATCGAACAATTCGAGTATATTATTCAAGTAAATATTAACTGTGATGTAGGTTAAATTGTTTAGTAATATCATTTTATTTATTCATTATGCATTTATAGAAAAAAAATTAAAGAATAATAGAAATTTTAAACAAAGAAAAATTAAATAAACAAAAATTTTTACGTCTTGTCTATTTTTTTTATGATAAAATTATTCAATTGACAAAAAATTAATAAAATACAAAGCTAATTTCGCATGGATTTACGCTCTTGTTATTCTAAAGATTATTTATTATTTTATATTATGAAAAAAGCTTTACTTCCATTGACTCAAACATTTTTTTATTTTAAAGCTTTTCAGCTGTATTTTTATGCTTATGGATTATAAGATAAAAAATTAATAATAAATAAAAAAAATTAATAACAAAAGAGCATATGTTCGTAGAGATAAGCCCTTTTTATATTTGTGAAATTAAAAAATTAATAATAACAAAAGGGCATGTATCCATTGATATGACCTTTTTTTTTTCGAAAAAAAAAAAAATAATGGCAATTTTCGACGACATAGGTCTTTTTCATATTTACTAGACAGGTAGAGGGCCTAGACAAGTTTGAATTATTAAAAATGATGGATCAATTGGTACTTCAAAAATACTTGTAAATATAATTTCTCAAAATTGTGAGATGATCATTGTTTTTTTTTTTAATTATAAAAATTAAAAGTGAGCTTTAATTTATATTCAGCACTTTAATTTTTACAATTTAATTTAACAGTTTTCTGTTTATTACTAAATTAAAATATGCATTTACATAAATAAATTGAAAAACAATTAAAATTGATAAATTCAATTTTTAATTTGGATGATGACTACATTCTCTGATCAGTACTTGGTCTTACTGAAATGGCATAATGGATAATTTAAATTGAAGTTGAATTTTTTCCGAATTAATAATAATTAAGTATAAATATTTTCCATATATTTCATCGAGTAGCTGATGGTTAAGTCGGCAAGAGCCTTGCCTATAGTGCTTGAGGTCTCGAGTTCAAAGCCCAAGCGGGACTCGTATATATGAGGGTTATTGGAGATATACTCTGTATATTGTATATAGTGAGTGGGTTTAGACCATTTGATAATACTAATCCATAATCAGTATTTAATAAGAAATTGATTAGCATGGTGTTTGAAACAAATATATTCTAGCATAGACCACGTGAACAACGCACTTGGTCTATTCCAGGAAATATTTGCCTCAAATTCCTGCTACCTGTTTTTATTTTTTTTGCAAAAAAAATAATTTAACACACTTACACTTATTCTATCTATTTCTCTCTCATAATTATCGATGACAACTGTTTTTTTTATAATAGAAAAATCTAGTACACTTTGTTATAAATTCTGTATATTTTCATTTTTTACAAACACTTTAAATGAATATAACATATCGATAAATTATAAAACAAAAAATCCAGACAACTTAATTATTAAAAAATAAAAAAAAATAAAATTCCGAAAAAAAAGGTAGTTAAGCCCTTTTGTTAGTTATGCAATGATGTATTATTATGTAATCTCACCTCTTATTTTTAAATTAGATTAAAATGTTTTTATAAATATATATATTTTTTATTTATTTGTATTTTAATCGTGGTGGCAGTAGTAAAAACTATATATGGTCAGACACACTCTCAAACCCTTGGTTGGTTATCTCGCGACGTTTTAATGTGGTTTGTATTTGGTTGTTTATTTTTAAATAATTTTTTTTATTTTATATTATAAGTGTAACGTAGACACAAAGTATTTAATTGCCACACACCACTTGAATTTAATTGTCCCCTCATTTTCAATTTTATCTCTTTTGTTTTAAATTTCTTTTTATTTTTTTTTTCGTTTAACATAATAAATTGTAATGTTATATTTAATTTTACAAAGCAGTAATTTATTTTTTTAAAAATAAATTGTTTATTCTGTTGAATTGATACTGTAAAATTTTAATTTGAATTATAATTGTTTATTTTTCATTTGTTTGTGATGACATTGTTGGTCAAATTATTCATCGTGTTTTTGGATACTTCCAATTGATGTTGATCCAATCACGTGAATAATAGTTTATCCCCCTGACTATTTTTACACCCTCTGGTATTGATACCCATCACCAAAACCAATCCTTTCAAAGTTGACTTTTTTTTTTTTATTCATTTTTTGCAAAATAAACTAAAAAAAAAACCCAAAACAATAAAAAAACAAACAAAAAAATTGAAAAAAAAAAGAAATTTTTCCTTTTTTTTTTTTTTGTGTTATGTACACACACAAGCTATTATTCTCATTAGTTGTCTGATTGTGTATACACATCAAGCAACAATTTTTTTATTCCCCTTTAATAAAAAAAAAAAAAAAAGTAAAAAAAAAATTTACCGAGAATTTTTCTCATTTACATGAGTCTATGTGTTTGTTTAATTTTTTTACAATTAAAAATTTTTGTCTATAAAAATAAATAAACACAAAAAAATATATATATGAATATTGAAATATTGACTTGAATATTCTCATCGACAATCAATAAAAACAAATAGCCCCATCAATTAATAAAATAATAATTTAAATAATTTAATTAATCAAAAATTCTTTACTTGAGTTTTTTTAATTTTCGGCTTTCACAGTTTTATCTTGAATTGAAAAATAATTAAAAAATTAATTAATTATATAATCATCTAATTTACTATCATTTTAATTAAAAAAAATTATTTAATTATTATTAACAATCCTATTGATTTCTAAAATCAAATTATCAAATTATCAAATCAAGAAAAAAAAATAATAAAAAATAAAATTTAGATTTGTTGGCAATAATTAAATGACCCTCATAATAATCATTTAAAATTAGAAAAATATGACTATAAATCTTCTCTAAAATCCAATAAACAATTACCAAAAATTTACAAGTCAATCGACAATAAATTTATTCCTCAACAAATATTCAAAAAAAAAATATATTATATAAAATATAAAGTGAAAAAAAATTATAAAACTCATAATTAAATAAATTAATGAATAATTATTTATTCTACACATCCGCTGAATGTCAATTAGCAATTGTTGACTTTAATTATAATTGCTATAATTATTTAACTATTGGATAAAAAAAATTTAAAGAAAAATTTATATATTTATGTGGGATAAATTGTCTCCGGTAGCCAATTAGACTGATGTTTTTGTAGTTGGTTGGTGTTCGTGGAGACCGGAGAGTTCTTAAAGAATAAATATATTTCAAGTATAAATAAATTAATGAGGAATATGTGAATGCTTAAATTTGCCTATCACCATCATCAATTTACACAAGATGAGTATCTCGAGATCGCCACTGGATTAATGACAGTTCATCAACAACGTTTTGCTAAATACACATTTTTTTTTTATTTACATAAATTAAATAATTTATAAATTCAATCGATAAAGTATATATTGACTATTATTATTTTAATTTTTAATTTTTAACATCCAGGTAGACACTTGACAAACAAAAATGTAATTTATAATTTTTATTAAATAAACGATGGTGTTTTTTAAATTTTTTTTTTGAAAATGTTTTCATGTTTTTTATGGAGACCAATATTTACTAAAGGTTTTTTATATTTTTTAGCTTGGTCTCTTTTGAATCCAAACAAGAGCTGAATGAAATTCAATATTGAATGACCATTTTGCACGGTTTATAACTGAGTATTTCATTGGGCTTCGTTTGTATGCTTATGATATTTGTAAAATGACCATTTTCGAGACAAAGATATTGGTTTTTAGAAGTTTGTGGATTTATGAAAGACCAAAGTTACATATCAGTTACCACAGACGACAATTGAGTTTGTTAAAAGTATTGAATTTTCTATTTATAATTTGAATTATATTCTTGATAATACTGCATTTATTTTTAGACTAATTTTTCATTGAAAATAATTTTATTTATTTTTATCTTTGAGGGTAATTTAATTTGCCAATTATTGAATTTTTTATTAATAATTTTAGTTATTTTTAAAAAAGCTTAAAAATAAATTTAAATATTATTTGAATATTTTTAGAATTTATTTTTCTAATTTCATTTCATCTCAGACAATTGAAATTGCTTAATATTATTTTTAGATTTTTTTTTCGATTGAAAATAATTTTTTCTGTTTATTTTCAGAAATAAATTTTGTAAAAATCGAATTGTCGATTAGCTGGTTTAATTATTTTCACGAAATATTCAATTTTAAATTTACATGGAGATTTTTAAAATACATTTTTTTTCTTTTTAATAATTTGTTTTTTTATTTGTTTTTTTTACAGGTAATGTAATTTTTTAATTAATTCACGTCTGGGTTACCATCTTCAAGATGAATTAATGCATGTTAAACTTCTAGCTAAATTTTATTGAAGATATTTACTGTAAATCTTGAATTTCTAAACGTTGCAAATTTTTCATTACATTAAAATTTCGAAAGATCATCATGTAAACTTCAAGGCACCAATTCAAATAAATGATTAAAAAAAAAAAATTATTATCCATTATTGACAGTTTATTTAAAAAAATTCCCAAACTTAATTTATTTAAATATTCATTATAAAACAAGTTTATTTTTGTTTTAAATAATTCAATTTTTTCTCGAACAATTTTCTTATTTTGAAAGAAAAAAGCTTGAATTTTTCATAGGGTCAATCGAGCCACAAGTTTGGCTTTTGGACTTGATAAAAAATTTATTTTCTTTTCTTTCTTGTCAGCCAACTTACCGGAAATATCTCTTGACACCAAATCATCCAATATTTACAGCAAAAAAAATAAGTAAAAACCATAAAATATATTGATTTTTAATTGAATAAATAAATAACTTTTTGATATTTATTTATTAACACAAAAAGCTTATATTTATTTGTAAAAATTTGTATCCAATACTTGTCGTTGCTTTAAAATAAAATTTGCAAAATTCAATAAACACCCTAGTCCCTAATTATTTTGTGAAACAATATTACATTTAATAATTTAGCTGACAGGTGGCAAGATTGTTCCCTCTTTTGATTTTTTTTATTTTCCATTTGTTTAACTCGGAGGGGTTGCAGGTGACATGCTTCAACTTCCCAACCAATTTATATCATTATTATAATTTTTTTATTATATCTTAGTCACGACTGACGCATTCAAACACACCCCTTAATACCGAGAATTCATCAACCACTTTAATCCATTTGATTTTAGATGAAAAGAAAAAAAAATTATATATAATTTCATTTTTTTTCCTGTCAAACTATTGTTCAATACAGCGTTTTTATATTTCATTTCTTTTTTATAAATCAAAAAGATAAATGAAGCCTGTTTTTCACTTGACATTGTTCATGAATTTTATATTCAATTTGTATCGAGAATATTATGAAAATTATGCTAGAAAAAAACTTGAATAATCTTTGTAAATATTTCTTTTTTAATATTATTTTTCTAGGCTGAGATTAAATTAGCTGACCTTGCAAGAAACTACTCGTTGGCGCCAAAAGGATTTCCGGCATCCTGCTCGTTACTTTTCCAAAAAAAAAAAAATTTTTACCAACACAATTTTCCTTTTTTTTTTTCTTTTTCACCATTATTTTTTTCTCTAATTTAATGTAATTTAGCTAGCAACATGTCATCATTGATATTCAAACAAAACCCAGTCGAAAAAAAAAAATAAAATCTCCATTTAAAAACTAATTCAACAATATGAAAAAATAATAAAAATAAAATCCATAAATATCCTGAAAAGAACAATAATAAATTGAAGAAAATAAAACGAAAAAAATCAATGATATTGATAAAGATTTTCATGAAAATATAACTCTAATAAAATTAATCCCGATAAAATTTTATTATCTGATTTTATTTATTTATTTTTATCTCAAGTAGAAAAATTGTGGCTTTTGTTCTTCAAGATAATTTCATTGCCACAGTGGTGGTGTGTAAATATAGAAAAAAAAAAAGACAAAGGAATATAAAAATCGACAATCATAGCAATGCATTGGATGCTCCATGCTCCTCGAAAAAATTGAGCTAAAATTTCTTGCGATAATAATAGCAACGTAAATTTTTTTTTGTCTGTCATAAAAAAAAAAATAAAATATACTGATATTGAAATCTATAGAAAGAAAAATAAGAAATAACTAAAGATAGAAATAAAAGAAAAATAAAAAAATAAAATTCAGGGGGGTGGTTTTTGATGTACACTGTGTAGACGGTACACAAACTCACCCTCTCTTATTTTTCTGTCTTTTTCTTTTTCTCTGTAGCATCCCTATATCAATTCGTCCGGACGAGACAACGTGAATTCACCCTTCGGCACAAAAATAAAAATACTAGAAAAAGAAAAAAATATTTAAAAAAAAATAGTGCAGTTGTATATAAAAATGAAGGACCGTATAACATTGAGACACGAAAATAATAACAGGAATAATAACAACCAAGAATTTCGAGGGGTGGTAATGGTCTCTTGATATTTTCATGACACAACCAAAAGTTATAAATATTAATAAACAATACATGTGTTTACCCTATCATTGAAATTTTATTATTTTTATATTTTATATTTAACAAATTAAATACAACAATACGGAGCTTTTTTTTTCTTTTTTTTTTGTTAATGTACAGTGGACGTCCAATTTAAAATGTTTTAAAAAATTACAAAAAAAATAAGAAAAAAAATAATCATTGCTTTACTAACAAAAGCGACAAACTACATAATTTTTTAAATTAAAATGACAAGGGCTTATCTCCAATTTAAAGTGCTAAAATATTTTTTTTTTTGGTTGTTTTATTTAAAAAATTGATATGAAAAATATTCAGCTGCCAAAAATTAATAAAACATGAGCTTAATTTGACAGCCCTTTCTGCCCTTTTTATTCTAAAAATTTTTAATTTTCTTTAATTATAATAAGGGCCTAAGTTCCATGGACTCGAACACTTTTTTATTTTAGAAAAATTAATTCAAAATAAAAAGCTCATAATGAAAGAGCACAATCGTCTCAAATTTTTTTTTATTTTTATGGATTATAAAATAAAAAATTAATAATAAATATGTTATTAATTTTTACATAGTCTTTAAAAAAGTGACAATAATTTCCACTTGAAATATCAAAGTAAAATTCGATAAGTCTTCATAACAAATTGAAAAAAAAAAAAGAGGAAAATCTCTTTCTGTTTCTATCGCGAAATATAAGAGCTTCATGATATTATTTTATTTTTCTCTGTGTTTTTTTGTTCAACAAATCTGTATTTTTTATTTTTATTGAGACAGGGTGAGAGTTGATTGACGATCTCTCTTTGTAGTATTCATCGATCACGTCATCCTCATACACATAAAACAAAACCTTTGAAGAAACGATAAAAAATGGAAAAAAAAAAAAAAAAATTTCTACATTAAAACTTTGATTTTAGTTGAAAAAATTTTATCAGTTTTTTTTTTTGCAAGTCTAAAAGTAAGTAGATAAAAAAAAATCATATATATAACATGTGTTTGATAATCTCAGAGTCGTTCTCAATTCAGTAGACACCATATATTGCTCCCAAGAGTTGTTCAATTTCTTCAACTCTCCATGGACACTTGGTCTAATGGTGAATATCTCGTTTTTCCTACAGAAATCTCTTTCATTTTATTTTTTTTCATACATTTTATTTACACCAATCATCAGGATAATAAACCCACACACTCAATTGAAAATAAAACCACAAAATACCATTCAAATCGATAGTAAATAAAATAATATTTTAAAACTATTTAAAAATAAATAAATAAAAAAAATTATTAAGATTATTTGAATATAATTGACACTATTAAAATCTTGATAAAATAAATTTTCTACATATTTAGAAATGATAGAAAAAAATGTAAATGTTACTTATCCTTTTTTAGAAATATATATGAAAAAAAATAAAATGTGGATTGGCAAGTGTAAGGTGAAATGAGTGGTATAAAAGACCAAATGAAAAGCAATATATAACCAAGAAGTATATAAGATATAAAATATATATATAAAAATGTGTGTGATAGTAATATAGTATGAATCGAAACTGCACCAAAGGTAATCTGGCGTATCCAATCTGGCCTCGTCGATTTACAGTCTCTTTTCTTTCAACGAGCTTTAAAAATATATATGTATATCTTGAGATAAGAAAAAGAATTACGTTTAAATCGTTTCGATATGTAGTAAAGTATTCAATCTAAACTAGGTAATATACTTTAATTTCTGATTTTATTATTATTTTTTTTTTTCTAAAGCCATTCACACATTTGTAAATAACAAACCGACAAAATTATATTTTTTATATTTTTTTGTCTTAATTTATTTTGTTGAAGGTATTATTTTTTAATTGAATATAGAGAAAGGAGATATGATATTTCATAAAATTGTTGTGAAAAAATAAATTTTAAATTATAAAAATTATACACAGATTAATTGTTTTTAATATTTTCTTTTTGTTTGTTTTAATCCTATTATTTTTATCATTTGTTTTTCAATGAATAGAACAATAAAAAAAATAATGTATTATTTTCATTTGAAATTATATAATGAATAAATTACGTATAAAATAAAACAGTAAAATTATTATGAATATTTGAAATTGAAAATAAAATGAAAAAAAAAATTGTAAAAATGCACTGAGTAATAAATTTTAATTACGTAAATGATATTAAGCTTTAATTAATATTTTTATGTATGAAAAAATATAGCTATTATTTAAATAAATAAAAAAAAATTTTAAGATTTTTTTTTTGTAAATTTTAAATGGCTTTTTAGATAGATTTTTCTGGTTAATTTTTGATGGAATTTAAGACCCAATAAATGTGAAAATAAAAATTATTAAAAAAAAAAATTTCAATTGCTAAAATAGGTCAATGTTTTGATTCAGCAAATTTGTAATAGACATGCGTTTGTCAATTGATCCCCTGCGGTTACAAAAAATAGTCACCAATATCCAACAATCTCGTAATAAAAAAAAAAATAAAAAGGTAGATCCAAATGTATATATTGTCTCTAGTGTGACCCTCAAGCAAAAATGTGGTCGCGTGGGTGTTAATCAAGGGCTATGTGACTTTTTACGACAAAAATAAGAAAAAGAAAAGAAAAAAAAAAAAAAGAACCTGAAGGGATGTTGAAATTGCAAGAAGCTACGTTGAAAATGAAAGAAAAAAAAATATAAAGAGGATAAAATAAGAGACCAAAAGTAAGAGAGAACGAGACTCGATTGAAGGTGAAAGATGATAAAAATAGAGGGATGTTTTTTGGGGGATGAAAAGGGGATGATTGAGTGATCGACCAAGTGGATCCAGAAGATGTGTTCTAAGCTTTACTTCCGTAACCCCCTTAGGCTAAATTTGATTGCTTTATACACTTTTAGACTCGATCACAAATGTACAATATTATTGGAAATCAAATAACATATATATTTTATTAAAACTATTTTTATATTTTTTTTTTTTTATGATTTAAAATGAAATTAAAGTTTGGAAAAAAATAATTGAAAAAAAAATGATCATTGATGAAAAATAACACACAAAAAAATTGACTCGTACTGGTAAATATTTTCAGATGAAAAATATATTGAAAAAATATTTGAAACACTGATTGCAAGCAGGTGAACAAATATATATTTTTTTTTTTTATAAAACATGTATATTCTAAAGATAAATAGAATATTATTAAGATAAATTTTGTATTTTATAAATTGAGTGTAAATTTGTGTATTAATTAAAAACTTTTTCATGTGGATTTTAATGAAAAGTTTTTATGGTTATTTGTTGTCCGGTTTGTTAATTGGATAACGATGAGAGTACAAAATTATTCCATTGCAATAGGGTATATTTTATTTGTGTTAAAATAGTTGTGGTTATATTTTTGATATATAATAATAATGTTGAATACAGGTATGTGATTAGTTGAGATAATTAAGTAACATGTTTTGGTGAATTTTTTAAAGTTTTAAATACTTTCACGTGGTCAAATAATGAATGGATTTTATTTTTAAAATGTTATTTATATTTTAAATTGGATTTTAATTTTGATGGTAATTATTTGTAATTAGTTTTATTTTCCAGACAATTATTATTATTAGGACAATTTTTGTAAGAACATTTCAATATTATTTTTAATTTTTCTTTACTAGAATAAATAACAGAATGAATGGAAATATATTTTTTAATATATTACAAATTTTTAAATGACCTATTTTTAGTATATTGTTTTGTTTTTTTTTTTTCAATAACTATTGTTTGAAGTTGATGGTAAAAAAAACGAGCGTCCGATGGAGATGAAAATCTTGCTAATTATTAGACAAGTAATTTGCTAAAAAAGCTTTTAAAAATAAATTTTAATACTTTTTAATTTTTGAAGGTAAAAAAAAAAAAAATTTCTAAAATTAAATACAACTTCCTCACCATTGAAATGATGATTTAAAGTATTTATTCATAAATTTTTAGAGCAATAATATTGCTAAGATTAAATTCTAGAATATTTGTCAATTTGTATATTTTTTTTTTCTTCCAAAAACACGTAAAATAAATAATTACCAAAATGTTGCTTATCAATTAAAAAAAATAATTTGTGATAATTGACAAGTGGATGCGTTTATAATTTTTAAAATGACAACTACCTTCCATAATCCTTTTTGATATCTCAATATTTCTTTCAGTTGATCGAGCAAATAGGAAAAAAAAAAAAAATTTTAATTAAGAATAAGAGTCAATTAAAATTGAAGTATTTTGCAAAAACAAAAAAAAGGTATCCAGCATTTAGAGCCAATACATCCTGGCGGAGAACAAGCGACGACTTCGACGCAACTCGTTCTATGCCAGGAAGTATTCGCTTAAAACGCTACATTTAGATGAGACTTGTCATAATTATTAATGAATGAGACCAATACTTTTTTTATACACTACATAGGATCAATACCAAAGAACGAGAAGAATTCGGTATTGAGACTCGAACCAATGTTCGACATAGCTCAAACGCAGGCCCTTTACCAACTTGACCACTTGCAGTGTTGACACAATTCCGTTAATTATGATATATATTCTTACATTTAGCGAATCTATTAACCGAGTATTTTATTTCTATAGCTAATTTAATAGAAAAATTAGTGTTAAAATTTTTTACCTTTAAATGATGATTTAAAAGAATTAAAAAAATAATTTATATATAGTTTAAATTATTCTTGATGTATTTTAAGTTAAAAAAAATTGAATAGTTGTATTATACATTTGTCAATTTGTATATTTTTTTTCTTTCAAAAAAACATATAGATAAAAATTATCGAAAAGTTGCTTATCAATTTTGAAAAATATTTAATGTACTTGATAAGTGCATTTATAATTTTGAAAGTTGATCGAGGAAAAAAAGAAAAAAAAATAAACGATTTCAATTATTAAAATGGGAATAAATATAAATTAAAATTAGAATATTTTTTAAAAACAAAAAATAAGGAATCCAGCACATTTGGAGCCAATACATCCTAGCGTAGAACAAGTGACGACTTCGACGCAACTTGTTCTATACCCGGAGGTATTCACTTAAATATTGAAAATTTAAAATCATAAATTGGGACTCATATCCATTCGAAACCTAACATGGGCCAGGATTCGAATCTAGTCATTAGTATATGATAATTTCAACGCTTTACCAACTTGACCACTTGCCATGTTGACACAATATCGGTAATTATAATATATATATTCTCACATAGTTAATCTATTAATCAGAATATTTCATTTCTATAGCTAATTTATTAGAAAAATTAGTGTTAAAATTATTTTTAATCAAATATTTATTCGCATATTTTCATCATAAATTAAATATTGGAAAATAATTTAGAAAAATTAAATTTACCCTTCAACTGTTAGAATGACTTTTTTTATATGGAAAATTATTCATGTCTTATGTCGCTATGATAATTTGTCGTGATACAATTAAAATAATTTTTAAATTACAAAAAATTTTTAGCTACGAATTCATTCTATAGAATAATAAAATCATATTGAATTGATATATTTATTGTAGCCTGTTGATAATTGAATTTATATCTAGATTATATTCTAAATTCCACAAACACAAATTCACTTGTTTTTAATTGAGTCATATACATTAATATTGAAAAACCAGTTGTACATAAATATACATACACATCGATTTATTTTGTCACGTTGCAAACATATCTCAGGTAAATATCCAAATTGAATATAAATTTTATAAAATGTATCTATAATTAATCGATTGAATTTAATTTAGTATGCATATATTTTAAACACCCGTAGGATATATCGAAAACTAATTAATTCTGATGTTCAAATAATTCAAATTCAAAACAAAATTTTTTAAATAGAAATTTAAAAAATAAATATTTCAATTAACTTGATACAAAAGTACATTCAAACAGTCAAATAGCAATACATAATATTAATTTTGTTTGATTTAAATTTATCTCTATAAATTTTTATCAATATACAAATTTATAAATATAAAAAAATAAAAAATAAAAATACCAGAGTGCAGCCATCGAAAAAGAAAAACTTTGATTTGATGAATACACTCGAGTTGTAAATTTAATTAAATGAAATATTAAAAAAAAAATAAAATAAAATAACAAAATGAACGAAGCCAACTTTTTAATTGATAAATTCATCTATTTTTATTTTTGTTATAACTATTTTCGCCTCAAGTCATTTTCATTCGAGTGGTTGAATATTGTAATTTTGTTTCCAAAAAAAACAAACAATTTCTTTGTTTATTTTATAATAAAAAAAAAATTAAATAAATATTGATAAATATATATAAATTTTCTAATTAAAAAAATCATTTTAAAATAAAAATTGCAATCAATTTGTCAGATTTGAGAGTAACAAAGAGTTCATATCCGCCCTTGACTATAATTTTTTTATTATTTTTTAAGTATATACAAACAAAGAATATATATATTAAACGACGTTGCAATGTTGGGTGTTTATCGAAACGTCAAGGCCAGACGTCGTATCAAAACCAGAGAGAGAAAAAAATCTAAAAAAAAAAATGAAAAATAAATCTCAACGGGAGTCAAAAGCACTTTATACGCCCTTTATTTCAAATTTATCCAAACTAACGCACATTATAAACAAAAAAAAAATTATTTATCAGTTTACACACCATTAGAAGCCTTATCAATTTATTTTTACATAACACTTTAGATCACATATATTCAAAAAATAAATATATTTACTAAAAACTATTATAGTTAACAAAATAAACACGATAAAATAAATGCAAATTTTTTAATATAAATCAGTATAAAACTCGTTTTAAATAAACTAATCAAAATAATTTAAAAAACCATTAGAAAAAAATATCTGCTTATCGAAATTTCTACCCAAAAAAATTTAAAACAATAATAATATATTTTTATAATAAAAAATTACAAGATTTTGTTATTCAAAAATATAATTTGTTTATTAAAATTTATTTGAATTTTCATTTAAAAAATTAATTTAGATAAATATTTTCATTGAGCTTTTAAATTGCTAATAAAAAAAAAATAACACACACACACTCGTATATTTATTGTATAAATAAACACAGACAGTAGTAATAAATTTTAAAAAACCACTCATTTACGTAAAAGTCAATAAAACTTTAACACGATGATTGAAAAGTTGACAGCAAATAACAACGAGATTGACGAGCACTTTTGTTAACAAGTACATATACGTAATTAAACTATTACGATAATTTTTTATTTTATGATTAATTAAACTTTAACATCTATTTTAATTAATTAAAATTATTTTTATATTATAAATGAAAAATAAAAAAACAATTTAATATAAACTTACCCAAAAAACAGCTAATAAAAAAATTTAACTAACAAAATACACTTGCTTGTTTAAGCCCTAAAAATACCTTATAATAATAATAATGATAATAATAATATTAATTTTTTAAACAATTATCAACACACTAATTGAGTATATTTTTTTTTAAATTTGTTTATCAACACGGGTTATTAAATCACGACATTCACTGAATGACTCGCGAAGGCAAACTGACAGCACGGTGTTGCGCCACGTGGGTTGAACCACCCTGTCAACACACATACACATACAAATATATATTATTTTTTTCCACCCTAAGCACATGCGCATCATAAAATATCTAAAATAAATAAAAATAAAAATTGCAGTACTCTTCCGGCTGGATAATTAGTGTCCTAACTTCCGGAAATTTTGTTGCATTCAGTATAACAACAAACAATGTTTATAATAATAAAAATAATAATAAAAATGAATGAAAAAAAATTATAACAATGTCGATTATTATAATAAAATATTTGTTTGTAAATTAAAAAAATTAAATTGACATTTTAGTGTATAATAAAGGCTCGAGAATTATTCTTTTGATATTTTTTTTTTTCATTTTTTTGATATCTTTGTGTATATATTTAATTGGGTTAATTAATTTTTTTTTTTTTGAAAGTGAAAATAACAAAAATTCAATGGGTAATAAAAATAGAAGAATATTGTCGTCGTGGTTCAGTAAAAGCATTGATTTTTTCGTTTAAAGACTCATCGTTTGTGCCGATAGATTTCCCAATGGTATTGAAAATAATCAACTGCTGCACCTGAAGCCAATCGTGACTAGCTAAAATCAAACACACTGTATTTTTTTTTCATTTTTGTATACATACTGATTTTGCTGATGTAAAAAATAACTTTTATTATTATTCAACCTATTTTGGCTTTGTTATTATTACTGTTTTTTTGTATTTTATTTTTGGCCAATGTATAAATATTTACGTGAAGTTCTCTTTGGCAATACAGCTAATCGATATGTTTGTATTTTTTATATTTTATTTTCAATATATTTTCATATTTTCACGCAGATTAAAGGTTTTTTTATTTTTTATTTTTCGTGTTTTGTATATAGTATTTGCAGAAGCATCGTCTGGTCATGGCCAGCTAAATATAACATCGTCATATGGGGGAGATTAATTTAAAAAAAAAAGAAAGAAATATTTATAAAAATTGATTCTGAATATAGAAAAAGCCGCAAGGCATTTTTATTCATAACGTGAATTTTACTGACAGTTTTCAGGAATCTTTATCAAGTTGTTAATTAATTTTTTTTTGATTTTATCTTCTTTCATTTTATTGGAATTTTCTTAAAAACATTTCAATATCATTTTTAATTTTTCTTTACTAAAATAAATGACAGAGTAAAAGGAAATATATTTTTCAATAAATTACAAATTTTTAAATGACCTATTTTTGGTGTATTGTTTTTTTTTTTTTTTAATAACCATTGTTTGGAGTTAATGGTAAAAAAGGCGAGTGTCCGATGAAGATGAAAATCTTGCTAATTATTAGACAAGTCATTTGCCAAAAAAATTTTTAAAAATAAATTTTAATACCTTTGAAAAGTAAAACATAAAAATTCCAAAAATTAAATACACTTCTTTACCTTTGACATGATGATTTAAATTAATATAAAAAATAATTTATACATAGTTTAAATTATTTTTGAAGTGTTTTAGGTAAAAAAAAATGAAATAATAAAAACATTTAAATTGCACATTCATTTATAAATTTTTAGCGCAATAATATTGCTAAAATTACATTCTAGAATATTTGTCAATTTGTATATTTTTTTTCTTAAAAAAGCACGTAAAATAAAAATTATCAAATGTTGCTTATCAATTTAAGAAAATAATTTTTATTATTGCATTATAATGTAGTTGACAAGTGTTTATTTTAAAATCAATTTTTTACTTGATAAAGTTGAAAAAAAAAAAAAAATAAACAATTTCAATTATTAAAATGAGAATAAATATAAATTAAAATTATGGTATTTTTTAAAAACACAAAAAAAGATATCCAGCATTTGGAGCCAATACATCCTGGCGTAGAACAAGTGACGACTTCGACGCAACTGGTTCTATGCCAGGAGTTATTCGCTTGAAATGGTCAATTATTTGAAATGACACAGCATTGAATATCGTCAGGCAGTATATAGACAACCAGGAATCGAACCTACGAATAACGATTGTGGAATGCGGGCGCTTTACCAACTTGACCACTTGCCGTGTTGATACAATTGCGTTAATTATGATATATATTCTTACATAGTTAATCTATTAATCAGAATATTTTATTTCTATAGCTAATTTAATAGGAAAATTAGTGTTAAAATTATTTTAACTCAAATATTCATTCGCATATTTAAAATAAAAATAAACATCCAATAATTTTTATCATAAATTAAATATTGCAAAATAATTTTTAAAAACTTAATTTACTCTTCAATTGTTAGGATCTTTTTTATGTGGAAAATCATTTATGTTTTACGTCACTATGATAATTTGTCGAGATACAATTATAATAATTTTCAAATTACAAAATATTTTTAATCACGGATTCGTTTTATTAAATAATAAAATTATATATTAAATTGATATATTTATTGTAGCCTGTTGATAATTGACAACTTCCTTCCATAATTCGTTTTGATATCTCAATATTTCTTTCAGTTGATCTAGCAAAAAAAGAAAATAAAAATGAACAATTTTTATTATTAAAATGAGAATAAATATAAATTAAAATTATAGTATTTATTAAAAACAAAAAAAAAGATATCCAGCATTTGAAGCCAATACATCCTGGCGTAGAACAAGTGACGACTTCGACGCTACTCGTTCTATGCCAGGAGGTATTCGCTTAAAACTTTAAAACTTGACAACATCAATTTGGACTCACATTAATTGGAATCTACCAGAGGCCAGGATTCGAACCCACACACCAGAGTTCGAAATTCTACACGCTTTACCAACTTGACCGCTTGCCATGTTGACACAATATCGTTAATTATGATATATATATATTCTTACATAGTTAATCTATTAATCAGAATATTTTATTTCTATAGCTAATTTATCAGAAAAATTAGTGTTAAAATTATTTTAACTCAAATATTTTTTCGCATATTTTCATCATAAATTAAATATTGTAAAATAATTTTAAAAAATCAATTTTAGTCTTCAATTGTTAGAATTACTTTTTTATGGAAAATTGTTTATGTCTTATGTCGCTATGATAATTTGTCGTGATACAATTAAAATAATTTTTAAATTACAAAAAATTTTTAGCTACGAATTCATTCTATTGAGTAATAAAATTATATTAAATTGATATATTTATTGTAGCCTGTTGATAATTGAATTTATAATTAGATTATATTCTAAATTCCACAAACACAAATTCACTTGTTTTTAATTGAGTCATATACATTAATATTGAAAAACCAGTTGTACATAAATATATACACATCGATTTATTTTGTCACGTTGCAAACATATCTCAGGTAAATATTCAAATTGAATATAAATTTTATAAAATGTATCTATAATTAATCGATTGAATTTAATTCTTTATTTGCATAAATTCTATTTAAAAAAAGCTATATAAAAAACAACACTTGTTTATATTTATTTTTTGTAATATAATTTTTAATTTTTTAAAAAATATGTATTACTATTTTTTGTATTTTACACTTGGGGATCTTGACTCGTATTATATATACAAAAATAATAGGGAGACTAAAAAAGGTTTCCTTTTTTAAAAAGAAAAAAAAAATACCTGTGAGTGTGTTTGGCCCCCCCTGGAATAACCGCAAGTATATATGTATATTTAGACACTCAAAAACCAAGGCAAAAACGAGACTAACTAAAGAAAAAAAAAAAATGTAATAAAAATGTTGAGAAAAAAAATTGGGGTTGGTGTGCAACCGGACCCTCTGTTAATTAGTCGTGCTTTTGTTTCACGCAGAAAACTTGAAAATGAAGCAAATGTATAACATGAAACATTCCCTCTAGGCATATCATCTCTTAATGCTACTGCCAAAAGAATAAAACAATAAATGCAAATAAAAATGATATGCCTAATAAAAAAAGAAAAATTAAAATATATAAAAAATTCAAGTAATACAAGACGAATCCACAAAAAAAAAAAAAAAACATTAAATAAAAAATAAATAAGTGTACTTGTTATTATTATTATAAAAAAATTAAATAAACATTTTATATTTATATTTTTTTATAATAAATTTTATAGTTTTGTGTTTTATTTTATTTCTTTGTCAAACAAAAATATCATATCTTTTTTGTAAATCACAAACAGTCGTTGGCACGCGACCTAACAAAAAAAGGACATAAATAAAAGTGGTAAAAATTGAAATAAATAAAATTATTATTTTAAAACTAAAAAATAGATAGTAAATTTTTTATTTGAAACAAAATATGCTGGGGTTGATGTATAAAAGTGAAAAGAATATTAAAAAAAAAAAAATATAATAATGTCTCTTTATGAAATTCAAGAAGCTTTGACTTGAAAATACAATTTCCTTTTACACAAGTTGATGTACTTCAAAGCCGATTTGTCCGAGAGTACAATGATGTGACAAAGATGAACAACTCAAGGATTTTCATTACTGAGACATCATAATGTCTACATGTAGATAAAAAATATATGTCAGTGGAAATTATATATGTCGCCTTAAAATTGTATGCTTGCACGAGCTCAAAATTATAACACAACCAACTGTGAATTTGAGTGACTTGAATCATTCCCAAAAGTCAACAATTTACTCGTTTCAACCCCGTTGTATATTATCATCATAATACCAAATGTCTGATGCTTACTTGTGACTATATATTTTGACTTTTGAATTATCAGTATAATTTCTCTATTTCTATATTTCTAAACTTGATTTTCTTTACGGTCTCTAGCATCTATTTGATGTTTACGTTACAATTATCTATCGTTTCTATACTCACACAATTAGTGATTGTATTATTCACGTGATTTATTACGATTGTTGTATGATAATTGTTTATTTATGCAGATGGAGAACATATACATTCAATCTTAATTAACAAGTTAACAGTCGTGTTTATTTAATTCAATTTTATTTCATATATATCATTCTCTAAAATCTTTTTAATATTAATTTTTGTATTGTAAAATTTTAGTTTGAAATACAGCTTAATAGTAACTAACTAAAAAATATAATTCAAATAGAAACTAAAAAAGGAATTTTCAAAGTAAAATTGATTTTTTAAAATTTGTTAAAAAATTTTTTTTTTGAATAATTAGTTTTTAGAATTTGGCTTCAGTATTTATTATAGAAATTTTTTAAAATAATTTTTTTTTTTTTTTTTTTTGTATTCTATGCTATTTATAATATGATTGTAATTTTTTTTTTTCAATTTATTTACTCAATTATTTACAGAACGTTGTAAAATACCAGAAAAAAAAAAAACTAAAAAAAATTATTTCGTAAAATTATTTTGCAAAAATTATTTATCAAAAAGTATATATATAAAAAATTTTGAAACATGAAGTTAATTTTAATAATACATCTGTTAATTTGTATTTTCAATTATTTTACTATTTAATTGTATTTTTAAATAAAATTTTATGCTATAAAGAAATTAATAATTAATTTCAAAAAAAAAAAATATTTAAAAACTAATTTTAATTTATTATTAAAAGCTCGATTTACTTAGTGCAATAATTTTAATATTGATTTTAAAAATCAATAATAACTCACAACTTGTGTATTAATTTATTTTTATATTGAAAAATTTTTCATATTATATTTCAATCTCCTTTCAGCTGAAGAAACCCTAGGGCTCAAACATAAAGAAACCTCGCGAGTCCAGCTTCCGTTTTTCTTGCTATTTATTTCTATTTTTTTTTTTTCCTTCATCTCTTTTATTTGCCTCCAGCAATTTATTTACATTCGTAAATCATTCATATCTATATTTTATTTACCTTCATCAATAATATTATTATTATATTTTTTTTATAAATAAAAATAAATGAAAATTAAAATCTCCAACTTGATAAAATAAGTATCAATTCAAACCCTCACTAATTTCATTGGCAGTATCGAGGTACCACGTCCAATTGATGAAAAAAAATAAAATAAAAACCACCCTCTGATTGGCGATACAACAGTTAACTCGGATTTGGTCATGACAATTGATTTCTTATCATTCTCAGAACACAATTGATTTAATTTTCAAAAAAATATTTGACAAGCTAATTTTTTTTTCAACGGAAATTAAATAATCTAGGCTATCTATCTATTTTTTTTTTCTACTATTAATATGATTTATCAATAATCAATAACATCGTAAAAACAATAACAATTAATAATTTTTATTAACCACATAAATTTTATTTATACACAGATTTAAAAATGTGTTAAAAATTAATTTACATTGACAATTTGCCAAGTATATTTAAAGTGATAATTTTATATTTTTATTTACCCTTTAAATCATCATTTATTATTGTTAAAAAAAATAGAAAAAACAATGTTACATGTTGCCAAATTAAATTTTCCTACTGGCATGCAAATGTTTGTTAATTTTTTTTATCTAAAAAAATAATAAATAAAATATATAACATGAAAAATCATGAATATATATGAATACGTGTTGTTTATTTAACTTGGATATGAACCAACAAAAGGTATATTGTTAAGAATTTTTAAATATATTTTTTTTTGTGTTATTTTGGGTATTTTATTTTATTTTTTTTTGAGGCAGTTATTCATGGTCAATGCCAAAGCTACATGCAAGCTCTTTAGCTCTCCTTTTTTCCACAACTCTTTTATGCAATTTTAATAGACCGTGGAAATAAAAAAATATATTAAAATAATAAATAAAAAAAAAAGCTTAATTACTCCTTGAAAAGATATAGAAATATGAAGATGAATTGAATGATTTTTATTCTTTTGATAAAAATTTGTAAATTAAAATTTAATTGAGCAATGAAATGGTAGAAAAATATACAAGGATTAATTTTGTAAAATTCATATAAAAAAGTATTTGAATTTGAAGATTAATATCAATTTAAAAATAAATTTTAATATAAAATATTGTTAATAAAAATATAATAAATATCAATTTAAAAAATAATTAATGTAGTTGACAAGTGTATTTATAATTTTGAAAATGACAACTTCTTTCCATAATACTTTTTGATATCTCAATTTTTTTTCAGTTGATCGAGCAAAAAAAGAAAAAAAAAATAAACAATTTCAATTATATTGAAACGAGAATAAATATAAATTAAAATTAGAGTATTTTTTAAAAACAAAAAAAAAAGGAATCTAGCGCATTTGGAGCCAATACATCCTGGCGTAGAACAAGTGACGACTTCGACGCAACTTGTTCTATACCCGGAGGTATTTGCTTGGAAAATCCATAACATGACAAACAAGTTGTGCACCTGTATCCTTTCGAAACACATTTCGGACCGGGATTTGAACTCTATCATAATCGTAAAGTAACCACGCGCTTTACCAACTTGACCAAATCGTGTTGACACAATTCCGTTAATTATAATATATATATTTTTACATAGTGAATCTATTAACCAGAATCATTTTTTTCTAAAGTTAATTTATTAGAAAAATTAGTGTTGAAATTATTTTAACTCAAATATTAATTTGCATATTTAAAATAAAAATAAACATCTAATTATTTTCATTATAAATTAAATATTGCAAAATAATTTTAAAAAATTAAATTCACCCATTAATTGTTAGAATTAATTTTTTTATGGAAAATTATTTATGTCTTATGTCGCTATGATAATTTGTCGTGATACAATTAAAATAATTTTTAAATCACAAAAAATTTTTAGTAGTTACTATTTAACGGATTCATTTTATTAAATAATAAAATTATATTAAATTGATATATTTATTGAAGCCTATTGATAATTGAATTCATAATTAGATTATATTCTAAATACTACAAACGCAAATTTACTTGTTTTTAATTGAGTCATATACATTAATATTGAAAAACCAGTTGTACATAAATTTATACAGATCGATTTATTTTGTCACATTAAAATTTAATTGAGCAATGAAATAGTAGAAAAATATACAAGGATTAATTTTGTAAAATTTATATAGAAAAGTATTTGAAATTAAAAATTAATATCAATTTAAAATTTTAATATAAAATATTGTTTATAAAAATATCATAACTATATGAAAAATTAAAATGGAAAAATTAGGGGAAAAATTGATATGGAGCTTTACTTTGAAGTAAAAATAAAAATAAAAATAATAAAAGTATTAATTAAATATAAATTGAAATAAAATATGAATTAAAAATTAATATTGAAAAATTTTTACAAATTTACAGTAATATATTTATATGAGTTGTAAAAGTCTCTTGAAATTTAAATGAATTTGTCCATAGTCAAACGTCAGGTCACTTTGAACTTTAAAATTCGATTGGACATTTTGTACTAAATTACGTATGAATAGATTTGTAATTGTCATTTCTGCACAAATTAAATTCAATTGATCCATGTGGTTTTCATAGAAATTTTAGAATTTACTTTAGGAATAAAATATTAATTAGATAAATTAATTTAAACATTTCATCAATTGTCATTGCTAAATTCAAACTTTAGAGTTTAATTTTAATTATATACCATTCATTTATTAGATAAAATATCATTTAAAATTATTTTTATAATTAATTTATATACAAATAATAGTACAGCTGGGTTTTCTTGGGCCCGGCCCTTAACTCCTGTAATCAATTATTATTAAAATAGAGCTATCCTCGTAAATTTTTTTTCATTCAATTGTCTAAGATCTAGGCTAGTTCAGGAAAAAAAATGGGAATATTTGAAATAGTCAAAAAGAGGTAAGGGGTGGATTTTATTTGTTTTTAATTTTTTTGACTATGATGGAGTTGAGCTATCCTCGTAATTTTTTTTCTATTAAATTTTCTATGATCTAAGCTAAGTCAGAAAAAAAAATGGAAATTTTTGAAATGGTCAAACTCATCCCTATCACAGTCAAAAAATTTAAAAACAAGTAAAATCCACCCCCTACTCCTCTTTGACCATTTCAAAAATTTCCATTTTTTTTTCATAACTAGCTTAAATCCTAGAAGGTTCAGTAAAAAAAAAATTACGAGGATAGCTCAACTCCATAATAGTCAAAAAAATTAAAAACATCTAAAAACCACCCCCTACCCCTTTTTGACCGTTTCAAGAATTATAATTTTTTTTCCTGAACTAACTTAGATCCTAGGCAATTTATTAAAAAAAAAGTTACGAGGATAGCTCAACTATATCATAGCTGAAAAAATTAAAAACAGTTATAAACCACCCCCTACCCCTTTTTGACTATTTCAAAAATTCCTATTTTTTTTTCTCAAGTAGCTTTAATCATGAAAAATTTAATAAAAAAAAAAATACGAGGATAGCTCAACTCTACTACAGTTAAAAAAATTAAAAACAATTAAAATTCACCCCTACCCTCTTTTGATTATTTCAAAAATTATAATTTTTTTTTCTCAATTACCTAAGATCATAGACAATTCAAAAAAGTGATTAAAATGTAATTAGACATGGCTTTAAAATTAAAAAAAAAAATTATCATCACTCAAATTATTTGTTTAAATCAACACTAAAAAAAAAATATATACAACTCAATTTTCTGTCAAGTCAAAACGTTACACGTTGCACTAAAAAAAAAGCTTCTTCACATATATTTTTTCCATATTTTACATTTTAAAAATAAATAGTTGACTAGGCATAAATATTTTTTTTTTACAAACCTGTCAATACAATATAGACTCTCGTATAGTCTAGTGAATATTTCAAAAGATTTTCGCCTGAATTTCCACTCATGTTACCTAACCATAGAAGTTAATCGGCTGTAAATTTTCAACCATGAGACTTGTAAAGGCACAGAGCTCTGTCTGTTTGAGACAGTTGACGAGAATAAAAAATTTTCAAAATCACAGCATAAAAAGATAAATAACAAAACACAAAAAAAATCTAAAACTTTGTTGGCTAGTATTTTGTGTCATATATAAATATTATTGTTCGATACCCTATCACCAAAAAAAAAAAAAGTAAAAAGTAAAATGATCCAACGTAAACATTTCCACCCTCTTTTTTATTCTTCATCATTTTTCTTGGTTTAATTTTTTCCTTTTTTTTTCGCATTCAGTATTGAAGATATCAACTTGAGCCATCCAAAAAGGCTAGTAGACTATTGGCTGTGTTAAAAGTGAGCTGTTTACACTTGAATATACAGAGTACCAGTCTGAGCTTATCAGTGAGCTTCAACGTAATACACTCCCTTCATAAGTTTCTAAAAACCATCGTACACTAGAACTCAATATATTCGTTCTACTGGCGAAGAACCGATGGAGCTTGAAAAAGCTCACTCTCTCTCTCCCTCTGATAAAAGTAAACATTAATATTTTATATATATAAAAAATACTTTTTATTTTCATTTTTTTCAATATACTCGAAATATATTTCACACTATAATCCTCATGTCTATTTACATGTCTGTAAAATTTTTTTTCATTTCTGTCTCGATCAAATATACATGAAATTTTTTTTTTTTTTAAATCCATTTTTTTTCAGTTACGCGTAACAAAAATAAGACTGGGTTTTTTTTTTTTTTATTGTTCGATTTCTCATGTATAACTTTGAAGTATTTTTGAGAAAAAAAAAATATATATAACATAAGGGCTTATGTCCTAGAATAAAAAAAGACTTATGTCCACGTAAACTTTTGTTACGAGCTTTTTATTTTTTATTTATTTTTTATTAGCATTTAAATATAGTTAAAAATTATTAAAATATAAAAAAAGTATTCTCCTAATATAAAAAGGACAAACATCATCGGTCTTCCGGACATTTGATTGGTCATTGTTTTTTTCTCACTTACTCTCATACAAATTTCTTTCTGTTTGCTTTTTTCTATTATTTTTTTATTTATTTCGTTAGCAACGAAAAAACAACAAAAAAAAGCGAGTAAACAAAATTTTTTTTGATATTTTTTTTTTTAAAATTGACATATTAAGCTAGCACAACTTTTTTAATAATCATCGGATATCGATGCAATTGGGCTTAAAATTTTGTGCAAATTATGTGTTTTTTATGTGTGAAGAAATAAATTTGAAAGAAAATTTTTTTTTTACATTTTTAAAAAATTGAAATATTTAGCTAGCACAACTTTTTAATAATCATCGGATCTCGATGCAATTGGGCTTAAATTTTGTGCGAATTATGTGTTTTTATGTGTGAAGAAATAAATTTAAAAGAAAATTTTTATATTTTTACATTTTTTTAAAATTCAAATATTAAGCTAGCACAACTTTTTAATAATCATCGGATCTCGATGCAATTGGGCTTAAAATTTTGTGCGAATTATGTGTTTTATGTGTGAAGAAATAAATTTGAAAGAAAATTTTTTTAAATTTTTTTTAAAAATTCAAATATTAAGCTAGCACAACTTTTTTAGTAATTATCGGATCTCGATGCAATTGGGCTTAAAATTTTGTGCGAATTATGTGTTTTTTATGTGTGAAGAAATAATTCAAAAACAAAATTTTTTAAATATTTTTTATATTTTTTTTTAAAATTGACATATTAAGGTAGCACAACTTTTTCAGTAAACATTCAATCTTGATGTTATTAGACTAAAAATTACGTGTGAATTATGTGTGATTTATGTGTAAATAAATAAATTAATAAAATTTTTCGTCAATTTATTCATTCTTTTTTTTTTTTATGATAATACTTGTGTTTATAAAATCAATGAACAATGAACCTTTTAGAATGTATAGATACAGGCGCGCGTAGCGCGCCAATGTGCTCGTTAATCAATAAAAGCTGAGCTTTTTTTTGGATTAAAAATATTACAAATCTTCAAAATAACAAAGGCGTAAGTCCGTATAATTAGCCATTTTTATATATTAATTTTTTGAAAAAATAATTCAAAAATTCTTGGCTGGAGATAGGCCCTTGTTATTTTAGCTTCAAGACTGTTGGATTTTACGCCTTTTTAGTAGTAAATCAACAGTGTATTTTTCTTTTTTTTTTTTTTGTTATTTTTACAGACTTTTTGCAATTTAAAAAAAAATGATTTTATTAATTTTATCAATTTTTTAATATAAAATTTTTTATTTCCATTTGAATGGACATTTCAATATTGATAATATTTGAACTACAAAAGGACATGTGACCCTAACCGCATACACAAATATCCAATAAACAAGTTATTCCATTATTTTTTATTTCCATCTGTTCAAACACTTTTATTGCATCAGTGGTCAGTGGTTTTTTAATTTTTTAAATTTCCCATATTTTTTCATTTATTTATCTGTTTATTAATTTGTAATAAATTTATTGATTAACATTGATAAATAACAGTATAAATTTTGAGTAAAAAAATTTAATATACTGTGTGAAACATAGTTTCAAAATGATGGGCTCGTGTCCAGCATGAATGTACAGACATCTTGGCTCGATCTCTATTCTAGACGACTGTTTTCACCGACACTCATCTACACCAAGTACACATTTTTCTATGTATCTGTGTAATGCAGAAATTCACGATTCGAATGCATAAAAGAAACATGTATATACATGTATACATACACAAGGAAAAAATGTAGAAAAAAAATAAAAAAAAAATTACTATACATATGTCAAAATGGGGATGTAAAATACGATGTGAATACATGTGAAATTTGAAAGTGTACATGTGTGGTAGATAGACTGAATTGAAAGACTTTTTTTATTTTTTTTTATTTTCAGTGTTGTATTGGAATACCGACAGATAACGGACAGATAAGGAACCACAGATACCAAATGCGTGAGTTGCATTGAAATGAATTCCTTTTGCTAAATTATATATATATGCATTAAATGGAACAAATTTTCTTTTTGATGTGGGTTAGTACTATCTCTATTGATGCTGTTTATTTCCATTTAAAAATTTCAATTTGGTAAATATAATAAAAATTATAGAAATTAAATTAATATAGAAAAAGTTGATGACATTTTTTTTGTTCTTTTTGAGCATAATGTTGCTCAATTTTTATTTCATTTTATTTTTTAGTTTTTTTTTTTTTATTACATCGGGGGATTTTTAAATTTTAGTTGTTTATTTTGGTTTTTTTTTATTGGATTTTTAAATATCATTTTTCAATTTTTAAAATATGAATAAAGTTGTATTTATTTTGGAAAAATTTTATATTTATTATTCTTTTTATTGAGTATATATGAAATTCAGTACGTCAATTTTTTTTCTTTATGTTGTGAAATAAATATTATTTTTTGTGTTCAAGTAATAAATATATTTTGAGATACATCATTTATCAGAAAATCATGTTATTTATTTATTTGACTGTCGTCATAGATAATGATGAAGAAGAAAAAAGTTGAAATCATATAAATAATGAATGAAAAGAAAAATATTGAAATATAAAATTTAAAAAAATAAAAAGAAAAATATTAAATAAAATTTAAAAAATGATATAAATATTTTTAAAAAATTAAGAAAATATAAAAAAAAAATTAATAAAATTGATAAAAATGTAAATTAATATTCAAAAAAAAAATAAAATTATCAAATCAAATTTAGAAATTGATGATAATATAAATCAAAATTCAAAAGTCAATAAAAATATCAAATAAAAATTTAAAAAATTAATAAAAATATTAAATAAAATTTATCGATTAAATATTAATATTATTATTTATTTATTTTGATCATTTGTTATTTGTATTTTAAAAGTTGGCGGTAGAGTGACGACAGGATATTAAAGTAGGCATCCAAGAGTTACCCGTATAAAACCTAGCAGACTGTAAATATCCGGTTTGATGTTAGTTCTCTGTATTGGTGGATCTATCGACGACTCTACCCTACTCCAAAAAAAACCAAATAATAAAAATAATAAAAAAGAATTATCTATGGTTAATAAATATACATACGTGTTCAAAAATTGTCAATGAAAAAAAATAAAAATAAAAATAGCTGTTATACATTGACTTGCGCAAGAGACTTGTAATCAATCCAAGTTCTGGATACAGTTGTCTATAAAATAAAAAAATATAAAAGAATATAAAGCATAAATTTTTCAATGAAAAGCTACTTGGAATGAATGAGCAATCTTGCCTAAAATTTTTAAGTCTAGATGAATGTCTTGATCTAGATTATTTTTTATTCAAAAAAAATATTTTCTTTTTCATTATTTTTTTTTTTCATCGAGCTTTTTCTATTTTTCTCATTTAAAAAAAAAATATTTAAATTGAGATTTTTAATATTTTATATAATGTATATGTATAGAAAAATAAAAAATTATTTTTTTAATATTATTATTATTATTATTGGCACAGTAATTTTTTTTTTTTAATGGTTAAATTAAAATAGTTTGGGGTTGAATTATCGTCGGTTATGACACATTGTGAATTTAATAATATCATAAAAAAAAATGTAATGGTGAGTAAAGAATTTATTTTTTTTTTTCAAGATGGGAAGTAAGAATTTATGAATGCCAATGACGAGCAATATTCTTGGACCGTTTATCAGTGTGAGAGGGTTAATAAAGACCCCATTCATTTAACATGTGCGTTGTTTGAAAAAAAAAATTACTTTTTTTTTTACTTGAAATATTACTTTGTCATGGAAATTTATATTATTTTGTAATTTATCAAACAAGGTGTTATTATAAAATTGTTTAAAATCTTGAAAACTATTTTTTCATTTGAAAAAAAAATTTTTTTATTACAAAAAAATTATATTTTCTATTAAAGAATTTTCTTATTTAGGTATATATTGTTTTTTGTTAATTTGTTTTTCTTTTTCTATTATATTATTAATAGTATTATAATATTATTTTCTTGTTTTTTTTTGGAGGGTTAATAATACGAAGATTTGTGTAGAGAGATAGTTGTGAGATAGTTGTAATTAGTCGTGCAAACCAGTTCTATGCAATATCGTCACGTCTTACTATCAGCTAAAATTTCAATTTTTTTTATTAAATTTTTTATTTTTAGTAAAAGAAATAATTATAAAAAATATCCATATACAGTAACAAATAAACGAAATCTAGTATTAAATACAGTAAATTTTTTTTACAGTTTTATTATTTACAAAATGGAAAATATACATAGATAAATAATAATCGATCATTACAAAGTATCAAGCGAGCTTGTGGTTGAGAAAGACAGGGCATCGTTTTACGGTGCCTGTAGTCTTGAGTTCAAATCACAGTACAACAGTACGTGGGGGTAGATCTATGTAAAACCATCTAACTTTGAGTATTCAAAATTAGCTATGAATCGGTATCGAAGATGGTGGATGATATCTAACTGATACGTTAAAATCCAAGTAATATCGAAGGACACAGTCGTGTGATACAAATATCTCCTTGCAAAGAACGAGTAAAAGACAGCTTCTTTCCTGGTTCTATGCTCGGAGATATTTGTCCCAGACGTCGAGATATCCTTTTGCAATTCCTAATTTAATAATTTTTATATCTCAATTTTTTTGTTCAATATTAATAACAGTTTTGTTGTCAAGTATCCCCCAAATAGTAGGCTAAATAATAAAACAAACGTAGTAACACATTTAATCATAATGACACAATGACTATCATCAAATGTCACGAAAATTATGATATTTATTTGCTTAAAATTTACTTTTGTTATATATCTTGGATAAATTGTAAATTGATTTATTAAAAAGTTAATTACTTAGTCATCTTATTGTTATGACTAAATGTTGATATTATTTTTCATAGAAAATTTATTTAAAACTGTTCTAAAAATGTCTTTTTTTAATAAAAAAAAAACAAATTTCATTACAAAAAATTAGTGTTTTCTTTTAAAAGGTTTATCATTAAAAAATTTATTTTTTATTGTTTAAAAATTGATAGGTTTAATCAATTTTAAAAAATTATTTCGTTTTAATTATATAATAATGCACCTATCAATAAAATTTTTTATGTTTATATAAATTTTTTTTCAACTAAAAACCTATTTTCTATTGTTTAAAAATTTTTTTTCATTTTCAAATTATTTTAACAACTTTTAAACGTTGTAATTATTCTTAATCCACGACAGCATTATATTCCTACATCTCGTTATAACATGCTCATCAATTTTCTACAAACTCAGCGTTCTGTAACTTTCTAGATGTAATTTGATTACCTTCGGTCATGCTTGATGAATTTATTGCACATGCCTGCTTTTGGCATGATAACTCTGTCACATATTATTATTAATTTACTAAATTATTTCCATTTTAAAAGCATCAAACAACTGCCAAGAAATTTCTATCAATACTTGATATAAAAATCTAATAATTTAACAATAAATTGTCATTCATTTTATTTTTATTTATCATAAATATAAAACGATAAAAAAACGATACAATAATAAAAAATCGATAGACACAATAAATTCTTCAATCACACACAAAAAATAAAAAGCGTAAAATTTTTTTTTCAACTTGAATGTATAGCAATAAAAAAAAAAAAAATTTATTTTACGATGTAAAATTGCAATTTTCAGTGTTAAGGGTACTCGATGTTAACGAGAATTTTATTTTTCCCATTTTTATCAAGTGAACAAAGTTCAACTTGTTTTCATGTTGAAGAAATAAAACTGCAATTTCAAAATTGTCCTTAAAAGTTTTTTTTTTTTTAAAGTATAACAATCAAATGTTATATAGATTAAAAATAAAAAAAAATACAAAACAAATAAATGAAAATATTTAAAAAATAAAATAAATAAAAGTAAATATTTCAAATATTTTGAATGAAAAAAAAAAAAAAAAAGGAGGAGTAGTAAAAGATTGATGACAAAAAAATTTATGGCTCATTAACAAGTTTTTCGAAAGATACAAGTCTCATCCCCATAACGGTTCGATAAAATTCATCTTGTTATTTATTTAATTTATTTTTTATATAAACATATTATTATAATAAATAAAAAAATTTTTATATTTCATTTTGTCTTTGTCTGATGGATATGAAATAATATAAAAAGTGAATGCAGAAACACTCGATTTGTATTATGGATGGATCGCTGAAAAATACCAGTAAGACTGTATACAAAATACAAACTTATATTATATACAGTTTGTATATTATATATAATAATAATATATGTATGTATATATACGCACTAACATTTAAACATGGAAGAGAATGTGGGGCTTTGCAAAAGTTCAACGACCCAATGTGAATGCTGAGGTAGGACACACCGGTCCATTTTGAGAGTTGAGGTGACGTAACGTGTTTCATGGTTCATTGTGACAAAAAAAAAAATTCATAATTATTATAATTAAATATAAACTATTTTTTTTAATCAATTGTTCATTTATTATTATTATTTTTTAATTATTATATTTCATTTCAAAGAAAAAACATAATTTTGAATTTTTCAAATTTTTTTTTTTTTTTTTTTTTACTTCAAGCTTTGTTTAATTATTTAACAATAAAATATATTGTTTATTTAATTTTTTATATTGATTGTAGTTTTCTTAATTTATTGTGACAAAAAAAAAATTAATAATAATAATTATTATTATAAACAATGACTTGTAATAAATAGTTTTTAAGGACGACTTAAAAAAAAAAAAATTTTTTTTTTTTAAATTTTATTTATTTATTTATTTAATTGTTAATAAATAAAAAAATTAATTGATTAATTTGATTTATATTTTTAATAACTTGTTTTTTTGTAATTTTAATTAATTCAAAAATTTTATAGTATTTATTTTAGTCTTTATATTTATAAAATAGAAATTAAAAAAAATAAAAAAAATTTATTTTTAAATTTAGACAAAAGTTATTAATAAAAGTATATTAATAAAACATATTTAAAAATAAAAATGTATATTTTTAAAGAAAGGATATTAATTCAAGTGTAATAAACGTGAATTTAATATTAAAACAAATTTTGAGTATATTTTAGTTAAACAATGGAAATCCGATCGAAGTTTGAGAAATACGAGATTAGCACGTGTACGTTATATTTATGGATAAAATATTAGAGTGAATGTATTTAGTTGAATTTGTATGTGTGTACATGTATTGTATATATATTTGAGTAGGCATTAATACAAGATTACATGCTGCCAACAATAATATACATATGCACAGTGTTGAATTTTCGATTAGCATGCTTGAATGTCCTCTAAATTTGGTCTTTCCATGTCAACGAATTTTCAAATAACATATTCATTTATGATTTAAATATCCAAATTTATATAAAACCCAAAAACCCATAGTATATTCAACTTAAATTTCATTAATTTATCTATTTTAATTTATTTATTTTTCTTTTTTTTTTTAATAAAAGCTCGGGACAATAAATGAGCTTTACACTTGATCTAATTTCGACTGATTGGACTCGAAGTCTGTCTCTTAAATCTCCACTATTTCATTTGCGAAAAAAAAAATTATATATATTATTTAAAGCACTGCTTTGGGGAGATTTTACCCGAACCAATTATAAGCGTCAAAAAAAATTATCAAGTTGAGAAATAAATGCAAACAAACGGATGAAAAAATTTTTTGAAAAATAAATAAAGTCGTGTACAAAAGTGTCGACAAAGTAAAAATGTTTGGTATAAAAGAAAAAGAAATAAAATAAAATAAAAAAAGAAATATAAAATAAAGCAAAGAGAGAAAATTACTTGACTTTTGTTTCATCGTTGCAATTATCAGAGATGAAGAGACACATCACCTCGAGTTTACTCATCATTTGATTTTATTTTCATAAAAAAAAAAAAATAAAATTATTTAAAAAACAAATAAAAAAAAATGAATATATTCTTGTCACTTTGTTTAATAATTAATAATAATTAATATTTAATAAACGTGTGCTTGAGTATCGTGACCAGCATGATAATTAAATCAACATTTTTTCACGATTATTTTTTATTTTTTGGTCCAGCTGTTATTATACCCAACAACTAATAATTTTCGGAAATAAATATACGGTAGCTACATATATCAGACGAATATTTGTCATGAAAAAAAAATTTCAATAAATTAATTGACTACATAATTTTCAAATAAACAATTTTTAAAATAAAAATTCGTAAATGTCAAAAAATTTTATTATTAATTTCATATAATTGAATTAATTTTAATAAATTATATTTTAATTTTATTATTTTGTAAATTTCAATGATTTATTTTTATTATTTATTCAAGTCTGAGTTAAAAAAAGGAGCTTTTTTTTGTGACCTTTGATTTTGGTAAAAATAAAAATTCCATACAGTTTTTTTTTTTTTCATAATAATTAGATAAAATTGTAATTAAATTGTAAATTAGACAGATTAATTTTATTTTTTTTTCTATTTTTATTGGACATTTAAATTGAGCTTTAAAAAGTGCAGCTTTATTCATCTCTGATTTTTTTTTAAATTGAAAATTTCGTTTTGTAATTGTTTTAATAATTAAATTACATAAAAATTATTTATCTTTTGTAAATTGACAAGACAACTGTCAAGATTGACAGCAGTCAAACAAATTTATAAATATATTTATATGAATTTTTAAAACTTACTTGTCCTTGTGTATTTTATTACAATTAAAAAAGTAAAAAAAAAAATGAAAATGAAGACAAAAAAGCTCGCTAAAAAGGGTTTTTTTAAAATGAAAATTCCAAAATCAACACTTACATTTATTTTAGCTTTAATTCAAATACACGTACATATATTTATAGCATACAAATTCAAGAATTTTATTGGATTTTAATATTATCGTATATATTTTTTATTTTCATACGATAAAATTGAATTCCAATAGCATGTGGTTCGATCACCCTCGTCTATTTTATATTTAAAATACCTGGACGAAGAACGACGTTTAAAGCCAAAATTCCAAACGTTTTTTACTTGACTCTTGGTCACACTGTGATTGAAAAACTTTATACTATATTTATTGATTCTACAGAATGTCATGAAAAATCTTCTCATAAAATATTCATGAATATATCTTTTATATTACATTGTTGTGAAGAATAGAACTTTTTTTTTTTTTTTCATATTCACTTTTTATTTTCCTCCATCTCATGTCTGAGAATGTCAATGTAAAATTTCAACCCTTATTTACAATCATTTTTTTGTCTAGTTTAAAATTTTATAAAAAAAAATTATACGAAATTTATCTCATTGACTATTGTTATGAAAAAAAAAAATTTTTATTATTTATTTCAACAAAAATATTAAACACTAAATCAATGAAAAATTTACGATGATGCAAAAATAAAATTTCTGTGAACGTGACGAGAGAAAATAAAAAACAAAAAAAAATTTTATAATCTCTTTTTTGTTATATTATATATCGCTACGGATTATTGAACAGTGAATATGATACGTGATCGGAATTACATATTTTTACTGATGTTATATATGACCGATAAACCCAATCAAACAAAAAAAAAAAATATATACCTACCTTGGGATATTTAAAAAAATAGTATTTAAATTATGATGATAGTTGGATTTTTTTTTATTATTTTAGAATATTAATTAGTTGGATTTTTAATGTATTTGCGTAGGTTAAATTTGGTATATTAATAATGCATGAATGGTGAACAGAAGTGTAAACAAAATCACGTGTCTGTCAGGGGTGTATTTATTCCATTATTACATATATTATGCATCCAGACGTTTTTAATACTCGACAAATATTATTTTCTTTTTTTTTTTTTTAATAAAAAATTCAACGTTGTTTTTAGTGATTTAAAAAAAAATTAATTATTCGTGTATTTAATTTATTAAAAGCTCTGTTTATTAATTAAGATTATTTATTAAAAAAAACTTATAGAATTTAGTTTAATTTGGAAATATTTTTAGGCAATGAAAAGTAATTTATTGGATTTTTTAAATATCATTTATGTATACTTTAAAAATATGAATGATAAATAATTTTTTTTGATAATATCAAAAGGAAAATTAATTTAATTTTTGAATGATAAAAATGTAATTTTGTAATAATATAGTTTAATGGTAATTTAAAAATAAATTATTCAAATTTTTTAAAGAAAAGTTAATTGAAATATTAAAAAAAAATATGATTTACTTATTTTAATTTTTTTTCAATAGTAAAAAAAATTTAATGATAATGTAAAAGACTTACTCACCCTCAGGTTTTCGAGCTGGGATCGTACAAATTCAGCTCGTCTGGAAATCTCAGGACTCGCCACTGAAAACGAACCCATGTACTGAAATAAATATAAAAAAATATATAAAATATTTTAAAAGAACAAATAGATAGATTAAAAATATGAATAAAAATTATTTTATAAATACAAAAATATATTCAAGATGTGTATTTTTTAAATTATTTTTTTTTCAATGATTTTTATGTATAAGCTTTGGTTTAAAATTTCAGTATTTTTTTATGTATTTATTTTTTATGAAATAACAAATACTGCTTCATGAAAATATCAAATATCCTTGTTATGTAGTTAAAAATGTTAAGAACTTTGTTACGTATATAAATATTACAAAGTTGTACATTTAATTATAATAAATTTTTCATGAATGTATATTATGTCCCGCATTATGCTGACTGACCTTTACAACAAAAGTTATTATTCTTTTCATTATTTCTCAGATAAAATATGAAACTATCTATCTGCATTGGTATTAAAAAATAAAAATTTCAATATGAATTTATAGTGAATTTTATCAATTCTATAGATTTGAAAAAAAAATGACATTAAAAAAATTTATTTGACGAAATTTTATGATTTAGAAATAACAAATAAAATTGGGGAATATTTATTGATGCTATTAAATATTTTTTATAATTTTTTAACAGTATTCAGTTGTCAATAAAAATATACAAATAAATTTATATTGTATGTAGACTCACTGGTAGAGAGACTTGACCGCCAAAAAATCCAAAATTAAATTGACAATTTTTAATTGTTGCGTGAACGAAATGTAGTATTAAATACAGTAAATTTTTTTTACAGTTTTATTATTTACAAAATGGATGATATATGAAAATATACGTAGATAAATAATAATCGATCATTAAAAAATATCAAGCAAGCTTGTGGTTGAGAGAGCTAGGGCTACGTAATACGGTGCCTATTGTCTTGAGTTCGAATCTCCTGTCCATTATTTGATGGCAGATCTTTAAGAGCACACTCAATATTTACATTTAAAGCTCGATGTAGATGCATTAAGGTTGGGTCATCGCAGATATGTGAAAATGGATGTACATGAAAAGACCAGGCGTGTGGAACAAATATCTCCTTGCAAAGAACGAGTAAAGACAGCTTCTTTCCTGGTTCTATGCTCGGAAATATTTGTTCCAGACGTGGATTTATCCTTTTGCAATTCCTAATTTAATAATTTTTATATCTCAATCTTTTTGTTCAATATTAATAACAGTTTTGTTGTCAAGTATTCCCTCCCAAATAGTAGTTTAAAAAATAAAACAAACATAGTAACACATTCCTATATAAAAAAAAACAAGGTACTAATGGCTAACATCATGTGAAGTCGCTTTATTCGTGATTCTATTGGCTGACGCTGTCGACACATTCATTTTCATTAGCTCACACACACATACACGTTATACGTTCGATACATTCAATAAATCGATATATTTAAAATGGTGGCTAAGTTAATTCAAGTTAATTTAATATGCAATTTAATAGTTATGAACACTATTGACTAAACTGTAAACAAAATAATAGAAGAAGGAAAATTAGCATTAAAAAAAACCTAATTGCCAGAAATTAATTTAAGAAAAACCTAACTCTACAGACTCATGCTTTTTTTATTTTAAGAAGTGTTTATTTTTTTTTTACAAAAAATCCTAGCTTTCAGCGAATAAAGCTCTCTTTCAGTTTAAAAATTTTCAATTTTATTTTTGATAATTGTATGGACATTTTAAAATTTAAAAAAAAATAAGAAAAAGCTCAAACTAAAAGGCATATGTCAGTGGAGATAGGCCCTTTTTTTATTTATAAAAAAAAAAATTTGGAAATAACAAAAAGACGTATGTCCATGAGGATGAGCTTTTTTTCTTCAATAAAAAATCGAAAATTTTAATAACAAGATTTTAGAACGACCTGAACAATGTACCATTGCAAAAAATAAATAAATGAACATTTGCAGTTATTTCAGTTAAAGTATAAACTGATTTTAATTTTTAAAAATAATAAATAAATATATATATATAAATAAAAAAATAAAACTATGTTGAACAGATAGAGTATATAGTAGAAACATTGTGAAAAACTTTTCACTCGGCTAATCCTCTGTCCCGTGGCAAATTTTTTTTATTTATTTATATTTTTTTTTTCAAAATTGTATACTAGTATTACTTGAAAAACATTCTTTTCCTTTTATCAAAAAACACGAAAGAACAAAAGTATGAAAATAAAAATTGTAAAAAAAAAAAATAAAAAAAAGCCTCTGGGCAAATATATTTTCAAAGTGTTGACTACAACTTTACAGTTACTTTTAATGTTTATAACTTGAAAAAAAAATTAAAATAAAATAACAACAATAAACTCTACCAAAAAACAAAAAAAAATTAAATAATAATAATCATAATAAACTTACTTGAAATATTTGAAATATTTTTAAAACAAAAATTTAAAAATTGCAAATTTATTTTATTTTTTAGTTTATACATACAGTTTGTATAAGCAAAAATATATGAGTTGAGATTAATACTAAAGATGCATGAAGAAAAAAAAAAAATAATGATTGAAAGCACAGAGCATGTCATTTTCTGTGTGCACAACAAAAGATCACCGCGGGCTTTCTCTGATGCTGGGGTAACGAAAGAAAGAAAGACGTTATATACAAGAAAAGATAATAAAAAAAAAATATTATATAAAAAGGTAATAAAAAAATATAAAAAAGGCACTCGCGTGGTCGTGTCTAAAGCGGCAATATATATAGAAAAGTATATAAAAATATATATGTATATTTGACAGGCCTACGACAAGAATTTCATTTCCCTTTTTCGCTTGGCAGCTCATCGACCTTGATACGACCCCTTTTCCGCCTTTGTACACCACCTTTATATACCCCTCTTCGATTGTCAATTTAGTCATCTTATCAAAAGACTTTTACTTTTATTATTATTATTATTTTAAATATTAAATTATTAATTTCATGTTAATAACTAATTTTTTCAACGAAATAATCAATTTTTCTAAGAAAAAAAATTATTTTTTGTTAATAAAATTAATTTTTTAATGAAAATAATTAATTTACATAATGAAAAATAATATTTTCAATGCAAATAATTAGATTTAAATTATAAATAATAATTTTTAAGTAAAAAGATTATTGTTTTTTGTAATTTAAATGGTTTAAATTGTAAAATTTTTTTTTCTTTATTTTGTATATTGACAATGATGGATATATTTGGCAAAATTCCAGGTGATTATACGGGTGATAAAAATAGTTGAGTTAACCGTTTATTTATTTTATTTATATATATAGTTTGAATGAAATTTTTATTTTTATTGTTGGCGAATATACACCCAATAAATAACCAGCACAAGGGGTCATTTCGTGAACGTTGTAAATAACACTAACGCAATTATGTTTTCTTGGACAACGAACTATAATTCTTATAAGAAAAGTGTACATGTGACTATGTGAGTGAGAGTTTTGTGTGAGCCTTTCGTCGAACAACGAGGGTGGTTAACTATGGTCACGATGTGTTCGACTGGGTTAACCCAACATCGTGATTCATATTGTGATTACTATCAAAATACTGATTGTGCATCTGTCTAAAATTTAAAATTAAAAAAAAACGTTATAAAAATATTGCCGGCAATAAATTACTCGGTAAAAAAAAAAACAATAATGAAATATGAGTTTTTTAAATTGAAAGAAAATATTAAATTGACCTGCGAATTATTTTTTTTCTATAAACAGCTCAATTTATATTTGAAATTATTTTTGAATTTAAAAAAAAAAAACGTTATATTTTCATCATAAAAATTTGACGATAAAATTTCTTTTCAATATTTGAATTAATTTTAAAAGAAAATTTTTTTTTTTTATGGAAAATAATTTATATTAGATATTTAAAAAAATATTATCTATCATTTCATAGTGATTGTACATAAGACTAGAATAATAATCATAATAATAAGTAGAAAAATTCCAGTGATAAATTATTAAGAAATAAGAAATAAAAAATTTCATAATAGTAATTAAGAAAAATTGTAAAAAAAATAATCAAGTAAAAAAATGTATAAAAAAAAAATAACAGCAATACAGAGGACAGAATGGCAATTACTAATAAAGTAATAACATAAAAATAATAATTTTTTTTTATTGTATATAAAAATGAAATAAAAAAATAAAAAACCTTGAGAAAACAAGATAACTCCGATAAAAAAGATTTTACAAAGTCTCTAAGGAGAATAAAAAAAAAAAAAAGGTTTTATTTCATTTTTTTTTTTTAGTTTGTATATCAGATGAATTAAGCCAATCATAACAGACAAATTTACATCAAGATAGCTATTTTGAAAAAAATTTACAACCTCTTGATGGTTTATGAAAAAAAATTAAGAACTAAAAAATTTTCTACTTGTTCTATTGGTTTTGGATTTTTCATTTGAAATATGTATCTACAAAAATATATATATACATTGTGAAATATACATTTTCATATTACTATCAGAAGGGCCTAACCACCATATTTTGAAAATTCAAATTTTGTTAATATTACAAAGGCGTAAGTGTTTTTTATTTTTTAATTTTCAAAAAATTTCAAATAAATTTAAAGTTTTTGTGCGGAAAAAATTTATTTTACAGAATAAAATAATGTTTAAATTATCAGAATAAAACAGGCTTATGTCCACAAAAATAATCTATGGAATTACGCCTTTTTAATATTAATTTTCATCTATCAAATATTTTTTTATTTTAATTTATTTTTCACGCTTCAAATATTCGAAAAGTTTCAATTTACTTTCAATTTTTTTTGTCAGTTAGGCCCTTATGACAATAAAGCAACAATCAATTTATAAAAAAACATAAATAAATAAAAAATATGAACAATTTAAAATATATTTATAAATTTTCCTGAAAGTTAACATAAAAAAAAGTGAAATATAATTCCAAGATTTAAATTTTTCGTTTAATTAAAAACTGCTCTGCTCGATGATAATTAAAACCACCCTATCGTTATAATGATGAATATGATATTTATATTTAAATAAGTTTGTTAATTAATTAAAACAAATGAGAAATTATTATATAAAAAATTTTAATATTAAAATCGTTATTATTATTATTGCTAAAAATTAATTAACAAGTTGAATTTAGATGGCTTGACGAGAACGACTTTTGTTTGAGGCAAATTGCAATATTATAATTACTTGAAAAAGGGGGGTAAATAAAATAGGGTAAATGCCCCTTGTGTATTACGAGCGAATTTTCATGTTACCTTTAAACAAGCTCATTCAAATAATTATGCAACAGTGTGACTGTTTTACTCACAACTCTCTGATATAAAGCAAAACTAATGGAACGTAACAGAAAAAAAAAATATGGTGTTAATATAAATTCAACACTGTATAATATATATTTATTATAAATTAATATCTTTCTTTGTCGCTTTTAAAATATAGATGTTAAACACGTTCCATTTTACCAGCTTGCAATTTTATTATTTTTTTATTATGCCAACTAATTTCGAGTGACTCAAGTGAACTAATGGTAAAAATCCAGCTGTCCTTCATTTACGCTACACTGAATATAATTATTATTAACACACCAACGCCTTCATTACTTGGAAATTTTTTAATTTTAAAATATAATAATCATTTAAAAAATCATAAAAATCATACTGCAACAAAGTAAATAAGAAAACAAAGCGAAAAAATTGTTGAATTTTCAGCTGCAAATTTAAACCTTGAATTTTTTGTTTTAAATAATTTTATATTTTGTTTAAAAATATATATTAATAAACAAATAAAAATACTTTTCGAATAACTGTGACATTTTTTACAACTTCTAGGAAAAAAATTGGAATAAAATTATTATTTTTAACATGAAAAATGAATTTTAAAATTTAAAATTTAATTTGAATTGTTAATTGCAATTTGCGCTCATACCTTTCACTTGTGCCTAACACATAAAAAAAAAAAATTAAAAAAATTATACTGATAAAAAAAACTGGATTGCCAATGATGCGATAATAAAAATTATTAAATTTTTTTATCATTTTTTATGGTTAACCACAATGTTACTGTCATCAACTACATTTCAATATTTATTTATAATAAAATTAATAAATTGAAATTAAAAAATTTTTCATTTGCAAAATTATTATTATTTATATCTGTAATAATTTTTTTTACTTTTTGTTTGAGAATTTTTATAAAAGTTGCATATATGCAACAGGTTTTTATTTTTATTTTTTTTTCAATCCTTTCACTTTTATCTTTTATATATTCTGATGATGATGATGATGATGATGATATGCAAACTCATGTATTTTCAAGAATATAAATTAGATCAATCATAAAATTAGTCAAGTGAATTACAATCAATTTATATTTATTTCAAATTATACTGAACATCAATTTTTTTTATTTATAAATATTAAAAATATAAATTGCATTTCCGTTAGAATTTTTAAAAAATATTCTCAGCCAAATTGTTCAAAGTCATATTTAATTTTCAATAATTTCAACCATGAAATCATGTGGTTATTTTAATTGATCTTTTTCCTTGAAATTAGCTTCTCAATTTTTTTTTTATTATTATTGTAAATTCAACTTTTTAGTTTCTCCTTTTATGAGCATTTAAATGAGAAATGAGTCATCGACTTGAATGTTTGTATCGTCTTCACGACACTTTTCAGTTATCTCTTAAAAAAAAAAAAGGACCAGACGATTTGCATGATATCCTCCGAGACCGACTCTTTTTTTTAGCAATAAAAAATAAAATAAATAAACTAATTTGTATAATGATTTTCAAAGATCTTTACCAATACCAAATTCGAAAAAAAAAATCGAAATAAAATACGCAAGTACATTTATTCACTGGTAAATAAAAAAAAAAATTTTTTTTTAAATTTAAAATTATTCCTGTTATCCACAATATGATCCTCATTCTCGATTAAAAATTGAATATAAAAAAAAATTTATTACACCTATTATTAAAATAATTTTATGTGTATGAAAAAATTTTTTTATTTAATTTTTATGAATTGCCTCTGTGTATCGCATAAAATTTTAATGTAAAAATAATATAATAATAATAAAAAAAAAAAAAAAAAGTAATGAAACAAAGGAAGGTGATGTTAATCGAGGTTAATGGAGATGCCGAATTGAAGGTATACATTATTTTGAGACTGGCTTCTTTATTTCAAGACTTGCAGCTGATGATCGACGTCCATTAGCTGCGCCAGCCAAACTTCAAGACACAACAGTAAAAAAAAAAAAGAATATAAAAAAATGAAAATAAAAAAAGCTAAAAATATATAGAAAAAAAATTGATGAGAAAAAAAAAAAACAATTAAGCACATTGAACAGTGGAAAAGTCCATGTGTTTTCGATGAAAAAAGATAGAAATTTAAGATGGATTTCTAGAGAGTAATATTGCTTCGAAATGTGCGAGGTTATATATAAAATTTATGCAAATCTATGTTTATTTAAAGCCACTGTAAATTTATTGGTTTATTTTTTAACATCAAGCATGTTTATACATAAATGCGTCCATTATTTTCAATGGATATATGACGATTTGGAACGAAAATGAGACATTTGCCAAGGGATTATACGTTGAGGTTGTTTTATTTTTTAAAATTTTTTTTACGACAGGATTATAAAACCACTTGAGAGTATTTTATAATCGTAAATATAACGAGCGTTTAAAATTGTTACAAATTTATTTATTCATTTTTGGGTAGTTTGAGTCGTCGAAATGTTCATCGTCGAAATGTTCATCGTCGAAATGATTATTTTTTATTTTTCTAGAGGGTCAAAATGAGTCAATTCATTATTTAATTTAAAAAAAAGCACAAAAGCTATTTGTGAGGCTTTATTCCACTGGGTCAACAAGTAGAAAAAAATAATTTTTAAATATTATTTGTGACAAATTTTCAGACTGCACAACGTTACAATTGTTAAATAATTTTTTTTTCATTTTTTTTTTCTACGAAATACTTTCGATTATTATTTAAAAAAACTCCTCACTTTTTAACTCCTTTTTTTTTGTTGTTTTTTATTTTGGCAAGTATATCAAGCATCGCGTGATGTGCGTGATATAAAATGCGAAAAAAAAATTAAAAACAAATAAACATAAATAAAACCCAAGCATCAGACAAAATGAGTTGTAAATAACAGATATTTTATAATGATTTATTAATGAAATTGAAAGTTGTTATAAATTTAACGTATTTAATTTAGTATTAATTTAATATACTTGATCTTGCTTTTTATATATTTCTTTTATTTTAATTCTTTTTTATTTTCTTTTTCTTTTTCCATTTGGTACATGAGTTTTGCATCAAGTGGGGCGATTTCGCTTAGCCACAAAAACTCAACAGTAATCTGATCTGATGAGAACGATTCCCGTGAGAATTCATTATTTTTATATTTATTTTTTAAATATTCAAAATTCAATCGACATTTTACACGCGTATATGTTGAAATGCAAATTTAAAAAGAAGAAAAAAAACCCCAAAGAATTTTTTTCCTAAAAATCACGTTGTCATAAATTTCATAAATTATTGTTTTTTTTTTTTTTCATATAAAAATAGAATCTACGGATTTAAAAAAAATTTTTTTTTTTTGTAGATATATGAAATGATAGTCATTGGTTATTTGACAGGTGAATTCATATTAATGTGAATTTAAGCACTGGAATTTATTTATCCCACACACAAAACTACTAAACGAAAAAAAAAAAAATTTTATTTTTTTAAATAATCAAATAAAAACAACAATAAAAATAAATTACCTTGAATCAATGAGCATAATTAAACAACTAATATATCATTATTTATAAAAATATAAATTTTTTTTTAAATTGTTAAATTAAATTAATTACCTCAGCCTTGACAAGTCTCTTCGACAACGGATCTGCCATAATACGTAGACATAACTATCCAATTATTCCAAAAATTCATAAGTAATAATGACTATAATATAAAAAAAAAATTTAATTAAAAATAAATAATTTAATTAACAGCAATATTATAAATCCAATATCAAAAATTGGCACAAATTTACAATATTTATTTAAATCACAAATCATAATCACTTTTTAATCAAAAAAATTAAAAACATCACTAAACTTTAAATCACAGTGCAAATTTAAATAAATAAACAATAATAACAATAATTTTTTTAATTAACAATATAAATTAGTTAAATTAATTTACGTTTTATAAATAATCAGGCAAAAATATGATCACAGTTTAAAGACGCACGACACAATGCCGAAAGGCCGAACGAAGGTATACTGCTAACACTTCCTTTTTCTTGCATGTGGGCCCCCCTTTACCCCTGCCCCACTACCATCATCATCATCATCAACATTACCATCACCATCATCAACATCATCAACATCATCATGACCACTACCACCAACAATTTCCCGAATAATAAAATTAACAAATTTTCATTAATTTAAAAATAAATACAAATTTTTTTTTTTTTTTTCAAATAATTTTTACTATTTTTCGTTAAGAAAAAATCATTGGCTAAATGACAGACAATCTATATACACAACCATGAAGAAGCACCACAAGAAAATCCAATTTGTAAAAAAAAAAAAAAGATTAAAAAATTTTTTTACAGTGGCACAGTGATGCACGATATTTTTAATGTTTAAAAGTCACGTGAAAAAAAAGGTTCAAATAAATTGTAAATATTTTTATGTAATTATTTTGATGATAAGGATTGTTTTGATGATTATTTGATGAAAAAAAAAATGATAGATATATTTTAAATAATTGAAAATTGTCACGTTCAAGTGAATTTTAAACTTCACCTTGACAAAGACAATGACAACAACAACAGACAAGAGAAAAGATAGTACTGTTGGATCTGGTCCTGACTTGTTTCTTGAACCAGCAATATCACCATGCTGTGTGGCCCCGAAGGGCACATGTCGTTACTTTCTGCATCTTTAATGTCTCGTCCAGTTTCCTCTTTAACTCTTTTTTTTTTTTTAAATCCAAAGCTTCCTTCATTTCATTTTTATTTTTATTTCCTTTCTCTTTATTTTTTGTTATTTTCTATATATACACACCAGGATATACCACTAACCACATGATCATGATCACTTGTAGTAGCACGATTGTGTTTGGTGATATCCTGAGACAACATTTACTGATATACCAAGACCAAAAAAAGTTTAAATATAAAAAAAAAAGTAATGATACTATTTTCTTATATGTTTGTTTGATTTTTTTTTTGTTGTCTTTGTAATACTTTAGAGATTGTAGAGAAAAAAAGGAGGAATTGTTTGTTCTTTGTGTGGATTGTCGAATGGTCAATGTGGATGTTCATAAACGTTTTGTGAAGCGGTGGTTCATTCGCCTGTCTGGAAAGATGCTGCAGCTGCGAACCGGTTATTTTATTGGGAACAAAACCCCTAAAAGACCTCTAGATGACATCAAACCAAAAAGTGGGAAGTATTTAATGTTCATATTATTATTATACTTGATTTTTGATTTATTTTTATATTTTTTTTTCATAAATAAATCATCGAATCATCGTTGAGATCTTGTGATATTAATTTGATGTACATTGAGAATTCACTGTTATGATTTTTGATTTTTCAAAAGAGATAACACACACACAATTTTTTTTTTTTTACGCAAATTTTAAAAGATAAAAATTGCTGATCTTGCTGATGTTTTATTTGATATTCTTGATGTTTTTTTTTTTTTTTTTTTAATCAGATAATTAGGTAGAAAATATATCAACGAGTTTTTTTTTAAATATAAAAATCAATTAAACATTTCTTTTTTTTTTACGAGAATTTTTCATGCTTAAAAATTGCTGATGTTATTTTAATTTTAAATTAGATAATTGGATGTTTTTTTTGTGTCTTTAAAAATCAATTAAAAAACAGGGAATAATGATGAAATGAAAAATTCAAATTTATTTAATTTTGAAAGTAGCCAACTGTTGAGAATATTTGAATGTCTTACCGACTGTTGATAAAAAACCTAAAATTGATAAATGAATTTTCTTTTTGAAATGACTTTGGTTAATAAAAATTTATCAATTATAATTTATAAAAATAAGTTTGTTTTATAATTAAAATTAAACAATGAATCATTGCAACATAAATAAATTTAAAAAAAATTTTATGTTCAAGACAAAAAGCCTATTATTTATCGATTATTACTGAGAACGAGGATAAACATTATATTCCCATCTTGATTACACAATATAAAAACCAAAAAATAAATAAAATTGTTGTTATGCAAAAGCACCAGGTTGATGTAACTCAATCAAGTTGGCTAATTATTATTCTTGATAAAAACACAAACTCATCATGAACTTTGTGTTGCATTAAAAAAATAATAATTCAATAGAAATAAAATTCAAATAATAAATAATCAATCTAAACAAATAATAAAGTAAAATAAAATAAATTGACAAAACAAGCAAGTAGTATTTAATTTTTTATTTAATTGTTATCAGCAAAAAAAAAAAAAAAAAATGAAATAAAAAAATAAAAAACAATAGAGGAAAGGATATATTAAAAGTCTTATAACCAGGTATTATTTTAGTATTTCCGAGGCATGGTCAGTGATCACCCGAGTGTATAGAACAAGCTTAAAAATCACCAGCCGCAACCTGGGGAAACAACAAACATCAGGGGGGCCTCGACATCTCATTGGAAACATTGAAACTTTCAGTTTACGTTGCGCGATCAAACAAACTACCTGCAGCGTACATCATTCATCATCATAAAAAATAATAAATTATTTTTTTTTTTAATTGATAAATTTTCATTAATAATATTTTCATTATATTGTTGTTATTAATTTTAATTTGTATTTTTATTTGCATTATTGACGTTTATTTTAATTTTCATTTGTGATTTCGTTCGTTGCTATAAACAAAAAAATTTAAATGGATTTTTAATTACTAATGTGTTAAAAATTATTTTAATCTTGGTAAGTTTTATTTTTATTTAAACTTCATTATATTTCACAACTTTTTATGTCAATCATAGTCAAAAGATTTTTCATACAAATCAACTGGCATGCAATTTATAATCCATCAAAATTCAAATCAATTGATAATCCATCAAAAATAATATTAATTTAAAATTACAACTATAAAATATAATTAATAAATAAAAATATATTATTTAATTTTTTTTTTTTTAACTTTTAATTAATTAATTTTAATTACTAACATAAATTACTATTAACTGTATTATTTTTTATTTAAAAAAATAAATAAATTACAAAAAATTATATTTATAAAATTTTATTTTTTTTTTATTTTGTAAAATGTGGATTATTTTTTTTTGTTAGGGGTATGTAATTTTAACATCACGCAATTTTATTTTATCCATAAAAAAGTATATTTGTAAAAAAAAAAAAAAAAATATTATTAGAGGGTTGTTGGGAGAGACACACACCAGACGGTCAAAAGAATATATAATACATCGCGGTGTTGTATCCCGTATGGTTTCGAGGTCTTTTATTATTATTTATTCCTATCATTCAAAGGGGAAACACGCATGGCAGGTGTGGGAAATGACGTCACAATATTATATTAATGCCAAAAAAAAATATGTATATCATAGAAATATAAAATATGTTATATTGAATTCAAATTTATTATTTATTGGAGAAATTGATCATTAAAAATAGATAAATTGTTAAAATCTTTGAGGAAATTTAAGCACTGTCTAATTGATAATCAAGTGTTTATCTTATTTCCTGTCCGGATGTCCTCGGTCTACCAACCTGCTGTAGGAATTGCCAATGAGAAAGTCCCCCAACATATATATATTTATAAATCATCAGTTACCTTGATATTTTGCTTTGGAAAAAATTTAATAGAATCATTTATTTGCATTTTTTTTCCAGTAGCAAAAACTGGACATAACGAGACGTAATAATTTTTTTTTTTTCACTACTTTGTTGGACAATGTAAATTAAATTATGAATAAACAAAAAAAAAAAAATTACAGAAGTAATAGGACAATTTAAAAAATTTTACAATCAAAAACAAAAATATATTTTTGATTTTTTTTTTATTTTAATAATAGAAATTTATTGGGACACTTAGAAAAATTACTATTAAAAAAAAAAACAAAAAATTTTCAATTGAAAATAATGTTTTTACAATTATCAGTTAAAAAATTTAGAATTGAAAATTTTTTTATTAATTTTCTAATCATTTTTAAATGTCTTAATTTATTATTATTAATTGACTCAAAAATTTTCCTGGTAATTTTCAATTATTCATGTAAAAAAATAAAAATATTTCGAGTGTTCTATTTTGATTTGGTCTTGTCTATTTATTTATCTGAATTAAATAATAATAATAAAAAAAAAACATAGACAAATATATTGCATAGCTCTCACTTGGAAAAATAAATAGGAAAAAACTGGATCATCTGATCGATCACTTTTCCAAGAAAAATCCAGTCAGATGTGTTTTTAACGAGAACATGAATTTTTCAAACTGATAAAAAATTATTGGAAAGTACTGATGACAAAAAAAAATAAATATACTTATTAGATATTCAGGTATACGACCTAAATATTTACTCTGAAATCATAGCTCTTTGTTTTATTTATATTTTTTAACTAAACTTAAATTTTAATTGTGTAAACATGATTCCTTAATGAAAGTGAATCACATTGCAGTATTGCACAAGCTATTGCACTCATTATCATCATCAAGATTCCCATTGTTTGTAAATCTTTGAATAGTGTATTATATTAAATTTGTTCTAATTCACTTTTAATATATAATAAAAATAATAATAATGAAAAGAAAAAACACCATGAAAATGCAATCTTGCATTTTGTCAATTTTTTTTTTTTTCATTTTAATTTTATTGTTGACAGTGTTAGTGTATCATCAGCCTTTCACTAAAATAAACTTGTCATTTTAATCTCGACGTATTTAAAATATAGTAATTATTTTCACCAGCCAAGTTTATCCTTAGTCTTGACATTGTGCCGGTAGAAAAATTAAGAAAGCGTTTCGAATCGAAAAACAACAAAAAGATGCGACTTTAAATTTAGAATTCAATTTTTTCTTTTTTATTTTAATGGAATTTAAAATTACATGTAATATTTAAAATTAATGTAATTGTATAGTGTACCTATTGAATTATTAAAATAATAATTTTTTTTTTTAAATTGTTATTAAATATTGCGTGAATGTACCGTTTGCAAATGTTGACATGGCGTGCGCAAGCAATGAGCGCTCACGTGCGCCAAGTATCAGGAAAACATACAAGTGAATGTTTTTAAATGAAAAATAATTCCCCTCATTTTTTGTATTGAATGATTCATCATTTATTTAATCTATATAATTATCAATCTAATAAAAAATATACCATACAAATAATTAATTGACAAAACAACTCCAACGTTCAAAAATTTTATTTTCAATTTTTTTTTTCAACTGTTAAATTGTTAAAAAATTATTTAAATTTAATTTATTACAAAAATAATATTTAAAAGTTATTTATCAAGTAAAAATATAGACAATGAAATTTTTTTTTTACATTAAATATATATTTACAGTATCCCCCATCAATGTGATCAGAGATGCATTGAAAAAAATTAGAAAAAAAAAATACGTAAGAGATTACGAAACAGTTAAAATTATACGGTTACTTGAATAACACAAAATAATATTGAATAATAAAATGAAATATAATAAAAATTTCAAGATCATATTTAATTTACAAATTAATCACTATTTTAAATCTTCAAAATAAATGTAAAACAATAAAAGTGAAAGTGTTGTTTTAATTTATTTTTTGAAATGATTTTTTTTTTGTTTTTTGAAATGAAATTATTCAATTCAGTGAATATTTCGATGAAATAGTAATAATGTAAATTTAAATATTATCAAAAAATATGTGTACAGTAAAAAGTAAAAGGATTATTATATTTTTTGTTGGAAAAAAATAAAATTATTTTACTCGTTGAACATAATAAGTGAGTGAATGATTGAGAACATTAAATCGCTTTTGTGATTAGTTCCAGTATCTGATTAAAAAAGCAGAGAGTACATACAACTAGGCAAAACTTTTCTCCAATCGATTATTACTTCCGGTGATTTATTTTATTTTTAAACTTGGCGCCTTTAGCTGTATGATGTGCAGTAAAATAAAATTCTGCAGCATCACTGTGTAATTTAAAATGAGATATAGAAATTAGCCTGATTTTTGATCTAATATTTTATATATATCTTTTTCTTGTTTCAGAAAGTGATAATGGAGCCTGGTGGAACATTAAAATCACCTGGTTAATTAGCTACGATTCAAAGAACCCAATTAGTCAGTCAACCAATAAATTTGTGAGAAAAAAAATTTTATTGTAAATTTAAAAATAAATTAAATCATCAAAATATATTTGTATTTTTTTTTTTTGTATTTTTACAGAAACAAAATTATGTCATCAACTAGTCATAAATGGTGTAATCAAAAATGAAAATAAATACTGATAATGTACATTTTAAATATTCAGGAAATAAAATTTATAAATTTTTTATATTTTTATGTATTTGGAAGATTTGTAATGCTCAAAATCATCCACCACAATTTATTATTGATGGACAAAATGAAATTGTTGTCAAGGTTAAAGAAGGTCCAGAAACACCAGTTGGTATGTAAATAATTTTACTGATTAAAACCTTTACAATAATTAATTATTCTCTTATATAAAAAGAACAGTTGTCATCGATAATTATGAGAGAGAGATAGATAGAATTATATGTGTAAGTGTGTTATCTTTTTTTCAAAAAAAATAAAAACGGGTACCAAAAATTTGAGGCAAATATTTTCTGGCATAGACCAAGTGCGTTGGTTCACATGGTCTTTGCTAGATTATATTTGCCCCAAATACGCAAAGCCAGTACCATTTGATAGTGTCGTAATTTGATAAAAGCCAGACCTTACCAGAGATTTTGTCAAGAACTTACTATCCCAAGATTTATTCGAACTCAAAACCACAAACACTGTAGGCAGGGCTCTTGCCGACTTAACCATCAGCTCAGCTATAATAAAAAATAAACTTTTTTTTTACATACTTTTCAAAAAAATACATTTGTAATTTTTTAAAAAAATACATAATCAATATAAATAATTTTTTTTCCAGGTAAATTAATTCACACACTGACTGGACGTGATGAAGATGGTGATCCATTAATATTTGGAATAAAACATCAACCTGGTGCCGATGTAATAAAGCTAAAAAATACTGATAAAAATAAAGCCTACATTTACCTCAATAAACTACTAGACAGAGAAGTGAGTAAAAAATAAAAAAAACCTACATTACAACATACTTTTTTTTTTTTTTTATAATTAAAGTATAAAAGTATGTAAATATGTTATTTTTATTTAAAATTAAATTACGGAACGTTTCGTGTTTAATACGTCACAAGTATAAGAAGAAAATTATCGTAGCGTAAACGGGACCATCTGCCTTCCTGGGCATCGTGACCGTTCCACTTGGCTTGCACTGGTTGCCAATTGAATTACCAAGACAACCATGTACATATATATTTTAAAATAACAATTGCAATAATAATAATAATCAAACAACAACAAAAACAAGAACAAAGATCAACAAATATATAAAATTAAATTCTCACACTTAAATATAAATATTGACATTAAAAAATCCAAGTAAAATAAATAACTAGACCATGATAATAAAAATTAAAATGTATTTATTTTTTTTTTTTAGATACGTGATGAATATTTATTAATATTAACACTAACTGACAACAAACTTGGTGATGGAAATTATATCGAACAAAGTTTTTTACTACTTGTTGAAGATATTAATGATAATGTACCAACATTTCTATCACATCCAACAACCCTGACTGTTAAAGAAAATTCAGGACCAGGTAAATTATTAACAGTTGAAGCAATTGATGCTGATGAAGGTGTACATGGACAAGTTAATTATCAACTACAAGAACTTGATGGTGATAATGATGTATTTAAAATAACAAATATCAATGGTAAAGGTGTTATAAGTCTTGTTGGTCAATTGGATTATGAAAAAAAATATTTATATCAATTACGAGTACTTGCAACAGATCGTGCCATCAGTGGAACGGTATGTTAAACAAGTGGGTCATATGGCTACTACTATTGTCCTTTATTTAATACGAATTTTTGTTTTTTAAAATTTATATTTTTTAGATTAATACTGGAACAAGTGCTATATTGGTCAAGGTACAGGATGTTGAAGATCAACCACCTGAATTTATTGCCATGACGCCAGTTGTTAGAATAAGTGAAAATGCCAAAATTGGTACCTCAGTTCTTCAAGGTTTGTTGATGAAATTTTATATACCTAAAATGTAAGAAAAAATTTTAAATTTATATTTTATATTTTAGTTAGAGCTATTGATGGTGATAAAGGAATAAATAATCGTGTAACATACAGTATAATTGATGGACCTGTTGATTTATTTGGAATAAATTCAAATACTGGTGTTGTATTTACACGTGCACAACTTGACAGAGAAGCTGAAGATAATTATGATGGTACATTTATCATTAAAATAAATGTTAAAGAAATAACAACAGCACCATCAATAACAAGTCCAACAGTATCAACTGAAGTTACAATAATTTTAACAGATGTTAATGATGAAAAACCAAGATTTCGTAGTGATTATTATACTGCTGAAATTAATGAAAATGCACCATATAATACACCAGTTAATTTTATTGGTAATTCAATACCAGAAATATATGATCATGACTTGGGAACAAATGGTACATTTAAAATGTATATTAAAGATGATGGTGGACGTTTTGAAATAACACCATCACGTGGTATCAATGAAGCACCATTTTTAATACGTGTTAAAAATTCAATGAAACTTGATTATGAAGAGTCATCAGTTATTAATTTTACACTTGTTGCTGAAGAAATTGTTAATATTAATCCAAAAAAAACAAGTGTACCAATAACAATATTTATAAAAGATCAAAATGATAATTATCCAGAATTTATAAAAGATATTTATGAAGTTAATATACCAGAAAATTGTGATATTGGTACCACTGTTGCATGGATACAAGCAACTGATTATGACAGTGGTAATTATGGTACACAAGGTATTAGATATACAAATTTAGGTGGAAGTATTGCATATGCATTAAAATTTAATTTAACAAGTGGTATTATAACTGTTAAAAATACAGGACCAGGTTTTGATAGAGAACTTGTATCACGTCATTATTTAACAGTTGAAGCACGTGATGATCTTGGTAAAGGTAATAGAAATACAGCTCAACTTGTTATTAATATTGACGATGTTAATGACAATGCACCAATTTTTTTACAAACAAAATATGAAGCTGTACTTTTAGAAAATAAAAATGAATTTGAATCACCACTTGTTATTGAAGCATTTGACATTGATTTAAATGGAACTAAAAATAGTCAAATAATATATTCAATAATAAGCAATGAATTTGCAAATAATTTTACAATTGATACAAAACATGGAATAATTAAACCAACTGGTCCAATGGATTTTGAGGCATTGCCAATAAGCCAAGGACACAAAGAAACATCTGTACGTCAATTAAAATTAATAGTAAGAGCAAGTGATTTAGGAACACCAAGTTTAAGTTCAGATGCACCATTGACAATTTATTTTAATGATGTTAATGATAATACACCAGTATTTGAACAGCCATCATATCAAACATATATCAGAGAAGATTTACCTGGTGGTACAAGTGTCATGCAGGTAAAAGCATGGGACAGAGATTTATCATCACCAAATAATAAATTAGTATATCGTATTCAAAGTGGTGCACATGATAAATTTATAATAAGCCCAGAAAATGGAATTATTAAAATAGCACCTGGATCAAATTTAGATCCAGATTTAACATCACCAAAAACAATTGTTTATTTATTAACAGTTGTTGCTATTGATAGTGGTAATGAAATACAAAAATCAGCTGAAGTTATTGTTAATATAACAATTATTGATGTTAATAATAAACCACCGGTTTTTATTGAACCAGGTACAGTATCAATTAATGAAAATACACATGTTGGTGCTTATGTACATCGTATTATTGCAAATGATCCAGATATTGCACCAAATTTACGTTATAAAATTGATCAAAATACATCAGAAGCAAGAAATGAAGAAGGTACCATTATTAAAATACAAGAATATAATTATTTATCAGCATTTGAGCTTAATGCTGTTGATGGATTATTAAGAATTGTTAAATTAATTGATCGTGAAAAAGTTGAAACAATAAGACTTGGATTAATTGTTGAAGATCTTGCTGCTGTTAAAGGTAAACAAATATCATCAACAATATTAAATATAATAATTAAAGATGAAAATGATAATAATCCAAAATTTCGTCGTCCATTTTATCGTCGTTCTGTTACGGAAAATAGTAAAAATGGTGTACATATTGCAAGTATTGTTGCTGATGATGCTGATAAAAATCGTACAATAACATATTCAATGGAAAGTACAAAAGAAATATTTGATCTTGTTAATTTAGATCCTGAAACTGGTGAAATTGTTGTATCAAATAAAATTGATCGTGAGACATATTCATGGTTAAATTTTACTGTTAGAGCAACTGATTCTGGTATACCACCAAGATCAAGTTTAGCTGAGGTATATGTTCAAGTTTTAGATGAAAATGATAACAATCCATATTTTATAACAGACATTGTTAATATAACAATAATGGAAAATTTAAAAATTGGCACTGAAATAGCAACAATACAAGCAAAAGATCCAGACAGTGGTGATTATGGAAAAATAACATATCTTCTTGATCGTATATCATCACAGGGAAAATTTAGCATTAATCCAGACACTGGAATTTTAACTGTAGCTGATAATATTGATAGAGAAATAAAAACAAATTATTTATTGATTATTGAAGCATGGGATAATTATCATTTTGGTTATACAGCTGGAGAAGCAAGAAATGCATTTAAACAAATCGAAATAATCGTCAATGATGTCAATGATAATTCACCAAAAATTGACATAACACAAGAGTGCATAACAATATCAGAATTTCATGATTTAAAAGACATAATAACAACAATAAAAGCACATGATGCTGATGATCCATTGACAAAAAATGGAAGAGTATTATTCAAAATTTTATCTGGTAATGAGCTGGGTTTATTTAGCATTGAACAGATAAATTATTGGACAGCTAAAATTAAATTAGTAGGATCATTACAAGGTTTATTTGGTAATTATTCATTGAATATTGAAGCACGGGATTTAGGAACACCATCAAATAGTGATAAAAAAATATTAAATATATGTGTAACTGATTACAATGATAATCCACCGATTTTTATAAGTCCACAACATAATACAACAATAAGAGTACCAGAAAATATAACAATTGGTTCATCAATAATTCAAGTTGAAGCTAGAGATGCTGATACTGGATTAAATGGTGAAGTACATTATCGTTTGAAGCAAGATCTTGCCGGTCATTGGCGAACATTTTCAATTGATGATAAAAATGGTAGCATAACTGTTCGACATTCACTTGATCGTGAAACCCAAAAATTATATGAAATAAGAATTGAAGCATATGATCTTGGTACACCAACATCATTAACAAAAGATTTAGATCTTATTATTTATGTACGTAATATAAATGACTATGAGCCACAATTTTTAGTAAATTTATTTGAAGTTATATTTACTGAAGAAAAAATACCAGGTTCAGAAATATTTATCCTACCAGAAACAATTGATCGTGATGAAGTTGATGAATTAGATGATCCACCAACACAAGTATGTTATTTTATTGTTGGTGGAAATGAAGATGGATATTTTATTTTGAATAAATTAAATCATACATTAACAACAGTTAAAAAATTAGACAGAGAACAACAAGATGAATATTCATTATTGATAAAAGCAACTGAAGATTGTAATAATGTACCAGCAAATGAAAGTTTTTTTGAGGAAGATGATGATACACTGTTAAAGGTCACTGTTAAAATAAGTGATATCAATGATAATCCACCAAAATTTACAAGTGATGTATTTACCGGTGGTGTTACAACAGAAGCTGACTTTGGAACTCAATTTATGTTTATCAAGGTAGGTTTTTCTTATTACCAATTGATGGAAAAAATCATAAAATTGCTTATATATTTTTCAGGCTATTGATTTGGATACCGGTGATAATGCAGCAGTTAGTTATTATCAAGTCGGTAAAATACAAATGACATTAACCGAAGGACTTGAGGATATTAAACTTCAGCCGTTTCTTATTGATCGACTGACTGGTGCTGTTATATTAAATTTCGATCCACAACCAAGAATGAAAGGTTATTTCGATTTTATGGTATATGCTAATGATTCAGAGGGTCTTCATGATACAGCACGTGTATTTATTTATTTATTACGTGAAGATCAAAGAGTGAGATTTGTATTACGACAACATCCTCTTGAAGTACGTAATAGAATTGATGTTTTTCGTGAAATATTAGGTAATGTTACTGGTGCAATAATAAATGTTGATGAATATAAAATTCATGAAAATCATAATGGTTCTGTTGATCGTACTAAAACTGATTTATATATTCATCTTGTTGATAGACGTGATAATTCAATTCTTGATGTATCACAAGTACTTGAATTAGTTGATAAAAATATTGAAAAATTGGATAATTTATTTAAAGATTTTAATGTATTAGATACACAACCAGCTCAAGCATTACCAATTGTTCATTATGAACAAGCTGCAACGACATTTTGGCTACTTGTATTGACATTATTTTTAGGTGCATTATTATTGTTGTGTATTACATTGTGTTTATCACAAAGAGCATCATTTAAGCGTCAATTAAAAGCAGCAAATGCATCAACATTTGGTACAAATGATACTGAATTTATTCGTGGTCCAGCAAGAGTTCCAAATACAAATAAACACAGTGTTGAAGGATCAAATCCAATTTGGATGCATGCTTATGAAAATGAATGGTTTAAAAGTGATGAATCATTTAGTCATAATTCAGAGAGAGATTCACTTGATGAAAATGCATTGAATAATGAAGAAACAATCAATGATGGAAGAACTACTGATGAAAATCCATATTATACACAACCAGAACAACCAACTTCTTTTTCAAGGTAAAAATAATTTTACTATATAGTTTTTTATCTTGTTTATTGGTTAATTATTATTAATAATTAAAATTTGTTTATTTTTTTCAGCGTAGAAACTGAAACTGATAACCAAAATATTTACTGTCGTGAATCACAAATTTTTAGAAATCCAAATCCCGGAAATACACTTGGAAAAAAAGTTGAGACAACTGAGTTGTAAATTTTTTATTTCGATTACTGTAATCTTCTCTTTTTTTTTTTTTGTAAATATTTATTTATAATTTAAATGTACTATTTATATTTATTTAAAATATATTCATTTAATGAAAAATTATTTGCCACAAATTGTTTATTTAAATTGGCATATTATTATTTATTTATTCAGGCAAAAAAAAATAAATAAATAATGTGTGTTTGTGTGTAACAATGTGTGTAATTTTTTTAAAAATAATAATAAAATTTTGTATGATTTTTTTTAAATGAAAAAAATAAAAATATATAAAAGAAATGATTAATTTTTGTTTTTATTTATTTTTTTTTTTTGATTTATTAATGATGATGTGGGTAAAAAAGTTGACGTTCATATTTTATAATTTTAAATACAAATAATAAAAAAGGCTATTAAAGTGTCGACGTAGAAATTTTATCTGATTTTAAAAATGAAAGTGTAGATAAAAAAAATTATTAGCTTTTTGGTTGATTTTATAAAACATAATTGTAATAATAATAAAAATAGGACAATGAACTTTAACCTGATAGTAGAAAAAATGAAATAAAAAAATTATCCAAGTTGTCAGGTTAATGAAAAAAGTGACTACAATTCTCGAGAAATTTAAATAGAATCTCTTTAAATGTAAATTAGCCAAACACGAACAAAAGAATAATAAAAATATACACTTTTATTTTTTATAATTAAACGGTTGTTTTTTAATTTTACTTCATCACAAATATAATAAATACACCTAAAATTTACAATAAAAAAAAATAACAACAAACACGCTATATGAAAAAAATAATATTTTTTTTCAATAGAAATTTAAGCTCATTTTTTGGCTGACCTAGTTTCTATTTTTTATATTTTGATTTATATTTTTATATCAATTAATCAAGATACATAAAGATATAAATAAAATATATTTTGAATAATAATTTGCTACCCTTTATTTAGTTAAAATATAAAAATTCAAAAAGGGGAAAATTAAACTGGCTTTATATTCTTATCGTTTTCCTGGACATCGCGTGTAGTCTTATGGTAATTTGGCATTACTAAGAGCCCACCAATCGAGACCAAGAGTTGAAATCTCATCCTGACCACTTCAACCTAGCTTGGATTTCAACCCTCTTCTGTATTTTAATATTCCTTTTTCTTTTTACACCGAGGCGAGTGACCCAAGTGAATATAAATTACTGACAAATAAAAAACTAAAAATACACAAAATTGTAAAATTGTTTTAACAATTATTTCACACCAAATTATTGCACTAAAAAATCATTACAAAAATTTCCATTCAACTCTTAAATACAAAATTTATTTTAAAAACTGAAAACTATATTTTATTTTTTAATAAAAATAGCAAAAACATTATTAAATTTTTATTACTCCACTGTACAATAAAATCTTGTAAATTGTTTTTTTTTTTCCTAATTATTTCGATGAATATTATGCCAATCATAAAAGTCAATTTACTAAATTTTATTGGCTGACTCATCGGTAATAAAAAAAAAAAAATACCTCGCAGTCAAATTATAGAAATAAATTTATTGATTTTCGATCATAAAATAATTTAAAAAAGTGTTTTTATATTTTATTTTAAATTGATTGTATAAAAATTTAGATTAAAAATATTTTACATTTTATCGATAAATAATTACATTTTTATTTTCCATGTATTCATGGAATTATGAAAAAAAAAATAGGACAAATTTGATTGAAATCTTGAATAAAAAACGAATAGTTAAAGGGATAAAAAAAAAAAATAAAAAAATGCAATGAATTTTACAGCAAGTGTATTTTAAAATTGTTATTTTTTAAATATTTTTTTTTAACCCCAAGTTTATTTTTTATTTATACGGTATTCATTTAATTTAAATTGTATTTAAAAATAGTAAAGGGAGAGAATGTTGAAAAATAAAAAAAAATTTACCTGTTATTTTAATCATGAGTAACTACGTGGGACAGACCCCAAGTTGTTTTGTTGATCTAAGGGTGGCTAACCACCATTACCACGACCCCATCACTATCAACTTATCCCTTCTACTTTTAAATATAAGAAAATAATATTTTAACGACTTGGTGTACACTAGGTAGTTGTATTGTGACGTTAATACATGGAAATCCACGTGATGATGCCGGGCGTCGGCGTCGAGGGGTTGACCAAATAGTCCAATACTGCGACAACCCCTTTTTTTACATACCACAACTTTATTCTCATAACCACGTGCTACTTGAAAAGTCACGGTACTCGAGAATGACACCATCAAAAAATAAATATATTTCAATAAATTTGTAAACTTTTTTTTTTTTTTTACCAAATTTAAAAAACTTGAAGTTTTTTTTTTTTTTTTTTTAAATATTGTTTTGTGAATTGTAAATTAACGGGTGGATTTATTGTTGTGAAATTTTTTTTATTTGATTTTTTTGATTGATAAGTGTTTATAATGTTTGGTGTAATTTTTTTATTGTGATTATTTAATTAAGGATAACAAGGACATGTCTGAAATTTAAATTGTCAAAAACAGGTAAATTTAAAAATATATTTTTATTTTTTTATTTTTAGGTAATTTTTATTATTTTTAAAATTTAGTAAATTGATTTATTAATTATTTAATGTTATGGTTTTAATTAATTTTCAATATTTTAGTTTGTTAGATTTTTTTTTTTTAATATTATTTTAATAACGGAAAATTTGAAAAGCAAAAATATTAATTTTTTTTTCATAATTTTCATAATAATTTATTTAATTTTATTTATATTTTGATTAGTAAATTTTTTAATTATTTATTATAGATTTTTTAATTAATCTATAATATTTGAGCAAAAAAAAATTAATAATTGTTGATTATTAAAAATATTATTTACCAATTTTAAAACCAATCGTTGAATAATTTTTTTTTATCAAATTAATTTTACTTATTATTGTACTCTCAATTAATTTATAATAATTAAGTTTATTAATATTTTTTTCTTCGCTTTTATGTCTATTTTAATGTCAAATATTTGAGAAAAAAAAAAATAGTAATTGTTGACTATATTAAGTACAATATTCCCTAAAATTCAAACCAATCGTTCAATAATTTTTTCAATCAATTTAATTTCGACTAATTTTAAACCTCATTATTAAACCCATAATAAATTTAAAATATTTACTTTTATTATTATTTTTTTACTATAAAATATTTGAAAAAAAAAAATAATAATAATTGTTGACCGTTGAAGTTGTGTATGCTGATGTGATCTGACCCGATTCTAAGTCACGCATCGATCTCAATTCACACGTGGAGGACATCAAAGTACCTTCAGTTAAACACGAAAAAAAAAATAAAATATAAATACAAAATGAAAAAAATTAATCAAATGCAATTCCTATTGCTGTAATATACAAAAAAACTAAAAGCAATAAAACCTGAGTAATTTTTCACAAGTGCAATTTGTTAATACAATTGCGTAAATATTACAAAACAAACCGTGACGATTGACGAATAAACAAAATTATAAAAAAAATATATTTCTTCTTGCACTCGTGTCAGATAAATGTGTCGGTATAATGAATAGGTCCGACCCCATTTTCATGATTATAAAATCAATATATATAAAGAACTTTATCGGCTTGCAAAATCATCGTGCGACATAAATTGTAGGTTTCTATTTCCTTCCGATAACTATTCCCCAAAGCCGGAAGTTAATCCAAAAAATAATAAAAAAAATAAATAATAATAAACATTAATTTTCCCCTAAATTCTTGAAATAAATATAAAAAATATTTTCTTCAAATTTAATAGTATGTCCAGTTTTGATCTTGATGATTTCAATGACTCATATAAATATTGTTCGGTGTTAATAATTCACAAAGCACGCACCCTTCACCAGTTCATCGGACCTCGATATTTTTATAGGTAAAATATAAAGAAAATATCGATTAAAATTTATTTTCTTTTTTAAAAATAAAATGACCCAAATTGGTCAATTTTTTATTTTAATATTAACATTGAAATTTTTCGTTGAAGAAATTTTTTTCTATCGAATTGTGTATCGAAATTCAATTTGCAAACTCGTTGAAATAATAATTTACAAATGAGGAATAAAAAAATAAAAATTGTTATTTGCTCTATCACGCAATCGAAGCCATTGACCACCAAATAAATAATAAAAAATTTGTAAATTTATTGATTTTATTTTGACAGAATGCCATCAGAGAAATGTTGGAATTTTTCGATAATAATTATCTTGATTATTGTGGATATTGCAACATGTGCACGTCCAAGATTCGATTCATCAACAGACATGGGATTGGTACTTGTTCCAGCAGATGCAGAAGTAGATTCTGTTATATTTCGTTTACGTGCAACAGATCAAGACACAGATTTTCCACTGGTCTTTGAAATAACTGGTTAATATTTGTTCTATTTTCAATTCTAAAATATTTATTAATTGTTTAATGTTAAATAAATTGTTTGGTTTATTTTTAAAGCAACTGTAACACCTGTTGTGAGAATAGAAAATTTACCATGTACATTGTACAACAAAGTATGCTCGGCAAATGTAATATTAACAAAAAGACTGATTGCCGGAAGATTTCATGATTTTGCTGTTAGAGTTAGAGATTCAAAGGGTGATTCAAATTCAATGCAAGCAACTATTTCTGTTACCAATGCAACCACACAACGGGATAAAATATTTCCACATATACCAGCACTCATTATGGTACCAGAGGTATGGCTCAAAATTTATTCAACTAAACAGCAACAAATTGCACTTAAAAATTTATCTAATCATGATGAATCAATGTACCACTTGGACATTCCATTCAAGTTTAAATATACATGATAATTGTTATGCTCCATCAAATTTAATTTAATTTTTTTTTTTGTCAATTTAGAATGCAAAACCGGGTAAAGAATTGGACTATGTATTGGTGAGATCGAATCCTTGGAGTGGAAAGCCAGTTTACATTGAGCTATGGGTAAATGTCTTTCAACAAAAAAAAAGAATTGTCTCGTCGATATTATTTCATAGCAATTTTAAAAATACATTTATTAATTTTTTACAGCAACCAAAAGAATTGTTTACAATAAAACAAAGACAAACACCAGCACAAACTCGTGGAATAATAACACTTACTGGTGAATTAGATTTCGAAACCCAAACAATGCATACATTAACAATTTACGCGACAGTAAGTAATTATTATTAAATAATAAAAAATAAAATACTAACAAATGGATAATTGATTTTTAGGATCCATACACTGAGCCACATAAAGACACAAGAAATATTGCTGGTCTTCATCTTGTTGTGATTGTCCAGGATGTTCAGGATGTACCTCCAATATTTACACTTGCTCCACCACTAACAAAAATTAATAACACAATACAACCTGTATGTAAACAAAAAAAAATATATGACAAATTCATTATCAATCATGACAATGCATTATCATGAAAAATAAATAATTTATATTTTGATTATTTTTATTATTTAAAGGGGGATGTTATTCTGAGGGTGCATGCTGAAGACGGTGACAAAGGTGTACCACGTGAAGTAACTTATGGTCTTGTATCTGAAGGAAATCCATTCACTATATTTTTCAATATATCAGAGTCTACAGGTTTGTCGAATCACTGTAATTTTATCAAATAAAAAATGAAATAAAAAAGTCAATAATATACTTGAGTTGGTGAAAGTGACTCATAGTGGTGTATGGTTATCGTTACACTGGGAGACATAAAAAAAAATACAAATAAAAAGAAAAAAAAAAAAAAAAATCTAGAGTGGACTTAGTATCGATCTAGCTAGTCCTGCCATTTGTTAAGAACTTTTGATTTTAATCTCACGTTTCTAAGACGCATGCAATCGTCGCAGACTTTAAATACTTTTTTTTTTTTTTTTTTTAAATTTAACAAAGAATTTTATATTGTTGCTGGAACATTGAGCTTGATAATTGAATATTCAATTTAATGTAAAATTATACTGCTATTGATTTATGAGGAAATAAATTTTTAAAACGTTTTTAATTATAAAATTAATGGGAGATTATTATTTTCAATTTTAATAATTGAATTTTGTAAATTAGAATAATGGAAATTAATTTATTTTTTGAATATAATTACTATCAAAGTTATGGTAATATATAACAGATGATTTTAATTTTAATTTTTGTTTTTAATTGTTGTCAAAGAGGCATTCAATAAATTTTTAATTATAGGAATTTTTAAATGACTTTTAAAAATTTAAATAACTTGATGTTCGATTTTTAAAAATTGAATAAAATTATTCCGTAGTTGCATTGATAAATAACAATTTTTATAAATTTTTTTTCCTCTTTTTTTATAACATTTATGTGCAAGGAAAAATACAGTTACTATGAGTCATAAATAATTTCTAAATTACAGTCAAATAATTTGATAAATAAACCTAATAAAAATCAGTTATTTTTATATTTTTTAAAAAAATAATACGCTTGAAAATTGATAATAATTAAATGATTAACAGGTGAAGTAATTCTTGCAAGACCACTGGAAGAGTTAACAAAAATAACTCACGTTGGTGCACCAATTGTACTGAGTATTGTTGCTGAAGAAATACGAAGATCAAGTGATGAGCCACCAGCCCAAGCAACAGTAGTTGAAGTTGGGCTACTTCTTGGTGAACCAGGAAATAGTCCACCATCATTTGATAACGATAAGTTGGTACCGAAATTATCATCCATAAAAATAATATTAAAAAATAATTAACACCTCAATATTAATCCTTGTTTATTGTTGAAAAAAAAAATAGTTATGTCGCTTGGATGGATGAAAATGCTGAGCCTGGAACAACAATAATATTTACCGAGCCATATTCAACAAAAGTTAGTGATGAAGATATTGGAAAAGCTGGTGTATTTGCGCTAAAACTTGGCAATAATAATGGAACGTTTGAAATAAATCCAACAGTTGCTGAAAGATCAGTTAAATTTATTTTAACAGTCAGAGATAATTCCCTGATTGATTATGAACTTCACAAAAGTTTGATATTCAAGGTATTTATAAATTAATTATTTAAACAATACATTGTTAATTTAATAATTTATTTTTTTCATCAGATAATTGCTCAAGAAGTTGGTCCAGCAACAAATTTATCAACCTCTGTACCAGTTACAATATTTTTACGAGATGTCAATGACAATCCTCCTGAATTTCAAGAAAAAAAATATGAAATAACTGTATCAGAAAATATAACTGCTGGAAGTAGAGTGCTACAAGTACATGCAACAGATAAAGATACTGGTTTATTTGGAAGGATTCAATATACAAGAATAATTGGAGCTGGAGCTGAAGCATTTTTGATAAATCCAGTAACTGGAGTTATTACTATTGCAATGGGAACAAATTTATTAGATCGTGAAATGACAGCACAACTTCAACTTACAATTGAAGCTAGAGATGAAGATGGCAAAGGCTTAAGAGGAACTGTTTCTTTTATTGTTAATTTGCTAGATGTCAATGACAATCCTCCAGTATTTGAAAAAGATAATTATCAATTTATTTTAAATATGGATTTAACTAATTTTTCTACACCTGCATTTATCAAAGTAAAATAAAATTTTTTAATTTATTTAATTAACAATAAATAGAGCTTAATAATTGAGATATTTTTTTGATTATTTTATATAATTTTAGGCATTTGATGCTGATGCTGAGCCACCAAATAATATTGTGCGCTATGAATTAATTCAAGGAAATTATGATAATCAATTTTTTTTAAATGAAGAAACTGGAGAATTAACTTTACGTAAACAAATAACTAAAATTCGATATACGAGACATAATAATCATAGAAAAATATCAACGGATAATCAAAAAAACATAGTTAATATAGATAATAATAATAAAAATATAACAAAATTGTTAGATCGTAAAAAAAGAGATGATAAAAATATTCTTTATACATTAACTGCAAGAGCATATGATTTGGGTAATAAAAAAATATATCATGTGCATTGAAAACAATAATATAAATAATTAAAAATTAATTTTTAGGTGTACCACATTTATCAACAACAACAGTAATAAATATTATTGTAAATCCCTTGGCTGGATCAAGAAAAGTAATGTTTGTTGTACCAGGTGAACATCCAGATCGTTCAAAATTAGCAAATACTCTTGAGACAATAACTGGTGGTAAAATAACTGTTGAATCAATTGAGCCATATGTATCAGGAAGTCTTCCAAATAATTTTCCAAATGCACCACCAACTACAGATGGTGTAAAAAGGTAACCAACTAAAATACTAATTTCAAAATCGAAAATATAATATTTATGAAAAATTAATCTAGGAGTATTGTCATTGCTCGTGTTGAACAATTAACAAGTGAAAATTCATTAGTTGATATTGATAAAATTCGTGCTGTTCTTGAAGCGAATGGTGTCAATGTTATTCATGGTGACATGTCGAATGAAAGTATGGAAATACCAATAGCAAAAAATATCAATATCACAGTTAATTCAAATAAACCAATAACAACTGTACAATCTGACGAAGTTGTAAGTAAAAAAACTACAATAATATCATGAAAATTATCATATTAATATTGTATTAAATTAAAAATATTTTAGATAGTTTATCGTGCTGAAAATAAAGTGTTATTTTGGCTGTTGATGATACTTGGATTATTATTACTATTGACAATAATTGGATTGATACTTTGTTGTGTATGTCCAAGATGTCCTTTTTACATGTCACCAAGAAAAAGAAGAATTCATTCATCAGAAACAATAATAGCACGTTCAGATGGTAGACCAAAACGACATCTTCATCGTCGTCCACCAGCAGTTATTGAAGGTAGAATTAATTTCAATATATTTAGATTGCTATGGATTATATTTTTTAATTAACATAAATTATAGGAACATGGGAAGAAAAAAAACAAGCATGGAGTGCTGATGCAAGAACATACTGGCAATTTAATCGTCGTAATGGAAATAATGGTGGAATAGCATCACTACCTGGTGATGTAGCAAGAGTACATGATTACAGAGATAGAAATCAGCCACAAAAAGCAATGTCATTACGTTTAAATAATCGTGATAATAATTTACAAATGTATGAACAACGTTACAATGAACAAGAAAGAATTTATATTGAAGATATTGAAATGCAAAAACCACGTTATTATGATCAAAGAGATATTGATTCATTGCGTCAGCATGAATTTGAAAAAGGATCATATAAAAATCGTGATTCATTTAAACAATTACGTGATCAACATTATTATCGTGATGGTAATACAGAAATAATGAGACTTGTTACGAGAGATGGAGTTGATGAAACAACAGCAACAATGCATAGACATCCAGAAATTATTATAAATGATCATCCAAGTGTTCATCGTGTTGATGGTAAAGATATATTGTTACGTAGATTTATTGAAGATCAAAAATTACGTGGTCAGGAGTTTCAAGATGTGCATGATGTTGAAAGACAAAGTATGGATTCACATCAAAGACAAAAGAAAACATTTATACAACAGCAAGAAGTGTTGATAATACCTGATAAATTGGATCAACATGTTGAAGAGATTGGTCCAGATGTCCAGAGATTAATAATGAATCATGGAAATTATGAAATTGATAAAAGTGTTAAGCAAAAGATGCAACAGGATATTTTGACGAGTACGAGCCTGTTGATTCCAATGGCAAAGACATCGATGAATAGAACGAAAGAGCAGATGGGTAGTAGTAAGACATTAAATGCTCAGTCTTATGTGGGTCATGATTTTGAACTTGCACGACAAAATGCACTGTTGACGAGGATATTATTAGAACGAGATGGTAGAATTGGTGGGTTGATTGATTCAGCAAGTTATTTGGAGACTCAAAGTTTACCTGGACAAGTTGCAGCTGGTACACAGACTGATCAATCAGCTGCTACACAGACTGAACCAATTAGAAGTCGAAGTGACAATGAAGAATCTGAGGAAGATGCTAGAGGCAGAAGAAAATTGAAGCTTAAAAAAAGATACAATGATGAGGTTAAACGAACAAGAACATCTTGGATTAGATCACCAATTCAAGAGGAAGATCGACAGTATATAGAAAAACAAAAAATTGGATTTAGAAAAAAAACAAGAGATAATAAAGATACAAGAAAAATTGAACCTGAAGTTCTCAAAGAAATATCAGATTCACTTGATGAAACTGGAGATATTTCTGCGTCTTCTAGACAATTTATTGACAGTGCAAATTCTCAAGATAATGAAGATATTGATAAATATAAAAATGAAAATAATGATAATAGTTTACAGCAAAGTATTAAAAAAGAAGTTAATAAATTACATAAAAAATTAAAAACAAAATTAATTGATAATAAAAAAGTACAAGATATTGAAAATAATGAAAATTCCAAATTAAAATTAGAAAATGGAAAAATTAATTTGGATGATAAAAATTTAAAAATAAATGAAATAAAAAATGTAGAAAATTTAAAATATGAAAATTCATCAAATTCAGAAGAACAGGTTAAAATTTCTGATGAAAAATCTAAAAAAAATCATGCATTATCAATAAGTACAGCAAGCTCAGAAATTGAAGAGATAATGGAAAAATTACAGAGGAAAAATTCAAGCAAAAAAGATGGAGGAAAAATAAGAATGAAAATTGGAAAAGAAATTCATCCAAAGCTACGAAGACAAAAGAAAATTGAGATGAAAGAAAAAAAGAAAAAATCATGGAGCAATGAATCGGGATCAGAAAAACAAATGTCACCAATAAAATCAGCTCGTTTGACGAAAAATCATGATGATTATGATGAGTCAAAAAAATTAGATAAACCAAGTGAAAAGGGAATTAAAAATTACATTGATAATGCATCAAGATCAACAAAAGAAATATTAAAAAAATTAACTGTAAATATGTCTAGTGAAAGTGCTGATAAGCTTGATGACACTGAGACAAGTCCAGAAAAAATAATTCAAGATAGTTCAAGAAGTACAGAAGACTCATTGGGATATATTTCTCCAGAAGAATTGAGCAGAAAAAATAGTCAGGAAGCAAAAGAAAATGAAAAAAAAATAGAAAATGAAGCTGAAGTTGATGAAGAACCAGTTGACAAGGGATCGACTATGAAATCTTTTTATTCGGCGGCTTCTTTTGTTCATACAATGTCAACAAGAGCTCTAAAATCCCAAGAGTCTGATACAAAAGTTTCAGGGACAAGGGAATCTGTTGTTCAAGAAGGTGAAGTACCAGTTGATGAAAAAATTAATTCAGCAGGAGAATCTAGTGTACAAAACATGGAAAATTTAGAAAAACAAAAAGGGGAAATTGACAATCGAGAAACTTTAAATTTAGATGATAAAGAATCTGATGATTTGATGACAATTAAATCAATGGATTCGGCAGTGACAGTGATGGGGAGTATTAAAGAAATGATGAAAAAAGCTCAATCTGATGAATCAAATTTTGTAGATGATGCAAAATTAATTGCTGAAGAAGCTAAAGATTTTATTGAAGAAAAACGTGAAGATGTTGTTATGAAAATTAAAGATAAAATTGAAAAAATTACTGAGGACAGAAAAAAATCATTGGAGCTTGCAAAATTAATTGCTGAAGAAGCTAAAGATTCTATTGAAGAAAAACGTGAAGATGTTGTTATGGAAATTAAAGATAAAATCGAAAAAATTACTGAGGAGAGAAAAAAATCATCGGAGGTTGAAAAAATAGATGATAAAAATGAATCGAAAGTTATAGAAAAAATTAAATCAATTGTTGATGATGCTGAAGATACTGTCAAGCAAAAAAGCATTGAAGTAATTACAAAAATTGAAGATAAGATTGAAAAAATTAATGGAGAAAAAAATGAATTAATTAAAGAATTATCCAATGAGAAAAAAATGGATCATTTTGATGATTTAAAAATTGGAGAAACAATAGAAACAGTGAGTGATAAAGCTAAAGATATTGTCGAACAAAAAAGCACTGAAATTATTTCGGAAATTAAAGATGGTGTTGAAAAAATTACGGGAGAAAAAAATATAGCAATAACAGAATCATTTGAAAAGGAAGAGAAACATGGTGATGATTTAAAAATTATAGAAAAAGTAAAATCAATTATTGATGAAACTAAGGATTCAATTAAAAAAGAAAGCAGCCAAGTTGTATCAAAAATTGAAGCCAATATTAAAAAAATAACTGAGCAACGAAAAACTTCATTGGAAGCAGAAAAAATAGTCGAAAAAAATGATTTAAAAATTATAGAAAAAGTTAAATCAATTGTTGATGATGCCAAAAATACAGTCAAGCAAAAAAGTACTAAAATAATTGAAGAAAGCATTGAAAAAATTACTGGAGAAAAAAATAAATCAACGACTGAATTATCAAAAGAGCAAGAAGAAAAAAAAGATCATCCAGATGATTTAAAAACAACAGAAAAAATAAAATCAATCGTTGTTGAAAATGAAGATCCTGTCAAGGAAAAAAGCACAAAAGTAATTTCAAAAATTGGAAATGATGTTGAGGAAATTGCTGAAGAGAAAAATGATCATCCAGATGATTTAAAAATTATGAAAAATATAAAATTAGTAATTGATAAAACAAAAGATTCAATAAAACAAGAAAGTAGTGAAATAGTAGTAAAAATTGAGGACAGCATTGAAAAATTAACTGGCAAGAAAAAAAAATCAATACGAGAATTGTTAGACAAAGAAAAAGAAGAAGAAAAAATTCCAAAAGACGAGGAGATTATGATTTCAGTGGAGTCTCTTGAACATCGTACAGAAAATCAATTTGTTTCGGAAATAAATAAAATGTCAATTGTTGAAAATACAGAAAAACAAAAAGCAGCAGTTGAATCAGTATCACCTGTCGACATTTTACCAGCAAACTCACAAGTATTGATTTTAGAAGAGCCTACATTAAAAAGTGCCTTAGAAAATGTAAATATAATTGAAAAAAAAAATGATGATGATACTTCAATGAACAACACATCAACACAAGTTAAAATTAATTTACAAGAAGAGTCATTTTTAGCTGATGAATTAATGACAGTTGAAAAAAATTCTGATGCTCCAGATGTTCTACTAAATGTCGATCAAGTACCAGCATTAAATTCATCAAGCTCTTCATCAAGAAAAAATAGTTTAATAATTCGTGAAACATCATTTTTAAATTCTCCAAGAAGACAACCAGTTGAAGAAAAAAATATCCATGGATCATCTGAATCAATACAATCAAATAATTTAGTTCCTGAATTAAAAATTCAATCACCAAGTCCAATTTTAGATGATGATAAAAGTACTGTTAAATATGAAAATAAAGATGTTAATAAATTTGAGTCATCAGATACCATTGAAGATGACAGTGATGTGTCAAGTGAATCATCAACAAAAACTGCATTTACAGCTCGTCCATATGGTACACCACGTCATCGTCACTTGATAAGACTTGATCAGTCAATTGACGATGACATTGAAGATATGAAAAATTTAAAAACTGATGATTTAACTTTGGAAAATAATGAAGAAATAATTAGCGTTGTTATGACAGAGCCAGGTGATGAAAAATCATTCGAAAAAATGGAATCTATTTTATTGGTAAATAAAATTGAAGAGCCAACAACAAGTACAGCTGAAAATACAGGAGAAATGATGAAAGAAAAAATAGCTGAAGAAGCTAATAAAAGTTCAATGAAGCTGAATGAAGAAGAAATAAATAGTGAGGAACAAAATAAGGTAGAAATAATATCTAAAAATAAAAAATCAACATTACAAAAACATGATGATGATGATGGATCTACTTATGTTCCAGATGAATCAACTTTGATGAAGAAAATTACTCTAAATAGCTCTGATGAGTCTAGAAAATCAACGGCAAGTAGTAGCAGTACAACAGGCAGTAGTAATAAATCAACAGATAAAAAAACGACAGCTTTTAAAGATAACAACAGCAAGGCCATGAAATTAGAGAGTACAAAAAAAATACAAAGATCAAATAGTCAAAGAATAACAAGTAAAAAAAATACAAAATCAACTGATAAAAATGATGATAAAAAAATTGATGTACCTGTTAAATCATCAACTGGTCGTGGTGTCACAAGAATACCAAGTATATCAAAACAAAGTAGTTTGATTGATCTAAAAGCTCGTCAAAAACCATCTAAATTATCGGAGAAAAAAAATTCAATGGAGAAATTAATAAGCACTGATGATAAAGAAAAGAAAGAAGGTGAAAAAAAAATCATCAATTCACATGATAATATAAATAAGCCATTAAAAAAATTAATTAGTATAAAAAAAAAAAAATTACCAAATGATCAAGATGATAAATTAAAAAATGAAAAGAAAAATTTACCAGAAAAAATTGAGGATAAAAAAAAAAATGATAAAATTAAAGTTGATAAATTACCAACAGTAAAATATAAAATAATAAAATTAACACCTCAAAATGACAATGACAAGGTACCATTGAAAGAAAAGCATGAAATAATTTGTGAAAAAAAAAATGATTCAATTGATTTGCCATTGAAAGATGTAAAATTAAAAAAAAATGATTCAATGAATTTAAAGCCAGAAGATAATAATATAAAAAAACGTGAAAGATCTAAAAGTCCAAATAAAATAACAAAAGAAGAATTAACAGAAGCTCAATCACGTTATATGGAATGGTATAAACAAAATCGTGAAGAAATGGAACGTAAAAAATTGGAAAAATTTGATAATGAAATTGATGAACAGCCACCAAAATGGTTACGTAAAAGTACACGTCAAAGATGGTTAAAAATGAGTCCAGAAGATCGTAAAATATTTGACATACATACACCAGAAATAACACCAAAATTACGTAGAAAAATAAAGCCGTTAATAAATATTGAATCTGAACAACTTAGAGCAATAATTCGACAAGGTAGACAATTACGTCGAGCTGAAGGTGATAAAAATAATGAGCCAGTAATTGAAATATATGCACCAGATAAACCACCACCACCACAATTGCCACCTCCTCAATCATCAACATCATCAACAATGACAAGTGGTATATTACCACAGCCAAAATATCATTACCTCATTCAGCATTCTGAATATAATTTTGAAAGAATACCAGCACCATTTTATCTTCATCCACCATCATCATCAAATCAATCACCTCAATTATCACCTCAACAATTTGAAGAATCATCTGAGCTATTGTCAGATAATAAATATGATGATATTGATAAAAATTGTGCTCCTGGAAGATTACGACATCAACAATTGTTAGAAAAAAAAAGTGTATTTGATATTGCTTACAGTGAAGCATCACCGTCTCATTTACGAGCAGACAGTACAACTCCTCCATCATAATTATCATTGCATTTAAAAAAAAAGAATCTCCAATTTTTTTTTATCCATTATAATATTGTTAAATAGTAAATGAATTATTTTAATTAAATTTTAATTTAAAAAAAAATAAAAATCATGTAGAAAATTATTTGCCAAAGAAATTAAATACTTTTTTTTCTCTTTTTAATGTTAAAATTAATAAACAATGGTACTTCCGGTTCGAAATATTTCAAATGCAATGGTAATTTAAATGAAAAAATGTATTTATAAAAAATGATTGTTTTAAGTATAATTGTATCACTGCCGATGTGGATTAAATGTGTAATAATATAATAATTTGTAAATAAAAAAATAAAAATCATTGATATAATAATTTTTGATGTTTATATATTATAAAATTTTACCAACAATACCTTTTTTAATTTATGAATGTCTGTTATAAAAATATCCTCGTTTTCGACTTTACCCACTTTGACTCAAAATATATTTTATTATTACACTCGGCTGGCAAAAAGCTTCTTCAACTTGACATCATTCTTACGCAAATTTCAGTCGATAAAATACTGTAATTTATTGTAAAAAAAATATAACAACAAATTAGTTAATAAAAAAAAAAATAATATGCATATTTTTATGATACATAATTAGTTGCAAAAGCATGCAAAAGAAAGTGAAAAAAAAATTTAAAAAACTTGGAGTAACATGAGCGCTCAGCTGGTGGAAAAGTAGGAGAGTGAAATGAGGAGAAGTTTGTCGGTTCTCGGGGCTTGCTTGTGAAATAAGAAAAAAAAAAAAAAAAGTCATTATTTAAATGGACTGTCTACGTCATGAATGACGTAGCTGATAAAATAAGGCATTTGGTATGACGCTCAAGATGCAACTAACCTACCGTAATCAAAGTTACAATGGTGCATCGGACAAAACCGGAGACCGGTAAATCCTCTTCCACGGCAAACATATTTCAACAAGAAGTAAATACACCAAAAGCGCAGAGGAAATAGCTTATCACGTGATTCAATAAACGCGCGCGATAATATAAAATAAAAATTTCAACTCTTTTTCTACAATATGTTCTCCTGGCTAAGGCGTACGCCAACAGCCGGCCGCTTGTCATAAAAAACATGTTTAACACATAATATTAAACACTCAAAACCACCGACCACACATATATTATCATCATCGACCCTTCTTCAAGTAATTTAAATAAAAAAATAATAATAATAAAAAAAGCCAACAGACTTAATTAAATTCAACAAAAAAAAGGAGGAAGAAAAAGAGGAAATATTTGCATTAATTACAACTTGACTAATGGGCCATTAAAAATGAGGAAAAAAAAGAGGGTCGATTATTAAAACGATGGAATAATTAATTTTTTATATTAAAAAAAAAATTAGGTATTTAAATAAAACTGCATTTCATGACGATGGCTTTTATCAGTGCTTGTTTTTTCAGTGAGAAGATTTAAAAAAATTTAAAAAAAGACAACTATCCATTGAATATGATATCCTGATGGTTATTAAACAGATGTATATGAAAATAATATAAAAAAATATAATTTATACAAACAACTTGTATAATATAATTTTATAAATAAACAAATAATAAAATATTTATGTGTTTGTTTGTATAAATAAATAAATACACAGTTTAAGATGAATGAAATGTTTTTTTTTATATTGATAGATTGAGTTAGTGTAAAAAGTAACGGTTTGGATAAACAATGTATGAATGTTAATTGTTGTTAATAAAGAGCTGTGTATGTTGCTGTAGCAACGGAAAACAGAGTAGCGAAGAGGATAAATTTTTTACCCCCCTCCTGGATCAATCTACAACACTCTTACAAAATCAGATGCAACGCTCACCTGCATTATCACAATATACAATTTTATTTTTTTCATTTTCTACTATTATTTTTTATCAATGAAAATTATTTGTCAATTTAATTAATTAATTATAATTTAAATAGATATTTTATTTTTATTTTTTTCAAACACTTGACTCTTTGATAAGACTGTGTAAAAAAAAAATGAAAAAAAAAAATGATAAATGAATGGTTTTAATGATGATAAATTGAGGCAATTTAAATGACGAAAAAAAAAATTATTTAAGAAAAAATTTATCAATTATAATGGGATAGAAATTTAATTTATTTTTGTACATAAATTTTATTAGAATTGATACGTACCTGAGTTGGAGGTAAAGGGGTGAAAATAAGCCAAGTTACGATCCTGGCGAAATTTCAAATTCTCCTCTTCCTCTCTGGCAATTTGAAAATATAAAAAAAAAAAAAAGATAAAAAATATAAATAAATGATAAAATAAGGTATATAATATTTGAGCTTGGAACCACGAATTTTTTTTGATAAAATATTGGTGTGAGGTTTGGCCCACCCGGGCTAATGCCATCAATCATTGCCGAAATTCGGCAAAATTTTGGACAATGTTGGACCCAGGATACCATCACCAAAGTAGAGTTCTCTGGCTGGTCCACAGGGTGACAAGGGGGTAAAGGTGAAAGAGAGGAAATATATTCATATATATATATAAACCCCTTCCTACCAAAAACTAACACACACATGTAAACATATACATATCTAAACTTGGTTCATTCAAATACAACCAAAAATACGGACCAAGGCTCATTTATAAGTTTTTGTCTTGTAGGTATATATAGATTTTGGCATGAAGCCAACTCAACTCAACTCAACGATCCACCTATTCTTGAACTTTTAATATTTTTCAATGCACATTTTTATCATCTTCAAGATAAACTTACTACTTGGTACAATGATTTTTAAAATGATTGTTCTAATCATCAAAACAATCATTAAAACCACAAAATTCAAACAAATCATTTAAATTTAAATTGAACAATTTGCACAATTTATAAACTTTAAAAGTAGATTTTATAAATCATCATTTTCATCATTAAATTTTTAGAATTATTTATAAAAAAATTTATAATTATTATTGATTAGATAATAGATGCTAAATGTTGTTTGTTTTGTAGAGTTTTCAATGCAATTTTTGTTGAAAAAAAAATTATGAAAATTGATGAAATTGTAAGGGTTTTAAAAAGCAATGATTTGGTGATGCAAGTACTTGCATTTTACTCACAACATGTACATAATTTCAATGTGTATGACGTAACGTACGTAATTGTCGGTTGTACATGAAACAGGAGAATATACGTAAGAGGAAGATTTTATTTTGGACCAAAAATACATATATATACATACTTGTATGTGAATGAACTTGTTGAGCCAAAAGGTATGCCTTTAAAAAAAGCAAAAACAAAGTAGTTGGTGTACTTTGAAGCCTTGAAGGGGTACAATTCTCCTGATAATAATGAGGGAAAAAAAAATTACAAGTAGGATTTTATTTTATGTATTTATATTGTTGTTGTTGATGATATTATTTTCTAGTACGTATTATTTGTCTAGTACATATTTTTTTGAAGATTATTTTGTATGTTGTTTTGGGGTTTACTTATATTTAGGGGTGGTGTAATGCAAGTCAAGTAATTGTCGGTTGTACATCCACCAGGTGAATATGCGAAATAAGAGGAATATTGTAAGACCGGTATTGCGTGTACATACTGGGACTTTTTAAAGTCAAGTTTATTGTATGTATGTATGTGAGTGAGTGTGGTTTTTTTATGTACATGTTTAAAGTTGTACGTGAACTTGAAGAAAATAACTCCTGATACAATACATGAATGAAATTTATATCTTACTTTTAACAATGAAATAAAAAATTTGGTTTGTTTAATACAGTGTTGTAACTAGACTCGATATTATTATTTTTTTTATTATTAAATAATCGCATTTATAGATTATTAATAATGATAGTTTAAATTAATTATTGTTTGAATTTATTATAATGATAATTATAATTTTTAAATAATGCAATTAAAAAAAAAAATATCTTGGAAAATTTATGTTCATTGTAAGTTCTCTGTAAATATCTCTGTACTTTCTGTATCAAGTGCCAATAGCACGTCTGTTTTTTTTTTTTTTTTCTATTAATACTTTTTATCAATGATAACGGTTTTTGTGTTGTAGCTTCTCAGGCATCATTGACATCTATAATTATTGAAATTATTTTTAATAATTATAGATGTCAATGATGTATGAGAAGCTACAACTGCATCGAATAATCAAACTTACTGCCGAGTAAGTACAACGTCATTCAGATTAAAAAAATATATATATATTTTCTGCAGGTGAAAGATCACAACATAGGCAATGCTCAAATAGAAATCATAATTTTGGCATATATTTGTTTCATAAAAACTAACTTGTTGGTTTCCGTAAAATACTTGCGGCGCAGTCGTTTAATTTTTAATTCTGTGACACGCGCGTGCCACATACTGCGCGAGTCATCTGCGGATCATCGACGTTATATCAGGACAGCATGAATGATTTTTAGTAAGTCCATAGTACATAAACCAATATATATTTTAATCAAATTTTCCTTTTTTTAATTATCTAAATAGAACTAATTCTATGAAAAATAATTTGTACATTCGTTTCATCGATTTTCTCGGTGGAAATTATTCTCCGACTTTTTTCCAATTTTCTGAAGAAAAAATTCTCCGTCTTTTCTCTGATATTTCCAAGTTACTAAATTCGAAAAAAAATCAAAAAAAAATTCTTATAAAAAACAATCATTTAGACGAGTTATTTTTGTAGAAAATTAGTAAAAAATCGGAGAATAATAAAAGAAAAGACGATTAAAAATGGAAGAAAAACCCAATTCCCAAGAATTTATTTTGATAAAAATATATTTTACAATTTTAGCTGGCTTAATATATTTCAATACATTGACTCAGTTGATTTATTTAATTATTTATTTTATTGCATAACTCAATTATTATTGTTTTTTTAAATTATTCTTCCGCCGCAACTTGACGAAGAACAACAGCATTTGAAATTGACATGTACATCAACTGTAGAAAATAAATACAACCATCAATAATATAATATTATAATTAAAATATTTCATATAAATGAATAAATACCCACAGTTTTAAATGTCGGCAAATTCATATTGTAAAAAGGCCCGCCAGTTATTATTATCGGCTGTTGAGCTCGCATTATTGAAAATCTCAAAATACTATGAATATGCTTCTCCATATTTTGGCTATTATCAATTTTCAATTTATCCCAATTTGAGTAATAAAATGATAAATGTTTAATGACAAATGTAACGTCAAAAAAAAATTTTTTTTTTTTAATTTTTTCAACACATGTATTTATTTATATAAAAAAAAAAAAAATTTTTTAAACACTTGTTATAATAAAATCTAGTCTTAGTTCTACCAGTTAAATCTTGTAATTTTTTTTCAGCCATATTTGACATACTGACGATCGATGACTACTGAATATCTGTCGACCAATAAAGTGAATTTAAAATTCATATATCTTACCCATGTAAAAATTTATTTATTCTTTTCTTTATACTATTTTTTCCCTTCATTATTTATTCATCAAAAAGAATCAGTGTATTCTGCGAATCGACAATTTTCATCTATAAATTTATTCAGTATAAAATTTAAAGAAAAAAAAAAAAACATCAGTCATTTTTTATTATTACTAGCCTATGTAATTTAAAATGGAATATTTTTTTATGCTAATTTATTATTCTGGCAAATTAAATGTCCCTTTGACAGACAATATTTCCAATCATTTTATTTCGATAGGAATTTTTTTTACGTCAGGTATTGAATGAATCGTCCCTTGTAATTACGAATTTTCAAGATAAACTTCTTGGAAATAAAAATAAAATAACAAACACCTGTTATTTTTCTTGGATAAAATGTATTTTATAAAAGTTCATTTTAAATTCTGTTTTATATATAATATTTCTTTGGACAATTTTTTTTTTTTTTACTATGTCTAATATATTATTATTTTAAAGAGGGGAAAATATTTCTTTTTATTCAATTTATATAAAACTCGTGTATTGATTTTAATGGGACACATGTTTTTTTATTTTTCTCAGGGTAGTTGTTGGTCAACCATCGTATTATTCACAACTTTTTTCTATTTTTATTGTGTTTCTGTGTGTTTTTTAAATTAAAATTAAAATGTTAAATAACAATATCATTAACATTAACAAAATAATTTGTGAATTTATGTGACAGTAGTTTATAAAATTTTCTTTTTAAACGTAAAATAAGTGAGTTATTTTTTAATTAAAATAATAAAAATTTCTTGTAACAATATTTTCGTTGGTAATTGTTGTCAGCGAATCATAAATGTGCAAACCATTTACATCTATAATTTTTATTGTTGTTTGTTTTCTACAATATCCAGAAACGAGTGTTGAATCGATAATCAAAGTCAGATAATTCATACATAAACCGACGAATGAAGAAGACTGAAAAGAATCAATTAAATTTGAACGAATATCTATTTTCTTTAACAGTATTGTACCATTAAAAATATCAGCTGGTAAAGACTTGAGTTGATTGTTACTGATATCAAGTTCTTCAAGGAACCATAGATTCATAAAAATAATAGACTTTAGTTCCGTAAGTTTATTTGATTTTAAACTTAATATTCTCAAATTATGTAATTCATCAAAAATTTTATCTGGTAAAAATTCTAAATGATTATTGCTGATATCTAAATATTTGAGATTTGACAAACCGTTGAAAATGTTAGAATCAAAACTTGCAAGTTTGTTTGATTTTAAATACAAATAATTGAGAGATTTTAAGTCTATGAAAATTTTATCTGGAAGAGATTTCAATTGATTTTTGCTGATGTCTAAATATTTGAGATTTGACAAACCATTAAAAGTATCAGATTCTAAACTTGCCAATTTATTTGATGCCAAATTTAAGATTATTAGAGTCTGTTTATATAAATTAAAACTATCATTTTGCAAAAATGTCAATTCATTGCTACTCAAATCGATTGAACGGATATTTTTTCGGTCTTTGAATGTGTTAGTCTTTAATTCAGACAGTCCAGTGGATGATAAACTCAACTTATCCGAGTCCTGGATTTCAGTAAAAAGGTTTCGTATCAAATCTTCCATACTTGGTTCATTAGTCACCAAAACAGTTGACAGGCGATCATGACATTTTTGTCGATTGTATTTGACAGACGTAACATTACAATAGGTTTGGTTTGTTGGTGCTGAAACATATTGAATTTCATGACAATTATGTAACATATTTATAGATAGAAGAAATTTCCATATTATTTTAAATTAAAATAAAAACAACTTACTTTCAGTCGTTGATTCGTCACGGTTGGTATCATGAGTTTTATCATTTGAGTGTCCACTTTGTTGTTTCGAATCATCATGGCCTGGCCAGAATTCGTATACTCCCTAAAATTATCATAAATTATTATTATTATTGTTATTATTATTTTAAAAAAAAATGCATTATAATTTTTAATTCATCAATTAATCAGCACACATAAATGAGGTCATTAACATACAGACATAATTTTTTTTTTTTTCAAATATTAATTTTTAAATGAAAAAACACATTATCGTTGAATTATTAATAATTTTTTTTATATTTATTACTTTAAAAAAATAAAATTATTATATTATAAATCATCGATAAGAAAAAAAGAAAAAAAAAACTGCCCACGTCATGAATATGCCACGTTTAAATTTTCAGTATATTACTCATTAATAACTCGTTTAATTTTACACATAACAACATTAAATCAAAAGAGATAAATTATAAAACTGCTCGATTATTAATTTTAATTTTTGAACCAATTTTTAAATCATAATTTCATCGATTAATTAGCATACATAGATGAGGTCATTCACATATATACATGATACATATAGACAAGAATTTTTTTTTTCTTTAAATATTAATATTCAAATCAAAAAAATATATCATCGTTGAATATTCAGTAATTATTTTTATATTTATTACTTTAAAAGAATAAAATTATTATAAATCATCGATAAGAAATAAAAAAAAAAAAAAAAACTATTCACGTGATCAATATGCCACGTTTAAATTTTCGAGGTGAAAAATATCTTATCAACCTTAAACCACGGCAGTTAATATTTTTTATAAAAAATGTATAATATTATTTACACGTGTATTGATAATCAGTTTAATAAAAATTAAATTGAAAAATAATCTTCACTTACCCCTGCAATAAGACAACCAACGAAAATTACTCTAATGATAGCAACGGCTATTTTTTTTTTCTGGGATGTGTCCATCTTGATGGTGATTAATCAGTATTGAATAGTCAATCGTGGTCAATATCACGTCGACAATAGAAAAAAAATTATTTCAACAGGTGGTGGAACTATTAACGCATGCGTCAAAAAAAAATAACGTCTTGTCAGCAACTCAGCTTATCTTGTGAGTTTTTTTTTTAGAATTGATAAATCACAAAGCCTCAAGCTTTTTGATAATAAAAATAAAAAAATAAAAAACCATCTTTGATGATTCATTTATTTTATTAACAATATTTTCAATAATTAGTAACATCAATAAATAACCAAAACGATTACATACGCGTTCAACAATAAATATCTCTATAAATTTATATTATTATTGTTATTCATAAATATAATTATCCATCAATTCAAATAATAATAATAATAATTTATAATCCACTTGTTTGTCCAAGTACAACACCATTTGAAATGGAAAATGAACCAACTTGAAAAACAATAATTATTTTTTTTTTTTTCATTTATTAAATTTAATTATTTAATTAGAAAGAAATATAAAATACACTTACATTTTTAAATGTAGGTAAATTTAAATGATAAAATGCTGCACCAGTTATTATTATTGGCTTTTGAGCTCTTAGCAAGCCATTAAATATTACCACAAATGATTTTTTTATTTTTATTAAAAACTAACTCACATATATTTTACATTTGAAAATGAAATTTAGTAAATAAACGCACATTGATTCATAAATTATTTTGTTAATGTTAATGATATTGTTATTTAACATTTTAATTTTAATTAAACAAAAATACGCAGATACACGATTAAAATATAGCAGAGTTGTAAAAAATACGATGGTTGACCAACGACTACCCTGAGAAAAATAAAAAAAACATGTGTCCCATTAAAATCAATACACGAGTTTTATATAAATTGAATAAAGAAAAATATTTTTCCCTCTTACAATAACAATATATTAGAAATAATAAAAAAAAAATGTCCATCGAAATATTATATATAGAACAAAATTTAAAATGAATTTTCATAAAATACATTTTATCCAAGAAAAATAACAGGTGTTTGTTATTTTACTTCCAAGAAGTTTATCTTGAAAATTCGTAGTTACAATTAAGGGATAACAATAAAAATAAATGAATCTATTTAATGTTTGTTTTAGAGTTCGTTGGTTGTTTATTTATTTATTTATTTATTTATTTATTTATTTATTTATATTTGTTGTTATTTGTTATTTGTTTATATTTGTTGTTTTTTGGACAATAGTATTATCAAAAATACACTTGCATTTCAAATGAGGTAAATTTAAATTTTAAGGTCCATAAGTTATTATTATTGGTTTTGAGCTGCTTATTATGCAACTATTTAAAATATTTTAATTTAATAATTTCATAAATAATTTATACAACATTTATAAACAAATCTTAATTACACATATTTCAAGCACTTTTATATAAAAATGACAAGTCTATGACTTATAAAAATTTATCCTATTTTATACAACTAAATATTAGTTTTAAATTATCAATTAAGTTTTTTTTTCTTGTGAGATTATTAACATCTTAATATAAATGCAAAAGGAATAAACTATAAAACTGCTCAATTTTTAATTTTATATATATATAGTTATTTATTATGTCATGTACATTCAAAAAATAGTAACAGCAATAAAAATAAATTAATTTGTTTGTAATTAATGTTTGTTTTATACTTGTAAATCTTGTGTATTTTTTTTTTTTTCATATCTCGAATTAATTAAAAACTTCATTTGCAGATAAAAGAAAGAAATATTTCGTTAACTCTTGATAATATTATTTTACGTTTTAATAATTTTATCTGTGACATATATTACCATAATTCTTTTTCATAACTATAGTGACATCAATATAATTTTAACTTTCAACTCATTTAATAATTCACTCCGGTATGTATTATAAGTTATAATATAATTATTAGAATATAATGCATGCAGTACCTTTACAACGATCTTGTTATTGTTTGGTTTTTACAATGTCCCTCTAACCCGTCTTTTAGAAAATGGATATCCAAAGTCAGATCATTCATACATAAACCAATGAATGAAGAAGGCAAAAAAGAAGAAATTTGATTAAAACGTATCTCTAATTTCTTCAACAATATTGTACCCTTAAAAATATCAATTGGTAAAGATGTAAGTGAATTATTACTAATATCAAGTTCCTCGAGAAACCATAGATTCATAAAAATATTGGACTCGAGTTGAGTCAGTTTGTTTGATCTTGAACGTAATATTTTGAGATTATATAATTCATTAAAAATTTTATCTGGAAAAGATTCCAAATGATTATTGCCAATATCTAATTGTTTAAGATTGTACAAGCTGTTAAAAATATTAGAATCAAGACTTGCAAATTTGTTTGATTGTAAATACAAATGATTAAGAGATTTTAAATCATTGAAAATGCTATTTGGAAGAGATTTCAAATCGTTATTACTGACATCCAAATGTTTAAGATTGGCTAACTTGTTAAAAATATTAGAATCAAGACTTGCAAGTTCGTTTGAATTTAAATCCAAATAATTAAGATATTTTAAGTCTATGAAAATTTTATCTGGAAGAGATTCTAAATGATTATTGCTGATATCTAAATGTTCAAGATTGGACAAGCTGTTGAAAGTATTGGAATCAAGACTTGCAAGTTCGTTTGAATTTAAATCCAAATAATTAAGATATTTTAAGTCTATGAAAATTTTATCTGGAAGAGATTTTGGCATTTACTTGATATCTAATTGTTTAAATTGTATAATTGTTTAATATATTGGAATCAAAATTACACCAATTGTTTTAATTTAAATAAATAATTAAAATTTTAAATCATTGAAAATGCTATTCAATCATTATTATCATATTTGTATTATATTATCATGTTTTGTGTTAATAAATAATTAAGAGATTTTAACTCATTGAAAACTCTATCTGGAAGCACTTTTAAATCATTTTTACTGACATCCAAATGTCTGAGATTTTCTAACTTGTTGAAAGTTTTACAATCAAGATTTTCAAGTTTGATTAATTTCACATCCATATTACGACCATAAAAACCAAAATATCTAGTAGAATTGTTAAGTAAATTTTGTCGAGGAAAAGTATCTAAGCTCTTTAAAGTTTCAGAATGAAGACTTGCTAATTCGTTTGATGTTAAACGGAGATAGCTCTGAGAATTCATTGCAGTTACAATTTTATCTGGTGCAGGATTCGAATTAACATCGTTGATATCTAAATATTTAAGATTGGCCAAACCGTTGAAAACCATAGATTCATAAAATATTAGTAAGTTGGTTTGATTTTTAAATCCTAAAATTAATATTCTCAAATATTAATTCATCAAAAATTTTATCTGGTAGAAATTTTAAATAATTATCGCTGATATTTAATAGTTTAAGATTGGACAAGCCATTAAAAATATTTGAATCAAGACTTGCCAGTTTGTTGGTATTTAAATCCAAATAATTAAGAGATTTTAAATCTATGAAAATTTTATCTGGAAGAGATTTCAATTCATTATTGCTGATGTCTAAATATTTGAGATTTAACAAACCATTAAAAGTATCAGGTTCTAATCTTGCCAATTTATTTGATGACAAATCTAAATATTTCAGAGTCTGTTTATATATAGCAAAACTATTGCTTTCCAAAAATGTCAATCGATTGCTACTCAAAAAGATAGCACTAATATTGTTTTGGTTTTCAAATGTGGTAGAATTGAATTCTTTCAGTTCTTTTGATGATAATTTCAATTTATTCGAGTCCCTGATTTCAAAATAAAGGCTTCCTGCCAGCTCGTTCGAATTTGTTTCCTCTGGCGCAATAACTTTTGAAAGATGATCATGACATTTTTGTCGATTGTATTTGACAGATGTAAAATTACAATATGTTTGGTCTGTTGGTGCTAAAACATATTAAATTACATGACATTTATGCAACTTATTTATATAAAATAACTTCTTATATATTATTCTAAATTAAAATAAAAACAATTTACTTTCAGTCGTTGATTCGTCATCACGATGGTCTATCCAGAATTTCCATACTCCCTAAAATTATCATAAACAATTATTATTATTTTTTAAAAATAAGTGTATTATAATCTTAAATTGGGTTATCTTTAAAGTAATTTTTACATTATAAATTATAATTTCATCAATTAATCAGCACACATAAACGAGGTCATTCACATATATACATGATACATATAGACAAGAATTTTTTTTTTCTATAAATATTAATATTAGAATAAAGTAAAAATATAACATTGTTAAATAATCAGTAATTATTTTTATATTTATTACTTAAAAAAAATAAAAATATTATAAATCATCGATAAGAAAAAAAAAACTGCCCACGTCATCAATATGCCACGTTTAAATTTTCAGTCTATTACTCACTAATAACTCGTTTAATTTTACACATAACAACATTTAATCAAAAGAGATAAATTATAAAACTGCTCGATTATTAATTTTTATTTTTGAATTAATTTTTAAATCATAATTTCATCAAATAATCAGCACACATAAATGAGGTCATTCACATATACATATACATGATACATATAGACAAGAATTTGTTGTTTCTTTAAATATTAATATTCATATAAAGTAAAAATATATCATTGTTAAATAATCAGTAATTATTTTTATAATTATTACTTTAAAAAAATAAAAATATTATAAACCATCGATAAGAAAAAAAAAAAAAAAAACTGCCCACGTGATCAATATGCCACGTTTAAATTTTCGAGGTAAAAAATATCTTATCAAGTGCCTTAAACCACGGCAGTTAATATTTTTATAAAAAGTATATTATTTACACGTGTATTAATATACTGGGTTTAATAAAAATTAAATTTAAAAAATTTTCACTTACCCAATGAGACATACAACAAAAATTGTACCAGTAATGACATGCACTATATTTTTTTTTTTCTGGGATCTTGTCCATCTTGATGGTGATTAATCAGTACTGAATGAAGCTGAACAGTGGTCAATATTACGTCGATAATAGAAAAAAATTATTTCGCAGGTGGTAAGAACTATTAATCGCATGCGTCTATTTACGCATGCGTATTGTCAGCAACTCAGCTTATCTTGTGAATTTTTAGAATTGATGAATCACAAAGCCTCAAGCTTTTGATAATAAAAAAAAAAAATAAAAATCATCTTTGATGGTTCATTTATTTTACTAACAATATTTTCAATTTGTAACATCAATAAATAACCAAAACGATTACATACGCGTTCAACAATAAATATCTCTATAAATTTATATTATTATTGTTATTCATAAATATAATTATCCATCAATTCAAATAATAATAATAATAATTTATAATCCACTTGTTTGTCCAAGTACAACACCATTTGAAATGGAAAATGAACCAACTTGAAAAACAATAATTATTTATTTTTTCATTATAATTAAAATAAATTATTTAAATATAAAAAGAAAATTAACTAAAAAAAAGAAACATTTTATTAATTGTTAATAATATTATTTTATGTTTTGATAATTGTATTCGTGACATACATTAACATAATTTTTTTTGATAACGTTATAGTATGATAAACATAATTCAACTTATTTTATATTCTCAACATGTTTATGGCTCAACAAGATCTGGATTTAATATGTCCATTCTGTGATATAATTGTACAACCACAAAATGATGAAATATCGAAATCGGTAGTCAGTTCCAGGTGATTCTTACATACATTAACGAATGCATCATACTCCAATTGATAGTATGAATTCATATCACTTACATCTAATTTCTTCAGCATTACCGTACCCTTAAAAATATCAATTGGTACAGATGTTACTGAATTATCACTAATATCAAGTACCTCGAGAAACCATAGATTCATAAAAATATTAGACTTTAGTTCCGTAAGTTTATTTGATTTTAAACTTAATATTCTCAAATTATGTAATTCATCAAAAATTTTATCTGGAAGAGATTCTAAAAAATTATTGCTGATATCTAAATATTTGAGATTTGACAAACCATGAAAAGTATCAGATTCTACACTTGCCAATTTATTTGATGCTAAAATTAGGATTTTTAGAGTCTGCTTATAAACATTGAAACTATTATTTTGCAAAGATGTCAATTCATTGCTACTCATATCGATTAAGCAAATATTTTTTTGATTTTCAAATGTGGAAGAATTGAGTTCTTTCAGTCTGTTTGATGATAAATTTAACTTATCCGAATCCTGGATTTCAGTAAAAAGGTTTTGTTTCAGATCTGTATTACTTGTTTCTTTTGTCTTAAAAACATTTGAAAGATGATCATGGCATTGTTGTCGATTGTATTTAACAGATGTAAAATTACAATATGTTTGGTCTGTTAGTGCTGAAACATATTTAAACATGACAATAATTATGTAACTTGTTTATACAAAATGAATCTGCATATTAATTAAAATTTAAATAATAATATTTGGCTTACGTTCAGTCATTGGTTGCTCAGAAGTAGGATTTGGTTTAATATTGTCATTTGTAAATTGGTCACTTGAGACATTATTTGCTGAAACATATTAAATGACATGACATTTATGAAAATTATTTATAAAAAATAAATTTCCATGTTATTTTAAATTAAAATAAAAACAATTACTTTTAGTCGTTGATTGGTCACTTGGGGCATCATGAATTTTATTATTTGAGTTTCCACTTTGTTGTTTCGAATCACCATGGCCTGGCCAGAATTTGTATACTCCCTGAAATTATAAATTATTATAAAAATAGATGTATCATAATTTTCAATTAGAGTATTTTTAAATAAATTTTCTACACAGCAATTTCATCAATTAATAAGCACACATAAATGAGGTCATTATAAAATATATTATCATTAAATTATCAATAATTTATTTTATATTTATTACTTTAAAAAAATTAAAATATTATATTGTAAATTATCGATAAGAAAAAAAAAAAAAAAACAGGCCACGTCATTAATATATGCCACGTATAAATTTTCAAAGTTAAAAATATCTTATCAACCTTAAACCACAGTAGTTAATATTTTTATAAAAAGTATAATATTATTTATACGTATATTAATAATCAGTTTGATATAAATTAAATTGAAAAATCATTTTCACTTACCCCAAAAAGACAGAGAACAATAATTGAACCAATTATTATGGCAATGGCTATTTTTATTTTCCGGGATGTGTCCATCTTGAAGGTGATTGATCGCTACTTAATAGTAAATCGTGGTCAATATCACGTCGACAATAGAGAAAATAATTATTTCAACAGGTGGTGGAACTATTTACGCATGCGTCAAAAAAAATACTGTCTTGTCAGCAACTCCGCTTATCTTGTGAGGTTTTTTTTTAGAATTGATGATTTACAAAGCTCCTCATATTCTTGATTAGTATACTGAATATACTCACAGTCAATCGTGGATTTGTGGTCAGTACCACGTTGACAATAGAAAAAAAAAATTATATCAACAGGTGGTGGAACTATTAACGCATGCGTCAAAAAAAAATGTGGTCTCATCAGCAACTCCGCTTATATCATAAGATTTTTTTAGAATTGATGAATTACAAAGCCTCACACTTTTTCGGTAATAGAAATAAAAAATAAAAAAACCATCTTTGATGATTCATTCATTTTATTAACAATATTTTTAATTGGTAACACTAATAAATAAGAAAAAAAATTACATACTTGTTCAACAATAAATAACTTTAAACTTTATTTATTAATTAATATTATTATTATTATTTGAAAATATAATTGTCAATTAATTTAATTAGTAATAATAATTTAATATCTACTAGTTTGTCTAAGTGCAACACCATTTGAAATGAACCTATACCAAAACAATAATAATTTTTTTTTTATTGATTAAAATGAATTATTTAAATATAAAAAAAAATACACTAAAAGGAAGAAATATTTTGTTGATTGTTAGTAATATTATTTTACGTTTTGATAATTCTATTCGTGACATATATAACATAATTTTTTCTATATAGTCATAGTATGATAAATATAATTCAAATTATTCTATATGTATTTTTGACCTATTTGTTCTTTACCTCATTTTTAATTGGTCGACGATATGAATTTTTTGTTCTGATTGCACAACCATACATGTGTGAATATTCGTGATCGACAATTACTTCCATTTGATACCTACATACATCACGGAGTAAACGATAGTTAGGTGAAAAATCTTGATTCATACGTATATCTAATTTCTTCAGCAGTACCGTACTGTTAAAAATATCTACTGATGAATTTTCAAGTTGGTTATTACTAACATCAAGTTCCTCGAGAAACCATAGATTCATAAAAATATTAGACTCGAAGTGCGACAGTTTGTTTAATCCTAAACTTAATATTCTCAAATTATGTAATTCATCAAAAATTTTATCTGGTAGAAATTTTAAATAATTATCGCTGATATTTAATAGTTTAAGATTGGACAAGCCATTAAAAATATTTGAATCAAGACTTGCAAGTTTGTTGGTATTTAAATCCAAATAATTAAGAGATTTTAAATCTATGAAAGTTTTATCTGGGAGAGATTTCAATTCATTATTGCTGATGTCTAAATATTTGAGATTTAACAAACCATTAAAAACATCAGATTCTAATCTTGCCAATTTATTTGATGACAAATCTAAATATTTCAGAGTCTGTTTATATATAACAAAACTATTGTTTTCCAAAAATGTCAATCGATTCCTACTCAAAAAGATAGCACTAATATTGTTTTGATTTTCAAATGTGGTAGAATTGAATTCTGTCAGTTCTTTTGATGATAATTTCAATTTATTCGAGTCCCTGATTTCAGTATAAAGGCTCCCTGCCAGCTCGTTCGAATTTGTTTCCTCTGGCGCAATAACTTTTGAAAGATGATCATGACATTTTTGTCGATTGTATTTGGTAGATGTAAAGTTACAATATGCTTGGGTTGTTTGTGCTGAAACATATTTAAACATGACAATTATGTGTACAAAATAAATTTGCATATAACTTGAAATTTAAAAAATAATATTTGGCTTACATTCAGTCATTGGCTCAGAAGTAGGATTTGATTTAATATTGTCAGTTGTAGATTGGTATCTTGCGGCATTAGGAGTCTTATCATTTGAATTGTCCCAGCACAATTTCGATACTCCCTAAAGTTATTATAAATTATTATTATTATTATTATTTTAAAAATAAATTCATCATAATTTTTAACGGGAGTATTTTTTCATTAATTTTTACATTATAATTTTATTAATTAATCAGCACACATAAATGGGGTCATTAACATACATACCTGATTACCTGACAGGACAATTAAAGGCTGATTCTGGATAAATAAATTTCTACGTGATTTTTTTTTTAAGCTTATTTTTCAAATGAAATAATTATCTACACCGTCAATTTTTTTCATTTTTTTTTTCTTATGAACTTTTCGAGATAATGAGTGTTAAAGTTGACAAGTTTTATACCCAAGGATAAGTGAAATTTCAAACTTTATTTTTTACAAGTTTCTTTTTACGTGTAGAATGTCCATTCTGCTTGCTAGTGTGTGTCCTTGACACGCATACTACTAAAGAACGTGATTTTTCAACGACTGGCGCTACCAAATTTTTGGGGCATGGGGACAAAATAGTGGGCTATCGTATATGCCCCTTTAAATCTAAAAATATTGATACGTCCATGCCGCTTGGAATCAATCCTAAGAGATGTTGATATGTTTTTTTATTCTCGAAATTTTAATATTTTATATAAAAAAATATACCAGTAATTTTTTTTACATTTATTATTTAGAAAAAAAAAATATTACATTGTAAATATAATTAATAAAAAAGAAACGTCATCAATATCTACCACGTTTAAATTTTCAAGGTAAACAATATGTTATTTAATTTTAAACAACAGTTAATATTTTTTTATAAAAAGTATATTATTATTTATACGTATTTTAATATACTGGGTTTAATAAAAATTAAATTTAAAAACCATTTTCACTTACCCAAATGAGACATACAACAAAAATTGTACCAGTTATGACATGCACTATATTTATTTTCCGGGGTTCAGCCATCTTGGAGTTTATCTTGAAGGGTACTAGGGTAGTGGGTACTGAATAGTGCTGAACAGCCTGAACAGTGCTGAATAGTCATTCGTATAAGCCTATACCCACTCTATAATTCGTGGTCCATCACGCCAGCAATAGAAAAAAAATTATCTCATCAGGTTATGCGTCTATTTACGCATGCGTATAAAAAAAAGGTCAGCAACTTTGCTTATGTGAATTTTTTTTAAAGAATTGATGAATCACCTGCTTTTTGGTATTAGAACAAAAAAAAATAAAAAATCATCTTTGATGGTTCATTTATTTTACTAACAATATTTTTAATTTGTAACATCAATAAATAGCCAAAACAATTACAGACGCGTTCAACAATAAATATCTTTATGAATTTTATTAATTAATATTATTATTATTATTCGAAAATATAATTATCAATTAATTTGAATAATAATAATAATAATTTATAATCCACTTGTTTGTCTAAGTACAACACCATTTGAAATCGACAAATACACCAACTTGAAAAACAATAATTATTTTTTTTTTTTTCATTTATTAAATTTAATTATTTAATTATAAAAAAAAAAAAATACACTTACATTTTTAAATGTAGGTAAATTTAAATTATAAAAAGGTCCACCAGTTATTATTATTGGTTTTTGAGCTCTTATTATACCAATTGTTAAAATATTTTTAATATTTTTTTGTGTTTTAATATTATTATCAAAATTAATTTTTTCCCAACCGGAAGAAAAAAATGATTGACTCACTTGTAAACTCTACACAAATTTATAAAAAAATCTAAATAATTAATATAAATGAATAAAAAATTTTGGTATTTTAAATGACACTAACTAACTCTTCAATTTTTGTGCCATAGTAACAGTAAACTAGTAATTCAAAAGCTGCTCCCATCCATAATTCAATTAGACTTGTAACTGATAACATGCAGTCTGTGCTTGACTGAATTAGTAAATATTTAATTAACAAATAATTGCATGAGTAAAATAAAGTAATTAAGGGAGTTGAGATATAACTCACAAAATCGTATTCCATTGTTGATACACTTATTGACACCATGCACAAATTAAAAATACTTTCAATGCAGTGAACAAACATTGGCCGAGATGCATATTCTTCATAATCTTCATGAATTCTAAAACCAGTTAAGTGATAATAATATTTTTCATTTATTTATTTATGTATCGTGTTATATATTTTATTATCCAACTATTTATTTATTCAGTCGCGTTTATTTATCTTTTTTTTTTTTTAGCTAGCTATTTAAATTTTTATTTCATCCAATTTAAATTTATAATAGCTAAAAAAATTGTCCCTGATGTATTTTGAATAATATCTACTAAATAATTGATTAGTTAATTAATTTAATTAATTGATTAAAATTACAAAGGTATTTTTTTACTCAAAGATTTAAAGATTTAATTTGTAAAAATATTTTATTTAAAATGATTTTGAAAAATAACTTAATAAATGAGTCAAGTATTTATTATCTAAACTTTAATATTTATAACAAAACAAATAAATAAAAATAATATTAATATTACCTGAAAATTTTGCTATGATGTAACATACAATTTTTCATTTTCTTTAAAAATTTTTCACCAGAGTTTGATGATCTAAAACCAATAAAAATTATTATTAAATTGTGTTAGAAATAATGACAAATAAAAATAAATGCATTACTTTAAAATAATATCAATATCTTGTTGATCAATTAATGATTCATTTAAATAATTTAATTGTGCACACATATACATCATGATACTTGCACATAAAACATCAAATGTTGCAAAGCCAATACTGCATCCAATCATTGTAATTGTTTGAAATATAAATACGTAAGAATATTTTGTCCATGTGTCGACTTCAAATGGTACTTTTGATACTCCTGGAAATTTTCTTGTGTATGTTATATTTTCATTGGTCATATCAATGTGAGCATTGTGAAGATAATCTCCGATAAATGCACCGATGCACCACTGTGATAAACCAGCTGCATTTATTGTACCCCATAAAATCATAAAATTTCTTGATGTATTTTTAGCATCCAACATGTTTTCATGGTATATTTTATAATCTATAATTTTTATTAAGTGTTTATAATTAAAATTACAATTTAAAATAAAAAAAAATATAATTAAAAATTTTTTTTATCAAATTTTAAATATTTTTACATTATTTATTTTTTTAAGTCAAAATAATAAACAAAAAAAAATGTTTCGATTTATTTTTCTATTGTTTAAATAATATTTATAATTGCTCAATATTTTTTTTATTGTTTATATCAAATTTTAAATCATTCAGATAAAAGAATTAAAAAAATTTCCAAATTGTCTTATATTTTTTGGCTTAAAATTTATAATTAATATGTTTATTTAATAATTATTTTACCTTTATCACTTTTATTGAGATTTCGACACAAATTATGACATCTATTAAGTGATTTTATAATTTTTTCCAAAAGATTTCGTTGTGATTTGCAATGATACCATTTAAAAATTCCCAAAAGTGTATAATTAAATACTGCTGCAAGTTCTGATAAATATAATATACTATCAATATCCTTGATACAACAAATTTGTGTTATCCAAAATATTATCATCAAAACAAATGACAATGTCACAAAACAGTTGCTCAAAAATTTTCTCGTTGATGATTGATTAAAGCTCTTGGCCATTTTTAAAAAACCAAGTATATTGAATAGTTCAACTGTGTATGTATCCAGCGATGGAAATTCATTTTTAAAATCTATAAAATAATAATACAATATATTACATTTATTTTTCGTATTGAAATTTATTTTTTATTTAAATAATTTTTACCCATTTGGTCTTTGTAATTTTATTTCCAGTTGTACTTTTATTGAGACACGATGCTTTACTACTGACGTTGATTCAATGCATCACCAAGTTTCGTTGAATTTATTTTTAATTTATTTTTCCTCTGCAATTCATTGTCTCTTTGATGTCGAAATCACTAATTATATTATTAATTCACCACATATTTTTCACAGTATAAAATTTATAAATCGAAATTTTATAAAACGCTCTTTGATGTGTAGTGTAATTATTTTTTCCTCGACATGAGAAAATATTTCCCTGTAATTTTATAATCGATAGAGTATTTCCCTCGACAGATATTTACTTGCAGAGTTTATTTTTCTATAATACATTGTATATGAAGTTAAAAAATCGACAACTTTAAACTCCCTCTTTGATGTGCAGCATAATTATTTATTTCGCTTGAAAATATTTCTCTGTAATTTTGTGGTCGATCAAATACTCCCCTTGACAAATGTATAAGAGCTTTTATTTTTTTTTTACAATAGTTGAAGAATTGTCATTTTAAAAGTCTCTTTGATGTGGAGTATAATTATTTTTTCCGCGAAATAAGAAAATGCTTGTCTGTAATTTTATGATCGGTCAAATGTCCCCTCAACAAATGTCGTCTTATATTTTATAAATAAATAAATTTTATTTCCTGAAAATTTATTGTATATGAAACTTATTTTAAAACTTTGTACTCATCTGTCGTTGTGATAGGTAATATATAATATTTTTTTATTCACTAGTTATGAATTATTCCAAAACATTTTAACTTACCTAAAAAATTTAAAATTCCATCTGTTGATTTTTCGTGACATTGTTTATGAAATTTAGTTAACTTTGTGTTAAAGAAAAAATTCTGTTAGCTCATTTTCATGTCAAAAATAAAATCTTTGTTTAAAAATTGAATTGTCATTAATAGTGAGATTTTTTTTCTTTATGATTTAGTGAAGTACTGATCCAGTAATGATCTAAGTAAATTAATTTTTATAATAGAATATATTTATTATTAATTAATCATCTTGGAAATAATGAGAAAAAAAAATTAACAAAATGTACAGAAAAATCAGCTTTAAACAATTGCACTGGTTAACGATTTTTTTTATTTTTTATATTTAAATTCCACTTGCTTGTCGAAGAACAATAGCATTCGAAACTGACAAGTACATCAGCTTGAAATAAAAAATAAATTATTATGAACCAAAAAACAAAATTAGATATCTTAATAAATTATTCTTACATTTTTAAAAGTTGGCAGATTCAAATCATAAAAAGGTCCAGCAGCTATTATTATTGGCTGTTGAGCACGAAATATACCGAGTCTTAAAATATGCTGAATTTTTTTTCCAGTTATTTCATAATTTTTTATGTTTAATTTTTCCCAGCCAGATGCAAAAAATGATTCACTCACTTGTAGACTCTAGAATTATACATTTTATTAAACAAATTGTACTCAAATTATTTTCTAACAAAAATAAAATATATTTTAATGATTTAGTATTTTTATAATTTTTAATCAATTAATGAAATTTAACTTTGCTATATAAATTAACGAGCACATCGGTGCGCTACTACTTCTTCAAAATGTCCTTTATTTAATGGATTTATTGTAAAAAAAATATTGAAAATAAAAAGACCAGTGGAAAATTATGAAGTTAAAATTTTTTAAAGGCGAACAATTTTTTTTACATAAAATATTCATTGCACAGTATTTCTGAAAAATGCATTAAATAAAGGACATTTTGAAGAAGTAAAATATATTTTTTTGTCGATTTCTACTACATTAATTCCTTTTTTTTTTTTTTTGCTAACGAAATAAATAAAAAAATAATAAAAAAAGGCAAACAGAAAGAAATTCATATATGAGAGTAAGTGGAAGAAAAACAATGACCAATCAAATGTCCGGAAAACTGATGATGTCTGTCCTTTTTTATAAGGATTACAAATGATTTATAATTTTTATTTGTATATTTTTTAATTCATTGTAGGAATTGAAATTATTTATTATTGATATTTAAATGATAAATACCAATTGTTCAATTTTTGTTCCATAATAACAATACAATGACAATTCAAATGCTACGCCAAACCATAATTCAATCATACTCGTTACTGATAATAGAAATTCTGCGCTTGGCTATAAATAAATAAATATAAGTAATAATTAAATAAACAAATTTTTTATGGGATAAATTTATTATTAAAACTTACGTTGAATTCCATCGTTGACACATTTAATGATACCATGCATAACAAAAAAATATTTTGAAGACACTGTACAAACATTGGTCGAGATGAATAATTTTCATAAGTCTTGTGAACCCTAAAATTAATTATTAACAATTAAAAAATGAACAGCTTTTATATATTTATGAATCCATGAATAAATTTGTTGAAAAAATAAATAATTTTAATATAATTAACATTACATTAAAATTCTGCTATGATGTAACATACAATTTTTCATTTTCTTCAAAAATTTTTCACCAGAGTTTGATGATCTAAAACGAATAAAAATTATTATTAAATTGTGTTAGAAATAATAATAAATAAAAACAAATGCATTACTTTAAAATAATATCAATATCTTGTTGATCAATTAATGATTCATTTAAATAATTTAATTGTGCACACATATACATCATGAGACTTGCACATAAAACATCGAATGTCGCAAAGCCAATACAGCATCCAATCATTGTAATTGTTTGAAATATAAACACGTAAGAATATTTTGTCCATGTGTTAACTTCAAATGGTAATTTTGTTACTGCTGGAAATATTCTTGTGTATGTTATATTTTCATTGGTCATATCAATATATCCATTGTGATTATAATCTTCAATAAATGCAACGATGCACCATTGTGATAAACCAGCTGCATTTATTGTACCCCATAAAATCATCAAATTTCTTGATGTTTTTTTAGCATCCACCATGTTTTCATGGTATATTTTATAATCTATAGTTTTCATTGAATATTTTATATATAATGTAATATAGTTAAAACTTCAATTTAAAATTAAAAAAATTCCAATCTTAATTTTTTTTTTTTTCATAAAATTTAAATATTTTACTTTATTTATTTTTTTAAATTAAAATAATAAACAAAAAAAAATGTTTTAATTTATTTTTCTATTGTTTAAATAATATTTATAATTGTCCGAATTTTTTTTTATTATTTATATCAAATTTTAAATTTTTCAGATAACAAAATATTCAAAATTAATAAAAATATTAGTAAAACTGTCATTTTATTTTTGGCTCAAAATTTATAATTAAATTATTTATATTACCTTTATCGCTTTTATTAAGATTTCGACACAAATTATGACATCTATCAAGTGATTTTATAATTTTTTCCAAAAGATTCTGTTGTGATTTGCAATGATGCCATTTAAAAATTCCCATAAATGTATAATTAAATACTGTTCCAAGTTCTGATAAATATAATAAACTATCAATATCCTTGATACAACAAATTTGTGTGATCCAAAATATTATCATCAAAACAAATGACAATGTCACAAAACAGTTGCTTAAAAAGTTTCTCGTCGATGATTGATTAAAGCTCTTGGCCATTTTTAAAAAACCAAGTATATTGAATAGTTCAACTGTGTATGTATCCAGCGATGGAAATTCATTTTTAAAATCTATAAAATAATAATACAATATATTACATTTATTTTTCGTATTGAAATTTATTTTTTATTTAAATAATTTTTACCCATTTGGTCTTTGTAATTTTATTTCCAGTTGTACTTTTATTGAGACACGATGCTTTACTACTGACGTTGATTCAATGCATCACCAAGTTTCGTTAAATTTATTTTTAATTTATTTTTCCTCTGCAATTCGTTGTCTCTTTGATGTCGAAATTACTAATTATATTATTAATTCACCACATATTTTTCACAGTATAAAATTTATAAATCGAAATTTTTAAACGCTCTTTGATATGTCGTGTAATTATTTTTTCCTCGACATGAGAAAATATTTCCCTGTAATTTTATAATCGATAGAGTATTTCCCTCGACAGATATTTACTTCTAGAGTCTATTTTTTCTATAAGTTAAAAAATTGACAATTTTAAACTCCCTCTTTGATGTGCAGCATAATTATTTATTTCGCTTGAAAATATTTCCCTGTAATTTTGTGGTCGATCAAGTGCTCCCCTTGACAAATGTATAAGAGCTTTTATTTTTTTTTTACAATAGTTGAAGAATTGTCATTTTAAAAGTCTCTTTTATGTGGAGTATAATTATTTTTTCCGCGAAATAAGAAAATACTTGTCTGTAATTTTATGATCGGTCAAACGTCCCCTCAACAAATGTCGTCTTATATTTTATAAATAAATAAATTTTAGTTTCTGAAAATTATATTTAATAGTTTCAATACTTTGTACTCATCAGTCGTTGTGATAGGTAATATAATATTTTTTTTATCCACTAACTCTTTTATTTTAAAGCGTTTCAACTTACCTAAAAAATTTGAAATTGTATCTGTTAATTTTCCGTGACATTGTTTATGAAAATCCAGTTAACTTTGTGTTGAAGAAAAATTTCTGTTACCTTATTTCAATGCCAAAAATAAAATCTTTGTTTGAAAGTTTAATTGTCATTATTAATGAAATTTTTTTTCTATTTATGATTTAGTAAATTAGTAGAATAGAATACATTTATTATTAATTAATTATGTTGGAAATAATGAGAAAAAAAAATTGACAACATGTACAGAATAATCAGCTTTAAACAAATGCGCTGGTCTTAGTTTTTTTTTTATTTTTTAAATTTAAATTTCACTGGCTTGACGAAGTACAATAGCATTCGAAATTGACAAGTACATCAGCTTGAAATATACAATAAATCTATTATAAACCAAAAAACAAAATTAATTATCTTAATAAATTATTCTTACATTTTTAAAAGTTGGCAGATTTAAATCATAAAAAGGTCCAGCAGTTAATATGATTGGCTGTTGAGCACGAAATATACCGAGTCTTAAAATATGCTGAATTTTTTTTCCAGTTATTTCATAATTTTTTATGTTTAATTTTTCCCAGCCAGATGCAAAAAATGATTCACTCACTTGTAGACTCTGAAATTATACATTTTATTAAGAAAATTGTCCTCAAATTATTTTAAATAAAAATAAAATATATTGATTTAGTTGTATATTTGTATTTTCATAATTTTTATTCAATTGAGAGTCTGGATGCATATGTAAGCTCTAGTTATACCATTAGGCTCACATTGCTATTCAGACCCTCTAATACTCATAATATTATATTATTAAATATTGATGATATTTCAAGTACTGAAATACGAGGATGCTATTTTCATTTCCGTCAATGGCGTCATATACACAATCTGGTTCAATACCATATTACCATAGCTTAAAATATATTTATGTTCGTATTTTCACTTTTGATTTTTATTTACTAACTTATTGTACGAGCATTTTTATGTTTATTTTTTTTCTGAAAATAAAACTTTATTATTTAAAATAATTTTTTATTATTATTTTTAATAAACATCCCTGGTGGAAATATTTCTCCGACTTTTCATATAAAAATGACCCATGTTTTAAATAATGCCGGAGAAATATTTCCACCGTAGTATTTATTAAAAATTTATTTCAAATAATAAATTTTTAATTTCAGAAAAAAAAATAAACATAAAAATGATCATACAAAAGGTTAGTAAATAAAAATCAAAAATGAAAACTCCAACATAAATATATTTTTAGCTATGGTATTGAACCGGATTGTATATGACACCATTGACGGAAATGAAAATAGCATCCTCGTTTTTCAGTATTGTATATGGATATATCAAATGTGATCCATATGAGCAATACAATATAGAGTCTGGATGCAATAATACGTTGAGAGCTGTAACAGTCTTCGAGCGCTCAACGTGTTATTGCATCCAGCCCATCAATCAATAAACCTTAAATTCATTATTTAAATTAATATATAATTTACAATTTGATTTATTTCAATTTTATTTGTAATTTATGTCATTTAGAATATAAATTATAATTTACATTTTTATAAATTATAATTCATTAATTTATTGATTATATTGAATGATAATTTAGTACTAACCAATTGTTCAATTTTTGTTCCATAATAACAATACAATAACAATTCAAATGCTACGCCAAACCATAATTCAATCATACTTGTCACTGATAATACAAATTCTGCGCTTGGCTACAAATAAATAAATATATAAATTAAATAAACAAATTCTTTATAATATAAATTGATTATTTAAACTTACACTGTATTCCATCGCCGACACATTTATCGATACCATGCATAACAAAAGAGCATTTTGAAGACACTGTACAAACATTGGTCGAGATGAATAATTTTCATAAGTCCTGTGAACCCTGAAATTAATTATCAACAATTAAAAAATTAACAACTCTTTAATATTTATAAATCCATGAATAAATTTGTTGAAAAAATTGATATTTTTAATAATTAACATTACATAAAAATTCGGCTATGATGTAACATACAATTTTTAATTTTCTTTAAAAATTTTTCACCAGAGTTTGGTAAGCTATAAATTGAAAGATTTATTTTATAAAAAAATATATAAAAATATTTTTAATATATTTAATTAATTTTTGATTACTTGGATATTAATTCTATATCTTTTTGACTAATTAAAGTTTCATTTAAATAATCCAGTTGTGCAGAAATATACATCAATAAACTTGCACATAAAATATCAAAAGTTGTCAAACCAATACTACATCCAGCTGTTCCAATAAATTCAAGAAAAAAAATTGACGAATATCTTGACCATGTGTTTATTTTAAATGGTAATCTTCCAACTGCTGGAAATTTTCTTGTGTATGTTATATTTTCATTCGTCATATCAATGTGAGCGTTGTGAATATAATCATAAATAATTGCAGCTAAACACCACTGTATTACACCAGCTGCATTTATAATCGCCCATATTATCATAAATTTTCTTGATGATTTTTTAACTTGTAGCATTTTTTCTCTGTACAATTGATGACCTATTAATAATTAAATAAAAAATTTTATTATACAATTTTAAAACATATTAAACAATACCCGAATTATGAAAAATAATTTTATAATTTACCTTGATCACTTTTATTTATAATTCGACATAAATTATGACACTTTCTTAACGCCTTAATAATTTTTTCTAAATCACCATGTTTCGTCATACAATGATACCATTTAAAAATTCCCAAAAATGTATAATTAAATCCAGCCATGTGTTCTGACAAAGATGAAACACTGTCAATATCATTGAGACAACATATTTGTACGAACCAGAACATAATCATCCAAATAAAAAAAAATATCACAAAAAGTGTACTCAATAATTTTTTAGTTGATGACTGATTTTTGGTTTTCGACATTTTAAAAAAACTAAGAACATTAAAAAGTCCATTTGTGTATGAATCCAGAGATGGAAATTCCTTGTTGGAATCTGCTTCAAAAAAAATTATTTTTATGTCGCTTGGCTTTGTTCCCAAGTGGAAAAAATATATTTAATGAAAATTTATTTTATATTTTTAGAAAAAATTTAGAAAAGATTTATAAAAAATATAAATTAAATTTAAAATATATATACAGTTTTAAACATACTAAAATTAAATTTAAAAAAAATTTAGAAAAAGTTTAATTTTAGTAGTAGTAGTAGTATGTCCAAACTTGCACATATTCTAAATTCAATTTATATTTGTTCTAAATATTTTCTAAATTTTTTTTAAATTTAATTTTAGTATTTCCAAAACTGTATACCCATAAATTTAATTCATATTTCCATTAAATATAAATTAAATATATTTTTTCCACTTGGGTTAGTTGAAGAAAAAATTCGGTCCAAGTATTGACTGTTTATACTACTTACACATAAATTTATTTGCGATGGTAACTTTGTCGAGGGATGACGATTGATTACTGGCGAAAAATATTGAAATAAATTTATATTTCCCCTCTGTAAAATTATTTTAACGCTGCAAAGTTTCTTTGATAATTTTATATAAATTATCCCCTGTAATTTTACATCGTCTGATTATCCCCTCGACAAATGTCAACTTTACATCGTAATATTCTGTAAATTTATTTTTCATTTTATAGAATTTATATCGAGGAAAAAATTGAGATAATTATTGAGTCGCGTATAATAATCATTTATTCACAGAAACTTTTAACAGTCAGTTGCACATTTTAAAGCCATTTTAATTTCCAGGAAATATTTTATATTCTGTTTGAGATATCTTTTTTGTCATACACCTGTAATTTATTGTAGGGAAAATTTATTTCCCCATTTATTTTATATAGAAGGAAAATCAATTTCCATTTGAGGTGATATTATTTTAATTTTTTTTTCTACTGTAGAAGTCTTTCTGCTGTTGGCTTTACTTGGCGTCGAAATAAATCAATCGAAATAATTAAAATAAGTTGAAAATAAAATTGCAGTTTTTTTTTTATTGACTATAATAGTGCAACCGTTACAAAAAATATTGAGACACTCTGCGGCTTGTCGACTTTGTATTAGGAAAACATGAGATAATTCAAGTTAATTTTACTATCAAAAAAGAAATGTTAAAAACCACGCAAGTGCTGATGATATTAAGCAACAATAATTGTAATTTTATGTAGTTGATTTCAACATTTATTCATTGTAACAATAACGAAATCATAGATTTATTTTTTAAAAGTATTTTTAAATAGAAATTATGATTAAGAAAATTGACGGAGAATAAGAGCATTTGAAATCGACATACTGATTAACTAAAACAAAAAAAAAAACAATATAATTATTCAACGGAGAAATATATTGTTTAAATTTTTTTCGGTGGAAATATTTCCTCCGAGCTGGTTTTTCAAATATTTTGGTACTTACTGCTTTGAATATTGGTAAATTTAATTCATAAAATGGACCAGCTGTTAAAATCATCGGATCCTGTGACCGCATTATTGCAAATTTTAAAATATTCAGTGAGTCGAAATGTATATTTTCGTCTTCGAATATTATTATTTTTTCCCAATTGGATGAAAAAAATGATTTGTGTATTTTCAATCTCTTTTTATTTAAATATATTTAAAGTTTATGAATGTTATGTTTCGCTACCACTTACTTTTTTGACATTGATTGATTGGTCTCTAAATTTAAAAAAGTTATTGCTTTTTTTCGAGTAGTTTCGAAACCTCCAGTTTTTTTTTTTAATTTTTATAACTAAAGAATTGAAAAAATAAAACTGGAAGCTTCAAAGCTCCTGGAAAAAATCTATGAAAAATCAAAGCTATTTTTAAATTTAAAAAAAATCAGCTTATTACATAAATTCAAAAGCTAATTAACTCCACTAAAAATTTTACTGTCAAAAAAAAAAGTTAAAAACCACGCAAGTGCTGATGATATTAAACAATATAATAAATGTAATTTCATGTGGTTGATTTCCATATTCATTTGCTGTATAAACAACTACACTTAGAAATTATTAAATACAGATTATGCCTCAGAAAAATGACGGAACATCTGGACTTTCCACAGTTATATTCTATAAATAAATAAATTTTATTTCCTGAAAATTTATTATATATGAAATAATTTTAAAACTTTGTACTCATCTGTCGTTGTGATAGATATAATATAATATTTTTTTTATCCACAGCTAGTTGTTTATTCCAAAGCATTTTAGTTTACCAAAAAAAGATTTAAATTTTATCTCTTAATTTCCATGACATTATTACTGAAATTCAGTTAAATTTGTGTTGAAAAAAAAATTCTGTTGCCTTATTTGTGAATTGAGAAAAATAAAATGGTTTACATTTTAAAAATAACAATACAATAATTTTTTAAATTATAACGTTAATTGACATTTGAAAAATTTAATTGTCATTAATAGTGAGATTTTCTTTCTCTTTGATTGAGTGAATTTCTACTGGATCAAGTATTGAACTAAGTTAATTAATTTTTATAATAGAATATATATTTATTTTCAATTAATCATCTTGGAAATAATAAGAAAAAAAAATTAATAAAATGTACAGAATAATCAGCTTTAAACAATAGCACTGGTCTGAGATTTTTTTTTTATTTTTTAAATTTAAATTCCGCCGGCTTGTCGAAGTACAATAGCATTCGAAATGGACAAGTACACCAGCTTGAAATAAAAAATAAATCCATTATAAATCGAAAAACATAATTAATTATCTTAATAAATTATTCTTACATTTTTAAAAGTTGGCAGATTTAAATCATAAAATGGTCCACCGGTTATTATGATTGGCTGTTGAGCACGAAATATACCGAGTCTTAAAATATTCTGAATTTTTTTTTCAGTTAGTTGATAATTTTTAATGTTCAATTTTTCCCAGCCTGATGAAAAAAATGATTCACTCACTTGTAGACTCTGAAATCATACATTTTATATAGAAAATTGTATTTAAAAAATTTAACTTTAAATTATTTTTAATAGAAATAAAATATAGTTTAATAATATTTTAATGATGAAATTGTATATTTGTATATTTATAATTTTTAATCAATTGATGATATTTAAATTTATTTTTAATTTTTCATTTATGTCATTTATAATTTGAATTAATGTATATTGTTTAATTCATGGAAGAAATTTAAATTTTTTATTGTAATTTACATTTCTATAAATTATATATTTCATCAATTTGTAATTGATATTTGAATGATAATTTGATACATACCAATTGTTCAATTTTTGTCCCATAATAACAATACAATAACAATTCAAATGCTGTTCCGAACCATAATTCAATCATACTCGTTACTGATAATGCAAATTCTGCGTTTGCCTGTAAATAAATGAATATAAATTAAATAAGAAAATTCTTTATAATATAAATTGATTATTAAGACTTACAATGTATTCCATCGTTGACACATTCAATGATACCATGCATAAATTAAGAGCATTTTCAAGACACTGTACAAACATTGGTCGAGATGAATAATTTTCATAAGTCTTGTGAACCCTGAAATCAATTTTTTTTTTTTAAATTCATTTAATTATTTTACTTTTATGACAAAATAATTACTACTATTAAGTAAAATTATCAAAAAGATATATTATTCTAATAATTAACATTACATTAAAATTCGGCTATGATGTAACGTACAATTTTCAATCTTCTTTAAAAAAATTTCACTACAATTTGGTGAGCTATAAATTGAAAAATTTATTTTATAAAAAAATACACAAATATATTTATAATATATTTAATTAATTTTTGATTACTTGGATATTAATTCTATATCTTTTTGACTAATCAAAGTTTCATTTAAATAACTCAGTTGTGCAGAAATATACATCAATAAACTTGCACATAAAATATCAAAAGTTGCAAAACCAATACTACATCCAGCTGATGCAATAAATTCAAGAAAAAAAATTGACGAATATTTTGACCATGTGTTTATTTTGAATGGTAATCTTCCAACTGCTGGAAATTTTCTTGTGTATGTTATATTTTCATTGTTCATATCAATGTGAGCATTGTGAAGATAATCATAAATAATTGCAGCTAAACACCACTGTGTTAAACCAGCTGCATTTATGATCGCCCATATTATCATAAATTTTCTTGATAATTTTTTAACTTGCAGCATTTTTTCTCTGTACAATTGATGACCTATTCATAATTAAATAGAAAGTTTTATCATACAATTTAAAAACATATATTAATACCCAAATTATAAAAAAAATTGAAAATTAAATTTTTCAATTTTCAAATAATTATTAAATTAATAATAATAATTAAAAATTTAATAATTAAATTTAATTATCAATTATACTATAGTATTTAATAGAATTGATTTTTTAATTTACCTTGATCACTTTTATTTATAATTCGACATAAATTATGACACTTTCTTAACGCCTCAATAATTTTTTCTAAATCACCATGTTTTGTCATACAATGATACCATTTAAAAATTCCCAAAAAAGTATAATTAAATCCAGCCATGTGTTCTGACAAAGATGAAACACTGTCAATATCATTGAGACAACATATTTGCACGAACCACATCATAATCATCAGAATAAAAAAAAATATCACAAAAATTGTACTTAAAAATTTTTTAGATGACGACTGACTTTTAGTTGTTGACATTTTAAAAAAATTAAGAACATTAAAAAGTTCATTTGTGTATGTATCCAAAGATGGAAATTCCTTGTTGGAATCTGATTCAAAAAAAAATATATTTATTTTTTTTTATAATGTTTATAATTGTCACTCGGCTTCATTAGTTGAAAAAAAAATTCGGTCCGAGTATTGGCTGTTTATACTACTTACACATAAATTTAAAAAAAATTTATTTTGCGATTGTAACTTTGTCGAGGGATGACGATTGACTACTGGCGAAAAATATTCCTGGTGGCTTTGAAATAAATTTATTTTTCCCCTCTGTGGAGTTTTATGTACATCAAGTTATTAATTATCAAATCGATTCTGAGAATTTAAATTTTCACAGTAAAAATATTTTAACGCTATACAAAGTTTCTTTGATGACTTTACAATGTAGAAATCATCCCCTGTAATTTTGTATCGACTAATTGTCCCCTCGACAAATGTCAACCTTACATAGTAACATTCTGTGAATTTATTTTTCATTTCATGGAAAAAGTTTGTCGTTCAACGCAGAGATAATTATGGAGTCGGACAATAATTATTTCTTCACAGAAACTTTTAATAGTTAGTTGCACATTTTAAAGCTATTTTAATTTCCAGGAAATATTTTATATTCTGTTTGAGATATCTTCTTTGTCATACACCTGTAATTTATTGTAGGGAAAAATTATTTCATAGAAGGAAAATCAATTCCCATTTGAGGTGATATTATTTTAATTTTTTTTCTCTCAGTGTAGAAGTCTTTCTGCTGTTGGCTTTACTTTGTGTCGAAACAAATCGATCGAAATAATTAAAATAAGTGGAAATTAAAATTGTAGAAATAATGCATCATGTGCAGAAAGAAACGAGTTGTTTTTTGTTTTTGAGGGGATGTTTTGAATAGCTATAAAAGCGCAATCGTTACCGCAAGAAATATTGTGACACGCGCGTGATAATAACTGCGCGAGTCCTCTGCGGATTGTCGACTTTGTATTAGGAAAACATAAGATAAATTGAGTTAATTTTACTATCAAAAAAGAATTGTTAAAAACCACGCAAGTGCTGATGATATTAAACAATAATAAATGTAACTTTATGTGGTTGATTTCAACATTTATTTATTGTAACAATAACTACATCATAGATCTTTTTTAAAAGCATTCTTAAATAGAGATTCTGATTAAGAAAATTGACGGAGAATAAGAGCATTTGAAATTGACATACTGATTAACTAAAACAAAAAAAAAAACAATATAATTATTCAACGGAGAAATATATTGTTTGAATTTTTTTCGGTGGAAATATTTCCTCCGAGGTGGTTTTTCAAATATTTTGGTACTTACTGCTTTGAATGTTGGTAAATTTAATTCATAAAATGGACCAGCTGTTAAAATCATCGGATCTTGTGACCGCATTATTGCAAATTTTAAAATATTCAGTGAGTCGAAGCGTATACTTTCATCTTCAAATATTATTATTTTTTCCCAATTGGATGAAAAAAATGATTTGTGTATTTTCGATCCCTTATTTTTTAAAAATTTCATATAGTTAGTATGATTTTCTGTTCATTTTCGAATTTTCTAATCATTTTTGGAGTGTAACAATTTATTAATTGTTTATTTTTTTTCGGGTAGTTTTGAAGCCTCCAGTTTTTTTCTCTAAATTTCATTACACAAAAAAAAACATTTCGAAATTTAAAATTCCTATATTCATTTTATTCTCACAAGACAGAAAAAAAAATTTAAAAAATAAAACTGGAAGCTTCAAAGCTCCTGGAAAAATCTATGAAAAATCAAAGCTAAATAAAAAAAAAAAAAAAATCAGCTTACAACTTAAATTCAAAAGCTAATTATCTCCACTAAAATTTTTAAAAAAATAAAAATAATACAAACCATGTACTCAAGTTTCGATCCATAATAACAATACAATCCACATTCAAAAGCATGACCCATTCCAAAACCAAACAAGCACATAAAATCAAAAAAAAAATCATAGCTCATCTGTAAACAAAAAAACAAACCAATCACTAAAACAATCCAACTACTTACTCAATTAAAAAAAAAAAATTCATAATTATTTTCTTCCAATTTACATTGATGTCCAGTACTGACGCTGTCAATGACACCAAACATAATCCAATGACATTATTAATACACTGAAAAAATCCAGGTAAACTGGCCATATCTTCATACAATTTATAAACCCTAAAAAAAAAATTAATCCAACATAAATTCCCACCAAACTAAACAAAATCCAATTCCAAAAAAAAGCTCAATCTTACCTTAAAATTTGCGTATGAAGACTAATACAATTTTTAATTTTTTCTCGATACTTATAACCTGGATTTTTCGATCTGTAATAAAATTTTCATAAATTAATTAATACAATTTTTTATAAATTTTAATTAACAATTATTTTAATAAATTTACTGTAATATTAATTGAATGCTTTCTTCATCAGTTAATGTCTCATTTAAATAATCAATTTGAGCACATAAATAAATAAGAAAACTTTGACTCATTGCATCACAGCTTGCAAAAAGTATTATCGTAAAAAATGCACAGCCAAATTGAAAAAAAACTACAGATAAATATATTTCATCACTGGAAATTTCAAATGGATACCATGCTTCACCTGGTAAAACTCTTGGTATACTTGAATTTTCATTAATTGCATTATTTTTTTTAATATTCATTTTGTCACGAATATATGAATTGACACACCATTGTACCAGTCCACCTTCAGCCATAGCAAACCTATTTAAAATCAATGAAAAAAATTATTATAAATTGCTAAAAATAATTGTTAATATAATTACCAAAGGAAAAGTAAAATAAAAGTTTTTTTTCGAGCATCCATCAATTTTTCATGATAATTTTTAAATCCTTAAAATTAAATTGTAATTATTCCTCATAAATTAATGATTTTTAATTGATAATTTAATAAGCTAAAAAGTAATAATTACCAATATCAATGTTGCTTATTTTTTGACATAATTCATGACTAATTCTCAGCGATTGTATAACACTTTCAACTTTTTCAAAATTTAAAATATAATGATTCCATTTAATTGTGCCAAGAGAAAATAATGAAAATACAGATACTCGATTTGAAAATGACGGCAAGTCGTCTATACCATTGAATCCAATGATTAATGTTAAAACATGAATATACATACAGATAAAACAGAATGGTGTTATAATTGTTCGCGATATTTTTTTACAAAGAGTTTTATTTTTTCCTGGTGAAATTCTTATGTAACTCAGTAAGTCCAACAAGTCATCATTATAATCATCAAAAGATGGTTGAATTTTATCAAATTTATTGATTAATTTATCTATAATTTTTAATTAATAAATTTTCATAATTATTGTGCTGTTTTTTCTTCAATTTAAATTTGATTTTAACTTGATATTTTATTGCTGTTTAAGGTTGAATCAAGTGACAATTTACTTACCCATCTTGAGAGAGAATACTGGTATGATTGCACAGTTGTGAAACTGGCTGATTTATGCCATATGTTGGCTGAAATATTATACATTCAAAGTGGTGTATAATCAAAATTATTCCTTTGATAAATCATTGATGGAATATTGTAATTTAATAGTGACCATTTGAAGCGTTTGATGTTGCACCTGGTACAATCAAAGACAATTTATAAGCTACATTATTTAACATGTAAAAAAATATTTTAAATCAATACAGGGGTTTGTAGTTTGTGACACGCAATTTGTCAAATCATGTTGAGTTATTTCAAGTGGCTATAGAAGCAAAGACCATATTAATATTCAATGGAAAATAAATTATACTATTTTTCATTTTAAAAAATATTAAAGAGTGAATTTAAAATCGAAAAAAATATAATTATTTTAGTTTATTTAGAACGTGGGATTGTATTTTATTTAAGTCAATTTTTTGTTGTTATATTATTGAATTTTTAGCTGTTTTTTATGACGATATGTTTTATGTTTCTTCTGATAGTTGACGGAGAATTACGGCGTTTGATAGACACAAAGCTGTCAACTGTTTGAAAATTTATAAAATTTATTTATTGTTAAATTCAGTATAGTTTTTTTTGTAATAATAAAAATTGATAAATATTGTCTTACTGATTTAAATGTTTCCAAGGATAATATATAAAAAGGACCTCCAGTTATTTTAATTGGTTTTTGAGAATGCATTATACAAAAATTTATCATTTTGTTATTTTTAATATTTAAATTTTCATTTTGAAATTTTAATTTTTCCCAGCCACTTGAGTAAAATGAATCACTTATTTTCAGTCCCTGTATGAATTTTAAATTTTTATTTATAATTATGGTAAGGAAAAAATAAATAATAGCGACTAACCAATCCATGTATTTTTTCAGCAAAATGACAAAAGAGATAGAGTTCCATTTGGATTCCAATCCAGTATGACAGTATCTTGAAAATTTTTAATATCGATTCGACAGTTCCCTTTAAATAAAAATTACTTTTTCATTTAAAAAATAATTCATAAAATTATCTGGAGAATTATCAGCTCAATTTTTTCTGAGTTAAATAATTTCCCAAAGAAAAAAATAAATATTGCAATTAACAATTTATCAATTAAAAAATTTACTTGAATTTTCTTGTTCAAATTGAAAAATTAATTATTGACTAAATTTTATGATTATTTTAAATTTAATTTAATTAATATTTACCTTTTAAATATTCAACGTAATTTTTATTTATTTTATTTATTTTTTACTTGAGGATATTATTTTTTTTCAGAATAATTATATTCATTTGATCATGTACAAATTAGTTAAAAATTTAAAATTAATTATAAATATTTACATCGTATTTAATGAATGACAATTCTAAAGATACAACACATAATGATAAAATATTTTGTACACATTGTACACCCATTGCAGGACTTGATAATTTTTCATATTCAAATATAAATCTGTGTATAATTATTCAGCTAATAATATTAATATTATCATGAAAATATTTTTATAATTAAATATATATTTACTCCAATATTTCTCTGTGATGTTTCGAGCAATTTTTTAATTTTATTTCTAAATATTTCGAAGGATTTCTAAGTAATTCAAAATATTGAATTTATTTTTCTATTAAAAATTAATAATTTGTCTTGATTTTATATTTAAATTACCTGGAATTTGATAGAGATTTATCATGATGAATTAATGTATCACTCAGACATTCCAATTGCGTACAAATGTACATCATAAAATTTGTACTTAACACATCAAATAAACCAATTCCAATTGCCGAGCCAAGCCCACCAATAAATTGAAAAAAAAAATATCCGATATATTTTTCATCATTATCAATATTTGTCGGTGACCAGGCTGGAAATGGTAAATTTTTAATTTTTGTTGAATTATTATTCCCATGATATTTGTTGATTAAATAACTTTGAATCATTGGATCAGCACAGTACTGTGTTACACCACAAAACGTAAATAAAAACCATATTTTAGTGAATAATACTAATTTTTTTTTTGTATCAAACATTTTAATTCTATACTCATTAGTGTCTAAAAAATATTAAAATTTAATTTTTAATTATTCAAAGTATAATTAGCATTGAAATTATAACAAGTTTATTTGGATTTTATACTTTCAACAATAGTTTGACATTTTTCATGACATCTATTTATTTTTTTAATAAGTATTTTAATTTCTTTTTCACGTCTCAAGTAATATGTCCACTTGAAAAATCCAATAGTGTGAAATAATATTGCGTGTCTGTCAGTGAAACAAGTTAGATCATTGCAATCTTTAAAACTTATTGCCTCAAATATAATGAGTAATAAATTAAAAATCCAAAAGAGAAATAAAAATAATTTTAATAATAATTTTTTGGATAATGACAGTGATGGATTTGTCAGTACATAAAAATATTTAAGAACTATTATTACATGCTCAAAAAATATATCAAATGATTCAATTTTTTTCTTCATTATTATTTCTAAAAAAAAAAAATTATATATATTAAATTAAAATAAAGTTTATTTATAAAATTTAATTTTTTTTTTAAATTTTTATATAATAATTTTGAACTTTTTTACATTAAAGTGACAACTTTAATAGAAGCTTGTGATACATTGTATATTATATCAACCCCAAGTAAGTTGATAAATTTACTCCAACAAATTATTTTCATATAAAATTACATAGTATGTATTTTATTATCGATTTATAAATGTAAAGAAAAATTTTTTTAAAATTATTTTTATATCTTTTGTCAGGTGTATCATCGTTTGATCTGAAATTTTCATAAATAATTATTTAAGTGAGGTAATTTATAGCTCATAAATAATTCATGTCACCCTTCGACATGCAATTGTCATTTTATTGCCAGTTGTTATTTGTTCTTTGATCATTTCATTTGTACTTTATGCACTTGTTCAATTTTCAACTTGTAATTTTGATAAATAAAAAATAAAAATAAATAATTTTTTTATTTTTAAACAAATACAAAGTAAAAGTTAATTATTATTATTAAAAATTGAAATCGAAAAATAATTTCACTTATTTTCCTGGCCTCTGATATTTCATTGGAAAAAAAATAATAATTCTTGTCAACTAGGAAGCTCTTGGTACATGAAAAATTAAAGAGCATTTTTTTTCACAAAAATTTTCCTAAAAAAAATTAAAAAACAATAGATACATTGAATGGAGTTGAAAAAGAAAGACGAAAAATATAAAAAGCAAAAAAAAAAAGAGGGAGAAAGGCGTGACCAAACGTACCTATATATAATACATATAATGGAACTTGTGCCACTTCTTGACATTTATACAACCGAGTAAATAGCGCGCCCAAATATTAGGAGAGCATAGAGTATTGAAAGTATAATACGCTCGTATTTATGTCACGGCGCCTAAAGCACCAGTATCACCACGTGCTCCGAGACTTTTAAATGTGACTCGGCGCATCTACTTGCTTGTCATGTTTGCCGGGTATTGAAGAGTCTTTAACAGAATGCACGTGGCTGACAAATACCATATTTTTTTGATGTTGTCAACAATATGAGCAGCTGTGAGAGCATCTATCACTATAAAATAATATTACCAAATTCATCATGTTTTTTTATAAAATCATATAAAAATTAATAAATTAAAATACATTAACAATAATTTATAAAAAATAAAAATTTATTTTTTTTAATAAATAAAAATACTTTTATTATTGTCTTTTTAATTTGTTGCATTTCAAGTTTTATTATGATTTTTAAAATAACATTAATTTTTATTTGGCAATTTTTATATTAAAAATAATCAACAATAATTAAAAGCTCTTGTTAGATATAATTAGGGGATAAATTTAATTTTTTATTTTGATTAAAATATATTTTATCATATGGATTTATTGAGGTCATTCATGTTGTCCTGATACAGCGTCGATGATCCACAGATGACTCGCGCAGTATGTGGCACGCGCGTGTCACAAAATTTACAATCAAACGACTGCGCCACAAACGTTTATTACTACAAAGAAAAAACAAAATTAACAGTAGCTAAAAATAATCAAATAAATAATTAAAAAATTATTTTTAAAATGATTCTTTCATAGCAAATAAAATATTCAAATTTAATTTAAAAAAAAATTATGTATTTTGTTAAAAAGGAGAAGAATTGATGAGAAATTATTATAATGAAACAAAGAAGGAGGAGCTAATGACAAAAAAGGGGTAAAGACTTATAAATTTCCACGCCTTGACCTCCTTCAATTTTTCTTTTTCTCTAATTTCTCTAAATACGAATAATATAACTAAAATTATTTAGTTATTTGTATGCTGACAACTAATAAACTTGCTTTTCAAATAAAATATTAATAAATTTTTTGTTTGTAATTATGTAAATACAACAGCTTTAGTATCTAGAACAAAAAAAAAAAAAAACCCAGACAGTTATAAACTTGTAAAAAAAATTTTATACATGAGTTTTATACATGGAAACAATAAAACTTGTTTCTCGTTGAGCATGTTATCCTGTTAACCAATCCGCGGAATGTGGTGTCTCAGTGAAGGCTTAACCCGATCATCATGTGTGAAACTGGCACATGGTCAAACAAGACATGACACCACCAAATAACATACACCAATAAAAATCAACAAAAGAAAAAAATCATACAAAACAATTGTCACGTGATTGTGTGTGTTGTCCTATTGTATTGGTCTAGAATAATTTCTTTGTATATTTATTGTGAAATACTGAGAAGTGATTAGATCTAGGGTAAACCAATCATCAATTAGTATGATATTTGTTTAAATTGTAATTTAATTACTTATGTTGTTCGTTGACACAAGTCAATACTCTTCACCTGCCCATCAAACGACGTTAAGTCATCCACATTGGCTAACCACGCAATAGGCAAACATAAAAAATAGAAAGTAACACTTGGTACCCGATCTTGTTTGTTGCGTGTGTGTGTGTGAGTTAGTCAAACAAAGAGGACAAAATTCTGGCTTTCTAAGGATTATGTTCTCCTGATGATAGCACGGTAAAATATGGACGCCTCTCGAGTTGTTTTTTTTTTTTATTTTAACATAAAATGCCCTTACATAGTCAAAATGGATTTAAATATACTTTTAAGGTTTCATCTGCATCAGTTAATAAAATATCAGGTTTTTTTTATTGACTGACATTGTTGAGCAGAAAAAAAACAATTTCAAGCTATTGTTATTAATAATATTCAAAATAATAATAATAATAATTAATAAACAATAATTATATTTTTTTTTTTTTTATTTTTTAACAATTATTATTTTATTTAGCGGAAAAATTAATAGGACGAGAGGTTTTTATTGTTCATCAAAGGAAAATAATTCAAATGAACAAAAAAAAATAATAATTAATAAATGGTGGAGAAAAAAAAAAAAAAGAGAAGATAAATGAGGAAAAATTATTAAACTTTGGTAAATTTTTGGGGTTTAAATTTGAAAAAAAAAAAAACACTAATAAAAGGATTATTTAAATAAAAAAAAATTTATTGTTGAAGGAGGTATTTTCAAGGATGCTCAATAGTCATTTTTTAAAGAGGGGGAAGTAATGATAAGTTAGCCATCTGCTGGAAATAAAAGCAAGCTTTTGCAAGCACCATCTAGCGGGGTTTTTGACCTACTGTCAACGAAGCTTCCATTTTGCGCCTGCGTCGTCATAATTTGACCAAACAATAAATTAAATAAATAATAAATTACAAAGATAATAACAATAAATTAATTAACAATATAAATATAATTAAAGCTGTATATAAAAAATATAATTTTATATAATATTATTATATGTTTTTTTTTTTTTTTTGTTTTGGGTTGCAAACTTGCTCATGCGCAAACGACAGTCGACAGACACTGATAGACATAATAATAATAAATGAGTAATAATCAAACACAAAAAAAAAAAAAGATATAATATTATTTATTCAAAATAGATAAATGAAAATATGAGATAATAGTTTTTATTTATCGGTAAATATTATAGAGATAATTGCATTTTTTATTAAATTTTTTTTTTTTGGGACTTGCGTAGTGCACACCACCACACAAACTTTAATTCTTGACAGTCGGCCTCAGTGTAAAGCAGTGTAAAGTTACAAATATATATTTTCTCTCTCACCCATTTTACCCTAAAAAATTAAATTTGCAAAAAAAAGCAAAAAATAAAAAAGAAGAAAAAAAAAAAAACGTGTTCAAAAATTAATAATAAATTAATTATTTATTTAAAAATTTCAAGATAAAAAGGATAATTAAAAAAATATCAAAATGGTATGTTATTAAATAAATTAATAAAAAAAATATATATATTATAAATATAAAAATTTTTTTTTTTCTATATGGTTAACCTCAAAAAAAATAAATAAAAATGTTTTTTTGTATTTTATGAAATTTAGGACGTATTTTTGATGATTAGAAGAAAAAAAATGACAATATTCACAGATGCCAAGGACAACACATCAGTTCTTGAGCTTAAAAAAATAATTGAAGGTAATTTAAAAAAAAATTTAATAAATTTATTTAATAATCAAGTAAAAAATCATGATTTCATGATGGTGCTATTTTTATAAAAATTGTTATTGTTATTGTTTGATGACATATTATTTATAAATAACTAATAAAATATTGTGTTAAAAATTTTTAGGAATACTGAAGATTGCACCAGATGATCAACAATTATTTAATAAAGAAAGTACAGTAATGGCAGATGGTAAATCATTGGCAGATTATGGATTAAATGCACAAACAGCTAAAGCACAATCACCAGCACTTGTTGGATTGGCTGTACGAATGGAAAATGGACAATTCGAAACACTTGACATTACTCCATTTTCACTGCCACCAGATTTACCAGATGTTATGAAATCACAAGATTCCAATGGACAAGAACAAACACCATGAAATAATTCATATATATAATCATTAAAAAATCAACAATTAATTGCTTGATTTTAAAATGATTATACTCGTAAATCCATCGCAATTACTGATACTGGGAGAGAGAGTGAATTAAAAATAATAAAAAATTAATAATTAAGAATCCATTCCTAGATTCTTCAACGAATAAACAAATACAAAACAAAAAAAAAAAAAGGACAAACATAATTTGCACCAATTTTAATTTATTATAATTTTCTTTTTTTTTTTTTTCTTTCTAACGTTTCGATTAGCCAATTATTAGCTATTTTGTTTTTTTTTTCTTTCAATTTTGATGAACTTCATGATAAATAAAATTATACGCAAAATGATACTTTATTTTTATCATTTGTTTTCTTTTTTTTTTTTTTATTTGTTTGTCATTATTTAAATGATTAATATTTTTGTCTTAAATTTATCTTGATAATAATTTGTTCAAGTAAAATCATTAGAATATTTTAATAATAACAATTAACAATAAAGTCTGTACTCAATTAGAGTTAATTTAACAAAAAATATTTTTCACAATTCAATCAATGATAAATTTTGCAATAATATTGTATAACATTATTCAGGGATTTACATAAACAATTTGTGTTGTAAAAATGATTAAAAAAATAAGTGTTAAAAAAAAAGTCATTAAACCAAAAAAAAAGAAAATAAACGTTTTTGGGTTTTTAAAAAAAAAACTTTCTTTTTTGTTTATAACAATTGTCAAAAAATATTTATATGAAAAATTAATTAACAAAATAAAAAAGGTGATGTGACTGTTGCTTTTGTAAAAAAACAAAAAACGAAACAAAAAAAAATGGGCTAATATAGATAATTAAATAATTAAATTTGCAATTAATTTATTAATTTATTTGTTGTTTATTATCATACATTTTAGTTATAAATTCATTGTAGATGTGTTTTTTGCCAGCTACAAAATGACCACCTTCATGAACGACAACTTGGCTGTCATCAAATGATTCAGCTAGATCTTTGGCCATGGCTAAAAAACAATTTCAACAGTTAGTTTATTGAATTTTCAAAATTATAATTACAACAAACCTGGTGGAATTATTTTATCTGTTTCACCATAAACATGAAGACTTGGTAAATTAATTTTTTCATTGTAGTAAATTTGATGAGGTTGACACAATGATTTAAATCCAGATATCAAAATTGCAAAATCAAATTTAATTGATGACACTGATAAAGGAAAAATAGATTATTATAATTGTTGATGTTTTTTTTTCGAAGTTTTTCTTACTTTTTTTTTGTTGAATTGCACAGAGAATAGATACAAATGATGCACCTTGTGAAAATCCCAAAACTCCATCAAAAGGACCTTCTTTTTCAAATATATTTTCTATACTTGTTAAACTGTCTTGAAAGCCAACTGATAAATCACTGGGTTCAGTTGCTATGAACGAGTGATCTTCTGTATTGAACCACCATCCTTTAGCTGAAATGATTCATCAAAGTAATCATGAAAAAGGTAATAATAAAAATGTGAAATTATTAAGAAGCATTAAAATACCATCTGCTGTGTTTTCTTCATCATTATCAAGTTGTTCCAAAGGTGGAACAATGTGTGGTGCTTGAGCAAAAATAAAATCAACCTTTTGCTTGAATGATTTTCTTAATGATCCCAATTTTCCACGAAATACAACATCTGATTGACGATAGCCATGAATAGCTAGTATCTAAAAAATTATTAAATATATTAATCAATAAAATGTTAATGTTTTTTATGAATAAAAATTACATGCTTTTAGTTTATTATTTGTTGTCATTGTTGATGTTGAATCGACTGCAGCTTTTTTTTTTTTATCCAACTCAGCAATGCTCAGCAACTTCACTCTGCTTCACTTGATAAAATGCAGCTGACAAGTTTCAAAATATAACCTCAACAATGTCAACAAACTAATAAACAATAATAAAAAAATATTAAAATGTGATTAATTATGTTAAACATAATTAAAACAAATTAAAATGGCTAAAAAAAAAAGCACCAAAGAAGCATGGGTTGACAGTGCCCTTGAAGATTGGGTAAGAAATCCAAATAAATAATTAAAAATAATTATTATTAATTAAATTATATTTCAGGGTTCTTATATGTCAGCTAAAAAAGCAAAGCTAGAAGAACAATTTCATGAACTGGCTGATAATGAATTTACAAATCCAACAAAGCTATTAAATGGCATTGCAATATTTGTCAATGGCTGGACTAATCCAACATCTGGTGAATTGCGACGTTTGATGATGGAACATGGTGGTATTTATCATCATTATTTACGTTCATCAACAACCCATATTATTGCATCAAATTTACCACACTCAAAAATAGTACAATACAGAAAATCTAAACATCCTTTACCACTTGTTAAACCAGAATGGATAACTGATAGTATCAAAGCAAGCAAGCTACTTGATTGGAGACCGTATTTATTATATTCAAGTGCAACAAATGAACAGCCAAAATTACAATTTACTAAAGAAAATCCACCAAAAACATCAACTGATGTATCTGAACAATCAAATCACCATGAAAATATGAAAAAAATTAATGAAAATTCATTGATAAATAGTAAACAAGTAGAAAAAAAAAATATACAAGCAATTTCATCGAAAAATGAAGAATTTATATCTGAATTTTATAACAATTCACGTCTTCATCATATATCAACAATGGGAGCAACATTTAAAGAATATGTAAATGAATTAAGATCAAAAAATAATGGTTCATTTATTGGTTTCGATAATTTAAAAAATTCATATAGCAGCAGAGTTAAAAAAAAAGAAAATGGCTATGATTCTGATGAGGATTTATTTGCATCAGATGAATCAGATGATGAGACATTACCAGAAACAATAATAATGCATATTGATATGGATTGTTTTTTTGTATCAGTTGGTTTACGAAATAGACAAGATTTAATTGGTAAACCAGTTGCAGTAACACATTCAAAAGGTGGTAATAAATTAAATGATACAACATCAATGTCAGAAATAGCATCATGCTCATATGAAGCAAGAAAATTTGGTTTAAAAAATGGCATGTTACTTGGTAATGCATTAAAATTATGTCCAAATTTAACAACAATAAAATATGATTTTGAAGGATACAAAGAAGTATCATATTGTCTTTATAATACTGTTGCATCTTATACATTAGATATTGAAGCTGTTAGTTGTGATGAAATGTATGCTGATGTAACAAGTATTATTAGTAATTTAAAAATATCAATTAATGAATTTTCAAATGTCATTAGAAATGAAATTAAAAATAAAACTGGTTGTCCAGTTTCAACTGGTTTTGGTTGTAATAAATTACAAGCAAGACTTGCTACTAAAAAAGCTAAACCAGATGGTTATTATTATTTAAAAAATAGTCATGTTAAGGTATTTATGGAAAATATATTTGTCAATGATATACCTGGTGTTGGTTCATCAATGATGTTACAATTGCAAAAGATGAATATTAAAAATTGTAAAGATTTACAAAGTTTAACAATGAATGTATTACAAAAAGAATTTGGTAAAAAAACTGGTGAAATGTTGTATAATACATGCCGGGGTATTGATAATAGTAAATTAAATATTGAACATGTTAGAAAATCAGTATCTGCTGAGGTTAATTATGGCATACGTTTTGATGATGATAATGATGCTAAAAAATTTCTAATAAAATTAACAAATGAAGTTTGTAATAGGCTGAAGAAGATTAATGCAAAAGGTAAAAGTTTAACACTTAAATTGATGGTTAGATCAAAGGATGCACCAGTTGATCCAGCTAAATTTATGGGACATGGTCGTTGTGATAATTATACTAAATCGAAAAGCTACATGACGGCTATTGATGATGTAGAAATTATTACGAAAGATGTACTAAATATTTGGGAACAAATGAAACAAAATTCAGCTGATATTAGAGGTATTGGAATACAAATATCAAGACTTGAAATTGTTAATAATCATACAACAGATATGATGAAATTTATTGCTCGAGGAAATTTGAAAAATAATGAAGGGCTTAATCAAGCTGGGAATAATAGTGATGGAGTATTATTAAATAATAATGACAATAAAAAAATTCAAGTCAATTTATCTAAGAAGAAACAACATGTTGAAGCTGCAAAAACAAATGGAATCAAGTCATTTTTTACTGCTGTTAAATCAATTGCAGAAAAACCAAAAGCTAGTCATTCGGATTATTTATCAAATATTGATGAAACTGTACTTGCAGAATTACCAGAGGATATTAGAAATGAAATATTGGAAAGTCGTAAAGCTGCTGTTGTTAAAGATAAGGTAGAAAAAAAATTTAATGATTCACAAATTGCTGGTACATCTAAGCAAAGTGACGTTATTGATAGTAAAAATATTTCTGCTGATAAAAATAGTGTGAGGAAAAGGTTTAATGACTCTCAAGTTGCTGGTCCATCTAGACAAATTAATCCTGTTGATAGTAAAAATATTTCTACTGATAAAAATAGTGTGAAAAAAAAATTTCATGACTCTCAAATTGCTGGTCCATCTAGACAAATTGATCCTGTTGATAATAAAAATATTTCAAATGTTAAAAATCAAATGAAATATAAAATAAATACATCACAAGAAGCAACAACATCTAGAGCAGTTGATAAAAAAATCATTGATGAAGAAATTGATGATGAAGTAATACCATCATCACAAGCAATTGATGAATCTGTATTTGAAAAATTACCTGATGACATACGTCATGAAATTCTAGCAAATAAACCAGTTATTAAAAAAAAAAAAAAACCAACTGAAAAATCTGTTGATGAGTATTATAAAAATAAAAAATCTGGTAGCTTTGTTAAGCCAAAGCTACAAGATATTGATATGGGAGTACTGATTGAATTACCAGATGACATTAGAAATGAAATATTGAATGAGTATAAAAAAAATGATGTTGAAATTGAAAATAAAGAAAAACAAAATTTAGATAATAATATTATAATTAAAGATAAAAGAATTGATAGAATAAAAAAAAGTAATTTTAATTCATCTAATGTATCATTTTCTCAAGTTGATGAAGATTACTTGGCAGCATTGGATAAAGATACAAGAGCTGATGTGAGAATGTATTGTATTGCTAAAAAAAATGAAAAAGAATTATTAAAATCAAAAAATAATGACAACGAAATAAATCAGTCAAATAAAAAACCTGCTGGTAAATTAATTAATAAAAAAAAAAAGAAAATACTTTATCCAAAAATTGTTAAAAGACAAGATAGTCAAAGTTTTTTAGAACAAAGTATTGTAAATGATGATCATGCTAAAGAAGTTGATAGACGTGATGCTATTAGATTTCATCAAATGTTGATACGTGGTGAACAAGATCCAGTTGATGATCATAATCAAGAAATTTTAATAACACTTGTTAATCATTTGTTTAGTCTTCCATTGCAACAGGTAAAATTTATTATAATTAATATTTGATAATTGATTTAAAAAAAAAAAAATGATCAACTTTTAGCCCCAAAAAATGTCAGAAAAAAGATTTTAAATTTTAAAAAATTTTCATTGATGAAAAATGAGGATTCTGTGTCAATTAATTACACAGAGTGTCCTTAATTTTTTTATTATTATTGCCAGTACTAATTAATACAATTATTGAATAATTAAATATTTTTTTTTTAATTTTAAAAATTTACAAGTGTGTGTTGACTTTGTCCCGACTGTCAATTTAACTCCACGTTTACAATATATTTTTAAATTGATAAATCAAAAAAAACTTTATACTGACAATTGAATAATTTTTAAACTGTAATATTAAATTTTTTTCTTAATGTGTACTTGAGTCTGTTTAATTTAACTTTAAAAATTATATAAAATCTGTGTTGTATTTTTGTGAATAACTTGATGAAATTTAATTATAATTTTTCAGGTAAAAAAACAAATTCAAACGTGGATACAGAATACAGTGTGCGTCAATGAAATTGATTTGTTATCAATTGCAACATTTTTAAGTATGCTTCCACAAGAAAAAAGGCTCGAAGATTTACATGTTATCATGAAGACAATGCATAGGTAAATAATTAAATTAAAACAAACATGAATAATTGTTTTCTTTTTCTTTTTTTTTTTTATTAAAATCAACTACATGTTTATTAATTTTATAAATAAAAAAATGTTATTTATTTCCCTCAAGATGTATGCTTGGAACTGGAAATTGTGTTTGGCATAATACATATAAAAAAATCATTGAACATGTACAACTTCATATGCAAGTTGAGTACAATTACAAGCTAATGATATCATCATCAATAAAATGTGATAATTCCGAGTGTGATAGTCAAATATCTTGACAATGTGCAACATATTTAATTTATATTTTTAATATATTATCATTAATTTTATATAGTTTATTTAATAAAAACATATTTACAAGCAAACATTGTATACTTATCTTCAATTATAATAATATACACACAATACCACTAATTCCTTTTTTTATTTTGTCCTCAATTTAAATAAACAAGACAACTTATTATCATGAAAAAGTCAATTAATATTTTCTTTTCTTCTTCATGTATGTTTTTCGTTTTTTTTTATTATTATTATTTTCATTCTTTTTACAATTACAAATCAGTAAGAATTCATCAAGCATTGTTTTCTTTAAATCATTTTTGTAATAAATACATGTAGCTTTTCTATTTTAATATTTTTTTTTGTTTTTTTTTTGTTTTTAATCTTTGTTTTCGGTAATCGTAACGGGTTTTTTTTTTTTTAAATGATTATTGATTAGTGAAAAAATATAAATGGATAAAGAAAAAAAGAGAAAGAGAAAGAGTGTGTGAGAGAAAAAGAGAGAGAGAGAGAGAGAGTTGGGGGGAGAAAAGGATAAGGGATAATATTTTGTAAAATAAAATAAAATTAAAATCATTCCCATTCCGTTGTTCCAGGTGGTTTTGATGATAGATCATAAAGCACCCGTGATATTCCCTTCACTGCTAATACATCACGTATAATTTTTTCAACGACCTGTTAAAAATAAAAGTCAAAAAATAAAATCAACATACAAATTTAAAAATGAAAATTAAATAGATAAATACTAACATGGAATGGCAATTCTTTGCCAGGAACAGCTGGTGTACCAGTCATAAAATCATTAGTAACAAATGGCCTGAGTACAACTGAACGTTGACATGATGGTGCTCTTGATGCAGCATCACGATCAAAATGTACAGGTATAAGAACAACAGGCATTTGGCTTAATGCACTCATACAACCATTTGCTATTAATATTTGATTTGTAACATGATCAGCTTGTCTCAATGTTGATATAACATTTGATGTTAAATGAGTTGGTGTTATATCAATAACTGGATGATGTACCATTTTTCCAAATATATAACAAACACGATTAATATTATGACAAACACGTGGTATTAATTTTGCCAAAAATAACATATCATCCCATATAACATCTTCAGGTGATAAATTTTCACATGATAAACCAACAACATAACTGTAACTTCTTCTATCACCTTGTACACCAACACTACGTATTGGTAATAATGTTGCAGCAATATGATTTTTACTTGATACACGTATTAATTGTTGACGTTCAGCTTCACTTGTTGCACTTTCAACACGATTTAATAATGCATGTTTTTTTTGTAACATTTGTTCATATTCAGCCATTATTTTAACAATAACTTGTGTTTCAGAAAAATCTTTATCTATATATGCTTCATCAGCACATAATATACGTATTGCCAAACCAGGACCAGGAAATGGATGTCGTTGTACAAGTGATGATGGTAAACCAAGATCACAACCAATTTGTCTAACTTCATCTTTATGAAAATCTATCAATGGTTCAACAACTCTACCCTCATCACGTAAACATCTTATTAATGGACAATCATTATGATGTGTTTTAATAGCATCAGCTTTACCAGATGCTAATGCACTTGCTGATTCAATAAGATCTGGTCTAAGTGTACCTTGTGCAATAAATACATCTTCTGTTTTTAATCCCATTTCACTTATAGCATCATTTGCAATACGTACAAATACATCACCAATTATTTTACGTTTTTCTTCTGGATTAATTGTTTGACATAATATTTTAGTTAATCTTGTACGTGGTGTTGTTATTGTTGTATTTTTATTATTTATTATTGGTATATTATCAAGTGGTACTGATGTTGTACCTTGCATAAAATTATGTGATGCATTAATAACACGTAAATCAACACCAATTTGTGATAAACTATCTTTAACAAATATTGTTTCATTTTTACGCATAAAACCATTATCAATATGTAATGGTATAACTTGTTCTTTACATAATGCTTTATGTAGTAATGCAGCACATACTGTTGAATCAACACCACCACTAACAAGTAATAATACTTTTTTATTACCAACAATATTTTTAATATATTTAATACATTGTTCTTCACGTCCTCTCATTGTATATGTACCAGATAAACCAACAATATTTAATAAAAAATTATTTAATATTTTACGTCCATTTATTGTTAAATCAACTTCTGGATGATACTGTAAACCATATAAATTTTTTTTTTCATTTTTAATTGATACAATAAAATTTTCTGATTTACCAGTTGCAATAAAATCATCAGCAACTTTATCAATACTATCACCATGTGTTAGTAATACTATTTCTTTATCATTCAAATTTTTATATAATGGACATTTATTATCAATATCAATTGTACATTGACCATCTTCACGTCCATCTTTACGTATAACAGTACCACCAAATTCTTTATTCATCATTTGCATACCATAACAAATACCTAATACTGGTATACCTATTCTAAATATATTACTATCATAATGTGGTGCATCATCAGCATAAACAGAATTTGGTCCACCAGATATTATTATTGCTTTGTAATCTTTTTCTTTTAATTCAGCAGCTGATGTATCAAGTGGTAATACATGACATTCAATATTTAATTCACGTACTCGACGATCAATTAATTTACCATACTGTGATCCAGCATCAAGAATTACTATTTTTTCATCATTTGTTTGTTCTATTGTCATTGGTACTACATCATCAGCACCATTGTTTATCATCTCCGAATTAAAATCCATCATGTTGTCAAATATTTGTCATCTACAACACTAATACAAACAAATTATTACTATTTTTATATTTAACAAAACAAATACAACCTTACAATTATATTTTTTTTGTGTTAATTTTTTTTGCTTGATTTTTTCCTTGTACAAGTAAATTTTGACATGACTTGCAAATTGCTGAAAACTCACCCTTAAATTATAGGTATATAGAATACCTGAATAACACACATGTACATTCAAAAAAAAAAAAGGAAAAAAAATACACACCAATACCAAAGTGTGGCAATGAAAAAAAAATAATCAAATGGCTTTTTTTTTTTGTTTTAATTTTCTGGATTTAAATTTAATATTATTATGTTGTATCAAGTGTGACAGAATAAATAAATTTGATATGATTCAAGTAACCCTAGACCTTAACAAACTATACAACACATAAATTGCATGTGTATTGGTGAATTGAAAGTCAATCCAGTGGTTTTCAGCAACAAAAAAAGAATATATCATATCAATTAAATAATTAATGATAATTATAAATTATATGCACTTTATGGTTATTTTAATTATGACACTTTATATTGATTAATTGGTAAATTATTAAAATTTAAAACACCGGTTTTTACTGGGAGCACGTTTTGGAGTAAAAATTATTTTACATCAAATTTTTTTTCTCCTTTTTTTTCTGTCTTTCTCTCGATTTATTTTGGAGTAAAAAATTAACTTTTTCTTTTTTTTTGTTGTTTAATTATTGACATTTATAGTATATTGTTGTTGATAAACTTACCAATTATATAAATTTATATATTGTTTTAATAAGTATATTTATTAACTTGTTAATTTTTTTTTTTTTTATGGACAATTTTGCCAAGAAGATCAGAGGCAGCCATTCATTGGCTACACAATGCCACTGATGACAAAATCATTTGCTTCATACAGATGGGACAGTGTGTTTTAATTTTTTTCATCAATGGAATACAACGCCTCCTGTGGATATATTTTAAAAACAAAAAACAACAACAACAACAACAACAATATTTGTGTTTTTTTAAAAAACTTATATTTTTTATTATTAAAAAGCAAGAAGACAGAGTAAAAAAAATTTGTATTTAATATTATTTGTAGCTATGAAAATATATAATCTGTTTTGTAATTTGGTTTAATTATTGTTGCTTTGTTTGTTTATATATTAAATATAAATAAATCAATTAGTTAACTTGAATTATAATCAAGACAATGACAAAACCATTTAAAGCCATAATCAACACATCTTGATGTTTTTTCGTACGAATCAATTCTACTTATTTCACTATCTAAAATATAAAATTCATTATAATTATTTGTACTAATTGTAACTTCAAATTTACCATAACCAGGTTTAACTTGAATTTTAAAAAAATATTTATCAATATTATTTGTTTGATTAACATTATTAAAATCAATGATTTTATCAATTTTTAAAATACTGTCAATTTCTAACTTAGCACATAAACGATTACCATTTTCATCTTGATAATTTTTAGCAATATTTTCAGCATGTTTTATAAATGCATTAGCTCCACTTAGTGCAACATAATTATTAGTACTTGATGCTTGAAATTCATTGCAAGTACACCAGTGTGATGATATACCAGCATCATCACAACCACGTTCAATTGGTACTGGTGTAAATAAACTTTGACAAGTTGGACATGCAATACTTGATTCAGCATAACCACCAGAGTTAATTAAAATTTCTCTGAGTGTTTGATAAACATCATAAGGTGATGTTAAACGATATTCATTTAATTTTAGAGATTTAGATATATTATTATGATTTAAAATCGAATTTGGAAATTTAATAAACATAAATGGTAAACGATTTTCATGCCAGCCAATTTGAGTGTCTAAATATTCACCCCAACGTACACCATGATCACTTAAAAATATAATTATTGTGTTATTTGTAATACCATTGTCATTGACATCTTGAAACATTTTTAAAAAATGTTCATCCATTGATGATGGTCCATTCATGTCATCATGGCTTATTGTGTTTGTCCAAAAGAAACCAAAATATGATTTATCAATAAATGTCTTTGAAAAATCAATTGCATAATTAAATATACGATCAACAGCTGATTCAGGACCAATGCAATATTTAAAATTAAATTTTTTTCTTGATTTTAATAACTTTTCACATGCAAGTATGTATGGCCTGACATAATAATCAGTTGGTGGATTCATAAAACCATCTTGTTTGTAATTAAATGTACCAAGACGTGGTATATCTTCACCATATGCTGTAATATAACCAGCATTTTTAAAATTATTCCAAATAAATGGACAACCATCTGATCCATATTTACTATTTAATTTACATTCTTTCGTTGCATCATCTTGATTACGTCCAGTTAATAATGCCAATAAATTTGGCAATGTATTATCACCAATTTTATTGTAACCTTTTAACTCGTGCCAATTATTATCATGAAAATATTTCGATAATTTTGGCATTGTACGATGAAAATTTAAACGTGAAACACTGTCTAAACCCATTATTAATATACTCATTTTTTTTCTTTTATTATTGTCATTTTTTAGCTGATTATTTTCAACTTTTTTTGGATTTATTATTGAGTGAATATTTTGATATATTATTCTTGTTAATTTTGCATTTTTTGTTACACGTCCAGCTCTACATGTTATCATGACAATTTCAATATTTTCAGGTATCAAAATACGATCTTTGAAGTTTTCACAATAACCAATACTAAAAGATAAAAAATAATTAATAATATTAATTTAGCTGTTAATTTAATATTGTATTTACTTGATTTTATTGTCCCAGTCTTCATCAGGTGTTTGGGTTATTGGTACTGCACGATTAATTGGTGTCCAGCAACAATTAAATTCATCATACTCATAATCACCAACTGATTTATCAATAACTAGATAAAATTTATCATCAATTGTTCTGACAATTTTACTAAGTAATTTTATATTTGAACATGATTCGTATTTTTCTTTTTTTATGTATTGTTCTATTGATGGATCCACATTGCTTTGTGTCAACATGTGACATTTCGAATTCCATATTAAATAATTATCATGATTATCTGTAATTTATTTATCATTGGTATTTATTATCTGTAGATTAATATTTATTTTTTTTTATAGATAAATTCTTACCTTCAAGTGTATTGTAATCTTTTAGATAATTTTTTAAATCATCATATTTTTCAGACAACAAATAAAGTGTTATTATCAAAAAACATGGTAATAATATGATGACTGTTTTTTTTGATTTTAACAATATTCTTATGTATCTCGTCAACTTTGATTCAAACATATTATTAATTGATTGAATGGAAATAGTAGGCAGATGACACGTATATTTTTTTGTTGATTATTTGTTGTGATTTGTTGTCAGGAGCCAGTTCTGCCAATCAAACTGAACTAATTTTTATGAAATTTTTTCATTCATAGAAAATTTTCGTTTTTAATATTTAATAAACAACTTGACTATTGTACTTTAATTTATAGCAATTAATTAATTGTTATTTTTTGTATGTTTATTAATTTTTTTAATCAACATGAGATGCTACATGACGTTGGCGACACTGATGAGTCAATGTGCCTGATATGACTGCATCCGCAGTGCATCACAGCCTCCGGTCCAGCCTGATAAGTAAAAAATATATCATGTTTATTTTATTGTTTGTTTAATATTTATGTGTACATTAGTATCATTGTGATAAATCAATAACAAGAAAATAAATTATGTAAATATATAACACAAATGCAAATGAAGTAAATAAATATTTTTAATACCAGCTGTATTTACTCTCTTTCTCTCACTGTTTTTTGTTATATTTTTTATATATTCTTTTGTCAAATCATTAACACAATTATTATTATTTAAAAATATATTCTATTTTGTTATTATTATTAATAATGACATGTTTATTCTATTATTGTTTTTATTTATATATTTTAATTTTACTTGTCATTTGTCAACAATAATTAATAATTAAAAGAAAATCGGACAACTGGAAAAGATGGCAGCACTCTTGAGTTTTTTTTTTTTTTTTTTTATTATTGGAAAGGTCAGTTTTGCATTATTATTATTGTTATTTTGGAATTATATAAACAAACACATGTGTTTTTAAAAAAAGTTAAGTATCGTTAACTCTATTTCGTGTTAAAAATTACAAGACAAATTTCCTTTTCTAATATTTAAAATATTAATTTATTTATAACAAATTTATGTATACATACAATTTCAACATCTTGAAATGTCAATCATTGTTTCAAACAATAACAAAATCTTTTAGATCCATGATCAAGACATCTGGAATCATTGTCATAAGAATTAGTTCTTCCAATTTCTTCATTTTTAATGGTGTATTTACCATTTTCATCACGTCTCATTGATACCTCAAATTTACCACCACCTGGTGTAACTTCAACAAGATAAAAATATCCTTCAATATTATCACCATTAATTGTATCATTATTATTGAGACTAATAATTTTATTAACTCTTATTATTTTTTTAATTTTTAACTTTGCACAAAGACGTTGACCCTTGTTGTTTTTATAATGTTTAATATCATTTTCAACATGTTCAATAAACATATTGGCACCATAATATGCAATTTTATTATTTGTAATTGTTTCTTCATATGCATTACAAGCACACCAATGTGGTGAGATACCAGCATCATCACAGCCACGTGTTATTGGTACTGGTTTAAATACACTTTGGCAATTCAAACATCCACTACTTTTATCAGCATGTCCACCAGAATTAATCAACACATCACGCAATGTTTCATAAATATCAAAAGGAGATGTTAATCTGTGTTCATTTAATCTCAATGCTTGAAATATATTTGCATTGTCATCAATCCATTTTGGTACATGTAAATAAATAAATGGTAGCCTTTCTTCTTGCCAACCAACAAGTGTATCACGTATACCACCCCATCTGGTACCATGATCACTTAAAAATATTATTATTGTATCATTTATTATACCACTGTCATTAATATCTTTAAACATTTGTAAAAAATGATCATCCATTGATGATGGTCCATTCATGTCATCATGGCTTATTGTGTTTGTCCAAAAAAAACCAAAATATGGTTTATTTATGAATGTTTTTGCAAAATCAATTGCATAATTAAATATACGGTCAGTTGCTAGCTCTGGACCTGTACAATAATCGAAGTTGAAACGTTTTTTAATTTTAAGTAATTTCTCACTTGCATACATGTATGGACGCATATAATAATCTGTTGGTGGTGACCAAAAGCCAGCTTTTAAATGATTAAATGTACTTAGTGGCACAGTGTCTTCGCCATATGCTGTTACATAGCCAATGTTACGAAAATTATTCCATAAAAATGGACAATTATCTAGACCAAATACTTCTTGTGGTTTACATCTTTCACATGCTGTATCAGATTCTTGACCAGTTAATATTGCCATTAAATTTGGAAATGTATTTTCACCCATTTTATTGTAACCTTTTAAATTGTACCATTCATTGTCATTTAGATAGCTCAATGTTTTTGGCAGGGTTCGATGAAAATTAAGACGTGATACACTATCAATGCCCAACATAAGTACACTCATTTTTCGTTGATTTTTTGTTGGTAATGTTGAATTTTTAATTGATGATTTAGTTAATTTATCTTGTACTTTTGATGGATTTATTATTGCATGAATATTTTCATAAACAACTGATGATTTTGATAATTTTGATGTATGCTTTTGTCTACATGATATCATGACAATTTCTAAATCAGATGCAAGCTCAACAGCACCATCAAAATCTTCACATTCACCAATACTAAATAGACGATAATTTACATTATGAATAAATTTAATTTTGTTTTTTATTTAAATAATATTACTTACTCAATTTGTGTATCCCATTCTCCAGTTGGTGGTAGCTTTGGTATTGTTCTGCTAATTGGTGTCCAGCAACATGTAAATTCTTTATAACTTTTAGCAATATTTTTATCAACAACTAATGAAAATTTACCATTTGATTGTTTTTTAATTGAACTTAAAAGTGGTTTGTTTGAGCATGATTTGAATTTTAATTTACTAACAAATTTTTTGATCGTTGGATCCATTGGATCTGTTGATAACATGTGGCATTTTTGATTCCATACCAAGTAGCCATCAACGACTTCTTTTAAAACAAGTAAAATTAATTAATTAATTTATTGTTAATATTTATTAAATATTGTATTATTTAAAACTTACCATCTTTAATATTGTTTTCGAAAATGGCATAGTCATCTTGATATTTTTCTGATATCAAATACAAGGTACATATTAAAAGACATGGAAGAAATATAACAACCACACATGGACCTTTGCCAAATTGTTCAATTAATTTTGACCATCTCAACAACATAATTGTTCATTAATTTAACAATTTTTGACAATTGCTTTTTTTATAACTCCAAGTTTATTTTGATTTTGTTTTCATAATAATTTTATCATTATCATGTCTTGTTGACAAATTTATCTATAAAAATAAAAAAAGTAAAATTTTTTTTTTGTAATTTAAATTGAACGCTACAAACACGTGGCTTATAAAATTTTATAAAAAATATTTTAATTAATAACTATTGGGTTAAATAATAATTATCAAATTATTATGTAGTAAAAAAAAAATGTAATTTGAGTGAAATAAAAAATTATCAACTGATGTATGTAACCTCGACTGACACGTGATTTGCAAGCCAGTTTAGAGACGAGTCCTATATCTTTTTCGATTATCTTTCTGTATTTCTTTTGTCCTATTCTAGTGCTTTTCAGATCCGCAATTTTCTAGTTTTCTATTTTTTTGATTTTCTATTTTGAAATTGGTAGACATGAAAGAGACTACTTGCAAAGTTGCAAATCCATTTGCAAATCGCAACACAGCATTCAGCTATACTAAAATAACGTATATGCATATTTTATCTAAATGTTTTTATGAAAAAGCTCTAAAAGCTTCACTAAATAATTTTAAAAAATACTAATAATTATTAATTACTAATATTTGATAAAATAGAGTAAAATTTTATTCAAAAAATTATTTTTAAATTGTTCCATTTTTTTTTGCAAATAATTTTGTCAAATATTTAATCACATAAATCCAATAGCGAAACACATAAAATATATTTATATTATTTATTCATTTTTATCGATAAACAATTTATCTATAAATGTTATTAATAATTTTTAAATAAAATATACTTGTGTTGGTCTATTTTTTGAAATTTTATTTTAAGTTTATTATTTTTATTAATGAAAATTTTTAAATTGTCGTTTACCAAGTGATAAATGATGATGATTATGTGGAGAGTACTCGGTCTTATTACCCCGACATATATCCACTGACTGAAAATTATTTTTGCTGTGTTGCAGAATAATCCTATCGTATATCATTGAAAAAATTAAACTGCAAAATTTGTACAAAAAAAAATACAATCATCGCATTTTAAAAAAATAAATTTAGCCACAATCAAAAAAAAAGTGTAAACTTTGCAGTTTATTTTTTTTTGTTAATGTTTGCATTGTTTTTTTTGTAACTAGTTTTCTTTCTTCTTTTGCTCATACTTATTACCTTACAACGTTGATGTTTTTGTTGCCGGAATTATTTTCATTTGTTAATCATTACATGACACTTTTGAGTTGGAAATAACATGCTAAATTTTCTTTTTTAATATTTAAAAATATCCAATTATTTTATTTATAAAAATTTATTCTACATTTGATTGGTTAAACTAAAAATAATAATACATATATTTTTTTTTTAATGGAATTATTATTAATAAGTGACTATTTGTGATATTGTCATTTTTTTTTCTTTTAGAACATTATTTAATAACTATAAATATATTTATAATAAAATACTGCAACTGTTATAATTTATCTAAAAATATTAAACAAACTATTGTATACAATTTTATCATCTTGAAATATCAATCATTGTTTCAAACAATAACAAAATCTTTTAGATCCATGATCCAGACATTTGGAAGCATCTTGATAAAAATTAATTCTTCCAATTTCTTCATTTTTAATGGTGTATTTACCATTTTCATCACGTCTCATTGATAGCTCAAATTTACCACCGCCTGGTGTAACTTCAACGAGATAAAAATATCCTTCAATATTATCACCATTAATTGTATCATTATTATTAAGACCAATAATTTTATCAACTCTTATTATTTTTTTAATTTTCAATTTTGCACAAAGCCGTTGACCCTTGTTGTTTTTATAATGTTTAATAATATTTTCAACATGTTCAATAAACATATTGGCACCATAATATGCAATTTTATTATTTTTACTAGTTTCTTCATATGCATTACAAGCACACCAATGTGGTGAGATGCCAGCATCATCACAGCCACGTGTTATTGGTACCGGTTTAAATACACTTTGGCAATTCAAACATCCACTACTTTTATCAGCATAACCACCAGAATTAATCAACACTTCACGTAGTGTTTCATAAATATCAAATGGAGATGTTAATCTGTGCTCATTTAATCTCAATGCTTGAAATATATTTGCATTGTCATCAATCCATTTTGGTAAATGTAAATAAATAAATGGTAGCCTTTCTTCTTGCCAGCCAACAAGTGTATCACGCATACCACCCCATCTGGTACCATGATCACTTAAAAATATTATTATTGTATCATTTATAATACCACTGTCATTAATGTCCCTAAACATTTGTAAAAAATGTTCATCCATTGATGATGGTCCATTCATGTCTTCATGGCTTATTGTGTTTGTCCAGAAAAAACCAAAATATGGTTTATTCATAAATGTCTTGGCAAAATCAATAGCATAATTAAATATACGATCAGTTGCTAGCTCTGGACCTGTACAATAATTTTCTCTAAAACGTTTTTTAATTTTGAGTAATTTTTCACTTGCATACATGTATGGGCGCATATAGTAATCTGTTGGTGGTGACCAAAATCCAGTTTTCAAATAATTGAATGTACTTATTGGCACAGTGTCTTCACCGTATGCTGTTACATAGCCAATGTTACGAAAATTATTCCATAAAAATGGACAATTATTAAGACCAAATGCTTCATGCGGTTTACATCTTTCATATGCTGTATCAGATTCTTGACCAGTTAGAATAGCCATTAAATTTGGAAATGTATTTTCACCCATTTTATTGTAACCTTTTAAATTATACCATTCATTGTCATTTAGATAGCTCAATGTTTTTGGCAGGGTTCGATGAAAATTAAGACGTGATACACTATCAACGCCCAACATAAGTACACTCATTTTTTGTTGATTTTTTGTTGGTAATGTTGAATTTTTAACTGATGATTTAGTTAATTTATCTTTTACTTTTAATGGATTTATTATTGCATGAATATTTTCATAAACAACTGATGACTTTGATAATTTTGATGTATGTTTTTGTCTACATGATATCATGACAATTTCTAATTCAGGTGCAAGCTCAATAGCACCATCAAAATCTTCACATTCACCAATACTAAATAGACCATAATATGTATACATTATTAATAAATTTAATTTTTTTTTATTTGAAAAATATTACTTACTCAATTTGTGTATCCCATTCACCAGTTGGTGGTAGCTTTGGTATTGTTCTGCTAATTGGTGTCCAGCAACATGTAAATTGTTTATAACTTTTGGCAACATTTTTATCAACAACTAATGAAAATTTACCATTTGATTGTTTTTTAATTGAACTTAAAAGTGGTTTGTTTGAGCATGATTCGAATTTTAATTTACTAACAAATTTTTTGATTGTTGGATCCAGTGGATCTTTTGATAACATGTGGCACTTTTGATTCCATACCAAGTAGCCATCAACGACTTCTTTTAAAACAAGTAAAATTAATTAATTAATTTATTGTTAATATTTATTTAATATTAGATTATTTAAAACTTACCATCTTTAATATTGTTTTCGAAAATTTCGTAGTCATCTTGATATTTTTCTGATATCAAATACAAGGTACATATTAAAAGACATGGAAGAAATATAACAACTACACATGGACCTTTGCCAAATTGTTCAATTAATTTTGACCATCTCAAAAACATAATTGTTAATTAATTTTTTAATCTTTAATAATTGCTTTTTTTATAACTTCAAGTTTATTTTCATCATCTTGTATTGTTGACAAATTTATCTATGAAAATAAAAAAAGTATAATTTTTTTATATAATCTAAATTGAATATTATAAACATCTAGTTTATAAAATTTATTAAAAAATATTTTAGGTAATAATTATTGAGTAAAATAATAGTTATATAATTGTTTTTTAATAAAAAAGTTGTGTAATTTGAGTGAAATAAAAATTTATCAACTGATGTAACTGCAGACAAGTTCAGAGATAAGTCCTATATCTTTTTTATGCACCTGTATTTCTTTTGTTCTATTTCAGTACTTATTATGTATGTAACTTTTTATTTTTCTATTTTTTTGAATTTCTATTTTGAAATTGAAAGACGTGGGGGAGAGTAGAGTACTTGCAAATCTCACCTAGAGAGCATTCAGAACACCGAAATAACGCATGCATATTTTTTCTAAATATTACTATGAAAAATTCTAAAAGCTCTACTAAATAATTTGAAAAATTAATGATAATTACTATTTTTCAAGACAATTTATAAAATTAAAAAAAAAAAAAAATCGAAACAAATAAAAAATGTGTTTAATTAAATTTAAAAAAACCTTGGAACTAAAATTTTTTAAAAATAACATAATTACATTTTGATTAATCAAATAAATTGTCTCAAAATTTTTTTTTAATATTTAAACTATATAATTTATATAACACACATGTTTATAAACATTAAAAAAATTTTAATTAAACACTGTTTATTTTTAAATTAATCCTTTTTTTTTTGCAAATAATTTTGTCAAATATTTAATCACATAAATCCAATAGCGATACACATAAAATATATTTATATTATTTATTCATTTTTATCGATAAACAATTTATCTATAAATGTTATTAATAATTTTTAAATAAAATATACTTTTGTTGGTCTATTTTTTGATATTTTATTTCAAGTTTATTATTTTTATTAATGAAAATTTTTAAATTGTCGTTTATCAAGTGATAAATGATGGCGATTATGTGGAGAGTACTCGGTCTTATTACCCCGACATATATCCACTGACTGAAAATTATTTTTGCTGTGTTGCAATATAATCCTATCGTATATCATTGAAAAAATTAAATTGCAGAATTTGCATTTAAAAAAATGTAACCATCGCATTTAAAAAAAATAAATTTAGCCAACAGAAAACACTCAATCCATGAAAATTTATTAAATTGACATTTAAAAACATAAAAATTAAAATTTATTTTCCTTATTAACAATAAATTACAATAAATAATTATAATATTTATTATTTTCATATTTTTATTATGTCTTTCAACATTTAATTTAAAATATTTTCCAATAAATCGAAGTTTTTTTTTTTTTTAAATTAAAAAATAAAATAACAAATTCATTATTTTTTTTTAATAATATTAGTGTGTTATTATTATTTTTTTTTATTTTATCATTCAAGGGTTTAATGATATTTAAAGTAAAAAAAAACCAAGATATTTGAAATGAAATGTAGACTATTATAAATTATAATAAAAAAAAAAATTATTGTAAATTTTTAATGAGTTTTACTGAATGCTCTACTTTAAAGTTTCAAGTATTAAAATACCATAATGATAAAATATAAATGCCACAATTGTTTATTGATATTCTACAAACCTAAAAAATTGATGATAAAATATTTTATTGTTTCGATGATAATTTTGTTGTTTTTATTATAACAAAATATTTATTAAAAAAATATTAAAGATAAAAAATTTAAAAAAATTAGCAACTAACGTGTTTATATAAATGTTTTTTACGTCATTGCAGTCATAAAAATGCAGTAAAAAATAAAAATTTACACTTTATAAATTAAATAAAACTTGTAATTATTTTAAAATATTTTTATTACCATTTATATTTGTAATGATAAGTATTTTATTGAAAAAAATATTAACCTAGTTTCACATTTGACGGAAATGATAAAATTTTAACAGGAAAAAGTAGCTGATATGATAATCAATCACTTGTTTGCCATGAACAAAACAACTTTTAACACAATGACAATAATTTTATATTTTTATTTTTCATTTTTATAATTAGATAACATTTGTTTATTGTATAAATATAAAAATAATATTATGATATGGAACAGAGTTTATTAACTATTAAAAATATAGAAAATTTAGGTAAACACGTTAGTGGGTTAGTAATAATTTTCATAGTACTAAGTGCTAGATAAAAAATTGTGGATGGAAAATGACAAATTCCGCGACTGGGGGTGATGAAAATATTGATTAAATAAACTTGTTAAAACGCAGACGCCAACAGACAATACTAAAATTTAAACACATCAAAGTATATATATATATTTTTTTTTATATTATAAAAGTTGGAATGTTTTTAGGTGGTTTTTAATTTAAAAAATATATAATTGTTGAGTGGATAAAAATTCATATTGCTTGATGACTCAATTTAATGAATTTAAAATGCCAGAAAAATAAATTATTATTTTATTTTAAAGAAAAATGTTGGAACTAAAGTATCAGTATTTTTCTTTATTTTTTTTTTTTTTTAATACAAAAAAAATATATTGCTGACATGAAAATAGATGTATATTTTAGTTTTGCTATTGTCTATTATTATTTATTATTTAAAGATTAAAATTATGACTTTTGTCACATAAAATAAAAACATTTTTGCGTGCAAACTAAAATTCCTTTTATGATATATATTTATTGTCCATTTTTTTTAGTAGTTGGAAAAATAAAACGATCAGTATAAATTATAATTTCAGTGAAGAATATCGAATTTAAAAAATGAAAAAAAGTTTATTATTTTTATTCTTTGGAATGGTATTAAGTGGCAAAGTCGTTGACAAACCTAAACATGTTCGGCATGAAAAAGATGGAGTCAAAACTTCTAGATTTGATTCTATACTGATATCTGTTGAAACTCAAAAATTAGATGTGAAAATATCAGATCCAACCGTGTCAACTATTCTTCCGGGAGCATTTGGAAAATCTAAAGAAATAAAATATCTATCATTAAATTTTATGAAAGGACCAATACTATTTGGAAAACATTCTTTCAAAGGGTTGAATATGTTGAAGGCACTTGAGTTTGAAGACAGTCTAGTCACTTTGTATGATGATACATTCACATACATGCCAAGCCTCGTGAGTATAAGCATGAGTCTCAGCGAATTTACAACTGAACTAAAAAAAAAATTTGATACACTTACATATTTGATGATTCTACGTATTTATAATGGCTACTTGGAAAACATAAAAGCTTATACATTTAACAGTAATAATAAGAACATGACATTTCTTGAATTATCATCTTGTTCAATTTTTTTGATTGAACCAAAAGCCTTTGCAGCTTTGATTAACTTGGTCATGTTGGATTTGTCAAATAATACATTGATGAGAATTGCACCAGGTATATTTGATGGTCTTTCTAAACTGACAACTTTAAAATTAAAAAATAATAATATATACAAAATTCAAGAAACAGCACTCAATGGTTTGGTTGAACTCTTGTCTTTTGATATATCCTATAATGATTTAACAGAAATAGCATTGACTGCATTTCATCATCTTAAAATTGAAGATTTCATGTTAAACAATAATAGATTGAAAATAATCGAAAAAGGATTATTCAATTATCCAAATTCAAATATGATTAGAAATATTTATTTACAAAATAATTTCATTGATAAAATTGATGACGGTGCTTTTGCAGGACTGGACATAATGATACTTAATTTAGCTGGAAATAAATTTGAATTTATTGGAAATAAAATTTTTGAAGGCTGTAAAGGTATACTCCAGCTTGATCTTTCAGGAAATTCTATTAAAAGAATTTCAAACAATCCTTTCAATAATTGCCAAATTAATGAAATAATTTTTTTTATTGATGATAAAAAATCTCTTGAGGAGGTAGTTTCTAGAAAAGTCCCTGGCTCAATACGAATAGATTGGAGACAATGATTTATTATAAAATGCAATTTTCATTTTTTCATCTGCAATGAAATTAGAATTTTTATTGCCTTGGAATTTAAATGTAAAAAAAAAAACTAATATTCAAATAATAAACTGTTTTTCAAAACGTATTATTTTTTAATATTATTTTGTCCATGTTTGAAATTTTTTTAGGTGATTTTTAATTAAAAAAATATATAATTGTTAGGTGTCGTAATTTCATATTGCTATATGAGCATTTTTAAACATAAGCAGCATTGTTTATTTGAAAAATTAATTTTAAACATGTTTTTCTTTGTTTACTTATTTTTTTTTATTTAATAAAAAAAATATATTGTTGGCATAAAAATAGATATATTTTATTTTTGCTATTGTCTATCATCATTTAAAGATTAAAATTACGACTTTTGTTAAAATAATAAAAACTTTTTTAAAGTCCAAACTGACATTCTTGTATGAGTCATCATTGTTTTATGATATATATTCATTGTCCATTTTTGTCAGTGCATAGGTGGTTGGACAAAAAAAAGGCAATCAGTATAAAGTAAAACTTTAGTGAAGAATATTGAATTCAAAAAATGGAAAAAAGTTTATTATTTTTATTCTTTGGAATAGTATTATGTAATAAGGTTGTTGACAAACCTGAGTTTGTTTTTAATGAAAGATATATCGTCAAAATTTCAACATTTAACATTGTACTGATATCTGTTGAAACTCAACTATTAGATGTGAAAATATCAAATCCAATGGTGTCAATTATTCTTCCGGAGGAAATTAATTCATCTTATGAAGTATTGAATTATATATTGATATCAGATAAAAATAGAAGGATTTATGTAAATATATCAGATCCAATGGTGTCAATTATTCTTCCGGAGACATTTAAAAAATGTGGACAAATGCAAAGTCTATCATTAAACTTGATGAAAGGACCAATAATATTGCCACAAGATCCTTTTAAAGGGTTGAGTAGATTGAGCGAGATTCATTTTGGAGACAGTCTAGTGACTTTGTATAATGATACTTTTAAATCCAATCTAAATATCATGATTATAGAGATGCGACTCAGCGAATTTACAACTGAACTCGCGAATAAATTTGATAATCTTCACAATTTGACAGAACTACGTATTAAAAGTGGCCACTTGGAAAACATAAAAGCTTACACATTTCACAGTAATAATAAAAACATGACACTACTTGAATTATCATCTTGTTCAATTTTTTTGATTGAACCAAAAGCTTTTGCAGCTTTGATTAACTTAGTCACGTTGGATTTGTCAAATAATACATTGATGAGAATTGCACCAGGTACATTTCATGGTCTTTCTGAACTGAAAAATTTAAATCTGACGAATAATAATCTATACAGAATTCAAAAAACAGCATTCAATGGTTTGGTTCAACTTACGACTTTTGATATATTCTATAATGATTTAACAGAAATAGCATTGACAACATTTCATTATCTTAAAATTGAAGATTTCATGTTAAACAATAATAGATTAAAAAAAATTGCTAAAGGATTATTCAATTGTTCAAATTCAAATATGACTAAAAATATTTATTTACAAAACAATTTCATTGATAAAATTGATGATGGTGCTTTTGCAGGACTAGACATAATGATACTTGATTTAACTGGAAATAACCTTGGATTTATTGGAAATAAAATGTTTAAAGGCTGTAAAGGTATACTCCAGCTTAATCTTTCAGGAAATCCTATTAAAAGAATATTAAACAATCCTTTCAATAATTGCAAAATTAATGAAATAATTTTCTTCATTGATGATAAACAATCTCTCGAAGAGCTGGTTTCTAAAAAAGTCCCTGACTCGATACAAATATATTGGAAACAATGATTATTATTATAAAATACAATTCTCATTTTTTCATTTGCAATGAAATTAGAATTTTTATTGTCTTGGAATTTAAATGTAAAAAAAAAAACTAATATTCAAATAATAAACTGTTTTTCAAAACGTATTATTTTTTAATATTATTTTGTCCATGTTTTAATATTATTTTGTTTCAGCCTTCAATACAAAAAAAATAGAAAAAACACTTTTAAAATCAGTACATTAAAAATAAAAAATTATAAACATTAATTTATTTTAATCCTAATATAAAAAGGACAAACATCATCGGTCTTCCGGACATTTGATTGGTCATTGTTTTTTTCTCACTTACTCTCATACAAATTTCTTTCTGTTTGCCTTTTTCTATTATTTTTTTATTTATTTCGTTAGCAACGAAAAAACAACAAAAAAAAGCGAGTAAACAAAATTTTTTTTGATATTTTTTTTTTTAAATCTGACATATTAAGCTAGCACAACTTTCTCAATAATCATCGGATCTCGATGCAATTGGGCTTAAAATTTTGTGCGAATTATGTGTTTTTCATGTGTGAAAAAATAAATTTGAAAGAAAATTTTTTTTTTATTTTTTACATTTTTTTAAAAAATTCAAATATTAAGCTAGCACAACTTTCTCAATAATCATCGGATCTCGATGCAATTGGGCTTAAAATTTTGTGCGAATTATGTGTTTTTCATGTGTGAAGAAATAAATTTGAAAGAAAATTTTTTTAAATATTTTTTATATTTTTTTAAAAAATTGACATATTAAGCTAGCACAACTTTTTCAATAATCATCGGATCTTAATGCAATTGGGCTCAAAATTTTGTGCGAATTATGTGTTTTTTATGTGTGAAGAAATAAATTTGAAAGAAAATTTTTTAAAATATTTTCTATATTTTTTTTTAAAATTGACATATTAAGCTAGCACAACTTTTTTAATAATCATCGGATCTCGATGCAATTGGGCTTAAAATTTTGTGCGAATTATGTGTTTTTTATGTGTGAAGAAATAAATTTGAAAGAAAATTTTCTTTTATTTTTTACGTTTTTTTAAAAAATTCAAATATTAAGCTAGCACAACTTTTTCAATAATCATCGGATCTCGATGAAATTGGGCTTGAAATTTTGTGCAAATTATGTGTTTTTTATGTGTGAAGAAATAAATTTGAAAGAAAATTTTTTTAAATATTTTTTATATTTTTTTAAAAAATTGACATATTAAGCTAGCACAACTTTTTCAGTAAACATTCAATCTTGATGTTATTAGACTAAAAATTACGTGTGAATTATGTGTGATTTATGTGTAAATAAATAAATTTAAAAAATTTTCCGTCAATTTATTCATTCTTTTTTTTTTTTTATGATAATACTTGTGTTTATAAAATCAATGAACAATGAACCTTTTAGAAGGTAGAGATACAGGCGCGCGTAGCGCGCCAATCCGCTCGTGTATAAAAAAGAAAAAGCATCATAATTTTTTATTTTCTTTTTTCAATTGCTATTATCCAGTAAAAAATTTTCCTAGTAATATAAAAAAAAAAAAAAACATTTATGAAAATTTTATAAAACATATACATATTATAATTATTCATATTAATAATAAATTAATAACTAATGTTAATAATAAATAAGGATAAAAATTGTTTAAAAATATTCCGAATAATCATTTTTTTTTTTTTTCAAATAAAATTTCAATGTCAAATGAAATTTTTGTAGTTGTAAACTCATGTATTGACCAAGAATTTGAATAATAAAATATTTTCACACGTGTGGTTTATATTTTATACCTTGACAATTTAATAAAATAAAAAAGAAAATAAAACAGCTTTGTTTATGGCTCATTTTAATGATCTTTGGTCATATCTAAAGCCGCAAAAAAAAATTATGTAAAAAGTTTTATTTTATGTATACATGATATTGATAATAAAATAATTTTGTCATAAATTGCATTGAAGAATTTATTATTTATGCAACAACAATTGCCGGACATTCTGAAAATAAAATACCAAATAATAAATAATACTGACCAAAAAATTTCATTTAAAAATATAAACTTACGACAAACAGAACAATTAGTTTCATCACTTCCATCACCACATCCATCACGTCCACTGCATGTTATTGCATCAGATCTACAACGTCCATTGCCACATCTAAATGGACAACTTCTTGTGGGTTGACGAACTCTAGTACCAGTTAAACAAAGACCCTTTGGCTCATCACTTCCATCCTTGCATGTTTTAACAGCATTACAAAATTCATATGCAGGAAGACATTTACCATCATTACAACGAAATGTTCCTCTAGGACATCCTTCAATGAAAAAAAAAATAAAAATAAGTAAATAAATTATTAAAATATATGATAATTATTTAAATTTATATTTCATTACTTTGTCGACTATTACAGCCAATTTCATCTTCACCATTTGGACAATCTAAATTACCATCACACTGTCCAGCTCTTGATATACATATACCACTTTTAGTACATTTAAATGCTTGACTTGGACAATGTCCATTACTACATTCTTCATCAGATCCATCACTACAATCAGATCTACCATCACAAACAAAAAACCAACTTATACAACGACCACTTTCACGACATTGAAATGTACCAATTTGACATCCACTTCTTGATGCACTACAACTTTGATTGTGATAATTTTTTATTGTACAATCACATAAACCATCAAAACAACGTGAATTTTTATCAGCCATTTGGCATTCAATATTATTTGTACATGATAAACCAAGACTAACTGGTGTTAATGTATTTGTCTCATGTCGATCTGCTTTTGTTGGTCCTGAATTTTTATAATATTATTAATACACAAACTTTTTTAAATTTATAATTAAATGATATATATTAACCTGTTTTTGTTGTTGTTGTTGTTGATGTTTTTAATGTTGTTGATGCTGTTGGCTCTGCTGATATATCAGCATCAATGACAACTGAATTTCTATCATCAGGAAGTTCATTTGTTTCAGCATAATTATGAGGTCTTGGTGTTCTATACATTGGTCTTGTTACTAAAAAAATTGGTAATATTGTTGTCGTCTCAACAGTTGATAATAATCTAGTTGCATTTTTAAGCCATGATAACTGTACTCCTGTAATAATATAAAATTGAATGAATAAATTTATGATTAATTTTAATGATGATTTACCAACCAGTATCATTTGTGTTTTCATCCTGAACAGATGATGTATTATTAACAACATCTTCGGTTGAGCTATCTTCAACAATTGGTACACCATTTTTAATTGTTGTTGTTGGTTGTATTGTTGTTGTTGTTGTTGTTGTTGTTAATTGTGTTATAACAAGTGAATCATGTCGACAAACTTGACCGTCTCTTTTCATTGGTGCTGTGCACTGACAACGACCAACTAAATCTGGTAATATAAAATCACAGTATGTATCACTGTCCCACAAACGACAGTGTTCATGACTGTAACAGTATTCACCTGGTTTTGCAGCTACAAAAAAAATCATACAAATATCATTAAATTATTCATTTCGAAATTTTTAAAATACTTACAAGTATGACATGTGTGTTTTCGAAATTGTAAGTATCCCTCTTGACATCGACATACACCATCAAGACATTTACTATTAGCAACTTTCATGGAACATTGCTCTGTCATCATACAATCATTTCCTAAAAGTGTTGCTGTAACAAAAAGAGATACAAAAATTAATTTAATTTATTTTTTTCTACAGAGAAAAAAAATATAAATTAGCAAATAAATTATGGGTCATATGGCTAATGATGTATTGAAATAATTTTGATGTATTATTATCAAGATGATTTATCATTAAATAGTGATAGTAATTAAATATCGTACATTCAACACAACGGGTGGCATTGTATTCAACCCAGTATGGTGAACATCGACAGTATCCCAAATGACAGCGGCTATTTTTAATAATTAAATTACAATCACTATCTCGATCACACTCGTCATTCAATTTGAGGGTTGTAATTGCTGATGATGAAGATGATGATGATGATGATGATACTGATCCCTGAAATCAATTAAGTAAATTAAAAAATGTAATTGCATTCTTTTTTTTTTTTATTTCTTTTTTGTTGTTATTTATTTTTTTATGGTATGTATATGTTAATTGTCCGTGAAATAATATACGAATGATGATGGATTTATGATATTTAATTTATGCATCAGATAAAATATCTATTTATATGAAAAACATTTTTTTTTAAATGAAATTATTATTTTGATATCTTGATATAATATATTTAAATTATTTTAAGTGTTAATTATTTTTATGGTTTATATTTTAAAATAAATAAATAAAAAAAGGGATTTTGTGATGTGCAGGACATATGCTTTTTTATTAATGTTAAGTAGCTTTTAATTAATTGTTTTTTGAAAAATTTATAGAGTCAAAGAAAATATCATTTGTTAAAAAAATTTTTAAAAAGATATTATTAGTGTTTTTAGCATTTTAATTTTCATTAATAATTTGAAATTATTTATTTATACTTTTATTGACAAATATAATAATTTTATTTATTGTAATTATTATTGTTATCAATTATTATAATTAATTTAAAAAAAAATTTGTCAAGTAATTTTAAAAAATACAATTCTTATTTTTTTAATTATACTAATTTATTGTTAATAAATCAAATTTTTTTATTAATAAATTAAAATTGTTTATTAAAAATTCTATTAATTCAAATTAATTTTATTCATTATATTTATTATTTTTACCATGTATTGATGATTATAAAAAAAAAGCTTGTTAAAAAATTATCAAAAAATTTTCAACTTATTTTTTTTTATAAACAATTAAATGATATAATTTATTTTGATTATATATTTTAATTATATAATTAAAAGAAATATAGAATTTTTTTTTATTTCAATTTCCTAGTTAAGTTGGTTTTTTAATAACATCGTTATTTATTTTAGAAAAAAAAAAAATAAAATTTATTTTTTTTCTCATATAAAACAAGTTGATTATGTTGATGAAATAAAAATAATAAAAAAATAATTTTTATATATATATATTTGTAGACGTGTTATATATGCCGGGTATTAAATTAATTCCTAAGGGCTAATCACTTCCCGGTTTCTCACAAGATATCAGAAAACAATGTGACCACAATAAGGTGCGCAAAGGTATGTACAACAAGTTAGTCATTATCGCAAAGAGGGTGACGAACTTTATGCCTTTTTTTAATTTTTTAATTTTTTTTACTAGCATTATTTTATATATAGCGTCATATAGACCACCGACTCCAATCACCTTCTTCATGCTTTTATATTTTATTATACATATGTTGTGACTTTTTATATATAGTTATATATACACAAGGCACATCCGTTCTTTGGAGAATATATATCGTGTTTGAACCGTTACTACCACATGGATTTTCAAATAATACAACATTGAGAATGAGGAAGTACCTCCCCAAAGAAAAATACAATTTTACGTTAAATTATTATTTTTTTTTAAATTATTTTTCTATTCATAATGATTTTTTCTTTTCTCTAAATAAATTACAACTCATTTTTTTTTTTTTTTAAATTATACTGTGTATTCTAAATTGAGAAAAATGTTTATATTTTAATTTTCCTAAAATTAAAATAATTTTATTTCGAATTTTAAAATAATTTTTTTTCGAATTTCGAAACAATTTTTTTTCGAATTTCGAAACAATTTTATTTCGAATTTTGAAACAATTTTATTTCGAATTTCGAAATAATACTTTTTGTTTATTTATAAAATTTTTTTTGTTTATTAATAATTAATCAATTTAATTCAACACAATTTTATGTATTTGTTTATATTTTTTAAATTAAATAAAAATACATTTTAATATTTTTTACAATCAAAATAAATGAATTTTTATTTTTCGAATAATTCAAAAATTTTTCATTTCATTAAACTATATGACTATAAAATTATTTTCCAGATGTTAAAATAATAATTTCTGTAACCACAAAATCATGACAAATCATTTTATTGTCAAGTCATTTTCATTGAAAAAATACAAAGTCTGTGGTCTCAATGAGTCTCAAGAGAAAAAAAATATTAAAAAAAAATATTTTTCTCTCTTAAATTTTAAATAACAATAATAAAAATAAAGCTTGTGGTTTATAATTTTATAAATAATATAATTTTATTATTTACTTTTTTTATTTGCGGTAATTTATATTACTTATATTATTTATATTTTTTTTTATTTCTCATCAAAAGATTCATCAAAATGACAGTTAAATTTAAATTTATAAAAAATTGAATTTAACAAATATTCAAACTACGATTCATTGACAAGTTATATGTGTACATATATGGTATATTTTAATGTTAAAAAATGATATTATTATTTATAAATTTCTATATATTTATATGGAATTGTTTATCGGTAAAATTTCTTTGTGCGCAAATAAATATACGCACAGTGGCATTGAACTTGTACGACCTTCAACGATTGGTTTAGACTTTAGAGTATATTCTTTGTTTAAAATTTATGTATTGTATTTGTAATTTATTTTACATATATGGCATGTTACGCCCTTAGTCGACAACTATTTTTAAAAAATTTATCAAACATGTAATATTTAAAATTTTCAATATTCCCATACAAGTCATAATTTATTCATTTATTTTTCATTTTAAATAAATATATATTTTGCTTAGTTTTTTTTTATTATTTTTTATTACTTTGTAACAATAATGTATTGTTGCACACTAAATACACATTTCCGGCTATAAATATTTATTCATAGATTATTTTTCATTAGCTCTATTCTTTAACCACACGCGCCGCTACTTTTTTTTATTATTTTTTTTCTTTCAATTGAAATTTCTTATATACTTTGTTGAAAATTTCATGCGTAAGAAATTTTTTTTTTTATTTTTTTAAATACAGTAATATGCGGATATTGTGAGGTAATATATAATTTTTTTTTTTTCTTAATTGGAAGCTCATTTTATACGTAATCAAACAACTGAAAAAATTTTTTTTTTATTTTTATTAAAAGCCGGTATAATAAATGATTAGAAAATAAAAAAAAAATAGCATAAATTTCATTTCAATTACTTGATTATCTTTAAAATTATTTTACATATTTAATTTATTATTTAAATGATGTATTAGAGTAGTAAAAAAATTTTATCTATCAAGTGAAATGTCATTTCGGTTATCATCAATTTTTTTATCGTCATAAATTTGCAGCTTAAAAAAAATATTATGACAAATTCTTTTGCATAAATTTTATTTAATTATTAAGGATAGATTTATGTTCTATAAAAGTTATTAGAAAAATTATTAAAGTTTTTTTAAAATAATATCTAATTGTTTTAGTTAAAATTTCGAAAATAATTTCGATTTGTTTTCGTTGAAATTTCGAAAATAATTTCGATTTTTTTTCGTTGAAATTTCGAAAATAATTTCGATTTGTTTTCGTTGAAATTTCGAAAATAATAAGTTGAATTGGACTTGTGGAATATTATAATATGCAACTGGGTTGTTGTAGCTGTTAATTAATCATCACGATATATATTTAAAAAAATTATTTATAATTGTATTGAATGTGTATTAATACTGCGGCTCACGATCACTAATATACCGTTTGAATATTTACGATGCATATATAGATGCACACGTGCTCAATGTGCCGATGAACTTTTAATCATATTCAACAAATAATTATGTGAAAATATTTATCTAAAATTAAAATATATTAACAAAGTTTGTTAATTTTTTTTACTGCAATGAGTCGAGTTAAACTTTGACTTTATTTTGTTATAAATTTTAATAATTTTAATTGAAAAATAACGATGGAAAAATTGACATTTTTATAGGTTTTAATATTTAATTTAAATATTAATTTATTGTTGTTATTTTGAAGGTATAAGTAACCAAATTTATTACAATATTGAGATGTAAATTTAACTGACTCGTTGCAACAAGAAAAATTAGACAAAAAAATTTATTAACAAACGTAAAATTTAACGTGAATTTTAAATTTTTTTTAAATTGTTATTTTTATGATGTAATAAGGAAAGAATATTTATCAGTCATTGACACTGTATACAAATATTCTAGAATATTCATAAGCTATTTAAAATACAAATAAAATAATTTTTTTATTTAAAAATTCAAGTCATGAAATTACAATTACTCTCAAACTGTTTGAAGAATTTAAATCATATTTTTCATACCAACGAAATTTCAAACAATAAAAAATAAAAAAAATATTAAAATACGTGACAATAATTAATAATAAATAAATAAATAAATAAATAAAAAATTAAACAAATTAAACAAATTAAATAATTATTTTCAAACTCACCAGTAATAAAATTATAGTTGAAAATTTAAAAATACAAGAATTCATTGTCTTTTTTTTTTTTTTTAAATAAAAAAAATAAATTTACTTTTTTCACATTAAATTAATGAAAAAAAAAATATATATAAATAAATAAATAAAAACAACACAAATGTATTTATTAATAACAAATAAATACAAAACAAAATTCAAAAATATTTTTAAAATTATTTTGTTAATTTTAAAATTAAAAAAAAATAATTATAACGCGTTTTTAAATATTATTTTTCAAGACAGCGATCTTGAACTTGAACTTGATAACAACATGAATTATATAATAAATATAAATGTTTGAATAAATCCCCCATGTGTTCAGTACGCTTGCGTGATGATAACTGAACGGTACAGCAATGCTTTCGGCATGGTTAAACAAGAAATATAAAGTAAGATAGAAAATCACTGGATGTCCCCCTTCAAATACCCTTTTATTTATACATTTTTATTTATTTTCCCCACCATACACTTGTCTATTTCATTCAGTCTATTTTTCATTTATTTTTTCTATTATTTCATTTCCAAAGAATACATTTTTAAAAATAAAAAAAATGCCTATAAATAAATAAAAAATATTCCCTCAATTTTGTAAAGATATTTTTAAAAAAAATCTACATATTATTTCTAAAACCGGAATTTATAAATATTTGCATTACAAAAAAATAAAAAAAAAATAAATTTAGAGAATTTTTAAATTTGACTTGTTCTAGTTGACCCATTTTTAATTGAAATTAATTTTAAAAAAATTATTTAATGCAGGTATTTAAAGGGCTAAAAATTAAATATAGAATGTTATTTTTTTTTATGATAATTTTTGAGTTGTTTATCATGCGAGCCAATAATAACATTGAATGAGTAAAATGCATAGTATTTGATGCAAGTTGCCTTGAGGGCTAAAAAGCATCGTTCAACGAGTTTTCAAAGAGTCATAAAATTGACCGATAAATAGCACCAAGCAAGCACTAGTCTGAGTAAATTCCTCGTTAGTAATATAACCTTGGCCCCCACGATATTATCGACAAATAAAAAATAAAAATAAATAAAATTGCAACTAGCTTATATTTTTACTCTTCTTCTTTTAAATTTTATTTCTTTTACTTCTATTTCTTCATCATCATTATCATCATCATGATGATTATTTTATTTATTTCTTGTTATCTTCTTTTGGCGTCCTTCATCGTCAGTAGCAAAAGGTGATTTTAAAATGAGGCTGAAATTCAATAATATAATTTAGTATACCGTTTTTGTCCTATTTTTATTTAAATGGATTTTATTTTATTTTTTTTTTTCGCTTTATTCTTTATATTATTATAATATTATTTATGTATTTTTATTTTTTTTTTTACTGTATTTAGTTGAAATGAGAAGAATTGAAATTTTCTTGTGATGGAAATGTGTGGATGCACGCACGTGTTGTACGACCGCAAAATTGCATACAAATTTATTATGCAAAAATTGATAATTTTTTTTAGAATGATTTAAATTTATTTTTTATGAAAATTGAAAAATTATTTAAGTGTGTTTTATTTGCTTTTGGTTACTTGATAATATTTTAAATTATAAAAACAATTTTTTGGTTTACTACAAAAATTTCATTTGACATTAAAATGTTATTTAAAAAAAAAAACAATTATTGTTTGGAATATTTTTAAACAATTTTTATCTTTTTATGATTTTTTCATAAATTTATTTTTTCATATTATCAAAATAAATTAATGTTTGTATTTTATCAGTTATATATGTTGGGGTTTTAAAAGTGTTTTTTATTTTTTTATAGTTTCAAAATGATAATAATAAATTTTAAAAGTGTAATGAAAATCTATCAACTATTGAAGGTTGAAACAAAATAATATAAAAATAATTTTACACTATAAAAAAGCAATACATTTTGAAAAACAATTTATTATTTAAATATTTTTTTTTTTACATTGAAAGAACAAGGTTACATGGAATTTTTAATTTTATTGCAGTTGAAAAAGAACATCTTGATTATTTCCGATCAATTTGAGATTGTGTTGAGTGTTTTTTAGAAATTTGATTACACGACTTGATAAATCTGACATAATAAATTCGTCAAAAAAAATCGAGACTCTCAAGATTTATTTTGTATAATTTTTATTTTGTTGCTTGTTACCAATAATCTGCTTCGGGATCCTTAAATAAGCTTCGCCTATAATTACTTGTGAGATTTTTTAATTCTCGATAGACTTTTTTCGAAATCATTTCAAACAAATCAATAAGGTTTCCATCTAGATTAAGAATATTTATGTTCAGTCCTGCAAATGCACCGCCATCAACTAGATAAATCCAATTGTTTTGTAAAAAAATATTTTGAATCGTACTTGAATTTGGATAATTAAATAATCCTCTTTTGATTATTTGCAATCTATTATTGTTTAAAAAAAAAGTGCTAATTTTAAGATGATGAAATGCAGTCAATGCTATTTCTATTAAATCGTTGTAGGATATATCAAGATTCACGAGTTGACCTAATCCATTGAATGCTGTGTCTCGAATTTTGAATAAATTATTATATGATATATTTAAATATCTGAGTATAAAAAGACCATCAAATGTACCTGGTGCAATTCTCATCAATGTATTATTTGACAAATCCAAAACGACTAAGTTAATCAAAGCTGCAAAGGCTTTTGGCTCAATAGAAAAAATTGAACAAGATGATAATTCAAGATATAACATCTCTTTATTATTACTGTGAAATGTGTAAGCTTTTATGTTTTCCAAGTTGCCATATTTAATACGTAGATCTATCAAATGGTGAAGGTTATCAAATTTATTTGCGAGTTCAGTCGTAAATTCGCTGAGTCTCATGTGTATACTTTCGAGATTTGGCGTGTGTATGAAAGTATCATTATACAAAGTGACTAGACTGTCTTCAAAATGAAGAATCTTCAAAATATTCAACCCTTTGAAAGAATCTTCGGTAAATATTATTGGTCCTTTTGTCAAATTTAACGTAAGATATTTTGTTTCATCACATTTGTCAAATGCATCCGGCAGAATAAATGATACAGTTGGCTCTGATATTTTAACATTCCATTGTTTAGTTTCGACTGATAACAGTATGTAATCAAATCTAGAAGTTTTAACTCCATCTTTTTCATTCCAAACATGTATAGGTTTGTCAACGACTTTGCCACATAACACTATTCCGAAGAAAAAAAATAATAAACTTTTCTTCATGATTTAAATTCTATATTCTTCACTCAAGTTTTACTTTATACTGACTTCCTTCTTTTTCCAAGCAACTATCCATTGAAAAAAATTAACAATAAATATATCATAAAATGATTATGACTCATACAAGAATTTCAGTTTGCGCACTTTTTGCAAATTATTTATTTTTGTAACGAAAGACATAATTTTAACTTTTAAATATTAATAAAAATAGACAATAGCAAAATAATAATAAATGTATTTTTATGCCAAGAATATACTTTTATATATTTAAAAAAAAATAAATAAATAAAAAAAAATCAAACATTTGTTATTTTTAAATATTAATTTAATAATATGAAAAAAAATACTTTATATTGTCCAGTATAAATATTTTTTACATATAAAAATTAATTACGAAATACATAATTTTTTTTTAAAAAAATTTTTAAAAACTGTTGTATTACTTGAAAATTAAATTTTTATAAAACTATATAAATTTTTCAAGTGTAATAAAAATCTATCAACTATTGAAGGTTAAAAAATAAAATGATATAAAAATATATACACAATAAAAAAACAATGCATGTATTTTTGAAAAACAATTTATTATTTGAATATTTATTTTTTTTTTTTTTTAAAAGAACAAGGTTACATGGAATTTTTAATTTTATTGCAGTTGAAAAATAAAAACTTGATTGCATCCAATCGATTTAAGTTGATGCTGAGAGTCTTTTAGAAATTTTTTTCTTGACCCTTGATTAGTTTCGCTGAAAATTACTTGTGTATTGTTGTAATTCTTGAGAGACTTGTTTTGAAATCCTTTTAAGAGGGTTTCCAGCTAGATTGAGAATATTAATTTTCGGTCCTGTAAGAGCTCCGCTATCAATTTTATCAATAAAATTGTTTTGTAAAAAAATATTTAGAGCCGTATTTGAACTTGGATAATTAAATAGTCCATTTTTGATTATTTGTAATCTATTATTATTTAAAAAATAATTTTGAATTGTAAGATTATGAAATGCAGTCAATCCTATTTCTATCAAATCATTATATGACATATCAAGAGTCACGAGTTGACCTAATCCATTGAATGCGGTGTCTCGAATTTTGTATAAATTATTATTTGTTAGATTTAAAGTTTTCAGTTGAGAAAGACCATCAAATATACCTGGTGCAATTCTCATCAATGTATTATTTGACAAATCCAACGTGACTAACTTAATCAAAGCTGCAAAGGCTTGTGATTCAATCAAAAAAATTGAACAAGATGATAATTCAAGATGTAACATCTCTTTATTATTACTGTGAAATGTGTCAGCTTTTATGTTTTCCAAGTTGCCATTTTTAATACGTAGAACTTTCAAATGGTGAAGGTTATCAAATTTATTCGCGAGTTCAGTCGTAAATTCGCTGAGTCTCATGTGTATACTTACAAGATTTGGCGTGTGTATGAAAGTATCATTATACAAAGTGATTAGACTGTCTCCAAAATGAAGAATCTCCAAAATATTCAACCCTTTGAAAGAATCTTCGGTAAATATTATTGGTCCTTTTGTCAAATTTAACGTAAGATATTTTGTTTCATTACATTTGTCAAATGCATCCGGCAGAATAAATGATACAGTTGGCTCTGATATTTTAACATTCCATTGTTTAGTTTCGACTGATAACAGTATATAATCAAATCTAGAAGTTATAACTTCATTTTTTTCATTCCAAACATGTATAGGTTTGTCAACGACTTTGCCACATAATACTATTCCGAAGAAAAAAAATAATAAACTTTTCTTCATGATTTAAATTCTATATTCTTCACTCAAGTTTTACTTTATACTGACTTCCTTCTTTTTCCAAGCAACTATCCATTGAAAAAAATTAACAATAAATATATCATAAAATGATTATGTCAGATACAAGTCTTTTGCAAAAAATGCATTTTTGCAAATTGATTTATTTTGAACTTAAAGAAATAATTTTAACTTTTGAATATTAAAAAAAAGACTTGGATCAAAAAAAAAAATAAATATTATTATATATGCAGAATATACTTTATGAAAAATAAATAAATCCAAATCAAATTATATTTTTTAAATATAATTTTGGATTATGATAAAATACTTTAAATTGTTCATGTTTAAATATTTTAATATGAAACAAAATGTTAATAAGGAAATTGTTCATGTTTATTTATAATTCTATTATATAAATTGTTGGATCGACTGTTCGTTTTAAATTTTTTTTTATATAAATTTTTTAAAAACATGTTGTATATATATTGATTGAAAATATAAAATATAAAACTATATAAAGTTTTTCAAGTGCATAAAATTTCTTGAAAACAATGTTTTTGAATATTTTTTGATTATGAAATGGTCAAGGTTCAAGACATATTTTCATTTTTTAAAGTTTTGAAATGAATCGATGTCTCGTTCATAATGCTTTTTTATTTATGAATATTTATTTAGATAAAAATTTTACAACAAATTTTTAATTTGTATTTTTTTTTTTCTTTGAATTTTATTTTATAAATTTTTTTAAATTTTTTTGCTAAGAATTGAGTAAAACTTTTTTAACCCGCCTGCTTTAACCAGGGCGCGAAATATTACTTGAAGTTATTGTATTAATATTTAGTGACAAGATATTTTTTTTAAAATATTATTATAAAATGGTTTGAAACTAGACGATATATATATATATTTTTTGTTTCCTATAATTACTATATCAATTTTAAATTACTATATTCTTTTGTTATATATAAACATTTTATGTTTTCAAATAATTGTTAAACATATAAATAAATTTCCATCATTTTATTATTTGAATATAAACAACAATAATATAATAGAATTATAAATTGAAAGATTTAAGATTTACTGACTGTAAAGAAAACTAAATTATATGAAATTGAAAAAATGTATTATTTTTTTGTTTTATATCGATATATCTAAAAATAAATTAAATCAAATAAATGTATTAATTTATTAAAATACAAATGTGTTCTAATATTGAATCGATCAAAAATACCAGTATTTGAATTGTTTATATTCTTAAATAATAATAATGATAAAATAAGCATCTAATAATGTTTAATGTAAAATTTGAAAACATAAAAATTCAATAGTACACTAAAGTAATACAAATTGATACGTGTAGTTTTATTCATTTGTTCATGTAATAAATTTAAAAAATATCTTGCTCTAAAATTTCAATAAGTTTCCATTTTTATTATCGTAGTTCTGTTAAATTGTAAGGTTATCAGGTTTATTAGATAGCCATTTGTCATAGGTTCAGTTCTTAGGTAAAAAAAATTTGTGAAAATTATAAAATAAAATTTGCAGTAAAAATTACAAATTACAAGTTTGTAATTGAAAATTTTTATTTTTATTTTCAATCCTTTAAAAATAAATGTTCATAAATAAAACAATATTCTTGAACCGAACAATGATTCATAATTCAAGAAAATACTTCTAAAACATAACACATGTCTTGAACTGACACTTGTTCATAATCCAAGAAGCATACTTCTAAACATGAATATTGTCTCGGTCATTTATCATAATCCACAGGACTTCTAAAACATGACAGTTCTCTGATCTTCAATATTTATCTATCTTTTTACTTCCAAACATGAACAGTTTGTCCAACATCTACTTGTTCATAATCCAAGAACTATTCCAAAAAATAAAATTTTAATAAACTTTTTCATGATTCAAGAATTTTTATGATTTGATTAAGAATTTTCTCCACCAAATCAACTTTTCTAATTCAAATTTTTTTCCAACCAACTATGCACTGACAAAAATGAACAATAAATATATCATAAAACAATGATGACTCATACAAGAATTTCAGCTTGCACTTTAAAAAAGTTTTTATTATTTTAACAAAAGTCATAATAATTTTAGTCTTCATACATATAGATAAACTAAAATATTAAATTTGTTAATATGCCAAGAATATATTTTTATGTACATATATATATATATATATATTTTCAAAAAAAAAAACAAATAAATAAAAAAAATAAAGAATTCCTTTTTATAAAATAAAAATTATAATAATAAATCCTTTATTTACCCAACTGGTTTTGCAACCAAATTACAGGTTCCAAAAATTTCATTATACAAGTTTAATTGATTACAAAAACTATTAATTAACTTATTCTAAAAATTATCTATTATTTATCAATTCATTTGAATTACATTTCTTGCTTTTTTTTTCCCTTTTTTACATTGGCACTAGTATATGTATCATGTAAAATGAAATTTATAAAATAAATATGTGTAAATATTAAATTAATAAAATAAAAAAAATTGTTAACTAGATTTGTGGGTAAATATTTTTTACATATAATTGATTAGGTAAATACATAAATTTTTATAAAAAACATATTATTGATGAAAACTTAAAATTTTGAAATAATACTTAAAATATCGAGAAAATTTTTGGACAATACGTAAATTTTACTACATAAAAATATTTTCATCCTTATAAGTTTTTTTTCATAAATATTTACTGTTTATATTTATCAAGATAAATTAATGTTTGTATTTTATTACTTTTCAATATGTATGGACTGTTTTTAAGGGTATTTTTCATATTTTTATTGTTTTAAAATAATAATAATAAATTTTTAAAGTGTATAATAAAAAATTATCAAGTATTGAAGGTTGAAAATAAAATTAAAATATATACACAATAAAAAAGCAATACATATATTTTTGAAAAACAATTTATTATTTGAATATTTATTTATTTTTTTTACATTAAAAGAACAAGGTTACATGGAATTTTTAATTTTATTGCAGTTGAAAAAGGAAAACTTGATTATATCCAATCGTTTTGAGTTTATGTTTAGAATATTTTAGAAATTTTTCCTCTTGATCTTTGATTAGTTTCGCTTAATATTACTTGTGTATTGTTGTAATTCTTGAAGGACTGTTTTTGTTAGACGGTTTCCAGTTATATTAAAATATATTTTCAGTCCTGTAAAAGCTTCGTGATCAATTTTATCAATAAAATTGTTTTGTAAATAAATATTTTGACTCTTATTTGAATTTGGATAATTGAATAATCCTTTTTCGATTATTTTCAATCTATTATTGTTTAACATGAAATCTCGAATTGTAAGATTATGAAATGCAGTCAATGCTATTTTTATCAAATCATTATATGACATATCAAGAGTCACGAGTTGAACCAATCCATTGAATGCTGCTTCTCCAATTTTGTATAAATTATTATTTTTCAGATTTAAAGTTTGCAGTTTAGAAAGACCATCAAATGTACCTGGTGCAATTCTCATCAATGTATTATTTGACAAATCCAACGTGACTAACTCAATCAAAGCTGCAAAGGCTTGTGATTCAATCAAAAAAATTGAACAAGATGATAATTCAAGTAGTGTCATGTTTTTATTATTACTGTGAAATGTGTAAGCTTTTATGTTTTCCAAGTTGCCATTTTTAATACGTAGTTCTTTCAAATAGTGAAGGTTATCAAATTTATTTGCGATTTCAGTCATAACTTCGCTGAGACTCATGTGTATACTCGTGAGTTGTCGCATGTATTCAAATGTATCATTATACAAAGTGATAAGACTGTCTCCAAAATCAAGTTTCTGCAAGTTTCTCAACTCTTTAAAAGAATCTTTTCCAAATAATATTGGTCCTTTCGTAAAATTTAATGTTAGATATTTTATTTCTGTAGATTTCTCAAATGCCCCTGGAAGAATAACTGACACCGACGGCATTGATATTTCCACAATCGATTGTGAAGTTTCAACTGATATCAGTATAAAATCCGCAATACTAATTTTGACTTCATTTTTCTTAGTTGAAACCATCTCAAGTTTGCCAAAAACTTTGCCACATAATACTATTCCGAAGAATAAAATTAATAAACTTTTCTGCATTTTTCAAATTCAATATTCTTCACTGAAGTTTTACTTTATACTGATTGCCTTTTTATTCCAACCACCTATGCACTGACAAAAATCGACAATAAATATATCATAAAACAATGATGACTCATACAAAAATTTCAGTTTGCACTTTGATAAAGTTTTTATTGTTTTAACAAAAGTCATAACAATTTTAGTCTTTATACATATAGATAAACTAAAATATTTAAACTTTTATGCCAAGAATATATTTTTATGTATTTTAAAAAATAAATATATTAAAAAAATGAAAAATATTTGTTATTTTTAAATATAAGTATTTAAATATTAATTTAATAATATAAAAAAAAATATTTTTTTCATTGTTCAGTAATTATTTTTTACATATACAATTAATTAATTAATTAAATACAAAAGTTTTTGAAAAAACATATTGCATATGCAAATTCTTGGACAATACATAAGTTTTACTACAAAAACATTTTTATCCTTATACGTTTTTTTTTCATAAATTTATTTCTTTTATGAAAAAAATATATCGAGATAAATTAATGTTTGTTATTTTATTATTTTTAATATATATGTCCGGGTTTTAAAAGTGTTTTTCATTTTTCCATTTTATTAAAATGATAATAATACATTTTTTTAGTGTAATAAAAAATTATCAAGTATTGAAGGTTGACACCAAATATTATTAAAATATACACAACAAAACAGCAAAGTATTTTAAAAGACAATTTTAAGTATTTTTTTTTTTTACATTTAAAGAACAAGGTTACAAGGAATTTTTAATTTTATTGCAGTTAAAAAAGAAAAACTTGATGATATCCAATAGATTTAAGTTTATGTTGAGAATCTTTTAGAAATTTTCTTCTTGATCCTTGATTAGTTTTGCTTAAAATTACTTGTGTAATGTTGTAATTCTTGAGAGACTTGTATTAAAATTTCTTTTAGAGGGTTTCCAGCTAGATTAAGAATATTTATTTTCGATTCTGCAAAAGCACCTCCATCAATTTTATCAATAAAGTTATTTTGTAAATAAATATTTTAAGTCATATTTTAATTTGGATAATTGAATAATCCTTTAGCAATCTTTTTCAATCTATTATTGTTTAACATGCAATCTCCAATTTAAAGATTAATATATAATAATATAACAAAAAAAAATTTTACTTTATTGTCCAGTTGATATTTTTTACATATAATGAATTAATGAAATACAAAAGTTTTTGAAAAAAAAAATTTTAAAAACAATTATTTTACTAGAAAATTAAATTTTTATAACTTGAGTATTTAAATAATTTTTTTTTTGATAATTTACAGTTTTATCTTTGTTTAAAGTTGAATAATCATTTGAATATATATGTACTTGTCTATGATTACCTTCTGATTACACAACATGTTATTTTAATAAGTTTAATTTGACTATTTATTCATTTATTTATTTATTTTTAAATACGTTGTTTATGTTATTTTACCGTTATAAATACACATTTAAATAATAAAGAAAATTGCTATTTTTTTTTCTTTTTTTAAGTAGCTATACTGAGAATGAAAAAAAAATATATTATACAGAATTTAATAATATTAACATTGGATTCCAGTATCGAGAAATAAAGGGCCACTTTGAAATGCACGCTTCGTCTTCATTAGAGTCTTATTGCGTGTGCCGAAGGCAAATAAAATACATGAAATTTAAAAAACAACTTGTATATTTGTTTTTTAAATGAGAATATATTTATCTTTTTTTTTTTCTTAATTTTATTTTGCAATTTATAAAAACATTTATCATAAATTGAATATAAAAAAAAATCATTTTAAAAATTATTTATAAAATATTAATAACAACAATAATTGTTTTAAAAATAATTTACTGTATTTTTTTCAAATAATTTTGATTTTATTTTTTATTATCATTACGAAGCGTGTATTTTTTTTTTTTTTCTTTTGCATAAAAATATTTATAAAAAAAACAAAATTAAATTTTTATTTTTAAAAATTTTTTTACTAAACTACTTAAATAAATAAATAAATAATTTTTTTTTTCTTTACATTTTATTACAATAATATAAAATATTTTTTAATATTTATTTTTTATATACCTATGTATATTATTGTTGATGTAAAAATCATGTAAAAAATATTTTTTAAAACTTGTCATTTTTTGTTAGGAATTTTTTTTAAATTTAATAATTAATTTAATGACTCGACTAGATTCAATTGACAATTAAATTTAATCAAAATCTACAACTTATTTTTAATCCTACGCAAATAATAACAGTCGCATAAAAAATAGCTGCTCTGGATTTTTTTTCCAGGTTGATTGTGTCATGATAAAAAATTATTTCGCATTGTTTAAAAATTTTATAATTATTTTAAATATGTCACGACACAACAATAATTATCCATATCTTTTATAAAAACTAAAATCTTTGTTTATTAAATTTTTAATCACCATCATTGTTTACTCTTTTCCTCAGAAAAAAAATAAAATTTTCATTGTCATTCAAACAAACCGCGCGAATTATTCTCATGACGATAAAAAAAATGATAAAAAAAAAAGAAAAAAAATAACAAAAATTCAACATTTTTTTCATTAAAAATTTATAAATATTTTTACATCCAATCTATTTACCAAATACTATTATTCACTATTATTTATCATTACATAATTCAAGTTATATTTATTTCGATTTTCCATTGAAAAAAAAAAAAACAACACTACCGCCATTTTTCACTTGTGTCCACTTTGCCGAGTTACTAGGTGAATAAAAAAAAAAAAAAACCTTAACATTGTGATTAACAAAAAGAAAATATGGCTTTGGTATCAGCTCGAGCTATTTTAATTCCAGGTAATTATCAAATGACAATATAGCAACAATAATTAATTATAAAAATCAATTAAAAAAAAATTACATGCTTATTGCAAAACATTATTAAATTATTTCCATGATAATCATAACAAGCCGCATGTAATTTTTGGTTAGGAATAAAATGTACTCCAATATCCCCTGGATTGTTTAAATAATTAATAATTAAATTATCATTTTATTGCAGTTATTCGCAGAACACTGAGACACATTGTCTACAGTCGTCAATTTTCGAAATGCGTAAGTAAAACAAAAAATATATAATTGTTAATTCCAATTTCTCCATATCTCTCTATCTCTCTCCCTCTTTTTCTCTCTTTCCCAATTGACTAAAATCATCTCAAAATGATGAAACAATAAACCAATGATAATTTAAATAATTTACAGCAACAAAAACAAGTTTGTGCAAAATTATTTTTACCACAAACTCAATCACAACGTTTATATGCTGAAAAAAAAGTATATAATCGTGAAAAGCCACATTGTAATGTTGGTACAATTGGACATGTTGATCATGGTAAAACAACATTAACAGCAGCAATAACAAAAGTATTATCTGAAAAAGATTTAGCAACATCAAAGGGTTACAATGAAATTGATAATGCACCAGAAGAAAAAGCACGTGGTATAACAATAAATGTTGCCCATGTTGAATATCAAACAGACAATCGTCATTATGGACATACTGATTGTCCAGGACATGCTGATTATATTAAAAATATGATAACTGGTACAGCACAAATGGATGGTGCAATACTTGTTGTTGCTGCAACTGATGGTGCTATGCCACAAACACGTGAACATTTAATATTATCAAAACAAATTGGTATTGAACATATTGTTGTATTTATAAACAAAGTTGATGTTGCTGATTCGGAAATGGTTGAACTTGTTGAAATGGAAATACGTGAATTATTAACTGAAATGGGTTATGATGGTGATAAAGTACCAGTTGTTAAAGGTAGTGCATTATGTGCACTTGAAGGTAAAAATAATGAAATTGGAAGTGATGCCATTATGAAATTATTGAGTGAAGTTGATAATTTTATACCAACACCAGTTAGAGATTTAGATAAACCATTTTTGATGCCAGTTGAAGGTGCATATTCAATATCTGGACGTGGTACTGTTGTTACTGGTAGATTAGAACGTGGTATTATTAAAAAAGGAATGGAATGTGAATTTGTTGGTATTAATAAAACATTCAAAAGTGTTATAACTGGTATTGAAATGTTTCATCAAACATTAACTGAGGCACATGCTGGTGATCAACTTGGTGCACTTATTAGAGGTGTTAAAAGAGATGAAGTTAGAAGAGGAATGATTATGTGTAAACCAGGTAGTACAAAGGCACATGACAATGTTGAAGCACAAATTTATATATTAAAACCTGAAGAAGGTGGAAGAAAAAGACCAGTATCTAATTTTATTCAATTACAAATGTTTAGTAAAACATGGGATTGTTCTGTACAAGTTACTATTCCAGAAAAAAATTTGGCTATGCCTGGTGAAGATGTTACGTAAGTTGTTTTATATTAAATTTGTTTGAAAAATATGCATCTAATTAATTTATAAATAATTGTCATTTATTTATTTTTATTTTTAGCATGCAATTGAAAATGTTCAGACCAATGGTATTGGAAAAAGGACAACGTTTTACTCTTCGTGATGGCTCAATAACACTTGGTACTGGTGTCATATCAAATGTCCTTAAAAACCTCAATGAACGAGAACGCCTGGGACTCACGGAAGGAAAGAAAAAGCGTGAAAAAAAAATGGCTGCTACAGCAAATTAAATATCACAAATTAATCATCCTAAAATAAGAAAGCTTCTTTTTTTTTTTTTTCTTTTTTCTCAATTTCATACAATAATGTTGATGTGTCTATTTAATAATAATAACAACATTTATCATCTTAATGCAATTTTTTTTAGATTAATTTAAATATTGATTTGTAGAAAATAATCCCAATGACATAACATTCCTCTGGGATTAAAATTAAACATGATAATTGTAATGAAACAATGAGATAAATATATAATTCATAAGTTGATAAATCATTTGAATTTTATTTTGCAAAATCATTGAAATTTAATAAAAAAAACAGCTTGACATTACCAAAAATAATGAAATATAAATTAAATGCTTTTTTTTAAGATGAAAAATTAATTTTCTAATTAATTTAATTCATTTTTATCATTGTTTATATCATTCTTCCAAATCGAAATTATTTTGATGATAGAAATTCATTAAAACCATTATTTCTAGAATTAAATACATTTGTTAATAAAAATAGCAAATTACAGTTTGCATTAATTAAAATACTAAAATTAATTTGATCATTTTAATAAACAATTAAAATTGTTTATTAATTTTTTACGTCATCAAATTAACAACCATCTTAAACAACTCCCAGAAAATTTACGACAATTAAATAAGTAAAACTTTTATTTCAATTTATAAGATCAACTTTTTTTTTTTTTCATTTTTATTCATTCATTAATAATTAATTCAAAATTGGCAGTAACAAATTCATTTTAATTTGACTGTTTTTTTTTTTTTTTTTTTTTTTTTTGATACAGAATTTTTTTTTTTATTAAATTATCGCAGACATTTTTAAATATTAATCAATTTATGAAAAATCATTTTTTTTTTTTTTTTTTTTCCTTTTATTCATTCATTACACAATAATTATTTCAAAAATTGACAATAAAAATATTTTTAATTGGTTCAACTATTTTATCTTGTCTATGATATTTAAATTCAGACATTAATTTACATTCCACTGTTATTATTATCAACAATTGAAAACAGAAAAACAAAAAAAAAAAAAAAAAGATTAAAAATTTCTTTTTTTCCAAGTTAATAATAATAATCATTGATCCAAGATGTAACGTAACAAAAAAAAAAAAAAATTATTAAGAGTTCATTGCATAGGACTCGATTACTATTGATCAATTGTTTGTGTTTTTTTTATTTTGTTTTTGTTTAATTTATCTTCTTGCCTATGCAAATTAGTTTTTATTAAAAAATATTTATGTAGTAATTTATAAAATAAACTACAAATCTTCATCATCTTCAGGGAGTGCTGTTTCTTGTGCTTCCTTGAGATCTTTTTCAATTTGTTGTTGCCATTGTGGATCCATTGTAACTTCTGGTGGAAGAAGTGCTGGCATAGCAACGAATTCCAAATTTGGATCACCAATTAATTTTCTTGCCAACCAGAGGAATGGTTTTTCGAAATTGTAATTACTCTTGGCACTGATATCATAGTACTGTAATAAACAAATAAATAATTATAAACAACATGACAATATAAATTAAACATCATAAATAATATAAATTCATACCTGAAGATTCTTTTTTCTGTGAAATACAATACTCTTTGCTTTAACTTTTCTGTCTTTAATATCAACTTTGTTACCACAAAGTACAATTGGAATATTTTCACAAACTCTAACCAAATCTCTGTGCCAATTTGGTACATTTTTATATGTAACACGTGATGTTACATCAAACATAATAACAGCACATTGTCCTTGAATGTAATAACCATCACGAAGACCACCAAATTTTTCTTGACCAGCTGTATCCCATACATTAAAACGTATTGCTCCACGATTTGTATGAAATATCAATGGATGTACTTCAACACCAAGTGTTGCAACATATTTTTTTTCAAATTCACCAGTTAAATGACGTTTTACAAATGTTGTCTTGCCAGTACCACCATCACCAACCAAGACACACTTGAATGTTGGCATATCAGGTTCTTGTGCCATTTTTAGATTTTTTTTTTCTTTTTGTTCCTTTACTCGTTAACCTAAAAACAAAAAACAATAATAATAATTAGTAATAGCCAACATCATCAACATCATCATCAACACAATCGACAAGTAGTTATTTTTTTTTTTGATGACATGTACAATGATCAAAATTAAAACCCAAAAACAATCAATTAATCAAATAAAATAAATTAATAGTTGGCTGTAAATAATGGCAAATTTGTTGTTAATTTTTGGGAAAAAAATGAGCAGATGTACCCAGATGAAAACGACGCTATCAGACAACACACTAATAAACTCTAAACACACACAAATAATACATTAACACCGGTGCGTGTGTGTATGTGTTAAAATACGTTGAGAATTTTCGAGAATTAATCATCAAATTAATCGACAAATATTGTATTTTTAATGTATAAATTAATTATCATTACACTTGTTATAAATAAATATAGCTAGCTATTTGATTAACCTCTTTAATTAACCTTTTTTTGTGAAAAAAAAAAAAGCCGGTAAATCTTGACCGCGCTTTCTCAGGCTCCACACCAACCACGCCAGTTTTAACGAAAAAAAAAAAAGTCCTTAAAAATGGCGATTTTTATTGTAAAAAAAAAAAAAGAAAAGAAAAGATTATTAATGTAGAGTGTACAGACCTTGATTGATAATTGAGATTTGAGTTTATTTGTATTGTTGGTTAATTTTATTTGATTAATTTAATGTAAGTTGATTTGTTGAGTAGAAAAAACTCCCGGCAATAAGTATTGGATGTGAAAATGAACGGTAGAACTCACCTTGGCTCACAGTCGTTATGGCTCACAATAGCTTTCCTCAAATGTGTGTGATAATAATAATTGTCGATTTGTCGCTGTATTGCGCTGTATGCTTGTCTATTCAACAACTGTCGTTATTTTTGGTTATTTTAAAAAAATTTAATTATTCATTTATTAATTACTATGTTTACATCAATAATTTTGAAATAATTTTTAGTTATTTTTAATGATATTTTTTTTATTAAATTTATTATTTATTATTTATAATTGTTTATCGTTTGATTTTTTTGTAGCGACATCTTTTTTTTCAGGGGCGGATTTGGCGGCCATTTTAACGCGGGTTATTTTGAATTATATTTTTCTAATAATTTATGTCATTTGACAAATAATAAAATTTAAAATAGAAATAATTAGAATTAAATTTTTAAACTTTCAGGGTAATTATATTTGGGTGTTGTTTAAATTATAGAAGCATAATTTCATGAAATTTATGCTTAGAAATAATTTTTTTTTTAAATGGAATGAATTGTCGAAATTATGGAATTTCCTCTATTCATCTCTACAAATATAAACATGGAAAAAAAATAAAAATAGTTGAAATTAATTTATGAAACTTTTAGGATAATGATATTTAGATGTTTTTTAAATATTAAAAGAATAATTTCATGAAATTTTTGTGTAGAAAATTTTTTTTGTAACGAATAAGATCTACAGCAAAAATCCCGAATTTTGTCTACAAGTCACGAAAAATATAAATTTGTAAAACAAATAAAAATACTTGAAATTAAATTTCAAAACTCCTAGGATAACAATATTAAGATGTTGTTTAAATACTAGAAGAATAATTTCATGAAATATTTACTTGGAAATATTTTTTTTATCCATGATCCGCCTTGGCAAAAAGTACACAATTTCAGAAAAATATAAAATTCGTAAAAAATCAAAAATAATTGAAATTAAAATTTAAAACTTTTACAACAATTACATTTACATGTTGTTTAAATTATAGAATCATAATTTCATAAAATTTTTGCTTAAAAATATTTTTTTTGAAAACAATACCACTGACAAAAGTAAAAGTACTGAATTTGAGAAAAATAATTAAATAAATTTTGTCATTCAACTTAAACCTCCAAACTAAATATAAAAAAAAAAAAGAGTTAAAAAATTAATAAATCATAATTAAAATAATTAAAATAAATTAAATAAATAAACAAAAAAAATTAAATGACCAAAAAAATTTTTATATTTACCGCGCGAGTTGCGGCCATTTTGTAGACAAGCTGCGTCATTGTGCCAACCAAATAAACTAAAAAAATTTAGAAATTAAAAAAAAAAAAATATTATTAACAAAAGCCAGGGCTCAAAAAATAAATCCTCCATCCCTGACAATGTTAACGTCATCGAGGCATGCGCAATAAAATAAACAGCACTGCAGAAGCAGACGAGTTCACGAACGTATCGATTTTACGATCCGTGTGTCTAGTCGTCCGCGGTTAAGTGTGTTCGTGTTCTTTTAGTTTTTTTAGAGTGACACTGTGTCTTGTTATATTACATGGATAAAATTGTGAATTGGATTACAAATTAGACGATACAAATTGTACGTCCATTGACATCAATAATCGTCATTCATTATGACTAAGGATAGATTAGCAGCCCTTGTTGCTGTAAGTTAAATATCTAACAATATCTTTCATTTTATTTTTTTCACAATATTTTCTCTCCAACAATCAATTAAAAACACTTGACAAATTCTCTATATTTAGAAAAAAAAATTACTCCAAAAAATCCAACAACAAACATTGGAGTAATTTTTTCATTTGACAGTTCATTTTTTTAACATCTAAATTCAACAGTCCATTTTGTTGCTCATTTTTTTTTTTTTTTTCTAAATTGTTGATTTACCCTGTTACTCAACATACATGTAATTTTTTTTTATAAACAATTTTTATTTTCAAGTATTATTTGATTATCATTTTCATAATAATAATTACAATAATTTATTTTTTTTTCTTTTTTTTTGTATATTTTTGTTGGGTGACAGGAAAAAAAAGAGCGCGATGTTGTCAATGATGAAATGGTCAAATGGTTTATGTTGTCAAAAAAAAAATTAAAGGCGTTTCCATTGTTCAGTAATAATTATCTGTCATTTGACAAATGTACCGGCGTATCATGACAGGTGTTGTTTGTATTTTGAAAGAAACTCATGTACATGATGGTAGCCATGTTACTCATTATTATAACACACATATACACACAAAAATATCACATATACATACATAAAAATACAATCAAATTAGTCATTTCCTCAATTGTTATTTTTAGATTTTTTTTACATGTTAGAAATTAGAAAGGAAATAGAAGAATATATTTGTCATTTTTTTTTTATTTTAATTTTTTTTTTTGATTATAATCTTATTTATTGAGGAAAATACAAATGTTTATGTGTAAAATTTGGGTAATTTATTTAATATTTTAGTTTATTTATTTAAAATTTGTTTAATATTATTATTATTTTAATTATTTAATTAATTTTATTAGAAAAAAGCTGAGTTTTAATTGAAAATTGAAGGAAAAAAATTTTCTCTTTTTTTTTTTTCAAGGAAAAATTGTATTTTTTATGGGAATTTTTTAAAATTATGATGTCATGTAATTAATCATTGTTTTTTTTTTTTAAATTATGAGTAATTATTAATTGACAATATCCATCATTGACAAATTAATTGTAAAAAAAAGAGAAAAACAAATTAATTCATTTCGAAAAAAAAAAAATAAATAATTTAATTTATTTAAAAAATTAAATACGTAATTTTGTAATTATAATTTTATAATTACGTCATTATGTTGTCATTGGAATAGAAATAATAATTGTCATCATAATCATTATGTCATTATGATTATTTTATTTTTTTTTTAATTTTTATTTGAGCTATTTAAGAATTTTTTGATAAAAAAAAATAAAAATAATTTTTTTTATATTATTAGAATATTTTTAAATTATAAATAATGATAATTAACCTAAATATATAATCACGAAATTTTATCCTCATTGGATAGTATATATTTATAAAAATATTAATAATATTTTTAGAAATGAAAAAAATCATTCGAGTCAGTTCAAAGTTCTTTTGAAATAAAAATCAGGTTTAGTGATTTTTCAGTAGTTTCTTTGTGATTTTATAGAAAGACACACGATTCACTAACGAGGCAGCTTCTTCATTGTTAAATGAATGAAGGTGTCAGGTTTATTTTTTTTATATTTTTTATATTTTTTTACATTTTTTTTGAATTGCCTTGGGCCCATTCAAGGGGACACTGTGAAACTGGGTTGACTATTGTTTTTAATTTTTTTTTTTTCTCTCGCTCTGTAATAACATCGAGAAAAATAGCATTAAAACAGGAAAAAAAAAAAAAAATTCGTAATGATTATTACGAGACAAAGGATGTACAAGGATATTGTATGTATTTATTTTATTTATTCTTGACATAAATATTAAAAAATTTATCTTGATTCGAAAAAATAACCGGATGCATTTTTAAATTTATGATTTTTTTTTGTTAAAATTATTTTTAGTCAATTTAGGTAATTTATCAAATTGAAAATAAAAAAAGGCGTTGACACTGAATATGTAAAATTCGATAGAATTCTCATTTAAATAATTCCCGGGTGTGTACAGCCTCGATTTATTTTATATCCTTGACCCAAACTTTTTGAGTACGTTATGATTTTCACGTGGATAAATAAAATTTTTAAATCCAAACTATATACTATAGAAAAAAAATAACTCTGATGTTTTACTAATAATTTCAACATGCATTTGACATTCAATAATAATTATCAATATGCAAAATATTTATTTAAGTATTTTTTAGAAAAAAAAAAATTATATATTATTCACTTTGAGAATTTTTTATTTTTGTCGTTTTAAATTTTTCAAATAGTTCAAAGAGAATTTGCCAGTGATGAAAGTTATGCTTTTTTTTAAAATGCAAAAAACGTATTTAAATTAAAAAAAAAAAACATTAATTATATAAATAAAATTAGTTATTATTAATTAAAAATAAAAAAAGAAAAAAAACTGTTTTTAAAATTTTTTTTATAACATTCATTTTAATTTTTTAGTTAATAATTCATGGTAAATTAAAAAAATCTAATAATCAAAATTAATTTGTTATTAACAAATAAAAGATAAAACAATTTTTTTTATTTAAATAAATTAAAATTTCTTGGAGTTATTCACTTGTTAACCCTTATGTACATTTTTAGTTAAAAGTTTAAAAATAATTCATATACTTTTTCGACATACGTCTTTATCACACTCAATAAAAAAAAATTTATAAATGAAATTAGTATAAATAAATAAAGACACGTCTGTTGACTATATTGTCAATTTTCTATCACGTTTTTCCATTTATAATTTTAAATATTGTTTACAAAAAAAAAAGCAAAAAAATTTGAGTAATTTTTTTGTTTTTTAATTTAAAACAACTTTATTTTTCGTGTCTTTTTACTTGTAATCACAATAATGTGTAAAATTAAATGAGCAAATATAAATTATTTTGTATGAAATTTTGATGGACATGATGCTGTTGGTGAATTAGTGTATACATATATCTAATCAGTTAACACGCGCGATGAGTTACGAGAGCTGACGTTATCATCAATACTATTATCATTATAATTATAAACATGACGTTTTCCCTTTCCATTAAATACACAAACACACACATATATTAACTGCATTTTCAATGACCAGATGTTTGACTCATTGTGCATTTCAATGTCTCACATAGTCATTAATCAAGGTCAAAAATAATACTACAAATTAATGCAAAAAACTAAATTTCAGTCTTTATCTAAAACCAAGTTTAAAATATAAATATAATTTGTATATCAAAAATTAAATTATTACATGAATAGTCATTTGTGAGAGTAGATAATAATATTTTTTTTTTTATTTTAAATAATTATTTTAATCTCAGCATCACTGTTACCATTTTGATAAGAATAAATATATACAAATTTTAATTTTGTATGACTTGTCATTTATCTCAACGAGTAATTAAAATATACAAATTTTATAAAATAAATATGATAATTGTTGAAATATTTTATCATTTAAATTAAAATTATTAATTGTTGTTGTTTGGTAGTTTTTGATAATACTTTAAAGTATTTTAGTAAATTATTTTTGAAGTTTTAAATTGATGTTGATAAATGTCGAATTTAAATTTGTTTAAATATTTTTAAATAAAAAAAAAGAAAATTGATTGGAAATTTGAGACCTAGGTCAAAGTGAATTGTGAGATGATAATAAACACTTGCTAGATGTGATATTGTGGTGTCAATGTCCTGATGAATTTCACAATCTAAAAATTATTGATAAAATTTTTTTTGGATTTTAATTGAGACCACTTAACCAATTGAACGAATTAACCATGTTAAATTATCAAAATTAATTTACTTTTTAATTTTTATTATTAATAATAAATATTATTTTTTGTTTATTATATTATTTAATCCTAAATTTAATATTAACATGTTGATTTTTTTGTTTTTTCACAGGCACAGTCGGACGACGACGATGTGGCCGACGACGTACAGGTTCCAGTGGGTGGAGAGGGTGATTTCATGACAGAATTTTTTGCAGATGTAAGTTTAAAATTTAAAAATTTAATAATTAATATTAATGTCATAGTTTTTTTTTTTTTTTTAATATTATTTTTAAATGAACGAAACAAGAAATTGTGCTTTAAAAAAATTTATAACTGATAAAATAGACGTGACATTTTCCATCGCCCACACATGGGTTTTTTAAATTTTATTTTATCATAAATCAGGGTGTTTTTTATGACTATTTTCCGGGTTAAATTTTCACCCTGAATAATAAATAAATAATACGTGGGATGTTTATGAGAAATTTACTTCATTTACTTGTGCTACCTTTGATATCGCTAAAATATATTTTCAAATAAAATTAAATATTTATTTATAACAAATAAAAGTTATAAAAAAATTGTATTTTTTTTTTTTTTTAATTGTGGACTTTTGACCTTATCAACTTGATTATTGTTATTATTATTTTTTCTATTTTTAAAAGTTTTATTTGGTTACGACCGATTGACAGCGAAATTAAATTTTATTTTTAAAAAAAATTTTTAAAATTGATTTGTTTGGTAATTGTTAACTTGTTGGTAAATTTTTTTTTTTTAATTTTGTTTTGATGTTGATTAGTCGCTTGTAATTAATGAAATTATTTAATTGTTTGCAAAAACCATAATATGCGATGATAATCAAAAGTTAAATTTATGCAGAAAATCTCTTGTGGCTTTTTTATAAATTTTGTGGTTGTGTACAAAGTGTCCTGGCAAATTTCCAACTCACAAAACCTCGGTATTTTTTTTTTTTTTTTTAATAGTAACGTTTTTCAGGATTTAAATACAATTGTGTATCTCAATTTTCTTTTTATTTGTTTGTTTCAATCCACTGTGTTTTCCATTTATTTATATTTTCACAATTTTTTTTTTTTTTTAGTTTTAAATTCCCTTTTTAATTTTTATACAATTATATTTTTTAAACTGGAATATTAATTCTGCAAATTATTCATTTTAAAACACTGTATTTGTATAATTCAAAAAATTTAAATTAATTTCTTTTCAATTTGAATATTAATTTATTTTTTTTTTCAATTTTTTTTCATGGAAAATTTAAAAACTATATTTATGTTTTTTAATTTTACATAATTTTTTTTTTCAAATGAAAATAATTGAACTAAAAATTAATTTAATAATATTGTATATAGATAAATAAATTGCAAAATTAAAAACGTATTTGAAAAATATTTTTTACTGCTCTAAAAAAAAAAGAGAAAATTAAAAAAAAATTTTTTTTTACAACATCTATCTATTTTTTGAGTACCACAAACTCGGTGACCTGTTAATCTTCATCTTTCTCTTTTATATTCACACAAAAATATACAAGTAATACAGCAAACTTATTTTTTTTTTAAATTTTTTTTCCAACTTGAATTACTTTTTCATAATAATAATATTTTCTTTTTCACTAAACTATACCTCGTCACTCTGTCTATTCAAAATCTTTTTCATCCTATTATTTTTAAATTTCATTTTCATATTTTTTATACTTCTTAATTTTACTTTTTATTCTTTACATAATAATTTTCTTTTTTTTTTAAACCTTATGCAACTTCTCTTCCTCGAACCATTCTATAAATGTCTCTGATCGATTTTAGTCGAGCTGTAAATCTACCACCAGCTCGAAATTAAACTATATATCCATTTATTATTTATTTTTTTTACTTCCTAATCTAGTTATTATTTTTCATATTAAACATAATTTACCAATGATAAATATAAATTATTTATCAATTTATCAACTAACTAAATAATTCAATAATTTTTTCAAACTATTCATTCAATTTTCTATTTTTTTCAATAAAAATTATTAAATCAATCAAGTAATTTAATTCTTCATCATTTAATCTAAATAATTGTCCAAAAAATTAATTTATTTATAAATATTTTTTTCTATTTTTTAAATATTTAAAATTAAATTTTATTCTTTTTTTTCAATTTTTAATTTTTCTTTTTAAATATAAAAATATAGTACTAAAAATTTACCATATAAATTTTCAAATAAATTTATAAATTCTTTTATTTTCTTTCATCAAAACAATTAGAGTAAAAATTTTTTTCGAAAAAAATATACTGGTAGATTATGATGAGACTTGGTGGCGCATTGGTTAAACAATACCGTGACCAATTTTCACCATTATACTGACGAGGACACATCAATACCAACACCTGCATACACATGCACACACACATATATATAGTGCATGTTTTCTCCTCCCCTTAAAACATCCCCTTTTAAACCCCCCGTCAAAAATCGATATTCCGTCCTCGATTCCTCAGCGATTCGCGAGCATTTCCCAGGCACAGACTTTTGCCTGAGATTTACAACACGTCGTTGGAAAATGAACAAAAAAAAAAAAATGAATTTTCTTTGTCGAGTAGAAAATGCGTTTGTAGATTAGAGTTTTTTTTTTTTATTTTTCTTCATTCTCTTGGGTACTGGATCTTCAACGTTAACACTAGCATTCGATATTCCTCGAGGATTTTTCAAATTTATATGCAGCTAGTGTTTTTCTATCGGTGATAATAAAAATAATTATTATGAAAAAATAATAATAATAATATCAATGGAAAATAGATAAAATAATAGAGAAAAAAAAAAATGTATAAATAGAAAAAATAATAGTTAATTTATAATTACATTTTTAAATGAAAATAAAAATATTTTTTTTCTTTTTTTTTGATTATTAAAGTTAATGAAATTTTTTTTTTTTAATATATATTGAAAATAGACAGTATTCATCTAAAAGCTAGAAAAAAAAAAGGTTTAGGATGATGGCAATGGTCCAGAGTCCAGACGGCGCCAATTTATTTTATTTACTTTTTTGTACAATTTTTTTTTTCTTCTATCTTTATGTTTACGGGTGCTTCTTGTACTTAATTTCAGCATAACCCCTCGAGTTTATATACAGACGTGACCTGAAATACAAAAATAAAAAATGAATAAATAAAATAATAGGAAAATGTAAAAGTACAAAAGAAAAATACAAAAATAGAGAAAAAATTTTTTATAAAGATGAATGACAACAGTTAGTATAAAGACATTTAAAAGATAATAAACAAAAATTTTTTTTTCTAAAATCGTAAGATTTATTATTGATTTAATTTACTCATTTCAAAGTGAATATATTTTTTTTTTTCTTATTATCAATTTGTGAATGTAAAATGTATATACAGAGAGACACTTGGTTGGTTGAGTTCGATCAGCCCCAAGGCGATCGGTATCTTGAGCTTTTTTCAACCCCAATATATATTTTTTTTTCATTCTCAAAAACCTCATCTTTATATAAAGTTATATGATGTCATGCTATCGCAAGTTTTACCACTGTGAATCCAACTGAATTTTCCCTTTTTGTACATATACTTTACGCTTCTAACCCTCAACGATTTATTTATTTTTTTTTTTATTATGTTTTCATTTTTTTCTTCCAGCTCAATTGATATATACCTATATTTTATTTTTTTCTTTTTTGTACTTAAAAGTTGAATAATAATGCTGAATAGAGTATGTTTTTTGAATATCTATATATATTTCCTTCTTTTGTTTAGTTATTTTCTTTGAATATATAATTGTTGTGATTTTTTTTTTGTTCAATTTATTTCTATATTGATAAAGAAAAGTTGAGTAAAATGGACATTCGGGGTGAAGTAATGGACATGCACTTGTGAATTTTTGAAATTAAAAATAAAAAAATATTTTTTAATTATCATTTAAATGAGTACTTTTATAATAAACAAAAAAGAATAATAGATATTAAAATAAATAATAATGAGAATTTTTGGTATTGTAAAACAAGTTTTACAGTTGAATAACTTTTAATAAAATAAAATAATAAATTTTGTTTAACAATTATAGTTAAATTTCATCAAGTTTATCAAAAAAAAATACAACACAGATTTTATATAATTTTTAAAGTTAAATTAAACAGACTCAAGTACACATTAGAAAAAAAAATTTAATATTACAGTTTAAAAATTATTCAATTGTCAGTACAAAGTTTTTTTTGATTTATCAATTTAAAAATATATTGCAAACGTGGAGTTAAATTGACAGTCGGGACAAAGTCAACACACACTTGTAAATTTTTAAAATTAAAAAAAAAATATTTAATTATTCAATAATTGTATTAATTAGTACTGGCAATAATAATAAACAAATTAAGGACACTCTGTGTAATTAATTGACACAATATCCTCATTTTTCATCAATGAAAATTTTCAAAAATTTAAAATCTTTTTCTGACATTTTTTGGGGCTAAAAGTTGATCACCTTTTTTTTAATCAATTATCAAATATTAATTGTAGTCTCATTTGAGTTTCATAGTGTTTTTTTTTTCTTTTTACCTTAAATTTTCATATATTTTTTATTATTGGATTTTTTTTTAAAATTAATTGTTCCTGGAGAGGTGTTGACTTTACCCTGCATGACCCCATCTATAAAATATCATTGTGTTTTATTGGCAAATATTACTAGAAGCATATCATTATTATAAATTTGTTTTTTTTTTTTCTGTTTGATCACAAATTGTAATGTGATCCTTGCTCTTGGGGAAAAACTAAAATAATGGCTTTTCCTGACTTTAATAAATATAAAAAAAAGTGGGTTAAGTGTGCTGTTGGTTATTTTTCTCAGCTATATATTATTTTGAAAATAAAATTATCATCAAATACAAAATTGTCTTATTTTTATATAGTCATTAAACTTTTTATATTAATAAATATTTACCTTTTTTATGTCCGGCTATATGTCACAACAAACTGGTAAATTTTTTTTTTTTATTTTCAACTAAAATTCTTCTAACTTTAAAAATAAAATACTAAATTAATAAATCAATTGGTCCATTCACAGTTAACGCCATTTTAATAAATTATATAAAAATATAATAAAATAATTTTTTTTTTATCAACAAAAGAGAATTTTTGAATGATGGAGTAATGAAACACTTGGCCTATATTTTTATCAAATTGTTAATTAGCCATTTGAAAATTCTAAATGATGTTTTTTTTTCATTTCTCATTGTATAAAACCTTTTATTATTTCAAATTAAATTTTTTTTGTATATTTTGTTTTTACTTCATTTTATTAATGAATTTATTTCTCATTTAGGTGGAAGAGATTCGTGAAATGATTGACAACATTCAAACGAATGTTGAAGAAGTCAAGAAAAAACACAGTGCAATTCTTTCAGCTCCACAAACAGATGAGAGTAAGTTTTAAATTTCTATTTATATATTAATTTTTTTTTTCAATAATAATATCAACAATCCATCTATTCTCTTTTTTAATCTAAATTAAAAATTAAAAATTAAATTAATTCTCAAAGTTGGAAGAGACCTAGTTGATGAATTTCAATGTCTCTTTGATTTAAAAAATTCAAGGAATTTTTTAAATACATATATTCGCAATAATTATATTTCATATACAATTAATTTTAAATGCTAAAATATTTCGTCTCCTAGACAATGTAATTATTGTCATTTTTTAATTTCGACATCTTATTTTAATTATCATTTCAAACGTCAATTGCTACTTGCAAAAATTCTTCAAATAAAATTAATTATTAATTTTTTTTTTTAATATAAATTAACGTAAACGTATTAAAATATTTTAAATAATTTATTAGCTACATTTTTTCATTATAAAAAATGAATCAATTATTCGCAAATGAATTTTATCATTTTTTTATATTTTTTTCCTTGTAACAGGAATAAAAAATCGTTTAAACTTTTTTTTTTTAAATTAATTAATTTCCATTTTATCTTGTAAAAAAAAAAAGAAACATATTTCAAATTTAAATTAATCATTTTGCCTTTTTTTTTTTATTCATTATTTCGAGAAGAATGTTTAAAAAAAAAATCCAAAAAAAAAAAAATTTATCACCCTCAGAATAATATTTAAAAAACAATCTAAAATTGACTATTTTTTTTTATTGTTTTTTTTACAATGAATTGATCATTTATATTTATATATTTTTTTTGTATTGTTAATGTAAATAAATATGAGTCATTTGATAAAAAAAAAAAAAAACCCAAACATACTGACAACAATTTCCTGTTGAGACAAAGTGAAGAGGCGTTTCCTCCCTCTTTAACTGCAACAGGTTGGCATTGATGGATTATTGCAATTTTCTATATGTATGTTGTCCACTTGATGATCATCATCTTGATCAACTTGTATCAAATTTATCTTATTTTATACTAAAAATATTTATTCACTCCTCTTTACTCTTCTATATCAATTTTATCCTCTAGATCTTTGCAATTCACTTGGCTCGTTTAATTTCCCCTCAAACATTTTCATTTGTTTTTTAACATTTTATCCAAAATATTTATCTTTAAACTTTTCTACAATTTTGATAAATTGCAATTCGTTTTATTCGGATTTATCAAACACACGTGTAGATATATTTTTAAATTTAAATGCCAAAAATTTTTTATCACTCTTATAAAAGCTATAAATATTTAATGGCATTTTTTTTTATTTCTCATTATAAATTAGTCGATTTATATATTGCAAAAATATTCAATATTAAATTAAAAATATTTATTCATTTTAAAATATATAATTTTTGGTAATTTAGTTGAATTTATTGAGTTTTATAATTTTTTTATTCGACAAAAATTAAAAGCATGTTAAAATGACTATTTTTTTAATTTTAAATTTAAATATAAAATATTATTTTTATTTATTTTATCAATGCCTGTCACGCATTTCCATTTTGACATTAAATATATTGTTTTAATTTAAATTATCATATGATTCTAATCTCGTTTATTATTTAAAAAACAAAAAAAAAAAACAAAAAAGAATTACAAAGAGGATTGGAGAGCTTGCAAGCTCTATTTTATTTATTTGTTTTATTTTTTTTTGTGGTTACTTGTTATTGGGATTGAGATTGTTGTTGTTTTTATTTTATTTTTTTTTATTTTTTGGTCAACGACCACTTCTTATCGGTCGTCTACCACTGGTCATTTTGTCATTCCAATTTTCTGACCAAGGGTTTGACTCGAGATTAAACCCAAGTATTTATCATTAATTCCAACAACTTAATTTTATATTTACAATTAAAGCAAAACACCATTAACTAACAATTAATTTTTTATAAAATTTAATTTTTTTATTATTTAATACTCAAATGTTTAACAAGTATATTTTTTGTTAATTTTTTTTTCTCTACTTTTTCCATCACTCTGTTTTTAAACTTCATTTATCTTTTTTTTTTTTTCTTGATATCTCATGAAAGCTATTTTACTCAGAGGTCACTAAAAGTGGAAGATTGAAGGATACCTTTTTTTTTTTTTTTCCTTACATCATCTCCCAAGAGGTTAAACGATAAAAAAAAAATAGAAAAAACACTTGTGATGTAGGAAAAATAAAAAAGTACTTATTTTAACTAACTAATAACTAAAAAAAGTTTGTAATTTTATTAACTAAAAAATTGCAAAACAATAAAAAATAAATAAAAATTTTATAAACAATTAAAAAAGTAAATTTAAATATTCAAAAAAAAAATTTAAATAATATAAATTTTAAATATATATTTTTAATTATTTATAATGTAAAATTTTGATTAAATTTCATTGGTTCATGTGAAATAATGTCAACTGAGGTTTTAATATCAAGAGACAAAATTTATTCAGTCATTCGTACAAATTAATTGAATAACGTAATCAGAAAATTGAATATTCATTTGCATTTAGTTTGTCGATGGTTATTTCCTTCTCTCTTTAAAATATTATTCCGTTGTTTTATTAATTATGTAAAGGTCATGGATGTATGAATCTCGTTATTATCTCAATATTATATTTTATGGTAACAGTTTGTAGCCTTTTGCTTGATGATGATGATGATGATGATGATGTCGCTGCCGACAACGGTTATCTGATTATTTTCCTATTAAATCAATCCAATTTATCGCATCAACTGTATCAACAATTATACACGTTTCTGATTATAAATGTTAATTTAATTATTTACTTACTAATTTTTATTAATTAATTTTCATGTTTGTTTTTTATCATTGATTATTTAATTTATTTCATTTTGTTTGATTAAATTGAAAAGTTTTTGTTTGGTTTTTTTTTTTCTTGGGTGATTGTTAATTGTTGTTGGTGTTGTTTTAAGAAGGTATTATGAATTATTTATTTGAGGTCAATTAACAAATTCTTGATCATAAATCATTTCGTCTATTCAACCCTTATTTGTGTATATTAGTTTGTCCCTATTTTAGTCCCTCTCTCTGTACACTTCATTAGGTATTCATCCAAGTCTGGATTTTTTTTTTTTTTTTTATTATTTTTCTTTTAATGTAATTTTTAATCTTCATCTTTTTATCTTTGTATACAAAATGATGATGTTTTTATATTTTTTCTTCATTTTATATTTTCTTTTGATGATATAAAAAAATAGATAAAATAAAAATGAATTTTTTCGTTTTTTTTTTCTTATGCTTAGAATATGGAAATATATTTTAAATTTTAAAATGAATAATAAAAAATATATTTTAAGAATCGTTTCTTTTTTTTTTCTTTTTATAGATTTGAATAAATTTTTAGGATAGTATATGTAAAAACATGTCGGATAAAATGGAAATCTCGGTGAAAAAATTTTCAGACAATTTAAAAAAAATAAAGGCTTTTAAAAAAAAATATTTCTAAGCAAAAATTTCATAATATTATGATTCTATAATTTAAACAACATGTAAATGTAATTGTTGTAAAAGTTTTAAATTTTAATTACAATTATTTTTTGATTTTTTATCAATTTTATATTTTTCTGAAATTGTGTACTTTTTGCCAAGGCGGATCATGGATAAAAAAAATATTTCCAAGTAAAATTTTCATGAAATTATTCTTCTAGTATTTAAACAACATCCTAATATTGTTATCCTGAAAGTTTTAAAATTTAATTCCAAGTATTTTTATTTTTTTTACAATTTTATATTTTCCTCGACCTGTAGACAAAATTCGGGATTTTTCGCTGTAGGTCTTATTCGTTAAAAAAAATATTTCTAAACAAAAATTTCATGAAATTATTCTTCTAATATTTAAACAACATCTAAATATAATTATCCTAAAAGTTTCATAAATTAATTTCAAGTATTTTTATTTTTTTTCCATGTTTATATTTGTCGAGATGAATAGAGAAAATTCCATAATTTCGACAATTCATTCCATTTAAAAAAAACATTATTTCTAAGCACAAATTTCATGAAATTATGCTCCTATAATTTAAACAACACCTAAATATAATTACCCTGAAAGTTTTAAAATTTTATTTCAATTATTTCTATTTTTTTTCACTTTTATATTCTTCAGAACGAATAAACCAATGACAGTTGTCTTCTCTATATTAGCAAACTGATAAAATTTAACTACAACAAAATTTTTATTCATATTTTTTTTATTAAAACTTATTCAACTATAAAACTTTACTGTTTTCAAAAATTCTCATTAGTTTTTATTTCTTGTAATATCTTTTTTTAATATTTATTATTCTTTTGAATTTTAAAAAATTTCAATCCAAAAATAGTTTCTTACAACTTTTTAAATAAAAAAAAAGCGAAATATATTTTTTTATCCATCCAATCACTTTAGCAACTTTATCTTCATATTTACAAATTCAATTTCGTAATCAAGATCCTTTTATCAATATTTATTATCATATTATTCAGCCAATTTTTAGACTGGAAATTTTCACATGACTGTCAATAATTATTGCGTTAAAAATAAAATAATAATTAATAACTTGCAACGAAAATTAATTCCCTTATCAAATGTTCATGCTCTAGTTTATCGAAATTATATTTTTTTTATTTATTATTATCCCTGCTTTTATTAATGACTCAACAAATACAACATCAAATAATAATATTTACAGAAACTAATATATCCACAAACAATTTTCAAACACACATATTTTTCTTATTCAAAATCAGTCGATACATTTTTTTCCATTGACCTAGAAATTTATTTTTTTATTTTAAAAATTATCTATTAGTTATATTATGGTTATTATTATTATTATTATTATTTATACCAACAATTTGAATATGTGTTGATTATTGATCCGAGACAGTCAAGAAGTTGCCAAGTGCCGTCATCAGCATCGACAGCAAAACTAAACTGCCATTTACCACCCTGAGTATGTCTTCAACCATCAATTTTATCATCATCCCTCTAACGACATACTGACGTTCACACCCATCAGCCAACTTGTGTTGTATTAATTTAACATCAAATATTCTCTATTAATCGTATTTCAATTTACCATTTCATCTTTTTATTTTCTACAAATTTTGCTCCATTGAAAAACTTATATATCTTCTTCATTTTAAAAATTGAATTTATCTTTTTTAAATAAAAAAAAAAATACATATTGTCTATATCTATATCGACTAGAAAATCTTTGACCTTATTCGTTTGTTTTTTTTTTTTTAAAGATGAAAATACAGTTCAATTGAACGTTAGATTTTATCAGAAAATAAAATAGAAAAAAGTAAAAAATATAAGATGGTTGTGACATTTTCAGGGGATTTGTCGTTTGTCCCTAAAGACACATTTTTTTTTTTTTATTTATTCTTTTTCTCTTTAGAGAATAATAGTAAAAGTAGATAGTGAATAAGTTGGTGTATGTATGAAACTTGGCCATTTAGAAAAAAGGAGAAAAAAAAAATCATTATGAAGAGAATTGTCTTCGGGCGAATGAGGCTGTTTTTACATTAGATACCTTGCTTGGATTTTCTTGGATATATTGACGAAAAACTATCCAAGACAATCACCAATAACGCCTTTTATATCCTTTATTTTTTATTTTTTTTTTTTGTCGATTATTTTTCATCTTTGTCTTATTGCCACGACTTCCGGCTTGCGTCATCTTCACCAAACACAACTGGCATCATTGTCGTTATTTTATATATATTTCTTTTTTCATTCTTTTCTTATTTTATTTTTTTTTTTTTTCTTCAATAAAGTTGCTCGTGATGCTTCACCGACCACTCACAACGTAATCTTGTTGAGTAAGCATAAAACATAATGCCTACTTCACTGTGTTTGAGGGGTGGTTAGACAAAGACACGTGAAAATAATATTTGATAGTAAATTGCTCCATATATTTTATTATATATATTTTCGAATTTTTTAAGGTAAAAAAATGAATATCCCTTTAACAAACCCTTGCACAGATTTATCACGAAAATTAGAATTTATTAATAGTAAAAAAAGGGGATCAATATTGATAAATATTAGAAAATAATAATTAATGAATAATGATTGATAGAAATTTATTTTATTTAATTGATTAATCATTGAAAAATTGTCTGAAAATTAAGGTGATTTTTGTGATGTTAAATATGTCAACAGTACAAGTCAATAACTGGGTTAAATCAAAAATTGAATTTTTTTATTTTACATTTATAATTGATGAAAAATAATTGAATAACATAAAAATAATAAATTCAATATTTTATTTATTTTTATAATTATATTTGATAATTTTATTTGGAAATAATTTAAGAATTAAAAAATTAACACGACATTATTATTAAATAACAAAAACAATAAAATAAGATTATTCATTTATTTTTTATAATTATATTTGATAATTTTTACTTGATTTAACCTTGACCATGTGTAGTACAATTAAAATTCTAAAATAAATTTTTTTCATTTGATTTTATTTATCTAAATAACATTATTTAATAATAATCACTAAAGTTGTACTTAAAAACGAGCCAGTATTATTAAGAATACGGGAATTTATTACAAACAATATTTTTCATTTCAAATATTTTTTTAAATACACGATTTGAATAATAATAAAATAAATTATCATTATTTTAATTTGATCATTATTATTCTATTATTTATTTCATTTAATTTTTTCATATTTTCAATGCCTCAAGCTGCAGGAGAACAATCTTTTTTCTTTTTATTTTCTTTCAACTTGACTGATCTCAACAGATTGAAATTCACGTCCGTACACATTGAATGAGAACTTGGACGAATTGAAAAAAAAAAAGAAATATATATAAAATGAATGATGCCATCCTGAAATGTTAAAGAAATTTATCAAATAAAAAAAAATATTCTAACGCCAGTAAATTGAAAGAATATAATATATAAAAATAGAAAAGGACAAATTTATGCATTTTTTTTTAGTCAAATTTGTCTTTCAAAAAAAAATTATCCTGATTCTCATGAATAAAATTTCATTCCATTTTACAAATGTTCTAATGAACTAAAAAAATAGGAAAATCATCAAAATTAAAAAATTAATAGTCAGAAAAATATAAATTCAATGTTTATATAATTTTAGGAAATTTTTATTAAATTATAAACTAAAATTTTCATAGATGAAATGGGATAAATATATATCTGAGACGAATGAGATTAATTTTCAACTTGCTGTTATCAACTTGGCAATTATTATTAATGCCAATTTATTAGTAGTCATTAAAAGCATCACCAGAACCAATCAAAAACAAACTACAACCATCAAATTTATCTCATCTTGTTTTTGATGAATTCAATCCAATTGGCATCAACTATCAAGATAAAAAGACAAAGAAAAAAACAATATAATTCACATCCAATTACAGACTCGCAGTATATGAGAATCATAAATTTTCACATCTACTTTATCCTACCAACTTTTAATCATTATTTTTTTGTCTTTTTATCAATAGGTCTACTTAAATATTCTCTCACAATTTTTATCTTGACAATCTTATTACAACTTGACTATCTTTCTCACTCAATTTAACTGACTTTATCATTATTTAAAAAAGATAAGAGCTTTCTTTATTTTTTAGAAAAAAAAAAAAACGTTTAATAATTTAAAATAATATTCAGGTTTTTTTCTAAAAATAATTGAGTTTGCAGAAAAATTTTATTTAAAAATGAAAAAAAAAATAAATAAAATAAGAAATTTTGAATTAAAAAATAAAGCTGAAAAGATAAAATAGTTTGAGGTTAAAAAATAATAATAAAATTTAGTTTTTAAGTAAAAAGTTGCAAGGTAAAAAATTGTAGCTGCTCGTTTTATTTATTTTTTTTTTTAATTTTTAAAAGATAAAGAAATATTTATGTGAAAAATTTTTCATAAAGAAAAATTAAATTTTAATTTATTAAAATTTAAATTAAAAAAAAAAATACATGGAGATACGCCTATTTTGCACAATCACCAAGTAAAAAAAAAAAAGAAAGAAAGATTTTGATTTTCAATTTTAATAAATTCCATGCAACAGGATGAGTCATAATTTTTTAAATTTTTATATGAAATTTTTTTTTGTGATTATTTTATCTATCGCCAACCTCAGTTATGTATAAAAAAAAAATATATTATGTAATCTAAACAAGAATAATGATGATAAACCAGGTTTTTCAAGGGGAGAAAAAAAAGTTACAAAGAAAAGAGGAAGAGAAAATAGAGAGAGAGAGAGGGAGGAAGAGGGAGAGAATAAGAGGGTGAGATAGAAAGCGTAAACCATATCGTCATATCAAAAGCCAGTTGAACCAACACCACCAACTAACACCACTATCCCTGCTATCATCCAGTGTGGAATGTTGACCTGGGTGGTAGAAGGTGGCAAAAGCCTGATTTGGGGCGGATTAACTGGGTCACACACAGTCGCAAATATATACTAAACATACACACACACATATACAAACAAACTATGAAAAATAATGAAAATAAATTTATCACATTTCTCTACAACAATAAAACTATTATCATTTTTTTTTTTTTTCTTTTTTCTACGATTTATGTTGTACAATTTTCCTATAAGCCTTTTTTTTTTTTATTAATTTATTGCTGGATATATTTTAATTTCTGATATATTATATTTTTTTTGGTTTTTTTAGTAAATAGAGAAATTGTTGGAAATTAAATTAAATGACGTGAGATATAAAAACCTGACATTCTCTTGTAATATTAAATATTTTAGAAGTACAAGTCAATGACAGGGTTAGATAGTAAATTTTGTTTTTTATTTTACATTTAAAATTAATTAAAAATAATTTGATAATATATTGCTGCGTATAATTTATTATATATATCATCGAATTTGAAAGTAAAACAAAATACAATGCACTTTTTTTTCGAATTTTTTGTGGCAAATAGATGCATGTTTATACACAAGTTTATTGATAAATTTCATTAAATAATAATTAATGGCTGATAGAAATTTATTTTATTTAATAAATCATTGAAAAATTGTCTGAAAATTAAGGTGATTTTTGTGAAGTTAAGTATGTCAACAGTACAAATCAATAACTGGGTTAAATCAAAAATTGAATTTTTTTATTTTACATTTATAATTAATGAAAAATAATTATATAACACAAAAATAATAAATTCAATATTTTATTTATTTTTATAATTATATTTGATAATTTTATTTGGAAATAATTTAAGAATTAAAAAATTAACACGACATTACATATTTCAGTAGTACAAGTCAACCAGTGTCTGACTAAATTTTTTTTTTTTTTTATTTCACATGTATAATTAACAAAAAAAAATTATTAAATAACAAAAACAATAAAATAAGATTATTCATTTATTTTTTATAATTATATTTGATAATTTTTACTTGATTTAACCTTGACCATGTGTAGTACAATTAAAATTCTAAAATAAATTTTTTTCATTTAATTTTATTTATTTAAAAAACATTATTTAATAATAGCAAAAAAAATTAATCAATTAAATTTTGTTATTATGTAGCTTGACATTTATTAAAATTAAAGTGAATTTAACCACGATGAGATATTAAATTTCCGTTTTGTCATGATTGTGAAAATAGTCAGGATATTATGTTATTATATTAAAATGTATTTTCACTGGACCAAAAACATTTATCATCATTTTTTTAAAAAATACATGTATATTTATTTATGTATATATTTTATCTGATGATTCTTGTTTAAATTTGTATTGTTAAAATGGTGTTATGCAAAAGTAAAATTAAAAATAATATCATAATCAAAAGTTTTTGTAGCTAGAACAAAATGCATAATATAATTTACAAAACTAAAAGACATTATATAACAACGGTAATATTTTAAAAAAACAAAAAAGAAATATAATAAAAATTACAACCCTTGGGTATTTAAATTCTTGCTAATGTAAAATATATTATAACTTCTAACTCAATTTCAACTAGTTAAAATTCATCAATATTATTACAATGTAATATTCTACAAATGACATTACAAAATTCTTTACAAAGTTTAAATTATCTTACAAAAAATCTCAATGACATCTGAGACAATAAAATTTATGCCTTTTTAAATACGATTCAGCTATTTATGTTATTATTTTTTTATATCATCGATATGTTCATTTCTTTTCCTTGAAAAAAAAATTAATACAAAGAAAATAAATTTGAAAAAAAAAAAATGTACTTGACTTGTATAGTTTTCGACTCCACCCTGACAATCTTCCAAGTCACTGTCGTATATTTTTAGACTTGTTCAACGATCGTCTCCACTTTTCCAACCCTTTTTTTTTTATTTAACCCCCTAAACTATTCACCCACTTTTTCAACAACGCCACTATACCATCATTGTCTGCTGTAAGCTAGAAAAAAAATATGAAATAAAAAAAAAAGCCAAGGGTTTTATCTACTTTTAATTTTATATTATATTTTATTTTTTGGTTTTTCTTTGGCTGAACTAGTGGTGTATTTAAGTGGATCTATTCCATTTTACCTAGAATTTTTTATGACGCTGAAGCTGGCGTTTAAATGAGCGTCTCGAAATTAAAAGTACAAGGAACATAGGGATTTTGTTGGGCCTGGTCCTTAACTCCTATGATCAATTATTATTAAAATAGAGCTATCCTCGTGATGTTTTTTTTATTAACTTTTTTAGGACCTCAGTAAGTTTAGAAAAAAAAATGGAAATTTTTGAAATGGTCAAAGGGGGGTAGGGGTGGATTTTAACTGTTTTTAATTTTTTTATCTATGTTAGAGTTGAGCTATCCTCGTAGTTTTTTTTTTATTAAATTGTTGGAAGTCTAAGCTGATTAAGAAAAAAAAATTATAATTTTTGAGATTTTATTTTTGACTATGATTTGAGCTATCCTCGTAATTTTTTATTAAATTTTGATTAAAGCTAATGATAGTTTTGAAATGGTCAAATCATATTTTATTTGTTTTTAATTTTTTTAATTATGACAGAGTTGAGCTATCCTCGTAATTTTTTTTTTAATAAATTGTCTAGGATCTAAGCTAATCAAGAAAAAAAAATGGAAATTTTTGAAATAGTCAAACTCAACCCCATCATAGTCAAAAAAATGAAAAACAAATAAAATCCACCCCCTACCCCTCTTTGACGATTTCAAAAATTCCAATTTTTTTTTCCAAACTAGCTTAGATCCTAGACAATTTATTAAAAAAAAAATTACGAGGATAGCTCAACCCCATCATAGTCAAAAAAAAAAACCAGTAGTCGTCGTAGAATCGTATAAATCCACCCCCTACCCCCCTTTGACCATTTCAAAAATTATAATTTTTTTTTCTCAATTAGCTTAGACCTTCAACAATTTAATAAAAAAAAAATTACGAGGATAGCTCAACTCTATCATAGTTAAAAAAATTATTTAGCCAACAACCCTTGAATTTGTTTTTTTTCAATACGATGTAATTTATTCCAGAGGTTTGTTTTTTTATATCATTGACTTCTTTGGGGTATATTAATATTTAATCAATAATTTCTAATAATTTTTTTAAAATTTCATATCATTTCTAATTATTTATCCAAGTCGGGGCCTTGGAACCCAAATCATCCCTGGATCAGAAAATTCTAGGCGCTAACTTAGACGCTAGCTTCAGCGTCATGAATTTTTTTACAATACATATCAAGTATTATATTTTCAATTAAATGTTAAATAATACTAACAATAACAATGTAAAATAAAAAATATATTTAAAATCAAATATGATAACTCAGTTAATGTATGAATATTGAGGCTCTTTGTGTCACCGATGGTTTCACATGAAACAACAAAACCAACAACACAAGTTATGATAAATCATACACACATATACCAGATGCTATTTAATGAATTGCGTGACAATGACACAACACGCATATACAAACTACATTATTATACAAAGCATGTATATGATTTTAAAATGAGAACAGTTACAAATGAATAAATATAAAATTAAAATTAAAATAACATAACAATAAAATAGATAGCTGACAGACAATAGGCATAAAATAAAAAACAAATAAAATCAAAACAAATAAATATGTATAGGTGTGCTTAAAAGCTCGGAGATATCATAAAAATTTAATTGATTTATAAACGAAATTTATATGGCGCATCTTTAACACGCATGCTTTTTATTTTGCTTTTATTTTTTTTTTTAATATTATTAGCGAAAGTGTAAAATTAATTGAACAATAATTATATCAATTTATTTTTTTTAATTGAAATTTTATTTTCATACATTGAGAGTAATTTAAATTTTTGTTATTTATTTTTCATTTTTTAAATTGATTGGTAGTTTTTAAAATTGATTGAATAATATGAAAAAATAATTATAAAAATATTAAAGGTCATGTTGATCTGAGAATTAATATTACATAGTTGGATTTTATTCACGATATATAGTTTCATGTCTCAATAGCTTATTTACCGGATCACTTGACGGAATGTGAATCGTTCAGCCAAGATAAAGAAAAAAAAAATAAATAAAAAGTCATGTTCACCCTCTATATATACAGCATCCGATTTTGTTTTCCTTTATATGAAGTTTTCTAGCCATGGGGCAACTTGATAAAAATAATATATATATTATTTTTTTTTTTTCTTTTATATATCTATCTAGAGAATGGCCGTCAGTTTGCTCACCCCAGTTCACTAGCCAATGTCACATAACTGACATTGGATTATCATTCCTGTGTACTACCTTGATTCTCTTCTTCTCTTCTAGCTTTTTTTAAAAAACATCGATAAATTGTATAATTATTACATCAGATGAAACTGATCATTTTTAATTATTAGAAAAATATACTTGAGAGAATTTTTGATATTGTAAAGCAAGTTTTACAATTGAATAACTTTTAATAAAATGTTCAATTTATTTCTATATTGATAAAGAAAAGTTGAGTAAAATGGACATTCGGGGTGAAGTAATGGACATGCACTTGTGAATTTTTGAAATTAAAAATAAAAAAATATTTTTTAATTATATCATTTAAATGAGTACATTTATAATAAACAAAAGAGAATTATAAATAATAATGAGAATTTTTGGTATTGTAAAACAAGTTTTACAATTGAATAACTTTTAATAAAATAAAATGATAAATTTTGTTTAACAATTATAGTTAAATTTCATCAAGTTTATCAAAAAAAAATACAACACAGATTTTATATAATTTTTAAAGTTAAATTAAACAGACTCAAGTACACATTAAGAAAAAAATTTAATATTACAGTATAAAAATTATTCAATTGTCAGTACAAAGTTTCTTTTGATTTATCAATTTAAAAATATATTGCAAACGTGGAGTTAAATTGACAGTCGGGACAAAGTCAACACACACTTGTAAATTTTTAAAATTAAAAAAAAAATATTTAATTATTCAATAATTGTATTAATTAGTACTGGCAATAATAATAAACAAATTAAGGACACTCTGTGTAATTAATTGACACAATATCCTCATTTTTCATCAATGAAAATTTTCAAAAATTTAAAATCTTTTTCTGACATTTTTTGGGGCTAAAAGTTGATCATTTTTTTTTAATCAATTATCAAATATTAATTGTAGTTTCATTTGAGTTTCATAGTGTTTTTTTTTTATTTTAAATTTGTAAATTTTCCGCAGATGAAAATCATAAAAATCAATTTTCATATATTTTTAGACCTTTACTCCACCTGTCTCATTGTTTTTTCTGAGCTTTTAATTTACCTTCATTTATGAAAAATTAATAAACATTGATTAATTTGCAAAATGAATATTTAAATGTGAAAAAGAATATTTAAAAAAGTAAGAATAATCAGTGACAAAATAGCCACGCCCTTGTACATATATTTTGAAACAAACGTTTTGGCCTTGAGGGAGCTTAATATTGTAGTGGTTACTTTGGACCAAATTACTCTGGAGTAACAAATCCCAAAAGAATACAATCCTTGTATAATTCATATACATATATAATCGTTTAACCATGTGCTATATCAATACCACAATTTGACATCGTTAATCTGGTATTTTTATTGTTTCACAACAATCCACAATTGTTCCATCAACAATTTAATTTGTCTTTGATATTGAAGTTGAATATAAATTTTAATTCAATGCAATTCCTCTCAACAATTTGTTTAGATTTTCAATTCAATACACATTCAACAAACTCCACATTCAATATATTGCATTCTAAAATTTTTTTTTTATTTATTTTCTTTTGCAAAATATAACTAGCTAATTATAATTTATTTTCACTTTGCCAATTAATTATTTATTCTTTCAAAAATAAAATTTATTTATTTTTGAATAACAAATTTCTCGAAAGTTTATTTTATATTTAAATTAAATCAACATTTTTTTTTCTACGTGCTAATTCCAAATTTGAATGAATAAAAATGTTAAATTCTCACTTTTCTATTTGTCCTTTTAGTTGAAAATATTTTAAAAATTTAAATTCCTTAGGATATATTTTACATTTTACATTTGACAATATAAAAATATATATTTTCTTGATTGTATTTTTTAAATTTTTTAGTATGTAAATGATGTTACAACTTTTGTCCTTGCAACATTATATTGTCAAGTAATTTAAAACTCTTGTTAAATTGGTCAACGTGGAATCATCTGGCTTGAATGACTGCTATTTATCCTCGACAAGTTCGATAAGTGCCACCTGCTACAATCTACATTTTATATTTTCATCTATCCCCTTTATCTGCTCTACTATTAAATCTCTTGAATCGATTATTCGAATCACAACCTAGCATTTCAATATTTACCACACTTACTGCGATAAATAAAATATATATTCTATTTTCATCCAACACTAATTTAACATTCATCTTCAAATGTCTCATTCAAATGTTCAATTTAATCAAAGAATTGAGTGAAAAATTATATTTTTTTTTTAAATAAAAATAAGGGATGATCGTGAGGATATTTAATGACAATGTTAAATTCAATTTAGGTCAATCTTATTTTACAAATAGCAATAATTCTTTGTACTTTTTTTATTATTTTTTTTTTATTATACATCTGGATTTATGCAAAATTTGTTTACTATATAGATTAAACTCGGCGTCAGTTTCTCGTACTTGTGCCTTTCGCATTGGTTGAATAGTAGCTGGCACATTTCCACCGCACATTAACCCAATTTTTTTTTTTTTAAATTTCACTCTTGTATTAAAATCAACACTTTCAAGCAATGTGTTGGTTAATAAATTTTATCACTATTTTACACTCTTAATTTTTTCATTAAATTGTTTAATTTTATTTTTAAAAATTATCAATTATTTCAATTGTAAAATTAATCATTTTTTTTTTACAAAAATAAAATCAATTAATTAATATTTAAAAAAATTAAAAATTATTTTTCTTTTTAACAATAATTTAGCAACAAATTAATCCAATTAAATTGAATTAATTTTTATTTATTTTTGAGTTAATATAATTTATATTATTTAATTATTAAAAAATTTTTTTTTATTATTTTTTTTATTTCATAAATATTCTTTGTTTTTTAATAATTTTTAAACAATAAACAACAATAATTATTTCAACAAAAAGCATACAAAATAAATAATGAAAAATTTAATAAAAGTGTATGAAGAATTGTCGGCTGATTTTTAAAAAATAAATTGAGATATTATGATTTTTATTAAGAGATTTCTTGATCCATTAAGCGACAGCAATCTATTCATCCTAATTGCTTTTCCGTTGGTCCCATCTTCCCTCGAGTATTCATCTCGTCCATGAAAGAGTTTAAATTCGCGAATTTTAGTTGAACAAATTTGGTGGTATTGGTATGATGGAATGGTGATGTATGCTTGACTATCAATGAATGTGAATTTAAAGCCCTCTGGGCTAGTTCAATTTTGCCTTATTCACCTCACCCTTTTTAATACTAATACATATCCATTTGTCAGCTCAATACTATCACGTCATATTCATGTTGAAAAACACACAAAAAAAATATAGATCTCAGTGGTGGTGGTGGTGGTAGAAGTAGTTGTAGTAGTTGTATCTTTTACCTCAATCTTTTCATACAATTTTTTTTTTTTTTTTTCCAATTTTATTTGCTTAAAAAAAAATTATAATGAGCCTGGTATTCACGTCACGTATATAGCTGAAATTGCTATGAAGCAACTGGTTCATATATGTGTGTGTATATATATTTTTTTTTTTTTTTTGAGAAAAAGTACATTCACAAATGTCATTTCTAAATGAACTGGATGACATCAACGTGACCTGTTTGAAAATAAAAGCGTTAAAAAATTCATCTTAATATGTTTTTCATTTTCATTTTTCTTGGCAATGAAAAATTGCTTGTTCAAGATACTCATGCTTCCATTAAGGCTTTCAATTATCATTTTTTTTTATAATGGATATGCCACATTAAAGATAAATAAGCATAAGTGCAATTTTTGGAACTTTTTTATTTGCCAATTGACGGTTTTAATGGTTTTTTTAAATTTTTATGTTATTCAATAAATGTCAAGCTACATAATAACAAAATTTAATTGATTAATTTTTTTTGCTATTATTAAATAATGTTATTTAAATAAATAAAATTAAATGAAAAAAATTTATTTTAGAATTTTAATTGTACTACACATGGTCAAGGTTAAATCAAGGAAAAATTATCAAATATAATTATAAAAAATAAATGAATAATCTTATTTTATTGTTTTTGTTATTTAATAATTTTTTTTTGTTAATTATACATGTGAAATAAAAAAAAAAAAAAATTAGTCAGACACTGGTTGACTTGTACTACTGAAATATGAAATGTCGTGTTAGTTTTTTAATTCTTAAATTATTTCCAAATAAAATTATCAAATATAATTATAAAAATAAATAAAATATTGAATTTATTATTTTTGTGTTATTTAATTATTTTTCATTAATTATAAATGTAAAATAAAAAAATTCAATTTTTGATTTAACCCAGTTATTGACTTGTACTGTTGACATATTTAACATCACAAAAATCACCTTAATTTTCAGACAATTTTTCAATGATTTATTAATTAAATAAAATAAATTTCTATCAGCCATTAATTATTATTTAATGAAATTTATCAATAAACTTGTGTTGACAAGTATATATACTTGCCTTAAAATTTTTTTTTTTAAATATGATTTTGTCTTTGTAGACTGTCAGTAACTTGTGAAAAATTTATTTTCCCATAAAGCTAAAATAACAAAAGAAAAGAAAAATAAACATATCATTGTTTATTTTTCCCTTTATTATCATTAATGAATAAACAATAAAAATCACTGTGAAAAAAATTGGAAGAAAGCCATGAATCATGCAGTATTGAATTTCAATAAAACATATATATTTATTAATACATAAAATACGTGCAGTATATATGTTTATATTTATACCTCACACATATATATCAATTTTACCTACTTGCTCTATATAATATAATATTGGATAACTTTTAAATTTTCATCATTCTTTATTTGCCAATAAAAATATACACAATATAATATCTTTTTTTACTTTATTTTTAAAAATTTAAAAATCAAGATAATACATACAAAATATAATATTTTCCAACCCATATTTTCATTATACTTTCAATATTTATATTTCCCTTGATCAACTCCATAAAAAAATAAAAAAAATACACAACAAAATAAAAAAATAAAAAAACCAATTTGATTGAAGATTAGAATTTTTTCAACTCGTCAAATTCAATCAACAATCATACAAATTAAACTCTACCTTTTTTCATTATTTATATTATTTTCTAAAATTCAAGCTTAGATAAAATAAATAAATATAAATGTAACCATCTCAAAAATAAAAATAAAAATATAAAAAATAAAAGGATAAACGTGCTTTCTGCGTCATCAAACAAACCCTATCTCATTTCCTTCTTTTACCTCACTCAGTGATCAATCATACTTTATTATTATCATTATCATAGGTATTTTTTTTTTTATTATTATATTTTTTTCTTGACGTCATTTTGATGTATAAATATTCTTATATTCATGTTACACCCCACATTCACATTTTATGTCGAGCGTTAAAATTTTGTTGAAACACTGTTTATGACAATTTAATAAATTCAATAAATTGCACAATGACTATTTGTATAAACTATAAAACAATAAATTTTTCATTTCAAAAGATAATTAATTTCATGCTTTGAATGTTCTATATAATGTCATTTACGTTGAAATTTAAATAATTCATTTCGTTTGACAATTTTGTTGGATGTCGTTTGTTCATTTGTATTTTTTATTTTTATTTTTATCAACTGATTATTATGAGACAGTTGTATATTTATCGAATACAATGTCGGTTTTTATACTGTTCATTGTGGATTACCACTGGGATTACGAATTTTTAAGTAGCCAGGGTGAAAAATAAAATGCAAAAAAAATTTGAAAAGGAGAGACAATTACTTTAGCCATATCACATGACTAAGTTTTTTTTTTTTTATCTTTTTATTTTTTTCTCTAACCATTGACTTGTGATGCTGCTGGATATCTGCCAACTTGGACTTTTATTATTTTATTTTTTTATATTTCAAGCTGTTTTTTATTATTACTTTTTTTTTTTATATTCTCGAGAGTCGCAAAATGTCATGTTTCAATACAAGTTTGTTTGTTTCTTATCGAGTTACACACCAAGTAGTTAATAAAGTTTGTTTTATTTATTTATTCATTTTTTATTTTAGTATTTACAAAATACTCGAGATAAAAGATTGAAAAATAATTAATTGGCAGCTTTTTTTGTATGGCCATTTAATGCCAGGATCAAAATATTTTGAATACAAATTTTTACAAAATGAATATCCTGGTAAACAACTTGCCAAAAAAGAAAATATAACAACTTGAATATTTTCTTTGTCAAAATACCTTTCGACTAAGTTATTTTCACAATGATAAATTTGTTTTAAATTTTGTCTGAAAAAAAAAAGCCCAGCTGAATTAAAATGAATAAAAAAAAAGCAATTGAGATAAAAAATTAAAAATTTAATGAAAATTCAATTTAAAAAAATAAATAAATAAAATTTTGTTATTTTTCTTACAAAATGATTTTATTCTAATGTTGTTTTTGACATTAGAAAAAAAAATCCCACTAAATTTGAAATTATTAATGCTTTTTTAAAAAACCACGAATCAAAAAAAAAAAAAATACAAATTTTTTTGAACCGCCAAAAATTCAAATATTAAAAAAAAATAAAAATAATCAAAATTAAATTTTGAAACTTACAGGATCACTTTACCGAGCTTTTTTCTATAATATTAGAAAAAAAATTTCATGAAATTATTTTATATTTAACCATAAAAAATCAAGCAAAATAATTAAGAAAAAAAAAAAAATTCATAGCACTTATTTTTAACACCATAATATCAAAAAATAAAAATTTCATAAATTTAATAATAATAATTATAATGACAAGTTTAATACTGTTTACTTAAATACCTCGACATTGTGACGTCAATGTGATATGGGGGTTGTTGTTTAATCACAATTGTTGATACAGATCAAATGAAAAGAAAAAAAAAAAAAAAAAATAAGAAAATAAAAAGAGGTAGATGATGATGATGACGAGGTAGTTGATATAAGCCATCAACACATAAAGCAATAACCTTGTGTATTTCATCAGGATATAATATCCTTTGGTATAATACAAGTGTGGGATTTTGTGTGTGATGGGTCATGACCTTTTTCATTCTTCACAACCTACGTATCTACAACACCTACGCAAGTGTGATTCAACTTTTCACTATCATTCAGTTTATATCTTGTTTATATTAAATCCCATCATTTTTTTTTTTTTTTTTTCTGACTACTGTATCAACAAATTTTTATTTATTTATTTTATAATATTATTGTTATGTTCCTTCGTTGGGCAACAAACGAAATATTCTATTTTTTGATGAAAAAAAATTATCGAAAAAAAATGGACAGGGAATTTGTGTTTCGATTGGTTTTTAAAATTTTTCGATCTTATGGGTTTTTTTGTTGGATATTTATTTGTCTATCTATTTTTAGAATAAATTAAATTAAATAAAAATAAAATTTGATGATTTTTTGATGTTGAGTTGTTCAATTTTTAATTTATTTTTAAATTTTTTTTACAGAGGTCAAAATGGAACTTGAAGATCTCATGGCTGATATTAAAAAAAGTGCTAATAAAGTTAGGGCCAAGTTAAAGGGTAAGGATAATAAGTTTGTTTATTAAATATTAATTTGGGTGAATATATCAATTGTTTGTTTTTTTTTTTTTTAAATAGTGATAGAGCAAAATATCGAGACAGAAGAGCACACAAATAAATCGTCAGCTGATTTGAGGATACGCAAAACTCAACACTCAACATTATCAAGAAAGTTTGTTGAAGTTATGACTGAATATAATCGGACACAAACTGATTACAGGGAAAGATGTAAGGGAAGAATACAACGACAACTAGAAATAAGTAAGTCAATTATTAATATTCCATAAATTAATTATTTAAAAAAATTAAAATTAAAATTATTTTTCGAATTTTAATGAAATCATTTCTACAATTTCTAATCAAATTATTTCTATAATTTTTAGTTAAATTATTTCTATAATTTTTATCGAAATCATTTCTATAATTTTTAGTAAAATTATTACTGTAATTTTTATCAGAATTATTACTATAATTTTCATTCAAAATCATAACTAAAATTAATTTAAACAATTACCCTAAATTATTATACAAAAAATAATTATTCCATTTTTCATTTTAATAATTATTTTATCCTTTTTTTTTTCATCATTTTCACTGGTGAATTTTTTAGCAAACTTGTCTGCAATTTAATACTCACTTATTCATCTTGTATTTATATTTAATATTTTTTCTTTTTCTATTTTTATTATAGCGGGGAAAACTACTACTAATGAAGAGCTTGAAGAAATGCTTGAGCAAGGAAATCCCGCGGTATTCACACAAGGAGTAAGTTCTTGATTAAAAATGAAATTTTTTTTTTCTTTCTCATTCGTTATCAACGTCACTTGATAGCTTTGAAAATCGGATTAAAAAATAAATCTTGGCAATCTGATGATTTTTAAACATAATTTGTGTTTATTGAATTTTTTTTTGTTTATATTTTATTTAAAATATTCATTAAATCATTCAATAAAAACAATAATTCTAAATTCATTTTATCAACTAATTTTGTTGACTATTTACATGATCATTTATTTATAATTAATTCATTAATTATCTAATTTCAAAAATCATTTTAAAATTTCAATTTAAACCAAAAAAATTGAGCATTTATTTTTTTGTTTTCAAATGTTCATAAACAATCAAGCTTTTTCAACAATACAATCATTTCATTTATTTTTTTTTGTTTATTTTTATTAAAAACAACATGAATTATATTAAAATTTTTTTTATCAATTAATTCATCAATTCATCAAGCCTCATCAATACACGGGCACACTGTTGTCATTTATATTATTTATAATAAACAAGATTATTTAATATCTTGAGATGATTTAAAAAAATTTAATTTTTATTATTTTTAAAATTGTTTATTATTTAAATAAACAGAAATATTAATTTATAACAAAAATATTTTGGTTTGTCTATTGATAATTATTTATAATTAGAAAAAAATTTAAAAATAATATTTTGAAACATGCTTTGTTTTTAGTTAATGCAATGACATAATGAATAATTCAAATTTAAATTGAATTTTCTTTGAAATCAGTAATAAAGTTTGATTATTTTTCATTGTCTATCGAGTGAGTGTACGGTCAAGTTGTCAAGAGCCCTGCCTATAGTGCTTGTGGTCTCGGGTTCAAATCCCAAGTAATGACTTAGATTTTGTGACTCAATCTCTGGAAGTTAACATCCATGTGTTTTCTATATGAGTGTGTTCTGGTGCATGGGGCAAATATAATCTAGCATAGACCATGTGAACTACGCACTTGGTCTACGCCAGGTAATATTAGCCCTAAACACCCCCCATACCTCTTTTTATTTTTTTAAATAAACTAACACACACATATTCTATCTTTTTCTCTCTCACAATTATGGGTGACAACTGTTCTTTTTATAATAGGATAATTAATAATTAATAATGAAAATATTCACAACATTTTATTCATCTCATTCTGATAAATCATAAATTTTTAACTGTAAAATTAGAACATTCTTGATTAGCTTGTTTTCCAATTTAAAAAATGAAAATTATATTAATCAATTTATTTATTTATTATTTTAAAATTTAAATATTGTTTATTAAATAATTTAATTTATTTTTAGATTATTATGGAAACACAACAAGCCAAGCAAACACTTGCTGATATTGAAGCACGTCATGCTGATATTATTAAATTAGAAACTTCAATCAAAGAACTTCATGACATGTTCATGGACATGGCCATGTTGGTAGAAAGTCAGGTAAAGCCTCATTACCATTATTTATTTTAAAACAATATTAATAAATTATTATTTTATTTATAAAACTAGTTTAAACCGAGCACACTGTTTAATTTTAAAATTTTTTTAAACATTTTTTTTTGTTGAATACATATTTAAAGTTAATTTATTTTGAGAAAAAAAAAAAAGTGTGCTCGATTAGTTTGACCCTATTTTGATCAAGTGCTGCGGTTGAAATTATTTTTAAAAAATTAATTCAACATTTTAAGTTTGGTTTCAAAGTCAACTGCGTGAGCCCGTGGTATATCATTTTTTTTTTTCTTTTATTATTTTCATTATATAATTTTCGTTTGATAAAAAAAAAGTTTGTTAAAATGGACGCGGCGCTACTCTTGCAACTAATTTTAATTTTCAAAATTTAAAAACCGCAATAATAATGCATTTATTCAAAAAAACAACATGGGTCTTTGCATGATAAATAAAAAATCTCAAATTTTAATTTTCATAACTTGACAATTAGAAAAATAAATGTAAAAAAAAAAATAGAAAAAATCATTTTTAAAAATTTACAAATATTGACATTTATTTTATTTAAAATTCAAATAAAAAATTATATTTTTTTTCTACTCAATATGTAAATCAATTAAACATCTAAAAAAAATAATTTTTTTATAGTCTTGTTATAAATATTAAATTTTACATTTATTTTTCTAATTGAAAAAAAAAAAAATTTTCAATTTAATTTTCACGCATGCTATAAATCTATATAATAAATTCCTGATTACTAACATTGTTGCTTTTTGTATTGTGGGGTTTGCGCCGTGTACCAAATGAAAAAAAAAAAAAAAAAAAAAAAAAATATTACAAATCAATAGGGTGAGATGATAGATCGCATAGAATATCACGTGGAGCACGCGGTCGACTATGTGCAGACAGCCACACAGGACACCAAAAAAGCACTCAAGTATCAAAGCAAAGCCCGACGGGTGAGTCCAGCCCAAAATTTTAATAAAATGTTATTTCGTTCACATCTAATTGGTCACTTTGTTTTTTTTTTTTTTTATGTTTTTTCCTTCTCCATCAATCTACCAATCAACCAATCTACAAAAAATTCCAAAAACTCCCAATTCTTTTCCTAATTTCCATCCAAAAAAAAACCATCCAAATATAATTATTTATCTTTACAACTATTCTTTTCTTTATTATCATTTATTCATCATTCTATCTAACTCATTAATATATTTTTTTAAAAATAATAAACAATTAATTCTCACGGTCATAATAAATTTTTTAAAACACATAATACATTAACTGTTTGTAAAATGCTTATGTGTTGGTTTTAAACTGACTAAATATATATTTAAAAATTAATAATAAATATATTAAAATATTAAAATTATTGTTAATATGTTTATTATTATTTTTAATATATTATAATTACTTCTGTGTATATTTTTATAAATTAATATGGGTGTGCTAATTTGTGTCTCGTCTCTGTCCACTACTGTTAACTGTTGTTTATTTACTTAACAATAATACAAACTATTTTTTTTTTACTGTTATTATACAAACATAATAATAACAAACAAAATACGTCTATTCAAAAATATTCTTACATTTTTTTTTCATCTATTTTTTTGCATTCTAAAAAAAAAAAACAAATAAATTTATTTATTTATTTTTTTTTATGTACTATTTCCGTGGTTATTGGGATGCTATGTTTTTTTTTTTTTAATTAAAATACCTATCCTGTATACTACACGTGTATGCGTTGTTGATATGAAAAAAAATAATAATAATAATTGTATATGTTTGGTGTCTCGTTATTCGTCGACTTGTACTACTCGGAATTTTTCGGTTACTATTATTTCCTTTTCCAAATAATTTCCCGGCCTTTTTCCTGTGAAAAAAAAAAAAATGAAAATACCTGTCCTTGAAAAAAAACAACGTCTCCTATCCAATGGGCGATATGGCAGGGTGATTTGGTGGATCGGATTGAGTACTGTGTCACCCAAACAGTTGATCACGTTGACCAGGCTCATGGCCAACTCAAGAAGGCCGGTGAATATCAATCAAAAGCACGAAAGGTAAAAAAAAATAATAATAAAAAATAAAAAATATAACAATATTAATTATAAACAATTGAAAAATATAATTAATTTTTAAATTAACTTGAAAAAAAAATAATTGATTAGTATAATTGAATTTATTTTGATTCAATTTTCATTGATTTTATGAAATTATTCAATTAAAAATGTGACGTATTGTTTAACTATTATCCAAATGTGTGAAAAATTATTTTTAATAATTTTTTAATTATTGTGAATTATTGTTAAACGTCGGGTTAATGATATTTGTATTTTTTTTTTTTTTTCTGATAACTTACCTATCAAGAAGTAAGTAGTAACTAATGAAAAATAATGCCTGCATGAATTTTTTAGGTATTCGCACAGTTGATAGAAAAATGATAAACAAAATAAAGCTTGTTTAATTATTAATAGTTAGCTGCATGATAGGTGTAATTTTTTTTTTTATTTTTGTTGATTGTACATGTTGCAGTTTTTATTTATTTATTTGTTTATTTATTGTTTGATACATAAATATATTTGAATATAAATTAACAACAACAATTTTGTGTCTAAAAAATATTAAAAATTAATTAAATAATTCTGTGCTTTAATTGATATTTAACTTAATAAATTTATCGAGAATTATTTAATTTAATTTTTAATTTTTATGTATGGAAACACTTTTGAAATTAATACTTTTTGCATGGAAAAACAACAAAACAGTCAAAAAAAAAACACAACAATAAAAAGAAAAACCGTGAGCAAAAAACAACAACAAACAAAAAAAATATTTTCATGTTTTTTAAACACTCTAATTCATCAGTTTATTTTAAATTTTCAATTTCATTTTCTATTTTATTTTAAACTTCTATTTTTCTTAATAATTATCTAGTTTTATTGACAATTAATTTTAAAATATATTTTAAAATTAATTGTGATGATAATTAATATTGGCAAAAATTATTCATTATACTTTTTGTCCACAGAAAATGATCTTCATCATGATCTGCGTTCTAATAACAGTCGTCATACTAATCACCATTTTCGTTGGTTTTATACCGGGATTATAAGCTACTAATAAATGATAAACAAAAAAAAATTTTTAATTAAAAATATGTTTAAATGAGTGAGAGTAAAATTGAGAAATAAAAATACTAATGAATGTGTGTGGATTTTAATCAAGAAAGGCATTATTAAAACAAAAAAAAAAAATATATTTCAGTGAAGAAAATATATAAACAATAATTTTAATTTATAAATAATTAAAAATATAATTTAATTTTTTAATTTAAAATTAAAAATATCATTGAAGATTAACAAAAAGATAAACAACATGAAGATTAATTTAACCCACGTTGAAGAATAACAAACTAATCTCCAAAAAACCAAAAAAAAAAAAAAATTAATTTAATAAAATTTATCATTCCTAATAATCTACTCACATTTCTAAATTAAAATAAGATATTATTTTTTATTTTAATTTATCAAAAATCAATAACATTTGCACAAAAAAAAAAAAAAAAAAAAAAAATACACTTTTTATTATAATTATTATTATAGATAATTAATAAAAATTAATAATTTAAGTGAAAAACAATTGGCAAATAATCAGTATTATATTTATTAAAAAAAAAAAAATTTACATCTTGAAGGAATGGGGGAAAAAAAATGATAAAACAATTTTTAAAAATTAATTTGCCAATTGTTTTACCTGTTGAAGACACTTTTTTCGAATTGATTAATAATTTGTAGATAATATTATAATAAAAAATTTAAATATCTTATTTTATTTAGTAGTAAATATTATTATAAAAAATTTTTGAAAAATTGATTAAACTGTATAGACTGCCAACTTGAAATGATCGATCCCGAAAAGAGTGTCATAAAGCTTGAAAATGCAATTTCTTCTTTTTTCTTCAAATTAAAAAATTAAAAAAACAATTTAATAAACAAATAAATTCATGAGACTGTTGTTGAGTTAAAAAAATAAATTTCTAAGAAAATTTCGTCTCGTTTCGAGCTGCAGCTAATGAACATAAAAAAAAATTATTATTAATTTTAAAAAATTAGATAATTGATGCTGTATTTTGAGGTATTTTTATTTTAAAATTTTTTTTTTTTGTAGTAAACTACCTCGTGGTCGATTCGGGCGAGGCCACGAAAAATCGATTTTTATTAAACTTTACGTCATAAAAATTAAAACAAAAGGATAAAAAAAAAAAAAATAATGTAAAATCAATATAAAATTTATTTAACAAAAACAATAACAACAATAATTTATTGTGTTAATAAATTAACAATAAATAAATACAAGCTTTATGTAATAAAAATTTTGCACTTCGAGATCGACTCATATACATTGTCAATTAGGTGCAATAAGTACATAGATACTGCACCAAAATTGTTAAACTAAAATAATAATAATAATTTACAACTTGTATTTATTAATTTTAATTTATTAAATACTAATAATAATAGTAATAATTGTTATATTAATAATATAATAATTAACATTTTCGAATGAGCTCTAATTGTTTTTTCGTTTTTCTTTTCTCATCATTGGTGGTTGGGTCAATTAATTAAAAATAACAAATTAATATATTATTTATATTTATTTATTTATTTATTTTTATTTACAGAAAAAGTTCCTGATAATAGTGTGTCTAACAATTGCGGCGATTATTTTAATTTTAGTAATAATCAATATGTTTACATGAAAAATTTAAATTTAAAAAAAAAAAATTTGTTTGGAAAAAAAAAAATTATAATTACTTGGCATTGTCATAGAAAGATTTAAATATGACAACCTAAATATATTGGCTAATTAAATTTAAAAAAAACATATATTTAATTAATAGAAAAAAAAATGATACAGGTGTTTAGAAAAAAAAAGAAAATCAATAATTATTTGTAAATTTTTTTTTAAATTTATTTATTTACTTAACCGCCAATGAGTGCCCTGATAGTTGTTTTTTTTTTTTTTTTTTATAATTAATATTTATTATACTTAGTCACAAAAAATAATAATAATATATTTGACTTTTAAAATATCTTTCAAATTAATCAAAGTATTAATGTCTTAAATAAAATCATGTTGATGGCAATACGTATGAAATAACATTCGAAAAATTTAATTATTCAAATAATTAGTATTATTTAACAACAAAGTATCCAGCAGATTATTATTTATATCATTTAAATGCTATTTGTTTATTGAAAAAACTGGCAATTCATTGAGACAGTTGGTTAATATAATTTCTTCTTTTTTTTTTAATTTAAAATATTTTGAAAATAATAATAAATATATAATAATAAATAATCAATAATGTAATGCGATACGTACAGTAGTTTTAAAATGTAAAATTATTTAATTATTATTTGTTTGTTTCAAAATTAAAGCTATGTAGAAAAATTTTAAAAAAATGTAAATAATAATAAGTACCATGAAAAAGAAAATAAAAAAAAAAAAAAATTAGCGAGATGAAAATAATTCAAGTTTGAAAAAAATAACATCGTTGTATAGTTGATTATGAAAAAGTGCGTTTATCAGAGTGTTGAGTGTGAGACTGAAGAAAATTTAAAAAAAAAATACTAAAAGAAAAAAAATAAATTTTTTCTTTCATATATAATGTTCATAATAATTGTCGCGCAATACTCTGAATAATAAATAATAATAATTACAGAAATTTTAAAAAAAAAAAGTTAAAAATAAAAAAAATCACGTAAATTATAATTACGATGATAAATAATTAATAAAAATGAATAATTTAGTTGAAATATAATAGTACCAAATATGATGCAATGAAAAATGATTGATTTATTGATTAAATATTGAAAAAATAATTTAAATAATGTAAAAGAAAAAAAAAAAATAGAAAAAAAGTGTATGCGTTTTTGTGAGATGATTTTTTAAATTATTGTTTTGGAATGATAAAAAGAGAAAATAATAGAAGAGTGTCTTTTTTTGTTTGTTTTTAATGATGATTGATATTTTATGATATCATACAACAAAAAATAATAATAGTTAGGCAGAAGGATTACTGATGATTACTGTACATAAATTGTAATGCGCGCAAAATGGTTTCGAGGATTAATCAGAGTAAGTATCTATGTAATAAAATCTTTTTTTTTTTTTTATTTCAAATTAACTTTTGTCAAGAAAAAAAATATGTCTAACTGCCTGCAACGTTTTATTGTCTTATTATAATTATTATTATTAAAACTATTGTGTGAAAATGATGACATGATTGAAAATTCTAGTTTGAATATTTCGAACAGAAAATTTGTTTATTCATCTGGAAATAAATTGTTTTATTAAAAAAAAAATCATTCAATGGTTTTTCGATGCAAAAGAATATTTAAAAATAAAATTTATTTGTTATTTAATAGTTTATAATAAAATATAAACAAAATAATGTTTGCAAAGTTGAAAATGTCTTTAAAATCATGATGAATAACTCAATATTCAATCGAATAATTTAGTGTTTGTTTTGTTTATTTAATTGGAACAAATTTCTTGGATAAAATTAAAGCTAATTAATTTAAAAATTAATTAATCAGTCATTGTATTGTAATGACTCAATGCTATTACTATTATAAATTCAACTTTTTTCCTAAATAATTATTTGCTTGGATATTTTCGATTGGGAAATTATTGTTCAGAATATTTGTTTGCAACTAGAATATTTAATCATGCAGCGTAAATATTTTTGTACCTTTGTCAATGATCGAAAATTCGATCTAAATATTTATCAGATCGCATACAAAATTGCATGCTCAATCATAATTTTTATTTTTTATTTCTATACATTTTATTTTCTTTGTAAAGAAAATTGTAGTTTTATTTTTTTCTTCCTCAATTGCATGTTGTTTTACTTCAAACTAAGCGATAAGAAAAATTTTAAATCACGCGATGCTTAGTATATTTATATGATACACATAAAATTAGAAGAAAATTTTAAAAAATATAAATTTCATGTTACGCACGCTTATTTTTCTATTACCTAAAAAAAACTAAGTAATAAAAATAAAAATCAATCTTAACAGTCTTAATTTCGAACAAAAAAATATAACTTTTAGAGTACTTAATTTATTTTTTAATAAGTGTGTGCATTTATTGATGTAAAAATGTGTTGTCTTCTTCAAAAAAAAAATCCAAAAATGTCATCAACATCAGTTGAAGAATCACTGGAATAATTATTATAAAAAAAAATTTATATCTATGTGTCAATATGTTTTAAAATCCCAATAGAAAAATAAATGTATTACCCATAAATTGCAAACGAAAAATAAATAAAAAATGCAATTATTTCAGGTTTTAAAAATATTAAATGTTTAATTATAATTCAACAGTAATGGACAGAGACTCGAAGGCAAAAAAAATGAATAAAAAACATTTAGAAATTAGTTGAATCTTAGAATGTTTGTTTAAATATAATAAATGTTCCCTTAGACGGATTAACACTGTAAATAACAATTATTAAAAATGTAAATGAATTTATTTAATAAACATAATATGTAATTTTGTTATTGGTGAGAGCAGAAGAAGATAATGATCTTGATTTGTCTAACGATTTTGGGAATAATCGTGGCAAGCACCTTCGCCAGTTACCTCGGGGTAAATATCTCAACAAAATATCCAAAAAAATTCAATAATTAATTGTATTTTATTTTTACAGCTTGTCTAAGAAGAATGACAACTTTAAATGCAGATTAATTTTATCAAAAAATAAAAATTATATCTCGTTAATAAATATGACTAAATGTGCGCATTATACACTTATTGTCTGGCACACTGTTCAACCAGCGTGATAATCATCATTCATCTCTAGGATGTTAATAAACCCACCACTTCATTATCATATTAATTTAAAAAAAAAAAACATAGAAAATTATAATATTTAAATAATTATTCTGCAATTATTCATCATCGTCTTTCTCACCAATCAAACAAACAAACCAAAAAACAAACAACAATCTCAATCCTAAACGAAACAATATAAATTAATTTAAAAAATAAATAATTATAATTTAATTTTGAATGAAATAAATAATTGTTTAAGAGCTTGACGATGATGAACCAGACAAATCACAACACGCCGATTAATAAACATAATTAGCTAATTAATATTCAAAAAAAAATTAAATATAGAAAACAAAAAAACAAAAAGAAAATAAATCTGAAACAAATATTATTATCAGGAAGGCAGATGAAAAAATAAATATATATTCTTGCCGAATTCACGTTATCATCCCCGTACATATTATATATACACAGTTGAATGGCGAAAAATATAAATAATAATATGAAAATTATATAATGAAAAAAAAAAATATATAAATTTTTGCTGCAGCAATAAATAATATAGGTGTTATATCGGCAAGTATTTGACGAAAACTTCGTTATTATTATAATTTTGGTTTGTTTAATTTATATATTGTTTAATTATTTTTTACTTAATATAATTATTAATAATAATGAAAATAAAAAATACGTGTGTTACACATTATAAAATGTATAGTTAGTTGATGCAATGAATAAATTTTTAGCTGGATGATTTATTATTAGAAAAATTGTCTATTGATTGGAGAAAAAAATTGATTAAATGAACGAAAAAAAAATTAATTAATGTTGTTTAATATTTTGTTAATATATCCATATGAAAGTTGAGTCAGTTTTTAATTTGAAATTGTTTTTAGTTGGATTATTTGAGAGAAGAAAAATAATGAAATAATTATTATTGAAAAATAAACATTAATAAAAATTATAATAATATATTACAATAATTATAAAATAACATGAACATTGTGACACTGAGGTTTATATACCTTTTATTGTACAGAAAAATGTAGTTTATAGTTTAGTTAGCTATGTTATTATCTATTCACCTTATTCGGTTCAATAAAAAATATTATGAATCAAACTAATTTGAATGATAATTTATCTTGAATATTATTAAATTTAAAAAATATATGAAAAATATGAAAAAAATTATAAAATTAAAAATACAAAAAAAGGTAATGATAACTGTCGAAATAATACATTTTTAGAACAGTTTTATTGTAGAGAAAGAAATTAATTAATTCAGTAATTATTTGGGTTTTTTTTTTTTTAGGGAAAATGTACGGTTACTTGGCAAAATAAATTTGTTGAAATAAAAGTATAAATTAATTAAAATGAAATAAATTTAATAAAAAATTTTGATTATTATTTTGGTGAATATAGTGGACGAAATTATTTCGTCGAAATTTATTTTTTTCGAAATTTATTTTGGCGGGTAATTTGAATTATCGTGAATTATTTCGACAAATTTATTTTGTGGTAATTGAATAAATAGCAGCGAGGGCGTGAAAAAAAAAAAAAGAAATTTAAATTAATTTCATGGCGATTACTAAATACTAATGTGAAAAAAATAATGAAAATTTTTTTTTTTTATGAAGATATTTACGTAATTTAAAGCATTTGCTTTCTTGGTGTTCATTAAATAAAAAAAATTAATAAAAAATATAAAATGTTTATTTTTTACGACTTGTAAAAAATAAGCATATTGACATTTCAAGTTGTATAGAATTTTGTCGAGCTAATAAATAAATTTCTGTAAAAATATTTAACAAAAAAAAAACACACATCATCATAAGAGTGTAGAAAAATACCGTACGAATTAAATGACAATGAAATTTAAATAAAAAAAAATAATATCTAGTAGAGAAAAAAAAAAAAACAAAAAATAATATTTAAAAAATTGATAAATTTCTGCCAATTTAGTAGAAAATTAAATTTTTAAAATAATTAAAAAATAAAACGGCATCACGAGTTGCACTTACTTATTTTTTTTTTGCTTCTACTAATTCGTACGGTAATTATTTTCTCACTCTTGCTAATTACAAAACATTTTTTCTTTTTTTTTTTTGATAGCTCCATACACTGTCGAGACGAAAATAAATGAAAAAAAAAATTATAAATGTTTAAAAAAAAAATAATAATAAAATCACCTAACAACACACTAATTTATCTGTAAATTTTAAATGTAATTAAAAAAAAATCTCAATTAATACTTTTGGAATTATTGATCTTAGGAAAAAAAAAAAAAAAAAAAATATTTGGCATTTTTTATTTTTTTTCTATAAAAAATATATAATTATGTAGAAAAAAAAAAAAATAATTAAATAATTGTGTAAAGTATTTTGAGTCTCCATGGAAATAAATAAATATAAAGGGTGCCTAATTAATTATATGGGTGATTCTATGGTAACTCTTTGGCATTCTGTATTAAAAATTTTTTTGAAATAAATAAAAAACCAATTAGTCGAGCATAGATAATTTTTAGTTAAAATAAACTCAAAAATTTTTAGAATTAACGTCACTCATTATAGGAATTGAATGATGAATTAATAATAATAATAATGAAGCATTAATTTCTTATATAAATTAGATAATAAATGAAAAGAAAAAATCAGTAAAAAAAATTTAAAAAAAAAAAATAAAAATAAATATAAACATAAATACAAAAATAAATAAATCAAGCAAACAATTATCAAGTAATGTTACATATTTTAGAGATGCACAATTGACTGTGTGTGTGTGTTATTAATTAATTATTATTAACGAGTTTGGCCTAAACTTCATTGGGTTGAGGTTGAACCGTGCTCTAGGTGCCATTCGCCTTTATAAAAAAAAATATTTAAAAAATCTTCTACACTTCTTATTGTGTCTGAAACCACGTTAATAAATTTATAATTAACAATTATTTTATTTTTAACAAGCGGCATTTCATAATAGGCAATTTAACAAAAAAATTATACATATTTAATCAATGCTATACTCAAATTATTATCATGTAATTTGTAAAAAAAAAAACAGAAATTAAAAAGAGGATGTTTATGAATTAATGTGCCTCGAATTTTTTTTTTTTTTGCTGTAATTTTTTTGAGCCTTAATGTCGCTTTGAAAATACAAAAAAATAAAATTAATAAAATCATATTTTATTGTGATTTAATTTAAACTGATAATTAATTTTTATTAAATATTTGTGAAACTACATCTTGTTAGAAAAAATACAAAAGAAAAATTAATAAATAATATTAAAAATATGTAAACTTGATAATTTTAAATAATGTCCAAAATAATAGTTAAAAAAAAATAACAAAAAAGTTAATAAAAATAATTTTAAAAAATTATTTAAAAATTCATCTACCAGCTCTCTCGGTTTTTACTCTTGAATGTATATTTTCAATTTTTTTTTTCTAGACAATTTATTATTTAATTCAATAATAAAAAAGTAATTAATTTAAATGATTTATCAATGTGGGCAATTGTTTAATGTATTTTTCCCTAATGCCAAATAAATAATTGTTTAAATTGGACTTGAGAGCAGTAGAATTCAACCTCGACATAATTTTAATTTACTATATTTATAATTAATTTATAAAACAAACATTAACTCATTAAATTTATTATTTCTTCATTAAATTATGCTACTTTTTGTACAATTTAAAAGTGCAATTATGATTTACAAATAATTGGCATTTAAAAAAATTAATTTAATTACAAAAATAGGTTGTATTATAGAGGAGAGAAAAAAAAATTAATAAAAAATAACGAAAGTGTGATAAGAATAATAGAAAAATTATATAATTAAAAAAAATAAATAATTTGGGTTCAAAAATATATATGGGTCGTGTCACATCGGTGCAATTATTACAATGAAAAGAAAAATACTTTTCAGAGTGTCAATTCCACTTAAAAAAAAAAATTTAAACTTAAATAAAAATCTAAAGTCATGAAAAATGGAAAAGTTTGAAAATATATGAAATAAATTAACATCAGAATGATTGCATGATATTTCATGATTAATGCGACAAAGTGAGATTATTAATAATTAATTAAAAATATTTTAAATATGTTAGTATGAGATAGCATATATGCTAAATAATTTTTATCTTAGATTAGTTATAAAATATGTGAATGAAGTTGATATAAAAACATCAAATTAATTGTATTTAAAATCACTTATTAATGATGATTAAATCAATAATGTTTTCTGCCTATTAAAATATTATAAACTCGTACTTACGATCACTTATTAATAATTATTTCTCAATAAATATAAATATAAAAAACAAGTAATAAAAAATTTCAATAATAATTAACTGTACAAAGTTAGCAATAATATTAAGATATTCCCATAAACATTTATCGCTTTTGAAATTAATAAAAAAATTTATTAAATATATAAAAATGCATATCCAAGCATGATTTAAATAAAAAAAATATTCAAAAGTCAAAAATAAATTAATAAAATTGTCTTTTTAAATATATTATTTATTTTTTTTATTATCATAATTTATTGACAATGTAATTAATTCCCCAAAATTATAGAAATAATGTCTGAACAAAATATAAATGAACAAATAAAACAAGCAAGTAAAAATACTTCATAATTTCTTTTCTTTTTTTTTTTTTGTTTAAATAAATTTATAAATAAATGAAAAAAAGCAATGATGGTTAAATTGATCCCAAATAAATAAATAATCAGCACAAAAAAAAAATTAAATACAGTCGTTTAGAAAGGAAAAAAAAAATAAAGAAAAATTTTGAAAAAATTACGAAAATGACTTGATTATTTCGATTTTTTTTTTTTAGTAAATTATTTTTCTTGTAAACGGGTATCAAACTGGCAGGCCGTCTATATATTTGGAGATATCTATTGCTCACTCTTGTAACAATCATATCAAATCCTAATGGACGTTGAAGGAAAAATAAAAATTAAGTTGATGAACCTTAAAAATGAAATTACCTGAGCGAAAAAATGCACTGTGTCTTTTTTCTCTCACTGTTTTTCTCTTTGACAAAGAAAATATAAATAATATGCCACCGAAAATGAAAAAAAAGGAAAGAAATTAACAGTTGAAAATTAAAAATAAAATAATCAATTCGAAAATTGACCCAAATGAAATTATAATTCAAAAAATATAAAGAAAAATAAATATAAAAAATTACGAGTGTAAATGTACAATTATATTCTTTTACGTTACGACTCAAAATAGTTCAGTATATATTTTACATTAATGACAATTAGGTAACTTAAATCACCCCTAATTTTATATATAATCAATTAAAATAATAATTAATATAAAAATCATAAATTTTCAAATATCTAACAGTTGAAATATTCAATAAATTATTTTGATGTAACATGCTAGAAACGAATGAAAGAATGAAAAATTGTTTTAATTTAAAAAAATAATAATTAAAATGTTATGAAATATAATTGCAAATTCAATAATTATATTGTTTTTCTGTGTTGTATCCTGCCTGAAAAAAATTAAACAATTAATAATAAAAATTTAAAAAACAAACAACTTATATATTTCGACAATTTGAATGATTTTTATTTCGAAATATTCAATTGAATAAATTGTAATTAGAAAATCAATAAAAGTTAAATATTATTTTACAGTAAATTAGATAAAAGTTTTTATTTAAAAAAGAAAAAAAAAAAAAAACAAGACATAAAGAATACTAAATATTTGTAAATACTAATTTTTTGAATATTCATTTTGTATTTATAATAATTTGGATTTATTTCGTTAGTTTGACTTTTTGTCATTTGATTTTTATAAATAATATTATGACTTGGAGCACAATGTTGATACACTTTCATCAAACCTTGGTGGTGCTTTTTCAATGAGTCCTTCATCAAAGCCACCATCTTCTGGTATATCTTCTGGACCATGAAGACCAGTTACACGAATAAAAGCTTCAACAATTTCCGGGACAATTTGTGTCATTTCCATGCGACAACCTCTTGTCACCAGCACAAATGGCTGAAAAAAATTAAACAAATTAAATGATATTTAAAAAAATATTCAATTTAAAATGATGATATCATTGAGTCATCAAAATGCCAACTCAATTTTTAATTCAACAAATTAAAAACTCAAAAATTAATTATAATAATAAATTTCTATGAAAAAAAAATCATCGAAATATCTACATATTTTTTCCAAGCGATAATTTAATTTGTATAATGAATAAAATTAATAAATCAACCCTGTTAATTGTATGATATTAATATATTTACCCTGTCGACATCAACAAGATTATAAGGTGTAATAATATATCTCCTCAAACAATTTTTAACCAACGATTTCAATTGATCAATCAGCTTGGGATGAGCACATGGATGATAAAGCATAACAACAGCACCATGCTGTAAATTTTATAAACAAAAAAAAAACAATTATATAAATTAATAAAAACAAATCATTGATGATTGATAATTATCACCTCAATACTGTGTAGCCATCTTTCTCTTGGAATGAATTTATATTCACCATAAACTGGCCAAACTGGACGATGATTACCACTAAAATAATCAACAAATAAATTTAAAATAATTAGCTATTAATGATCTGTTAATTATCAACTTACTAGACTGGAATCAAGTCATCATATTCAATAGTTTCATTCATGCATAAATGTGCATCATAATACAACTTTGGTATGTATTCACAATAAATTTTTTCTTCAGAATCATTTGGCTCAATTGCTCTTTCAAAACATGTATAATTTTCTGGTGAATTGTCCCAATCAACTTGTAAATTTGTCTGTAAATAAATGATGATTTTGTTGGGTTAAATGATAATGTTGTTAGCTTTGATGATGATTGATTAATCATATTTATTACCTTTCCATCATCACAATTTTCATGTACTCCCATTGTCATCTTTGAATCACCTGGAAACCAACGTCCTTTCCATTGTGAACTATCATCATAATCATCACCATCATTGCCATAACTTCTTCTTGACTCAGATTTTATATTTTCCATATTGTTGAAATTAATTGACGACAATAAATCAATTATTTTTCCTTCATCATCTATTTTTAAATAATGCAATTTAAATTATTAACAATTAAATGGCTTTTTTCATTATTTCATTACCTTGTTTTGATTGATCAATCAATCTAGCATCACAAAAATCACTGTACAGTAATAAAATGCAATATAATTTTATAAACATGTTGGATTTTTTAAACATATTTTTGTTGTTAACTTGTCATCAATATTTTCAATTCAAATTCCAATAGATTGTTTCAATTGGACAGCTGTTTTATTTATTAAACATTTGTTTTTTTATTTTTTTGTTTATGTTTTTTGACAGTAGGATCAATCAGGTGGCTATTTTATTTTTCTCCGTGAACTGGAACACTTGGTTCTTTTAGCTCGAGCTGACGTTGGATTAGACAACAAACGTGTCAATAATCAAAATAAAAAAACCCACTCACCAATCAAAAAATTTCCCGCTAAATTTATGCTTTCATTTAAACAATTATTTTTAATTATTTTATCATTAATTAATATTAAACAAAGTCATCATGAACATCTTGAACCAGTTGAAGAAATAAAAAGAAAAATCTGAAAAATTGATTTAATTGTTTATTTTATTTATAAAAAGAAATAAAAATTATATAAATTGTTTTACAAATTGGGTTCTTCAATTATTACATATTTCATTAGAAAAAAAAATTTAATGATTGCATTGTTGATGACAAATGTCATTGATGATCACAATGAATTTATCGACAATATAATTTGATCATGCATTTTGTTGTTTGAAATCAAAATAAAAATAAATTTGTTATTTAATTAGATTAATAATAGTTAATGAAAATAGTTGATAAATATATTTTCAATGATCACATAATTATGATGATTTTTATTGGCTAGTTGGTGGTGCACTTCCATTATCATATTGACCTTTATTTTTTAATAAATAACCAGCCAAATAATTTATTGGATCTGATGGTCGTTCCTTGGCAAGACTTGATAACGCCTGTAATAATATTGGAACAACTGTTTGATCTAAATATTGTCTTGTTGGTAATGATTGTATTTCTACACGTGATTTTTTAGCTGGACCACCAGATGATTCTGATTCTTTCTCCATTCCTGTGACTTTCTAGAAAAAAAAAATGCAAATTAAATTAAACAACAAACAACAACAAACACCCTACAAATTTTATAATTAAATAAACAATTATTAGTAATTATTTTTAAAAACTATATTTATCTATTTGTTTATAATATTTATCAACATATTTGTTTATTTATTTATCCTAGAAAAAAAGATAAACAAACAAACAAAAAAAAATCGAAACGTCAAAATTTTTTTCGACAAAATTTCGACAAACTTTTGAGCTTAATTTGTCAATAATAATATTAAATTAATTATTATAAAATTATTAACAATATGAATAGTTGTTAATATTAATTATTAATAATAAATATAATTATTTTTAGGTTAACTTACGTGTGTTGTATCCGAAACGACATTTGCAACGGGCTGGGTTGGCACTGGTTCAGTGCGTTCTTCCGTCGTATTTTCTGCAATAAAAAAATATAATAATAAAAAAAAAAAATAAACAATAATAATATTAATAATAATAACACTTGAATATATATATAGTGTATGTTGTTGTCATAATCTTATTACGTAAAGTATAATTAAATAATGACATGATAAAAAAATTTAATTTAAAAAAATAATATTTTTTGGAGCAAAATACAAACCACTTCCAGACGCCATCATGTAAACAAATGCGGTTGCCAATGACGGATCAAATGACGTCAAAAAAATGTTATTTATTTATTTTTTTTTTTTATTAGATAGGTATAATTTTACTCTTCTTTTCTTGTGAATTTGTTTTGTAGTATGTGTGTGAAGAGGGCGCTCTATTAATTAAACTTGTTTTTGTTTTTTTTTTATTTTTTATGTCAACAGACAAAAATAAGCAAAAATATTTATTTTTATTATTAGAAAAAATGACAATAATTATAGTTAATGATTGTAAAATTAACAAGAACAATTGACAGTGGTTGGAGAATAATTTAATGAAGGAAAAACATAAACAAGGATGAATTTTATTTATGAGTTTCTAAGAAATATTATCACAACAATGTTACAATTAATATGGTCAAGTAAAGGAAAAATAACAAATTCATTGAGTATTTATGTTAAAACAAATACTGGAAACACACTGACTGTTAATCTAGATCCAAAATGGGATATTAAAAATGTCAAAGAGATAGTAGCTCCACAAATGGGTATATCACCAGAAGACGTTAAAATAATATTTGCTGGTAAAGAATTGCATAATTCAACAATAATAGAGGTAAAAAAAAAATTCACCATGTTAAATGAAATTTATTAATGTTTAATAATTGCTATTGTTGATAGGAATGTGATTTGGGTCAACAAAGTATACTACATGCTGTTAAAATGCCAAAGAAAAAGTTAAAAAAACCAAAAATAACAATTGATGAGTTATCAGAAGTATCAGAGTTAAATGAGAGTGGAAGTAAACCAATGAATGAAACATTGAGTGATTTATCATTTGATGATTCTAATAATACAATTGATGATGATAAAAAACGTGCACATTTTTATATTTATTGTTCAAAACCATGTAAGAATGTTGAAGCTGGTAAATTACGTGTTAAATGTAGCTTATGTTCAAGTGGTGCTGTAACTGTTGATAGAGATCCACAATCATGGCAAGATGTATTAAAAAAAAATCGTATAACAGTACATTGTGAAAATGATTATTGTCAATCAGCTCAATCAAATACACAAGATGACATTCAATTATCATATGCAAAATTTTTTTTTAAATGTTCAAATCATCCAAGTCTTGGTGAAAATGATGAAGCAGTACCACTTTATTTGATAAAACCAAATTTTAAAAATATACCATGTCTTGCTTGTACTGATATTAAAGATACAGTATTAGTATTTTCATGTGAATCATCACATGTTACATGTATTGATTGTTTTAAAGAATATTGTTGTGTTAAATTATCAGAACGTCAATTTGAATTTGATGATAAATCTGGATACTATACATTACCATGTCCAGCTGGTTGTGATAATTCATATATAAATGAAGTTCATCATTTTAGACTACTTGATAATCGTCAGGTATTTATCATGAGCTTTGATTTTTAGTATTTTTAATAAATTAATTTAGTGTTTTTTTATTTCTTTTGATAGTATGAACAGTATCAAAGATTTGGAGCTGAAGAATATGTTCTTCGAGCTGGTGGTTTATTATGTCCACAGCCTGATTGTGGAATGGGAATAATTCCATCAAATTCTGATGATGTTGATGATGATAATTGCAGAAAAATTCAATGTATTGGAGGATGTGGTGTAGGATTTTTATTTAAATACAAAATCATAACTTATGTTTGTCTAAATCATTAATTATACATTTTGTTTCTTTAATATTACAGTATGTTTTTTGTAAAAAATGTTTAAATGGTTTTCATCTTGGTGATTGTGATAGTCAACAGCCAGTTGCTTCAAGTTCACAATCAAAATTTGGTGGATATTCTGTTGATCCAAATAGAGCCAAAGATGTAAGTTTAAATTTAATCATTAATCATCATTTTTACAATTTTATATTTAATTTCAAGGCCACTTGGAGTGAAGCAACAAAAAGAACAATTCAAAAATCAACAAAACCTTGTCCAAAATGTAGAACTCCAACTGAACGTGATGGTGGATGTATGCACATGTTTTGCACAAGAGCTGGATGTAATTTTCAATGGTGCTGGGTTTGTCAAACTTCTTGGTCTAGAGATTGCATGGGAAATCATTGGTTTGGCTAGTCAAAATATATATAGTCATATAAATAATAAAACTAAATTCTATTTTTTAAATATATATATACAAATCAATTTAAATTTAAACAAAAATAAAGCAACTATTTAATTAAACAAAATATAATCTTTTTTTTTTAATTTTTATTTCATGCAAGACGTCTTAAAAATCGCTTCAAGTTGATCAATCAATTTACATCCAGCTAATTCTCTCAACAACTTGAATTAATATTTTGATTTACAAAAAAAAAAAAAAAAAATACTACAACATGCAAAATAATAAATAACAATCAAATGATTTATAAATCAACATGACAAATTATTCATAAACAAGCTATATATAATATATTAATTATTCTAAAAACACCATAATTTTGATAATATTAATATTTGAGGGCTTAAAATTTTAGAGGATAGTATTTTGTGTTGCTGGTGGAGGTGTTAAAGGTGTCCATCCACTTTGTGTATCATCACGAGTTGTTGATGTGTCTCTTTGATGTTGTCCTGCAAGCCGATGATCAATAACAGTGTTAACATATCTTTTATCATCATCATTATCATCAACAATAGCAACAACAACTCCTCCTCGAGTATCAGTATTATTATTTTGTCGTTGCTCATGATAGCCAGTTATATCATGATGATTTTTAATAGTATCATAATTAACTGGTGATGGTGCATCAGTTTGTGATGTTAATTGTATTAATTGTGACTGATGATGATGATGGTGTTGTTGATGATGATGATGATGATGTTGTTGTTGCTGTTGTTGATGATGTTCTTGCTCAGAATTTTGTTGATGATATGTTATTCCATAATCATGACCAGTTGATAGTACACTTGGACCAACAATATCATTACTAGCTTGTTGAAGTACTGATAGTGATGATGGAGCACGTGAATAACTTGGTATTTGATGATGAAGATGTAAATTTAAATTTAAATATGATTGTGATGTTTGTGATTGATCAGTTATTCCAGTTGAATGAAGCCAACTTGATGATTCAACAATATGATCATGAGGACTTGAATTACATGGTGGTACTGGTGGTATGTAAAATGTACATGATGTTGTTGGTGTATTTACTGATGAATGACGTCCAAGTGATACATATGCTGAGCCAGATGGTGATGATGATGTTGGTGATGGTAATGGTGATGCTGGCCATTCTTGGGGTATTGGATTCATTGATATTGGCTCGGGACTTCGTGACCAACCAGTTGTTACATATGCTGAATGAAGAATTGGTACTGTATTGTAAGGATCTACATTTTCTTCTGAAAATTAAATTTATTATTTTATAAATTTTGGAGAGATTTTAATTTGAATAATTTATGATTTGTTTTAAATTAAAAATTAAATAAAATAATATTTACCTTCTTGTAGGTATTTATGCCTGAGTGTGTATGGTGTTGTTCTGCATGAATTTTTATGACTTGATGATATTGTACAGGTGTTGGTGTGATTACTCGGTTGATTTGATGATTGTGACTGTGATACTGATATTGCCGACGGTGGACCATAATCGTAACTCATTCCAGGTTGTGGTAAAAACCAGGCACTTGTATCTTTATTTATATAAAATAAAAAAAAATTAATAATGCTATTTTTCTTTTTTCGAGAATGAGAATGAGAAAGAGATGAAAAGAGAAAAAAACAATTAATTTTATACATTGTGGATAAGTTTGTTGATCCGTCGGTCGTTCCTTGGCATCAAGAAAAGCCTTTGCAAATGGATTATATTTTATTTTTAAACCTGTAACTTCTTCATTTTGGTATGCAGTCACAGCAATAAATTGAGTTTCTGGAAATCTATATGTCAATACCTAATAATGAATAAATAAATGAAGAATAATTTTTTGATTTTTTTAATTTATTTTTTTTGAATAATTTGGGGATAATATTTACTGTTCTTTGTTCTTCAGCACCAACACGAACAAGATGTACACGTGGCTCATATTTGTGCAATGAATTTAACATTATTTGTCCATTTCCATTTGATTTATTTGTTAATTTAACTTTGGCAAAGGACACTGCCTCTTTCATCCAGTGAGCACCAAAATTTGGACTTTCTGGGTGAAAATATATTGGATTTGGTGGTGCTACTTCGGCTTTTCCACCTGGTACCCATTCACCATTTACATATTTCCACCTTTAATATTATATTCATCATTTAAATTAGCTATTTTTTTTTTTTTTTTTGTTTATTAAAATACAGAACAATAATAATTGAATATATTTTTTCACCTAAAAAAATCAACAAATTGTCGTTGAAATAATTTTTTTTCGATGAATAAACTAAATAATATTCAGCCTAAATGAATAATAATATATTAAAATTATAAATAAATAATTAAAATACAATAAAAAAATAAATAATAATTTAATATTTTTTAATATTTATGAAATAATAAAATAATAAAAATAAATTGTATTAATAATTTTTCTAAAAATTATAAACACTTTTAATTTTTAAAAATAAAATAGCCATATAATTATTTATGAAAAATAAATATTGTTAATAATTATTAAATCATTTAACTAATTTTCATCTACACTTAATTTAATTCAAATTAATTATTTAAATAACCCCCTTAAATTCACAAATTAAATTATCAAAACTCTACAAATTTATTAATAAATTTAAAATTTACAAAAAAAAAATATAAAAATCCAATCAAGTCAACAACACAGATCAATCATTCTGTCCATAAAAAAAAAAAAACAAATATCAATCTATAAACCAAGATCAATAATTATTGTTCTGTATATTATTTATAAATAAATAGAAAAAAAAAAAATTTCCAATTGATAAATAGAAAGCTCTACCTGTGTGGATCAATTTGTACAAACTCCAAAAGTAACGTATACATTGCAGATGGTTCTAAACCCCTTGCAACAACTTTAACAACCGGAAACATTCTTCTAAAATAAAAATACAATTAACCAATAATCACCAAAATAAAATATATTTCCTTCCACTTCTTAAGTAATCAGCTTCATTAAAAAAATCCCAACAAACCTGCCATTTTTAGTGACAATCATTTCATTAGTAATTGTTTGAAATCTCGTCCACAACTCTCTATCCTCAAGTGACAATGACAATGCTTGTCCATTTGATGATACATGTCTAATTCTATCATGTCTATCATCACGTTCTTCCTCATCACCACCATTACGATTATCATTTTCACAACAACTATCTGATCTCGTTGTACCATCAAGATCCAACACTGTCTGCGTATTTTGCATTTTTAAAAAGTAATTCCTCACAAACACTTGTCAAATTAATAAACAAATAAAACAACAACTCACACCTCAAATAATATTCAACATTAATAATTAATTAATTAGCAATAATTAAATACATAATTTCATCAACAATATACTAATAATTGTCTAAACAAATTATAATTTTTTTCAATACACTTTATATATTCAATAAACAATGTGCGAAATTATTGTTAAGTAAAATAAGATAAATAATAATAATGATAATATATGTAAAAAATAATTTGTAAATTATTATTATGATTTTTTTTTTTTTTGGTGGTGGTGTACCAAGGATAAAAATGATTGTAACACTTAAACGTGATATTTCACACTAGACGTCGAAACGTCGAAACAAACGACTGGTTCAAGATGTAGAAGAAGAAGATCAAGATGTTAAATGTCGTCTCTCCTTGGTCACCCACCACAACCTATGATTTTTCTTCTTTATTATTATTTTTTTCTTAAATGTTTTTTTATTCTTTTTCATTATTTTTATTTTTTTTTTTTTTTTATTCAGGTGATAATTAAAAAACATTTAGGATTATTAAGGGGGTTGATGGTCATGGCGGACATGATGTTTCATTGGTTCAAAATATTGCCAGGTTAAATGGTTACCTATTTTCATTGGTTTAAATATAAATATAAAAAAATTTTTTTATATTATTTGCTCTTACGTATTTACCTGGTCACAATGGACACGCCTTTTTCCACCTGACTTTAACCAATTCTCACTGGCTTTTATTTTATTATTTTTTTTTGAAATTTTTTTTTTTTAAATTTGTTTTATTGTTTCCTCCTTTTTTTTTTTCTTTTTTATTAGACTTTTTTTTTTTTTTTTTTTCATGTGAGAATGTTTTGGTCAGGAAGTGAATAACTTGGGTTGACGAGTGATCACAATGTCTTTGGATTTTTATCGTGACAAAAGTACATTTTTTTTTTAGAAAAAGTTTTGATTTTAAAAATTTGAATTATTTATTCTTTGAAATTTTTAGATATTAATTATCTATTTGGAATATTTTTAACAACAAATTGTGAGTACTTAAATAATTATTTTAGTTTTTATTTTTTGGAGTTATTTGATCAGAATATTTATTTTATTTATTTATTAAAAAATAAGTGTTGAATATGTATTTTTTTTTTTTTTTTTGATCTTTATATTTTGAAGAAATAAAAAAAAAGAAAAAAAATATATATTTAATGAAATAAGAAAAACCAATAAGAGTTTTGAAATAAAATAAAAAAATAAAAAAATGTTACTCTGTTTGCAATGATTCTTGGTTTTCGGTTGTATCTATATTTACTGATGTAATTTAATGTTAAAAATTTTTAGACATGCATTTCGAAACGTTCGAAATATAAAAAATAAAAAAATAAAAAAAAAATATCCAAAGGAAATTTCCACTTTTAAAAGTAGCAAATTAGTTTGTCTAAAAATATAATTTTTATGTTTTTAAATTTTTCATATTTTTATTTTATATTTTAAATAAATTTTTAGGGTGTTTTTCATACAAAGAGATACATCGTCGGCAAATACAGAGTGTGCAATAAAAATTCTTTTGTAATATGTATTTTTTTTTTTAAATTTTTACAATGATCCGGCGTCGGACCGTCTGGTTTTGTCTTGGCTGCTGGTTCTAATATGTTGTATATGATGGGTGGTCAAGCTTCCTCGGTTTATTTTTACCTGTTTTTTTTATTTTTTTTATTTTATTTTTATGACATTTGAGGGATATGCCGACAGTGCGATATAAATCCTAAACACTCAACACATATCTAGAAGCCGCCTTTGAATGAAAACACCGATTCAAAAAAATTTTAACATAATAAAAAATTTATAAAAAAAAAAAAAAACAATAAACCATATAAAAATGTTTAAAAATTATTTAATTTTCTTAAATTTTTATTTTTAGATTATAACAGTATATGAAAATTAAATTGTAATTGTAAAATTGATTTGGGTATAACAATATTGAAATGAAAATTGGAAAAAACAAAAAAAAATTATTAATAATTTGTATTGAGTTATTTATGAGGTGTTTTGATCAATTGAATTATCTTTTTCTTTCTTTTTTTCATCATGATTAACTTCTTTTTTAATTGGTTCATTTACTTCAGGTTTTTTTTCGTGTTGATCAATTTTTTTTTCAATATTGATCGATGATTTGGCTGTTGTATTTTTGTTTGTGAAATTAGTGAAATGTTGAAGTTTTGATGTTGAAGGAATTGGTTCAGGATCATTGATATTTTCGTGATAAAAAAATTGAGGTCTTGGTGGATAATCTTGATGATGAGGAATTATAGGTCCAGGATGAATCCAATCGCGATTTAAACGGTGTGATAAATCCAAAAAATTCATATATTTCTGAAAATTAAATTTTTGTTATTGTAAAATTGATTTAATGATAGTAATTCAACAGCTAAAACAATTAATTCAAATCTAAATTTATCCAAGAAATATGATCCAAGTAAATTTGACAAAAAAAATTAATAAAATGGAATATTTGATTTGATTATTATAATTTTAGATAGACATTTAAAATTGTCATGATACATGACTGTGTTTATGCTTGACAATATTAAAATTTAAAAAATGCTGCAGCTTTAATTTTAGACACAAGCACAAGGAAAATAAAAAACACAAGCATATTAAAATGTAGTGACTTTTGTAATATAATTTTGACCAGATGAAACGAAAAAAAAAAAACATTTTAAATGTTAGAAAAATAATGATTTATAAATAATTACATGGCGTTAATATTTCACTTAAAAATATCAACGTTAAAAATAATTTACAATTAGAATATTCATCTGCAAGTGAAAAATAAATTCATTAAAAATTTATCAAAACGATATAATAATAAATTCAATTTAGAAAAATAGGATAAGCTAGAATTTCACATAGAATATTTAAATTTCGACTGGGAAATTTGAAGCTGAAATATTTCGACAGTAGGATTTATGAAAATAAAAAATAATAAATTTGATGATTAGGATTTTAGGATTAATTACCGAATGATCAGGATTCATATTTGCCATTGGAAAACCAATTGATGGACCAATCCAATAACAATCACTTGGCATGATGATGTCTTCATTTGCCGATGGTACTCCATAATTTCCACGTAAATTATCCGTCGGGGAATATGGGAACATGGAAGGAGATAGGAATTCACTATTCATCAACTAAACACAAAAAAAACATAAATATTTAGTTTACCATTGTTATTATTATTAGTTTTTTTTTTAATATTATTATTATTGATATAATATAAACGTTTATTTTTTTTTTAATATTTGTCACAATCATCTGCATTGTTTCCACTTTTTTTTAAATATATATATTTATTTTTAAACCAAGTGGAAGTACTTTTTTTTTTTTTTATAATTTTTCGATTTTTAATATTGAAGACTTTCATTATTATTTTATAATTTATCAATGATTATGGCACAAAATAAAATCATTCAATTGTGCACCTTTTTTTGTATTTAAAAAAAAAAAAAAAAAACTAATTTCCATCATAGATTTTAAATTTACATGATATTTTTTTTTCAATTTAAAAATTCATGATGGAAGCTCCTAAAATTTATTTTCAAATCATTTTAATAATTTTCATATTTTAAATTTTTCTATCTAACTAAAATTAAACAACTTCAAAACAATACAACTGTTTTAAATTGAAAAAAAAATTTGAAAATTATTTAAAATTTATTTCAATAACAGCACCAATCATTCGCATTATTATTTTTTTAAATATTTTAATTAGTGTTTTTTTTATTTTTTTTTTCATTATGGGACACATCAGGTAGTCAACTTGCTTCACCGATAAATATTTTAATTCATTTACTTTTAAACACACGAGGCTACGTTATGAATATTCATTAATTTTTTTTTGATTATGGAAATTAATCTACAGCAAGGACGAATAATTGATTTAAAAATTTTTTTTCAAAACATCACTGTTGCATTGTACTTTGAACTATATCATCATGGAATCACAAGATATGCATTTTTTAAAAATCATTTAAACCAATAATAAAAGCTAATTATTGAATTAACTATACTTTTTTTTTTTTACATCATCTATTGGTACGGAATTTATAGTATATTAATATATTTTTTTGTTCATTTTGTTGGTTTTTTTTTTTTAAATTTAAAACCTTTTATTTTGATAAGATAGTTGAGCCTTTTTATTTTGATTTTTAAAATTGAATTTTGATTGATATTGTGTATTTTTTGTATCCTCGTGTTGGCTATATATTATTTTATTTTTAAATTTAATTTCAAGTGTGAAGCGATAGACGGAAATGAAAAAAATTTGGTCCCATTATAAGCAAAGAATGTCTCAATAATTGTTGATATTTAATTAACTCTCACCAGTTGTAATTTATAAATGATTATTAAATTTTTTTGTCAACTTTAAAACTTATTGGGTTTTGTATTTTCATTACCCTCGTTTTCCGATTTACTCACACAACATTTATTTTCATTATTTTTATCAACCCTAGGACTCTTTTTTTTTTTTGGTTACTATTTTCGTAATTTTTTTCCATTTTGACTAAATAATAAATTTGTGTATATATAAGATTTATATATACATATAATTTATGTAACTTATGTATTTAATTTTTATCACATATTTAATTCTTTGACAATCAATATTAATTTATTAACAATAAATTGTTAACATGTATATGTTTATTTTTAAATTTTCTAAATTAATTTATCTTTTGATTATCGCATTGAATATGATAAAAATATATTTATCATAATCATTGGTTAATTATTTAAATAAATCATTGGTCTGGAAATTTTTTCCCAATTGGGCAAGATTATTTAAAATTTTGCCATTTTTATTTTTGGCAATTAAATATTTTTTCACATGATTTGTTGAATATTAATAAATATAATTTATATTTCAAAAAAAAAAGAAAATATCAAGCAATTGTAAAATCATAACAAGACATTTTTTTTCAAAGAAAAAATGTTGACTATAATTCGTTTTAGATTTTTAAAATTTTTCATTTATCAATTCTATGATTAAAATATTATTTAAATAATTTTTTTTAAATTAATAAAAAAAAGAAACAATAGATTTCTTTATTATCTAAACTTTAAAATTCAATTTCTAATTTTTTTTTTTTTTTTCTAATTTATATTTGGATAAAATTTTTCGCGTAAATAATTGATTTTAATTTTTTTCTAAACAATAATTTAGCTAAAAAAAATTCACCAACAGATGATTAATAATTAAAGTTATTATTTTGATTAAAAACAAGTTCGATATGTCTATCTAAACTTTTTAATAATTAATTATTATAATCCTTAATTTATCAATTTTTTTTCGAAAGGCACAATTTTGATAACCAATATTTTCATTTTAAATTTTCCATAAATTTTCAAAATTTTCATTATCTAAATTTTTACTTTTTCATAATAAATTAATTACTCATCATCCGAAAAATTTTACGCGAAAAAATTATTGTTTAAAAATCATTTTAAATATAATAAATTTTAAAATTTCACATAGACCATTTTTTTTTTTTCTAACGAAACATATATCTATGCCTATTAATTTGTATCACCTATGAAAAATGATTTGAATTTAAAATCATTACTATTTTTTTGTTAATTACATTTATACACAATTAATTTATTATAATTTATTAATTTTATATTTCACCAGTCATTGGAAGGGTCACATATGGACTGTGCCATTTTGGTGTATTTAATTCAACAACCTCAGTATGATTGTTATTGTTATTATTATTTATAATGAGGCCATTAAAATTATCATCAGTATCAATTTGTTCATTTGTTAATGATTCATTGATATTTGTTGTTATTGTTGTAGAATTATTTTTACTTACTCCATTATCACCAACCATATTTGCAAAATATTCGGATCTTGAAAATCTTCCAATTTCAGTTGATCCAAATGCTTGGTGAAAGCCTGGCAATGGTTGCTTTGATGGCAATGATGATTTTAATGGTAATTTTATTTTTTTAACATCATTATTATTATCATTGTAAACTTTTATATCATCTTTTTTTTTTAATTTTTCTTTTTCTAATAGGTCATTCTTATCACGCAATTCATTGTCATTATTTTCATTTTCCCATTTTAATGAATCTTCATTTCTTTTTTCATTATCTTGCTGTAAATATCAGGTAATTATTACATTTTTTTACATTGATTAATTCATTTTAATACAGAACAATAATTTAATTTAATTTAAATATTTTTACCTAAAAAAATCAACAAATTGTCGATAAATAAATTTTTTTTCGATGAATAAACTAAATAATATTCAGCCTAAATGAATAATAATAGATTAAAATTATAAATAAATAATTAAAATACAATAAAAAAAAAAATAATAATTTAATATTTTTTAATATTTATGAAATAATAAAATAATAAAAGTAAATTGTATTAATAATTTTTCTAAAAATTATAAACACTTTTAATTTTTAAAAATAAAATAGCCATATAATTATTTATGAAAAATAAATATTGTTAATAATTATTAAATCATTTAACTAATTTTCATCTACACTTAATTTAATTCAAATTAATTATTTAAATAACCCCCTTAAATTCACAAATTAAATTATCAAAACTCTACAAATTTATTAATAAATTTAAAATTTACAAAAAAAAAATATAAAAATCCAATCAAGTCAACAACACAGATCAATCATTCTGTCCATAAAAAAAAAAAAAAAGCAAATATCAATCTATAAACCAAGATCAATAATTATTGTTCTGTATATTATTTATAAATAAATAGAAAAAAAAAATATTTTTATCTTATAAATAATTTAAAATACCTGATAATTTGCCTGTGAATAATTTGGCAACTGATGTCCAATGTCCATTTTATTATTCATATATGGCATGGAAATATCATCAGGAAAATTGCATCGACGTTCCTGCTGATCCTGAAGGAATAGCATGTGCCTGGGTCCACGAATAACACCGTTCTGCGCAGCTATCGATGCTGTAAAAAAAAAAAAAAACATATATATAGATACAAAAAAAAATCAATCAGTCTGGGGTCAAATTTCCCGCTTATTTTTATCATCACAAAAAAAAAAATCAATTTATATCAATACACACATATACAGTGTAATTATTTTTTTATTCATTTCAACAACTTACACAGTGGGAGTCCACAAAATTGACTCCAAGGATTGTGAGAATGGGGAGTAGTTGTAGTCATTCCATGACGACCTGGTAATTTACTCATTGCTCCCATACGTGGATGATAAGACGTTGGTCCATTCTTAAATAATAATAAATAAATAAATAAATAAAAAAATTGTGTCAATGAAAAATCAATAAATCACCTGGTAAGGATGCCACTTTTGTCCCTCAGTAAATTCACCAATGCCACAATAATCGTTGCTCTCGAGGCCACCACCTCCACCACTTGATCCACCAACAATAACACTACCGTTTGTTGTACTTGATGATTCACCACTACCAACACTTGATGATTGTGTTGTTGTACCAATTGTATAATCACCAGTATAACATGAATTTGTTGATGATGAAAATTTATCAAATATACGTTGTTGATGTGTTGGCATTACCTAAAATATATTTTAAAATTTATCATCAATATTTTATAACAATAATAAGTCATGATAATAATATAAAAATAACTTGTTTCTATTTTTTTTTTATCATTCTGTTTTTTTTATTTTATTTTTTTTTATCAGTGTTATAGACACAATGGCCTTTAGATATTTTTAAATTTTATATTTTTTTATTATCATTTACAAACGACTATTAAAAAAACATAAAAAAAATATATTTAACAAATGTTTGTTATTATTTTTTTGTATTTATAAAATATATATAGATACCCGGTGTGAAATAATTGATGGTTTCATATGATTGGCTGATGAATTGTGTCCAATTTGAAACCATGGATTTCTATTGTTGTTGTATGATGATGATGAAACTTGTCCTGTTGATGCTGGTGATGCACATGGTATTGGATGATTTAAATAATTATTTGTAACAGGACCTGAAGTAGCAATATTGCTTGATGAATTATTACCAGTTGATGATGACACTGATGACGACGTTGGCAATACTGATTGCCTTGATAAATCACGACTTTGTTCACGCATTGCTTTTCGTATTCTTGCTTCTTTTGGATTATATACATAATCTTAAATTTTAAAAATATATTTATTTTATTTATCGAATTTTAAATAAGCTAAAATATGTGCAGCTAAAATAATATTTTAAAAAGTATTGACAATTTCTCAGGGAAATAATTGAAAAAGACTTTGACCCGGAAGCATATTGATTTTGACTTTGGACGAGCAGTAACTCGTTCATCACAGCCAATATGCTAGACGCATAATTGATTTATTTATTTTATAAAAATTTCTAAATCGAAAAAATACAATAGAAATATTTCGATTTTATCATCGAAATAATTTCGAATTTCCAATCGAAATAATTTCGAATTTATAATCGAAATAATTTCGAATTTATAATCGAAATAATTTCGAATTTATAATCGAAATAATTTCGAATTTCCAATCGAAATAATTTTAATTAAACAACAAAAATATTTTTAATCTAAAAAAAAATTTATAAATAAATGAATAATTAAATTCTAGACCTTGGAATGTAAATATAATAAAAGGAAAAAAATACATATGATTCATAGGAAAGTCATAAAGCAAGTTTTTAAAAATTAAAAAATTATTTAAAAATAAAATCGTGCTATTAAAAATATTTTAAAATAACAAAACTACCTGTCGGATAGGCATTTGGTAGTCTAGAATATCTTGTACTAGCATCAAATGCATCAGATAATTGTGGTGAGCCATATGATCCATAGCCACCATTCATATTATCATAACAAAAATACTGTTGTTGATAAAAATGTCCAGGATAAGTTGGCTGAACGTAATTGCAGCAATCCATTATCAACAAATATATTATTTTTGTTTAAAATTATTTAAAAAATTTTTTAAAATTATTTATCGTGATTAATATCAATATTTAACATACGTCAACGGAAATTAAGTATCATTTTTCATAACAATAATAATCATCACGTTTTAAATGAAAAAAAAAAAAATAAATTTTTTTAGTTTTTTTTTTATCAATGGAAGAAATACGAAGAAATTGGCAGCTAATATCTGTTTATCTTTATGCGATATAAAAAAAAATGTTTTGCTTTTAATATCACGTCTTAAAAAATTTTTTATTTTTATTATTTATAATATTATTATTATAAATATCGAGGGAAGACGAAATGAGGAATTTTCGAAAAAAAAAAAAATCTATTTTTTCATGTTTTTTTAAAGCAATAATTAATTAATTAATTAAATTAATTTATCTGACAAATTGTTGTATTATTTGCGGATGTTATTTTATTATTTTTTCCTGTTTATTATTATTATATAGTGTTGAGGATATTCATTGAAGTGTGACACAACTTGAAGTCACGTCTCGACATGAAATCGATCCTATTTTTTTCCTCCTACTCCTTGACAACTGGATGCTGTGATCCGATGAGGTCAACATACGTTTTACAATTTTTTTTTTTATAATCATAAATATCTTGTTTATTTGCAGATATTTTTTTAAAATTTAAACAATCACTATTATTTATAATAAATAAATAAACAATTTGAAAATTAAATTTAAATTATTATTTTTTTTTATCTGATGAATGTAATTTTAATTATTTTATTTTTAAATATTATTTATAATCCAGTATTATAAACACACTTTGACACACGTGTAGAATTTCAATGACTCAATGTTAGAATTTTATTTATCTCAAATAGTCATCATCATCATCATCATCATCATCACAGAGTAAAAAAAAAAAATAAAAAATGTCTCATTGAGTTTTTGAAAGAAAAAAAATAATTATTGTTAATTAAATTATCGTTGACACTTTATTGTCAATGGATAATCATGATCATCAGTTCTAATTGTATATTGTTGTTGTTGTTGTTGTTGTTTATATTGATGCGAATAATTTTTAAATGATAATAACGACCAAGGTGCTTCACCAAAGCCGTGCATATACGACGGCAATAAGGTGAAGTCAATGCAAAAGCAATAAGTTAATTGTTTTCCTGACATTTCACTGGCTTCTTTATTTGCCAGTAGCCGCACATATAATAACCACCCCTAATACAACGCATCCAGTCATTTAATAATTAAAAAAAAATACTATTTACAATATTAAACAAAAAATAAACGAAAAAAAAAAAAAAAAAAAAGTTTTTAAATTAAAATGTAAAATATAAAATAATATAAATATGTCAATATCACAATGTCAACAATAACACACTGAAACAGGCAGATTATCAACAATAGCGACAGTGTCTAGCCAATAATAATCATCAGCACAATTATTCGTTTTTTAGCGCCAAAATTTTTTTATTTGAAAAATGCCGAAAATTTAGATTTTAAATTTCGTAGATTTTTATTTGATTTGTTTTTTAATTTGTTTAATAAGTTTTTAATTATTTATATTTTTTTTTTATTTTTTGAACTGATATTGTTGTTTGTTTTTTTGATTAATTATATTTTTTTTTTTTGATTGTGTTAATGAGTAACACGGAGGAGAACAGACTGAGTGGCCGGTCGGAGGGACACTCGCAGCGTGACGATGACTACGTCAACGACGACAAACGCGCCTTTTTTATATATATATTTATTTTATTATATTTTTTTTTTTTTCTAGGTTTATGCGCTCAGAAATCGACGCGACGGATTCAACGTACCTCGACATTCGCAACAGCTAACTGTTTGTCGAGTCTCAATATTAATCAGCGAAAAAATCATAAAAAAAAAATATTTTTAAAATTATTATGTCAATAAATAATTTATAAATATTTAAATAATTTTATTTAAATTAATTCTCAATTTTTTTAATATTGTTTAACTAATTATTTACAAGAAAAAAATTATATTTTATTTTAATTTCAACTTTGAAAGATAAAAAATAAAAATTTAAAATTTTTTTGAAGAAAAAAAAAAAATTTTTTTTTTTGTAAAATGCATAACTCTTGTGTGGGGTATATATTTTTTAATTCGATGAATAGGGATTTGAAAGAATCAGAGGAGAAAAAAAAATTAGCAAAAAGAAAAAAAAATTTAAATATAAAAAAAAAATGTGTTACCGCGCTCGCGCTTTATGGTCTATCTTGTAGCGGTCGTGCACATCGAGCGGCCTGTTATGTTGTTGGCATGACCAAGAAGAGAGAGTGTGTACAGTCGCGTCGCAATCAATACCTCTGATCCCTCACCAACCCTCTTTTACCCTCATCCAAATTCAACTCTTTGCCCTCCTTTCTCCTATTTTTCCTCCTTCCATTATCAAAACGTCATTTTATACAAAAAAAAAATGAAAAAAAAATATATTTTTTTTGTAATTTTCCTTTACTGGCTGACTATACCGACTTTATATCCCTTATCATTGAAATATACTTGCAATTTTCTCCCTTTTCATACATTTATCATTGTCGAAGAAAAAATTTTAAAAATAAAAATTATTGAGGGTTCAATTGCTCTACTACTTTTGTAAATTACTAACACACTCTTTTGACTGATTTTCACTCACTTTTTCTTATTGTTTTTAAAATATTTTTCATAACTTTTTTTTAATGATTTAATTATTTATTTTTATTTTATGCAATTGCGTGATATAGTACACTGATAAAAAAATATTTTAATAAATTTATTATTATTATTTATTATTGTTTTTATCAATATAAAATTGATGAAAAAATTTATCATGAAATTTAGTGAAATATTTTTTAACATAAATTATTATTGTTTATTTATAAAAAATATAATTTGTTTAATTAATAATTTTTCAAGTTTCAGAAACAATTATAATCGTTAATTAATTTTTATTGTTATTTTTTTTTTATTAACAAAACAAAAAAATAAATAAAACAAAAATTTTTTTGATGAAAAAAAAAATGAACATTTAAATTTTTTTAGGTTTAATTTAAATTTGTGACATCATTGTCTGACTTATTAATATGAATATTTTTAATATTGTTTATTAAATTCATAACAATACTAATAATTAAAAAAAATTATTAAACAAATTATATAATTTTTTTTAAACAAATTACCAAATTTTTTTTCAAAGAAATTATTGAATTTTTTACTGATTACACAGTTAGGGAAAAATAAAAAAAAAAAAAAAAGGATTCTTTGAGCACTGAGGGAGGATGAAGAGAGGGTTATAACACAAAGAATCTGATAAGGGTCTCATTGAGCTTTTTATTTACTTGTTACTTTTTTTTTTTTTTTTATTTTCAGCTCAACATTATCGATTTCTTTTCTCAGACGAAATTTATCGACATGATTTGTCGTTGATTAAAATAAAAAAAAAAAAAAAACATAATTCAATTATTGTCTATAAAATATTCAAGAAAAAATATATCAAATAAATTATTTAAAAAATGATTTACCTGGGTATTTTCTTTTGTGTTCAGCATCCACCTCACGTGCAAGCGAAAAATAATTTTCTTTTTCATTTTTATCCATACTTTTCCAGAGCATGCCGAGCCTTTAATTTTTTTTCGTTTTCAATGAAATAAAAAAATTTCAATACATTAAAATATATTAATTTAAAAAATTTAAATTTAAATAAATTACCTGACACTTATGTCCTTGTTTGATTCCTTTGGATTTTCAGCAGCTAATTTTTTTCTCCATTTATTAGCAAATATCATAAATGCATTTGCTGGACGTGGTATTTTGACTTTACCAAGTGATGATTTATTACCACCAAGTTCATTTGCATCCAAGGTCAAATCTTGTTCATATTGTTGTCTTTGTTTTTGTAATGAAGATGAGCTTTCAATTGTTTCACGTCGGCGCAATAGTCTCGTTGTTTCAATACGTATTTGTCTACGTGAATTATTTTTTGCTTTACGATTTAAATTACTTGGCGATGTTGGTAAATTTTTTTTTTTTGATGTTGAAGGTCCTGATGATGATGGAGATGATGGTAATGATGATGATGATGTTGTTGTTGATTCATTACAATTTATTTCTTCAGCTTTTTTTATTTCTTTTTTACACTCAACACGACCTTGTTCAAAAAAAAAAATATTTTCATGTTAAATTATTATTATTAATTAACAATTAAGCAATAATTTAAAAATTTATTTATTACCTTTTTCAGAAAATACAACAAATTGATAATTATTACTCATTATTGATTTGTATTTTTTATTTTTTCTATTATTTCCTTGACAGATTCATCAATTTAACAAATAATTTTTTTCTTCTTTATTTTTTCTCTTTCAATTATGAGTATTGTCAATTGATAGTTGTAAAATATATTTAAAACTAGATAAATATTTAAATTGTATAATAAATAATACGTTAGTTGTTTAAATTATTAAAATTATTAATTATTGTTGATGAAAATGAGAATAAAAAAAAAAAAACTTGAATAATATGGCTAAGGAAATTGTTCGTTGTCAAGCAACAGTTCTCTCTGTGTTTAACGATGAATAATATCTTTTGTTTTTTCATGGATATTTTTTTTTTTTTTGTTAACTATGGTGGGAATAATATTAAACAAAAAATAAAACAAAAAAATGAATTAAAATAAAATTAAAATTGGGAAACAGAGAGGGCTCTTTCGATTGTCTTCGACAAAGGACTGTCGATTGTCGTTTTGTCAAATGCAGCTGTCTTCAAATCAATTTTTATTTATACTTAAAAATTTATTAATATAAATGTGTTCTTCGTATTGTCAAGGATTAAATTTCGATATTGATTATTATGGTGTTTTGAAGCTCAATAAAAATTGCAATGATTTAGATATAAAAAAAGCGTAAGAAATTTTTTAAAAAATTTTTTCAATTTCAAAAATTAAAATTCAGTATTAAAACTTAAAAAAAATAATAATATAATTATTTATTTATAAAAAAAATAATTTTTTTAATAAACTTACAAATTGATTAATTAAAAAAAATTAATATACTTATATTTTTTTTATTTTTTACATTTAATTTATTGAAAAAAAAAAATTAAAAAAAAGCTATTTTTCATGAAGAGAATTTTTAAATTTAAAAATTTTTTTTTACATAAAGTTTTATATTTATAATCTTCCGAATGATTGAATATTGAAATTTGACATTTTTTTAAAAAATAAAAAATTGTAATTTATAAAAAAATTGACATCAAAAGATTTTATTTTTTAAATTTATTTCTCCACTGAATTTTTCATCAGTTTCAGACGTTTGGCAATCCAATACAATCCTGAACGACAAAAAGATGATAATATTCTTGAGGTTTTTTCTCTGATTTGTGAAGCGTATGAAGTTCTTTCAGATTCATTGAGACGTACTATTTACGATTTCTATGGTGAAACGGGTTTGAAAAATGGTGTACCTGGAAATAATGAAAATATTGAACCCTACGTATTTCATGGAGAGCCATTACGTACCTACAGGCAATAAATTATCCCCAAAATAAAATTAAAATAACATTTTCATTCAATAAACAAACACACAAATTTATTATAAATATTTATTTTAAAAAATAATAATAATAAACACGTTAATTAATATTGTAAATATTATTTAGAAATTTTTTTGGTACTGAGAGTCCGTACGCTGATCTTCTGGATGTCCTTGATGATCCAGAGGCCATGAAGAGATATAAACAAGCTCAAATTCCTCAAAATGAAACAATTATTAAACAACTATTCTTGACATTAAAAGAGGTATTAATTAATTATTTATTTGTGGCTTTAATTGAAGCGTAGAAAAAAATAAAGATAAAAATATTTTTTGTAGATTTTTCATGGAGTCGTGAAAATCATGAAAATTGAAAGACTTGAATATGTAAATAATGAAGAAAATATTATGGAAATGAAAGATAAATTTTTTACTATTGATATTAAACCAGGTCTTCCAAATGGAAGTGAATTTTTATTTCCAAAAGAAGGAGATCGAGGAGCAAATATAATACCTGGTAAAAAAATTATTTATTTGTAAATTTTATATGATTTTTTTTATAGTAAATTTTATGGAAATTTTTATTGCATTTTTAAAGCGGATATTGTTTTTGTAACTACTGAAATACCACATGATGTTTTTGAGAGAAAAAATGATGATTTGGTGATGATTGTTGATGTTTTTTTGAAAGAAGCACTAACTGGAACTGTTGTTAAAATTCAAACACTTGATGATAGAGTTTTTAGAGTTCCAATAACGTCAATCATAACGTAAATAATTTTTAAAATTATATTTAAATATTATTGTTGTATTATCAATTAACTAATAAGATTATTTTTAATATTTTTTAAATTTATTTTCATCTTTGAAAGGAGAAAAATATATTTCTCAAATTTTTTTTCGACAAATATTTTGTTGATTGTTTTTCAAGCTTCTCAAAGATTAATAATTTATTAAACTACTTGACGAGCAAAAATATAAATAAAAAATATTAATTATTAATAATTGCATTAATTAATAATTAATAAAAAAATTTTAACAATTGAAAAGTTAATAATAAACAAAATAAAAGCACAGCTGATATAAAAATTAATTTTTATTAATTGAATTATTAATTTATTTTAAATTGTTTTTAAATAAAAAAAATTAAATAAATAATTAATTCATCATTATTAAAAGTTACTTAGCTTCGTTATACGTTTTTTAATTTTTATTTAATTTTTTTTTTCATTATTTAAGGGTAAAAAATATTGAAGTGAAAAAAAAATTGAAAATTGTTTTTTATTTTGCGATGGGAATAGTTTATTTATTTATAAAAAAAAAAAAAATTATTGTTTTTATGATTTATTTATTTTTTTTATACAGTCCAGATTACCGGAAATTAGTACCTGGTGAGGGTCTTCCTCTGTCACATGATCCAACTCAACGTGGTGACCTAATTATTAATTTTAAAATTGAGTTTCCAATATATTTATGTGTTGCAAGTAAAAATTACATTAAAAAAGCATTTGAAATTGCTGTTAATAAAGATGATGATAATTCAATTGAGAGTATTGATTATATTTATCAATATATGTTGAATGAACAAATGCATAGAAATGTTGATGATGACATTCCAGTGAGAAAAATAAATAAAGATGAAAAATTTAAATTTATTTGTGAAAAATAATCATTTTTTGTATAATTTTTTTGAAAAAATGTATGTAAATTGTTGATTTAAAAATATTATTATATCATTTACTGTATTATTATTTACTAGAAATAGAGATTTAATATTATTTAAATTGATTTTATAAAAACTAGAGCCGGCGGCCGCAAAACATGCCTCTGTAAGTACATAACATTTTTTCTTCATTTATTTCTCTCTTTATTAATTTATATCTCCGGAAAAAAAAAATATTTTCTGAAATTTTTTTAGCCTAAATTGTTTAGATCTTTTCTCTTTATTATCCTGTAAATTTTTAGAGGAATCCTTCGTCGTGTTTAGTTGCTAGAAAAAAAACAAAATTGAAATCCTCAAAATTGCATAGTGCCTCGTTTTTAACTATCAGCTTTAAATTTATTTCTGTGAAAGAAAAATATAAAAATCACATATTTCCGCTCTAAATTATTTAGAAATATTTATTCTAATCTTTAATCAATTTTCATCAATATATATATTCACTTTTTCAATGAATTTTCCAAATTTTCCAACTCATTCAAAAAAAAAAAAAAAAATAGCCATATCACCAGTCAATAAAAAAGTTTCAATCACTTGCAATTTTTCCCACTGCAGCGCTAAAATCATCATAATATCATTAAAAAAATATAGGGCTAGAAAAAAATAACTCATTATTAATTGCAAGTTGGAAAAAAGTTGCACAAATGTTAGAGAAAAGTTGGAGAAAGAGTGGAGACATTTGTCCACTATTTCTTCAACCGTATGAAAAAATAATTTTACTGCTGAGATATTTTTTCTAAAATCAAGGACGAAAAGAAATTTTTCCGTCGTTTCTCCGAATCAACTCGGAGTGAAGGAACGTTCAGAAATATTTCTCCGCGAAAAAAACAAACGCAGAGAAATGTGTGAAAAAAATAATTGTACCGCGGAGAAATTCTTCCGAAATCAACGACGAGGAGAAAATTTTTCCACTTATTTCTCCGCATGGGTCAATTTGGTAGAAATTCAGAGTAATCACGGAGAAATTTAGAAAAATTTGGAGAAATATTTTTAAATAATATAATTAATGACTGTGTTGCGGCAAAAAATAAATTATTTTGGAATCTATAAAAAAGACATTCGAAGATCTTCTCTTATGTTTTTGGTTCTTATTGGTGGTGTCGAGCAATCCGCAGAGATTGCTCTATCTTTCAAGTTTCATTTGCTGTAAATTACATGACATCAGTTTTTTTCCATCAGCAATCATCAATGCTGCTCCAATGTCCGCATGTAATGATAAATATTTTACAATTTTAAATTTTGATATTCTTGTTACCATGATGCATTCGGTTGCGTTACAAGAAAAAAGACCTTCATCGGCACATAAAAGAAATACATCTTCCGGTTCTAGTTTAAGAACTAAATTACAAGCCAAATGATTTGCTTTGAATCTTATTAATGTTTTCGTTTGTATTGTATTTTCACTTGACCGTATTAATAAATTCTGGATGGTTCTTATATTTTTTAACCACTCAGATTTATTTATTTGTTTTAATTTTTCTAATTCCTTTGTAAGCACGTTTTCTGCTTTTATGATTTCATTATCAATTTTCTTTTGCATATTTAAAAGGATCCCTGCAATATCATCTGTTATATATTTCGTTAACTGTCATTTCGAGAACACATTGATGTTGTACAAAAAAAATGCCTAAAAACATTGAATTTAATTAAGTTCTTCAGAGGCACTTGGTGGAGGTCTGATCCAGAAACTTTAATTACCATATACAAGGCTTTTGATCGACACGGAGAAATTATCTCCACGTGTCTTTTACACGGAGAAATTATTTCCGAATTTTTTCCGAATCGGCTTGAGTGGAGAAACGTTCGGAAATATATCTCCGCGATAAAAATCACATATTTCCGCTCTAAATTATTTAGAAATATTTATTCTAATCTTTAATCAATATATATGTGTATTCACTTTTCCAATGAATTTTCAAATTTCAACTCATTTCAAAAAAAAAAAAAAAAGCCATATCACCAGTCGATAAAAACGTTTCAATCACTTGCAATTTTACCCACCCCAGCGCTAAAATCATCATAATCATTAAAAAAAAAAAATAAATAAATAACCCACATTTTTTTTTCATATATTCTTCATAAAATAAAAATAAACATCATCAATGAAAAAAAAAAAAACGATAAGCAAAAAAAAAAAATTATCTTGAAAATAAATATCCCCTACTCTTTGACTTTTACCTGATGACGTTTCCTATATTAATCATCAAGATAAAAAATATTATCTGCAATTTATAAAAAAAAAAAATTTGCAAACTTTATTGTAAAAATTATCTAAACACAATATAATATTATCTGAAAAAATCATATGACTTAAACTGCACGTGACTTTTTATTTACTGTTTGAGAGATTTTTTATTCTTTTTATTTTTATTTTTTTTTTAAATAAAATTACAAATATGTTTATGGAAACAGTTGAATATATTGTGATTATATAAAAATAATAAATATTTACAAGTGTATTATTATTTAAATAATTAAAATTATTATATTTAAATAAAGAAATGTGGAAATACTGATTTACATAAATGTATTTCTAACTTATGATGCCTTTTATCAACAAATTTTTAAATTCAAAAATAAATAATAAAAACACCAATAATAATAAATTACCAGTTAATTTTAATATTGGTTTTAATAACAAGTAAGTTTTGTTTATCTATCTTCATTATTTATTTATATTTTTTAACAGTAACATGATTTTTTTTTTGTGTTTACAAATGATTGTTGTGACAGTTCCATTTGACATTTGACGTTGAATCCTAACCTATTGTTATTCAAATAAATATAAAAAATAAGATAACAAATTTGATAATTTAATTACTCATTGTTAATTAATTATTAATAACATGATTTATTTACAGAAATAATTTAAAATTTGGAGCAGATCAAGTTCGAGTATTGTTATTTCGTGAATGTGAATGGCGTGGAAGAAAACTGGTCTTTGATTCAGTTACAGCTGGTAAATGTAATCAAAAAAATTACCAAAAAACAAATAATGATAATCCAGAATGTCCAAGAAATGGTAACGGTGTCCCCCAAGAGGTAAAAATAATATTTCTTTATCTAAAATTACAAAACCACTGATCAAATGAATAATCAAAAAAAAATTTATTATTTAGCATGAAAAAGAAGCCTGTGACAATGTAAATCTCTTGAGTGAATTGATATTTGGTACAGTTGCAATGACATACAGGGGACCATCATTTAAAATTCACAAATTAAATTCACCACATTGTATAATGTGTACAAAAGTATTTCCATCACCCGAGCACCACAACAACAACAACAACAAAAGACAATCAAAACAAACAGAATCATCATCATCATCAATATTAATAAATTCATTAAACACTGAATTAAATACGAGTCATGATAGAAGCACATTATCATCAGCTCAAAATTCAGCAAATAGTTTACGTAAAAATTCAACATGTTCAAGTACATGTAGTGGCTGGGATATTGAACTGCCAATTATTGAAAGTACACAATCATTTGAATCAAATACATCATCTGGTTTTGGTAGTTATTCAAGTTTACCTAAAAGATGGCTACGTGCTGTATCAACATCATTAAATCAATCTGATTGTGATGATTTATATGGTATACAAAATAACAACAACAACAGCAACACAAATTCATTTGATAAACGAAATCAACGTCATAAAACAAAGCTTGGTTTATCAATTATAATTAAATTAACACCAGGACAAGAAAAATTAATGGAAACAAGATTATTTGAACATGCTGCACAGCTTGAATCAATGATAAATCGTTTATCATATATTTGTATTGAAAAAAATACCCATGATAGTAAATTATTTATTAAAAAATTACATAGAGCATCATTGAAATGTACACTATGGTTGTTACGTTTATTAATTGGTCCAGATAAAAATGGCCATCCGCTAATTTGGCATGATATATTATTAAATAGAAAATTAAATGATGACAATAGAATGAATTATTTACATAATTGTTTTCAACAAATGTATCAGCTGTTAAATACAATCGACACAAAGACAACAAATTTTTTTTTAAGCACAATTGTAACAGCTGTATTGACGTATCATCTTGGCTGGGTCAATACAATAATGTCAATAAATGAAAAAATAATTATTGATAATATGAAAAAAAATTATCCATCAAATCCATTGTGGTCACAGCTTGGTGATCTTTATGGTTCACTTGGTAATCCACCAAAAATTGTACATACTGTTGTTGTTGGTTCAAATAACAATACAGATATTATTAATTCAATAATAACATTTCTATCATATTTTATACGTAGTTCTGTTGTTAAAAAAATTCATGAATATCGTGAATCACCAGAGGTTGATGTACAAGAAGCTATTAAAATTGTTGAAGAGAAAAAAAAGTTATTAAATTTAAAAAATAATAATAAACATTATGTAAATAGTACGACAAATGAAGCATGTAGTTCATTTATGAAAATGGATGATGAAGAAGATGATGAAGATGATGATGATTATGATGAAGATTTATGTAATTTACAAATTTCAAATGATAAAAAAAAATTATTAAATAGCAATTCATTGAAGCTTAAAAAGACAAAAAGTTTTACGAAAAAAATTGATAAAAATTTAGCTAAAATTGATGATAAATTGAGCTTTTATCATGATGATTATGATGATGTTATTAAAAGTAAAATAAAAATAATAGTTAGTAGTGAAAAAAATATACCAATTGATGATTTACGAGACAATGAAATGTTATCGGTTGCTAAAAAATTAAGTATACTTGAACATCAAAGATGTGATAGTGGTATTGATGCAACAAAATCATACGCAAGTGGTATTGATAATACAGAAATATATTATTCACAAATTGATTGTACAGATACATATAATAATCATCAATTAAATGATAAAAATAGTTCAGTTTTATTTACACTTGGTATTGATGATAAAATTGATGAAATAAATAATATTGAAAGTATAAATAATTCATACACTTGTCAATGTTCATATGCATTTACAAGATTACCAAGTACATCATCACAGCTACCAGAAGGTGTTCTACGTAAAATATTACAAAGAAATTTTCCAGAATCATCAAAGAGTATACAACGTACAACAAGTACACAATTTAATAAAGACAATAAAACTTATTGTCCAAGATGTAGTGGTAGTTTTGATGGTACATTTGATGTTAATAATAGTAAATTATTACTTGAGACACCAACAAATGCAACTGAAGTGCTGAGAACATGTAGTAATTCAATTGGTACACGTGGAACAAGATTAAGAAGAGTTGATAGTTTAGAACTTTTAAGAATAAATAATGTCATTGAAGTACCAATGCCAAGGTAAATCATTTAACAAATTATAAAACTAATTTAATAAAAATAAAATAATAATGTTATTCTTTATTTACAGGTCCAAAAAAATAACAACAAAGTCAAATGAAAATTGTGAATTGGATGAATTTACAAACACACTTATACAAAATCATGTATCAAGTAAAAATATATTAAATACAGAATCATGTTATACATCAGGTCTAGTCATTCAGGGTTTAATTAAAAATAAAAGTGATAATAATAATAATAATATAGATAATAAAGATAATAATTTATGGCTTGATGAATTGAGAGAAGAAGTTAATGTTAATGTAAAATTTCCAATGATTGATCAAACAATAGCTGAATCAATTTGTATTATTGCTGATACTGATAATTGTCAAGTTGGTATATTAACAAATGGTACAACAATCAATAATAAACCAACAATTGTTGGCATGTCTAAGTTGGTATCTGATATGCTGGAAGCATTTGTTTATTTATGGAAAAAATATCGTTCACCTGTACATTGTTTAAATATTATTGAATGTAAATTACGTGATATGTGGTTGAGAAGTGAAGCACTTGCTGAATTTTTAATGACAATTGATGTTTGTGATGTTAATTTAAATAATTTAACATCTTCATTGGATCTTGATGCTGCTGATGTACCACTTTTACTTGCAATTGCAACAACACATTCACCACAAATAACACAAAAATTTGGCCTTACATTTACTTAATTAAAATTTCAATTATATTATTTTATTTAATAATAAATAATTATTAATTTATTTATATTTTCAAACCAAATATTTATTATATTATTATTTATAAATTTTTAAAATAATATTTACTTTTTTACGTTGTATCATTAAAATATATTTAAAAAAAAAAAAAAATGAATGTTGTTTTATTTTTTAGTTAGTTTCTGTCAGTTGGGATGTTGGATTTTTTTTAATTTTTTCTATTTATTTTATATTAATCAAAATTCATTGCCAAGTATTGAGGATATTAAATTTATTTTTATTTAAATAATATGGAAATTTGTCCGCCAGTAACGTGAGTAGCTGTTAAAATAAAATTTCGATTAATTTGTTTTTATTTTTGTAAATAAAACCTCAAAATAACTATAGAACTTGATTTTTTTTTTTTCGATTTTTGTGCAGGATCAGAGAGAATGATTGTCCGAGGTCAATAATTACAATTAAAAATAAAATTCGCGTGAGTATTTATGTCTTAATTTTAATTTTTTCTTTTGCTTGCTTACTTGCAGATAAATGGTTTATCATTGATCTTTTTTATAATTTTTACTTGAATTATTCGTTTGATGATTCTTTTTTTTTAGCTAGGTCACGATGAATGTTGCAATTGCTGTTGTTGCACAACACCGCAATCAAAATGCCTCAAGTATATACAACCAGATGTTCCAAAATCTTTTAAACCAGTTCGAGTATGTATACCAATTAAATAATTTTTTATAAATGAAAAATATCAAAAGTATATAATATCTGCAATTAAAATATTTAAAATAATCATTATTATTTTTCAAATGTATGGTAATTCATAACTTTAAAATTATTTATTATATTTTTAATAATAAATATCCGTTTTTTTTCAAAAAAAAACCTTGAAAGTTATTTGAAATTTAAATTTTTAAATTTTTAAATTTTTAACTTAATTAAGTAATTATATGATTAAAATTAATTTTTATTTTTTATAATTTATATTATACTTTTTGCAATTATTGAATATTGAAAATAAAATTGTTATAAAATTTTTTGGATTAATTAATTTATTGTTTAATTAAAAACAATAATTAAAAATATTTAAAAATAAAAAATTGATTTTTTTTTTTTTCATTATTTTATTATTTAAAATAAATAAATAATAGTAATGAAATAAAAATAATTTTAGACACATGATTCAATAGTTTAATTAAAAAAATAATTTACAATTTTTTAATCCAAAAACTTACTATTTCAAAAAAGCCTCAAAACTATCGAAAAATAAATTTTTTAAATATTTTTTTTTTCGATAATTTTTACTATTTAAAATTACTAATAAAAAAAAAATAATTTATCATAAATTAAAATGTAATTAAAACAATAATTTCTAATTCATCAAAATAAAAATTACTATGTTTTTTTTCAAAGCCACATAACTATTGAAAATTAAATAATTAAAAAAAAACTTTTTCACCCAAATTAAAGTACTATTCAAAAGGCGATGTACCAATGGAAAAAAAAACGACATATAAACTTTCATTTTGGGAGGGTGATAGTTTTCCAGTAGTAAAACCAGCATTACCCGAAGATTCTCTAACTGTTGGTGATGGTCCAATGACTGATGACACAACCCATCGAGTAACAATCTAAATTAAATTCTCAAAAAACATCCAAACGAAATAATCCGAAAATACTAATAAAATTATATTATTGATTTAGCTGAGTTATTTGGGTAATTGGTGTATAAAACCAGAAGAACCATGTACACCATGTACTAAAAATTTATTAGGTAGAGGTCCAATGGAAGATAACACAACAAATAAATTATCATACACATGGAAAAGTCAACCAAAAGTAAAACCTTTTAAACTTCGTGGTAATTTATATTGTCCTTGTGCTTGTATGTCAGGTAAATAATAAAAAAAATTTACAACAACAACAACAATTATTTAAACGTTGACCTTTTATAATTTCCATGACAAAAAATTGAATAAAATTATAGATGATACAACGTATAAATTAAGTTACTACGAGTCAGGATGTCGTATGCCAGTAAATTCATTTAAACCATCAAGAGTTTATGAAAAAAGTGATGTACCAATGGAAGGTTGTACAACATATAAATTAAGCTATTGGCCAACTGAGATACCACTTAAACAAGATTTACCATGGAGTAGAAAAAATTCATACAAACCACCAGATAGTCCAATTGATGATAATACAACATATAAATTAAGTTATTGGCCAAATAAACAACCAGTTAGAAAACCATTTAATTTACGTGATAATGGTAATTTATTAAATCGTGGATGTTGTTTTGATGATAATACAACTTATAATTTAAGTTATTATGGTTGTGGAAGTGAAAAAAGACAACCAATAATACCTACACCATCAATGCATCCACCAACATGTCCATTGTCACATGACACTATTCACAAAGTAACAATTCATTTTTATCTTTTTAATAATTTATTATTTCCTTGACATATTTATGCAATTAATGAAAAATATATTTATTTTTTTTTATTTCTTGATAGATGAGTTATTTGGGTAATTGGTGTCCTAAAACTGAAGAACCATTTACACCATGTACTAAAAATTTATTGGGAAGAGGACCAATGGAAGATGAGACAACAAATAAGCTAACATACACATGGAAAACAAGTGATGAAAGTGCACCATTTCATCCAGAAGATAATCTTGAATTTTCCATTCAGCCACTTGAATGTAAATATATTATTTTTAATTATAATTTAAACAACAGAAAAAATATTTGTGGTTTTAAATTTAACTTCCTCATTCTTTGTTAAATTGAAATATGATTTGTTTGTTTTTTTTTTTTTTAATTTAAACAGCTTGCACGACACATAAATTATCATACTTTCCAAATGATCCAAGTTGTATTATTAAAAATCAATCATTTAAACCAATGAGAGTGTATAAACCAGCTGATGCACCAATGGAAGATGAGACAACAATGAAGTTGAGTTATCAGCCAGTTGAAAAAGTTATTCAACCAAGTAAACCATGGTCAAATAGCCAGAAATATTATCCACCATTGACACCAATTGATGATGAAACAACCTACAATTTAAGGTACCACATTAAACAACTTCTAAATAGATCATTTGTTTATTTAATTTTTTGTTTTTAGCTTTATTCCACCTGGAACACTTCAAGAAGTTTGTTCGTCAACTGAACAAACATCTTCTAAGACTTGTGATGGTAATGATAATCATTTAAATATTTATATTTTTTATAATTTTTAATTGTTTATTTTTTTAGCAACATGTCATTCAACTGAATCATTAAGTTCAGTTGCTAGACCTTGTAATTGTAAGTTTATAATTTTAAAAATATCTTGGATAACTTTTTTTTTTTTTAATTATTTTTTTTTCTTTTCAGCATGCTGTGATTCTTCATGACCCAAATAGAAATAAATAAAAAAAATTATTAGTAAAATTTGTAATCTAAATACTCTTTTTTTTTTCAATAAAATTTTTTTAATTTTTTTAAAATTGGGTTGGTATTTTTATGTTGTGCAAGATGTTCAAGATGAGAAGTGGAAAAAAAAGAATTTATGGATTTTTGTGAAGGGCAATTGTCGATGGTTATAATCGATCGTTTTTGAGAAAATAAAATGAAGAATAATAAGATAATATAATAATGATGATAAATAAAATTAAAAAAATTTTTTTTGCACATGTAGAATCGGTCAATTGTGTGTCAGCTTCTGGATTCCATGGATCTACATTTACGAAGGACATGTGAAAGTAACAAAGTTGCTTCCTCGCCGATGGCTCTTTACTGATGTACATTTATTACGAAATATTGCATTTAATATTACGATCATCTCGATGAACATACAATTTGTTATTTATTTATAAATTTTTTATTTTTATTATTAATTTATACATGAACTTTTTAAGGTGAAGAAATGATTTATGTTTTATAAATAAATGTCTTTATATAATTATAAAAATATTATTTATAATTAATTTAATTTTATTGTTTGTATTCATTTTATAATCTATTTATAATCATAATTATAATCTAGAAATTATTTAAATATTTGATGATTAATTATAAATTTAATAAGAACATTAAATTTTTACAAATTTTTTTTTATTTTTTCTATTTATTTATTTACATAAGCACATGATTTATTAATTAAAAATTAAATTTTATTTTTATGATTAAATGTTTTTATAAATTTAGAGAAATGTTTAAAGTAATTTGTAATTAATTTTATTTAATAATTAGTATTTATAATTAATGTGAGAATTTTAAATTTGAAATACAAAAAAAAAACGTTTTTGTAATTTTTTTTTTTCTAATTTATAAAATTATTGGAGGTAGTTTGTAATTGAATAAATTTAGTAATTATTATTTATTGTTATTTATAATGAATTTATAAACTATTGAATGAAAAAAAAAATATATAGATTAGAGAAAAGGAAGAATTAAAAATTTTACAAACAAAACAAAAATTTTAATTTTCTAAAATCATTCAAACTAATTTCTCATTTAAAAAGACTTTAAAAAATTAGAAAAAACTAAAAAAATATCTAATAAAAATTCATAAAACAATAATTAAAAAATATGATAAACAAAAAAAAAATTACACGATGCATAACGCATTGATATCGATCTAAAATTCGTGCCGGAAAATAATATCCGATAAATTGCTTAATTTATAATTTTTTTTTCCATAAAAAAAACTACAATTTTCTAAGACTCCATTCAGTCTATTGTTGCCTTTTTTTTCTTCATTTTAAGTGGTAATATTTGCTCATCATAAAAAAAAACCTGAATATTAAATAAAAAAAAAAGCATAAAAATCTAAAAAATTTCATGAGATCATCATAGAAAAGTTAGTGGGCAGTTTAATATATTCTATAATTCAAAAATTTCAAAACAAATTATTTCCAAAGCCTATCTAATAATAAAAAAAAAAATAAAAAAAACCATCCAATCTATTTTTAAAATAAATTAAAAACAAATATTTATTTTTTTCAACTTTGTTTCTATCCACTTTCACAGATCGAAATAAAAATCATAGTAAAATCAGTTTGACCTTTAATCACGTTTGCATATTATCTCATAAATTAATATCCGATATTAAATCAATTATATTTTTACCCCAACTTGACCCTTAATAATTTTCACAATAAATTTTTCCATTATTTCAATTTTTCGGCAGTTATATATCGTTGTTAATTTCGACAAGAAACAAGTTGAATAACACATCATTGAATAATAATCTTTTTTCATCTTAAAATACACACACAGATAAATTTATCAGTGTAATCCACATTGTGTTGTACCCTTACGTTCATAATTCATGATTATTTTGAGCTAAAAAAAGAGGTGGTAAAGTGAGAGTACGTATAAAAGAGGATTTCTTTTCATCGATAGACACAGAGTATCTTGTGCATCACAAGCTGTTTTGCATCGTCTCATAATCAACATTATAAATTCAATAAAAAATATTATTTATTTTTCAGTTTTATTAAACTAACAAGGATTAAACATGAAATTATTGGTAAGTCCAAATAATTATTATCACCAAAATATCTACTAAATAACAAACACATAAATAGACATTTTTAAAACACGAAATTTTTTTTTGTTTTATTTAAAAGCCAACATATACACGGTAGTCAAAAATAATATATGCAAAATTATGTTAATTAAAATTCCAATAAACCCACATGAAATAAAATATAAAAAAAAAATTATATTTATCTTACACACCCTCGTTATACATGCAACATAAAATTATTCTTTTTTTTTTTTGATAATTAATTATTGATGATTCACGTGGATAAATTGATGAAAAAATTTTAAAAATATGATTAAAATAAATATAATGGTCTATTGTATAATACTTGAGATATATTAAATAAATAATTATGTAGGAAAAGAAAGGATGAAATATAAAGCGATGTTAAAATCCGGGAGGGATGGGACATCGGTTAACGGGTCAGGAGTTAAATGACCCAGCCTGGCATTTAGTTTTTTTAACTTTCACTCATCTCTGCTTGTTTTATTTATTTCTTATGGCCAAACTCACATGAACCAGGAAATTAATAATGGAAAAAAAATATAATTTAAATTTGATGATGATGCATATATTTTGAATTACATTATAAATTTGATTTTAAACTGGTTTTTAATTTTATTGATCATAAGACAATTAAACATAATGAAAATGCTTGTAAAATTTAATTAAATTTATTTTTTTTATTGTTAATTTAATAGGTATTGAATGTAATTATTGACGAGACAATTAAAAGTGGATAAAATATTTTTAAAATATTTTTTTTTTCACTTTTAATTTAACAAGTTTTGATGTAACTATCAAAAAGACAATGAAAATATTTTTAAAATTAATTTAAATATATTTTTTAAATTGTTTATTTAACACCTGTTGATGGAAATTATTGCTAGGATAATTAAACGTGTTTAAAGTATTTTTAAAATCAAATTAAATATAATTTTTAAACACTTGTTGATGAAAATTGTTGCTAAAACAATAAAAAATAAAAAAAATAATAATAAATGTATTTTTTAAATTGTTAAATAGATATTGGCAACAGTTGTTGGTGCAGTATTTGCCCAAAGTCAGTACAATTTACGTGGACATCAGAGAGATCATCAACAAAGAGATCAACAACCAGCAGCACAACAACAATATGCAGAAGAACAAAGACCCCACAATGAAAGACAATTAACAACAACAACATTTATACCAATTTTATCATGGAATAAAGAACAAGAACATGATGGAACATATAAAACAAAGTAAATATTATTATTGTATAATAATAAAATTTTTATTTAATGATTAATCCTTGAACTTTTCATGGATGAACTATGGCTCACCCATTTATTGAAATAATTTAAAAAATTCTAAAAAGTATTTTGACATTTGTACTGACAATTTTTATTATTATTTATTTATTAAATATACATGGCTATTTATTATTTTATTAATTTAATTTATTTATTATCTATTTTTAGCTATGAAACTGGTAATAATATCATTGCTGAAGAGAGTGGATATTTGAAAGAAACTGGTGAAGGTGAAAATCGTGCACAGACACTTGTTCAACAAGGAAGTTATTCTTATCCAAGTCCTGATGGACAAATTATCACCATTCATTATACTGCTGATGAAAATGGTAAGTTTATTTATTAATTTTATTTTTATAATTTAATTTAATTATATTTTTAAAGGCTTCCGTGCTGTTGGTGATCATTTACCAACAAGTCCACCTGTATCACAAGAAGTACAAAAAGGACTCGATCTCATTTATGCTGGTATCAGACAACAAGCGGTAAATTAATTTATATTTAATCATAATTTATCTTCAGTAACAATTAATTGATTTTTTTTTTTTTTTAAATTTCTCAGGAAGAGGCAGCTCTTGAAGCTAAAAATCCACAACCATTCAATCAACAAATTGACAGACGCGAAGACAATAAAAATTACCGTCTTTAAATGAAAAAAAATATTATAATTAAAACATTATCATTTGTGCGTCAATTTAAAAAATATTAGGTAATGACTGTCGTATTTTTAGACAGCGTTATTGATTTTTTAAAATTGATCGATTATTGTTTATCGATAGTACTGAATTTTAATGATAATCAATAATAATTAGAGCATATTTTAAAATTATTATTTCTTTTTTAAAATATTTTTATACTGTCAATTATGAATACAATATTCCATAAATAATTATTGTTTTTTTTAATTACCTTTTCATGTATTTTAATAATAATTTTCAATAAAAATTGTGTTGATTTTATTGAACTCACACGAGCGTGAATAAATAAGATAAAAAAATTATTTTATTAATTTTTTTATCAATTGATAAATAACATAGCGTGGTTAAACTAAATTAATTTGATTAAATTAATAATTGAATCTCTAAAAAAAGATAGCAATCATTTCAGTACAAATATAGGAGAAAAAATAATAATTAAATATTATTTTTAGTATTTGATTGTTTAAATTTTACATTTATGGATGAAAAAAAAAATTAGAAAAAAAATTAAAGAGGTAGTAAAGATAACGATGATTTAAAAAAAAAAAAAAAAATTATTTTAATCAGTATTTGTAAATTAATTTACAGATACTAATTAATTATTGCCCTGAGGCCAGAGTGCATTTTTAATTATTCAAAATAGGCGAAATAAATTACGACGAAATAAATTTTGTTTTTGAAAAAATTATAAAACAATAAATTGCGATGAAATAAATTTAAAAAAAAAATTAAAAATCTTTGATTATAATCAATAATAATTAGAGCATAATTTAAAATTATTATTTCTTTTTTAAATTATTATTACGTGAATAAATTGCTTTTTCGTGAATAAATTATTTTTTCGCGATAAATTTTTTTTGTCAATTAATTTTCATCGCAATTTAATTATTCATAATTTATTTTGTCGCGATTTATTTCATTTGTTAAATTTACTTCAACGTTTAATTTGTAAACTAATTGTTTAGTGAATAAAATCATAAAAATTAAATATAATTAAATGCACTATGATCATCAGGGCAACATCAGCAGCACCATTTAAATAATTAAAATTCAAAAATCCATTCACATCAATAATTAAATACTTGAATTATATCACGGTCTAAATGTTAATACTACAACTCTACTTAAAAAAAAAAAAACATAAATACAAATTTATCAATTAAAAATAAATTTGCAAGAAATTTAAAATAACGTTAAATTAAATTTAAAATTAATCTTCATGCTGAGAGAAAAAAAAAAAAAAATCAGTCAACACAATTAACTCATTCGCACAGTTGAAAAAAAATTTAAAAAAAAAATTAATTATCGATAATATTAAAATCTAAATCGACTGGCACGTCGAGAGTAATTTGTTGTTAAAAAAAAAAAAAATTCCAATTGACAAAAATATGAAAGTATTTTGACTAAGTTTCACGAGTTGTTTCGCATATTTTTTTGTTCAAGTTGACTTGGGTGGTAATGGATCATATGGTGTTGCATTGAATCCAACATAACGATTATTTTTTTTATGAACAAAACCATCAGAATCAGCTTTGTAATAAACAACTCTTCGTATACCAAATGGATCAACATAGCCAAATGATCCAACACTTTTATCAGGTTGTTGTTCTTCTTCATGATAATGAGTTTTTAAATAATACTGAAAGCCATCAGCATTTGTATGTGTACCATCGTATTCTGGTAATTCATCAGCTGGAGAAGACGAAGAAGATGATGAAGAAGAAGATGAAGAAGATGAAGGAAATGATGACAAAGGTGATTGTGAATATCTTGCCTGTCTATTTTTAGATTTAACATAATAAACTGTATTATCATTTTTAATATTTTTATCATTATCATCAGATCTTGAAGTAGCTACTTGTTGATTTGCTTTACGACCTCTCGTTTGTCTAGATGTTGAATTGAATTTTCCTGATGCAATTGCTGCACGATATCTTCTTGTTTCTTGACGATAATTTCCATAATTTGATACAGGATCAATGTTTATATTTTCCTTGTATTGATTGGTATTTATTACATCATTTTGTTGAATTATTTCAACAGATTGTGATGGTTTTCTCCAACGACCATTGTATGGTGATTGGTATTTATAATTTTGGCTTAAATAATTTGATACTGGTTTTTGTATTTCGTTGTATCTTTCGTCGATTGTTATTGGTGATGGTGTTGATGATAGATAGCTTGGATATGATGCTGTCGTTGGTGAATTATATCTTCTGTATGGTTTTATCGAATTCGATTCAATACTGTTACCAGGCAAATCTTGAATAGCTGGTTTTCTGTAAAATTAAAAAACTCAATTTTTAAAAAATTCATCAACATCAATAAATATCGGATTTTTTAAAAAATATATTTTTTATTTTGTCAAAAATTATACAAAGAACATTCTATTTCAAAATAATTTACTAGAAATTTTTTTTTTTTCGCTCATGGAATTTTAATATGACATCATCGTTTTTTTTTCACGAATTTCGATTTTTTTATTTTAACGATTTTTATTTTTTAATCAACGAAAAGTATGCTATTAATAAAAAATAAAAAGATAATAACAAAAAAGGAGATTTATTTGTTTAAAAAACCTCTATTTTAATTAGTTGAAAAATTTTTTTAATAGTAAAAAGGCTTATCTCCGTAAACAAAGATGTGAACATTTTATTTCGAAAAAAATTGAAGTTTAAAATGATTTATTTTGCTTTGATAAATAAAGTAAAATTTTTTTAATTACCGGAATGGATTTGGTGGTCTTCTTGGCTTTGATAAAATACCAGATTGTGCTGGTACATGTCGACTTATAGCAACGGCATCTTGAATTGGACTGTGTGGTCCAACATAAACTTTTTTCGATCTGCAAGAAAAATTACGATTAAAAATAAAAGTAACATGGAAAAAAAATATTATTGACTAAAATGACAAACGGCAAAGTGTTAATTCATGATAAATGTTAAAAAAAATACAAACTTGAGTATTCTGTAGCCTTTACTATCAGCAATGTAATCTTTGATTCTTAGAAAACCAGTTGCATCAAGCCAACCCTCTGTTCCAATGACAGTACCATCAGCAAGTCTTTTTTCTTTTCTAAATTGTCCATTTGCTGTTTGATAACGAAAATATCTTTCTGGTCCTTCATCAGTTTGAATATGATATTGTGTTGTTGGATCAATATTCCAACCACTTCTTTGTGCTTCGATCTCATCTGGTGTCAGACAAAATACCGAAATCTAAAATCAAATAAAAATAAAAATTTAAATTAGTTTATTAATTAATTAATATTTATACATCAATGACAATTTACTATTTTTGGATTAACCACGGTCGCAATATTGTTTAACAATAAATTATTCAAACAGTTGAGTGGGCAGTGAGGTCTTTCATTCAAGATCATCTTTGTTTTTATTTTTTTTACCACCTTAATATATATTTTCACAATGAGATCAAGTACACTTTGAATATCAACAACAAAATAAGCTGATGCATCATCATTTTTCCACGTAAATTTTCATCAACAGTGGGTAGTTTAATATCAAAAATAAAAATGATTAAATTAAAAAAAAACTTGTTTGCCTTGACCTAGGCTGTCTTTTGATGTTATAAAATAACAAAAATATTAGATAACAAAATTTACAACAGTCTTTTTTAGGTAAAAGAATTTAAAAATTATTTATCTATATTTTAATTATTGCAAAATCAGTAATTAATCATTTTTAAAACAAATAAATAATCGAAATTTAAAGCATGAAGTTTGAGCATTTTCTTGTTTTTTTTTCAAACAAGTATAGAGGACAAATAAAAAAACACATGCAATTATTGAGTAAGATAGTTTTTAAATTTGTAATATACAAGATTGTTTGTTGTATATTTGTTGGTTGGTAAGTGCGGCTGTATTTGTTGGCGAAAGAGAGGCGTGCGTGGGATTGGGAAAGTCTTACTGGCCTCAACGGTCCATATTAAGAGATCCCATATCATACTGGTCGTCTTGCTCAAAGCCACCACATGATATATTAGCAATGCTGTTGTTGGTTCCTTGGATACCTTACTTACTTAACCGTATAAATTTTTTTTTATTTTAAATATTATTTAAAAATAAATATGTTTTTATTTTTTTTCGTTTATTTTGTAGATCTACTTTCTTTGTATGAAATTGAGTGGGATTTAAAAAATGAATACTGTTCATAAACAAATTGCAAAGATAGACGAAATAATATTTTATTGTTGTAGGTAAAATTAATATTAAAAGGATGATGGTTTTATCCATGTGTGGGCGAATCATGACTGTCGGATAAACTTATTCTCCTAACAGTTAAATAATTTTATAAAAAAATTTAAAAAAAAAAAAAACCACCCACATAGGACAAGTTCCAATGCGTAACTGACATCACTTGGTCAAGCGGTATTTATTTATTTTATGAAAGAAAAAAAAAAAAAAGCTGAATATTTATTTAAATTTGCAAATCATTTTCAAGTTCATTGGATTACATGATTTTTGTATTATGAGGATTGAGTTATTATAATATATTTTTGGTTAATGAGATTTTGAGGAATTTTTTAATATATTTGTTTTGTGGAAATTGATTTTGATTGAGATGGGAGTTTGAAGGAGAATATGTATTTTGCTATTTTGTTATGTTAATATGATTAAATAAATAAAATTGGATTCATCAGACCCTATGATATATTTTATTAGCATATAAATCTTTATGGGAATTGTTGGTTTTTTATTTATTAATAAATATGTAGATATTTTTTTTTAAATGTATCGAGGATAATACTTGACGCCAGTGTAGGCGTATATCAAATTGTTATTTCAACTTCCCACGTGAGTTTTTACTGGTCTTTGAGTTCCCAGTTACATGGTGGTCATAGAAAATATATATACATTTTTTACTTGCAAATAAATAAAGGGATTGTAAAAAATATTATTCATTTATTGTTAAATATTTTTTATAAATTAATAACGTGTCGTTTGTAATTTTTTATAAAATATTTAAAATTTATAAAATAATTTTTTTTATTATTTAAATTAAAATTGAAAAATTTATTTTTGAAAATAATTATTTTTTCAGTTATGTGTTTAGATTGTTGTTTTTATTTTTTTTATTTTTTTTCATTCAATTTATTATTAATGTGTGAATTTATTTATAATTTGGCCTCTAAGTAAATGTTGAGAATTTTTTTTTCTAATCAATATTAAAGATAAATTAAAAAACACAAAAAAAACGACAATTTTTTTATAGCCATGTTTAGATTTTACTTTTATTATTGACTAAAAATTTTGCACAATTGTTTTTTTTTTTGTTGAATTATTATTTATTAATTATTAAGCAAATGTTGATTTTGCAAATTAAAAAAATACATGTATAATATACATCAATGAAAACAACAATTTTCTATAAAAATATTTTCATTCTAAAAAGAATAACTGTTTTTTAAAAAAAAACTTTTTTAAAATTAAATATATTTTCGTTATTTTTATTTCTAAAATAAATATAAATTACTATGAATTTTATTGAGAGAAAGGTATGATTTTTCAATTTGAAAAAATTCTCTTTTTTATATTTTATAACAAATCATTTGAAATATATATATTGTTTTCGAATAAATATTAAGTTTGAATAAGAAATCGTGGCTGTTGTATAAAACAGTGAGATAATAAAACATCACACCATTGTTTTTTTTTTTCTAAAATTATTAACTAACTATATGAATAAATTATAATATAAACAAAGACTAACCCAACATTGATAATTACTTTATAAATGAAAAAATAAAAAAAAAAAAAATGATCTCAATAAAAATCACGTACTACGTTTAATTCCAAATATGATCACTACATTGATATCGATGTTAAGCATTCCGTAAAATTACTCTGCTATTTTAAAAGCTTATAATAAATACATCATTATTATTTTCCTACACTCTATCATATACCCTATTAATTAACAAAAAAAATACATTACAATGTAATATATATAGAAAGTTTAATTTTCATTTTTCACACAGTCTAAAATTCCATTGTATTTTATAAAAATAAAAAAAAAAAACACAATGAAAAATTTTATAAAATATAAATTAAATATTATAAATAAAAAGGGTAGGTCAGTGTCATTCAAATAAATTTTATAATTCACACGTTTTCACGGTGTTCTAAATAGAAATAAAGAAAAAAATAAATTTCAACTTCCTGAATGAGATTGACACAGTTGTCCATAATGACAGGAGTGGGTCATTCAATATCATAATTTTTTTTTTTATTTTTAACAATTACACGCCTGGTTTATTATCTTGAAAATATTCTACGTTTTATTTTTCACCCTGTTGACAATAATATCCATTCAAAAATTCCAATATTAATTAATACTTTCACTCGAAAAAAAAATCAATTGTTAAATATATTTTTCAACAATTTGTCAACTTGAAAATTTTATTTTCTAATTTTCTAATTTTATAAAAATATGGTTACATCATGAATTTAATAATTTTATAATAAATAAATATTTAAATATATTTTATTATGTCAATAATCCAATTTTTAATTTACCAAATAAAAAAAAAAAAATGAAAGTTTAATTTTGGAGACATTTATTTATCATTATAAAATTTTAAAAATATCTTTTTTATATTTTTTTTTTATCGTTATTCCATCATCACGTAATATTGAGGATATAAAATTTTAGAATAACATGAAAACGATTAGTAATTTTTGTGAGAGTAGAAAAAAATTAAAATAAAAATTTCAAGAAAGTGATTTGTGAGTATTAATTTTTATGTACAATAAAATCTCCGGGTTTCAATTAATAATTATTTTCATATACACAATATTTAAATTGTAATATATTAATTATATTATAATAATTTTCATTTTATTATTATCAAATATCAATGCTCATTACTCAAACGAAGAAAAATTAAATTGAAAAAAAGAAAACAAAAAAAAAATGTATAATTATTTTTAAAAAATAATTCTCAGCACGAAGTAAATATGACTGAGTGCAGTATAATAAAATTCAAGGTTAATATTATAAATAAATATATAAAATATTATTTAAATAAAATTGCATGATCAATCGAAACAATATTTTATGAATTTCTTTGTTCCTGTTTGGCATGATAAATTGCGTCAATTCATTGAAATTAATTTGACAATAATTGATGAAATAAAATATAAATTGATATTTAATTTTTTGTTTTTTATATTTTTTTTATACCTTGGTATACTTTGGGGTTTTTTAAAAATATTCTTTGTGAATATATATATAAAGACGGCATATTTTTCTTTGATGCAATATGACTTATAACTTTACTGATTTAAAACCGAGATTTCACTCAACTTGGAGAGACGACTAACCATCAACAATAAGAATTTACGTAAAAAAAAATATGAAATAATGTTTGTATATATGTATAGTATTAAAATAAAAAAAAAAAAAAAATTGTCAACTGGTTATTACATAGCCGAGGAGGCAAATAAAAGTTAGACCCTAGGATACCGGGTTAAGGTGAATGCCGAGGTGGAATAACCAATCTCGCAACTATTTTTTTAAACAAAAAAATAATGATAAAAAATTATTTAAAAAAATAACAGACAATGGAGAATAAAATTGTTATTTCTAAATTATTTTTCATGCAATGTTTAAGTTGTTTTTTTTTTGTTTAAATAAATCATTTTAAAAAAATTCTGGACGGAAATTTAAATGGAAAAATAATTATCAATAATCAAGAATTTTTTTTAATTGTTAATTGGTTTTTTAAAACTGATGAAAATATATTTAATTGTTTTTTATTAATATCATGTATTATTTAATATTTTTAAATTATTTTTACATGAATTTTAATAAACAAATAAATTTATTTAAAAAAAAATACAATGAAGAATGAAATTCGTATTTTAAAATTATTTTTGACGCAATTTTTAGTCTTGTTTTTGATGATTTTCAAAGTGGATTAGATAAAATTATTTCACATGTAATTTATTATTAAATAAATAATTTAAAATAAATTAAAAAAAATAAAAATATATAATTATCAATACAGAATTTCTTGGGTTTATAAAATAATTGAAAATTAAAAAAGAAAATTGAATTTAATAAATCAAAAACAATAAAAAATAAAATACAAATTTTAATAGAATTTTATTCAATTTTTAACTATAAAATTAATAAAATTATATCACCCATTATTTAATAAATAATTATAAAACAAATCCAAACAAAATAAAAAATTTTTAACATAAAAAAAATACCATAGCAATATTGAATTAAAAAACATAAAAAAATTCAAATAAATTACAGTATTATGTGATATTAAATTTCAATAAACATTATAAAATATTTAAAACCCCATTAAATTATTCCCCTATCCATAAACAATTTCAAAAAAAAATTTAAAACTCAAATAAAAATTTAATTTTTTGTATAATTACATAGTATTTACCAATATCTACCAAACAAAGAAAAAAATAAAAAAAATAATCAAACAAATCAACAAGTAGTTTAGCCAAAGTATTTAAAAATCAATCAATAATTTAATTTCCAAGAAAAATCAATCGAAAAATAAAATAAAATAAATTTTGTATTTTTAAATTTTGGGGTTGTTAAAGTCGCCTGATTCGCCAGATTAAATCGACACTTGCAAATCCCCAACTCGGCATATAAAAAATAAATAAAAAAATTATTATGACCAACAAGTATCCTCTTTTCTTCTTCACTTAACACACACACACACATTAAAATGATCAAACCGTAATTGGAAATGAACAAGAGTCATTTTTGCATATTTTTTTTTTCATTTTTTTTTCATTTTTTTTCACTTGTTATTATTGTTGTTGTTGTTTGTTGTTGCTGTTGTGCATATGCATACTTGATTGGTTCATATATAATGCCCTCTATGTATATATATTATTTTATTTTATTTAAATATTTTAAGACAATAATTTAAGAGTCACGTATGTGTATTTTATATGCGACCTGTATACACAAGTATGCACTCAACATTTAAGAGATTCAGTCAAGATTCACTTGGTGATTTATTAACATGAAATTAACTCAAATACATAACCAAGTGCTCTATGTACAAGATAACATTTGCCTCAAAGGTATTTTGAGATTTCTGATCACAGGGGGATGAAATATATATTGCTAAAAATTGCATATAGCAAACATTGGTGAGGTCAGTTACCGGCTGTTTGTTTCAAGGGTAAGACCTTGATCATGAGTTTAAAAATATATTTCATTTAATTTATATCATAGATTTATTTAAATAATTGTTTTTTATTTTTTTTAATTTATTGATATATGTACACCCATTTTATTGTCATTGGGTATTTAAATTCAAGGGAAAGAAGAGACAGAATTGAAATGTAATTTTATTCGTCAATGACGATACAGTTGAATGATTTTTTTTTATAGTTTATTTTGATGGGAAAAAAAATAGGATTAGTGAATCATTTGGCTGTAATTGTTTTGTTGAAGTCACGCATGAAATGATTGTGGTAATTGTAATTATTGTGTGTGTGTGTGTGTTATTGAATTATTTTTTATTTTACACAGTGTGAATACAAATTATGTCACTTGTTGCGCAAGTATTTTAAACTTGAATTGTTAATAATTTTCAGATCAACTTATCATCTTTGTTTTAACACGTACATGATGTCATTATTTTTATATTTGCAAGCTATAAAAATTATGTACGTCATTTAATAAAATATACTTGTTCGTTATGAAAAATATATTTTTACTTGATAATTAATAAAAGGATTGTAAAAAATATTATTCATTTATTGTTAAATATTTTTTATAAATTAATAATGTGTCGTTTGTAATTTTTTATAAAATATTTAAAATTTATAAATTGGTTTTTTTGATTATTTAAATTAAAATTGAAAAATTTATTTTTAAAAATAATTATTTTTTCAGTTATGTGTTTAGATTGTTGTTTTTATTATTTTTATTTTTTTTCATTCAATTTATTATTAATGTGTGAATTTATTTATAATTTGGCCTCTAAGTAAATGTTGAGAATTTTTTTTTCTAATCAATATTAAAGATAAATTAAAAAACACAAAAAAAACGACAATTTTTTTATAGCCATGTTTAGATTTTACTTTTATTATTGACTAAAAATTTTGCACAATTGTTTTTTTTTTTTGTTGAATTATTATTTATTAATTATTAAGCAAATGTTGATTTTGCAAATTAAAAAAATACATGTATAATATACATCAATGAAAACAACAATTTTCTATAAAAATATTTTCATTCTAAAAAGAATAACTGTTTTTTAAAAAAAACTTTTTTAAAATTAAATATATTTTCGTTATTTTTATTTCTAAAATAAATATAAATTACTATGAATTTTATTGAGAGAAAGGTATGATTTTTCAATTTGAAAAAATTCTCTTTTTTATATTTTATAACAAATCATTTGAAATATATATATTGTTTTCGAATAAATATTAAGTTTAAATAAGAAATCGTGGCTGTTGTATAAAACAGTGAGATAATAAAATGTCTTTTTGCAAAGTTACAGCCAGTTTGCTGGTCAACAACCCAGGTCAAAGGTTATTTCTTCAGAATACACTATTTATTATTATTGACTTTTTTCATTTTAAACATATATCCATTTACGATCACCAATATTTTTTTTTCTTAAATGCACCCACTTGGCAATGAACATTCCCCATTAAATAAATTCACACACGATGGTCTGAATTTAATACCTCGTAAAAAATAAATCTGTCTATCAAAAACAAATTATAAAATAAAAAAAAATAAATCAAAATTAAAAACACGAACACTATTATATCACCAACAATAAATAAAAAATTAAAATCCATATTATTTAATTTTTTTTTTGATTTATTCCATTGTCTATTTTAAAATATTCTACTGTTTTAATTTTTTTTTACGCTCTGTAAATACTTGACGTATAAATTGATATGATAAAAATAAAAAAAAAAACCATCTTATCATATAACCAAAACTAAAAATTAAAATTCAATCTATTTCCTTTAAATTATTTTCATTATTGTTCTATATATATTTCTTTACGTCATAATTAAAACGACACTAATTAATTAAAAAAATTTTCATTTATTTATATTTTTTTACGTAATATTATTATACCTTCATAAACAAAAGAATATATAAATATTATACAATGTTATTTTAAATCGTAGGCGTGCTCTCAATTTGATCTATATATTTTCATTTTAACACGTAATCGTTAATGAGTCGAGTGGATCGATACATGAGATCAGCCGTAAAAATATAATTCACGTAATAACATACGAACCCTTTAATAATAGAAATAAAAAATAAAAATTAGATCAAGTCTCAGGCTTGTTTCAACACATAATTATTATTGAATTATTATTTTTTTATTTTCAAACTATTTAATCGACCATTGAGACTAAATCACACACATTGATCGATTTAATATAGATCATATATTTTTTTTAATTCAAAAAGAAATTCGAAACGTTTCATGAAGGTGAGGAAAATAAAAAAAATTTAAAGAGCAACTTCTTCTTGGTATCGCGAAGAAAATAATACATGCCGTGACTAATTGTTAACATCATGTGGCTTGTTTGTAACTATCGTTTTATTATAGCACTGATGCATAGATGCAAACAAATTTTTACTTTCAATATATAAAACTATTAATTTTGTTTTTTTTTTTCTCAACACTAAAACACTAATAATATTTATCCATAAAATCACAAGTAAATTTAATTTTCATTAAGAAATTATTATTCACTTTTTTAATTATAAATTAATCTCACCGTCATTAAGCTCAACAGGGTGAATATCCAAATTGCCAACATGATGATTAATTTGAATAGAAAAAAATATAAATTGCTAAATTTAAAATAAATCGAGTCAATTTAAATTCATGGTCACTAATTTTTGTAATTTAGCTAAACACATTTGTAATTTATGATTAAATTAAAAAATATATATTTAACACTGGTGGATGTGTTTTTTTGATTATTTAAAATATCCAAGTTTTGAGCGGGAGGTTCGCGATGTTGAGGATGCCAAGAAAAGACTGAGGATTGTTGGATACTGACGACGTTTATTTGCTATCACTTGAAAGGGGGGCAAGCTTAAGACCAGACTCAGTGTATACCTCCACCTTCGATCTGATTATTTTATTTATTTATTTATTTATTTTTAAAAATTATAAATAATGCATTTTTAAGATTTATTATTGAAAAAAAATTAGAGGAAGGTTAGTTGAATGTTGGAGGACAAAATTATAAAAAAAAATTAATTTTTTTATTTATTAATTCATTGATTAATTTATTTTTTTATATATTTGTTTATTATTTTTTCAAGTTTTTAATGACTTATTTTTTTATTTAATTTTGTTTATTTTTTTTATTGTTTAATTGATTTTTTCATTCATTTTTTTTATTGTTAATTAAGTATTTAATTTATTTATCCATTTATTTTATTATTTAGTTGTTTATTTTTTTATTTATTAAATTATTTATCTGTTCATTCAATTGTTAATTAACTGATTAATTTTATCAATGATTTATTTATTTATTTTTTCATTTATTTACTTGGTTATTTGGTTGTTAATTAATAAATTTGTTTATTCGTTTATTTAATTCCATAGTCATTTTATTTATTTATTTATTTATTTATATTTATGAGTGTCCTTTCGTTACGACCTACACACATCATCATCTTCATGATCAAATGCATTTAGAGTAAAGTTTCAAATTTCAAGGCAACACAAAAACCACATATAAAATTATACCGAATAGCATAAACAATCAAAAAATAAAATTAAATATATAAATATAAATTCCCTGATGATTAATATTTTTCATTACAAATTGTTTTATAATGACCGAGTAATTTAACTATATACATCTACAAGTAATATGAAAAAATAAAACAATATAAATTTAAAAATTCAGATCTCAGATAAAACGTGCTGGGTGTTACAAGCAACACCTCAAATACGTGACAATACTAACAATTTATCACGACACTTTTTGCCCTTTCAATCCATAAAAATATAAAAAAATTTTTAAACTATAAAGAAAAATTAAATGAAAAAGTTTGTTTTTTTTTTTTTTTTGTAAAACGTTGAAAAATGTCACGCCTTTTTCCGGCAAATTTACGAAATATATTTATTATTATTTTCGAATAATAAAAATAATGAATGAATATAGAAAAATTCGAAAAAAAAAAAAAAATGGGGGTACACGATTTTTATCCAAAGATTTGTAAGACGCGTGGGATTGTACTCGATTCAATGTGTATTCAGCGTTGTTTTTTTTTATTATTAAACAAAGGAGATAAAAAAAATTTCCAAATTGAAAGAAAAAATAAAAAAAACAATAAATAAATATTTAAATAAACAAATTATGAGAATGTAATTAAAATCACATGTGAAATTTAAATTTAAGAGTTGAAGTAAAAAAGAGCGAGAATCAAAATTGTATTAAATTATTTATTTTTTTTGGCCGAAAATTTGTATATAAATAAATACATGTGTAAAATTTTTAAATATTAAATTTTTGCAGTTGAATTTTCTCCTTCGTTTACGATACAGTACAGTGTTAATACTAAATTGCTTTCACTTTTACGAGAGGCACGGCTTGATGGGCCTACAGGCCCCACATTTACATCCAAGAAATTATTCACAAATACATTTACAAATACCGGATACACGCATGAAAATATATATCACACAACAAGGAAGTTGATATAAATATAAATAAACAAAAAGAAAATATAAACAATATTATTAAAATTTGCAAAAGCCAAAAAATCTTTGATATTAATTTGTTAATTAATCACCGGGATGAAAACTAACGCAAAATATTTTTGAAATAGAATTTTCGCTGGACCAATAGTGTTATTGCTAATATATATTTAAAATTTATTTATCATTTCTTTTGTTTATCACGGAATTATTATTAAGTTGTTAAGCCAGAGAAAGTCACAAATTTCATCGACAATTTCTACTTGGTTTTATCTTATATAGCCTAATGAACGAAAAATACACAGAATAATTTTATATACAAAATAGAAATCAAATAGTTTATTTAAATTTAAAAATTAAATAATATTAAAAATGGGTTTAAGATAACGGTTGAAAGACGAAAATAAATATATATAGTTTTTTTTTTTTTGTGTTTTAAAATACGTGCATCGAAGACAAAAAAAAAATAAAAAAAACAATCTGCATGTTGACAATTGAATTTATATTGTTAATAATTTCTTTTTTTTTTTATTTGAACTTTTGTCCTGATTCAAGTGTAACACGTACTTTTTAAGGTACTGATGAACATATTTATTTTTTTATAGCTAAAAGTTGTTTTGTACATTTATGGTGATATTGAGTGAATGAAAGCAGTACCGGTTCCCATGTTATGTCATTTTCGCTAAATAACGCTATTGACACCGTATACGGGGAAATTTACGAGGACATTTATGCAGGTAAGTGTCTCCGTATTTCCCGTAAATTTCTCCGTATTGGTGCCAATGAAAATTTCGTTTTTAAAATAACACCAAGATGATAAATAATTTAAAATAAGAAAAAATAAATTTATATGACTTTAAAAATGAATAAAAATGATAATAATAAAATAGTTGTTTATAATGATAATTAAATAAATTAAATATTTGACATTGACAACATCCGATGATTAGAGGATGACGACCTTCATTAAAAAATCATCATGACTTGTCTTCCTATTATTCACTGAGTGAACATTTGTTTTTTCAAGCAAGGGCGAAAAATCATAGATTCTCTATGATCGGCATCAACATGTATAAGTTGTATGTTACTGGAGTTTCATATTTAATTATAATTTTGGATAAATTAGAGATACAAATTAAAAGTTAAATTAATAAAAAATCATAATTTTATATCTATAAAATTATGGTTTTTTATTAATTTAATTTTTTCAATAATATTATTACTCACTGTTAATAAATAATAAAAATACATTTTATTATTTTAAATAATAGATATTATTTAACTGTTATTATATAATATTTATATTTAAAAAAAAAAAAAAAACAATTTATAATCACACAAGTTTCACGTATTTTAATGTCTGATTTTTATATGATTTATATTGATCATGACGTTAGATCACACACTGCAAAACTGAACGATCTAAAACTCGATCTACTTGAGTGAAATGTTGTTGGATTATTTTTACGAGTGTCGATTGAAATATATATATATTTATGGGAATTGAAAATTACGATATGGGAGGAGAATATTTGTTGGACACTGTGGAGGGACAGTGTCATTTGGCCTCAACACCTTCGCAATTATTTTTTTTTTTTTCATATTGGTATGTCAAGTTGCTTTTTTCATGGAGTTTTTAAAATTAAATATACAACATCGTTTGTCTTGAATTTTTATTATTTTTATTTGTTTATAAAAAGATAAAAAAATAAAGAGTAAAATTTCGAGAGTGCATCGCGATTATTTGAATTTTCTTATTGATGATGATTAATCATTGAATATCGATCATTGTTTTGAGCAGTACAAATGGTAACTGTGAATTATTAAATAACAAAAAATAATTTTTTTATAACAAAAATAAAGCTTTTATTATTGCATTATAAAATTAATAATAAATTTTTTATTGTCATTGTTTTATCAGCCAGGTAGTTGCAACAATTTACACTGAGAAAATTATTTTTTTTTTCATCAAATATTATTTTAATTTAATAAATTTTACATTTGGGTATAATAAAATTTTAAAATATATATTTTACATTAATAAACAATTAATTTAAATGCTTTTTATAACAAAATTAATATTTTTATTTATTAAATTAAATTAATTCAATATTATTTCAAGCAAATTGATTTTTACAACAAATAATTCAAAGAATTTATATTTTTTATTCAATCAAATCAATAACAAAATGAAATTTAAATTCTTTCAATGATGCGACACAAATAAATAATAAATTTTCAATGACAAATATATAAATAAATGAAATTAAAATATTTAATTTGTATCATGATTTTATATTTTATTCAAATTTTTTATTTTTAAAAAAGGAAAATAATTATAATATTATAAAAAAACGTATGACGATTAATTAGCTTACATGTATTTTAGTTGCTAACGTTTGTAGAAAAATATGCAATGTGTGATTGGCTAGGTGTTTGTCTATGTGTGTGATTTAAGCAAGGATATTAATGCGGTAGTGAGAGACACGTGTAGGCGTGTGATCTCATTAGCATATTATAAACCACTTGGATCTAGTAATATTATATCGACTTACGCAATACGCACAAAAATGGAAAAATTTATAATAGCAAATATTAATATATAACAAAACTTGCCATCTTGATAGAAATAATAATTTGAAAATAATAACAAAATATATTTACAAATTTAATCATGTTTTGAAAAATGTTTGCCAAGTATAAATAATAATTTTTATAGTGAAATTATTTAATAATTATATTTTCAAATAAAAGTGATTTCATTTTATATTTTTATATGTATTGATTCATTTAATTATTGATTGAAATTTAATTTGATAAATTCATTAAAAATTAAAAAATTTAGTTTTTTTTTTCATTTAATTTAAAATATAATTATTATTATTTTATGATAATTAAACTAATAAAATTTGAGAGACTGGAATTCTTTTTTTTTTTTAGTTACTGACGGCCGGGGGTTTTTTGTTTTTTTTAAAAAAGACCGATACGGAAAAATGACGTCGTTAATAGTACCGAGACGGTGAAATTCAGAGATTATGGAGACAGTTACAGGTTTTTGCACACGGTGTTATCAATTCTACACATGATTGTAGTTATAGGATTTTCACCGTAAATTTCTCCGTATATTGTGTCAATAGAGTTACCGTTTGAAAAATTATTAAAAAATATTTTGTTAATTTAAAGATTACCAATGTATCCATTTTTGGTATATGATAACGAATGTTTATATGTAGTGCTTGCTGAAATCAGAACGAGAAAAATTTTACTTTGATTTGATGTTTTTTGACTAACATATTGAGGAAACAGTAACATGTAGTGCCTGCTCTCGAGCCTTGTGCGCAAAACCTCGTTCTGCATTTCGACCCCTCAATATTTTTTGGCCATGTGTATCTAAAAGTGCCATTTCTTGTTTTTGCTAGTATTGCCTGAAACATATATTACATATACAAAATATCGACACGTTATATATCCCGTCATATATATTCGAGATAGCTGAGGTTGAATATACGGGATAAATAACGTGTTGATATTTTGAGGCAGGATAAATAATCCAACAATGAGTCAATTACAAAAGTATGACGGAATATTTTTTCCACTTATATTATAATATGAGTTGATATAATATTACTCGATTCAAGTGGTTTATAGACCATTTGAATCGAGTAGTATTATATCAACTTACGCAATACACACAAAAATGTAAAAATTAATAATAATAAATATTGATTTCTCAAAAATATTTTAACACATTTTTTTCTTCTTGTCCTCGATCAATTTTAAATGACCGTGAAAAATCACCCACAAAAATCGAAAAAAAAAACAAACAACTAATTTTGAATAATTTAATCAAATGAAATATAAATTATTTAAACAAAAAAAAATTTTAAATTATAATACAAATAATAAAAAACAATATCTACAATTTTTTTTTTTGTATAAATAAATTATAAAATTCAATTTTTTAAAATATCAAGACTAATGCTAAAAAAAAAAAAAAACGTAATGAAGAAATTAAATTGCATTATAAATTATAATTGTCCTTGGACCAGACAAAGAGACATTTATTTCACAAAATAAAATTATACATGAGAAAAAAGTCAATGGTAATAACAACTCAGTAAAAAATAAATAAAAAATAAAAAAAATAAATAGAATAATGTTTCATTTTTTAAAATAACATTGCATAAAAATGATTGCACATAATTAGTTAATTAAAAAAAAAAAAATATTATTGATTATGCCCGAGGGAGAATGTAGATTGAATGTCTAAATTTAAATATTAATTTTATCATCAGTGTACAAAAGAAGATCTTCATTCATCGAAAATAATCAAATTAAAAAAAAAAAAATTATAAAATAATAATCAGCTGTAAGTTTAGCTCAATGAAAAGTGGTTAACCTTTGATTGCACTTGAAAATGGTTATAAAAATAAATATTATCATGACATTCATGGTAACTAATAAATAATGATGGTGGTGGTGGTGATGGTAATGTGCTGAGATTGGACAATTTCAATATCACTTTCATTGGATATCTGTTGAGTGAAAGTCTGCAAAATTCCTCAGGCTTGTTTATCATGTATATTTATAATATCAAATTATCATATTAATGTTATCAAGATTATTATTATCTCTGATGTATTGTCAGATTAAAAATATATATAGAAAATTTGGTAAACGTGGAAAAATAAATTCTCAGAAATCAGAAATCAACTAGACATCTTGAATTTTTATTTACAAATTTTTCATAAATTCATTTAATTTTTCAGATGAAAAAAAAATTATTTTATTGATTTTCAGTCAACTTTTTATAGATCAATTTTTATTATTTTTTTTTTTTTACAGTTTGACATGTGTCAAGCTTGACAGGCAAGTGTTACACATGCGATTAAAAAATTTATCTTGATAGAAATAATAAAAATATATTTAAAAAAATAATAAAAGTATTATATCAAATTTCACTTGAAGAAATCAATTTTTAAATTTCGATTTATAAAAAAAATATAAAAAAAATATATATAGTTTGTTGACCTGCGTATATCGCAACGTGTATGAATTTTTTTAATACAATTTTTACAAATAAAAAAAAAATAAATAACGGTATATTTTAAATATCAAAAAAATAAATAATGTTTTATATATAAGACTAGACATGTATTTTATGGAGAAAAAAAAAAAAAGTGCAAACACTACGAGATGAGTTGAGATATACCAACTCGTTTCTCGTTTTGAATTTCATACAACTGATTATTAGATACACAAAATGACTCACCAACAATCTTCATACCTTTTTTGGAAATTTTATTTAATATTTTTTTCTTTTTCTTTCTCATTAAACTGTCAGCTGTAGGGTCCATTATCTTGTTGACATACATGGGACACATTCAACAAATAAATTTCAAAGAAAAATCAAAGTAAAGCGAAACATTATAATTTATATTTGGATTATCTTCAACTTTTTTCGAATTTATTCAATTAATTCAAATGATATAAATTAATTTTTACAATTTTTTAGATATTAAGAGGGTTTAGAAATTTTCAAAGTTTGACATTGAGTGACTGCGATTTAGATATAATTATTCAAAAAATATCAGAAACAATAATACTTGTGAATCTCGATCTAGAAAATTCTTGAGTGACTAAAAAATGTTCATATAATTTTGGTCGTCTATTTAATTGACTCGTAAATTAGAAACATATTAACTGTTTGTACTTTTAATATCATTCCAAATTTACTGAGCCCGGTTTTTTGTAGAATGTAGATGCCATCTAAAAAATATAAAATATATCTCAATGCACAATCATGGGAGGTGCATGATTGTGCATTGAGATATTTTATATTTTTTGATCAACTGCAAGTCAGCTGTGATTAGAAACTCCCAGATAACCATAACTGGTAAGACAATATGCTACTAGTAAATTACCAGAAATTTACTGGTAAATACAAAATATTTCAAAAAACAGGTAACCGGAAAATTACTGGGAGATTACTGGTAAACATTTACCACAAATATTATCAAGCTGAAAAAACCAATGATATCATGAGTGAATTATTGATATACTGTTAATTTTACAACGCTCTATTGATGCAAAGGAAAGAAACCAGAAATGAATTGCGAAAAAAACGAAAAAAAGAACTACGATCGTAAAAAAATAAAAATGGTTGGTCATACAGTAATTCCATTCGATTGAAATTATGTCATTTGACGTATACCTGTAAATTTACATATAAATTTACAATAAAAAAACTCTCAGTTAAATAAATAAATCAATCTATAACAAATAAATTGCAACCAGTTTCCAAAATTGACAGATTTAATCATTCTCAAAAAACCAACAACAATTAATTTAATCAGCATATGTTACACATCAATATATTTTTTCTCTGAGAAATATGGAGTAATGCGGAGAAATAAAAAAGTACAGTAATTCGGAGAAAGTCGAAGAAAAGCGAAGAAATATCAGAGAAAAACGAAACAACTTCAGAGGAAAGCGGAGAAATATTTTCACCAAGAAACATTAATGTTGAAAAATATATTTTCAATACAATAACCTGTGATATATTTTTATTTCTATATAATTTTTTTCAAATCTAATTATTATTATTATTATAAAATTATATTAATGAATATTTATAAATTCGTGATATTTAAAAAATAATACAATAAATATAATAATTAACACAATGACTATAGTTTTTTTATTTAAAATTAAATTTAAGAGGTACATGTATATACATAAATAAAAAAAAAAAAAAAAAAAGTCATATTACTGATACATAAACTATTAATATACATGAATTGTTATCTCGTGCCTTAAACAAATTAAATCATCAACTTAATTAATTTATCATACATTTATATATAATTTTATTTATTAAATTATCTCTATATGAATTTATTCCATGAAATAATACAGGAATGTTGCAAGTTTTAATATTCACTCTCGTTGTTTAACAGTAAAACAATGATTTTCATTAAAAATTATATTGATACCGAGATCACACGTTAATCTTATTTTTAAATTTCATTAAACAAACATTGATATAATTTTTTTAATATTTAAAAAAATAATAGTATTGTAGGCCCAAGCTACAATAATTATTCATCATCAGTGTTTATTTCATTTTTTTTAATTCATTTTTTTTATCTTATCTATGTTGTTTGTTGAGTGACAATTTTTCAAGTCGATATCTCAATTAATCCATAAATAGAATTCATATAATTTAGACACTTTAATAATACACTTTAACATTGCAATAAAATTGTTTTATTATTTTTTTTTTATATCTTAATGATAACGATAAATTTATATCATAAATTCATGTGCTATTAATCGTTTGTTGAATTAATTATTTACTCATTTAGGCTGGGCTTTGTACATCGAATAATAGCTTAATTTTTTTTTCATTTAAAAAAGGGCAACATTCAACAGTTAATTGAGATTCTCGTGACATTAATTGTATCTGCATTATTAATTTTTAAATACATTCATTTTTAAATATAAACTTTTATCTGTGTTTTCCAAAATCTAGCTTTTTTTCATTTTTATTTATATAAATATATGTTTATTTAATTATTATTATTTTTTTTTTAATACAATATATCATCTGTGTTTTTGTAAAATGCATGACACAAAAATAAATGCTCGTATTATTTAAATTAATTTAAAATTGTTACCCTCTTTATTTATCATATCTAAAATTTTTATTTTCAATCATTTTTTTTTTTCTACTATCACAAAAATTGCACCAGCCTTTTTTACACAGCAAAAAACAATGTAAAGGTGAATTTTCTTTTTATACACATTTAACAACTTTTTTTTTTTTTTTAAATTATTCACCCTGCTAATTATTTATTTTTTATTTCCAATTAAACAATCAGTAATTTCTTCGATAAATGATGAAGAAAATTTGCCATTTAATAAAATACAACAATTTTTTTTTATTTTTTTTTATATTTATTATTATTATTTAACCTTTTTTATTTATTTTTTTTTCTCCAATCCGCGTCTCGGTATCGTGATTACAATTATTTTTACACAAATGACGATTCATTTTTTTATATTTCTATACATATACGATTAATAATAACACATAAAAATTTCCAATCAAATGGAAATTGCACATTAAAATTATGTGCAAAAATAAGGTAAAAAGTTGTTGATATCAACAAAATGTGAGAGTAAATTATTTCGAGTAACCAGCACTCATTTAAACAATTATGTCATTGTTATTTTTTATTTATTATTTTTTTTTTTTTCACGATGAATTTCTAACGCTACTGTCTTTTTATTATTTTTTTTTTTCTTCATCAAACACAGCTAGCTTTTTCAACAAAAAAAAAAAACGTAATTTCGATTTGTAAAAATTTCTATCATTAATTTCGTTGGTCCGTTCATTCGGTACACATATTCCTAATCATTATGAATTTTTTTTTTTTTTGTTCAATTTTTCGTTGTCTATTTAAGACACACCTTTTTTTTTTTTAAATAAAAATATATAAACATAATCCAGCTGGTCAAAATATTTAAAACTATTTTTACAAAATTTGCCATTTAAGTGATTACGTTTATCTCAATATGAATTCATTATTTTTTTTTTTTTATATTTTACAATGTTTCATAACACGTCTTCCAAGTTACGCAATTTTTAAATTCATTTTTTTTCTTTTTTGTGGCCCAGCCGTTGTAAAAAAAAAAAAAAAAAAAAAATCGTTACATCAAAGATTGGAGGGCGTCGGTTTATATTTAAACATATTATTTCGCATTTAGCCCGAAAAAAATTCGTAAAATTTCTAAACTTTTCCTCGTTGTCGTGTTGTTTTCTTTTCTTTTTTTTTTCATAACATAATTGCAAAAGAAAAAAAAAACTTTTAAATATAAATAAAAAGGTTGATATTTATAAATTTTTTAAATGAAATTAACTTCATTTTCCTTCATCTTCTTCCATTGGTTCTTCAGATACTTCACGGGAATGTTCAGGTGTTGTTCTGTACAATAAATAATTAAAATAAATAATCGAGACAAACTTATTATTAAATTGATGAATAAAAAATAAACTCACGTTAGATTTGTTGGCTGTTGCATTGACAATGATGCCATGGCTGATACTGTTTCTGTTTCATCTCGTTGAGTTTGACTTGATTGAACGGCACTCATAACAGTTGTATGAGCAGCAAGTTTTAAACAAGGCCAATGTGACATCTGTTAAATGACAAAAAAAAAATATTAAAATAAATAAACAACTAATATTATAAATAAATAAATAATACTAACTTGTATGGCAATTGTTTTTTGCAATGTATCAATGGCATTTTGACAAGGTACTTTAGTTAATTCTTCATCAATAATTGGTGTAATATCATCACCCAATAATGCACGTACACATTCTTGTGCTGAATCACATATAGCAGCAAGATCATAGCCACCCTCAAGTGCAAGTACAACTTTACCATCAGCAAGTTCAAGTAATTGCTGTGTCATATAACCAAAACATGATGGACTAACATTGTAACCACCAAGTGGTGGTGGATGTCCACTGGCAGCATCAAAACCAGCCGATACAAGAACAATATCTGGTTTAAATTTTTTAGCAATTGGCATGACAATTGTACGAAATGCAGCAAGATATTCAGCATCACCCATTGGTGGATTTAAACCACCTGACCATGATATATTAACATTACTACCAATACCATCACCAACACCACATTCAGTTGGATCACCAGTACCAGGAAAAAAATTACCATCATCATGACGATGTATTGACATGTACAATACATTTGGATCATCATAAAACATTTTTTGTGTTCCATTACCATGATGTACATCCCAATCTAGTATCATTATTTTACGTATACCTAATTTTTGTTGTAATAATTTAGCAGCAATAGCAACTGAATTAAAAAAACAAAATCCCATAGCTTGATTTGTTTCAGCATGATGTCCTGGTGGTCTAACAACAGCAAAACCATTTTTAATATCACCAATTGATGTTTTAAATGCTAAATCAACAACACAACCAACAGCCATTCTTGCTGCTGGTGCTGTATGTAATTCATTCCATGTTGTATCAGAATCAACACCAACACCACCACATGCTAAACGTACAAAATTTTTAATTGGCAATTGAGCAAGTTTTGATACATCTAATTTTTGACGATTTATTGGATTTGTACCAAATAATAATGTATGTGCTTCACTATGACATGATTGTATTTCTTCATGTGTTGCTTTACGTGATCTAATACGATCACAACGTTGTAATAATCCAGTTTCTGATAATCTTGCCCATACACTTTGTAATCTACCACCATGTTCTGGATGTCCACGTACTGTTTCACCACATACACATGCATGTTTTAACATTATTTGATCATATGCAAGACCAGTTGTTGGACGATGTGGTGAACCACGAGTAAAACCATCAACTTGTACATTACCTTGTGGTCCTAAATGTACAAGTGGACTTGATAATGCACGTGATAATGGTCTTGCTGATGCATGACTACGATTACCAATGTAACCTGGTGTTTCATTAACTTGTGATGAATGTCGCATCATAAGATCTCTTTGTTGTTGAAGAAATTGTTCTCTGTCTCTTTGTTGTTTTGATATTTCACTCTCTTCTTGATGATGAATATGATGTTGTTGCTGTTGTTGCTGTTGTAATTGCTGCTGTTGATGTTGTTGTTGTTGTTGTTGTTGTTGATGATGATGTTGTTGCTGCTGTTGTTGCTGTTGTTGCTGCTGTTGATGATGATCTTTTTTACCAGTTAAATCAATAACTTCAGATTCATCAGTTTCAGGTGCTTCATCAAGCTGATTTGTTTGACTATTTCTTGAACCAACACGTGCAATAATTGAATGTCGTATTTGTTGTTTTGCTAAATTATGTTGTTGTTGATCATGTAATTGTTTTTCAGCTAAATATTCTTCATAATGAGTTGGTGGTGGTATAATGCCACTTTGAAGCATTGGATGACCAAGTGGTAATGGAGCTGACTGTGTTCTACCTTTATTTTATTTAAAAAAAAAATAAATCAATAAATATTACAAGTTAATTTTAGTATTGATTGGTATTATTGATTATTGTTTGATAATATTTTTTATTATTTTTTGATGATGATTCGAAATAATGTTATGTATAAAAAAAAATAATTGGACGTACTACCTAAAGGCCGGTGACCAGCCTTATGAAGTCTTGCATGAGCAACTTGAGTATCAGTTATTGGTGTTGGATGATAAACCATATGATGACGTGAAGCTTGTTGTTCAAGGCTTTGCATTTGTTTTAATATACGTGGCTCACCCTCAATAGCAGCTAATGCTGGATAATATGGTAGTGTTCCTGGTAACATTTGTCCAGTTAATGGCATTCCTAAACGTGCTGTACATGCTGCACGTACTTCAGCTTCTGATACTGGTGCTAATTTTGTTCCACTCTGTTGAATTAATTTTAATTTAAATAATTATATAAACATTGTATATTTAATTTATTTACCGAGGAAGAACTGGATGGTACATGAGGTCTACCAAGTGATATATTTGGCATGGACGGTGAACTGAATAATGAAAGATCAGAAAGACTTCCTTGTTGACTGCTACTTGTCAGTGGACCACCATAATGAACATTTTCACTTTCCTTTTTAATTTAAAAAATAGATAACATTAATTTTAATTGTTAAACTATCAAATTATTTATTTTATTTTTTTTTGTTTAATTTACCTCTTGAATTGGGGTGTTGCTGCCAGTTGTTGAACTTGCTTGTGAATTATTACCAGTTGGTGGTGAATTAGGCCCTGATTCAGGATTACTACCTGAGTCTGTAAATTTTTAAAATTAATTATTAACAATGTATTTTTTAATTTAAACAATTATTGTATTTTATTTTTTCGATTTTTTAGTAGTCATTTCATGCTGTTATTAAACACTGTCAAAATCAAATGAACAAATAATTACTACAATTGTTTATTAACAAGTGAAAAAACAAAAAAAAAAAAAAAATTTTTAATTTTAATAAAATCATTAATTGATAATAAATAAATTTAGTAAAAAAAAATCCAAATTGTTGAAAAATAAAAAAAAAATTTAAAAACTTAATTAATTCATGTAATTTTAAAAATATATAATGTATTTTATAATTTAATTAATAATTTTTTATATTTTTTTTTTATTTTTAGCAACAAGGATCAATTAGTATTGATGGAAAAAAAAAAAAAGACATACTTGTAACGTGATTCCTCCTCTTGATATGAGTGAGAATTCTTTCATTTCTGCGAGTATTTCTTGAGACAAGTGGTGAACTTGATGATACAACTTTGTTCCTGTCCATGACCCTCTGCTTGAGTCGTACCTTGATGTTTGGTTCAGATGCTGGCCAATATAGCCGGTGTTAGTTATCATACCAGATAAAAAATGACACGTACAGAAACGAACAAAACAAAAAAAAAAAAAACCAAAAGATAAATCATGTCCCGTCAAAAATGGACACGATTATTGACAATTCTCATATATAAAAATAAAAAAAAAACAAAAAAAAACACCCACTTTATTAAATTAAAATAGCAAAAAGCGTTTTTTCTTTTTTATTTTTATCCAAAGAATATGTCAATGATGTTTTTTAATTTTTGATTAAAATGATAAGTGCACAGACACGTGGTTAAAGCATCGTCAAAATTTTATCAATCAAAAAAAATTTATAAATGAAAAAATTATTTAAATAATTAGTCAACAATTTAATGTATTTAAAAAAAATATGATAACATAATTATGACGATGCGTTTGTCATGCTTTAGTAGTCACACAAATAAATAAAAAAAATAAAAATTGAATCGAAATATAAAAATTATATAAATCACTCGATGAAAAACAAATTAAAAAAAAAATAATTATTACCTGTTTTACGAAGTGGAAAATCATCACCAAGTTTTTCTTGAAGCATGTGAGGCATTCGATATGGATGTGAAGAATTTGTTGGAGTTGCTAATTCTGATTGAGACTGCATCCTGTTGACAAGTTGAGAAAAAAAAAATAAATTAAATTTTTAATTTAATAATAAAATTAAACAACACATTGTTGCTTGTAAATTATATTTTGCATGGAGCATATTGAAAGAGTTATAAATAGTTAAAATTATTTAGCAAATGTTTGTGATGGTGTTATTAAAATAAAAAAAAAAAAAAGGATCTCCCAGACGACTGGTCGACAAGTACTAAATTAATAACTAGGCCAGTTGCTATTATCGTTACACGAAAACTAACTTAAATTTCGAAAATAATATCACATTAAAATATTCAGCATAAATTTATTTTGCAAATCCATAAATTCACTAGTATATAAACTAATTAATTTATTTATAAATTAGATAAATAAATTATTAAATTATTAATTGTGTTATTTTTTTAAAAAAATTTATAGTGCGTTAACCTGGTTCATTTGATGATGGTATTTTAGATACAGCCATGTCGACACAGGATATTATTTAGCATCATGTTATTAACAGAATTAACAGAAACAAGGGGATTGATATTATTATAAAATTGTTATTAACATGATCGAGTTTAACTCGATTTATCTTGATTATTTTTAAACTCATAAATTTATTCTATATCCAGTTTTTTAATTTATTTAATTTATTATAATTTTGTTTAATTGTTTTTTAGCATTTAATATATCTTTTTTTTATATTTTTTTTTATAACTATTTTTCTTTTTGTGTGTGGAAAGAGTCACGTAGTATTTGTCATGAAAAATTTTTACTTGCTATGCATTTTAATAAAGATAATTTTTTTTTTTTTATTCACAAGAATTATGATAATAGAATTTATTCTTTATAAAAATTTATTATAAATTGAATTTTCTTTTTTTTTTTAAATTTAAAAATTTTAGTTGGCTATTGTTGAATTGTTGTAAAATAATTATTATTTAGTTTTTTATATTTTATTTTTTTAATTTAGCTTTGTTGATAAATAAAAATTTTTTTCTTTTAATTTTTGGTTTATTTATAAATTGATGAATAGGAAATAGAATAAATAATTAAACAAGTAAATAAATAGGTAACTCAATAAATAATTAGCCAAGTTAATAAACAGTTAATTAAATAATTAAATAAATTAATTACCAATTTCTGTAAGCTGGTGTTCCAGGTCCTGCTCCATTTGCAGCAGCTTGTGCTTCTCTTTCTCTTTGTCTTTTTCCATGGAGAAAACTCTAAAATATTAATAAAAAAAATAAACAATTTAATATTTTAAATAAACAATATAATAATAATTTATTTATTTATAATACCTGAAGTTTTAGTTTAACTTCTGATGATGCATTTGCACTATGATCATGTTTATCTTTTTTTTTTAAAGCTTCAATTTTTTCTTCACGCATTTGCTTCTCATGACGTTGTTCCCATATCTTTAAAATAAAAATATAAATAAAAAATTAATTATCATTTATAAATAACAACAAATTTAAAATTTAAAAAAAAAAAACGTGTTTTTAAATATATAATTGGTATATTTATTTATTTATTTATATTAATTGATAAAATAATATCATGTAATTTTTTTTACTTTTTAATTTTCCTTGATTGTTAATCAACAATTTAATAAATTATTAAATAAAATAACTGACTCATAATATACATTGGTGTTATTGAAACGTTGATATTATTAATATATAAAATTTTTTTTTTAATACAAATTAAATTAATGATTTTTCAAGGATCTTACATTGACACAAAACTCGAATTTATATTTAAAAATAAAAAAAAAATGATACACAAACAGGATAATAAATTGATTGAATAAAATATATTTAAAAAAAAATAATACGAAAGTGAATAAGTCGCAGCTGCAATACTATTTAAAAAAATTAAAAGAAAAAAAAAAAAAAGTATCAATGATTATTCAGTATTTTTCCATTCATCAAAAAAAAAAATAAAATATATATTCCGTGAATTAAATTTATGATCTTTTTAATCCTTATTATTTATTGATTAATTTTTTATTTATTTATATATTTTTTTTTAATATTTAAATTAATTTTTATCTTGTAAAATTAATATTTTTAATTTTTATCGAAACTTTTGTATTTTTTTTTTTTGTAATGTGGTTGTGAATTAATACTAAAATAATTTAATCGATTGACAATGGTCAACAGTATTTTTCCATGTTCAAGAGACATACTGGTAATATTATGATAAAAGTGCAACGACCCTTAGCAGTCTTTAGCTAAAGATTTAGCTTCAAGTTTCATTTTTTTTTTTCTACTTTTTGTCTATACAATTCTTTCGATGTTTTTTATTTTTAATGGTCATTGTATTAAATATTATACTACATCATAAACAAACTCTTAAAGTTCATTTTTTTGTTAACAATTTTCCTCTAAATTTTCTAATATATTTCTAATATTTTTTGGTGAAGCCTATCAAGAAACAAACGAAACGAAAAACCAATTTTCTTTGTCGAAAAATCTCGATATTTCGAAATTTTGTTGTATCGAAATTATTATTAATTAATTTAAATTATTTATTTATTTATAAAAAAATTATTGTAAATTAAGCAATGAAATTTTTAATTAAATAATTGAATAATTAATTTAATTTTTATGGTGAGAATAATTGTGTAATAATTAATACAAAAGTAAGATGAAGAAAAAAAAAAATAGAAACAAGTTTAATGATGAATCATTAAGTAGGTGATAATTATTGTTGACAAACTAAAATAGAAACTAGTGGGTGTCATGTATATTATAACAACCGACATATAGACTTGTATATTTTTTTTTTTTTTTATAGACAATCAATAAATTTACTTGCACGTGCTGCACGCGATTGTTAATTTTTTATCAAATTTTTTTCTCCTCCATTTTCAACACAAAGTACTATTTAATTTATTTATAAAACTTTTAATTTTTTATTTTCTATAAACAATATTTTTATATAAATTTAAAAACCTAATAAAAAAAATTTCTAAATTTAAAAATTTATTTATTTTTATTTATTTTTTTCGATTCATAAAAAAATGATTAAAAATTAAAATCTAATTTCATTTATTCTCAGAATTTTAATTCTATTTTTATATAATTATTTAGGATAAAAATATTAAATTTTTTTTATTGATAAATAATAAAATATAATCCGATTAATTCTTGGAATATTATAATCTATTTTTATGAAATTTTAAACAAAAAAAAAAAAAAGTTATTTAAGGAGAATGAATAATGACTCGATAATAATGATAACACCAATGATGATTGATGATTCAAAATAATAGCTGCTATTATTAAAACATGCATTTATTGTTTTTATCAAAAGAAAAATAAATATTAAAAAAAAAAATAAAATTCGCATTAAATTATCCAAAAGATTATTAATAATAATTCGAATAAAAATTATAAATAAATAATTCTACGAGGTTTAATTTGATGTTGATTAAGCAATAATAAAAAAACTAAAATGATATTTCAAAAATAATAAATCAATGTGGCCGAGATTTTAAAACTTCCGGTGATTTTTTATTTTTTTTTTTGTGATGCACACGTGTCTTGAATAATTCACGTAATATATATTAAATTCTAAATAAATGTCATGATAACCCTGACCCAATAACAGGTCAAATTTGCAATGCAAATTTATTAGATAAAATATTTAAAAAATCACCTTAAAAAAAAATCAATTATTTATTTAATTTATAAAAATTTAAGTGACAATAAAAAAATCACAATTGTTTAGCTAAAAATAGAATGATAAATAAAAAAATTAAGGTCATACCTAAGATTAAATATTCAAAAAACAATATTTATCAATAGATAAAAACACAAAAAAAAAAATAACAATAATTGCTACGAATATAAATAAATAAATAAATATGAAAAAAAAAAAAAAAACAAATATACCTCAGATGAATTATTAAAGAATCCTTTATGCATTATTTGATTAAATTCTAGATAACAATTTATCACCTTTAATTGATGCATTTGTTGTTCTTGAAGTTCTTGAAGATGTCGTTCTTGGGCTTGATACTGTTGACGTAAAATTTGTTGTTGAATATGGTGATGATGCTGTAACTGGAACAAAACCCAGATATCTCAAGGCGTTTGTTCTTTCAGCGTTACAAATTATCACAAAATTTATTATAAAATAATTGATTGCAACTATTGATTGTGATATTAATAGAGGATGTAAATAGCTTTTTAAATGAAAAAAAAAAAAATGGAATATATATATTGCCATAAAGACCCTCTGTAAATTGGATACGTCCGCAAAAATTTTATGATTTTATTTAAAATTGGTTGATACCAGTTAACAGCGGCTTGACTCAATATAAATTTTTAAATTCAAATTGTTGATTTATCATTTATTTATCAATGATAATTAAATATTTACATAAATGGAAAATCAAATAGACATGTATATATGTTTTTTTTTTTCATTTAAATTTTGTAATTCAACCTTGAACTTGACCGTGAAAATAGTCTTTAAATAATCTCGATCGAAATGTTGATATTAACGCGTGCGCAATGTTAAAATTGTATGGATAATAGCGTGATTTTAAAGTTTATCTGAAGGATGTTAAAAAAATAAATAAATACGGCATTTAATTTAAACTTTTTTACACGTTAAATTTACTGCATTGCTTGCTTTTATTCATTCACAAGAATTTTTTGTTTTTTTTTTTTTCGTTTTTTCTTCTTTTATTTATTATTATTTTTTAGTGCTTGTTTGTTGGTTTTTTTTTTTTTTTGTTCAAGATTTTAATGAGCTGAAATATGTGTTAATGAAGAAAAATAAATTTTTTTTTTTTAAGCAATAATCTCACCATCACGTCCGTGACAAAATGATGAAACAACATTTTGAATGTTTTTTGTTTTTAGTGTTATTTAAACTGTTTTAAAATTATTATTGTGTGATAATTTTTTTGCATTAAATTATGATTGTTTATTAATTTTTTAGATTATGTAATTTTTGATTATTTTTGGAGTAGTTTACTTGAACAATATCACTTGAAAACTGAGGCGTTGTTTTTTAAAAATTGTCATTTTATACAAAACGGTTTTTTATTTATAATTTTTTTTCTAGGAATTTAATTTTCGATATGTAAATGGATGGTAAAAATAAAAAAAAAAAAGAAAAGATATCAGTGTTTTGTGTGATATGTAAATTCTAAATTTATGAAATTAATATTATTTTTAATATTTCTACGAAAAAAAAAGTAACCAGCTTAATGAACTTCCCAGAAATTTAAATATTATCAGTTAAAAATTAAATTTATAAATAAACTAAATAAAAATAGAATATAAAATTTCCATTATTAAAATACAGCTGTTTTAATTTGCGATATTTATAAATGCAAAATTAATGATCATCATTATATAAAAAAGCCAACAAATTAAATCAAACAAAGAAGAAAAACGAAAAATATCTAAAAACGCAATTAGGTCAAGCCCATCATCATTAGGCGATATTAATAGAAAAAAATATCTATTTTAAAATATTCAAAAATGTATTTTATATACAACAAATTATATAATCATATTTTTATCATGCAAAATATAACGTAATAATTAAATTGAATCGAAAAAAAATTCACGAAAAAATACATGATAAAATAAAAATTAAAAAATAATTTTTATATTTTTATTCGACCGACTTTCCAATTTGCTTTTCTATTAAATCCTTTCGCTTAGTCTCAAGTTGAACTTTGGCACACCAAAGAACACATAAATTCCTTTCATTTTAATTAAAAAAAAAATAAATAAAAAATAATCAACACAATGATTTAAAATGACTATAAAAAAATAGATAAAATTTGTCATCAAAATTAACAACAAATAAAGTTGAAGAGACTTTTTTCTATAACGAAATGATTTACATTACCTCAAGTATTTTCTGTTGAATTGCTGGATGTCCATGAATTGGCAATACCTCAGGACTTGTTGGATGATAAGCACCAGAAGTTAAAGTTGCTTTTGCTCCACTTGTTACCAAATCACGTGGTCTAGACATCGGCGAGCCTGGCGTGTCTCTCGCCATGTCTACGCACATTATACACATGTCTGGTAAATTTTTAGTTAAACAAATTGATGATGATGATAAAGATGAACATGATGAAGATGATGATGTTGATTCACACACATTATTTTTTGTACAATATGGTGTAAATGCACTTGATTGATCAATTTTCATTTTCATTTTTACACACAATTATTTTATCATCAATTATTTTATTTATTTAAATAATTAAAAATAATAATAATAAACGTAATAACACTCTGTTTTTTTAACAAAAATATTGATAAATTTATGATAAAAAAAAAAAATAATAATATCCAAGTTCTTGAAAGACGTATTAAATATTTACTCAATCGTTGAAAATGATAACGATGATTTATTTTTAGAATTATGAATATTCATAAAAACAAAATTTTTTAAATTTCATCGAGTTAAATTTAGGAAAATTGGAAAAGCTTTTAATTCACTTTACTCCAAGAATATTATAAAAAACAATGAGTAAATTTCATGAAAAATATATATGGATTTTGTGCAAAAAAAAAATGTTCAAATTTACATGACAGTGTAATGAATTTTCAGTCAAAAATAATACAATATTGTGTAAGAGAAAAAATAAATATTTTTAAATGTCAAATTATCAAAAGAGTCACGACAAGTACACACACACACATGCACAATGAATAAACACTGGGAGTTAATTTTTAATATTATTATTTCGTTTTTTTTTTTTGTGTCTTTTTAGTGAGTGAAAAAAAAAAAATTATGAGAGAAGACGTGTTCGCACCAGTCACGGATAAATTTAGATCCGAGGAACCGTGGAGTCGAAAGAGTTTTTTAGTGAGTTTATTATACGACGTAATATTCTCTCAGCCATTGGTTACATGTCTCGTAAAAATATATATTCGAAATAATATATACACATGTATTTGCCACACACAGAGAAAATACTTGAATCAATTTTGTTTTGTTGATTAACGAACGAAAATTAAATTTAAAAAATAAAAAATTGTTGAGCAATGTTTATATATGAGTTTATTTTATCTTTGATATGTATTATTATTTTTGTTTTATTTGCAACATGAAGATTATTATATTTCAACCAATTGTCTTGCTTAGAAAATTTAAAAAAAATTATTATAAAAATTATTGTTCACTATTTTAAATGGAGAAATTACAGTTGTCTCTTTTTTATTTTGTTTTTTTTTTTTTCACTATTAATTTTATTGTAGTTCTTTTTTTCAATTATCCATGTAATTTTTTTTTTTTTTTTTTTATTAAATAGCTCTTTATTTGTAGAAATGTACTGAGTTAATTTAGAAATAAAATTCTAATTTTTTCTTAGAAAAATTGCAATTTTTTCTTGTAGAAATTCCTAATATTTTCTTGAAGAAATTCTTTTTTTTCTTTGAAGAAAAAAATGTCTCTCCTTAAGTAAACAACTATTTAAATTGAATAAATTTATTATTTAATAATTATTTATATAAATTAATAATATATATTTTAAATAATTATTATTTACTTTGTATTTAATTGCAAAATAAAATTTAAAATGTAAAAAATAAATAAAGATGCTGACAACTCAAGCGTCAGATTGTAACTGAGAATGTCATACAGTGCAAAATACATAACTGATAAATTGTTAATAATTTATTCTTGGAAGTTAACGGCTTGTTTGTATTGGATATGATAAAAAAAATAATAATAATAAATGAAAATTAAGAGTAGGGAGATAAATACATTGAGATGATTTATTGTGTATTTTATCAAAAAATAGTGGGGAAAGCAATATTTGTTATTTTCATTTTATTTATATATTTTTTTTATTATTTTTATTGCATTTGTGTATTTATTTATTTGTATTTTATATTGTTTTTTCACATACATTCACGTCATTCATAATTTTTCTCTAAGAATAAATATTTTTCAATGAAAAAAAAAAAAGAAAAAAAATTAAACAAATATAAAGATCTATTTACTTATTAAATTCAGTGGTAAATTTGGGTTTTTAATAAACAAATACAGTTGTTAATTAACATCCAATGAACATTGCTTTATCACGTGAAATATTTTATAATTTTTTTTTCCGGTAAATTTATATTATTATTTAATTTTTACATAAATTTTTGATAATGAAAATTTAATATTTACCGATAATTTTTTCCTGTTTTATTAAGGATTATCACAAGGTTGAAAAATTATAAAATAAATTTATTATTTATTTATTTAACCAAGCAAATAATATATCAATATGAATCAATAAAAATTTTATAATCATTTTTGAGTTAAATGATTTTTAATGACTTAATAAAAACATCGAAATTTATATATTTTTTGATGATTTTTCGATCAGTCAAGTTTCTAGCTTTCCTACGAAATTATTCAACTGATTTTTTTTATCTATGATTAATTAAAGTGTCTGAATATTGATGAAAATTTATGTATTATTATGAAGTATGATATGATGGTGAATAAATAATTAAACAATTAAAATTTAAATACCTTTTTGGGGCAAATGGGTGAAAGCAGACGTGATTTCAACGTTTCTGTAACCCACGTCTTCTAAAACAAATAAAAAAAAAATTCAAAATTAATATAAATCATTACAAAATCATACCAATATTATTCCAATTCACCAAAAAAATATATAAACATAATAAATATAAATTATAAACAAATACAAAAATTTTCAAATATTTTTATACATTTTTTTTTCCTTAAAAATTCATACTTTTATATGAATAACAAATAAAAAAAATTTGTTTTCATCATGTCTGGATATATTATGCAGTTATCCATAAACTGCTTAATTAAATATAAATTAAAAAAAAAATATTATAAATAAATAAAAATTTACATTGAGACAAATTTGTTGAAAAATAAAGAAAAAAAAAAAAAAGTTTTTTATTTCCTTGTTATTTCTCACGAGCTCATTTTTTTTATGAAAAACCGGTTGGATTAATTTAATTCAAATAGGATACAGCAGCAAATTTATAAAATTTATAAAATTTATAAATTTTATAATATTTAAATATTAAAATAACATTGTTTAATAAATAACAAACAAAAAGTAAAAAAATTACATTTTTAAAATCGACAAAAACAAGTGTTTTTTAAATGGAATTTTATATTTATTTGTTGCTAATTGTTATAGTTAATAATAATAGTTTTTTTTATAGAAAATAATATATATATTTTTGGATTAAGTGTGACGTGTTTGGGCAGTAGTATAGTGTGTGGTAAAGTCATCCGGGAATTATTTATAGATTGAAGGTCGTCGTAGTTAAAACTCGTATCGGTACATTCATCGTATCGTGACCTTCATCGATGCTGTATGCCAACAATATATTTTCATTTGAATATATATATAATCTATATATTCTACTATAAAAAATACATACCTGTGTGTAAAAGCAATCAAAAATTATTCATGACACGTGGTCCAGAAAAAAAAAAAAACCACCGTGAAAAATTGAAAAAAATTATTTAAATAAATATTAGAATGATTGTTGGTTGTTATTTCATAGAAAAATATTAAAAACAAGTCAAACTTTTGATTGACCTTGTTTGTATTAATTTAATTTAGCTGATGATGATTTTTTTTTATTTTTTTTTCAATGGAAACAAGACTTGTTATTAACATTTTTAGATTAATTTTTTCAAGTTATTTTATTAGAACGCAGTTTCAATGAATTTTAATATGATAAATTAATTTATTTGTTGATAAAATTGTATGAGGTGTTGGATTGTTGCTATTTTAGTTGATTTGAAATGATTTTTTTAATTTAAAATTTATTTGTTCCTAAAAAGCTGAGTGTTTTAGTGCTAATTTTTGAAATAAAAATTGAAAATAAAAAAAAAAAGTCGATGCAACAGATCAGACACATGCGTAAATAATATAACGGTATTAATAAAATTGCTGATAAAACAGGGTTTTATTTATTTAAAAAAATTATATTTTTAGCGAAAAAAAAAAAGCGTAAATTTATTGTATTTTTAAAAATACATTATTATTTTATTTTTTTGATTGAATAAACAATTTAACTGTTAAGAAAAATAAAATATTATTGTTTGAAAATAATAATATAAAAATAAGTAATATGAATGTTAAATAAAAGTCGAGACTAAAGGAGGCCGGCGAATTTAAAACAAGTAGTACAAGTCACGGACGAGGGAGACGGCGCCCACACGACGACGACGACGATCATTGAGAAGAGAAAAAAATATAAGAAAAAAAAAATTGAAAAGAACGATGACGATGATGATGATGATAATGATGATAATGATGTTGATGATGATGATCATGATGATGATGATGACGAAGAGAAGACGAAACAAAAATGAAGAAAAAAAAATTTAAAAGCGAGTAGGTGAGTGAGAGGTCAGTGCACGATGCATTCCTTTGAGTCAAGTCCAAGGCTATACGGAAGGTGCGTGAACTTGAAACCCAAAACTTTATTGTATCATACCCGTAAATATATATTTATTTATTTTGATGATATCAATTAATAATTGAGTAAACTTTGGAATGTTTATAGATGAATATTTAATTGATTCAATTCTTGTTGTTTGTTTGTTTTTTTGTTTTTTTTTTTTGACAAATTTTGATAAGGAACTCTATAAACAGGTCATAATGTTTTAATTTATAATAATTATGGTATTTTTTTATAAACAAAATTAGGTATCATGATTGAATATCAGGCTTGATGTATCCTCGACAAATATTTATCGGTGAAATCATTTTTAAATTGAGTATTTTGGTAAAGAACTTGTCGAAATGAAATTAGTTGGTATAAAAGACATTAGATAACTTTTAAATTAAAAATTTAAATCAACATATTCTAGGAAATTTTAGCTTATCCTATTTTTCTAAATTGAATTTATTATTATATCGTTTTGATAAATTTTTAATGAATTTATTTTTCACTTGCAAGTGGATATTTTAATTGTAAATTATTTTTAACGTTGATATTTTCAAGTGAAATATTAACGTCATGTAATTATTTAATATTTATAAATAAGTATTTTTCGAGCTTGTAAAATGTTTTTTCTTTTCGTTGCACCTGGTCAAAATTATTTTTTTATTATAAAAAGAACAGTTGTCATTGATAAATATGAGAGAGAGTTAGATAGAATTATATGCGTGTAAATGTGTTACTTTATCTTTTTTTCAAAAAAAAAAAAAAAATATGTATCGGAAATTTGAGGCGAATATTTCCTGACATAGACCAAGTGCGTTTGTTCACGTGGTCTATGCTAGATTATATTTGCCCCCAAATTTGCAAAGTGACTGAATCAATTCATATCAGGAGCAAATGATAATATCAACGGACTTCGAATTCTGATTAAAATTCGCCGATAGATAATTTGAACTCGAGACCTCGAGCACTGTAGGCAGGGCTCTTGCCGACTCAACCATCAGCTTACTCGATGAAGTACTAGTTATAAAAAATAGCCTTGAATTAAAAATTAGTTTATTGCTAAATATTATTTTTTTTTTATTTTTCAACATTAATATTTTTGATTACATGATTCTTTTTAATTTATCATTATTATTTTTCAGTGTCAAAAAATTTAATTTTTTTTTACACTAATATTTTGTAATTTTTATTTATTTTATTTTCAGTATTAATTAGATTAATGTGAATTTAAATGAAAAATAATTTGAATAACATTTATCTGGTTTTATATAGTCGAAAAAAAAAATTACAAAAGTCGAACAATCACTACATTTTACTACGCTCGTGTTTTTTATTTTCCTTGTATTTGTGTCTAAAATAAAAGCTGCATATTATAAATTATAACTTATCATTATTTTAATTATATATTAATATTGTCAAGCATAAACACAATCATATATCATGATTCATGACAATCTAAAATGTCTCTCTAAAATTATAATAATCAAATCAAATATTGCATTTTATTTTGTTTTTTTTGTCAAATTCACTTGGTTCATATTTCTTGGATAAATTTAAAATTAATAAATCAATAAGTAATTGTTGATAATATAATTATCATCCATCTTTGATAAACTCGTAATTACATTATTTTTTATTCGCCAGTAAATATTTCCAACGAGATTTCTCGTTTAATGATATTTTTTATATTAAATAGTGTTGTAATTCAATAATATGTCAATGATCAAACAAACAGTTAATTACATATAAGCTACTGGTGTTAATTCTGATGGATAACGATTGAATTATATTTTTTTATTTTCTTCTCTTCAAATTTACTGCATCATAAAACTTCGTAACAAGTATAAATTACAAAAAAACAACATTTATTTGTTTTTATTTTTCTCTTAAATGATCCAAAGAATTGCAGACAGACAGTGAGAATTTTTTCAGATAAAAAAATCAAAAAAAAAATTATATAATAATAATAATAATAATAATGATTAAAAAAAAAAACATCCAAAATTGCCATGAAGAAGGCACACCAACAAAATTTTTCGTGGAAGCCATAGGTTTCTTCGATGATTGATATTACAACATTCCTTAAAGCACGCATACTTTTTTTATCATTATTTGTAATTATTATAAAAATAAATAAAAAAACATTTTTTTTTTTTTCAAATTAGCATTAATTTTTCATTCAACTGTATTTGTAAAAACAAAAATACAAAAACAAAAAAAAATTTTTTATAAAATTTGTTATAAAAATTAATTTTCTATCAATAAATAATTTATTATTATTACTAAAATTAATAATAATTAATAATTGATTAAAATAATTCAAAACAAAGCAAAAAATTTTATAACAAGATTTTTTTTTTTTGCTCCAAAAAATAAATTTCAAATGTTGGGCGTAACCCATTGGTGAATTTTTTTTTTTTTAAATATTTTTTATATTCATTTTTGAGTCATCCTCTTTCCCTCCCTCCCATCTCCTCACCACCGCATTGTTCTTTTATATAAGAGACTAATAATTTTTTTCTTAAATTTTTTTTATTATTTTTCATTTCATTTTCTTTTTTTTTTCTTAATTTTTATTTAGCTGTATTTTTTTAAAATATTATCATTTTTTTTTTTTTATCTCATTTTGGGCAGATCCTCACTGCACGCACGAATTCTCTCAGAGTCTTGTCTTAAGTATATATGTATATACAATCAAGCTGAAAGCAAACGTGCCGCTAAATTCAAGGGCACCCTCTGGAGAATTCACCCAATGAAGAAAATTTTATTATTATTTCTTATTTTTTTCTTTCTCAATCTTTTATATACAGTATCTATCTTTTTCTTTATCGAATCAATTTTTTTATTTTTTCATTTTGTGTATGTATTTGTGGGCCATTGTGTCTGTTTAAAATTCTCGTGTAAGTAGAGCTCATGGCAACCGGATACAAGCCAAACTTACCTATGCAACGTACCAAGAAATCTGTCTGCACAAAAATGAAAAAAAAAATTGAAAAATATTTAATCAATTTAAAATCAATTATAAAGCTTTAAATTTCATACAAAAAATGTCAATTTTTTTCATCAAAATAATAACTATACTATCGATTAACAAAATAATATTGAAAAAATTTTAAAAATAACTCCAAACTATCGGCTAATAAATAAATTTAATTATAAATATTTAAATTCCATCGAGAGAAAATGTCAATATTTTTTTATAGAATAAACTGACACAGTTAAAATATATTTTTAAATTAAATTAATAATTTATTTAAAGACAGGATACACTAATTAAATTATTCAAATATAAAAAATGTCAAAATTAAAAATATTAATTATCAAAAAATCCAGCAAAAAGGTTTATTAATAAATTGCAAAAATTAAGAAAAAAATATTTTATGAAATTTGGTACGTTATTATTTTTAGATTCAACAGAATAAAGAGTATAATAAAAAATTTAATTTAAATAGTCTGATAAAGAGTGAGACAAATAAAATTTAAAAAAAAAAAAAAAATGAATTTTTTAGTATTTGAAACTCTAGGGAAATGGTATAATTAAATAATAAATTATCAAAATGAATATCAGACTGAAAATACGATAATATAATAGTCATGAGAATTGAGAAATAAAATAATGGAAAATTCAACTGTCGTGATTATCATCAATAATTTAAAAATATCATCTCGATAAAGCCAACGACCTTTGAAATGAAAAAAAAAAAAATCTTAATAAATTTATAACTAATAAAGAGTGAATGTTAATCAATCAAAATTGAATAGAAATATTATTTATAGATAAAAAAATAATGAAATTTTTTTTATTAAATATTTTTTCTAATATCAATTAAATATTTTTTATTAATTTCAATATTCCCCCCATAAAACCAAGTGCATAATAAATTTATTAAATTATTGATTAATTATTTTTTTATTGATTAAATTATTTATCAATTTTTTTAATTTATTTTTTACATTAAAAAATATTAAGACATTAATCAATCAATGATAATATTCTAATAAATCCAGTATGTTGTAATGCATTTGATATAAAATAATAAAAATAATAATAAAATTTACAACTTTGTTGGTAAAATGAGCTTGTCGAATTCCAAGTATAACGTGGGCGATTATTTTATTCATGCAGTTTGTGTTTTAACCGTTTAAAAAAATATATTTTTTTATAAAAACAAAGAAGAGACAGAATGATAAAAATAAAATTAATAAAAATAAAAAAAAAAATTTAGCACAAGCAGCAAGAGAAACAGCAGCCATGTGTGCATGAGACAACGACAATACCAAGTCGCTGAATCACCAACAACAAACAGGGCCTCATTCCATTCACTTGCTAAAGACCTAAAGTCCAGTGGGGCCACATTTTATTATTATTTATATTTATTTATTTAACTAGTTGTATGTGTCATGTATGTGTGAATTAATACTGTTTAAAAATACACCAAGACATTTGTTAAATAAAATTGGACTGAAAAAAAAATTTTAACTTTAATTTTTAAATAATATATATGAATAAATAATATAAATCTTATTTATCTTTCTCTGTTAATAAAACAAGGAAATTGCAAAATTTTGTAATACGATCGAGGTCTTGTATCATGACTCATTTATTATAATTATTTTATTATAAAAATACTAGCAGATTTTAATTTAAACACGTTTTTGGATTTTAAAAAAATATTTAATACAGTGTAAATTATTATGTTCTTGTAGGTTTTACCTAGAGCATGATATCAACTGAATAAATAAATAAAAGCTATTGTTTTAGAAACATATACAATCATACAGTACATATATACAATAATTATTTAATATATATTTATCAATAAATATACAGAATATTAATATTGATTAATAATAATGAAATAACATATTTATGAATCGATTTATATTTATAAATGATTGATATAATTAATTGAATAATTTTTAAATAAGTAATTGTGATTTGTGATTTAAAAGAAGAAAAAAAAATGAATCTGTGATCTGTGTTTTAGTTTGTGATCTGTTTAGAATACGTTTTTCATAAGTATTCGGGGTGTTCAGGGCAGATATTTTCTGGCATAGACCAAGTACGTAGTTTACATGCTCTATGCTAGATTATATTTGCCCCGACACTAGAAGAGGATAACGAAATCACTGCAATAAGCGAAGAAGTCTTCTATTACTGTTAGGTTCCAATTGCTTTGAGAAGAATTTGAACTCGAGACCACCAGCACTGTAGGCCGGGCTCTTGCCAACTCAACCATCATGTCATTCGATCGAAAGATAAAAAGAATAATTATACTTAATTATTAATTTGAAAAAAAAATCACCTCAAATTTAAATTATTCATTATTTATTTATTTATTTATTTAATAATAGCATGCAATGACTTAAGCCAATTTGCTAAAAAATTACAATGCAGGAATAACATAGTGAAAAGATTGTTGTAAAATTAATATTAATTAAGTTTTTATAAATAAATCAAATTGATAAATTTTCTTTTTCAATTTTTAACAAATGGTTATACAGTTTTTTTAAAAATAATTCTAATGACGAAGATAGCTTTATAAAACAAGACAAATTATTCCAAGAAGTCAATCCTGCAACTTGAAAGGAACCAACAATTGATCTTGATTTAGCTAATGGAATAATTAAATTTTTGACTTTTTTAACTTTTTCAAAATAAAGAAATAAATTTTTTTTGTTTATAAACAATTGTTGTAAATTTGTGGGGGTTTTTTTTTCAGAAAATTAAGATAATCCAGTTGAAGGGGCAATTAAGGGCCCACATTCATTAAGGTAATTGCAAAAAGAGAAAAAAAAAACATTTTTAAATTATTAAAAATAAAAATGTCGTTTTTTTTTTTTTTATTTACACAATGATCCGGATGTTTGTAGTTAAATTTTTTTCTGTCTAATAATTATCTAACAATTTCGTGGAATTTTCGAAACATTTTTTTTTTTTCTATTTTCGAATGAATTAAAAACACATATATATCAAATTGGTATTATTAAATTTGATATAATAACGTGGTATTAAAATTGAACTAAAAAAAAATATAATAATAATAAATTAGAATTGTAATTTGACATATTAACCAGTAGCAAGTATTGGATAATATAATTTATATATAGAAATAATCTTGGTGGATATGTGTGGGTTGTACCTGACTTGATCTCAGTGTGCAATGCACGTAATTGATAGTACTTATATAATCTCAAGTAAGTGCAAACCATATGTTACATTATGCTTTATTTTACCAATTTAATAATATTGTAATATTAAATTAAGGATTGCAGTAATAATAAAATTAATGGAAAAAAAAGCTTACTAAATTATTTTTGTTTTTTTAATTAATTAAATTGGTTTAATGTTTTTTAATAATTGTAATTATTAGTTTATGAATTTATTGATAAAATGAAATTTATTATTAGTTAATTTTTTTAGTTATTTTGTTTATTTTGTTTATTATTAATTTATTAAGTGGATTTAATTTCCAAGAAAGATAAATAGAATAAATAAATATTATTGACCCTTTTTTTAGAATTATTAATTAGCAAAAAATAATTATTTCAGCATGATGAAAATTTTTTTGAGAGTAGCTAAAGTCACAATCTATTTGTTGTATAAATTTAAAAAATATCTATCGATGGGTTTTTGTAGGAGAAATTATTGAAGACACGTTTATTTATCTACATATTAAAAAAATGTTAATTATGTTTTTTAATTTCCAATTAAAATTGACTGAAATTAAGAAGAAAAACAATTTTTTTTTCCTTCGAAATATGGCAATATTAAAGAAAAATATCTAAAAATTGTAAAAAAAAAATACATAAAAGTAATCATGGTTGAGTTAGGTCATTGAAATGAAAAAAAAAAGAAAAAAAATATTTGGGGATGCTTATGACTCTTTGACAAGGCCATTAATTTTAAATCAAGTGTAAAAAACACGCAATGTCAAATAAAAAAATAAAAAAAATATATATATAAAATTTTTAACATGACCTTGTGTGTCAAGTATCAAATAATTCCAAAAATAATACCATGAAAAATTTAAATATCAAAATAAATTACCACTTTGTTTACAAAAAAAAAAAAAAAGAAAAATATTAATCAAATTAATATTCCAAGTTTCATTACAACAAGAAAAAATAGTAATTAAAATATGATTAATTTTTTAAAATTGATAACCCTTTGTGACAAATTTAGATAAAATAATTCTAATTATAATTAAACTAGTGACTAAAAGTCAGTGTATTTATTTTATCCTTATCCACCTTCACTTCCAATAAGTATTTCGTCACATATGCCACCAAAAATGTCATTTTATGAAATGCAATATTTTCAACCAATATTTATTAATTTTAGTTTTTAAATTTTTTACAGGTATATTTTTGTAAATTTTAATCTTTAATTTGATGTCACTGATGGAATAATAATTTTTCAAAATGTTGATACTGTATTTTTGCTGTTACTGATATAAGACTGACTTAGTATATTTAAACTATAACCCTGAAATAAAGCGATTGCATACAAATGAAAAAAAATAAAACAATGTCAAAGAATAACTGTTATAAGCTCTTTCCATGCCCATTGTTTATTTTAACGAGATATACGAGTCACGAGTTTATAGAAACCTTTGATTCGCTGCTGTGCTGCTGTGCACATTTCATATTTCTGGTCACAGTTACATTTCAAAAATTGTATCTGACTTTATATTTGCCCGCCTGTTTGCCATTAAATGGACCATATTTACACATCGATATTCAAAAAACAATTATTGATTGAGATCGATAATTAATTTTTATTTTTCACCTAATTGTTTTAATTGATATTGTTGTTGTCAGTCCATAAACCAAAATTACTATTTTTTTTTTCTTCAATTTTTATACTTTTTTTAAAATGTCACTTGCAATTTTTTATTATTTTTTTGAAATCACTGTCCTCACATTAATAAATAGCTTGTATTTTGAATTTATCAGTTTATATATTTATTTATTTTTTACACTTTTCAATATCTAAAAAATAAAAATATTATAAATTTTTTTTAAATTATATTTTTGATATTTTTTTTTTTGGAGCACGCGTGGGATATTTTAAAGGTCAAATATATTTATTTTGAATTATTTTATGTTTATTTATATTATTTTAAAATAAATACATATTAAAGTGAAAGAAATAATTCAAATTAATATTTTTTTTCTATAACGAAAGAAACAGCAAAGAAAAAAAAATCATTAAAAAATCATAATAAATTGTATGTATTTCTAACTTCCGGAACTTTATTACAAAGTAAAAAAAAAAAAAAAAAATTACCTTGTGTTTGAAAACAAATAGATAAAGCATTAAAATGTCAACGAATCGAAATAAAAAAAAAAAAAGTTCAACGACCGAAAAGAAGTGAAATAATAAAAAAAAACTACTGTTTTATAGCCTAGATGACAGATAAACTATTGACCTGACAAAATAGAAAAAAAATCATCATCATTATGATGATCTTGTAAATAATTCAAAATAATTGTGTTAGAATAAGGTCAAAGATATTTAATGCTATTATTTTTTTCTACCAAGCCAGGGGAAAAATTGCATTTTAAATATTACAAAAGTTTCATGACCATAGAAACTTATATCTATGTACGTGTAACCTAGCAGTACGTTGTTTTACATACCAAAAAAAAAAAATAGATATAAAATAGAGAACAAATAATAATAATAATGATATTAAGCGATATATAAAATGACGTGGTATATATATTTTAAGTCACGATCGAAGTGTCGAAGCTGAAAGACCCCCACAGAGACCACAGAGAAATTACGACGTTGTTTACTCGTGCAATATATTTATTTGATACATATTATTATTTCATAATATTTCAACAGAATCTGATCAATCATGAGCTTATTATTATTCTACACTATCTGCAAATAAATTTAAACTAATAAATAATTTCAAACTCTTTAAATTCACCAGAAATAAAAAAAAAAAAACGAAAATTAAAAAATCCATAAAAGTTCATTTAAATAATTCAATAAAAAATATATAAAATTAAAATAATTTATATAAAAAATAAACAAGCTTTATCAATTCACTGTCTGATAAAAAAAAAATTAATTATTTTCAATAAACAGTAAGGTCAGGGGATTTTTTTTTTTCGATTTAAAATTATTTCGATTTAAAATTATTTCGATTTAAAATTTCTATCTAAATGGAAATTTTCTTTGCCATTATTTTAAAAATTTCCATAATCTATTAATAATAATAATCAATAAAAAAAATTATAATTATTATTAGTAAAATAATTAATAATAATTTAAATAATCTATTGATTTTAATAATAATAATTTTTAAAAATCTATTTTACAAAAATTTTTCGTATCGAAAAAAAAATATATGTTAGTCAAATGAATATAACGATAAATAATGCGTTGCTGTGTAAAGACGTAATGGAATCGTCGAGCTCTATTATTATTATTATTCCATCTATTATTATTATTGTTATTATTATTATTTTTTTTTTTTAATAAAGTATATAATAAATGCGCGTGACCGAATCGATATTGAGTGTCCATGTTCAACTCGTCTCATCCTATTCAATAGTATTTTCCAATAAATTAAAATAATATTAACAATTTTTTTAAATGTTTATAATAATGATAAAATAATAATTGTGATTATGGTGCAGGTTTGTGCATAATTGATTTGAATTCCAGTTGATTTTGTCGACAGTCAAATGCAACAACAACAATGATAAAACGAAATTGTATTTTTTATAAAAAAAAAAAAAGACACTGGTTGTCCAAATAATTATACCTAGCTATTTTTTTTTTTTTTTTTTGATGTATGATATTAATAACTATATTTATTTGTTTATAATGCAGGCTTATAAATTTTTTTTTTCTTTTTTTTTCTATTTATAACCCCACTCTTTGGATAAATGTATGATCTTTTTTCGTTTTTTTTTTATATGCGTATGTAGTTTTGTACTTTTTTTTATTTATTTCTCCTCATCGTAATTTTTTTTTTTTGTTATTATTTTTTCCCCTCCATGTTTTACTCATTGTCCGCAGGCTAAATTCGTAATCATATACTCCTCCACACGCATTTATTTGCCTTCTCATGATGCGATTTATTATTTGTACAAAAAAAAATTTATAAAAATTTTAAAATTTCATATACAAAAATTTTGATAAAAAAATTTAATATTATTAATTTTTTTTAGTTATTTAAATTACCCTTTTATTTATAAAAATAATTTTTTATATTTAAAAATTATTTAACGAAATAATAATTACAAAAAACATTTAATTATCAAAAATAATTATTAGAAAAAAAAAAAATTGAATTATATATTTTTTTTGGCTTTTAAAAATAAATAAATAAATAATTTTATTTTCAAACTATTATTGTTATTTTTGTTGTAATTATAAGTTCAAAATAAAAACAACAACAATTGTCATATGAAACAACAACAGGTGTTTGTAGCGATGCCATTTTCCTCGGTGTCCGTTTTAACGACCCGTTACCGACAAACGTTTGTTGTTGCGAGGTCGTGCAAAAGTCCCCGGGAACGTCGACCCCATCATCATCATCATCATCATCATAATCATCATCATATATATTTACATCTAAATATGTACTTGTACATACTGCAAGTACTCTTGTGTCATACATTCATTCGGTAGTTGCTCGTTTTTTATTTTAGTTTTTTAAATATTTTTAAATTTATCATTTCGATAACTCAGTTTAACAAAAAAAAATAATATAAATAAAAATAAAATTCATTGACGTCATGAATAACACGTTTAATTCGATAAATTTGATGTTATTTTTTTTTATTTTTAAAAGTTACTTTTATTTAATCAGGAAATCTCGAGATTAATATCACGCGAATCACAGTTGATCGCGATAAGAAATGGCCGCCGTCAAAATTAATCGTAAAGAAAAAAAAATATTCTCATCGATAAATTTGATATATTGCTAAATTTAAAATATTATTATTTAAATATATTTATATTGTATTAGTAAATAATTTGACGTTGACTTTTGTCGATTAATTTTCCCCTCATTTATATCGAGAGACAATAACATTTACCTTGGACTCCGATCTTGAGAAAAAAATATATATTATAATAATTTTATATATATATTTTTATATACATGTAGCCTCGATTATACATATATAAAATTTAAAAAAAAATAAAACACACTAAAGTCCGACGATAAACCTCAATTCAACACTCGTGGTAATAATCTTAGCACAATTTTATTTTTTCACATTATTTTAAACAGTCAATCTGTGACATTATACTACACAATTAATTTTTTTTTTCTTCTACTACTATAGTAGATTAAGAAATAAAAAAAAAAAAACAACGATTATGATAATTAATAGACAAATATATTTAATCACCACTGAGATAAGAAAAAAAATATAAAAAAAAATTCCACAATTGTTTTTAAATTGTCAAACAAAAATAAAGGGGTGTATATAAATTAAAAATAAAACAATGTTTTAATTATAAATATGTATTTAATAAAAATAATTAATTTTCACACATTTTTTAAAATTTTTTATCATTTAATTTATGAAAATTTTGCAAGCCGTGGTGAACGAACACAGAACACTGTCGAAGCCGCGTCTTTACCAATGGACCTTTCGCGCTTCGAATAACGCTGCCAACGCCGTCTTGTGGTTGATTGCATAATTAAAAGGGGGAGGCAAAGAGGAGGATATTTTATCTATTTTTAGAATTAATACCGCTGGCATTGTTGCGTCCACGCTTGCTTGACTGCGACATAACACACTACCACTTGCCAAAACACAGTGGTTTTTTTATTTTTTTCTTTTTTATAAATTCTAAATATATATCAACAATTTTTTAAAATTATAATAACTGTATGAAATTATCGGCATTATTATTATCAAGTTAATTTTAAATATACGATAATAAATTAAATGTCATTTTTTAATTATCAATAAATTACAAATTTATTGGCTTTTATTAAATATTTACTTTTGAGTAATCAAGGTTTAATTTATGAAAAAATAAAATTTATAAAATTTAACATCCTTTTTTGATAAATACATTTATATTACTATCATTTTTCTATGAATTTTAAACAATTTATTATCAATTTTTTCGTGGGATGAATAATGCAGTTAACGGATGTAACTTTATCATTTTATTTTTTCATTCTTTTGCGAAATTTATTCAACCTATTTTTATATATTAATATCATCTTTATTTATCATCAATTATTTAAATTTTTCAAAGCTAAAAAATTATTATTTAGCCGCGAAATATCAACTAACTAATTATAGATTTAAAAAAAATATAAAATGGTGTGAATATAAGCTATTTTTAATCTGATCGTTCGATATGTTGGTAATTTTATTTTTAGCAACTTGCCTACCTGAACTCTTCTATTGCTCTAAGCCTTTATTTTTTTTCTCAATTATTATTCTTTAAATTCACCTCAGTAAAATCAAACTAGTATAACTATTATTAAAATAATTCAACTGCTATTTTCAAAAATTAAAATGACAAATAAAAATCTATAATTCAAAAGTATTTATACGCAATAAATGTTTACAAATAAAATTTACAGAAAAAATATAAAATCTTTCTGATGATTCAATGTCTATAAATTATTACGCAATGTTTTTAAATAATACCTGAATGCATAATGTATTTTCAATAATATAATAAGTATTTAAAACAATTAATACAATGAAATTATAAAATTGAATGTACCCTCAAAGGAATCCCATCCCTAATACAACACCCCTTTTTATAATTGGTTAAAATTCTATTGTCATTTTGTATTTCCGATTTTATCGATTTAAATGCATAAAAATACACAAAATTTATCATTGTTCCTAACTACAAATACATCAATGACAAGTATACTAAAATAATTAATAAAATTGAAATTATAAAGCAGAAATAAATAATTTATACATTTAAAAAAATATATTTATAAATAATTAATATATGCTTTATTTTTTATAGCTAAGAATAAACTGGATAGACGGAAAATAATATGCATGACTAGAAAAACGGTTGATTATTATTAAAAAAAAATTATATTAAATTTTAAAAAATTAATAAATAAAACAGCAAGAACATCTTCAGTTTGTGGCTGTCTCTCGGCATGAGGTCGTCATATAAATACTCAATGCCCTTAAAAATAATAATAATTTAAAAAAAAAACTGCAATATGCACAGTGTTTATTTTAATATTACGCATGTCTGTGAATTTTATTTATTTTTAATAAATTTTTTTACAATCCAATAGCTCACGAAAACGTAGTTTAAAAATAAATTTTTTTCAAAAAAAATCTTTAGCTATTTTATTTTTTTTGTTTATGTTGAAAGGAACAAAAATTTTTTATATTAAAAATAACATGGATATTAATAATAATAATAAAAACACAAAGAAATGTGTAAAAAGAAATTTTTAAAAATAAAAATATCAAGTTCTTTTTTTTTTTTGCATTTGAGTTATTTTTTTTGGGATAAAAATAATATTTTTTAGTTTTGTTAATTATTGTTGTTTAAAAAAAAAAGAAAAATGTATTTTTTTTGTTATTTTATTTAATGAAGAATGCTTTTTTTGTTTGGTGAATTTTTGGGGGTATTTAATTGTGGGAATATTTAAAAGAAGCAAAGAAAATTAAAGAAATTATTTTTTATCAAGATTGATGAGTCAAAGTTGTTATATAGTTTACAATTTAATTTTGTATATAGTGTTGTATGTGTAAATACATATGAGATAGCTGTATGTCAAAAATAGTAGACGACCTATTCGAAAATAAAATATCTAAAAATATCATTAAAAATAAACGTCTGCACGTGTAAAAACATACATTAATAATTTGCTGTTTTTTGCTTGCCCTATGAGGATTTCACTACACACAAAAATCAAACGAGTTGAACAAAAAAAAAAATATATATATAAATGAAAATAAAAAAAAAAGGATTTATTAAACAAAGAATTTAATATAGAAGCTTTTTTTTTTTTTTGGGATAAATTATTAATAGTGTTTTAAATATTTTGCAATAATCGATATTTTAAAATTGAATTTTTTGTCAATCTTTCTGAATCTAGGTCATCGAAAAATTGAATTATAAATATATTTTTAATAATAAATTTGAATAATGATTTTATTTTTTTTCGTACTCGAAAATTCAATTAATAGATTTTTTTTTTTGTTGTAAAGCTTAACTTTGATGAACCGACAAAGAAAATTTTCATGACCTGACTTGAAAAAAGGCCAAATTATTTGAAAAAAAAAAAAGATAAAGAAATTTTTTTCTTTTAAAATTGTAATAATAACTTGCCACTTGTACCATCAGAACACACATTAAATTTACAAATATAACTTTCAAGCCAATAACTCTAAAATTAAGTACTTTTAAAAAACCACAAATAGCTGATAAAAAAAAATAATAATACTGAACAAATAATCCAAAAATATATATCAAATTTAAAATCATAAAAATTATTTTTCATTTTTAAATTTAGAGTTAATAAAATTCATTTTAAAAAAAAATCAAACTACCATAAAGTTAACAATTGAATTTTAAAATAAACAAAAATGTCTCGTTTAATTTTAGAGATAATATTTTTTATAAATTAACATAATTTTTTGCTTGATATTTTTTGAGCTCTACTTTGGATTATTTAAATAATAATATTAGTTAATTTAAAAAATAACATTATTTATCATTTAACAACTGCGTCGTTTAAAATTTTAAATAATATATAAAATATCTTATAATAAAACAAATAATATCAAAGCAAGATTCACGGAAGTGACATGAAATTTACGATTTATTTACATTTTTTTATGTCTCCACCCCCACAAATTTCGACAATATACTCTTACAAAGAGTTGAATCTTTATAGAACAAAAATAAATTCCCACATTCAGTGGAAAATATTCAAAAAAAAAATATGAAAAATCTTTTAAAAGAGACAGATTGACATATTTATTTTCAACGAGGTAAAAATAAAATTAAAAAAATAAAATTGTCAGTAATATTGAGTCGAAAAAAAAAATGAAAAATTTGCCAAAGAAATTGAGTAATAAATTTTTAAAATTAAAATAAAAACAATTTACATTTTGGCATAGTAAATAGAGTGAAAAAAAGAGACCAATAATCTAAATAATTGACAATAAAAAAATATTAATAGATAAATAAAAAAGCTTGAATATATTTTATAGATTAGATCAATAGTATCATTTTTAATTAATTAATTAATCAATTGGTAAAAAATTAAATGGATAATGTTTTTTATAACAATATATTTTTAAAAAACATTTCAACATTTGAATTGGTACATGGACCTGTCAGCTTGTCCAACATCTAACACTTTTTAAATAATAAAAAGCTAAGAAAGTTGAGAAACGACAAATGATGATGATGATGATGATGATGATGATGATGATGATGATAATGGCGCCAAGCAAATTCAGCATGTGGCGCCAATAATCTGACTCACACACTTAGTCAGCAAATTTTTCAAATAGAAAATTTTTAAACACACAATCTACAAGTTTAATTACAAAATAAAAATCAATAAAAATATCGAAGAAAATTGTTGAAACTTTTACAAAGCAATTTAATTATCTATACTATTATTAAAAAAAATTACCAAAGAAAAAAAAGTTCAAACGAAAAAAAAAAATAGAAATTAAACCAGACGATAATTTATGAATAATTAATTGAAATAATTTTTTAATAAATGCTATAGCCAGTATTAATAAAAAATCATTGAATAATTAAAATAAAATAATCTCAAATAATTCATTTGATTATAAATAATTGATACAAACTGAGAAGACAAAGAGACATTGAATTTTGAATATTTTATCAATTTAAAATCATTAAAATTTGACGAAACTCTAGTTAGCTTCATCAGGATAATTTTAAAAATTTAAATATCTTTAGCTTTTATTATAAATTAAAAAATTATCATTATTTTTATGTCAAAATAATTTTTTTTTTTTAAATAAAATTGACTGAAGGGGTAGATTGCATTGTGGTGGTGGTAAAAAATAAGGGCGTTGGTTGGTCGATGTTTTAGTTAACACACACTTTGGCTGGGTGAATTTTCTATTTATAGAAATCAAGATTTTTTTTTTTTTACTGTCGAGGAAAAGTTGTCGAGCAGTAGCAGCAGCGAGGGTTGATAATTCTAAAAATAACAAAACCCCACTGAGGGAGGAAAAATAATAATAAAAATTGCCCTATTAATTGAATTTTGATAAAAAAAATTGTTTTAAATTATTTAATTAGTTTTTTTATTCATTTAATTTATTTATAAATTATTTTAATAATTTCTAGAGTTGAAAATTATTAATGACATGATTTTTATATAAATTTATTTGATTATTTATTGATGAAAATAAATAAATAATGTATATAATTATAATTTAATTGTAAATAAATTTTTAGACCACTTGTTAAATCTAGGGTATGTTTACCAATTGCATTGAAATTTTCCAAGTCAGTGTATTACATCATCATCATGAATAAATTTTAAATAGTCTATTTAAATATTGATGATCATTCGAGTTATTTTTAAATTTATTGATAAAACTTGTTGGCTTTAGGTGTATACTTTTAATTTTTTTTTTTATTTTACAATTTCATTGTTGTTGTTTAAATAATGTAAATAGAAAAAAAATTAAATTACAAGTTAATTTATTTTTGTGATTTTATGATGTTCTATTTATTTTTAATTTTTTTTAATTATAAAATTGTCTAGTTTATTATTCAAAGACCTTTAATCCAATTGAATTTTTATTTTTTTTTTTTTCACAATTGTCTGGTGAACGTTTGTCAATTATTTAAATTAAAATTCTTTGATTAAAAAAATGACAATTATATATTTTTTTTTTAATTTAAATTATGATAATTGTGGGTTTTTTATTTTCATTTTTTTTGAATTGGGGCATTAATTATTGTTGAAATTAAAAGAGAAAATCGATAGAAAATAAAGCTGTGATTGAAGATAATATATATATTTATTGAATCGTTATAATTTTAGTTTTATTTAATTAGTAAAATGTGATAATTGAGAGAATATAATTGCTAGATATATTGTAAATTTTGATAACAATAAAAAAGAAAAAAAAGCAAGATGATTGGCAGATAAATTAATGCCAAATAATTCTGTCAGACAAACGTCACTCAACCCTGAAATTTCACAGAACTCAACCCTCTCTTTTACTTGTGCTAATTTTTATTCTGTATGAGTCGTTTTAACAATAATTATAAATATGATACATGAAATTTTATTGCGTCAATAACACTCGTTAAAATTAATTGTAAAAAAAATTTAAAAATAAAACAACCAATTTATATCAAATTGTATTAATAAGTATTTAATAATTTTTGATTGAACAGTTGTACAAAACAGATGTTCACATTTAGAAATTTTTTTTTCCTATAATATCTTATATAAAAAAAAAAAGTTAATAATATTTTGAATGGTAATTGTTTAGTGAGTTTAAAATTAATTTTTTGGAAATTGGATTTTTTTTTTTCTATTTTATATACGAGAGAATTGGTTGCAAATAAATTTCGAAACGGTCTCTCCTTTTTCGATTTCGATTTCGAAGCTTTTGTTGCAGTTAATGTTTATTGCAAATTATTTAAATTTTATTTATGTATTTATTCTATAAATGTGTAAATCTATAAAATAAACACAATTAAATGTATTTTTTTTCGTCCTTGTAAATGTGTGTTCACTTGTTCATTGGGAGGTTTTTTTTTTTATATTTTTTATTTTCTCAAATAACTTTGACCGACTTTTTTTCCACCCTAGACATTTAAATTATTTTTTTATATTTTTTACCTCAAACTTAACCAATGTAAACACTCAAACGTTTATAATTATATTTAATTTTTTTTTTTACTTATAAATAAACTTTAGAAAGAAAAAAAAAGTTAAATTTTCGATGTTGTTTTATAATTAAACAATTTTTTTTTCTAAAATAAAAAAATTAGTTTTATATTTAAGTTTACTCAATTGAAATATATAATGATTATAAATTGAATTTTTAAAAATAGATTTTAATTGAATAAATGTGTTATACATAAACAAGAAACAAACACTGACAGTTGACATTTCAAGGGTTTCTTTTGTGTTTAAAAAAACAACAATAATAATAAATAATTATATTTTTAAATGTTTAAATATTTGATTAAAAACAAAAATATTTAATATATTAAAAAACATAATTATAAATATTTTAAAATAAATACTAAAATAAATTTTTTTAATTTAAAAATACACTTTTTCATGTTAGCTTTAAATTTTTTATACTTTTATACAAATAAATCACATTTTTTTATTTATTTTCGAATCTATTTTAATGGATTTATAAATAATACATAATTTTTCGATGAAAAAAAAATATATTAAAAATTCAAAAAAAGTACTCAATTTTAATTTAAAAAAAATTTATAATAATTATTTTTTTAATTAAACAATTGAATGGATGAATTTTTTTATCTGAAATCCCGGGAGAGACTGGCTTTATTGATTTAAAAAAAAGCTCAAAGAATTATTATTTTTTTAGATTATTATTAAGGCGACATGATAAATTTAGAAAAGGAAATAAATTAATTAATAATTTGAAATTTTATATTTTTGTATGAATTATTACTGGCTTGTTGAGAGTTTGTTGAGTAAACTGTTAAATGTCAAACGATGACACTCACTGTGATAAATATCTTGTCATCAAAATTGCAGTATAACTTAAATATTTTACACATTTTTTTTTAATTATTTTTAAAAGAAACAAAGAGATTCTCTTTCATCATTGTGACCAAGCACTCAACTCTTGTCTAGCAGTCAGCATGGCGACTGTAGGTATTCACTTTGTCTATTAATAGAACGTAATAGTCGCGTAACTGGATTACAATGTTGTATATCATCTCAAAGTGCCAGCATTATCAGCGTAACAGTATTAAAAGTTTTTCCTATTATTATTCCAATTTTAAAAAATTAAATAACGTGATAATAAAATAAGAAATAATTTATAATTTCATCATTAATTTTACACAGTTTATTATTAAAAAAAAAGCTAAAATTTTTATCAATTATTATCTCGATAAAATTGTAAACAATTTAAATGAATAAAAAAAATTAACATATTTTTTCTAAATTAATTAAAAATATCATATTTATATAAATAATCATTTTTGTTTTTTTTTCTTAAAATATTTTTTTTAATCAATAAAAGACTGAATCGATTAATCAATTAATTAATTAATTAAAAACTGAATAATAATAAAAAAAAAAAATAGCCAAGAAAGAAAAAATATAAATTATCAATTTTCTATTTATAAAAATAATTTTTTTTAATTGTTAATTAGCAATTTAATTTATTTTAAAATTGAAAATAAAAATTTTTTTTTTTGTCTTAATTAAATTCTATTTTACCAATTAACACATAAAATTGATTTTTATATATTTAAATTTATTAAATCTATGTAATTTTAAAGATTTTAATTTGTCGAATTTTTTAATTTAATTTTTTTAATAGCAAAAGAAATTATTCACTTAAAAAAAATTAATAAAAAAAGGGAAAAAGTTAAATGAGTGTTTTTTTAAAATAGACACGGTCAATGTTATCATGATGAAAGAAAAAAAATTGATGGTATAGAACAAGGGGATGCTTATTAATAATAATATCAAAAAAAAAGAAAAAAAAGAAAAAAGAAACAGACGGTTTTATCTTTCATGTATTTGTGATTTTTTTTTTTTTTTTTTTCATTTGTAAAAAAGACATAGGGACTTTGGGAACAAATCAAATATCACAGGTGGAAGTTTGTATTGATGTAACCAGGAAGTAAATTCTACGACCTCGTAAATTTATTGACTATTATTATCATTGTTATTATCATTTTCCGTCTTAGACATCTCTAAAGACACATTATCTGTCTTCCTAAAATTTTTGATTCTCTGCTTCTTGTTTTTTTTTTATAATTGTTATTAATAAATATAAAAAAATAATTGATAATTCAATTAATTTGATTAGATATATAAAATATATAGGTATTTATTAAAATTGTTTAAAATAAATTTAATCAATTGAATATTTAAAATTAAATTGAATTTTTAAACTGAAAATTATTGTTTTGCTTGAATTTTTTTGTTTTCTTTCCTTTTTTTTAAATAATTTTATTTATAAATTTTTTATATAAAAGTATTGTTAATAAATTGAACCACGTGTTGTTTTTATTTATATTTATTTTTTTTTATATTTTATATATGATATCGGGCTGAAGGCCACAGTCTATCGATCGAATTATTCAAAGCTCGAGGGAGTGAGTTAGAGTCTCGTCCCTGAGGCACTAACAAAACGACCCCGGAACAACCTTTAAAAAAAAAAAAAAAAATACCAATGCAACCCTAGTATAGAGCAGCTATTAATCTTTTTTTTTTTCATTATATTTTTATCAACTTTTTCGTATATTTGATTTATAAAAATGAAATTTGATTTTCAACTTTGATTTTTTTTTTCGATAAAAAATAATATGTTTTATTTCTTAATTATACAACATTGTTATTTGATTTAAATTAAAAAATTTATTTTTTATTTAATAATACAATGTATGTTAAAATAAAATTTATTACTTAAACTTTTTTTATATTTATTTTTAAAAGCACAATCAAAAATTTATTCATCCCTTAAAATATCGTTTACACGAAAGCTTTTTTTTGCTTTTTTTCATTGAACCTTTGTCCTTGGATTATTATAATTTTTTTAATTTATATTTTTTTCTATTTTTTTTTCCTTTTTATTTACCTGTATATACATTGTGATTTATTTTTTCACTCACGCAATAATTTTACCAAGAAAATGTTAGCAAACGATAGTATATGAGGCAAAAAAAAATCACAATATTTTTATTCTTTGATTTATTTTTTTTCTCTTTTTTATTATCGCGATGATTGAAGAAATAATTGCTGATTAATGTTTCATTGTATAAAGAGTATATGTAAGAATAAAAAAATAAAAAAAAAAACACCTGTAAGATGATGATGATGATGGGGTGCTTGAGGGACTTTGGCATTAATCCAAATGTCGTTTCACCAGCTGGTCGAAGGCGTTACCCGGTCAATTAACGTTGACAAGTTGTTTAAAAAAAAAAAAAAAAAATTTTTTTTCACCTTACAATTGTCAAGAACATTATTTGAATATTACTATAATTTTTTTTCCCTTTTTTCATTACGTAATATGGTAAATAAATAATTTAAAAAAAAAATTTTTTTTACACTAGTTATCTAATTTTTGATAATTCAAAAAAAAAAAAGGAAATTGCGTTTAATTGAATAACAAAAAAATATATAAATAAATAATCATATGAATATGTGTTTTTTTATAAGGAAGTAAATATTATTTATTTGCATTATTTATCAACAATATGCATGTGCTTATTTATATAAAAATTTTTATGATTTTTTTTCTTTTTTTTTTCTTTAAGAAGTAGCCAGATAAAATGCATAATTTAATCCAACAAACAGTGACTGTATAATTAATTATAATATTTTAATGATGTTGTTTATTTTTTTCTATTTATAGATACTGTGAGAAAATTTATATGCTTCAATTTATTATTACACAACGAGGTATCATTGCGCAAGCATAATCCATCGTATTTGTAAAATGCACGATTTGAAAAGGGTGAATAACAAAAGTATAAAATATTCAATAGTATTATTTTTTTTACCCCTCTAACGACTGCCAACCTTCTCGTCAAATTCAACTAAATAGAAAAAAACTATAATAATAATTTTAACAATTTTATTTTTAACTCCACTTATAAATTGATCGGAAAAAATGTTTCTTTTTTTGCAAAACTTGTTGGGAAAATTATTTAAAGAATATAAAAGAAATTTAAATTATTATTTAAATATTTGAATTATTCAAGGGAAAATGACTTTTAATGATAAAAGTTTAATAAATGATTTTTTTTTAATATCTAGGTTTAATTTAAGTGGGTTATTATTTTACATTTTGAATTATTAAAATTTTAATATTTCATTTTTTTATTTGGCTTTGTTTAAAAATTTCTGATATGTAGAAAAGAGAGGGAACAAAACGAGGTTTAAAGAACAGGGTTAAATAGACATTTAAAAAATTATTCAATCTATTTTTATTAATTTTTACTGTTTAAAAATAAATATATTATTTGGTCAGTCAAAAAAAAAAAAAAAAATTGTCTGTGTAATTAAGGGGCTTGTCAACCCTTAATTTTTGACCTACAAATTTAACTAATGTCTCAATTAATTTGGAGCTTTTCAAAGAATCCTAGCAACTCAATAAATCTCCCATTCCCTCCCACTTACCCCCTATATTTTTTTTTCAATTTTCCATAAACAAAAAAAACCGAGTAAATTTAATCTCTGTAGTTAAAAAATTTTATCACAATAGTGCTAAAAGCTTCTTGTTAAAATGCATAAAAAAAAAAAAAGAAAAAAAGCATACATTTTAAAAAATTTTAAATAAATACAAACACGTATTATTATATATTATTAAATAAAAAAAAAATAAAATAAATCAACATGTAAATAAATAAATAAATAGATCTACAAAAAAATTAATTTTAAAATATAAAATAACTCCCGATAATTGAATAAAAAAATAAAATGATAAAAAAAAAATTTATCAGCATGTGGCTGATGAAGCTTCATTAGTTTTCCATTTGAATATTCCTCAACATAAAAAATAAAAATCTAATAATAAAATAATAAATTGAACGCCCTGATTTATTTGTCAATTATTATTATTTCTAAATTTATATGATCATTAATTTTTTTATGTTAAACATATTCAATTGTCATTCAAAAAAAGATAAATATATATTTGACAATTGCCAAGACCTATCAATCAAAAATTGGACAGTTGAACAAGGTAAAAACTTGTCAAAATTTATTTAAAACATGTTCATGGGCGGACATATTTAACTACTTGTTAATAAGCTTTTTCTTCTCTGATTGTCGAAATAAATAATATACATTTATTTATATTAAAACACAAGTTTGTCCTTCAGTATATTATTTAAATTTTATGATTTTTTATCTATTAATAGTTAATAATAATAATAATTAATGACTGTGTGTTTTATATGAGTCATTAACTTCAGGGTGATGATCAGTTGATATTAAATTTTTAAATAAAATAATATATAGTAAACAAAGTCTATTTTAATATTGCCAAAAACTATAGCAGATAGTTTTCACTTGGATTTATTTTGAGAAATAATTTGTTGGAATTTTCATTTGATTATATAAACAATTTTTTTTTCATTAAAATAATCAAAATAATTTCCGCAAATGCGCAACTTCCTGTGACCTTCAGCTTAAATTATTTGGCATAATTTTTTGTTTTTTATATTTTATTATTATACAGCTTTTATTTGCAAATGTTTATTTATTAAATTTTTTTTCTTTATAAAAATAGTTTAATGTAATTTATTTTTAATAAACGGAAGTTGATGATGATCAAAGATTAAATAAACAAGGTCATTTTTGAATGAAAAAAAAAAAGTTGATTTTAATGTACCCAACAAAGTGGCAATAAATAAATGTAAAATTATGGAATTCAAATGTTAGTTTAACATCCATTAAAATGTCAAATTTTATAATACATTTGTTGCCAAAATAATCATTGCAAAATATTTTAATAAAAGTGTAAAATTAAAATTATATAAATAATAATTAAATTTTTAATTAAATATTAATGTTTGCAGAGTAATTGTCTAGACCAGGTTTAATAGTATAAACAATTGTCAGTTTCAGTCGATTGATTTTAACACCCACATTTGACAATCAATTATTAAAATGGCATATTGCCTAATACAATTAAAAAATGTATTTATAATAATATAAAAATAAACAATCAAACATAAAAAAAATAAACAAAGCCAAGATATAAATTACTATGAAGAAAAAAAATTTGGCAAAATTGTTTTAAAAATTATCTGGCAAATTATATAAACATTTTTGTGAATATTTATTGTCATTAATTTATTATATGTGTTTTTATGAATTTATTAATTATACTTGTTTGTCATTGAATACTGTCTGCATAATATTTTATTGTAATTTAGCTGAGGAAAAAAATGGAGAACAATATTTCTGGTAATTTTTTTTTGTTTTTTTCGCAGCGAGACGTTCGGTTGGTTCGAAATATTGTATTTCTACATGGAAATTTAGAAAAATTATGCTCCTAATATTTAAACAAAACGTGAATTTAATTATTCTAAAAGTTTTAGAGTTTAATTTTAATTTCTTTTATTTTTTTTCGATTTTATACTTTCCATGACCTACAGACACAAAAAAATAAAATTTTTTGCTGCGGGTTATATTTGATAAAAAAAATATTTCTAAACATAATTTTCATGAAATTATTATTTTAGTATTTAGACTATAGTAAAGTATAATTATCCTAAAAATTTTAGAAATTAATTTCAATTATTTTTATATTTTTTTTACGTTTTTATGTCTTTCGGAACGAATAGGGCAAATTCGATAATTTCAACAATTCATTCCATTTCAAGAAAAAAATATTTCTAAACGAAAATTTCGCGAAATTATGATTCTAGTATTTAGATAACACTTGAATATTATTATCCTAAAAGTTTTTTAATTCTATTTCAATTGTTAATTATTATTTCCCCCTGAATGATCAAAAAAAAAAATAAAAATAAATTGTATTTTGAAATCTTGGCACAAATAATTCAATCAATTATCGTTGACGTACATCCCATCCCTAACAAAACCATAAAAATAATAAATGAATAAATATAAAATAAATTGAAAATAAAATAATTACTATTATTACTTTGACAAAAGTATAAATATTTATTTTTTTCGTGAAAATTATCGCCAAATAAATCAATAATAAGAGTTTTATTTTTTTTTCATTTTAATTTCTCAATTTAAAGTTACGTCAAATTATAATGATGATAATGATGACGTTATAATTAAACTTTTAGCCAAATAATAATCTTCATTCATGTGTATTTTCTATTTATCTTTCAACTTTAATAAAACAATAATAAAAAAAAACGGGCCTTTTGCCCAAGTAGAAATATTTCATTCATATTATTATCGTCTCTCCCAGTCTTTGCCAATTTCAAAAATATTATTATTTATTTATCAAGTGTCAGAAAATAAATAATTGCTTTCTAACAATATAATAATAATATTATTATATTATTAAATAAATAATTCGACAATGTCAAGTAAACTTTTAGCTTCAAATAATTTAAAATTTTATCCTCAAATAATTTTCATTTTTCTTGTTTAAATTATTTTTATGATTCAACTATATATTTATTTATTTATTTATTTTTATCTATTTGAACAAATAATTGTTAATAAATAATAATAAATAATAAACAACAATGCCAAGTGAATTTTTACTCTCAAAAAGTTTTAAATTATTTTTAAAAAAAATTTTTTTTTCCTTCTTTTAATTTTATTTATTTAATTAATTGTTAATAACAATATAAAATAAATTTTAACCCCCCAAAGAATTTAATCTATTTATCCTTTAAAAAATTTCTATTAATTTATAATTTTTTAATATTTTTATCTACCCAATTGTTGACAATAATATAAATTAAATTCTTTCCCAAAAATATCTAAAATTTCGACTTTCAAATTGTTTAAACAATTTACCCCCCACCTCTATTTTATTTATTAATTCATAATTTTTTTTTAATTTATATTTATTCAATAAACAATAACAAAATTAAATAAATTTTTACTCCAAAATAACTAAAAATTAACTCTCAAAAAAAATTATAAAATTTTTAAAAATTTTTAATAAAATTTTCTTCAATTTTTGTTTTAAATTCTATTAATTTAATTAATTGTTAATAACAATATAAAATCCTTCAGCTTATTTCATCATATTCATATCAACAATTTAACAAAAAAAAATATAAATTATTCAATTTATTTTTAAATCATAATTATTCTACATTGAACAACAAGGTGACTCGCTCATATCATTATTTCTGATTAAAATAAAAATAAAAACTTCCTCCATTGCATAGATGAATTTTTAAATATCAAATAATAATAATATAAAAAAATTTTATAAACTATAGTTTGTTGACGGTTAATGCTACATGTTGAAAAACATGTAATAGACACAATGTGATATCTATTAATAGACAAGCGCAAATCGACGAGGCCAACCATGCCATCGCACATATATCCTCAAATAAAATATATAAAAACCCAACCACCATTCTCATTATTTAACTATTTTTTTTTCCATCTAAACTCGTACTGAATTATTAAATAATCCGACAATCATAAAATTATATCAATGCTATTTCAAAATTATATTATTATACTGATATTAATCTCATAATAATTTATGAAAATGAAAAAAAAAAAAAATCATTATTTTGTAATACTTGAGTAATAAATTCAAACAAAGGAAGTTGAAAATATAATCAATATATTGTCTATTAATAGTTTAAATTATCATTATTATTTTAAGTTATTTTTAAATTATTGAAATATTATTTAATCGATTAAATATTTTATTTTTCTGCAACACTGAACCCTGCAGTGACAGTAGAAATATTTGTTTCGAATTTCGAAATGAAATAAAATTTCGAAATGAAATAAAATTTCGAAATGAAAATCAAGCTGGATATATTTTTGAAAAAATATAATTATAAATAATTATGAATTGGAATTATTATAATTAATAGGATAATAATTGATAATTTAGAAAAAAACTTACTTCTTGTTGTGACGAGATTAATTGGTGCTGGATCAGGCCTCAAAGCTTGAATGGCATTTTCATTTGAGCCAAAATTTTGACGAATTGGTGATGATAAATTAATTGGTGATTCATTTGATTGACCACCTGGTAATGCTGGTAATACATTTGTTGGTAATGATGGTGACATACCAGCTGTAAAACCAAATGGTAATCTTGGTGATGAACCAGCAATTGAACCAATTGGTAAATTATTTATCACAGCACGTTTATCAACTTCTGATAAATTTTTTGGTGGTCCAGGTGATGAACCAGCTGATGGATTTGACGGTGGATCGTTAGACATTCCGGTAATTATGTCAATCGGTCAAATCATCAATATGAAATTTGACATAAAATATTTATGACTATGAAAATTTTAATTGATTGTCTGAAATCAAAAACAATTTTTTTATTTTTCAAATTATTATTCAACATTTATATTCAATATTCATTATGAAAATTTAAATAAAAAAAAATAACATTAAATATTTATTATGACTCATAAATTATTTAATTTTAAATCAATATTTTTATATATTTTCTAAATTTAAAATTCATCAATTATTCAAGGATATATTTTCTTGTTTTTTTGTGGCTTCTATTGTCTGGATCATATTGGCATTTAATCATTATTTTTTTGAGCATAAAAAGTATTTAATTTTTCATTATTTAATTAACAATTTTATTGTGAAATTAGCTGTAAAAAATATTTAATTTTATTTATAATATAATAGTGGAGGTCTTGACTTGTATGCGAGAACAAAAATATAATCTTTAAACGAGACGAATAATAATAACAATAATAATAATAAAGAGCTTAGGGGTGACCCACTTGCAATGTCAGATAACCTTGCTGAAATAGATCGTCGCCTGGGATTACAACAATATTTTAAAACTATATTTTTTGTATATATTTTTTTTTTTTTTTTCGTTATTTAAACATTTCACTATGAACTTGAAAAATTTATTTTTTGACCCAATTGATGTCTAGTTTAATGCAAAAAAAAAAAAAGAAAAAAAAAATCTAATTAATTTTGATTAATTAAATCAATTTCTATTAATTGAAAAAAAAAATATCAATTTTAGTTTTTTTTTTTTTCTGCATTATTGTTGTCATTTTATTTTCAGATTTTTTTTTTTTTTTTTTCTATACCAACAGGTGTATTACCCGGCTCACATTTTTCACAAAAAAAAAAAATAATAGTAAATATTTAGAAAAACAATAATTTTAGATGAAAAAAATTTTATTATTTATATTTTAAAAATTAAGTAAAATTATGTAAGGAAAAGTACCGTTAGTTTGAAGAAAAAAAAACTAAAATGAAATTTAGAAAATCTATTGTGTGTTTATTCTTGGAAAGAGGGGAAAATTGTGTCCAGCTGAGAAGAAAAATGACCACGTTACAATTCTAAGCAAAATTTAGCAGTAAAGAAGTAAAAAAAAAAAAAATTTATTTATATAATTCTAAAACCTAAAATAACAGTAATGTCAAAAAAGAAAAAAAAAAAAAAAAATTTTATAAATTAACAAAAATTATAATTAAATGAAAAATAAATTAACTCACATGAAGAAAAGTTGGCGCGAAAGCTGACAAATCAACACTCGCGAAATTCCACTTGTTAAATAATCCTAAATTTATCACAATAAATAATTAAATTACCAATTAACACACAATTAATCAACAATTACAAAAAAAAAAAAATTTCAAAAACAAAAACACTAATTGTTTAACAACAAATGACAGCTAAACAGCACAAATTTTCCGACGAAAATATCGTTAACCAAAAAAAAAAAAAAAACACCAACAACAATAACAATTAAATTTATTTAAAAAAAAAAGAATAAAGCACGTTGATTTAATTATTTTAGTAACGAGTAAGTGAGACAGGTAACCTGTGTGTACAGGTAAACTTATTTATTTTTTGTAAAAAAAAAAAAAAAAATAAACACACGATAAATCACGCATGCGTTCGCGACAAAACCAATTTACAATTAAATTATTAATTATAAAAATAACTTGATTGTTTACATTAATTGTTAGTTAGTCAAAAAATAAACTCCACTTATTTTTAAATAATTTATAAAACAATTTATTTTGGTTACTTGACTACAGCAGTGATCCTCATGGATGATGAATCCATTATAATTTTTTCTCTTTTTTTTTTCTACTTTTCTAAATGGTTTTATGATAATTATTGATTATAACCTGTTTGAACATTTTAACTACATGGTGATTGGTCAAAAATAAGGGATTATACAGGATTATCTTGTTCCTCGGAACAGGTGCACACACTGGGATTTTTATTAGACAACATTATTATGTGTGTGGCCAAAAATATTTTGCAATTTGTGTTGGTGTTGCATATATATACCACAATATCATTATCGAGATATCGCAAATTAATATCGAGATTTATACACACATAATCGACGCCATTTTATATTTTTTTATTTACAAAAAATTAATAATTAATTAGTATTATAATTGCCTAACAAGATCATGATTATTTTCTAATAATACAATTTGAATTTTTTTTCGGAATTGTTGGTATCAATTTTAGTTATTGTTTATTATTTTTTTTTTTTTGGAGCAAGAGACATCTGAAGTTGGCTTTAAATCATCATCATCTACATCTTCACATTATTGAAAAAAAAATAAAAAAAATATCAACAGCTGACGTTGGTTATCATTATTTTACTCCAAAATCAACGAACAATGATTTTATTTATTTATAAAAAATCTTGATTGTTATATTACTGTTTTTTAATTATAAATAATTAACTTTTTATTATTATTTTTATTGATACATGTAAGTTTGATATTTTACCATGAAAAATATATATCAATTTCATGATATGTCATCATTATTTATTTTTATTATTAAAATTATAATTGTTATTTAGTTTGTGAGGTTAAGTTTATATTTAATTTTTGCAGTAAAAAAATGTCTTGGCTATTTGGTAAAAAAAAACAAAAAGAATCACCAACAGATTCAGCTGAAGAGACAACATCAGTTGGACCAAGTCAACCAGATGATTATATTATCATTGAAAAACAAGGAAATCCATTTGCTCCAATGAATCCAGCATCTGGTAGTGTCTCTTCATCAAGTGGAAATTCACTGTATCCATATTTAAATGATGGATCAATGAATTATCCATCAGTACCATCAACAATACCTCAACAAATAAATAACAACAATAATCAAATTGAACAACAAAATTATTTAACTGGTGTACCATTTAAATTGAGTAAACAATTTGATGATGATCAAAATAACGAAATTGAAAGATTAAAAATTGATGAAATAATATCATATTATTCACGTGTCAATGTTGATAATTTTAATTATGATTTTGGTCTTGAAGAAAGTGTCATTAATGAATTAGAAAGTACAACTGATTAATTATTTTTTTTTATTTTGCAAATAGAGCAAACAATTTAAACTAAAAAAATTATAAAATCAAAAATTTAATTATTGTTTGCAATTATTTTTACACATCACAGCATAATAATAATAATTAAATAATTATTATTTATTTATAAACTACAAATTAATCATGTCAACACCATACACTTATTATTATTAATAATAATTTTTTTATATATTAATTATTGTGCTTAGAAATGTGCCACAAATTTCGTTGGCGAAAAAAATGCAATCGAAATAATTATTGCCATTTTTAATTTGCCATTGTTTTAGAATTATAAATAATATAAAAATTAATTATTTGTATAATACAATTGTTAAACAATTCACACTTTGTTTATATAATAAAATTTAATTTTTATTTAGTATTAAATTATTTAGTTTATCAATTTTTTTCGATTGATAAATAATTTCGAAATTGAATTAAGTTAAATTGAGGTAATATCAAAATTGGTACAGAAATAATTTTTTAATTATTTATAATAAATTTTAAGTATGTTTTTGTATAAATAATATATGAGTAATAACAAATTAATAATTTATATGATAAACCAGTAAGTCAAGATGACAGCAACAATGAAAAGAAAAGGTGTCCAAGTTTTGATGAATCCTAAGATACTAAAAGAAATTTATTTAAAATATTAAAAATATTATAAACTTGTTGTTAATAATATCGTTTAATAATTAACAATTAAAAATACATACCCAACATATTTTCCATAGATGAGAATCATAAATGCTAGCTTGATCATGTTCCACGAGCTTGAGTTGTCATAACTCATCAAATTTAATGCAGTTGCTACGTGTGAATGACAATTGTCACAACACAAATTATGCTAAACAACAATAATTAACAATTAATAACATTGTATTTAATAAATTACATGAAATTAATTAAACAATAAACACTTTGATCAACTAAAATTGACCCAGTTACTTTGTTGATGTAAAATACCAGTTTAAAATGATTCATCAAAGTTTATAAGTACCATTCTTGTTTTATAAATATCACTAGCTTCACCAACAGCATCATCCCAACCAGCAACACCACCTTTTGCTTTTGAATAATCAAGTTGCCAATATTTTGTTGGTTTACCAAACGCCATTTTGTCCTCTGACACATGATAAGGTCCAGCAAAATCTCTTATGATTCCAGTTGATGTTGCTATTCCCATATGACCAATAAATGGAAAAAAATATCTATTTAAATAAAAAAACAACAACAATGTATTAATTATTAATAATAATAATTTATATTTTAATTTTTAACTTACGTTAAAAGTGGAATTGGTGTCCATACAATGCAAAAAGGAAATCTTCCTCTTGCTGAATCTATACTCAAATCCATCACTGATGATGCACTTGTTGTACGTGATGATTGAGCAAAATAATCATTATCTTTCATGATTAATTTTTTATCAACAACAACAACACCCTTTTGGGTGTTATTATTATTATTTTATTGTAAATAATATTATTTATTACGTGTTATTGGAGTATCGCGCGTGACTGTATGAATTTTAGTTTTTAGTTTTTACTGATTCATCCTAACCTCAACAACAATTTATTGACCTAATAATAAAGATATTATTATTATATATTTATTAATTAATTTTTTCGTTAATCTAGATGATATTTTAAATACTGCTTCTATTGACATGCCTATTTTTTATAATTTCAGATAGATATATTTAATGTAAATTATCTTTTTAATAATGATTATTTTTATTTTTGCTAACAGATGGTTTGTTTTTGTTTACTTTGAATTTTACTGTTTTTTTTTTTAAAAAACATGAAGCAAATAATTATCTAAATTGTAAATAATAATTTATCAAGTATTGGAAAATTTATTAAACATTCTTTTTTAAGGAAGAGACCTGGTATCATTGCTGTATGATGAAAAATTCAAAAAATAAATTTTTCTATAGAAAAATCATCAAGAAGGTACCACTGGGTACCACATGATTCTATGAAAATAATACATTAAAACCATTTAACCCCTGATAAAAAAAATATAAAAAATATGTAAAATAAAGTAATAAAAATTTTATTAAATTAATTTTAAATATTCAATTTATTTAATCCACAAAAAAATTGATAAACAAATCTTGATAATAATAATAGAAAAAAAAATTGCACGCGTTTCAGAAATCTTACAAGTTTAAATTTAATCCACGTAACATTCAGTCAAACCAATAACGAAGTTACATTGACACCACGTCAAGGGTTTCACCTAGAGGACAAAAAAAAAAATAATAATTTATTTCTTTTTTTAACGAGTGTTACCTCGGTCATGTTCAAGATTTATTATGGTAAGTAATCATCATCATACAAATGTAAAACAAATGAATAATTAACACTTGTTTTTTGTTGTTATTAAAGATTTTAAATTCAGTTAATTATTTAGTAATCATAGCAATTTATGGATTAATTATTGTGAATTGTGATTTAATAAGAAATGAGGATATTTGTGGTCAACATAATGGACGTCGTTTGTATTTGGAATTTGGTGATAAGGGTATATTGTATGCAAGAAATATAACATTTATTAAAAATATAAAAGATAATGGTAAAAAAATATACGTTAGCAATAGTTCACACGATAAATGCAGCTTGGAAATCGTGACTTGTCCATCATGTGCAATTGTCGTGACCTTCAAGAGTTTGTCCTTGCCACATTCTTGTGATGATGTTGGAATGATGATGGACAGTCCTTGCAGGTGTGATTTCATCAATAATTTAACACTCAATTTTTTAAAATTTACACAATTTTACTTATTGATTATTATCATTAACTAAAAGAACAAAAATTATATAAAAATTTCATTTATTTCATGTAGAAACTTTACATCATTCTATTTTTTTTTTTAAATCAAGATATCAAGCTGGTTCATTTACCAAATGTATTTTTAAATTTATTGATTAAAATAGATGTGATTATGTATGGATCTCTGAGCCTCCATATGAAGATCTATCTGGTGCACCATACTGTGGATTATATTCACCAGTAATATACAAAACAAGCACGAGAACTGTATCAATAACTCTTTTATATTCAAAATCTCACAGCCATGCATTCACCATTGAATACACATCAGAAAGTAAGTTAAAAAAATAATAATATTTTCGAATTGTAAATTAATTATTTGTATTTTATAAATTAGGAAATAGATTACATCTAAATGGTACAAATAATTTGATAACAAATAGTGTCAATGAAACATCTGGAGGAATATTAAATTCACCATTTTTTCCATCAAGTTATCCGAGAGATTTGGGAATGGAATATATCATAACATGTCCCTTGCTAATATCACCATGTAAAATTAGAGTTTTATTTAGTGATTTTCAACTTGCAAGTGTCTCAATTATTGAGGTAATTATATCCAAAATTAGGACATACAATTAATGTAAATTGATAATATAATTTATTTTAGTTTTATGATTGGAATGGACAACGTCTGGATGTTAGTTCAGGTGCTAGATTTCGTCCACCAATAATTGTCAGTTCAGGACCATCATTGTTGATACGTTTTTATGCGAATGGAGGAAGTGGTCTTGGTTACAAGGCATTTTATTCATATGTTATTGGAAATTTTTATGATAAAACAATACAGCCAATAACTGATTGTGGTGGCTATGTTGAAAATTTAGGTGGTGCAATAACAATGATGAATATGGCTGTTGAAGATACAAAAACATTTGATTGTGTATGGTTAATTCGTCCACCAAAAAATTTTTTACACATGAAAACACATATGTATCTAAAGGTCGTGACATTTGCTGAGATGGGTAAATAAATAAATAAATAAATATATTAATATTTTTCGTTTTTTTTTATTTTTTTTTATTGCGACAAATTTAATATTTATTAAAGCTGGAAATACTGAGTTGATTGTAAGAGAAGGACCAACTTCTGTTCTTTTACCACTTGAAATTATAAGACATCCAGCTAGTCAAGTACAACCACCGAAAATGAAAGAACATATTGCACCAGTTGCTAATGGTTTTCATGTGAGTTTGAGAGGTACTTTTGGAGCAACTTCCAGGGTCGCTATTGCCTACACTACTTTTGGATATATTGGTAATCCATGCATTCTTATTTTTCTAAATTGAATTTATTATTATATCATTTTGATGAATTTTTAGAGAATTTATTTTTCACTTGCAAGTGGATATTTTAATTGTAAATTATTTTTAACGTTGATATTTCTAAGTGAAATATTAACGTCATGTGATTATTTATAAATAAGTATTTTTCGAGCTTTTAAAATATTTTTTTTTTTTCGTTTCATCTGGTCAAAATTATTTTTTTCTATTATAAAAAGAACAGTTGTCATTGTTAATTGAGAGATAGATAGATAGATGATGTGTAAGTGTTTTACATTACCTTTTTTTAAAAAAAAATAAAAACGGGCATCAAAAATTTGAGGCAAACATTTCCCGGCATAGACCAAGTGCATTTGTTCACATGGTCTATGCTAGATTATATTTGCCCCAAACCACGCAAATTCCAAACAAATTAGAATACTGAATACTTCTTTGAACAAGTAGAAGACAATAGAAGACCTCCATGCTCTTTGTCTTACCAGAGATATACTTTAGGAAATTTGAAAGCTAAACAAACAGTATTTGAACTCGAGACCACGACTGCTGAAGGCAAGGCTCTTGCCGACTTAGCCATCAGCTCACTCAATGAACAAATAATTATAAAAAATAGCCTAGAATTAAAAATTAGTTTATTACTTAATATTATTTTTTTTTTATTTTTCAACATTAATATTTTTGATTACATGATTTTTTTTCATTTATCATTATTATTTTTCAATGTCAATAAATTTAATTTTTTTTTACATTAATATTTTGTAATTTTTATTTATTTTATTTTCAGTATTAATTAGATTAATGTGGATTTAAATAATGAATAATTTAAATAATATTTATCCGGTTTTACAAATATATAGTCGAAAAAAAAAAAATTACAAAAGTCAAACAGTCACTACATTTTACTATGCTCGTGTTTTTTATTTTCCTTGTATTTGTGTCTAAAATAAAAGCTACATATTTTAAATTTTAATTTATCATTATTTTAATTATATATTAATATTGTCAAGCATAAACACAATCATATATCATGACAATTTAAAATGTCTCTCTGAAATTATAATAATCAAATCAAATATTGCATTTTATTTATTTTTTTTTATCAAATTTACTTGAATCATATTTCTTGGATACATTTAAAAATAATAAATCAATTAGTCATTGTATTGTAATTTAATTTATTTAAATAAATTATAATGATAGTAAAATATGATGATAAATTATTATTCAAATGAGATATTATTTATTTTTCAAATATTCAAATTATCTGACTAATGCTTTATTTAAATTAATTCCAGATTGCTTTTCCGGTTCTGATTTTTTGTGTCAAAATCACAGATGTATACCGAGCCAATTAAATTGCGATGGTTTTGATCATTGTGGTGATAATAGTGATGAGCCAACAACCTGTTTTCGTGATTATTATTATTTTTCTTTATATAATTTACAAAACTATCAAAAAAAAAAAAATACCAACTTATATTTCATATATAATTTCATGTTATAGATTGGGATGTTGAGCCAAAAAATAGATGGCACATGAATAAAGCAAATTATTATTTTCCAAAAATTGATCGTTATCCAGATTTACAAACAGCAACACTTGTTTTTGTTGCCAGTAGCATTGGTTTAATTATTTTGATATCAGCATTAATTGTTTTGTTGTATCGTATGGGTGCCAGAGCCAGGCAACAACGCGAATTACAATCACGTTTACAAACGATAAGTCAATTATTAGGTATTTACAATTATCTCTATTAATTTATTTTTATATAATAAATAATAATTATGTATTAATACTATATTTTTTTTATGCAACAGATGGTGCAAGAATTGATGAAACACCACCTACAGATGATCCACCAGTCTATGAAGCACCACCAGGTTACGATGAAGTTGTAAAAACTCAACATCAGCATGAAAGTTTTTGGAAAAAAATTAAAATAAACCCACGTATTGAAACAAGATGTTATCAAACTCAACAAAGATCGTAAGAATTATATAAAAAATTTATAATTTACAATTTAAAATATCATCTCATTATTATTTATTGAGTCATTTATATTTCATTTTAATTTTTAAATTAAAAATTAGTCCTGTTTAGCAATGTTGAATAAAAACAGCTAAATTTTTATAAAATATTTAAGTAAAAAATTAAAACAAGTATTTAATTATTACAGAAGCGAGTTGATTTTATTTATTTTTATTATTATTTTCAAGACGAGACAGTGAGGTGCCAGGGAGTTTACGAATTTTTAATGGTGAAAGTAGTAGTAGGAATCAAGAGTCACCAGCATTTTCGGCAAATATTGTGACAAGTGTACCAGAAAGTCAAAGTCCACCACCTCCTTATGCCACACCACCAGAAACAATTGGATCATCAAATAGTTTTATCAAAAAAGCTGCAACATACAATAGTAATTATCAAAATTCACAAATAATAAATTAATTATTTATACTTGTTGTTTTTATTTGTTTAGATGGTTCTGTGCCAAAAAATTTTCAAACAAATCGCGTAAGAAAATTATGGCGACGTCAATATTCATATCCTGGCTCAAATGAAATAACAAGTATACGTCCAAGTACATCAATTGATCCAGAATTAATTGGTGTGTATAAAAATATAAATTCAACAAATAAAAATCCATCAGCTAATTTTTCTTCACAGCTTGTGAATTTGAAGAATGCTGGACAAAATATGAATCAAGAATACAAAGAAGACTCAAAAGATTACGAACAAAAACAAGTAGAAAATATCATTAAATTATTCAATGAAAAATCGCTTTGTAAATGTGAAGGTGCATGTGGTTGTGCAATTGATAATACAATCAAAAAAGATAATGAAATTAATAATACTAAAAAAAATATATTGAAACTACTTGGTACTGGTAAAATACAATCGCAAAATTTTAATTTAACATCAACAACAGTACAGTCAATATTACCGTTATCATCAGTTGTTGAAAAAATATATGATATTAAAAAATCAACTGGTTATTTTAGAGATAATTATTTGACACCATTGTCAATTGTTAGTTCATGCTGTTCTCCAGTGAGCTCTAACTGTTCAAATAGCCTTGAAATAATATCTCTAAATACAGTTGATTCAATTGCTCCAAATTTTACAGGAAAAATTAAAACATTTACAAGCTGTGATGCTGATAGTTTACGTAAAAATATACAAGCACTTGATGCATTTTTAGAAAGACGAGAAATTGTTGTTAGTAGTAATAATAATCAAACGAGAAGAAGTCAGTCAATTGCTGAAATGATATTTGGATCTTTTGATAACTCAAATGGAAGAATCAATGGAACAAATCAAACTGGATTTTTTAATTTTGTGAGGGGATGGAGATCGAGCGATGTTTAATCATTTAAATAAAATAATATGTGCTAAATTACATGAAAAAATTAAACAACAAACGACTAATTAAATTCAAAAAAAAAAAATAGAAAAAATTTTGATTATTTTTACATGATTTCGCTGTATAAATATTTGAAAATCAATTGATTTATTTTTTTAAAATTTATTTCTTTGTCATTCAAGTTGTCGCGAATTTATTTCGAAAAAATTATTTATTTCTTTTCAATGAATCGAAATGAAATGACGTATTTAAAATAAACCAAAATGGATTTTCAATAATTTATTAAAACAATGAAAAATATATATCAAAAATTAATTTGAATAATTATTTATAATTTCGATTGAAATTTCATTTAAAAAATAAGGTGTGTTTTATTAATTTTATTATTTATAATATTTCCCGGAAATCCTTGATGTTTATTTATTGTTATTAAACAATAGATGTAAATTTTTATTTTTCATTTATTCTTAATCATCTTGATGTTTTAAACATTAATCATAAACTTGTTAGAAACGACAAATTATAATATTATTTATACACAAGTGAATAATCATTTGATAAATTAATTTCTACCATTAGTTGATGCTTAGAAAAAAAAATATTGTAAAATTAAAATAATAAAGACAATAATTGATGAAAATAATTTGAAATTTATTTTAAATTGTCCCACGTTTTAATGTTTATAATTAATGCTTTAATTTAATTTTACAAAATCAACAGAATATTAATTTATGCAATCGATAATGAGACTATTGATAATAATTATTGAACGAACAATATTTCATTATTTTTGTGAATTTTTTTTGATAGCAATAATTGTGCCATATCACGCGATTTTTAATTTTATAAATCGTGAGATATTAAATGATGAGGACACTGAGAATATTTATAAATTATATTTTGTTTATTTATATTAGTGAAAGCAATATTAATTTAAAAAAAAAAAAAATTATTACATGATTGACGAGTAAATTATAGTTATTTTGAAAAAAAAATATATATTGGAATTTTTAAAGCCGTGAAAACGTGAGGTCACATCACTGAGGTCATTTTTTTTTTATTTTTATTTTTTCATATTCACACATTTGAAATTTAATATTTATTATAATTATTGTCAATGTGTATTAGTATTTATAAAAAATTAATTATGAAAAAATTAAAATACATTAAATGATGATTGAAAAATATAAAATGAATAAAATTTATACTTGCGAAAATCATTTGAGTTTATAAATTAACACGTGTGTATATTTTTTTAATTAAAATAAATTACGATGGAGATTTTTGTAACGCAATATATTGCGTGGCGTAATTAAACGATCTACTAGTTAAATGATTTTATTGCTGACATTACAATATTTGCAAATTGGATATAAATTAAAAATTTAAAATATCTTGAAGTAAATTAAATTAAATAATATGCAGACATTATACATGTGTAATATTATGAATTAAATAATTTTAAAATTTATATTGCATCATGGGTCATTGGCAGGATTCATTTGCTAATTTATTTTTATTTTTTTTATATTTTTTTATTCAACGGACTATTTGTCAAATAAATTTAAGCCTGGTTTTATTTTCTGGGTAATTTATTTAGGGCTACTTCATCAATTTACTTGTGTCATCCTCAAAAAATAGTCATTAATAAATATTTAAAAAAAAAATTGAAATGATTTATTTGGAATTTTTTATTCAGGCTTATATTATTTCCAGGTAAAAAAAAGTAATGTATATTAATAAAATCAGGTTATGAGATTCAAATGATGAAAAATTAATTTGATATTTTAAATTTTTTAAAACTACTCTAAATATTTATAAAAAAAAAAAATAACCGGTTTGAATTTGTTTTTTTTTTAAATTGATTTTGCAATATGTGTTACCTGGAGAATCTTTTGATAATAAAAAAAATATATTATGCAATTTTGGATGTTCAGTTGACACAGAAAAAAAAATCTCCCATCAGAAAAACATAAAAATGTGATTAAAATCAAATTAAAATAATATTAAATAAAAAATCAAATTTATTCATTTTTTTCTTCATTTATAACGAGACTCAGCAGGATATTTTTTGCAGACATAACTTCCGCATTTGAATTGTCTGACCTTGAATTATAATCTCTGATTAAAATTAAATATAAAAAAAAAAAAATTTACTGAAGATGTATAAATATAGATGTGTGTATGAGAAAGTGAAAAGGTATCACAATTAAATATCATGGTCAAAATATCCTGGACACAAATTTTTCGTTCACATTATCCCAAAATAAAATATCGTGATAAATAATTTCGAAATGAAAAAATATCCTGAAGCATAAAGAAAAATATTTTAATCATTTAAAATGTCTCAAAAATTGAAATTAAATATTAATCCAATTTTGATTCAATTTGAAATCAATTAATTTAATAATAAATCAATTCGTCGTTGTATTGGGATGACTCAATTTTATTATTTTTTAATATTTACTTTTTAAATATTTTAGGGAAATTCTAGCTTATCCTATTTTTCTAAATTAAATTTATCATTATATCGTTTTGATAAATTTTTAATGAATTTATTTGTCACTTGCAAGTGGATATTTTAGTTGTAAATTACATTTCATCTGGTCAAAATTATTCTCTATGATAAAAAGAACAGTAGTCATTGATAATTATGAGAGAGAGATAGATAGAATATGTATAAGTGTGTTAGATTATCTTTTTTTCAAAAAAAATAAAATGAATCTTATTATGTCATTTCATTATTAAAATAAAATAATATATTTCTATAATAACTAAGTATTGTTATGCAATTTAGATTATTTTCTCTCATATACAAAGATGTTTCGATATTTGAGTATATATTGCTGCATGGTTAGCCTGAAGAATATCTTGTAAATAAATAAATATAAATATGTTTCAGGAATCTCAATATTTGGCATAGACCAAGTGCTGTACATGGTCTATGCTACTATTTCGAATTAACTGATAATTGAATATAACTCTAATTTTATTCGATGGTCCCATCCACTATTCGAATATTATTAGATGATACCAACCATTCAACTCAACGGACATAGAGTCTTTGATCGGTTTTGAACTCGAGATCACAAACACAGTAGGCAGGGCTCTTGCCGATTTAACCATCAGCTCACTCGATGATATGGTAATTTTAAAAATTCATTATTATTTTTCAATGTCAATAAATTAAATTTTTTTTAACATAAATATTTTGTAATTTTCATTTCTTTTATTTTCAGTATTAATTAGATTAATATGGATTTAAATAAAGAATAATTTAAATAATATTTATCCGGTTTTACAAATATATACCTAGTCGGAAAAAAAAAAATTACAAAAGTCAAACAGATCACTACATTTTAATATGCTCGTGCTTTTTATTTTCCTTCTATTTGTGTCTAAAATAAAAGCTACATATTTTAAATTTTAATTTATCACTACTTCAATTATATATTAATATTGTCAAGCATAAACACAATCATATATAATGACCATTTAAAATGTCTCTCTAAAATTATAATAATCAAATCAAATATTGAATTTTATTTATTTTTTCCGTCAAATTTCCTTTTTTAATAATTATTTCTATATTTACCATTGCCATTTATTTATAATTATTATCCTTGCCTGATAACCTTGCAATTAGTTAATTCCTCACTTGCTACAGTGTATACTTTCATTTAGTTTATTTCGACGATGACACTTAGCCAGGTAATCAGTGAAAAAAGTGAAGAAAGACTGCATGTGAATGATTGTGAATTGAAATGTGCAAATGAAGCATGCAAAACCACATATGCGCAAAAATAAGTAAGGCATATGCAGTGTGGTGTGCCAGTTTAATCTGTAAAAAGCCGACGGGGTCAGTAAAACGAAAGGATGGGCGTTTCAGAATGGATGGTGCCGACTTTAAAATGTTTCTTTGCCTTTCGCCTGTTAATAACGTAACGAAATACTCATACATTAACACACACAGTATTAAATACAATATTATACACATAGTCCGGTTAATGTAATAAAAGAATCTTCTTGTTACCTTTCAAACAAGTCAAACAAGCACACACCGTACTTGGAAACCTTTTTTTTTTATTTTTATTTTAATTCACTGATGCACACATTTTTTTGAAATTTATCCAGATGCATTAAATTTATTTGAAATAAAATAAAATTCATAATTTATTCAAAAATAAGATAAATTATAAATAAATATAATCTTCATGACACACGGCCATAATTAATTTCATAATATTTTTTAAAAATTTAATTTGACCAGTCAATTTGAGGAAAAAAAAAAAATCTACTTATTGTTAGTGAAATTTCATTTGAAAAAAAAAATTTTATTATGACAATTTTTTTTTATTTATTGAGTTTAATATTTAAGTTGACTTATTATGGAAATTTGACCTTTTTTTTTTTTTTTTTTTTATGATGAAAATATACTTTCTTTATTTGAAGATTTTTTATGACTTTCATTGAATAATTTTTATTTATTTTATTGAATTTCGTTTTCATTGGTTCCACTTTGATGGTAGATGATAATTTTTTTTTTTATTTTGATTTTTACTTCATTAAAAAAAAAAAAACCAGACAGATAAAAATTGAAAGTGATGATAATCAAACTGATTTTACAAATGATCATTGATCAAGGTGATTGAGTTTTTTATTTTTAATTTAAAAAAATATATTTTATATATTTTAATGAGAATATATATTTTTGTCAACTTGTTTTGTAGTTTTTTTATATTTTAAATTGATTATTTTTATTTTAAAGTTTAATATAAAAATATGATGTAAAATAATAAAATCGTAATATGGATAACCGGTTGATGTAACATGTTTAATACATCTTGACACTTTCCATTTTAAATGATGAATAATAATTATCAACAATGAGATGAATTGTAAATGTAAATGACACACCTTTGATGGAATTTAGACTGTAGAATTTAGAACATGTGTTAATCAGATTCAAAACTTGGGATCATGAACTTAAATAATCACTCTATCATGCAACTACAATGAAAATTTTTTTATTTTTTTATTTAACAATAATACTTTGTAATTTATAAAGCATTTAACAATTTTTATTTTTTTATTTAGACTATATTTTCTTTTTCTTTTGACAATTGTTTAATCTATTTTATTTATTAATTTGTTGGTAATTTTTTTAACAAAGATTTGTTTGTAATTTATCATCGAAAAAATGATAATATTTTAAAGCTTGTACACTATTTAATTTATGAATTAAAATTGAATTGTTTTTATAAGAAAAAAAATAATTTAACAATTGCATTTTGGTTTAAAAAATTATTGTAATATTTTTTTTTACTTTTAAATTATTTTTATTTATTTTTTTCTATTTGTCAATTTGTTTATTTTCAAGCCAAACTTTGACATTAAATTTAACATTTAATATTCAACTAGGAAATGATATAAAAAAATTTTGAAATTCAAAATATTAAGGTCAAATAGTTGAACTTAAAAATGTTCTATTTATCCCAAATTTTAGTCTTTCTAAAACGAAAAAAAAAAAACTATAAAATTATTTTTTTTACATAATTTTGCATTTAAAAATGAATATAAAAAATATTTTCAACCAGTCGTAAAATTAAAAAAAAACTCGAAATAAATATAAAAATAAAATAAAAAAAAATATATAGCAATACATAAATATTGAGTTGATAATATTATACAATCCAATGATTTGAGAGGATACCCAAAGGCTCACCTAAAGGTCAACCGGAGAAATTAATTTTGGCAGAATCCCCATCTGTCGGACACCATAAAGAAACATCATTCACGGCAATCCAAGTTTTTGGATATACTAAAATAAAAATATTTGAAAAAAAAAATTTATCAAAAAGTGGGGACATTTAAGATGGACCATCAGAGGTATAAATACTCTGGTCATCACAACCAAAAGTATCACAATCAGTAATCATCTTTCAACAGTTTAGTCACAGCTAAAAAAAAAAAAAAAATCATCAACATGAAGTTCCTTGTAAGTACCACAATATTATAAATTAAATTAAATTTTTGTAATTTAAATGGTAAAAAATATAGACAATTAAAATATAAAAAAATTGCTGTTAATTGTGAAAATATTGATGGATTAAAATTTGCTGTTTAGCTTGTATCAATGGCAATACTTGTAGCTGTATATGCTCAACAACCACCAGTAGCAATTTTACGCCAAGCATCAGATTCATCACCAGATGGTGCATACAGTTACAATTATGAAGCTGAAAATGGAATTTCAGTTAATGAACAAGGACGACTTGGACCAGCAGGTGAAGAAGGACAAGCTGTTGTTGTACAAGGATCATACCAATATGTTGGACCAGATGGTGTTACATATGAAGTTAAATATGTTGCTGATGAAAATGGTAATTTATCAATTAAATTATATTTATTTATAATTAATTAATTCAATTTTTCTCTCTCTTTTTTTTTGTTTTAATTTATAAACAGGTTTCCAACCACAAGGAGCACATTTACCAGTTGCACCAGAAGTACCAGAAGCAATCCAAAGATCAATTCAATTCAACGCAGCACATCCAGAACCTGAACAACGCAATCAACAACAATACAGACGTTTTTAAATTAATCAAATCATTGTAAACTTGCCATATGTATAGATGTTATGAACTATTATTTGATCTCAATAAAAATTTAGATTTTAAATTTTAAAAATTATTTGGCTTTTATTTTTTACATTTCTATAATCATTTATTTATTTATTTATTATCTATCATTTTTTCTTTGAGTTATAAAATTCACAATTATCTAATAGCTTTAAAAAAAATTTAAAAAAAAAATATACATTCAATAAATAAAAAGGATGAGACATTGGCCAATTGGATTCAATAAAAATGAAAAAAAATATGACATATTAATACAATAAATTAATAACAATTTTAATCATGATAGTTAACTCGTAGGTGAAAATAAAAATGATGGAATATACCATCCCACTCGATAAATTTTTTTTCTAATAAATTATTAAACAATAGAAATAATTCAAGAGATGAAAAAAAAAAAAAAAAATTTAAATACCTTGTAAATTACGCATATAAATTTATAAATTGTGGATATATATTTAAAATTGTACCATCAACCAACAAAGCCAACAAAGAATGCTGAAAATATAAATAATAAATAAAATTGCAATAAAGCATTATTAACAGTGTGAATAAAATAAGAAAAAATAATAAACGAGATATGTACAGTACGCCTACAATGAGCGTATCATATATACACAATTTGAATATCAAGAACTCAATAGGTCAAACCCATGGAAATATAAAAATATATAAACATAAAAAAAAAACACATCAATGACGATTAGAGTCATCATGATAAATATAAATTTATATTTTAATAGAGTACAAATAATAAATAAATAAAAATATTAGATTCACATTTACCCTAAAGATATCTCTCACACGTTCTATATTTTATTTTTTATTATTAACAAATGACATAATTAAAAATAAAAAAATAAACGAAAGTTCTTGATAAAAGGGCAAACGATAATTATAATTGTGCTATCTCAAATTATTGCAAATAAAATTACATATTTTATTGGCAATTAGATGATGATCATAGAAAAAAATAAATAGAAAAAAATATTTATAATTTTTATAAATAATTTAAAATAAATAATACCAATTAATTTGTGTAAATATTTTTATTAATAAATATAAATTGTATTTATAATTTTTAATAAATTTATAAATTATTTGATGGAAGGGATTGATGGAATAAATATCAGGGATTATTTAATATTTGATGATTAATTAATGAGGCTACATGTTACTCCTCACCCTCCGCAAAAATGAAATTAATATATTTTTTTTTTTTATGTCAAGGCATCTTGGCATCTTGGCAGTATTTGATATATTTATTCTGATGGGTTGTGTACATTTAAATTTGGGTTACATGGACCATGAATTTGACTCACCATTCACCTGAAACCGGACATGAATTAGGTACAGATAAAAAGAAAAAAAATTTAAATAACAATCTCTCTTTAAATTTTTAAAAAGAGAGGATAAATAAAATACACTTGTGTTGAAAATCCATCCTTAATCAATCTAAAGATTTTTTATTTTTTTATATAAAATTTACGTAAAACATGAATAAATATATATAAAAAAAAAAAGGACATTGAATGAATCAGTACTTGATATCGAGCACAATCGTACATGTTTAAAATTAACAATAAATTTTTTTTTTATATTTGAATTTTTTTTTTTATTTTGACCTCGGTTATTCTCATGTAAAAACACAATGGTCTTATCAATCGCATGAATCTTTACTTCATTAACATCCTCAGCATCGGCTTCTTCCTTCATACAATAACCAATTTGTTTATTTTTATTTTTTTTTATTATTGTTGTTGTTATTGAGTACACTGATGTAATAAATATCTTTAGCAAATTGTATCAGATTTTTATAAATATATTTTAATGTCTCAATTAACATTTATGAAATTATTTATTGCGTTAAATTGAGCTTTATTGTTTGTTGATATTATTACTTGGTTTTTTTTTTATTTGTATTGAAATTAATATGAGGATTAAATTTCATGGTTGAAATGAACGCAACAATAATTGCTTGGTTGAATCATCTTGAAATTAAATATCCTGCGAAATAATTTATATGTAATAATTTTGGTTCAATTCGAAATTAATTGATTTGATAATCAATCAATTAGTCATTGTATTTTAATGACTCAATTTTATTATTTTTTAATATTTACTTTTTGAATATTTTATAGGGAAACTTTAGCTTATCCTATTTTTCTAAATTGAATTTATTATTATATTATCGTTGTGATAAATTTTTAATGAATTTATTTTTCACTTGCAAGTGAATATTTTAATTGTAAATTATTTTTAACGTTTATATTTTTAAGTTAAATATTAACGTCATGTAATTATTTATAAATAATTATTTTTCTAACATTTCAAATGTGTTTTTTTTTTCGTTTCAGCTGGTCAAAATTATTCTTTTTTTATAAAAAAAAACAGTTGTCATCGATAATTATGAGAGAGAGATAGATAGAATATGTGTAAGTGTGTTAGATTATCTTTTTTTCAAAAAAAATAAGTATCAGGAATTTGAGGCAAATATTTCCTGGCGTAGACCAAGTGGGTTGTTCACGTGGTCTATGCTAGATTATATTTGCCTCCAAACACCACCAAACCGAATACATCTTCAAAGGTATACTATACATCTGAACATATACCTGAATCTATATCAGAATTTTTGAGCGAAAATTATCCGAATTTGTGGTGGTATGTGAACTCGAGACCTCAAACACTGTAGGCAGGGCTCTTGCCGACTTAACCATCAGCTCACTCGATGATCTATTTATTACAAAAAACAGCCTAGAATTAAAAATTAGTTTATTACTTAATATTATTGTTTTTTTATTTTTCAACATTGATATTTTTGATTACATTATTTTTTTAAATTTATCATTATTATTTTTTATATTAAATATTCTATATTTATCATACCTTTGATTTGACATTATATAGAAATTATGTTTTTTTTTAATTGAATTTATTATTTTATCGTTTTGATAAATTTTTAATGAATTTATATTTCACTTGCAAGTGGATATTTTAATTGTAAATTATTTTTAACGTTGATAGTTTTAAGTAAAATATTATTATTTTTCTAACATTTAAAATGTTTTTTTTTTTTTTTTTCGTTTCATCTGGTCAAAATTATTCTCTATTTTAAAAAGAACAGTTGTCATCGATAATTATGAGAGAAAGATAGATAGAATATGTTCAAGTGTGTTAGATTATCTTTTTAGTTTTTTTCAAAAAAAAAATAAAATAAAGGTTTCAGGAATTTGAGGCAAATATTTCCTGGCATAGACCAAGTGCGTTGTTCACGTGGTCTATGCTAGAATATATTTGCCTGCAACACCGTTTTCAGCCGCAACTAATAAATATTAATGCACAAAACATCTAACAAGTTGGACCGTTAAAAGTACTATATCAAAACTCCTCACAAACTGTATTGAACTCGAGACCACAAGCACTGTAGGCAAGGCTCTTGCCAACTTGACCATCAGCTCACTCGATGTTCTATAGATTATAAAAAATAGCCTAGAACTAAAAATTAGTTACTTAATATCATTGTTGCTTTATTTTTCAACATTAATATTTTTGATTACATGATTTTTTTTAATTTATCATTATTATTTTTCAATGTCAATAAATTTTATTTTTTTTTACATTAATATTTTGTAATTTTTTATTTATTTTATTTTCAGTATTTGTAATTAATTAGATTAATGGCGATTTAAATGAAGAATAATTTAAATAATTTTTATCCGGTTTTACAAATATATAGTTGAAAAAAAAAAAAAATTACAAAAGTCAAACAGTTACAACATTTTACTAAAATTATAATAATCAAATCAAATATTGCATTTTATTAATTTTTTTTCGTCAAATTTACTTGGCTCATATTTCTTGGATAAATTTAAAAAACAATCAATTAGTATAATATTTCTTTGATATCATTATTTCAACTTCAATTTGACTATTACTTACCTTTCAAAACATTGATAAATTTTCGATTATACATTCTATCCAAATGAATTTATAAATTTCACTTTTAAAAATTTCCACCAACGTTTTTAAAATTTTCCCCTCGCTAAATTAACTTATCATCGAGAAAATTGTGACCAGGATATTGACTAATGTAATTTAACATTTTTAATTTAAATTTTTTTTATCATAATAGTTTTCATGTATGTGTGTGTGTGTATGGTGAAAGGAAATCACGCCCCTTAACGATGATCCATAACAGATTGAATAATGTAACGTGACGATTAAAATGAAGGGGTTTACCAATAGAAACAATAAAAAAAAAAAAGTACTCAATTGGTAATGGACAATATATTTTTTTCTCGATATAAACAAGACTCTAAACAGACAATGACTATAACTTATGACATCCAAGTATGACTTTTTATGATCCAACATAAATAATAAAAAAAAAAAAGAATAAAACTTAAAAAACAAAATTAAAAAGAGATTTGAATACACAGAAGACAGTGGATACTTGAATAGACATATACAAAGTAGACAATTGCTATTTGAAAAATCCCCTACTCCAGGAATCCAAGATTCATTTTGGTTTATAATACTATGGGCGTATACAATGTGTGTTACCATATTGCAATATGTACTTGTGCATACATTGCATATAAGTTTATCCCCTCTATTACTTAATATTTATAATAATGTATATCTACATACAAGACGTAATGAAAATTCAAGAAGGAAGAACCAAGTGTAGGGTCCAACCAAGTTGGTATATATTCAGACAACAAATCTCACTCAGGAATACTTGATACTCGATATCAGCAAAGTTTAAGTCGATCATTTTTATCTCCTTGATTTTTATTCAATCATGAAGATCATCGTGAGTGTTTATTTATTTATTCTATTTATTAATTGTGCTACATTATTTATAAATTCATTTTAAATATTAAATATTTTTAATTATATTTTTAGTGAACGTTTGTATTAATTTTTATTAACCTTTTTTTAATTAATTTATGCAGATTGCATTTTTGGGACTGATGACTGTTGTCCATGCTCAATATAGATATCCTTACAATCAAGAATATTACGGACGAAGAGTTGCGATTTTGCGACAAAATCAAAATCAAGATATTGATGGTTCCTATGCATTCAGGTAAAAACTATAATAATTATTAAAATAACCAACTAATAAAATAAATTTAATTATTTAAAAATGGTAATTAAAATTATTTATTAAAAGAAATTATAAACTTTATATTGCCTGAGGTATTTAAAAATTGATTGATCATTAAATTATGCAATCTGATGATAAAAAAAAAAATATAAAAATCATGTTTAAATAATTAACAAGTAATTAAGTATGATTAAATGATACAATGAATCAATTGGCATGCTACTGGTGTCATTTAAAATATTGAATACATGATCAAATAAATTGTCATCGATAAAAGTAAAAGCTTTCAAATACGCGCGACTCTAACACTCGTTATCTTAATACAATGATTTATCTTTACACAATATTAATTTCCACATAAATAAAATTTACAAATGTTATTTTATAAACAATGACATTATTTTTCAATTAATTTAACTGACAAGCAAATTACTGAGAAACATGTGTAAAACATCATAAAAAAATGAGAGAAAAAATCATCAATAAATTTATTTTTTATGTATAAATTAAAATTGAAAAGAATATATATAAAAATTATTTTAATAGGAAAGATTGGTGGTTAAAAAAAGAAGGATTTTTAAAATAATAAAAAAATAACTGTGGGTCTGGTGGATGAATAAATATTCAAGTGTGGGATAATTAGTTTTGATGTTAATCACGTGCACATAGTCACACCGTCATAAAAATTATTGCGCAATTTAAAAAAAAATAAAAATTATAATTACAATTAAAATACAAACTCAAGTAATCCATATTTTTATTTGCAAAATATATAAATACATATTAACATGTAGAAAAAAATTTTATGAAAAATATTTTTCATTTGAAAATTTAATTTACGTGACCTACATTTTAAAAAATATTTAAAATATTAACAAATCACTTTGTCATTAAGTTAATAATAATTTTTTCTCTAATGATTAATTATTTAAAAAAAAAAAAAATTTTATATAATTAAAAAAAAAATGAGAAATTCCTTTAGAATTTTAATTGTTAATTTTTTTGAAATAAAAATTAATCAGGTAATTTTTTTTATTTATTATTTTTAATTGTTTAATTACGTGGGAGTAATGATAATGATGTTGATGATGATTATTATAATAATTATTGTTGTTTTGTATATGTTGTAATTAGCTATGATACTGAGAATGGAATTAGCGTGGCTGAACAAGGTACTCCAACAATTGGACCAAGTGGACCTGCTGAAATTGTACGTGGACAATATAGTTATACAGCACCAGATGGTACACCAATTGTTGTTCAATATACTGCTGGTCCAGATGGTTTTCAAGCAAGTGGAAATCATCTTCCAACTCCTCCACCAGTAAATATTATTTATTTTATTATTTGTTTATTTATTTTAGCTATTGGAATTTATTATTTATTTATTTGATTATTTACTCATTTAGTTTGGTGGTTAGTTAATGATTTATTTATTGATCTATAGATCTAAATTTTTTTTTTTTTTCATTTGCTTATTTATTTATCAATTTAGCTAGTTGGATTTTTGGATTTTTTATCTATTTATTTATCAATTATTTTATTTATCTATTTAATTATTAATTTATTTATTTTATATTATTTAAATTTTACTGTAGAAAATTGCTAGAAAATCAAAAATATATTTACTAAATTTTTTTTTTTTTTTGTAATTCTAAATTGAAAAATCTTCATCTAAATTAAAAATTAAAAAATAATTATCATAAGGCTTTGATAATACACCTGAACAAACAACAAAAAACCAAAAAAATAAAATAATTATAATTAATTTACACCATACGTTTTTTCTATTAAAAAAAAAAAAGAAAAATTGTAAATTATTTCGCAGATAAATAGATCAACAATTAGTCAAAAAATATAATTACAAATACATTTAAATTATATCAACAACATAATTACAATTCTAAAAAAAAAAATATACATATTTTTTTCAGATTCCAGTTGCAATTCAAAGAGCCTTGGCTCATAACGCCGCACATCCGGAGGAAGAGGAACCATACAACAGAAGATACTACGGTCTCAATAAATAAATTTATTTAATCAAAAAAAATTTTTTTCATTAATACAAAATATGAAAGAATTTAAAAGCTATATACATTTTTTTTTATTTTCAATATACGCATTAGTTGGACCACGCCATTCAGAATATTAATTTCCGTTGTAATATTATGTTTTTTTTTTTTTTAAGATAATTGATTTGATAGTTTACTGATTGATCAATCATTTTAAACGTAACATGTCGACGACTTTTATTTTTCAATTGATATGTGATTACTCTCGATTATGCATTAATAATTAATTAATTTTTTTTAATACTAATTCTTCCTGATTGTACACTACTATCAATTTTCGCTTTTATATTTCTTTCTCTTTTATTTTTTTACGCGATAATAGCTTTTTCGCTATGACGACTTATTTGCATAATCAATTTTATAAACAATCATCTGAGTACATTGATATGTACACTTAACTTACCATACATATAAATTAATTGTTTTTTTTTTTTTATATAGTATTAATATGTCGTTTTGGCATGTGTAATGTTACATCAATTATTTGATAATATTTTCTATTTAACGCTGATTGATTGAGGTAATTTAATCTGGAAATATTTAATTTTTATTGGTGATATTACACATGCTTATAATTATGTTATTAAATAAAAATAATATTGTTTTTTTTTTTGTAATTAATTATATATTTTTTATTTTTGAAATAAATATTGTCTTAATGTTATTGTTGTGTTGGTTTATTTATTTATTTATTTACTGTTATGTGGCTGATGAAAGTAGTCTCTTATGGTAAATCGAATGGAGAGATCGCAAATTTTCCTAGTTCCGAATTTATTTAATTGACAACAAATGCAAAGCTGAAAAATTCTGAAAATTTGAGAATATATAGTACAAAATCCCCTGAATATTATCCGCACTGTAAAAAAAAATTTCTGCAAAATAGAAATTTTTGTCTAGGAATTATATTATGAATTTTCAACCAAAACTTCGGTTATTAAAAAAATAAATTTTAAAAATCAATCTTTTATGATACAGTAGATGGAGCGGACACACATTTTTTTTTTTTTGAAGAATAAACGACAATAAATATTTTTTTTTTTTATTATAAAAATTAAAATTTTTGTTGTTGTCGTAGTTCTTTAAATCACAAATAGAAAAAATTAAAAAAAAAAAAAGACAAGTGTCTTGTCAAGTCATCAGGACCACCTTTGATTTAAAAATAGAAAAAAAAAAATTCAGGTTTTTACATTGAGATGTTAATTAATAAAAAAAATTTGTCAATAATAAAAAAATTATTAAATTTATGCGGAGAAGAATAAAACAACATTTTTTAACAGATGAATGATAATTTTTTTCAGTCAAAAAATAACAAAAAAAATTAAATAAACATTTTGAGAGAATAATAGAAAAATAAATAATATTTTTATTGTTTGGACACTATTAATTTAATATTGCGTATCAAAAAAATAAATTTTAGAAAAATATTTACTACAAATTTTAACAATGACCTCTATCCGAAACATTGGAGGGTATTTGAACAGCCTTGATCAAATAATAATTATATTTTTTCTTGTATTTCCATGAAGAATGAAAATAATATAAACAATAAAATTAATCAGTTTGATTGTCAATCTTTTCTATAATGAGCTAGAAAAAAAAAAGAAACAAGCGTTAGAAAATTAGATGATCATTAGATGTATCAAGTTTATAAATATTTTTAACGATTTTCACTTGAAAAATTTTTTAAAATTGATTATTTTTCTTCTATTATAATTTCAAAGAAACTATTTGATGTAAAAAATATCGAAAAAAAATAATTAATTTGCTTGAAATAATATTGAATTAATTTAATTTGATAAATAAAAATATTAATTTTGTTATAAAAAGCATTTAAATTAATTGTTTATTAATGTAAAATATATATTTTAAAATTTTATTATACCCAAATGTAAAATTTATTAAATTAAAATAATATTTGATGAAAAAAAAAATAATTTTCTCAGTGTAAATTGTTGCAACTACCTGGCTGATAAAACAATGACAATAAAAAATTTATTATTAATTTTATAATGCAATAATAAAAGCTTTATTTTAGTTATAAAAAAATTATTTTTTGTTATTTAATAATTCACAGTTACCATTTGTACTGCTCAAAACAATATTCGATATTCAATGATTAATCATCATCAATAAGAAAATTCAAATAATCGCGATGCACTCTCGACATTTTACTCTTTATTTTTTAATCTTTTTATAAACAAATAAAATAATAAAAATTCAAGACAAACGATGTTGTATTTAATTTTTCAAACTTCATCACAAAAGGCACTTGACATACCAGTATCATTCTGTAATCCATCAAGCTGTTGTTACATGAATAACTGAAATATTTCAACAAAAAAAAATATCATTATTCATTAGCCCCGCCTTCACAACTACTGAATACCTTTTCCATTTTCAATATTATTTAATCAATATAATTATTTAACCTTATTTATTAAATTTTCAAATTCTTCAACATCATCATTATAAATATTTTAATATAATTTTTTTTCCTATTTATTTACGCAAATCAACAATGAACAATATCTTTTTCTTTTTCCTTTATTTTTATTTTAGAAATACATAATAATTGATACGATAATTATCGGTTAGTTTATACCTCAAGGTTCATCATGAAAATTACAATTGACGTCTATTACTAAAATTAATTGATCCTTCAATCAATAACCTTCTCACAATTTATAAAAGTAAATTAATTAAAATAAAAATAATTATTAGAAAAATAGCCTGTCAATTGAGCAATAAAAATAATAAAATACAAATATTAATTTAACGATATACATATTATTTAAATGACAGATAATAACTGTCATTAAATTACGATCATCAAAATAATCAATACAAAAATTACACCATGAAATCAAGTCATAATTGTCAGTGTAATAATAATTTTAATAAAATTACGAGACAAGTTATATTTTACTTAAAAATAACTCGAACTGTATGACCTTTATTTTATGATAAAATTGTCGTCTCACATTTTCCATTGGCAATTTGTTTAAATAAAAAAATATAAATTGAAAATAAACATATGTTATTACACTCGTTTACCAACATGTTTATCAATAAAAAAAAAAAAAAAATATTCATCTATATTTTATAAATCGAAATCAATAAAATATTTAAAAAATGTAAATTTTTTTTTTTCTCGTGAATGGTAAATAAAATATTAAAAAATATTAAATAGTAATAATAATAATAGATAATAGTGAATTGTGAATCCTCGCATAACTTAACATGTCAAAAATGAACTTCATATATATTTTCTATTGTGAGAATGTTAATATAAATAATAGACAAGATGTATAAATATTTGTTGTAATAAACAAGTGGATAATAATTATAATGAATAAATAATAAAAAAAAATAAATAAGAGTAGCAATTACTTGAAATGGCTTATGTTTAACTTGTAAATGTTGAAGATACATTAAATTGAAAATATAATTGAGACTCCTCATGATTATTACACACACATTTATAAAATTTAAATTTAGATATTTATCGATTATTACAAAATACACGGAGTAATTATAATTGAATAAATTGATTAATTGTTTTTTATAATTATTATATGTTATTTAATTAATTTTGATTTTATAATTATTATCGAATTTTTCAAGTTTTAATTTATTCTTCTTCTTATTTCGTTTTGAATATTTTTCATTCTCAACTTTCGCCTAGACGTGTCGAAACTGAGAGTGTTATGCTCGGTCGATCTCAATTTGTAAAAATAACGCATCAACATTTTACGATAAATTATCGATATAATTTTATATAAAAAATAAAAATTTTTTAAACTATAAATATTATTTTTCTATTTTAAAATTATTTATTTATTTTTTCTGGGTGGGATTTATAACACTTTTTTATGTTTCGAATTTTAGAAAATGATGAATGACCATTTCATTCAATAATCACACTGACCTTATAAAAAAAATATAAATTATTTGATTTAAAAAATAAAAAAAATTCAATGTTATGTAAAAAAATATATTAAATCAAAAAAGAATATTCGCCTACGTATTTTTTGAAAAAAAAAAAAAAAAAAACATTCTTTTGATATAAAGTCATGCTTAATGTCAATGTAACAAAGACAATATATACAAATAATTGTGTCATTAAAATAATAAATCAAAAAGAAGCTTTAAAAATGAAAAAAAAAATGAAAATAAAAGCAACTAATTTAAGTGATCTCCTGTCATGATGATTTCCTTGAAGCAATTAATATTTAAACACTAGATAAATAAATAATAAAAAAAAAAAATATAAAAGTACTTGTTTAGTGTGTACTGACAAGCAAAATATGAGACATGTGTCAATAGGCTAAAGAGAAAGATGAAAAAAAAGGTGAGAGAGTAAGAGAGAGATAAGAAAATATAAAAAAAAAAAGGTTAATATCTGGTGGGATATATTATAGAAGTAGAAGATATGATACCTCCTGACCGATACCTTTTTCCGCAAGGCAACACCTTCACCACCACCACCACCACCACCATGATTACTACCACCATCACTGATCATTACTGATCATCCACAATGCATTTACCAATACAAATAAAAATAGAAGATGATGATGTTGATGACGACAACAAGATGATGAAGAAGAAGAACAAGAAAAATAATAAAAAGTAGGGATACAAATATCAGCTTGATTTTTTGTATAAATTGATGCAGCAAAGTGTCTTAGACATGCAGATACAATCTGACTGAATTGTCTTGAACAAGTCTACAGTCAATATTATCATCATGAAATTTTTAGTGAGTTTAATTTAATATTTTATATTTATTTAATAATTTAATTTAGCTATTGTGCAGTATTATGGATTATAAATTGAGTGAATTATAAAATTTCAATTTTATTTACAGATTGTAACTGTTTTCCTTATTGGAACAACTGTTGCCCAATTTGGTGCACCAGCTTATAGAGGTGGTTTCCGTCGTCCAACAACAACACCTCAATATCAACAGCCACAATATCAACCACAACAACCCCAATATCAACCAGAAAATCAATACAGGCAAGTAATTTAATCAATCAATCAATTGAAGAATTATATATTGATGAAATATTAATAATAATTTTTTCATATTACAGAACAAACATTGGACCACAAATTGCAATTCGTAGCCAAACACAAGATTCATCACCAGATGGTTCTTACAATTATGCATATGAAACTGAAAATGGAATTTCAGTATCTGAAGAAGGTAGTCCAAAAGCTGCTGGACCAGAAGGACCAGCTGAAACTGTACGTGGAAGATTCCAGTATACAGCACCTGATGGTACCCCAATTATTGTTGAATATTATGCTGATGAAACTGGCTTCCATCCATCTGGAGCACATCTTCCAACACCACCACCGGTTTGTAGAAATTCATCACAATTAAAACACTAATATTTTTAATTAAATTTTTAAACATTTTTATTATTTTAAATAGATACCAGAAGCTATTGCTCGTGCTGTTGCATCATTACCACCAAGCAATGAAGGGCAATATGTTGAAGAACCAATTAATCGTAATCAATACAATCAGAACCAAAATAATTACCGAAGATTTTAATTATGAAAATTTATAAAAATACTTAATCATTTTTATAAATTCATAAGCCTATAAGAAGAAGTTATTAATATTATTTTGTTTTTTAAAAAAAAAAATTGTTTTTATTAGAAAAATGTGTATTATTTTTTGATACTGTGTTTTATATACATACATATTAATTATTGTAATTAATTTTGCTTTGTAAATGACCTGTACATTAATTAATTGAATATATTTGATTTATTTGGAAAATTAAAATAACATTTTATAATTATTTATTTATCCTTTCACTAAATAATAATCAACAAATGATTCATCAAAGTGTTCACAGTGAAACAGATGATATTTAAATGCATTGTTGAGTTTATAAATTATTTATTTATATTTTTTTAATCAATGATTATGATCTTTTAAAAATAATTAAATAATATGATGCTGTTGATAAAATGGAAAAATAAAAATCAAGATATAAACTTATAGTCTAGACTATTTTATAATTATTATATTTTTGAATGAATTACTTTGATGATTAATTAATTAATTTGCCAAATATAAAGTTTATGAATAATTGCATAATTCAATGGATAAATATAAAGGTCAAATGATGAAATTAAATATGAATTGATAATTATTATTACATAGCTTGGGCAAAATTAAAAAGATGAAAAAGAAGTATCTACTTTTACCTAGTTTCATAATATATTTTTGGAAATTTTTTTATGTTATTTTAATCGATAATTATTGACTGTGTGGATTGAGAATGATTTATTATTTTTTTAGTTAAATGATAAAAGGTAAAAAAAATTTTTTTTAAATAATATATCGAACAGTTTAGTTAAAAATTATTGTTATATTACGTTGTTTTACGGTCGGGTCATCCATTGGCACTTGTGATTAACCGATGATGATGATTTTGCTTTCCAACTCAAGCCAATTATCCAAATAACATTCGTGCAAAAGTGCAACAGACTCGAGCATCACGTTCTTTGTGAATTTATCTAACGTGTTTATGTTATTAAATAATATATATAATAAATATTTTTTTTTTTTACAATTATAATTAAGTTTCCAAAATGTCAGTTGTATTATTTATTTATTTATATGAATCATAATTTATTGAAAATATTATTAATAAAAAAATGATTATGAAATTAAAATAAATTAAAAATTTATCTTTTGATTAAAATAGATTTTAATTTGAATAATTTTTTGTAAAAATAAATGGCCAAGTTAATAAATAATTAAATAAATAAATAAAAAAATAAAACAATAAAGAAATAGATTAATAATTGAATGTATAAATAAATAAAAAAAAAGATTAAATTATTGGTTAATTAGTAAATTAATAATTCAATGATTAATTAAATAAATCGAGAAAAAAAAATATAAAATTTTATTAAATTTTAATTAAAATGATAATCAGAAAAAAAATTAAATTGAATTATGAAATTATAGAAAATAAAAATGTTTTTTTTTTTAATTATTTTTAATTACATAATATTGGAACAATTCTGGAGGATGTGCTAATGGCATTTGCATATGTATATTATTTTTAAAAATATAAGATATTTGTAATTCGAAATATTATTTTTGTTATTATTCTGGACAACGATGTAAATGTCAGTATAGCGTAACATGAATTTTAAAACTGACACAGAGTCTCCTCCTTCTTTTTTCTATTCATAAAAAAAAAAAAAATATTAAATTCATGTGTCTGTTTTTTAAATGTAAATTTTTTTTGCATAAAAAAAATAAAATTATAACGTAAAAATCAACATTATGGAACCAAAGAACAATCGAATTTTGTAAGATTAATTGACTTTTTTTTTTTTTTATCAAAACTTTAATCAAGTTTAAATTTATTTTACATTGATGTCTTAATTATTACCCCCGAATAAAAATCTCGAAAATATTTTTGATTAATTTATTAACTCTCAATGCAAATTAAAAACAAATAAATAAACAAAAATCTACAGCTAATAGTGAAAGTATTCTATACGCAGCCCTTGAATGTTTCTTTAAAAAAAAAAAAAAAATTACATTTCATTCATCAAATTGATTAGCCAATATCATGCTGCTTATTTTATATTTTTAGAAATAATTTAATTTTTTTAAACAGTTAAAGAGTATGAGAAAAATAAAAAAAACAACAGTTGAAATAATAAAGATGGACAGTTGCATTTGTAACTGACATTTGAGGAAAAAAAAAATCATTATTGCATTATCATCACCATCATCTGGCCTTTGTCTAAGCATGTGTTATAAAACAATGAAACACTCTTGATTATTTTAACCGAATTAATATAAATATTATCATTTTCATTGGATATTATTTATACAATTATTTTTATAACTAATAAATTTAAAAATAAATTTTTTTTTATCATAAATTTCATTTCTTTCAAATAATTTTTTGATAAATTTTTTCTACTATTAAAAAAAAAATTACTACAGTCAATATTAGCTAGTTTTAAAATAAAAGTTATTAATTCCGACAATTATGAAAAAAAAATTTTTTTACTCCCGAATTTGTATTTTTTTTTTCAAATTTAAAATTACAATTTTTTTTGGCGCTTTAAGTAGAAAGTTGCTATACCGACCGAGTTATTAAATTGAGTTACGTCCACTGCTCAAAGAAGCGCTAGTTTCGTTTAAAAAATCATTCGTAATCATTCGTAAAAAATTGTAAAAAAAATTTTGCTTGTAATGGAGACATAACCTCATGAATGCTCATGAATATTCCAGTCAAGCTTCGGTTTTTTGTCAAATAAATTAAACAATATTATTTAGAAAATATTGTTTATAAAATGCCGGACCATTTAGGAGGTGATATGCGAAAGATCAAAGAGGAGGAAAAAGAAGAAAAAGAAATTAAATGTAAGTCTTCTATAGAAAAATCTAAAATTGTATTTTAAAAGAAATCTAATCGAAAATTTGTCTTTGTCACTTGTCCAACACAATTCCATCTGTCATTGTGATAAATTTTAATAATCTTAATAATTTTTTACAGCCCTTGATGATGGAGATATTGCATTATTAAAAACTTATGTAAGTAAATAATGAAAAAAAAAAATTGAGTAAAATATAATAATGAATTTGTGTTTATTAATTTAACAAAGGGACAAGGACAATACACAACAAGTATAAAAGCTGTAGAGGAAGGTATACAAACAGTTATGAAAAGAGTCAATGAAATAACTGGTATCAAAGAATCAGATACTGGTTTAGCACCACCAGCATTATGGGATCTTGCTGCTGATAAACAAACATTACAAAATGAACAGCCATTACAAGTTGCAAGATGTACTAAAATAATAAATGCCGATTCAGATGATCCAAAATATATTATAAATGTTAAACAATTTGCAAAATTTGTTGTTGATTTGGCTGATTCAGTTGCACCAACTGATATTGAAGAAGGTATGCGTGTTGGTGTTGATCGTAATAAATATCAAATACATATTCCATTACCACCAAAAATTGATGCAACTGTAACAATGATGCAAGTTGAAGAAAAACCAGATGTTACATATAGTGATGTTGGTGGATGTAAAGAACAAATTGAAAAACTTCGTGAAGTTGTTGAAACACCACTTTTACATGTAAATATTTTTTATTTTTATTAATTTTTTCAAATGATCTGTTAATGTTGTTTTATTTGGGTAATTTGTTATTTATATTTTTATAGCCTGAAAAATTTGTAAATCTTGGTATTGAACCACCAAAAGGTGTACTATTATTTGGACCACCAGGTACTGGTAAAACACTATGTGCTCGTGCTGTTGCAAATCGTACTGATGCATGTTTCATTCGTGTTATTGGATCTGAGCTGGTACAAAAATATGTTGGTGAAGGAGCAAGAATGGTTCGTGAATTATTTGAAATGGCTAGAAGTAAAAAAGCTTGTTTAATATTTTTTGATGAAATTGATGCTATTGGTGGTGCTCGTTTTGATGATGGAGCTGGTGGTGATAATGAAGTTCAACGTACAATGTTGGAATTGATTAATCAACTTGATGGGTAAATAATTTCAACTTTAATTAGACAAATTTAATCACAATAATTTAATTAATTAAAAACTTTAAATTAATCATACATTTTTCCACTTTTTCTCGTCAATTTAATATTTATTTTTAACAATTATTTAATTAAAAATAACATTATCTAAATGTGGCATAAAATAAGAGTAAAAATTTGATATTTTTAGAAATTTTTAATTAGTAATTTCGAGTCAAGAGTTGAATAATTAAAAAATAAATTTTTTAAATTTACTAGGTTTGATCCACGAGGTAACATCAAAGTGTTGATGGCAACAAATAGACCAGACACATTGGATCCAGCTTTAATGAGACCTGGACGTCTTGATAGAAAAGTTGAATTTGGATTACCAGATCTTGAGGGAAGAACACATATATTTAAAATTCATGCAAGATCAATGAGTGTAGAACGTGACATTAGATTTGAATTATTAGCACGTTTATGTCCAAATAGTACTGGTGCTGAAATACGATCAGTTTGTACTGAAGCTGGTATGTATGCTATACGTGCAAGACGTAAAGTTGCTACTGAAAAAGATTTTCTTGATGCTGTTAGCAAAGTTATTAAATCTTATGCTAAATTTTCAGCAACACCTAAATATATGACTTACAATTAAATATTAAAAATTAATAATACATTTTTTTTTTCTTTTTTTTTCGTTTTTTATTATTAATTAATGATTTTTCATTTTATGGAAAAATATATATCCCAATTTTCATTCTGTATTAATCAATTTGAGAAATATTATTAAAAACTTTTAAAATAAAGTAAAAAAAAAAAAGTAACAAGTGTTTTTTAAAATTATTTTTCATTTTCATTGGAAATAAATTCGAGTCTTATTGGTGATGGGTACCGGTTGGTTATGAGTGACACAGAAATTGGTAATTTGTTTTTTAATTTTAACGTGTAGGCTCTTGTTAACTGTAGAAAAAAATAATTTAAATTAGTATTTTATATTTTTGTTAGGAGAATTTTGTTCTATGGAATTTTAATTACCCTGAGTAGAAAAATATGCATTATTTGCTCGACGAGTCTTTTAGCAAGGCAAGATCTTGGTCCATGGCTAAATGGTAAAACTGCAAATCCATTTATACTTTTACTATTCGAGTCTGAATTGTCCTTTAACCATCTGTCTGGTTTAAATTTATTTGGCTCAGTAAAATATTTTTCCAGACGAGAAATAACTTGATTTTGTGTTAAAACATTTGTCTGGAATAAAAACATAAATTACAATCATCAAAATTATTATTACAATCATCAAATATTAAAAAAACAATTACCCCAGCTGGCACAAAATATCCATTGATGATTGTATCATGTTTTAATATTTTATCAATACCACTTTGTATTGGATTCAGACGAAAAGTTTCCTTAACAGTGGCTTTTGTATATTTAGCATTTTTAAGAATTTCAACAGTCATATGATCATCCAGCTGTGGAATCAAAGCTTCAGCTTCTTGCTGAATTTTTTCCTGCACATTTTCATTCTTTGCAATGTGAAAAAGTGAGTAGGTCGTGACATATGACGTCTGAAATATTACAAATAAAATTATACAATCTCAATTATATTTAAATAACAATTTAATAATTAATTACTGAATTTATTCCAGCGATAATAGTATCAGAAGCCATTGCAATGATATCTTGAATATCCAAACTTTCATCTCTCAAATAATTTTCAATCAAACATCCACTATTATAATCTGGATTTTCATTTATCTCTTTCAATTTTTTATCAATCATTTCAACTGCAAATCTAAAAGACAATCAATTAATTTATCAAATTGTTCAATTGGAATTTAAAATTATCATACTCTTTTATAATATTTTGTGTCTTCTTTAGTTTTTTATACAGAGGAGTATCAAAATATTTCCATAGCTGAAAACCAGTGTTCAATGACATCATGACTTTACTACCATCATGTGTTGCTTCGATTAATTTTGATGTTATTGAATTTTTATCATTTATTTCTTCACTTGAAAAACTATCAAGAGAAACGTCAAATGCAACGAGGCACATTACTAAAAAATAAACAAAACAACAAGTTATTCGTTTATTTAAAAAAAATATATATATTTTTTCAAGTTGTTATTGTTTTTTTTAAGAAAACAAAAACAAGTTTTATTTATACCTTCGAGATAAAAACGAGATAGCAAAGGAGAGACATCGTCATATTTATTTTTTCCACACAATTCTATAAATTGATTGACGACTTTATCAATTTTATCAATGTAATAAACAATATCTTGTGGTTTACTTAATTTTTTTTGTAATTTTTTACGTAGTTTTGACCATTCCTCGTCATTTCTATTGTTGGAAAATAAATAGCTTTGTTAAAATATATTTTTGACAATAATTTAGCAGATAAAAATTATTTAAAAAAATAATAATTACTCAAGTAGAACACCACCTGATTTAAATACAGCACTATTGTCTTTTCTGTATTTACCAATTGCAGCAACACTATTACTATGATTTGGAATTTTTCCAAATTCACTTTGATAAACATGGGCAATATCTTCTGGTCTAAATAATGATACTCTTTTAACTCCTGGTACGACTTCTTCACAAACAATTGATCCATATTTTTCGTATTTTTTTCTTTCAGATTTGTGTACGTTTTTACTAAAACTATATTCACCTGAAAAATTATTTTTTTTAATAGATTTATTGTTCTAATAATTTGATTAATAATTTTAGTAAATAACTTAACTATCAATGGAAAATATTTATAAAGTGTGCCAATGAATGGTAAAGCCTTTGGTCCAGGAATTTCTTCGAAAGGCTTGACTTTTAAATTACTGCTTGTATAAAATCGATAAATAATTAAATTGATTTTTTTTTTATAATTGTAAACAAACATTTTGAATTTAAAAATTACACTTGTTATTTGTTTAATAATTTTAGTTAATTGAGAAATAATTAAATGAAGATTTAATGTTTTTTTTTAACACTTTGTTGGATATTTTTTTAACAAGTGAATGACTGGGCAGATTGGATGATGAAATGACGCTAGAAAAATAAATAAACAGACAACACACCAGACTTTTAGATAGTTGAATGTTTTTTAGGAAAAATTTAGGTATCTATTATTGTAGTCAGAGAGGGGGATAGGTTCCAGCTGGCATTAGATTTCTCTATCGGTTGCAGCTGACCTCACGCGTGTGACATAAAATTCTCGTAACTTTAAAAATTAATAACTCATCAACAAATTAAGATTTAAAAAAAAAATTTTAACCCCATACTCTTCAATATATCTAGTATTGTCTGTCAAATTTTTATAATATTTCGCCGATTAGTTAAGTCGTAGCAAGCAAAAATAAAATAAGTACACACAATAGTGTCTTTTTAACGTCGATTTTTCTTGTCAGTTTTTAAATTGTTAAAGAATAAACAAGTCAATTTTCAGACTTTAATTTTTTTACACTATTTAGAGAATTTAATTTCCTACAATTTGAATCATTTTGGAAAAAAATCGGTTAATATTAAAGTTATGAAAAAATATAAATAAACATCAATTAAAAACGAATATATATTGTCGAGTCAGAAACTACAAATAAACATAAGTCAATTAAATATTCATTAAAATATAATAAAATTCAAGAAATATATTTATTTTTTGGTATATAAAATTATGATTATTGGTTATAAGGTGTGAATTGAATATTAATAGGTGAAGTGGGTTTGTTGATGGGAAGAGAATCAAACTCCAATGATTGACCTTTCCATTCCAATTTATAAGCTCTCACAATCTGTTAAAAATAAAACCCAAAATTATTAACAACAAACAAACAAGAATACGGAAAAAAAAAAAAATTATAATATACTTTTAATAGAGTCATTTGCGAATTTTGTTCAGCAAGTCTTCTTGAAATACAAGACCTAGATCCATGTCCAAATGGCAACACCAAATATGGATGTAAATTTTGAGCTTTATCAACACTATCTCTCATCCACCTCTCAGGTTTAAATTCATCTGGATCAGAAAAATATTTTTCAAACCTTGATATAACTTGATTTTGTGTAACAGCATTTGTCTAGAAAAAAAAATAAAAATATTTAAATCATTTAAATTTGATGAACAATTAAATTAAAAAATAACAAATGATTCATCAGTTACTCCAGCTGGTATGGTGTATCCACTGAGGACAATATCACTTGTTAATATTCTACCAACACCAATTGCAATTGGATTCATCCTGTATGTCTCTTTTATAACAGCTTTCATGTATGTTGCATCACGAAGAGTTGCAGATGTCACAGCATCATCTAGACTCGGAATCAATCTCACAGCTTCTTCATGAAGCTTTTGTTGAACTTGTTCATTATTTGACAAGTGGTACAGAGCAAATGCTAGACTATATGCTGACTAAAATACAAATGATATCTATCAGTTTTTAATTATCGAAATGCCAATTTTAAATTATTATTTTTTTTGTTATTTACTGTGTCGATTCCAGCAAGGAGCATGTCACAGGCCATTCCAACAATATCCTTGAAATCTAGATTATCATTTTTTAAATATATTTCAAGAAGAGACTTTTCACTGTCATCTTGATTTTCTTTAATTTTTTTCATTTTACTTTCTACCATTTCAACTGCAATTCTTTGAAAAAAAATTAATTTAAATTTCTTTTTTTATTTATCAAATCATGTGGAGTAAAATTAACAGTAAAAAATATAAATTAAATTTTTTCTTTCAATTAAGATAAAAATGTATTGTTAATTTTACTCCAAAATTTTTTAAAATAAATTATAAATTAACAAACTTTTCCATAAAATTTTGACTTTTACAAAATTTTTTATAAAGTGGTGTATCAAAATAACGCCAAAGTCTTGGTCCATTATCCAAAGAAAGAATTAAACTATTTGATATTAATGTTGCCTCAATTAATTTTGATGTTGTTGAACAATCATTCATTTCATTTGGCGAAAAACTATTCATTGATGCATCAAATACAACGAGACATGTAACTAGATCAAAATAAAAATAAACAAAAAAATTATTAGCATAAAATTTATCATCTAATCATTAGAAATATTAATAGAAAAAAAAAATAATTGTTTGTAATTACGTTCCAGGGATAGACGATGTAGTAGAGGCATCAAATTATTAGTTGATTTTGTTCCACATAATTTTACAAAATCATTTATAGATTTATCAATTTTGTCAATGTAAGTCATAATATTTTGTGGTTTACTTAATGCTTTTTGAAATTCTCTTCTTAGTCTAGACCATTCTTCTCCATTACTATAAATAAAATTCAATTTATTTTATTAATTAACAAATAATTTTTCATGTTATGTGATGATTATTATTACGTTGGCAATAAACCTCCAGATTTATAAACATTTTTACGATCTTTTCTGTATTTAAGAAGAGCAAGATGACTTCTTCTTTCTGGATTTTGTTTATTTTCATTTTTAAATATTTCAGCAATATCATCTGGTTCAAATATCCATACAGTAAATTCACCAGGTACTATTTCTTCTCTTACAATCGATCCATATTTATTGTACTTTTTAATTCCAGTTTTTGGTAATTTTTTAAAGCTATATTCACCTAATTATTTTCAATGTAAAAAATAAATATAAATTTGTATTTTTATAAATTATTTATTTATTCATTTATTACCTATTATTGGGAGATATTTATACAGTGTTCCAATAATTGGTAGAGATTTTGGTCCTGGTATTTTATCAAATGATTTTGGCGGTGTAGAACCGGTTGTTAAATTTCGATAAATAATTTTCATGTAATTTTTACAACGTGGATACATTTTATTTATTTAAAAAAAAAATTTAATAAACACAAATGAGTTGAGTTATTTTTAAATTGTTATTTAGTATTTTTATGAATTAAAAATTATACGAGCATGCAGTTTCGATTCACTGTGTTAACTGAAGCCGCGAAACTTGAGGCACATGTTTTGTGAGACTTCAGGTCGAAATAAAAATAATAAGAATAAAAAATCAACTAGTTTTATGTCTCAGGTAGAAAAAAAATTCAACGACGATGTTTATCTCTTGTAGAATTTTAAAATACCTTCTTTTGTATTCTATGATACTTTTATTTTCTATTTTTAAATATATTTTTTCCATCAAATTTTATTTTATATAATAATTTTTTTATTCACTTATAAATAAAATTGTTATCTATTTTTTTCATGAAGAAAAAAACAATTTAGAGATAAATATTTTGCTGCTGATAAATGTCAACTAAATTTATAAATATAAAAATTAAAATTAATTTTTTAGTTTCATCTAAAATTAGTTTATGTTTAATTAATTAAAAAATTTTTTTTTTCAATTTTTTTTCTTTATTTTAAGTTGAAATATAAAATGTAATTAAAATTACTAATTTTTTTTTTTTTTTCTGTCTAATGTTTGTCAGTTTTATGCCCAATAAATTCAATAGAAATTAAATTTTTTTGTTTCGATATAGAAAATAAACTTTAAACAAGAAAAAAAAATTCAAATTTAATTTTTTTTTAAACAGTAATTAATTTAAAGTGAAGGGTACTCTAAAAAAAAGGGTACTTTCCTGTAAAATTAATTTTTATTTAGTCTTTGAAACTCTACACGACGTAAATTATTCGTATCTCTGTCGAATAATCTACTCATCTTATTCGCTCATATATCCCTACTACAATTTTCAAACACCAGACTCGATAATAACGGTGCTTCTTCATACATTGTAATTTGTACTGCATCGTAATTCGTACATTCAAGTTTCAACTACACAAACAGCGTCATTTGTACAGCCTCCGTGTATTATTTTTATTTATCCTCATAAATTTGCAAAAACTACTTTGACAATAAACAGCACAGTAGTTTAATTTACAAATACAACAATTACAACTGTCAATTTATTTTATAGAAAAACTCGTCAAAAAAAATTTAAAAATTGTCTAAAAATAATAAAAGTTTTATTGTTTATTAAAGTCTTGTTGAATAATTAAATTATTTATTAATATCAAATATTAAAATGTGGCCGTTCAGTCGTATTTGCCAGAGTAAAAAACGTCTTGTTGGCAAAACTGTTGTTATTACTGGAGCCAACACTGGAATTGGAAAAGAAACAGCGAGAGATCTTTATCGAAGAGGTAAAAATAATTCTAATTTATAATAATTAATTTACCAGCATTTATAAAATTATCATCTTCAATCAAGTCATTTCAAAATAACTTATTTATTTATTTATTAAATTTAAATTAAGAAAATTTATCTAAAAATTATTCTTAAATGTTTGATTTTTACTTGATGATTATTTACTGTATTATTTTGTTGAATCTTAATTTTTGTATCTTATTGGCTTTGGTCAGGGGCATATTATTATTAAATAAATAAATAAATAAATAATTAATTTAACTAGCTTATAATATTTATTGTCAATTTATTAAAAATAAATATTTTTAATTTAATTAACATTTCCCAAATTTAAAATTTAACTACAAAAATTTTTTAATTTTTTCATATTGTTTTAATTGAATTAAACAATAAAAATAGTATTATTATTCTATGCGTGTATTAAATATTATGTCAAAGTCAAATTCTAAAATTATGTAACGAAAAAATTGTTGAATAAATTAATCAACAAGTATGAGTAATGATTTTTTTTTTAAATAGATAAAAACAAAAAAAAAAATGATTTAAAGCCTTGAAATATTTACTGTTGCGGAAAAATTTTTTATATAAAATTTTATTATCATATAATAATTATACAATTATAATCTGTTGATATCAATTTTATAAATTGATTTAATAACAAGTAAAAAAAAATATAATGATTTTGCAATATTAATGTTGATGAATGAAAGAAAAAAAATTAATATATTAATTTATAAAAACTGATTGTTATTTTTTTAATTAGGAGCAAGAGTTATTCTGGCATGTAGAGATATTGTCAAGGCTAATCAAGCTGTTGAAGATATTAAAATAAAACCTCCATCAAAGTGAGTATTAAAAAAATTAAATAAATAATTTTTTTCATATAATTTTATAGGAATTATTTAGCAAACATCTGCAAGTCATTTTAAATTTAAAAATTCATAATTAAAAAGTTGATGATATTTTTAAATTTTTTAAATTTATTTTGTCATTATTAAACACCTAAAATTAATTAAAATTATTTGTTGTTTAATTTAAAAGAAAATAAATTATATTTATTGATATTTTTTTGCATATTAACTGCAGTTAAATTGGTAATTTAATTTAAATTTTTGTAAATCAACAGACCAGATCGTGAACAATTTAATGGTGAACCAGGTGAATTGGTAATATGTAAATTAAATCTTGCAAGTTTAGCAAGTGTTCGTGAATGTGCAAAAACAATAAATGAAACTGAATCAAACATAAATATTCTCATAAACAATGCTGGTGTTATGATGTGTCCATTTTTAAAAACTGAAGATGGATATGAAATGCAGCTTCAGACAAATCATCTTGGACATTTTTTATTTACACTATTATTATTGCCAAAAATTCAGAAATCAACACCAGCAAGAATCATCAATGTATCATCACTTGCCCATTCTAGTAAATATTTATAATTTATTGTAAACATTAAAATAATTTTATGTAATTTTTTTTAATTTTCAATAATTATTGAGCTTTAGGTGGTGACATACATTTCGATGATATTAATCTTGAAAAATCATACTCACCACTAAAATCATATGGACAAAGTAAATTGGCAAATATTTTATTTACCAAAGAACTTGCTAATCGTCTAAAAGGTAAATGAATTTTTAACATTTGAATTGTATTTATTATTAAATAAAAAAAAATTTTACAGCTGCAAATATTGAAGGAATAACAACGTATTCATTACATCCTGGTGTTATTGCAACAGAACTTGGTCGTCATCTTGATTCAGCATTTATTCCAGGTGCTAGATTTGTTTGGAGCTATATTGCAAGTCCATTTATAAAAACACCAGAACTTGGTGCACAAACAACAATTCATTGTGCAACTGATGAAGCTGCTGGTAATGAAACTGGTCTCTACTACAAGTAAGTTTATCAATTATTTATGAAAAAAATGCTAGCTATTATAATAATTATTATTTTTTAAAATGATTTTAGAGAGTGTGGTGTGACAACACCATCAGCAAAAGCACGAGATCCAGAAAGAGCTAAAAAATTTTGGGATCTTAGTCTCAAGATGACTGGCTTGGAGCAAAAAGAAAATATCAAAGAATTGTTGGAAACAATTAACAATAATCAAATAACAACAAAATAAATTTATAATAATTTTTTTTTGTTTTATTATATCCGTCCAATGGAATTTTATAAACGTTAATTTATTACTGTCGTAAATAAACGTGATATTTATAAATGAAAAAAAAATATTAACCAAATAATATTAATTTAGCTTTTGTAGATTTTTTAAAAATATTTTTACGGTTTTTATATTATTGTCAAAGTAGTGGGTAAATTTAAATAAAATAAAAATTATTATTATTATTTTAAGTTGTACTAATGATAATGATAAATGAATTAATTGTTATTGAATTGAATAATTATGTAATAAGTTATTACTAATAGTTTTTTTGAAAAAAAAAAAGAAAAAAAATGATTTTTTCATTTATTAATTTTTAAGAAATAAATATTATACTAAGCTAGTGTTTCCAGGAATTTTTATATAATTATTTTTTTATTATCTATAATAATTTTCATTTTAAAAAATAAATTTTCTTTTTTGCTTTTCTTTGTTATATCCTGTTTTTTTTTTAAAAACTAGTTTGTAATTTAATTACCGTACACTTTGTAGTCTTGACTGCAACATGTTTATTTTTTTTAATTTATTGTTGTTTATTTGGCATATAATTAATAATGCCATATAAATTATTATTATAATCAGACTTATTGTGTCACGATTATTTAACGAGTTCAACAACTCATCATCCCTCAAACTTTTTTTTAAATCTAATTTTCCATAATTACATCTTTTTGTTTAAAAAAAATTCAACATATGAGGAACAGTTAATTAGCAAAAATAATAATACAACAGATTTGCAATGATTATGTTTTAATTTTTATTATTTTAAATATGATTTTTTTATAGAAATGTAGAAAAAAAATACAAGATGTACCTGCTGAGAAAAAAAAATACTCCAATTTCATTCTAATCAAGAGTTAACCATTGAGATTTGATGAGAGCTCTTTTAAGATCTGGATCATTAGTTCTGATAGATAGAAAAGTATCATTTGTACGATTTTTAGATACCTCTTCTGCAGCAATAATTGTGTCAGTTGTAATTTGTGTGTCCCAGATATCAAGAAATTCAAGATCTGGATTATTTTTTATAAATTGAATGACACCAGCATCAGTAAGTTCGCCGCAATCAGAACAACTCAAACTTTTTATTCCTCTTAATTTGACAATGAAATTGTCTTCGACATTATCATTTACTGCAACATCGAGTTCTTTTAAATTTTTTAAACTCGTTAAAGCAATAAAAGCAGTTGAAGTGATGGAAGGACAGACTGCAATATTTAAACTTTTTAAGAGCTTACAATTTTTAGCAATAGCAATAATAGCACTATCTCCAACTTTGTCACAAAATGACAAATTTAAATTTTCAATATATTGCAATTTTGATAAATCATTATAAATTGATGCCTCCACTCTATCACCCCCGAAAATAACCAAACGTTTAATTTTTTTACAATTATTTAAAATTGCAACCATTTCTTCTTTATTGATATTATTTGACCAATCAAAATCTAAATACTTGAAGTTTTCTAATTTTGTTAATTTAACAGTAGATTCACCATTTAATGTATCAGCATTTATAAATTCTAAATTATTGCAATACTTGATGATTTTTTTAATTATTGCATCACTAGCTCGCCAGCAAATATTTAGATATACCAAGTTTCTCAAGTTTACCCAGTTTCCCATTTCAATTTTAGCCAGATCAACAAGAAAACCTGGTGCATCAAGATGTTTGAGATTTTTGCATGCATTAAAAATACCACTGAGTAGATTTGGACTATTTTGCGATTGACTATTCTTGAATAACACGTCCTTAATGTTGAGATGTTCCAAGTTTGAAAGTTGATTGAATGTAAAAATCTCATTTTTAGTCTCACATTCTTGAAGATCGAGATAAACAAGTGTTGTTTTTTTTGATATTTCTTGGATAATGTCGGTGATATCGTAAGAACGTATTGTCAAACTACGAAGATTGGTAAATCTTTCCAACGACTGAAACAAAATTGATTTAAAAAAGTTATTTTTTTTTTCTTATGAATGACAATAAAAATAATTATTGACTAACAATAAGTACTTACGAAAAGTGATGGTGAGACTGGGTCCACTTCACATGCAGATAATATCTGAAGGAAAATAAATTTAAACGTTAGTACTCTTTCATATGATTGACAAAAAAATATAATTATTGGCTAACAATAGCTACTCACCGTACACGATGGTTCTGGGTCCATACCCAACGCTTTTGCCTGTTTACGAGGTCCAAAAAATAAATGAATTTCATTTATATCTCTTGGAAGACTATTCAGTATTTGAAATTGAAATGCATCTCCAAATATATGTATTTTAACGACTTTTAATTGCTCCAACTGTGTGAATGCTTCAACAAAGTGATCAGTATGATAAGTATGAACGCCGATAATTTCAAATTCAAGTGTTGTTAAATTCTTGCAGTGTTCAGCAACTATTGGCAGGATACTTGAGTTACAAACTTTTGAAAGAATCAATTCTTTTAAATAAATACCACAATTGAATAATACTTCTTCTACGTATGATTGTGTTAAAATACATTTTTCATAACCACGAACAATTGCATCACTACATTTGTATTTTTTAATGTCATGCCAAGCTAGTTGACAGGCCTCTTTCCATTTGGAACAAACTGGAATAGAAAATAACAAATTTAATAAACATTAATATCAACAAACTAAATGACATATATATTTCAATGATTATACCTTCACTCATAGTTATTCTCTCCGATATTGGCAGCAGCATGAATATTTGTGCTAATGAATCATTATCAAGAGAGTTGATGAGATCCATTTTCTCCTCAACATCATCTGCAGAGACTTGTTGATCTTCCTCAATACGTATTCTCTTTGCACGACTCATCACGACTATGAGTAAATATACTGTAAATATAAACAATACATATTATTGGACTGTCAAGATTGTTGATAAAATATTTATTTAAGCCATAATGATAAATTTAAATTTTTTATGTCAAATAATTTAATAATCAAATAAACATAGTTAAATCTTTATGCGTATTTTTTTTGCCAATAAATAAAGAAATTTTTGAATAAAATATTAAAAAAAAAAATAACCTAACCAAGTGTTTTTTAACACTAATTAAATATTGATTCATCTGACTACAGAGAAATCAATCAAAATCAGCAAAATTTAAGGGATCAACTACCTGAAATCTAGTCAAAAAACTTTGTTTAACTTTGTTATTACTTTTACGTACTTACATGTGTATGAGAAAGAAAAAATATGTATTTACACTATGTCACTATTTGACGTATTTGTCGTATTTGACATTTTCTATTCCACAATATATCGAGACAAGAATATCAGCGATAATATGTCGATATATGTATTGTTCGATAGCCTGTCGACCCACGATACATCGCCCAAGAAAATAAAAACAATAATATTTGAACATATTTTCAGTTGTACTAATGATAATGATAAATAATTTAATTGTTATTAAATTAAATAATTATGCAATAAGTTATTACTAATAGTTTTTTAGTCAGTTTTTTAATTAATTTATCATTTTAAATATTATTTTGTAAATACATATTAAAAAAACAAAACTATAAACTATAAATTATTATAGCTGATAATGTAAACATAATCAATACTGAAATGTAAATGAGAAAATAATTGTAATATGTTACTTTATTATTGCCCTTAAATCCATAATATTTATTAGGTTTTTTACAATAATTATAAAAATCAAAATCAATTACAGAAAATATGTAAATTTACAATGTAAAAAAAAAACAAATAAAAAAAAAATTATCAATGAAAATGTAATTACTAAATAATTTTTTAGCTTAAAAAAAAAAAAACAATATGTAAATACAAAAATTATAATCAGCCTTATTATGTTAGAAGAATATTAAATAAGCTCAACAACTACTCATCATCCCTTAAACTTTTTTTTAAATCTAATTTTCACGACTACATCTTTTTGTTTGAAAAAAAAAATTCAACAAATATAGGAACAGTTAATTAGCAAAAATAATAATACAATAGCTTTGTAATGATTTTGTTTTAGCTTTTATTATTTTAAATGTGATTTTTTTGTAGAAATGTAGAAAAATAACAAGATGTACCTGCTAAGGAAAAAAATACTCTAATTCAATTAATAACGATAAATTAACCATTGAGATTTAATGCAAGCTTCTGCAAGATCTCTATCAGATTCTATAGATAAAAAAGTATCATTTGTACGATTTTTAGATACCTCATCTGCAGCAACAATCGTGTCAATTGTAAGTTTTGTATTAAACCTGATATTAAGAAATTCAAGATCTGGATTATTTTTTATGAATTGAATGACACCAGCATCAGTAAGTTTGTTGCAATCATTACAATCTAAACTTTTTATTCCTCTTAATTTGACAATAAAATTGTCTTTAACATTCTCATTCGCTTCAATGCTTAGTTCTTTTAAATGTTTCAATCTCGTTAAAGCAATATAAGCACTTGAAGTGATGTTACACCCTCGAAGATTCAAACTTTTCAAGAGCTTACAATTTTTAGCAATAGCAAACATAGCACTATATTCAAGATAGTAAATAAAGTTTAAATTTAACTTTTCAATATATTGCAGTTTTGGTAAATCATTAAAAATTGATGCCTCCCTTCTACCACCCCCGTAAATTCCCAGATGTTTAAGTTTTTTACAATTATTTAAAATTGGAACCATTACTTCTTTATTGATATCATTTTTCGAACAAAAATCTAAATGATTGAAATTTTCTAATTTCGTTAATTTTATAATAGATTCAGTATCTAATTCATTAATATTTATGAATTCTAAATTATTGCAATACTTGATGATTTTTTCGATTATTGCATCACTAGCTTGCCAGCGGATATTTAGATATACCAAGTTTCTCAAGTTCACCCAGTTTTCCATTTTAATTTTAGCTAGATCACCACGAAAATCTGGTGCCTTAAGATGTTTTAGCTTTTTGCATGTATTGAAAATATCACTGATTGGATTTAACATATTTTGCGATTGACTATTCATGAAGAATACGCGCTTAATGTTGAGATGTTCCAAGTTTGAAAGTTGATTGAATGTAAAAATCTCATCGTCAGTCTTACATTTTTGGAGATCAAGATTAACGAGTGTTGTTTTTTTTGATATTTCTTGGATAATGCCGGTGATGTCACAATTACGTATTGTCAAACTTCGAAGATTGGTAAATTTTCTCAAAGACTAAATTTAACAAAGTTAAAATTTTTCTTATGAATGACAATAAAAATAATTAGTGACTAACAATAAGTACTTACAAAAAGTGATGGTGTTTCAAACTGTCTATAAGGTCTAAAAAATAAATGAATTTCATTTATATTTTTTGGAAGACTATTCAGCATTTGAAATTGAAATTTATCTCCAGATATATGTATTTTAACGACTTTTAATTGGTCCAATTGTGTAAATGCTTCAACGAAGCGATGAGTATTATCATTTCCAAATTTGACAAATTCAAGTGTTGTTAAATTTTTGCAGTATTCAGCAATTATTGGCATGATACTTGAGTCACACATTCTTGAAAGAATCAATTCTTTTAAATAAATACCACAATTGAATAATATTTTTTCTACGTATGATTGTGTTAAAATACATTTTTCATAATTACGAACAATTGCATCACTACACTTGTATTTTTTAATGTCATACCAAGCTAGTTGACAGGCCTCTTTCCATTTGGAACAAACTGGAATAGAAAATAACAAATTCAAAACATTAATATCAACAAGCTAAATAATATACCTATATTTAAATGATTATACCTTCATTCATAGTTATTCTCTCATATATAGGCAGCAGCATGAATATTTGTGCTAATGAATCATTATCAAGAAAGTTGATGAGATCCATTTTCTTGTCAACATCATCTGCAGAGACATGTTGATCTTTTTTAATACGTATCCTTTTTGCAGTCATCATGACTCATGAGTAAATACTGTAAATATAAACAATACATATTATTGGATTGTCAAGATTGTTGATTAAATATTTATTAAAGCCATAATGATAAATTTAAATTTTTTATGACAAATAATTTAATAATCAAATTAACATAGTTAAATATCTATAGGTATATTTTTTTTTTGATGTGCAATAAAGAAATTGTTGATTAAAATATTAAATAAAAAATAACCTAAAAAAGTGTTTTCTATTACTAATTAAATATTGATTAATTTGATTACAGAAAAATCAATTAATATCAGCTAAAATTTAAGGAAACAACTACCTGAAATCTAGTCAATAAAAAAAACACTTTGTTTAACTTTGTTATTACTTTTAATACGTTATAAACTTATAACTAGTACTTACATGTGTATGAGAAAGACAAAATATGTATTTGACATTTTCTATTCCACAATATATCGAGACAAGAATATCAGCGATAATATGTCGATATGTATCGATTGATAGCCTGTCGACCCATAGATCCCCTATATCGCCCAAAAAAATAAAAACAATAATATTTACACACAAAATATGACATTTATAATAAACAAATATAAACAACTACTATTTACATAAAAACAGTTGAATTATTATTTTGTTTATTGACCAATTTAATCAACAAAAATATGGAGATTACGAAAAAGATAAAACTTGAAGAGCTAGATGACGATAAAGGACAAATTTTATTACAAGCTTGTCAAGAAGGTTCAAACGAGGTTAGTTATTTATTTACCTAAAAAGTCAGTTTATATATTCTAATTGTATTTTAATATTTACAGTTGAAATATCATGAGCATAATAATGTAACAATTAAAAATGAAATAATGCAAAGTATGAGAGATGATAACCTGGCTCAAATATTTATGTACATATCACCATTTGAAAGACCAGAACTAGCTCTAGGTATGTAAATTAAAAACAATGAATATAATTAATAAAATAATGACAAATTAATTTTAATAGTATGTAAAAAATGGCAAAAGGCACTTGCTAGTTCATGGTCAAATGTTCGAGTGTTAAATTATTTATCAGAAAATGATTTTGACTATCATCTTATGGATCCAAATCGAATTAGATTATTGCTCAAACTATGTGGTCGTTATTTGAAAGAATTAAATATAAATATTTATATTGATTCTAAAATGATATTATTGATTCAAAAATATTGTATCAATGTTGAAAAAATTAATTTGGGTTTTAATGATCGTAGAGATATTAATTTTGATAATGTATTTTCACAAATGCACAATATGAAAACATTGAGACTTGAGTTATTTTTAACAAGAAGTTTACCAGAAAGTTTGATAAATTCTATAAAAGATATTGCTGGTACATTGACTGAGCTTACTCTTGATAATATATACTGTCGAAGTTTGGTGTTACCTGAATTATTAACTTCAGTAAGTTGGAAATTATCAAGATAAAAAACTAATAGATTAAATAATTAATTTATTTTTTTTGTTCAACAGGTACTTTGTCAGCTTGGTGTATTAAAAGTACTTAATTTAAATGAGTGTGAATTGAATGATCAATTGATCCAATCAGTGGGTAACATTCCGAGTCTAATTAAATTTAGTTGCTCAAATAAATTTGGCAATCGTCAAGTTAATATGCAGCCAATAATAAATTTAGAAAAACTAGAAAGCTTGAGTATCAAGATCAACTGTCAAATTGATGATGAGTTTATAAAAAATCTAGCTGATAAATCAAATAATTTAAGGGAATTGAGAATTCTCAAACCAAGTTTAACAGATGTTAGTGTAAATTCTCTTTCAAAGCTAAAACAGCTGGAAATTATTGATCTAGATTTTTTAAAACCAAATAATTTCATTACAAATTATTCAGTTAAATGTTTGAGTAATTTAAAATTTTTAAAACTCAGTAGATGTATACACGTTACAGATTATGCATTTACAAAAGTTTTACAAAATTCACCAGAGCTGGAGTATTTAAATGTTGCTCATACAAATGTTACTCGTGATATTGTTAAACAAGCTGCACAATTGACTCAAAATCGTGAGAATAATATAACTTTAAATTTGATTGTTGCACTTGAAAATACAAATGGTGTGTTGGATACACCAGAATACAAATCGAAATATTTAAAAGTTGAAAATAAATTAGATGATCGAACAATTTATCTGGAACATGTGCAATAAATAAAAATTTATAATGAATAAATAATTAATAAATAAACACTTTAATAGAATTTTAATTTAATTTGTAATTATTTATAGTAGTTTTTTTAAATATAATCGAAATAACTGCAAAAGTTAAAAATTATAAATTATGATTTTTAATTTTTTTAGATTGTTATTATTCATCAAAACTGGTTGCAGTTTATTATTTATTTATTGGTCCAATGAGATATAAATTACCTGAAATTTAATTAATTATTTATATCAAAAAACCTCAGCATCTTTATTTGACTCTATCATATTTTAATTAAATTTCTAAAAATTAGGGACGAAAGAGGAAAAAAACATTTGATGTAGAATAAGGCACGGTAGTAGTGGTTCTTATCATCACACATATTCTCATCAACACATATGTATATATATTTCTTATTCTTGACTCGAGACTTCGATAATCGAGAGTCAAGCAATCGAGCATTAAATTTTTTGCAAATCCGTGATTTTAGAACAAGCATGACAGTTGTTATAACCTATTAAAAGTAGTAAGTTACAATAACAATAAACAAAGTTACAAAAATTAAACAAAGTTTTTTTTTTATTTCAGAATTAAGGTAGTTGTTTCCTTAAATTTTAATTGATTTTTCAGTCAGATTAATTGATATTTAATTAGCGACAAAAATTACTTGTTTAAGTTATTTTTTCTTCAATATTTTAATTGATTTTAATCAACAATTTATTTATTTATCGTCAATAAAAAAAATATATATTTAACTATGTTCATTTGATTATTAAATTACTTGTCATAACAAATTTATCATGATGGTTTTAATAAATATTTAATCAACAATTTTGACAGTCCAATAATACGTATTGTTTATATTTACAGTATTTACTCATAAGTCATGATGAGTGCAAAGAGGATATGTATTGACAAAGATCAACAAACCTCTACAGATGATGTTTACGAGAAAATGGATCTCATCAACTCTCTTGATAATGATTCATTAGCACAAATATTCATACTGCTGCCAGTATCTGAGAGGATAACTATGGATGATGGTATAATCATTGAAATATATATGTCATTTAATTTGTTGATATTAATGTTTTATTTGTTATTTTTTATTTCAGTTTGTTCCAAATGGAAAGAGGCCTGTCAACTAGCTTGGCATGACATTAAAAAATACAAATGTAGCGATGCAATTGTTCGTGGTTATGAAAAATGTATTTTAACACAATCATATGTAGAAAAAATATTATTCAAGTGTCGTATTTATTTGAAAGAATTGATTCTTTCAAGAATTTGTGATTCAAGTATCATGCCAGTAATTGCTGAATACTGCAAAAATTTAACAACACTTGAATTCGAAATTGTCGTACAGAAAGAGGGTAATGCTGATCGCTTTGGTGAAGCATTCACACAGTTGAAGCAATTGAAAGTCGTTAAAATATATATAAATAAAAGTTGTGAATTTCAATTTCAAATACTGAATAGTCTTCCAAAAGATATAAATGAAATTCATTTATTTTTTGGACTTAATAATTCGCCAGGAGGGTCGGGTATAAACCTAGAAGAACTTTCTGTGGTAAGCAGCTATCTTTAGCCAATAATTATATTTTTTTGTCATTAAAATGGAAGAATACTAACGTTTGAATTTATTTTTCTTCAGTTAACATATTCTTGTAAAAACGACCCAGAAACACCATCACTTTTCGTAAGTACTTATTGTTAGTCAATAATTAACTTTATTGTCATTCATAAGAAAGAATATTAACTTTGTTAAATTAATTTTGTTTTAGTCTTTGAGAGAATTTACCAATCTTCAAAGTTTGACAATACGTTCTCACGAAATCAGCCACATTATTCAAGAAATATCAAAAAAAACATCACTTGTTTATCTTGATCTCGAAAGATGTACTACTAAGGATGAGATTTTTACATTCGATCAACTTTCAAACTTGGAACATCTCAACCTTAAAGATGCGTTTTTCTGGGACAGACGATTGGACATTCCATCAAATCTACTCGGTGATATTCTCAATACATGCAAAAATCTAAAACATCTTGATCCACCAGATTTGGATGCTGATCTAGCTGAAATTAAAATAAACAACTGCGTTAACTTGAGAAACTTGGTATATCTAAATATTCGTTGGCGAGCTAGTGATGCCTTAATCGAAAATATCATCAAGTATTGCAATAATTTAAAATTTATAAATATTGATAACTTAACTAGTGAATCTATTATAAAATTAACCAAATTAGAAAATCTAAATTATCTAAAATTTGGGTACTCAAATGATATCAATGATGAAGTAATGGTTGCAGTTTCAAATAATTGTAAAAAACTTAAACATCTCGTACTTCATGTGTATAATAAAGTGGAGGCATCACTTTTTGATGGTTTATCAAAATTGCAATATATTGAAAGTTTAAATTTGGCATTGTGTTGGGAAATTGAAGACAGTGCTATTATTGCTATTGCTGAAAACTGTAAGCTCTTAAAAAGTTTAAATCTTCGAGAGTGTCACCTCATCACTTCAACTGCTCTTATTGCTTTAACGAATTTAAAAAATTTGAAAGAACTCAATGTTGGATCGAATGATAATGTTGAAGACAATTTTATTGTCAAATTAAGAGGAATAAAAAGTTTAAATTGTTCTGGATGCAACAAACTTACTGATGCTGGTGTCATTCCATTTATAAAAAATAATCCAGATCTTGAATCTCTTGATATCAGCAACACAAATGTTACAACTGACACGATTGTTGCTGCAGATGAGGTATCTAAAAATCGTACAAATGATACTTTTCTATCTATCAGAACTATTAATCCAGATCTTGAAAAAGCTCTCGTCAAATCTCAATGGTTAACTCATGGTTAGAATGGAGTTGGAGCATTTTTTTTCTCAGCAGGTACATCTTGTATTTTTTTCTACATTTCTACAAAAAAATCATATTTGAAATAATAAAAAATTTAAAAAAAATCATTACAAAGCTATCATTATTTTTGCTAATTAACTGTTCCTATATTTTTTGATTTTTTTTTTTAAACAAAAAGATGTAGTTATGGAAAATTAGATTTAAAAAAAAAGTTTAAGGGATGATGAGTTGTTGAACTTATTAAATAATCTTGTGACATAATAAGTCTGATTATAATAATAATTTATATGACATTGATAATTATATGCCAAATAACAACAATAAATTAACAAGACTAGGTTAATTAAAAAAGTTGTAATTAATTAAATAAGACTCTAATTTAAACAAAAAACTTTTTTTTAATTTCCATATTGTTTTTTTTTTAGCCGAAAAATTGATAAATAATATAAATAATTTTGTATACCTTATTACAATTTACTTGATAATGCTTGATAATTTTTTTTTTATTTTATTTTTTTCACATTGTAAATTTACATATTTTCTCTTGTTAATTTCGATTTCCATAATTACTGTAGAAATTTAATAAATATTTTAAATAGAGTACTTGTCGATTAATGGATTCAAGGGCAATAATAAAATAACACATTACAATTTGGGATTGATTAATTAATTTGGGATTAATTAATTAATTAATTATATTTTTTTATTTTTATTTTTGTACAGAAAACAATAATGAACATAAAATTGTTTATTTATTGGTCCAATGAGATATAAATTACCTGAAATTTAATTAATTATTTATATCGAAAAACCTCAGCATCTTTATTAAACTCTATAAGTATATTATATTTTAATTAAATTTCTAAAAATTAGGGACGGAAGGGGACAAAATATTTTGAAATATTTGATGTATAATAAGGCACGGTAGTAGTAGTTCTTATCATCACACATATTCTCACCAACACATATGTGTATATATTTTTTTTTTATTCTTGACTCGAGAGTTGCAGCAGCCTCTTGATTTCTCTCTCTCTCTCTCTCTCTCTCTCTCTCTCTCTTTTTTAATCATGGAGTTCTACTGAGTACTGACAGTTGTTATTACCTATATTTCAGATTCCAGGTAGTTGTTTCCTTAAATTTGAATAATTTTTTTTGTAGTCAGATGAATTAATATTTAATTAGTGATAGAAAACACATGTTTAGGTTATTCTATCTTCAATATTTTAATTGATGTTAATCAACAATTCATTTATTTATCGTCAATAAAAAATATATATATTTATCTATTAAATTATTTGACATAAAAATTTAAATTTATCATTATATTGTTTTATTGTATATTTAATCAATAATCTGGACAGTCCAATAATATGTATTGTTTATATTTACAGTATATTTACTCATAAGTCATGATGAGTCGTGCAAAGAGAATACGTATTGAGAAAGATCAACAAGTCTCTACAGATTATGTTGAGGAGAAAGTCGATTTTATCAACTCTCTTGATAATGATTCATTAGCACAAATATTTATGCTGCTGCCAATATCAGAGAGGATAACTATGAATGAAGGTATAATCATTAAAATTTATATTATTTAGTTTGTTGATATTAATGTATTGAATTTGTTTTTTTCTATTCCAGTTTGTTCCAAATGGAAAGAGGCCTGTCAACTAGCTTGGCATGACATTAAAAAATACAAATGTACCAATGCAATTGTTCGTAGTTATGAAAAATGTCCTTTAACACAATCATACGTAAAAAGAGTATTATTCAACTGTGGTATTTATTTAAAAGAATTGATTCTTTCAAACATTTGTGACTCAAGTATCATGCCAATAATTGCTGAATACTGCAAAAATTTAACATCACTTGAATTCGAAATCGTCAGATTTGAAACTCATGATACTAATCGTTTTGTTAAAGCATTCACACAGTTGAAGCAATTGAAAGTCGTTGAAATACATATATTTGGAGATAGATTTCAATTTCAAATACTGAATAGTCTTCCGAGAGATATAAATGAAATTCATTTATTTATTAACTCTTATGATTTGCCGAAAGGGTTGGGTTTAGACTCAAATCAATGGTCTTCGGTGAGTGGCTATCGTGAGCCAATAATTAAATTTTTTTGTCATTAATATGAAGGAATACTAACGTTTAAATTTACTTTTGTTCAGATAATATGTACATGTAAAGTGAAGCCAGTATCACCATCACTTTTCGTAAGTACTTATTGTCAGCCAATAATTATTATTATTGTCGTTCATGAGAAAAAAATATTAACTTTGTTAAATTAATTTTATTTCAGTCTTTAAGAGAATTTACCAATCTTCAAAGTTTGACAATACGTTCTTACGACATCACCGACATTATCCAAGAAATATCAAAAAAAACAACACTTGTTTATCTCGATCTCCAAGGGTGTAAGACGACAAAAAAGATATTTACATTCAATCAACTTTTAAACTTGGAGCATCTCAACATTAACTATGTGTCCTTCGTGAATAGTCAATCGCCAAATATGTTAAATCCAATCAGTGATATTTTCAATACATGCAAAAATCTAAAACATCTTGATGCACCAGGTTTTGATGTTGATCTGGCTGAAATTAAAATGGAAAACTGGGTAAACTTGAAAAACTTGGTATATCTGAATACTCGCTGGCAAGCTAGTGATGCAATAATCAAAAATATCATCAAGTATTGCAATAATTTAGAATTCATAAATATTGATAAATTAAATAGTGAATCTATTATAAAATTAACAAAATTAGAAAAACTCAATTATTTAAAATTTGAGAGGACAAATGATATCAATAAAGAAGTAATGGTTGCAATTTTAGATAATTGTAAAAAACTTAAACATCTGGTAATTTTCGGGGGTTATGAAGTGGAGGCATCACTTTTTGATGATTTATCAAAATTGCAGTATATTGAAAGTTTAAGTTTGGCATCTAGTTTCAAACTTAGAGATAGTGCTATGATTGCTATTGCTAAAAATTGTAAGCTCTTAAGAAGTTTGACTATTCGAGGGTGTTCCATCACTTCAACTGCTCATATTGCTTTAACGAGCTTGAAAAATTTAAAAGAACTCGATCTTCTAGCAAATAATAATCTTGAAGACAATTTTATTGTCAAATTAAGAGGAATAAAAAGTTTAAATTGTTCTGATTGCAACAAACTTACTGATGCTGGTGTCATTCAATTTATAAAAAATAATCCAGATCTTGAATTTCTTGATATCAGGTATATCACAAAAGTTACAATTAACACAATTATTGCTGCAGATGAGGTATCTAAAAATCGTACAAATGATACTTTTCTATCTATAAAAACTAATTATCCAGATTTTAAAAAAGTTTGCATTAAATCTCAATGGTTAATTTGTGGTTAAAATGGAATTAAAGTATTTTTTTCCTCAGCTAATTAACTGTTCCATATATGTTGAATTGTTTTTAAACAAAAAGATGTACATAGTTATGGAAAATTAGATTTAAAAAAAAGTTCAAGGGATTATGAGTTGTTGAACTTATTAAATAATCTTGTGACACAATAAGTACGATTATAATAATAATTTATATGACATGTTTTTGTTTTTTTTTTTTTCACATTGTAAAATTACATGTTTTCTCTTGTTAATTTGAATTTCTATAATTACTTAGAAACCTATTAAATATTTTAAACAAAGTATGTATTAATCAATGGGTTTAAGGGCAATAATAAAATAACACATTACAATTTGGGATTGAAATCGTTTAATTAATTAATTAATTATATTTTTTTATTTTTATTTTTGTACAGAAAACAATAATAATGAACATAAAATTCATTGAAAATCACTATAATATATCAGCATTTGATGCGTAGTGCTATGTCTACTAATTAATATGTTTGATAACTTCTAGGATTTATTTTTAATCTTTTTACTATATATTTTTTTTTTATAATTATTACCGTAAAATTGCCTTTTACATTATCCATTTTGTCATCATTATTTTTATTTTTTTCATCATCATCATTTTGGGAATTGTACATGCACGAGAGAGAAAGAGAGGGACTTAATTTTTGTCTCTGTTTTTTTTGTTTGTTTCTTTTCATTTAAATTCATTTGAATTTTAATATTTTTTTTTTGTTTTAATCAATATTGTGATAGCTTATTAATTATGCTGAATAATTAAACATGTTTAGAAATTATTCGGCAAACATTTATAACCAATAATCTTACGTTTAATCAATAATCAATAATATTTTTATTTCTAATTTTATTAGATATTTGTTTTTAATATATATATTTTGCTTCGTTTTTTTTTTTTTTTCTTTTTTTTTATTCTTTTGTTGTAATATACCACAAATTGTTTTTATTAATATAATACAGTATTGATTATGTTTACATTATCAGCTATAATAATCTATAGTTTATAGTTTTGTTTTTTTTTAATATGTATTTACACAATAATATTTAAAATGATAAATTAATTAAAAAACTGAAAAATACACACAAATATTTCATGTGTGTGTATTTATTTTTAAATTAAAATTTTATAGAAAAAATAATTGTAAAAAATTTGGAAATCAATTGCAATAAACTTTGATAAAAAAAAAAAAGCGTTTCAGCATGAATTTTTGCCACAGTGGAGTTTTAATTATTAAATAGATAAAAATTATTTTTTTTTAAATTTAAAAAATTATATTGGAAGATTAAAAATTCATGCACTCCATATTCAGTCATAAAACGCCTCAAAATTATTAACAATTATTCTCGTTTATTTTTTTCGTTAAAAAAATACATTTAAAAAATGAAAAATTTATGCGATCGTTAATAATTCTATCACGAGATAACTGTTAAACTTTCAACTTTATCATTAAATAATTAAAAAACAATAAAAAAAAAATAAACAATTTGCAGACTACAAAGTGTACGGTAATTAAATTACAAACTAGTTAAAAAAAAAAAAAAAAAAAACAGGATATAACAAAGAAAAGCAAAAAAGAAAATTTATTTTTTAAAATGAAAATTATTATAGATAATAAAAAAATAATTATTTAAAAATTCCTGGAAACACTAGCTTAGTATAATATTTATTTCTTAAAAATTAATAAATGAAAAATTAATTTTTTTCTTTTTTTTAAAAAAACTATTTTCGAAATATTTTAATCGAAATTTATTTTTTAAATTTTTCATGCAAGTACAATTGCAACTTGACTGTTATTTTTAAATTTTATTAATCGAGAATAAATCTCGTTGATTATTTATAATTTATACGTATGTTTATTAAAAAAAAAAAACAAAAATTAATTAATATTTTTTCCATTAATATTTCTATCTAAATTGAATAAATTGAAAAATAAAATTTGCAACAACCGGCAATGGCACTGCCAGCTAATACCACAGACATCAGTTTATTTTTTTTTTTTTTTATTAATCAACTTGTACTCATTGTGATGCAGAGTTGTATTTTTAAAAATATAAACTATTTATTAATAATTAAATTCAAGATACATAATTTAAAAATTAAATAAATGAAATTTTTGTATTTATTAAAATTTCATTTTTAAATAAATAATTGGACATACGTATACGCATGAAATAATGACGTTGGAAATAGTCAAAGGCTCTTTTATATTATTTTCCATTTAACAAGAAATTATTCTGTTAAATTATTTAAAAATATTTTACAGTCAAAGTTGCCTTGTTGCCAATTGGCAAATATATTTTGTTTGTTTTTTTTTTCTTTTATTTATACATGTGTAATTGGTTCAATTCGCGTTAACATTTAAGACAAAAATCAAGTCTCAAATATGCATTTGATTGTCCCACTTTAGCGAATCACAACGTCTCACAATTTAAATCAATTTTTCCTCTAAATTTTTATGTACATAATTGTGTAAAGTTTGTGTTTATTTATCATTTTAATCATAACTTTTATTTTATATTTATTAATCAGTATTTTATCATCATCAACATCATCTTGATGCATCAAGCAAAAAAAGAAAAGTCATTTTAATGATTCATCAAGACGTCATATAATTAGTTGATTCATTTAATCATCATCATCGTTATTATTTAAATAATTTATTTCTGATTGTTTGTGTAGAATCTATTTACTTTACTGTTGAAAAATTTTGTTGATTCGATGGATTTGCTGATACCCACGTTGTAAAAACATCCCTGCAATGATAAAAAATTAAAATAAGTATCAATGATGATTGTGTTGTTGTTGTTGTTAATTAGCACAATTTGTTGGATATTATTTAAAGCATAAAAAATAAAAATGCAATGCTCACACAAACCTGCAGTGGCTAACTACACATTCATTGCTGCAATATTCATCTTCCCATTCATTATTAGCAACTGCTGGATTTGGACAACCATGACGAATACATGAATTTGATTGTGGTCGTTGAACAAGACCTGATTGTTGACCAACAACTGGTGGTGGACTTGATAATGAATCAGCACGTGGTGGACTCATGTGCATTATTTGTTGTTGTTGTTGTTGAAGTTGCACTTGTTGTTGTTGTACTTGCACTTGTTGTTGTTGTGGTACCTAAACATACACAAAATAAATATCAATTATTGTTTATTTCTTGGTCCTTGTGATCACATTAACTTTGTATTATTTTTTTTAGGTTATGTTTAACAAAACAATGAGTAATATTTTAATGAAATTGTTGTGATTTTAGATTAATTGGTGTTATTGGTGTTTGAGAATTTTTTATATTGTTGAGTTTATTAACTTACAACAAAATAATTGTCAGAATTGTCAATTATTGTTGTTGAATAGACACTTGGTGCATCACAAACACTGGTTGCCGCCATCATTGTCATTCAAATTGTGAATTATTTATTTTTATTTTTTTTTATAAACACAGTCGATTTCTGTTTTATCGATTTTATATAATGGCTGACTTTTTTTTGAATTTTTAAATGAGTTACCGACTGAAGAAAATTAGAATAAAATACAAAAATTAGATTTTTGTATTTTTCATATTATTGTTAATAATATAATATTTATAATTATTTTTAACAAATAAATAAATTTAAAAAAAAAGTTTGGAAATGTTTTGATTTAGGTACTTGTTTTGTTCTATTTTTATAACATTTAAAAAATAAAAAAGAATCAATTTAACAATAATAAAAAAGTACATTTTTTTTTCAAAGACAATAGTGTTAATAATGAAATGTTTAAACAGATAATTATTGTGTTTATTTATGTTGAACTATCTTAAATGTTTTTATTTATGGATCTCTCGTTAATAATAAAATGTTTGTCTAATTTTTTGTCTTTATTTTTGGTATTTATGATTTGTTTAAATTTTTTTAAACTATTATTGAAAGCCACAATCATTATTAAATAAAAATTAAAAATGTTTGGCTGCACGTATTTTTATGTTCACGATATTTTGAATTGTTGATTGTCATCATGAAACAATTTGAAGAAAAATTTAAAAATTATATTATTTTCAGAGTTTTTCATGATGACAATCACCAGTTCAAAATATCGTATATATAAGAACTTAGTTAATTATATTTTTTCGCGAATCGAAAAAAAAATAGAGGATGTATATATCTAAATGATTGTTTATATGACTACATGTTTCATGTTGAAAAATCATGGGAGCTATGAAAATTCGATAAAAATCAAATTAAAAAAAAAGCTTTAACTCATAATAAATAGATAATATTATATTTACAAGCTGTTTCTTATTCTCTGTACGAAATTATTCTTAAATATATTGATTGCAACAATAATTAACAATAATTAACAATAATTTTCTGTATGTTTCTCCGAAATTCCTCCGTATTTCTACTGAGTTGCTTCGAATTACTCCGAAGATGAGCCACTTAAAGAAACAACTGTTCTAAAACAATACGGAGTACTCCGAAGTAATCCCGGGGAAATAATTCCACCAGGGCTACATGTATCATACTGATGTAAAAAATTAACATTTAAAAAATCCAATAATAATAATTATCAATTAATTTGATGTTAATAATTTTTAAAAATAATATCATAAACTCGTTAAAAAAAAATTATAAATAGAATATTAAAATAACGACAAATATCAAAACACGAAGAGAATAATAAACAGTATGATGATAAAAAAAAAAAGGGGAAAAAAAAACACTTATGTATATTTTTTTTTGTTCAAGTAAAATGATAAGTATGATAAAAATATGAAGGACAAGTTCACTGACCTGCTGCATATATTGCTGTTGTGTGACTTGTTGTTGCATGTGTTGTGGTGTCATGTGTGGTGGTGCCATAGGATTGCCCATCATAGCCTAATTGAAAAATAAATAAATTAATTAATTACCAACAAAAACAACAAATAAATTAACTAATAATTTATCAAAATAAAACAAAAAAATTACCTGCTGTTGCTGATGAGTCTGTTGCATACCACTCAAATGATGTGGTGATTTTTTAATGGCCATTTGATGTTGTTGATGTTGTTGCTGAGGTGATGGAGGTTGTTGTGGAGGACTGTACACTTGATAAGCAACATTTCCTGGACCTTGATTACCAGGATAACCACCATATCCACCATACTGAACTTGTTGTGGTGGTGCCTGTTGTTGTTGTTGTTGTTGTTGCTGTTGTTGCTGCTGTTGTTGTGGTGGTGGTGGTAAAGATTGTGGTGACTGTTGTGGTTGTTCACCTTCACCACTTTTACTCACAACAGATGCTCTGTACGCTGCTAATGCTTTTAAATATTCTTTTTTTGCTGCCTCAGTCTTTTTCTTGTAAACCTGTTGACAAAAAAAAATATAATTTTATTAGCTTTAATTTAATTTATTAATTTTTTATATCACAAATTATTTTCTACTTGACATAAAATTATTTATTCATTTTTTTTTATTAATAAAAATAGAACATGTATTATCAGTGAAGCAATGACAACATGACACGAATATATAAATTAAAATAAATAAAAAAAAATATCAGTAAAACTTTCACATTAATGTTGTTAAAAAGAAAAAAATAAAAAGATGATTTATATTTTATCATTTTGTGCTTTATTTTTATTTATTTTCTCCCTGTATTTTTTTTTAATGGCAGACTATTGAGGACGATTAGTGATATAAAAAATTATGAAGAAGAAAATAAAATAACAATAAAAAAATAAAATATAAATGATGGTAATAGGTTGAGGGGAAAAAAAGTAGTGCAAGGAAGATAATACTCGTCCGAGAGAGTAAACGACTTGAATAAAAAAATTAAAAAACTAATAATAAATAAATAGAGGGAGGAAGAAGAAAAATAATAAAACAAAAAAAAAAGGGTGAAGTGAATATATTATAGAGTATATTACTTTATAAACGACCAAAGACCAACGTTAAATGCTTCAGGAGAAAAAAAAAAAAAAAAAGAGAGTTGAATTACTTAAAACTAATCAACATTTTATAACGTTTCATTAAATGAACGAAAAAAGTCTTAAATATTCTACATGCAATAAACACGTCTAAACAATAAAAAATTATTATTATTTTTTTTGTTCTTTAATGAACTACGTTTCCGGAATTATTTAAATATTTTTTTTTTTATTTATTATTTTGTATTCTTTATCGATCCATCAAACTCTCTACGTAGAATTTTTATTATTTTTTTATTCTCTATATAGTTTTTTCCTATTTTTTTTTTGTTTCAAGTTTTATTTTTATTTATTTCGTAAAATTGAATTTTCTTATGCTTTCCACTTTAACAAAAAAATATATAAACTGAATTGTCTTTTATTTTATTGTCAGTTTGAATTTAATATTTATTTTTTTATTTTTTTCGATGAGAAAAATAAGAAAAATTTATTGTTATTTTTTTTTTACAATAAATTTAAAAAAATAGTATTGATTTGAATTTAATTATTTAAACATTATGCATAAATTTTGATTAATTTTATTTGTTAAATTGTCTGATGGAAGGGAAAAAGAATGAAAAAAATTTTAGACAGAAAGAATTTATAGAGTTTCAGATCGATGCATAATTCGAGAACGTTCTGGTTTAATTATTCATAGGGATGGTATTTGAAATAGCGAATGGATAGAAAATCAAGTGGGAAGATAAAAAAAAAAATTCAAAAAAAATAATAGGGTGCAAAGTACAGACTAAGATCGAAGGGTTGCTTTTAAGGGGCTTAAATTGGTAAAAAATAAAATTAAGTTAAAAAATAAATTGTTTAAAAATAGTAGAGAAAAAAAAATTAAATTATAAAGTTTTAAATAAAAAAAATTATCAGGTGTTGTTGATGGATTATAAATGCACTGAATAAAACATGTTGTGTCTTCAATCGTGCACGTACAAAATTTAATGATTACTTTCAGTAAAAAAAAATTTTATCATACTAAAAAAATCAGTTTTCTTTTTTTATATTTTTAATATATCGTTGTTTTATATTTTTTATTTAAAATTTATTTATGCTGTTATTAAACTTTTTTTTATTATTATTTATTAGATAAAATAATTGACTCGTTGAATAATAATAAAAAAAATAAATATTCATAAAAAAAATTTATAAATAAAAATAAATTTATATTTTCTTCAATTATTTTTATAAAATTGTCATTTAATATGTTTTTATTTAAAAAAAAAATATAAACTATCATTGTTATTATTTATCACACTATTATAAATTTTAATTTAATTTTTTATCAATTTTTTATGCATATTTTCTTTGAAAATAAAAATAAATAAATTAAATTTCAATTTTCTATTTAAAAAAAAATTTATTTATTAACATTATTATTAATTTTTTTTTTTATATATATTTACATCAGATAAATTAACAATAATAATAACAACAAGTTAACAACAATAACAATATATTAATGAGAAAAAAAAATAAAATAGAAAAAAAAAAAAAAATTGAGAAATAATAATAAGAGATAAATTTTTTTGCAATCGTGGGAAGTAGATTGATTGTGTTCACAAAACATTATTATTATTATTGTTATTATAATAATTATTATTGTTATTTAATCTCAATTTATATATTTATAAAATATTTTTATTTGTTATTATTTTAACACTGGTATTAGAATGAATATTGCCACGCCTATAGATTGCTGTTGGATTAATGAGTATATAACACATAAACACTTTAAACAATGGATATTATTATTATTGATCATACGATATAAATATTTGTATTTATTGTTTTTAATATTATTATGTTCAAGGTATTATTAACTATTGATTAAATATAATCATTTTACGATCAGCCAAATAAGTTTGAATTAATAATCAAATTTCATTTTAAATTAACAAATAATTGTCAAATTAATTTAATCTCTTTTTAATATTTAATTAAATAATTAAGCTTTAATATGAAATTAAAAAAAGTAATTAAAATTTGTTTATTATTATACGTCAGAAAAATATACTAATTAAAATTTTTTTTGTATTAATTTTTTTAATTAAAAAGTTTAAAATTTGTATTTTGAATTTTTAAATATTTATTTAAATTATGCTAATTTGAAAAATTTATTATATATTTAATTAAAAATTACTAATTAATAATAATTACTTTTGTGTGTTTATACGAGTGTAAATAATTTGAATAAGTTTATAATAGTTAAAAAATAATAAACGTGTGTATTAAAATATAAAATAATTAAATGAAAATTAATTAGCTAATTTGTATTATTTAATTTAAATTTTAATGGTTACTTTGACGATGAAATATTCAATAAAATAATAACAACAATAAATTTTAAAATAAAAAAATAAAAAATTGATAAAATAATAATAAAAGTTTTTAAAAAAGTAAAGAATGTAATTAACGTTTCATCCACCTCTTAAAACGTCAATGTTGCCTGAATAGAATTCAATTTAAACTCCAATTTCCAAGAGGTAAATTAATAATTTCCATTATTTTATACCGTATTCATGTAATTGGTTAAAAATGTAAAATTTAAATATTTCATATATATTTTTAGTTTGAATATTAAGAAAAATGATGAGAATAATAATTTATATTTAATATTAACATAAATTAATTTGAATTATTAATATTCTTATGATGAATATTATTTTTTAAATTTATTTTAAATAATAATGCTTGAATTGTAAATTATTAGAGAGACGATGATTGCATTTTAGTATGGTTATTATTTATGATCATTGAACTTTAGCCGAATCTAATTACCAATTATTCTGTGTTATCACAAAGTTGCTCTCTTCTCTCTCTTCCGTCTCTCCCTCTCGCCCTCTCTTTACCACCACTGCTTTTGTGGCATTATTTAAACTCGTGAATCGAGATATTTCATAATATAAAGTTTTGATTATCAAATACAAGAGAGACATTAATTTAACTGCTTAATTAATCAAGTAATATATTTATTTTTTCATTTTTATATATTAATTTTTATTATAATCAAAATATTCAATCACGGGACGTATCAAATTTAATAATTTTTAATTTAATTTTTATGTTGCTTAATAAAAAATATATGTAAATAAATTGGATAAATTTATTGCTAAAATAAATCAAACTTTACTATTATTTTTTAATTAAATAAAAAATTTATGAAATTTTAAATTAAATAGAAGCCAAAAAAAATTTAAATTATTAGTATCTTTTTTCCTTTTTTTGTGGAGATAAATTCAAATGTTAGCTTAACATTTACATATGCTAAAAATTTAACAACGAAATATTTTTTTTTTCTAATTTATTAATATAATAAAATCAAATGAAATAAAAAATATATCTATATAAACCAATCATCCACATAAAAGTGAATATAAAAAAAAAGAAATAATAAAAAAAAAGATAATAAAAGTTGGAATTTAATATCTATAAATATCTATTTTATATTTTTTTTTTTTTTACAATTTCCAGAATGAATCCGGCAAAATGATATTACCCAAGTTCGTTAAATTATAAAATATTATTCAACTTAATTAATTTTACTAAATACAAAATTTAATATCATAAAAAAAGAGATAAAAATATAAAATTTAATATTTTTCAAATGTCAATAGCCAATGAATATTTATGAATTGAAAAAAAAAAAAAATTTAAGTCATGAAAAATGTTTAACAGCCATGAAAAATGTTATTTAAAAATTTAAAAAACGTTAGAAATTAACTACTGTCTTAATTCCTTTCCCCATTATTTATTTTTCGAATAAATTAATGACAACTTACATTTTTGTGTTCAGTATCAAGTGCATCCCACATTGATGCAACAATTTTCGAAACTTCGCCAAAACTAGCATTTGGATTTTGTCCTTTAATAGCAGCCTGTGTGTCTCGAAAGAATAACGCATATGCTGAAACCGGCCTGCGTAAACAAAAGAGACGAAAAAAAATAAACAAAATTATTATTAATCAATAATTCAATAATTTAACAATAAACATAAATCAAATTTAACATTGTTTAAATAAAATAAATAGTTTATTAAATTTACCACCATCAGCTGCACGATATTAATTCACATAAATGCAAAATGATCGATTGAGATAATAACGATAAGAATGAAATTACTATTAGGGTCGTTTTACCCTCTTTTCCCCCTTTTTATATTTTTATTATTATACATTATAACCAACACAGAACAGAAAGAGACAGAAAATAAATGATAAATGTCATACGTCAAATATGTTAGATTAGCTTGTCATTTATCACAATCATTTTTAATCATTTAAATATTTTCAAACATGCAATATTAATGTTTTACTATCAGATAATAAAAGTATAAATAATTTGTTATTTTTTTTTATTTGATATTTAAATTATTAAATCCTGAGGCTAATAAATAAATACAAAAGAAAAAAAAAAATACTTGCGAAATTTCAACAATAAAATAATATTTATTTTTTTGTGTTATTATTATTAGCAATAATTGTTATGTGCAAATAGATAAATATTTAAATAAATGACCTCTTTACTATTGTCTAAAAATTATGATTATTATTTTTTATATATTTTTTTTAATTGTGGGGGTTAATTTCAAAAGAGATTTAAAATTCAAATAATAGCTGGCTGTTATTGCAGCTGGATCCATGTCCTACATTAACAATTCCCCAGCAATAATAATAATTGCAAATTCACAATAAATTATAACTAAAAAATTCTTTGTTTATTGCTATTGTTATTACAATTATTTTGAAGTTATTTAAATAATATTATTTGGTGGAGGATTAATTGTTTTATTGAGCGTTAATTTTATTCAAACAAAAAAAATTAATTTTTTATATTAATTTTGTTTGTTTTGTTTATAATAATAATTTATTTATTAATAAATATATATTGATGCATACTTTTGTGGTTCATTTGGATCTCTCTTCTTTTTTTTCTTTTGTGCTTTTGGTTTCTTTTGGGTCTTTGTAACAACGTCTGCTGGTTCTGGTGATGGTCTTTTGATTCCAGTGATCTGTTGAAATTATAAAATACAAATTAGTAATACGGCTTATAAACAAATTGAAAATATTATTTTTTAAAAAGAGAAATAGTGCTATTGAATGAATGAAATTATTTGAAATGTAATTTTGATATTAAAGTTGATTGAATTATTAATTTTTGTGATAATCAAGTTCATGATTTTTGATATTAAAGTTGGATCATGTTGTTATGCATTGCGTGGATAAAATAGTGTGGATATTTCATTCAAATAATTTCAACCAATCAAGTTGGCTAACCGTGTTTCCATCAGCGAAATAAAAAATACTAAAAAATAATAATAACTTGATAATTTAAGATGAACTAGAGATATAAATAAAAAGAAAAAAAAAAATTAAAAAACTCTTCAATTATAGAACAAGAAACAAGAATGTAAAATAATATTAAAAAATAAAAAAAAACTTTAAAGTTTAGTTTTTGTTAAATATAAAACTTGAAGCAAGACAAAAAACTTTGCCAATTATAATTTTAATTAATTCTGTATGAAAAATGAGTAGTAGAAAAAGGAAAAAAAAAAAAACATAATTTTTTTATTTTTAAACATTCATTGAGTTTTATTATTAATGTTAAAAATAAATTATAAAATAATATTATTTTTTTGTGATTTATTTTCATAGAGAAAATAAAAAAATAATTAATATTATTAATTGACAATAAACAAAGTTAACTACCTACTTAATTATTCAAAAGAAAAATAAAAAATAAAAAAAAAGATTTTTTAAGGTATTTAAATTATAATAAAAAAAAAAAAAGATTAAAATTTTTTTTGTTATTATTTTATTATCAACAAAAGTCACGATAATTATTTTTTTTCGAGATATAAAAACTAGGCTAATCCTTTCGCGTAAAAAAAAAAAAAAAAACAACCCTACTTTTGTATAAAATATTAATTTAAATTTGAATAAAATTTATAAACGAAACAAATAAAAAATTTTTAATTTAGATAAAAATGAAATAAAAAATCTTATCATGCTAGTATAAATATTAATTAAAAAAAAATAGACAATTGTAAAATAAATAAAGCGAATCATCACGATAAAAATATTAATTAAAAATAAAAAAATTCCAATTATAATTCAAAGAAAAAATTCATGAAAAATCGACTGATTGATAAATCAAAAAAATAATTAATAAATCAGTATTTTAGAGCTTTAAAAAACTCAATTAATAATTAAATAAAAATGAATTATAAATATTCAAATTACCAATGAATGAGGTGTGCTATCATCACTGTCCTCACTTGTTGTTGTATTATTATTTTCAGGAATAGCATTTGGTTGTATTGCAGGTGGACTACCTCCAGTTGGACTTCTATATACCATTTGTTGTTGTGCTTGTTGTTGTTGTTGTTGTTGTTGTGCCTGTTGTACTTGTTGTTGTTGTGAATGCATCTGTTGGGCTTGTTGCTGTTGTTGTTGTTGCTGTTGTTGTGAATGTATATATTGCATGTGTTGCATTTGGACTTGTTGTTGAACTTGCTGTTGTTGTTGATTATGTTGTTGCTGCAACAATAATAATTGTTGACCACTATGCTGTTGTCCCGGTGGACTCATTGATGAGTAAGACGTCTGTGGACTTGAATATGCTGAACTAAAAAATTTAAAAAACAAAATTTATATCAATTAAATGTTCACCCCTTTTTTCATAAATTTATTTTTTTTTCATTGATCAATTCTATCAAGCTACTAATTTTAATTTTTTATATTTAAAAATTTAATTAACAATTAATATACTTTTATGATAAAAGAGAAGCTTTTTTTCTTTTTTTAATTCAATTTAAATTTAATTTGAGATAAATGATATTGAATAGAGTTTCTTCTATACAAGTTTTCAATGAACAAGAGTTATAACAAGATATTGGAGTGAGAAAATTTATAGAATAATAATAATAAGAAATAATATTTTATGTGTGTGTGTTAGAGAGAGAGAGAGGGATGAATGCTACTTTAACACAAATTGGATAACTTTTGAGATATGGCCATTGCTGTGTCAGCACATTGAGGATTTACAGCCTACATCAACTATTTTATATATTTTTATATATTTTTTTTTTCATTCAGTCTGACTGGTGCTGTCAACCCTTTTCTCTCTTAATAAATATTCCCTTCTCTTTTATTTTTTAACTATTATTTAACGTATATCCAAGTGGGAAATCATTTAATCTTGATAAAAAAAATATTAAAAATATATTTAACAACATTACACAAAAACTAATGGAATCATTTCATTAAAAAATGATAATGATTAAAATAAACAAAAAAAAAAATTAACAACAGCTTAAATTAAAAATTAAATAAACATAAAAAATGGTTAAATTTGTTTGGTGGTTGATTGAGACATCCTGATAAGAATCAAAAAAAAAAATAATCTGTTAATTGTAAATGTTGACAAGTTTATGCAAATTAGATGAATTTTTTAAACTAAATAATGATATACATATTGTGTTTTTAAAAAACATCATCATCATGATTTTATTGTAATGAAAAAAAAACTGCTTTTAATGCTCTATTTTAAGTCTGACCTCGAGTTGTTATTTATACTTGAAAAATAATTATTATTTTAATAAAAAAATGGAATTTCTTTGTTGCTTGTTTTTTTCTATATTAAGAATTTATTTTTTTTATTTTTTATAAATACTTGTTCAAGTGTTTTATCATTACTCGAATGGTAATTTATTTAATATGATTTTTTGATTTATTGAAAATGAATTTTATTGAATAAATTTTTTAACAAATGAATTTATTTTTTGTATTTTTTATTTCAATCATGGACCAACTGACAGTTTATATATGTTTTTTTTGAATTTATATTTTACATGATGTAAGTTCAACAATCAACACTGACAAGTCAGTTGAACGAATATGCCATTTATAAATTTTACTGTCATATTTATTGTGCCTTGGGTTGTTCATGTTGTTGTATGTGTATTTCATAAATTCCTCAAGTTCATTGCACTTGAGGGAGAGAAAACAATTAAATTTTTTTTCTTATTATTTCATTTTAATTATCCATATGTGATTTTTTTTTTATCAAATATTCTTTAAATTATTTTGTTTGTCGTGGAAATTATGGATAAATAATTCGTATTGTATTTAAATTATTGTAGATATTTATAAAAAAAAAAAAAATTAATTTGATATTGATGCATTTTAAAATATGTCAGTTGAAGATGAAAAAAAATTATATTTAAAATAAATACCTGTCATGAGAATGAGTGAGTATGATTGTGTCATAATCGACTGCATTCATAAAAATAAAAAAAAATATGAATCGATCATGCAGACAAAGGTAAATAAAAAAAAAAAATAATGAAAGTTGAAATTTAATATTTATAAATATCTATTTTATATTTTTAAAATTTTTTTTTCAACAGAAATTTAAAGAATTAATTTGAGAATTTGATGATCGAGTTTATTAAATGATAAAATATAAAAAATAAGAAAATACATGTAATTTAACATTTTTAAATGTCAATATAAATTACATAAATTTGTTTTAAAAATTTAACATCAAAAGCAAATGTTAATTTACCATAAAAACCTGTTAAAAATCGACCACTGATATTTTTTGTTCACCGCAGTATTTTTTAAATAAATAAAAATCGATCATACAAATAATAATCAAAAAGAAAAGATAATAAAAGTTGGATTTTAATATCCATAAATATCAATTTTATATATATTTTTTTTGATAATAATTTATGGGATGAATCTGAGAGAAGGAAATTATCCAGGTTCGTTAAATTATTAGATAGCCAATAGCCAAGCGTGACTTACTGAACGACCCAGTTGCCACTCCAATTAACACGCCCATGCACCTGGTAATTATATCTACCTTTAACTCTCTAACAAAAATAATAAAATTTAAAAAAATACTTATGAAAAGTGAGAAGATGCAGTGTGGTTGGATCGTAAGCAATTTTCTATTTTTTTTTATTATTTCTTTCTTTAAAAAATTCGATAAACTAATTTTTTTTTAAATTTATTTTTTTCATTGTTATTATGTGTATTTTTCAAAATTACATTTATAATAACCTACCTGACGTTGATTTGCTGCATCGTGTGTTGATCTTGCAAATAGAGGGGCTGTTGATATCCACCTGGATCCAGACTCAAACCGTCTGGTGATTGCTGCATGCCACCACCTTGCATCAACTAAAAATAAAATTATAAATTAAATTTAAACAATAAAAAAATAAATTAAATATAATCAAGAATTATTCAAGTTTTCTTTTTTTTTTTTTTTTAAATTCAATTCAATGATAGGGGCCAGAGATAATGTCTATAAATAAATAAAATGAAATAAAATAAATAAAATTCCAAGGAATGTTTTTATGTATGTGTGTGTAAATAATTTCATGGGAAGATAATATAAAAATAAAAATAATAATAATACAATAAAAAAATATATATGCACATGGGGTATATATAATTATAGAAATAAAAAGATAAAAATGATAAAAAAAAATAAATATAAAGTAGAAATGTGAATTTAAAAAAAATTAATATTGAAATAAATAAAATTACGAGATAATGTTATTGATTTATTTATAAAAATAAAATTATTACTACTTTTTTTTATCATGAATAATATTTTTTTTTTTCAATAATGTAATAAATTTTCATATATAATTTTAAATTGAAAAAAAAAATTTACATAATGATTCAATAGCTTTAAAAATGTAATTAACAATTTTTTTTATTGTTTTAATATCAAACTTTGAAATTAATAATAAATTTTTGATGTGAATAAATTTAATTGTCAGTATTTATTGAATAATAATCGAAAAAAAATGTAAAAATAATTAAATTTATTTAATGATATTTTATGATTTATAAAAATAAATAAGATTATTGTTTTATCTTCATGGTGTAGACACGATCGAGGTCAAGATGTACACGATCAGCAAAAAGATCAACGATAAAAAATAGTGCCAAGTGTTTATGTTGTTTTTTAAATGAAAAAAAATTTATATAAATTATTTCCCCAACAAAAAAATCAATTGTATAAATAAATAAATAAATAAATGCTATTCAATGTTCCAAATAAACAAAAAAAAAAAGGCCAAATATCAATTCAAATTGAATCTGTTGATACGAATAAATATTTATAATAAATTCCAAGATGAAAAACAATTGGAGAAACAATTTTTGACTGTGATTGATTGAATGTAAAATGAATTTAACTACTACCTCTTATTCTGTCACGTATTTATCATTTGAATAAAACAATTTTATTATATTCACCTGGGTTTGATATCCATGCATTGGATCATGTTGTTGTTGTTGATGGTGTTGTTGTTGTTGCTGCTGTTGTTGTTGTTGCTGCTGATGCTGATGTGGATGAATTGCCGGGATGTCAAAGTCCTCGTCACCAAAGCTTGGTGTGTGAAATGTCTGTGAAAATAAATAATTTATATATTTTCATCACGTAGCCAAGAAAAAATAATAACTGAAATGGAAAAAAATATATTTAATCAAGTTTGTTGGCTTAAAAATTGAGCTTATAATGAAATAAATAAAAGTTGAATCAAAGAAACCCTTGTGAATCCATTCACGTGGATGATAGATTGTGTTTTATTGTTCAAAATCCTTTAACCAATTTATATTATTATTTTTTTATATATATTTTTCAAAGCTAAAGAAAATTTATTTTTTTTTTTTCATATTATTTTTTACTCTTTTTATTTCATATCACACACAGACTTTAATAAAAATAATAATGATAATAAATGAAATTAAAAAAAGAAAGAATATTATAGAAAAAAAAAAAGTAATAATAAAAGTTTTTTAAATTAAATTTAATAGTATCAAAAATTTTTCTTTGAACTTGAAGGCACTTTATTGATCGACTGAATTTTCCCCTTTTTCATTTGGTTTTTTTTTTTATTTATTTTCGTCATTATTTGTGTTTTATTTTTTTTTTTTTTATTATTATTTTTAACAACAAACAAAACATGAAACCTTCGACCAATGTGTCGACCAACAACCACACACAATATCCTAACAGTAACTGCACTTTAATTCGTCTCACTGAAAACTTGTACACATTTATTTTCCCTTGGCAATTTATTTAACAGCATTTGGTGAAATAAAAAAAGAAGAATAATGTATATATATATTTTTACGATCTCAAGTGTCTCATTTTTAATTCAATTGTAGACGAAATAAAAAAAGGAAAAAACAATTAAATAATTAAAGGGAAAAAAAAAATGGGAAAAATAAAATTATAATTTTAAATGTTTTTACTTTAATAATGGTTAATTGAAAATAATAAAAAATTAAATGATTCATTGAATAAGTAATTTACAAAACCCATCAATCATCATTAATCATGAAACAAAAATTACTCATGTCTGTGGAATTTTTTTTAGTTGAAATATAAATTTAAAATGATAGAAAATTGAAATAACATGACTATAAATATATAAGCTTTTTTTTATTTATTAAATTTCAATTTAATATCGAGTTGAATAAATAACATGATGATAAATTTTAAGCTAAAAAAAATATTAAATCAATTTTTAGATTTATGTATTTTTTTTTGTATTTTTATTTATTATTTTTTGATGATGATAAACGATTCCAAGAGTATTAAAAATAAATGTAATGCAAAGTGAGATATAAAGTATACAAGACATGACGAAAAAAAAAAGAAAATAAAACTTTTTTTTTATGGGTAAACGACATGTGGATGTTGTGTGTGAGTTTGATAACACGTTAAAAAACATCCCCTATTTTTTATACGACCCCTTGAAAATTGTCAACTTCCAATTTGAAGCCTGTGTTGCGTCCATTTTGCAATGGTTAAGAGGATTTTGAACATTATCGTATTTCTTCTTGTATGAATACGAGGGTGCTTGATGATAACTGAAAGCCCATTCAACCTAACAAAATATCTCTTATCTAACAATTATTTTATATATATTTTTTCGAATATAAAAAAAAAATGACTTGATGAATAAATTTATGTGTCGAGTTATAGTATTGATGCTGAAATATTTTGAATACAAATTTAACAGTCAAATCATTTACAACTTTATTTAAAATTTCAAAATTTATTATTATATCATTTTGATATAAATTTTTAATGAATTTATTTTTCACTTGCAAGTGGATATTTTAATTGTAAATTATTTTTAACGTTGATATTTTTAAGTGAAATATTAACGTCATGTAATTATTTATAAATAATTATTTTTCTAACATTTTGAATGTTTTTTTTTTCATCTGGTCAAAATTATTTTTCTATTATAAAAAAAAAAGTCGTCATCGATAATTATAAAAAAGAAATAGATAGAATATGTGTAGGTGTGTTACATTATCTTTTTTTCAAAAAAAATAAACAAACGATATCATGAATTTGTGGCAAATATTTCCTGGCATAGACCAAGTGCGTTTGTTCACGTGGTCTATGCTAGATTATATTTGCCCCCAACTCCACGAAGTGACGACCAATTTATCAATCGATATCAGGGCCAACAAATTATTTAGAGAAAAATAATTCGATCGGATATTAAAATTGAAGAAGAAGGGAATTTGAACTCGAGACCTCAAGCACTGTAGGCAGGGCTTTCGCCGACTTAACCATCAGCTGACTCGATGAACTGTTAATCATAAAAAATAGGCTTGAATTGATTTTTTTAATTTATCATTATCATTTTTCAATGTCAATAAATTTAATTTTTTTTTACAGTAATATTTTGTAATTTTCATTTACATACAGTGACTACACTTTAATATGCTCGTGTTTTTTTTTTTCTTGTATTTGTGTCTAAAATAAAAGCTACATATTTTAAATTTCAATTTATCATTATTTCAATTATATATTAATATTGTCAAGCATAAACACAATCATATCATGACAGTTTTAAATGTCTATCTAAAATTATAATAATCAAATTAAATATTGCATTTTATTTATTTTTTTGTCAAATTTACTTGAATCATATTTCTTGGATAAATTTAAAAATTAATTTATTGAACATTAATCATTGTTATTATAATTTTAAATTTAATTTTTCCTCTTTATTTTTAATAAATTCGTAGTCAATTTATTTTATTTATTTACGTAATTACATCAACTCGTCAATCTTAAAATTGAAAATTTATTTTTTCTCAAATAACTTTATATAATTTACACAATTTATACAAATTAATGTCAATTATAGAAAAAGTAAATACCAAGAAAAATAAAATTATCAATTTAAAAGTGAAAAAAAAAAAGAAACTTTACTTAACGATTTCAAATATATAAAAGTTTCACGAACTTTTAAATATATATATATTTATTGGTTTAATTTTAACAGCACGATTCTGGGACAATTAATGATGATGGAAGAACAGGTGAAGTGAAAGTCTGCAAAGACTGATGATATTAATTTCAGTTGACTGAACAATAAAATTAAGAAAATAGCTAAAATAAAATATAATAATTTTTTTAATATAAAAAATGAATAGATTTTATAAAGTTTGCTCAACTCTTGATAGTGATTAAGCTTCGAGATTAAATACAATAACTTTTTTATACATTTAATATCAGCAAGTATATAATATAAATTTATTATAATGATGAAATTCAAGGGATATTAATTTTGCCTGATTTAATCTTTTTGACAATGAATAAAAAATAAAAGACACAATATATACATTGTTACGATAATGGAAATTTTAAACCGTTATTTTAACTATTCAATTAATTTTATTAAATATATATTAGCAAAAAATAAAGTAAGCTTGTAGCTAAGAGAGACAAGGCGCCGTTTTGCGGTGCCTGTAGTCTTGAGTTCAAATCTTCTTCTGGAATATTTTCGGATGCGTGTTATGAATCTTCGTCTTGTCACTTTAGAATGAGTTAAAATCCAAAGTCCAGGCGTTTGGAACAAATAACTCCTTGGAAAGAACGAGCAAGGATAGCCTCTTTCCTGGTTCTATGCTTGGAAATATTTGTCCCAGACGCCAAAATTTTTTTTTGCATAATGGAAAACTTAAACTGTATTCTAAAATACAATAACATTTTACCATGAATTATGTACTAAAATGTATGTAATTATGAATAAAATAAATTGAATATTAAAAAAAATAATTTACATTAAATTTTTCATCTTGTATTATTATTAACAGGTGTATAATAAATCCAATAATATTTCTATACTCAAACCCACATAAAAATTTCATATCAAAATAATCTAATTAAAAAAAAAAGTCACATTAAAGTTTTCATCAAGCAATTATTATTACCTCATGTTTTTCTTTTTTACTTTCATTTATTTATTTTTTTTTTTATTTTTATACATTTATTACATGTCTTCCATTCCATCATCGAATATTATATTTAGGATTTTCTTTTAGACCTTTTACTTTTATATTTTCAAACTTTTTCCCATTATTATCTCTCTCCCCCCGATGAAAGGAAAAATAATTAAATACACTGAAAAGAAATTGATGATAAATTTAATCAACCGATAAATTGATTGAAAGGATATAATAATAATAATATATAATTAAATTTTTATATTTATTAAGAGATATGAAAAATAAATCTTGACAATCGAAAATCGTGACAAAGCAACATTAAAAAAATTAAATAAATAATAAAAAAAATATATAAATTTTATATTTAAATTAAAAAATTTTAATTAAAACAATAATAAAAAATATAATTATAAAATAATAAATTTCAAATAAATTATTTATCATTTTAATTAATAACAACCAATTAAATTGATAATAATAAACAATTAAAATATCATGATGATAAATTTGATGATAAATTTTCCAATGAAAAAATAAATATTTAATTGAAATATTGGGATAAAAAAATATATATATAATTAATGAAATAATTCAAGTGCAATTGATAATTACTGTTTTGTATTTTCCAATAAATTGATGATACAATAAATTGTTCCACATATTTAGTTCACATTGATACATCATTATGAGCTTCATTCATTCTTCCATTAAATGCATATTTATTACAAATGCATTATAAAAGCTTAGGGCTGTTTTTTTTTTCATTTTTATTATTATATTCCCTTGGTATTTCATCAGCAATTAGTGACGCATATTCATTCATTCGTGAAAAGAATATTCGAATAAATAAATCATCAAAAAAAAATGAAGGAAAAATTGACAAAGAAAAATGTAAAAATAAAAATTATGAGGTGGAATGTATTGCTTATTTTTGAGATATTTATTTTTATTTTTTGAGCACTTATTTGGGATGATAAATGAAGGGGAAAATTAATAATTTAAATATATTTTTCTCAGTGGTATAGCTATTTATTGTACAGTTTTAAAGGATAAATTAAGTCGTGTAAATAAAAATTTGTAATTTTATTTTTTTGAGTTTGTTTTATGTACATTTGTTTATCATCATGTGAAAATTTTGCTTGCTAATTAGATGAGAGATAATGTACTCGTTATATATATCAATCAGTTAAATTAACTTGGAGGAATTATAATAATTAGATAAATAAAATTAATGAAAGACAATTTTAATAAAATATATACGACAGACTGAGTTAATTATAATGACTACCCCTCATGGCCTTCTATTTATTTTTTATTATTTTTTATTTTTTTTAATATATTTGACCTAATTTTTGAAAAATAAAATACGAGCACGTGCTTGGAAATTTTGAAATAATAATTTTTAAATAATTACAAAATACATTATGTCAAATACAAATACAGACATATGCTGAATATTTTTTTTTATTTTTTAATTTATTTTCAAGTGAAAGGAATCATTAAATTGTTGATGGAATATTGATAAAAAATATATTTTACAAACTTCTTGAAAATGAAGTATTTATAATTCCAAAAAAATATTATTACTATTGTTTATAAATTTTATTAAAAAATATAAATAATAGAATTTTTAAGAAATTTAATTTACAAATTTTTGCAAAAATATATTTTGAATGTTTTTTTAAAAATACAAGCTATGGGATTTTTTGAAAAATATGTAGTCTAAATTTTAAAAAAGTATCTTTTATAAAATTTAAAAAAAAAAATATAATTATTAAATATTTTTAAATGTGTGTTTTGTAGATGTGATTCGTAGAGAAATATGATAAAATTAAAATAAAAAATTCAAGACATTTTTAAACATAGAGGTTTTAATATTAAAAAAAATAACATATGATTAATATGTAATTGAATTACTTCAAGTAGATGATGTTAAAAAATAAAATGTAATTATTTTGAAGTAATATATTTACCTGATCAGCCATGTTGTAACCGCCGTCGTGGTGGTACGTTGTTTGATGATGCTGTGGCACGCTAAGTGACAAGTCGAGGTTGTCGCTTCTCTGTAACAGTCAAATTAAAATTCAAAAAATTATTAATTATTACTCATAATAATATAAAATATTACACTAAATTTATCATCATGATAATTTGCTCATAGCAACAGTAATCATTATAACTTTTTATTATCAAAAAATAAATATAATTTAAAGTTCAAAATTCAGGTAAACAAATTTAATGAAAAAAATAAAAATAAATATATACACATGTGTTTTAAAAAATAAAAAATAAAAAAATATTATAAAATTACTATTGACATTGTTTAAATATTAATTTAATATATAGAAATAATAAAAAATACATTTAAATTCATTTTTTATTATCTCTTTCTTTTTTTTTTTTTTGAATAATTAAAAAAAATATTTAATAACATTTTATATAACATTTTTTAAATGTGTTTTGTTAACTGAAATAAAGTGCCAAGTTTTTATGAATTAATCATATTACACTGAGTAATATTTATATGAAAAAAAAAATGATGATAAATTAATGAAAAATAACAAAAAAAAAATAAAATAAAATATGTACAAAGAAGTGTATGTTATAAATATAAGTTTGAGTTAAAATATGTACTTGTGATAATATATATTTAAAATTTGAAATTTTAATAATAATAGTTTATAGTGAGTACATATATATGTGTGTGTGTGTACTTGACTTGGAAGAACGAGTCGCATAATTTTCCATGTCCCTGGTGGGATGCCGTTGTAAATACGAAGCCCACCATGAATTACCGCAATTACGCACAAATTACCGTCTCTATCTCTATTATATTCCGTCGGTTGCCGGGACTACTATTACTTTCATTTATTTCTTGTTATTTTATTATTATTATTTTTTAATTTATTTATTAACCCTGTCTGTTGTCCTTCGTCATGGTCACTAGTCTGATAATTATTATTTATCATACCTTTGATTTGACATTATATAGAAATTATGTTTTTTTTTAAAATTAGATTTATTATTATATCGTTTTGATAAATTTTTAATGAATTTATTTTTCATCTGCAAGTGGATATTTTGATTGTAAATTATTTTTAACGTTGATATTTTTAGGTGAAATATTAACGTCATGTAATTATTTATAAATAATTATTTTTTTAACATTTAAAATGTTTTTTTTCTTTTTCATCTGGTCCAAATTATTCTCTATTATAAAAAGAACAGTTGTCATCGATAATTATGAGAGAGAGAGAGAGAGAGAGAGAGATAGATAGAATATGTGTAAGTGTGTTACATTATTTTTTTTTCAAAAAAAAAAAAAATATGTATCAGGAATTTGAGGCAAATATTTCCTTGCATAGACCGATGCGTTTGTTCACATGGTCTATGCTAGATTATATTTGCCTCGTGACAACTTGAAATTAAACTTAATATAAAAACGTCCATGAATGCACATTATTATTTTGAATAGACCGAAAGCACTGTATTTGTTCATCATCGATAATATGCCTTGAATTAAAATTGTTTTGTTATTACTTAATATTATTTTTTTATTTTCAACATTAATATTTCATTAACGTGATAATTTTGTCAATTATTTTCAATTTAATCTTTAATAACATTAATATTTTGAATTTTATTTTCGTATTAATTAGATTAGTGGATTTAAATAGAATATTTAAATAATATTTACGGTTTTACAAAATAGAATCGAAAAAATCAAAGTCAAACAGTGTACGCATGCTCGTGTTTTATGCCGAATTGTGTCATAAGCTCATATCGATGAACAACTAATTATAAAAAATAGCCTTGAATTAAAAATTATTATCAAATTAAATATTGCATTTTATATTTATTTTTTTTTTGTCAAATTTACTTGAATCATATTTCTGGGATAAATTTTAAAATAAATTAACTAGTGATTCTATTGTTTATTATATTTTAAATTTAATTGATTTTTGATATTTTCGATTGAATTATTTTTCATTATTGAATTCACATTGTTTTTTTTCTTTTCATCTTTTGATTGGAATTTAAATTTAACTGATAAAATTTGTGGTATTTTTGTCTCTTCAATAAATGTGAATAAAGCAATGTACAAAGGGGTGTTTAAATATTTCGTAAATTTGAAATCGTTTCTCAAATAGCATCACAGCACCCTTTTCAAGAATTGTCGGAATGAAAACAATGCCATTGTCAATATATACATCATTGTAAATACAATGTACAAAGTATCTTCTTCTTCTTCTTTTTTATTATTATCATTCTCTTTTATATTGTTTGCATTGATAGTTGTAAGTTTAACTTGTCGTTTTCGAGATTTCAAAATACACATAACTTTATTTAATGCACCATGACTATTATTGACTATAAACTCAAAATAAAACCCCGCAATAAATATAAAACCAAAACAACTAAACAAATTAATTACAATTTAAATATAAAACAAATAATTACAACATTATTTTCAAGTCGAAATTAAATAAATAATAAACAACTTGATATTAATATCAATACCGCGCAATAATAATATGATTAAAAAATATTTTTACAATGTGTATATTAAACATACACCTTGTTTTAATCATAAATCAATAAAACAAAAATAAATAAATAATAAAATTCATAAATTATCATGATCCCCAAACAAGTCAATGATTATATAAAAAAAAAAAAATTCAAAAAAGAAAATAACCAACATATATTTTTAAATTTTTAATATAAAAAAAAAAAAGTAAATTTACTGGTCAGCTGCTGATCTCTGAATAAAAAAAATACAAAAATAAGAATAAGGTGAAGACAAGAATAGAGGTGGAGCAAATTCGAATTATATACAATGAAAAAAAAATAAAAAATAAAAAAAAAATTTATAATATCAAAAAGAAAAAAGGACGAGAATGAATAATGGTATTTTTGTGTGTTGGAATTCGTTGTGCATCGACCCTTTTTCCAGGTCACTGGATCTCACCATGCCTTGAGGGATAAAAAGAAAAATGAAAATTATATAAAAAAAAAAAAGAGGAACATCACCCTAGCCAAGTCAGAAATTCTTTTATTTTCTCTCCAACAAAATGGATAAATTTTCTTTTTAAATAACCATTGAAAAAAAATAAATAATAGTGCACTTTTAATTTATTGAATAAATAATAGTCACATAATAATAGTGCACTATTAATCCATTCAATAAATAATAATAAATATAAAAAAAAATAAAAATAAATGTGAATTGTTAAAATTAAATTAAACAAGTGTTTGTGAATGGTCGACATGCATGTGTGCAATGTCAAGTTAATTGGATTCTTGTTTTATTCCATTTCACCTGGTAAATATACCCACACATCTAAAATATTTAATTATTATTTTTGCTTATTATCTTCTTTTAGCAATAAGAAAAATGAGACAAGAAAAAAATTAAATAAATTAAGTTAATCGCTGCTTACGATGCGTGTGGATCAGTCTGACTTTGATATGACTCAACACACAGAAAAACTATAATAATAAAAATAATAATAATAATAGTGTTTTTTAATTAAAAAAAAATTAAAAAACATAGCAACAGCAGGAGAAGAATTAAGATGAATATTTTCACACCTTTATTCGTTTGGCGTTAACGCCCAGTTGTATTTTTAAAATGAAAAAAAAAAGATAATAAATTGTTAAACTACCAGTTAATATTATTCAGAATAAAATTAAATTTAATAATATTTATATTGTTTAATAAACGACAATGCATGATATAATAATTTAATGTTTATATAAATAATTTTAATTTAGTTTTTTTTTTTCATGAAATTTAATTTAAATATTTTAGCTTTTTCAATCATAAAAAGAATTGTTATTATTATATGAAAAAAAATTAATAATAAAATTTAATTTTCATATTTTTTTATTGTTTTATAATAGACAATAGATAAATAATTTTGAGTTGATAAATTTATTATTTAATAAAACATGGTTTTTAATAAAAATAAATGAAATTTTTTTTTTGGCTTTTTCTTTGTGAAGATAAAGTGAAATTTAAGAATATAAAATTGAAAAAAAAAATTGTCGTTAAATTTGATGTTCCATTATGTAAAAGGTAATATCATCTGTTTGAAATTCTTTGAATCAGATATTTGCATACATTGAAAAAGTTTCAATCTTCAATAGTATAAAATAAATTTTTTTTTTTTATTATTTTCATTATTCAGTAGTATAACATTTTTATTTTTATATTTGTACATGTAAATTTATATTGAGATAAAAATATTTTGATATGAAAAAGTAAAAAAAAATAAAACAAGGATTTTAATAAAAATAAATTACAAAGTTTTATTTATTAAATATATATTTTTATTAAAATTTAAATTTCAAATATTATTTTTTTATTTTTTTTATTTTAATCAAAAAATTTTTAATTAAAAACAAATACTACCAAGGAATATAAATATTCTGATTGAATTGAAATATTAATTGAATTTTTTTATACATATATATGGTAGATTGATGAAAAAATAATATTCACAATTTTAAATAAAACATTTCATGTTTTTTCAATAATTTTTTATTAACTTTTTAATTAATTTATTTTTTTCATTTTTTAATATTCAAGAGGGATTTTTTTTTTCCATGAAAGTACACGAGTAAATCTTTTTTTTTTTTTTAAAAAAAATATTAAAATATTGATGATGCATATACAAATTCTGTTTGATTAAAATAAGGGTTGAAAAAAGTCTCCTCATTTAACTGGAAAAATTTAATTTAAATAATTTTTTTTTTTTTTTGAAAATTATTATATTTTTTTTTTTTTTCATTCAGGCTTGTTCAAACAGCCACGTGCCGAATAAGTTTTTGTAATTCCAAAAAATGCATGAAATGCAAAATTATTCCTGATAAATAATGCAGACTGTCAAAAAAAAAAAAAAATGTAAAGAAAAAAATTTTTATTTTTATTATTTAACTTTCACAAATGAAAAATGCATGTGAATGAAAAAAAAAAAAAAAAAATTAAATAAATAATTTTTCCACTCTAAAAACAGAATAAAAGGAAAAAAAAATTTTAAATAATTTGAAAAATGACTTGCATTTATGTCAACGTTGAAATAAAAAAAACAAAACGAAAAAAAGTTTCCATTAAATTATAAATTTGACTAATGTAAAAAAATATAATTTAAAAAAAAATAATAAAAATAATTTACAAAATAAATATAAAAAAATGTCAAATTATAAAAAAATAAAATTAATTATCTTCGAGATGAAAATACCTACATCTTCCAATTTAAAAAACCGGAAAAAAAATATAAATAAAAGATTTAAAACAAGTCAGATAATATTTATGAGATTGAATATAAAATTCGAATAAATTGTGGAAAATAAATACAAATATATTTATCGGGATGAAATAATAAATAAAAAAATTATTATTATTTTTTTTTGATCGTGATAAGAGTTTATCAGACGAGTGAGTCAGTTTGATATATACAGAGTCTTTGGAATGTGACACAACATGATCTCAGTATCAATCATGATAAGCAAATAAATTTTTAAATTGAAAAAACCAAAAATAAAAATTATTTTTTTGATTTTTCTAGCAATTAAAATATTTCTCTAGCTAGACAAATTAATTTTCCAATTAAAAATTGAATTTTTCACGTAAAAATAGTTGAAAAATCGAAATATAAAATTGAAATTTTTATTTGTTAATTTAATTTTTGTTGATATTTGTTTTGGTTTACAAGGGGAGATACTCAATCGATTCGATTTCAAAATAAAAAATAAAATAACTTAAATTTACGTGAGAAATTCTAAAGGTATATTGAAATTTTTTATTCAATTTTTTCAATTACCAACAGATATGCAAGCAATATTTATTTATTGAGAAATATTTTTGTGAGAATCCACTTGATCTCGATCTAGAATTATAAAATCACTCAGACATCGTAACAGGATTTAAAACAAAATTGCAAAATATATTTTAAACAAAAAAAAATAATTTATTTAACATTATAAATGAATAAAAAACTTGCTCAGTCCTTTCTCACGTGAATAAATTCACATTAAAGTACATCAATGGCTGAAAATAAATGAAAAAACTCATCCAGTATTTAAAAAACCGAATAAAAATTGTCTCATTGAATTTCATATCAGAGCTATTTATTTATTTTATAAATATTTTCGCTAAAAATGTACAAAAAATTTCGCTTTTTTTGAAAATGATAAAATTTAAAAAAAAACAGAAAAGAAAGAGGACGATAAGATATCTTCAAATTGACGATAAAAAAAACATAAAATAAATCAAAATGACTCAACATTAAATTTATCAATGATAAAATAAAATTAGGGTGAAAAACTCAGTAAGCAAAGTAAAAAAAAAATTTATAAAATAAATAAAACGAGACTTGGGTAAAATAAATTAAAGAAAGTCGGAACATTTTCACTGTGTTATTTTAGTCAAAATGACTAAGCAGTCGAATATTTAAACAGGTTACAAATTCCTTAAAAAAATAACAAAAATCATCTTCAAAAATTGTAACCCTAAAGATAAATAATTGACTATTAAAAATAATAAAATTAAAAATTATTATTCAACATATTTTATTGCATAATTGAATAATTTTCTTTAAATTATTTATAAAAATTTTAATATATAATTCTGTTACTATTATTAATTTAAATATTCTCAGAATATATTTAACTTTTTGATGGAAATGAGTGCAGCCGTTGTGAAAAAAATTCAAGAGCATTATGTTACCAATTACTGAACCACAAGTAATAATAATGACAAAAAAAAATGAAACAAAAAATAATACATCTGGTATATTCAACACCTGTTAAAAAAAATATGAAAAAATAAAAAAAATTCTAATAAACAAAGTAAAATTTATTTATATTTGCATTGTTATAAATAATATTATTTATAATTTTTGAATAATAAATTAATCAATTGATTAATTTAAATTAACATCAGTACATTCACGTAATTGAGACGAAATTATAACGAGTATGCACATTTCGATTATATGAAACCAGTTAATGTTGATCGAGTTATCCATTCTACCTTTCATTTGGCCTCGAAATAAACTATTATAAATGAAAAAAAAAAAATTTATAATTATATTTATACCATCACAATTATAAATTGCAACAACCATTTGGATTAAATTATATTTAAAAAATGTATTTAAATATCGATTAACAATGGAGCAATCGAATGGATAATTTTAATCGAAATTTATTTAATGATAATTGACTTTTTTTTTGTTGTTTTTTTATTGTTTGGTAATTGTTTATATGTGTTTATTATTTATACCAACAAATTGACAATTGTTTACATGTATTTTCATGTGTGTTTGTATATTCCAATTGAGATTTCATCTAAAACCCATATCACGTTACAAATTTACAATTACATGATCAAATATTTTATGTTTGTACAAGAGATATTGCTCGATGAATTAAATATAATTGCAAATTAATTAACATTATATTAACCTTTGAAATAACTAATTAATGTTTCGAAAATTGTTTAATTATTTTTCGAAAATTTCTAAGAAATACTTGTCAATTATTTATGTAAATTTTAGGAATTTTTTATTGTCATTTTGGTGTGTTGTTTTTCGATTGATTATTTATGAATTTCATGGTTAAAATATTTGATAATAAAATTGTTAAAAGTACTTTATTCTTTGGAGAATATCGAGGCAATGAAGATCGATAAAAAATGATGATTGTGATTTTTTTTTGTAGGTGGGAAATAAGAATTTTTGTGTATTATAAAAATGGAAATAATGTCGGGGATATTATAGCAAACATTGTTATTAAAAAAGTCAACAATAATAGTTAACGTGTATAACAATCAGTTCTGCATGAATTGTCGTGGGGCGTGGTGTATAAAATCATCTTGCACGCCTATATACTTACTCGTCGAATAAATAAATAAATAATAATGTAAACCAAGTATGGATAAAAAAAATATGTTGAATATAAACATTTTCATAATATTGGATATTATTTTAAAATCAGTAATATATTTTTAGTATAAAAATTCTGTTTAAATTTGTTTGGAAAAATTTATTTTTCAACTTGCGAAATTTGCTAAATTAATAAAAAATATTTTAAATTTTTTATCAATTTTATTTTTGTTTTATTGATTGTCAATGAAATTTAATAATTAAGTATTTTTTTAATCAACAAAATAACATGAATAAATTATATTACATTTTTATAATTTGAAAATATTAAAATGCAGAATATTCAACCTCAATATTTCAAAATATAATTTACGTAAAAATATTTGCATAAATAATATTTATAATTTATGTAAAATTTTATTAACATGATGTTTAATTCAGATGTATGTGTGAGAGATCTCTATATTTGAAATATTATTTAATACACAGAATTAAAATGAAAGTTTTTAAATATTATTATGTCAATGTTTGAGAATTATATGTGTTTATGAAAGTAATATCTGTGTGGAAAATCATGTAAGCATTGAATTAACAAGCTTTATTAAAAATTGAGTTCAATGAACTTAAATAAATTGAATAAAATATTAAATTGAATTAATAAAAATAATGAAGATGCTAATAAAATAAATATATAAAAACAAACATTACTAATAAATTTGCAAAAAATAAAAAAAGAACATAAATTTATAAAATTTTTTTTTAGTCAACATTCGTCAAGTAAATTGTGTGAGTGTGTTGTTGACCTTTTAAATATTTCTGACATTTACCAAGAGTTCAACGATTTGCACATTGTAATTTAATTTTTTTTTAAATTTATTTTTCAATTAAATCTATCAATCTTTATATAAACCATTAATTCAACATGAAGTTTCACGTTTTATTTAATTTTAAATTTAAATTTAATTTGACAATAATATTATTAGATTATTTTTTTAAATAGAAAACTATATTGATTATTTTATTTTAAAAGTAAATTTATTATTAATATTTTTTAGTATATATTATCTGCGAATTTTTTTTCGAATAATTTTTTTCCAATTATCTTCATTCATCCCTTAACCTTCTCCTGTAATTTTCAAATAATTGACCCTTTATCTAATTCAAAAAAAAATTATTTAAAAAAAAAATCCTAATAAAAACGAGTTTTTGTCCGAACCTACCTTAATCTACCCCCTACCGATCGCGTAGAAAATTATAAAAAAAATTCTACATTATCTTTATTTATCCCTCAACCATCTCCCGTAATTATTTTTACATAATCGGCCGTTTATCTTTGTTAGAAAAAATTATTTCTTTAAGGATTCCCGGGAAAACCGCGTTTGAGTCTAGACCTACCCCACTCTACCCTTTACCGATCGCGTAAAAAATCATGAAAAAAATTCTACATCTTCTTCATTCATCCCTCAATCACCTCCCGTAATTTTTTTTATATAATCAGCCCTCTATCTAACTCAAAAAAAATTATTTTTAAAAAATTCCAAGTAAAAATCAGTTTTTGTACGAACCTACCCCAATCTACCCCTTACCGATCACGTAGAAAATTATTTAAAAAATCCTAAATTATCCTCATTCATCCCTCAACCACCTCCCGTAATTTTTTTTATATAATCAGCCCTCTATCTAATTCGAAAAAAAATTATTAAAAAAAATTTTCCCAGTAAAAACAAGTTTATGTACAAAATATATACACATGTTTAATCAGTTAAAATTCGTTCAGAAATATAATTTCTCGATGGCTATTACATATTCCTTGAGACTTAATATATTCAAACATCAAATTGGAATTTCGTCGTTGAAATAAGCCAACATCACAAACTAAAATTGTGTGTTTATCTATTCAGATTGAGGGTGAATTTTCATTCATGTTGCTTCTTAATTAACTCTATCGTAAATGTACATATACTTATTTTAATATTTAACTATAATTTTATATATTTAAATATTCAGAATAATTTTAAGCCATTAAATAAATAAAAATAAATTGCTATTTGACAAACTAGACTATTCATATAAATAAATATTTATTTGTGTAGTTTATTTTTCATCTTTTTGATGATATTAAATCTTTGAATTTTACAAGGATAAATTGTTGCTAAGTATGTGTCTAATAAATTTGCAAAGTGAGGAATAAGCCACCAGGTGTTTGCTAATATGAATCTTTAAGGATGATAAGTTTATGCTCGTAAAGTCAAATAAATTTTCATAATAACTGAGATATGAATTTTTTTTTTTTCTAAAAGTTATTTATCGAAGATTTTCATCCAATAGACAATTATTTATTTATTTTTTTTTTACTTAAATTTATTACTAGCTAGTCATGTTATTAACTTTGTTTATAGCCAACTTTATTTGATTATTTTTTTTCGAATAATTTAATGATAACTTTATGATTTTTTGTTGTTTTAAATTTTAATGAAAAAATAAATTAAAATTTTTAACAGTTTAAGGACTTGTACAGCCTACATTAGCTTTATTTTTGAATATATTTTAGAGCTAATTTAAATACTTATTTAAAACACTCTTATCTATGCTAAAAAATCATGAAATTTTATTTATAAATAATTTTTTAAATTCATGCAAATATTTTTTTTTAATTTTTAATTTATAATCAATTGGTTAATAATTATTTTAATGACTTGGCAAATGCTAATTAATCCTTGAATCGTTATGAAAATTTATTGATTAAAAATGAGTATTTAATTATTTTTATAAATTAAAAATTATTAATTTTAAAATGAGGTTAATATTTTGTTTACCAAAGTGACAAGTATTTATTTTTTTTTTTCATCAAGATATTTTAATTTATTCAATAGAATAAAAAAACATAGATGAAATTTATTTATTTTTATAAATTAGATATAATTATAATTATTTTTTTTATTTTAAAAATATTTCCCAAGGTTTTTTAAATTATTGTTATTAAAAAAAATTTTGTTTTTATTATTTTTCAACTGATATAATTCACAATAATGATGCGAAAATATTTAAAATCACTACTTTGATACCAATGTGTTGAGAATAATTTTTTTTTTTCAAATAAATTACCATGGAATTTAATGAATGAGCTATCAACTTGTAAATTATACGTTTTATACACGTGCTTAAAATAACAATAAACAGCCAATAGAAAAATATGATATAAAAATTGAAAATTCTTTTGTCGAGTGAAAGTTTACATTAAAATTATTAAAAAACAATTTAACGAAAAAAAAAAAAAATTATTAAAACCAATAATTAAATAAACAATATTAAAAAAAAAAGCGAAAAAATTTGCCAACATAAAATAGCTGAAATATAATAATTACGGTATTTTAATTTTCTTTTTTTCCCAAAGTGAAAGTTTTTATTAAAAAAATTTATATTATCTCGTCAACAAGGTATTATAAATAAATAAATAAATTTTTTTTTAATATTATCTATAGATTAACTGTGGGAGTGTTTAAAGATTTGAAAAAAAAAAATGTAATTTCTCATCTCAGGGTGAAAATAAATAGAAAAAAAATTTAAATGAAAAAATAAAAATAAGATACATGTTGAGGGCAAACGAGACTTATTTGACTGTTGGTAAGATTGAGTACCAAGATTGTACAAGAGAAGAGTTATCGATTTGCGATTATCATAAATTACAATGTTGGGGCCTAACTAGCATGGCCCAGCGATTAACTGGAGAGTTAACGATGGGTTTGCCGCGTTAACTCGCCATTCTGAAGGACGTATAAAAAAAAAAAAATTAATTTTTTATTTCCACAAAATACCACAGTAATATAATAAAAAATAAACAATACACATTATCATAATATTTACAATAAATAAATAAATAAATAAACATTAATAAATCTTTTTTTTTTTCTTTCACAAAAAAAAAATTATAATTCCAGTTTTTATGATGGCAGAGGGACACACAGGAAGCAAATAAAAAAAATTCATTCCCATGTGAATTTAATTAATTATTTAATTATTCAACCAGCGTATAATAATAACATGTCAAGATAAAGTCACATAATGAGTAAGAGAAAATCAATAATTAAAATTTTAAAAAAACCTGCATAATTTAAAAAATATATAACTTTTATATGGATTTTAATTGACAGAAAAAAAAGGGTTGTTTATGATTTAATATATATTTTAATGATTCAATTTAAACTTGTTTAAATATTAATTTAAAAAAGTAATTTCAGACAAAAAAAAAAAGGGGTAGTTTTAAATTTAAAAAAAAATTATAAAGCAATAATTTGAGCTGAATTTTAAAGGTAGAAAAAAATGTTTATATATATTTTTTTTTCAAGGATTTATTAATTGTTTATTTAATGTTATTTAAATAATATTTTGAAATGTAATTGTTTATGTAATATGAATTTACATAACACGACCATGAACTCGTTGATATTTATTCAAAAAAAAAAAAATTTTTTTATATTTCTCTTTTAAAAAATAATAATTAAATGTTGATATATAATGAGACAATTTATTGATAACTCACAAGTAATATGTATCAATTGAAAATAATAAATGGTTAAAGATAAAAATCTCGTTAAAATATATTTAAAATATTTTTTTTTTCTCGAATAAAAAATATTTCTATGTACATCAAATTGAGTAGCAGAATATAATAATTTATGTAGACCATGTTGAGTTAAATTTCTCAATGACTTTCACCTTTTATATGTCGTTTCATTAATTATAACGAGATTAGAACTGGAATCAAGTTGCCATGACTCAACACACCCAACACACATTTGTGCAAACTCATCGTTAATAAAAACTTTCACAAATTTATTAATTTACTTATTTTAATCTTATCATTCATGTCTTGTGAATTTTTTTATTAACCCAATAATATTTAATTTAATACTATTATTTCAAAAAATTATATTGTTTTTATTATTTTCAAAATTTAAACATGTTTTTTAAATTGCAAAAAATAATAATCGATAAAAATCTGCAACATCATGAAATGTAATTATTCATTTTGTATTTTTTATTTATTTATTTATTTATTTTTACACGTGTATATATTGTTAATAAATATATATATAAATTAAATTTTAATTTTAAATAAGTGTTTGTGTTTGTGTTGGGGACTTGATGTGTGTTATGCTTCGATTAACACGAAAAGGAAGTGAGCCATTGACCGAAACATTTTCATTTTCGACCTTACTTGACGCTTCACTGACATCCCTCATATTAAATAATTTATATATAAGTCAAAATAATTAATATAAATAATTTTAAATACATTTTGAAAGATTTAACACAAAAAAATTTAATTAAATTCAATGGTTTTTAATTTTTTTTTAACCGCATTCAATTTAATTGTTTCAATTTTGATTTTTTTTTTTCTTTTTTTGGACATGTAAATTCATTTGGTGTAATTATTATTATTGCAAAAGAGTTTTAATATTTTTTTTTTAATTATATGAATATTTTCCTTTTAAAATTCATTATTGTTGTTATTTTTTTTATGCAGAAATTTTTTTTAATGACTAGAATATAATGTGTTTTGTTATATCGAGTTTTAAAAATAACAACGATTTTTTAAACCCGGAAATGACATGGTATTTGTTAAAATAATAATAATTGTTGGAAAAAAAGTAAAATAAGTTGAGCTTTTACGAGAAAAACGCCAGAAGGTTGATGAAAGATTTTTTTTTTTTTTTTTTAGTAGTTTAAAATACAATTTTTTTCTTTTTGTTAAAATAAATAATATTATCGTCAAGAAATAATTTGTATGGTAATGTTTATTTATAAATATATAAATAAAAAAAAATTATCATATACATTAGTTGGCCACAAAGAAAAAATACTGATATATAATTTAAAAATAATTTTCATGTCAAAATGATTAAATAAAATTTTACAAAAAAAAAAAAACAAATTAAAGATTTCAACTTGTGTTCCAACATGTCATTACTTTACAACAGGTCACGCGAATATCCCGTTAGGAAAGTCATATACATGTTTAAAAAAAAAAATTAAAAATATTGTTTAAATTTAAAAATGAATTGTTTTTTATTTTTTTTAAATGTAATATTTATTTTTTTTCATTTTAATTAGAAACCTTATTGCAAAATTGCTGAATCATTTTTAAATATTTAATTTTTTTAAATATTTAATTAATTTTTGACAGTTTAATTTCTAATGAAATATTTATTTGAGAAATTTTTTAAATGTATATTTAGTTAGTCATTAACACAGCTTAAAAATAGATGACCCAAAAAAATAATATTAATTTTTTTTTCGTATTGAAAAAATGAGTTTCACGCGAAACTTTCATTAATATTAAATTAAGATATTTATATAATAAATTTGATTGATGTGTTATTTCATTTACAAGTTTAAATTTTTTTTTAGCACAAATTTTTTTGGCTTCTATTCAAATGGCTGAAAATTATATGGATAAAAAAATTAAATTCAGTGCTTAATTTACTTGTGAAAATTTGACGTTATAAATTTTTAAAAAAGCTTCAACTTTTTGATACTATTTTAGCTTTTAATTGAACAGCTTGAAATTTTTTTTTGATGATTTTTTTTATCACTTATTTTATTCCAATCACATTTTCATTTCTATCCAACTGTCTGACATAAAAAAAATCAAATAAAAAAAAATTAAATTCATTGAAAATTGCTTGTTAAAGATTTTTCGTTGTCGTCAATATCGTGACATGATTTCTATCAGTTTGTCACAAGTACCACCGAGTCACGATTCACAAAAAAAAAAAAAAAACACACCAAATGAAAATAAATAATTAAAAAAAAATATATATTTATAAATTATATGATAAAAATTTTAAAAACAGGTTTTAAAAAATAAAGTAGAACACATTTTTTATGCGATTAGTTTAATACTCTAATAATTAGTGTCAAATAAATTATTATTAAGGAAAAAATATGATAAATAAATTTCATATTTGATAAAATCATGAATGATTTATTAAATTTATCACTATTTTTTACACTTGCATGCTTAAAACTTTCTATAATTAAATGACAGACATTATCGCATTAAAATCACCCTAATCGATTGAAAAAATTTATAAATACAATTTTTTAAATATAATATACCTTATAGCAATAATAATTTTATTGAAAAAATAAATTGACAAATAAATAAAAAGAAGATATAAAATGTAAATTTTTTTCTTCGCAAAGGGTATTTATATAAAAATCATAATTTCTCAGCTTTTATTTGTTGAAATTTTCTCCTCGAATTTTCTTTAGAAATTGAGGAAATAAAAAAAAAATTTTTAAGTAAAAATTTATATACATAAATCGCTTATTGTACAAGGGCTTTAATTATATTTTTCAATGCAATGAATAACATTGAACCATGGAATTTAAAAAGATTAAAAAAATTCATTTTTAATTTTTTTTTTTTCACTCTTTTGATACTTTTTTTTTTTCAAATTAAAAATAAAATAAGATACATCGTGTTGGAATTTTTTTCCTCTTATATATCTTCTTTATTTATTTTTTTTATTTTTATGTCGAGAATTTTTATCGTACCTTGACTTGTTTATCGAATTAATATTATTTTTTTTTTTTTTTCTATTTTTTATTTGACGCGTAGATATATGTGAACACATTAACGTCAAGTTGTTAGATTAGATTTTGGGAAATTAAATACAAATGTATTATTATTTATTTATAGGTGTAGTATGTTTTTTTTCATTTTATTTTTTAACTAGTGTGCGGGTCTTGATAATAATAATTGGTGAGAACATTTAAAGGCTTTTTTTATTTAGCTTTTTTTTTTAATGATTCTTGGTGAAGTGAATATAGACACCGGATGTACTTTATCATTTGAATAGATTTTCCAACCCTTTTAAAAAGAAGTACATGAAAATAATTTAAATTTTTTAATTATTTTTTAAATTCTTCCATTTTTTTTTTTTTTTGCAAAATAAATTACAATTTTCAGTCATTTATTTTTTCTATCTCATTATCTTAACTTTAAAACGAAAAAAAAAAAAAAATAATTATACAGTTAATTAAATTGAAGATAAATTGAACTATCTAAAAAATAAAAAAATAAAAAAATCAGATAAAACGCAAATCTGATATTTAGAAATAAGCATTTTAAATTCAAAATATTATTTTAAGATTATACGCATTTAAAAAGGACAAATATATAAAAAGTACAGAGCGAAAAAAATTAATAAAAAAAAACATGAAACAATGATTAAAGTATAAATTTAAAGGTAATGAAAAAAAGCACTTGGCTGAACGAGAAAGGGAGCTTGGAACAACAAAGTTGTTCGTGTATCAAACAATCTCTTTTTGTGTATTGCTCGAGAAAAAAAAAAAAATAAAAAGAAGAAGATACTCTCGTGGCAGATAAGGAGGACAAGAAAATATAAAAGAAGCAGAATAAAAAAAAAAAAAGCATTGCAAGGGGGTTGGAAATAAAAAAAAATATATATATGTATAAAAAATGAATAAAGAGGGATGAGATTTCGTGAAGAAAAAGTTGGATTGGAATTGTTTTTCTTAGTTTAAAGTGGTCCCACAATTTTCTCTCCTCTCTCCTCTGTCTCTCCTTTACTGTACCATGTTTCAATTTCATCTAGACTCTCCTCTTTCCTCTCTCTTCCTCTCTCTCTCTCTCATCTTTCCACCCCTTTTTTTGTTTATTTTTTTACTATATACACAACAACCCTTGGCATTGGTTGAATCAAATGAAATTGAGGCTCTTCAAACAATTCCATACATGTTTTAATAATAAACGAAAAATAAAATAAAAAAAAATATAAGCTTGCTAATTTAAAAAATTTAAATTCCATGTTTAATAAAAAAGAGTATTTTAACATTAATAAAATATGCTTTGATTAAAAAAAATATGAAACTTTAAAAAATGCAAATTTTTTTTTATCTCAAATTTATAATTTATTATTATATATACTGTTTTCTTTTTTTTTTATTCTCATTTTAATTTTATTTCATTTTTTTTTTTTTATTTCTGTATAATGCATATTAAAAAAAAACGTCAATATTAAATTTTTAATTTAAATAACGGAAAGTTGCATTAAAAAGATAAAAAAAGAATAGATAAAGTTTTCTAGAATTTTTCATTTATTCAATAGAATTTTATAATAGTAATAGTAGTAGTATTTATAAACTCCATAGTATAAAATACATAGTACTACATAATTTTATGTATAACACTATAAAGCACTTTGCACTACTATGACAGCATTTTTCGTCTAAATAAATTCATAACACTATTACACAATACTATTTAGTACTTTATACTACTATGAAATACTATGAAATACTATACGAATTATTATTCAGTATTTTATAGTATTATAAAGTACTATGTAGCTTAATAAAACTATGTAAAGCTCTATGTAAGCATAACATAGTGCTATTTAGCACGACATAGTACTGTACAAGCTTCTAATAGTAATTTATATAAACAAAATAATACTTTTTAACACTACAACAGCATAAAATAGTAATATCAAGTTCAATTTAACACTTTGAAATACTATGAAGCAGTAAAATAGTACTATGTAGTGCTATGTACACTAAAAACTGTACTTAGCACTATATAATAGCATTAAACAGCCAATATAAATTTATAATAATTGAAAAAATAGTAATGTATAATACTATATAACACTGTGATAACATAAAATAGTAGTACAAAGTTTAATATAATTCTTTTACACTTGTTTTCTATTGTAGATAATCAACAGCAAGTAATGCACTTTTTTCTTATTTAATTTATTTTGTTTTTTTAGGGATTAAATTGCATAGATAAATTATAATTTTATATTTAATCTAATAATATGCAAATAGTGGTTATTTGTTTAAAAAATATTGTCAATTATTATTGTTATTATTGTTGATAGTAATTATAATGGAAAACAATTGTTTTTGATGATATTGCTTGGTTGTTGATATTACCATTGTGAAAATTTGATAAGAGGTATTTATGAAAAGTCGATAAAATTAATTGAGTATTATTATTAATATTTATAGGTCATTAATTAAATTTTTATGTTGTATAATAATTCAAGAGTTAACAGAAATAATAAAATAATAAAATATTACCATCTTGAAATATAATTTATACATTTTTTTTTAGCTTTTATTTTTGTAAATTTAGAATTATTGTGTTGATGTATATTAATAAATTTATATTTCTGTAATAAATTGAATTTTTTATTTCAAGATGACAAGAGGAATGAGTGATAATATTTTTTTTTAATTTTTAATTTACAAGAAAATAAGGAAAAATAAATTTAAAAATAATAATAAAATTTTTTTCATGTTGAATAAATATTTACGTTACATATCTTGATTAAAATAAAAAAATATTTTTTATTTTTGTTATCTTTTTAGATCGATATATATAATTTTCATTTTATATTTCATTTAATTTATATTTAATATTAATGTGTATTATCTCAAGTGATGGAAATTTTTTTTAATCAAACTAATGACCTTGAAATGAGTTAAAAATAATAAATAAAGATTTAAAAATGATTAATATATTTTTTTCATAGCATCTTGAATAAACAAAGTTTATTTTTATATATATTAACTTCATCAAGCATCTGTCAACTTGACCAGCAATTATTTATGAAATAAAAAAAAAAATACAAGAGACAAGTAAAAAAAATTAGATTACATTCTCATTTGACCACAAGTCACGCCTCAGTTGTTCATAAAAATGTATCTCGAACGAAATAAAAAACAAAGATAACAGTAAAAAAAAATATATAACCAACCACCACATCAATTTTAAAATACAAAAATTAATAACAATAATATAACAAAAATTCACAAAGAAAAAAGGAAAAAAAAATTGTCACAAAACAATCATAAAATATAAAAGCTGATAAATATAAAATAAATATTAATAATAATACAATGAAAAAATAAAAAAAAGGGGTCATGTCTGGCTGAAAGAATAAAGATTGTAAAGACGAAGTAGAAGGGTAAAATATGAAATATAAAAAATTAAAAAATATAAATAACAAACACATTTGGCATGTGAAATATTTTTATTGGCTTTAAAAAAATTGCCACTTAAAATTCTTGCTGCATACCTTGTTTTATTTAAACAAACTAACAAGTAATATTTTTTTAAATTATATTTTTTTTCCATTTATATATATAATTATTTATAATATATTTTTTTTTTATATTTCTAATAAGTCATAACAATGCAGCAAGAGTAGAATACACAAACAAAAGCAAATAGATAAGAGAAAATATAAATACACGTATATAGAGGGTTGAAGAACAGATTGCCTCAAAAACTACCCCCTTTAATTTCCCCCCTGTGTATCAGTCTGAATATACATTGGAAATTTCGAAAGAGAAAGACAAACTCATCATATATACCAACGGTTTGCACAAAATTTTGATGAACAAACTTTCAATTATTTCTACAAAACTTTCATTACCTACTCGACAAACGAATGAAATCCATCTTTACTTTTCCAAATATATTATCATTATTTTTATTAAAAATCAATTAAAAAAAAAGCTCAAAAATTTGATTAATATTATTCTTAGTTAATTAAAAATTGAGCTTTATTTTTATGTACTCTTATTGGTTTTTTAAATGTAAACCAAACTGATGGTTAATTTTTAATTTCTAATTTTATTTTTAGAAAAACAGCAGGTATGCCTGAGTGCACCATAACAATGCCAAGGGGCGGAAAAGGCCCATGGGTCAGACAATTATACCAACGACCCAGAAGCAGGTAGTAAATATTCTAAAAAAAAAAAAATCCACCTTCGTTGACGCTTTCATGAGTCATTGTGGTTTGGAGCAAGTTTTTTTTATTATATTTTAACGACAAGTATTAAATAAAAATATAAATCAACTGTTCATCTTTTATTGTATTATTTTTTTTTGTTATAATTATTATAAAATTAGAAAAAAAAATCTGAGAATTGTGAAAATTTATTTCACAGAATTGTAGATAAATTTTAATTAACTGTATTTGTTTAAGTAGAGTGTAAAAAATTATGGGATAAATGAGAGTAAGTCTCACTCTTAATCAAAAATTCCCCCTTTGTTATTATTATTATTTTTTTTTTATTTTATTATTATACAAACACCTCGACACGCAATAATTTAAATGTATATAGATGTGTTTACATATGCATGAAGTGGAATTACAACTGGGTGTATTTATTTTATATATAACATCCCTTTAAATTTTTATATTTATTTTTTTTTACATCACACCCTCTAAGCCTTTTGGTGTAAATACAAAACCAAAGGAAATGCAAGTTAATATATACAAGAGAGCATGTGCAAACTAAGTTTAAATAAAAAAAAAAAAAAAAAATCGATAGAGTATTTTTTAAGAGATGAAAATTATATCAAAGAAATTTTTGTCATTTAATTCGCATATGGGTGTTGAGTCTAATTAAGAAATATAAAAACCACATTTGACATCAAAGAAATTTATATTTATACAAATTTAAATTAGAAAAGTATGTAAAAAAAAAATAAATTAAAAATATATTTTGGTTTCTCAATTATTTCTACTACGTGAAATAAGAAAAAGGGGATGAAAAAAAAAAAAAAATAATAACTAAGGTAAAAAAGAAATCATAAGAAGAAGAGACGAAAAAAATAAGAGAAAAAAACTTGGTAATTTAAAAAAAATGGTCTGTATGAATATTAAAATTTGAAGAATGTCGGGAGAGAAAGAGAGAGAGAACAGTGTGGTATGAAGGGTCGAGAGAATGAAATTGTTAAAAAATTTCATTAGTTGAAAAAGATAAAAAAATAAAAACTAAGATATTTATTTTGTCTGTCTAGTAATAACTTGTTCACCTTTCTCAAACTTCAACAGTAAAAAAAATGAAAAAAAAAAATAAAAAATAAAATAGACATTGAAGAAAATACATAGGGGTAAATTTTCCACCGATGAACATTAACATTCAGAGTGCTTTGTTAATTCTCCCTTTGGTTATTCAAAGAGCATTATAATTCAAAATTCAGTGTCTCCCAAAAACAAACCCTTGTGTCTCGTCTTCTTGTCCAGCAATTAAAATTCAAACAAATTAATATGTATTATTATTTACACACACCATTAGCAATAATTAAAAAATATATTTTTAAATGAAAAATATCAAGGTTTAATAATTAAATAGTTGATTAAGCAATTTTTTAAATTTATATATTTTTTAATTATTATTTGAATATTGTTAATTACGTTTTAGATGATGGAGTTGAATGAAAAAAATTTGTTTGTGTTTGAATAGTTGATAATTAATAATTGATTGACAAATAATATAATAAGTAAAGTTTAATAGAATGTTATTGAATTTCAATGTGGATACAGGGATAATCGATTGACAAGAAAGTTTTGTCCTTTATCCACAAGCGGTACACCACCAATGCATTTTCCAAAACCAAAGTTAAATTGTCTTCGAAGCATTCTACACTCAATTTCCCTCTCAAAATCATCACCCACGAGTTTAATGTTCATAAACTTTTTTTATTCACATTGTCTCTTTCTATTCATTCACATTTTAGATAGCTAAACTCATTTATCATGTTTCTCATTCCACTTTAACCACCATCAGACTTCATTCACTTTGTCATTTTCATTAATACACGAATTGTAAAATACACTGATGAATACAATTAACCCAATTTTGTACTAAACACACGCGTCAAAATTAATTAATTAATTGTCAAAGGTACAATTGTGTAATAATTAAATTAATGATGAAATTATTTTTCATATATAAATTTGTAATTGGTATTGTGTTATTTTTAAAAAATAAAATTTAATTCAATTTATTTTTAAAATTTATCAATTAATATTTTCATAAATATTTTAATGATTTTTCTTATTTTTAATTTGGTTTTTTTTTGGCTTAAATTACTTTTGCATATTTTATATTTCATCTTTATTGCCGCTGCAATATTAATTATAAATTCTCATTAATTATGAAATTTAATGTGAAAAATTTAATAACCAGTAAAAGGCTAGATAAAATTTATATATACTATATTGAGGAAAATTTTAATTGGTGAATATATTGATCCTGAAATTTGTAAATAATTATATGAAAATATATATCAATTTAATTTGTTAATAATATATCAATCGATAATTTGCATATTTATGTATTCAATTATGTGCGTTATCATGAATATGATTAAAAGAAAAAAATATTAACAAATGAAATTGGATAAAATTAAAGATAATAAATAACATTCGGGTTAATTTAATTTGTGGGAGTGAATCAGGTGGGTGGTTAATATTAATAGGCTCGTTTTTATGAGGCTAGATGTTTGTTGTTTTTTTTATCATCATTAGAATTGGCAATGACGTAAAGAATATTCTAGATAAAAAAAAACAACTGGAACTAAAAAATCATGTACATATTTTAGAGAATATTTGACAATTTAATTTTTAAATTTATCCAAGTAAATTTAACAAAAAAATGAAATGAAATTGTAATATAATTTTAAAATTAAAAATAATTTACAATTAAAATATTCACTTGCGAGTGAAAAATAAATTCATTAAAAATTTGTACTCAAAATATTTACTCTCAATACCGTTAAATATACTCCAAAATTAAATTTTCTAAAAAAAAACTTGAATAATTTACTTCGACATATATTTAATAACTAGTTATTGTAAAACCAAAAAAAAAAAAAAAATATTAAAAACCCTTCAGATAAGATTGTTGGAATATGATAAATTGAAAAAATAAAAAAGAGGATTTGTTTACATGAGAATTTAAAAAAATATATATTTATAAAATATAATTTTTTGAATGAAAGAGAAAACATGAACGTTTCAGGTTTCCAAGACGTCGGGACATAGCAAAGGGCAACAGATGTCCATACCTGGTCCTGAGAACGGTCAAATATAAAAAAACGTAAAAAAAAAAAAAAAAAAAAATATAAATCTAATATAATGAACACTAGGATCCCTTAAAAAAAGAAAAATAAAAAAATAACTCAACAAAGCACTAAAAATATAATATATCCAATAAGATCTTTTTATTATTTTAGTTTTTTTATTTTTTTATTATTTTTTGTCTAAAAAATATTCAAAGGATGATCGTTAATTTCCATTACCAAAAATCAAAATGATATATTTAACGACTTTTGTTTCCTCCAAATGGACTACCTTTATTTTCATGGACATTGTCTGTGAAGGGAATTTATTCAATGTACATATATGTAGCAAGTAATAAAGAGAACATTGTAAATTTTATTGGCTCTTCTTACGGTCACGCATTAGCTACCGACAAAACATTGTTCATACACGCATTATAATTACACTATTATTATTTCAATAAAAACAAAAATCATCAAAATTTATTATCATCATTTTTTTCAACCCCGGTTGTAGATTTATTACATCCCCTTGTCATAAAACATAATAAATGACTGAAAATTAAGCCTAAAATTTTGAGGATGAAAATTAAAAAAAAAAAAGGCAATAGTTTTGCGGCGACGCTTTGAAAAAATAAAAAAACATCGATATCAATCACCGGATGTGATCCTAATGATGTTTCTCTTTTTTTTTTTTTTAACTGCACGACCACCAGTGGGATATTTCTTTCGGCAAAAAAATAAAAATAGAAAATGACTTGGTAAAAATTAAAAATTCCAGGAAGGAAAACTGTGTGAAATTTAAAAGCCAAAAAAAAATATTTTTAAATGGAAAGTATGGCAAATTTGATAAGCACCTGATTACGATTTTCATTCTAGATAAAAAACAATAGAAAATTGGGGTTGTTTATGTATTTTTCTATTTTCTAGAATTAATTTTGTGACTGTGTATTTTTTTTTTTTTCATGTTAACGACCCGACACTGTATCAGATTACATGTAAAATCGGAGCAAAGAAGCCTTTTTTCTTTAGCTATAAATTAATTTAATTGAATATTTTTTAATTTTATTTATTAACCTTTCTATTGCATATATTTAATTTTCGAATAATAATAATATTAGCTTTGAAAATAAATAAAATTAAAAAATTGCTTGAATAATTTTTGGAGTATAACCGTTACACTCATGACAGATGGTGAACAAATAAAAAATACTCCGTAAAAAATATAAAAATAAATATACAAAAATAAGATAAAATATAAAATAAATTTTTATTTTTTTGGAGTAATAAAAAACAATATGCTAGACACGTGTAAAATCATCAATAAAAAATGAAAAAAAATAAAATCCAATTTACGCGAAAATTTTCCAAGGAAAAAATCAAAATTAATTTGATCTTTTAAAATCTTAAAATGAGATGAGAAATAATTAATTATTTAATTAATAATTGGCAATTTATTAACATTTATTTTTTATAATTTTAGAACGTCTGTGAGGTGGCGCCCCGCGTGGAAACTTTTCGTACAAACAGCTGCCGGCTGCCAGACGAAATGAGTAAAAAAAAAAATGTCGAATAAAAAAACTGCTATAATGTTATGTCAAAATATAACAAGTATGTTATCAAAATGAATTTTAATAATTTTTTCGATCTAAGCAATTATCTTAAAACTATTTTTTTAACTTACCGGCGCGGCCAAACACGTTGATAGGATGAAATCCAGTTTAAATTATTTTTTTTACACTGTCACTGGTGTTATATATAAAAAAAAAATAAAAAACAAAAAAACGACAGATGCTGAGTAAACAAAAATAAATCCTTGGTAAATCCGTATCGTAATTTTATTTTTTTTTTTGTCAAATTAAGCTCCAAAAAAACCAAAAAATCTTTTACGTTTTTTGTATTTTTCACTAATTAATAGCACAATTATTTTCACAAAAATAATTAATCAACAAATTAAATAATATTATTTGACAATAATAATAAAAAATCACTTTAAAAGAAAAAAAAAAATAACAAAAAATCGTTATTAATTATAAAAAAAACAAATCACAATTTCTTTAGGGAAAAAAAGAAATATGAAATTTTCACTGGTTTAATTAATTGGTTAATAAAAAAAGCCACAAAATATATAAAATTATTTGAAAATATATTTATTTATTAACTGGGTTGAGCTTGATATCTCGTGGCGCGACTAACAGCGTGGATTACGACGCGCGCTCCTCGTGTTGGTCGGCGCGGGAATGACTGGAGGGTCGCGCTTCGGGCTGATGGTATTGGTGGGGGGAGATGAAAAAACGAAGAAGAAGAAAAAAAAATCATATGGGGGTTATTGTCGCGGTAGGAGAGGGCAATTGACACTGGTGGGAGAAATGCCAATCGACACAATATATTTATAAAGTGGGGAGAATATATTTGATATCAAAAAGTAGAGGTGGAAAGGTACAAGAGTGGGAAGAGGGTTACTTCGAGATGAATCTATTTTGCAGTGGGGGTAATAAAATTAAATAATAGGCCTCGAGTGGGGGAAGAGATGAACAATTGTCATTGGTTTGTTAAATTATCTAATTAAAAATATTTCATTATCAATTTATAATTTATTTAATTTGTTCAACTTTTTTCGTTTTTTTTTTAATTTGAAGTGGTTTTTTTTTTTGGAGTTTTGTTTTTTAATTTAATTTTATATACGACAAGGCGTCAAATATAATTTCAATATATTTCAGCGAGGGTTGTTTTTATAATGGGGATGAATTTGACAAGACTGAGGGATTATTTTGATTGTCAAATTGACAACTGTTGCAATTCACGAGGGTTTGTCCATTGATTTTTATTTTTTTGTCAAAGAATTAAATAAGAAAAGATTATTTAGCTAAATAATGTTAAATAAATATTGCAAGTCAAGTTAAATAATTGCACAAAAAAAAAAGGATAAAAAAGAAAGTTTTTTATTTTTGATAAAAAAGTTTAATTACTTTTAAAATTAGAATTTTAAAAAAATTAAAATTGGAACACATAGTTGATGTATATTTTCTTTTTTATCTTTAATTTCTATTTAGTTGTTTTAGATAATGCAAAGTGGAAAAAAAGGAGAATAATGTAAAATAAATTAACTAACTTTGGATAGATAAAAAATTTATTCAGAGAAATTTAGACTAATATAAATTATGGCGAAATAGTATTAACAAAAAAAAAAGGAAAAAAAACATTCCATTGGTAATGTTGGTAATATTTTACAAGTGATTTAATGAACGATAACATTAACATTTAATAAAACAAGTTATCGTTTTTAATGTTACGATGTTACAAGTATATATAATTTTTTTTATTTTATTTCTATTTTATATGAGTAAGTATTTAGATTTTTTTTTTTTCATTTTTATTCTCAGGAAAAATACCTGAGATTTTGTAAATAAAGTTGACCCAGATAACAAGTTCAAGTGTCTTTTTTTTTTTTTTTTTTTTCGAGTGTCGATACAGATATGTACAATTGTGTACATACGACATGTAAAAAAAAAAAAAAGATTAGTCAAACTCGAGTGTATCAGGCCACGTAATTAAATATCTTGGCAAACCAACAATTTTTTTTTTTTTAATCATCATTAAAACAATGATTAAAAAAACCAAAAAAAAATCCCCAAAATTATCTGGCTAATTTTAAAACTATTTCACAAACATAAACCACAATTTCATCATCAAAAATCAAAATTTTTAAATTAAAAAACTGAAATCTATTTTTGATTATTTATTTAATAACTATTGAATTTTATAAAAATTTTTTTTTTTGCTCCTAAATACAAGTCAAACATTATTCTTAGATTATTATTTTAAAATAAAAAATAAAACCAGTGGTGGGCATTGTGTAATGGGAAGTAGAACAGGAGGTAGAATAATAGCAAAAAAAAAAAAAAAATTTTAAATAAAAAAAATAAATAATAAAGAAGAAGATGAAGAAAAAGAAGAAAAAAAAATTTATAAATTGAAGAAGGAAGAGTAAAATAATAATAAAAAAATAAAAAAATAAAAACGACGTTATTACATTTCCACGTAGAACGTCATGGGAGGGCTTTAATTTCAGAAGTATTCAAATTTATTTAAATCCAATTTCCTCGACTTCCATATTAAATCCGTTGTGTCGTGGTTTTCACCCCTTATACAACCACCCACTCTACCCCTCTATATTTTCCTCCCTCTCTAAATATCTAATTTATATTTTTTTATATATTTTTTCATATTTATTTTCGTAAATATTTAATTATTTATTTATTTTTTTATTTTTTCATCCCCCAATGTTAATCCAATTCATTTTCTGAATCAACACGAAGGTTATACAGTATATTTCCAATGAAATCATTGCTTGTTGTTGCATCTATTATAGACATTGTTCATTGACCTGGAAGATGAAGATAATAAATTGCAAATTATGATTATATACATCTGTAAAATCTAATTTTCTTGAGAAAAAATATTTATACAATTTATACATGAATGAAATATTACTTTTATAATTATATATTTCATTATTATTATCATTTGAATTGAGGAAAATATAATTGTCAATCAAGCTTTTTTAATATTCATTATCATCAAGTGGATCAATTTTATTTGAATTTATTTTTCATCATAATATTTGTTTTTTTTTATTTATTTTTTTATACGTATTTTTAACAACAGGAAAAAAATTATTTAAAAATATAATAAGAGTAATAATAATGATAATATGAGTATTTATGTATAAAGATAATGATTTTTTTTTTTTCTTCAATTTTCAAAAATAAATTTATGAAAATAGGAATTTTTCTTAAAATATTATTTGAACTATCCTTTATTTAAATCCACATTAATCTAATTAATACTGAAAATAAAATTAAAAAAAAATTACAAAATATTAATGTTAAAAAAAAATTAAATTTATTGACATTGAAAAATAATAAAGATAAAATAAAAAAATCATGTAATCAAAAATATTGATGTTAAAAAATTAAAAAAAAATAATATTAATTAAACTAATTTTTAATTCTAGGCTATTTCTTATACTTCATTGTTCATTGAGTGAGCTGATGGTTAAGTCGGCAAGAGCCCTGCCTACAGTGCTTGCGGTCTCAAGTTCAAATACTTCTTGTCGATATATTAACTCAATAATTTAGATTCAGGTATCTTTCCAGTGGATCTTTTTCTGCATTATTATTTTCAAAATAGGGTTAGGGGCAAATATAATTTAGCATAGACCATTTGAACAAACGCACTTGGACTATGCCAGGAAATATTTGCCTCTAATTTCTGATATATATTTTTATTTTTTTGAAAAAAAGATAATGTAATACACCTACACATATCCTATCTATCTCTCTCTCTCATAATTATCCATGACAACTTTTTTTTTTATAATAGAATACTATTATAGCACTTTTTAATGATTTGTTAAGCTATGATATGCTAAATAGTACTATTTAATACTATGAAAGTGTTATAGAGTACTTCATAGTGTTATTTAAAAATACATAGTGCTCTATACTGTACTGTCATTCTAAATAACATCATGGAGTACTATGAAATTTCCCAATAGTATGTAAAGCTACTTTAAAGTATACTAAATAATACTAATTATGTTCTATAGACTATGGTTGAATTCATAAGCAATGAACTATTAAAATATTCAATTGAAAAATAAATTAATTACAAATTTATCAAAAATATATCATTATAAATAATTCAGTAATATATTCAATAAATTTTATATCTCCTTATCATCTTACAAAGTGTTAGACAAATAATTTGCCTAAAAAATTTAAAACCTGTTATTTTTTTTTCTGTATCTATAAAATAGAATTAAAAAAAAAATAAAATAAATCAACATTTATATGCTTATTTACTTTTGACTGAACACGACCAAGTAAATAATAATAATATTTTTTATTTAATATAAAAATAATTTTTATGAAATTTATATTAAATTTAATATTAATCGTCAAACAGATGTATGTACTTTTCGTGATATTGCATGAATTATTTAAATTAATATTCACGTATACAAAATACATATAAAATAAATGAATTTATAAACAAAAAAAATTAAATTAAATTTCAAATAAAAAACATGTATTTTGATAATAACAATAATAATTAAAAATTAAATTAAAAATAAATAAAATTTAACCTTTTTTTTTCAACTAATTTTATAATTTAGTTTTAAAATTTTTTCAAAGCTTCAAGGTTTATAAAAGTTTTAAAAAAAAATTCACCAGTTATTTACAGATGATAATAATAATAATAATTTTTATTTATTTAATTTTTGTTATCTTTTTTTGACTCACTTACTCACTTGGTTGATACAGTTTGTCTCTACGAATAGATAAATAATCTTAATTGGCTACGTCCCGGGGATCTCTCGATCTTAATTGCACTACTTGATAAAACTAAACTGGCTACAGTCAAAGTAGCTATTTTATTTATATATTTTTGTATTTTTAAATTTAAATTATCTTAATGAAATTTTTTTTTAAATTTAATTTTCATTCAATTGAACTTGGACAATGATTGGACGGATCGATTGATAGATTGACAAGTCATCCTGACTATCACCGGATGGCTCTTGATAATATTTTTTTATTTCACAAATATCCGTGGGAGAATTTAATGGCCTTGATAAGAAAAAAATTTATAAAAAACCAAAAATAAAACAACCAAAGATAAGAGCAAAAAAAAAAAAAAGCTCTCAAGAGATTTCTTTGTTTTTTTTTTCCTCTTTTCCAACACATTGCTGCAAAAATTTTCCATCTATTTTAATTTTCATAAATAAGAATTCTCTTTTTTTTTTTCCTTTCATTTATTTATTATTTTTTTTTTTTATTTTGGGAATTTATGGAAAAAAAAACTCATTATTTCTTTCACGTTGAATTGTGCAATAACAACGTGCCGAGATAATTAAAAATAAATAAAAAAAATATAAAATAAAATAAACAATTCATCGATCGTAAAACAGACGAGTTGCAAAATTAAAATAAATATTGTAAAATAAATCTCATTAGTTCTAAAAATATATATATTCAAGTATTTAAAATTTTGTTATTTTATACTTGAATTTATTTACATCTCAATTATACAACTTTCATACCAGTAAATTAACAAAAAAAAAAAAAGCAAGCAACAATAAATTAAAAAGTATTTTAAAATATAAAAAAAATTATTAATTTTATTATTTCAATGTATTTAATTTAAAAAAAAATAATAATGAATAAAAAAAAATATATCACGAATTCAATTTTGTAATTTAAATGTACGACAAATGTTTTGAAATTAATTTTGTAAATTGTATTTTGTTGATTTAATTTCTTGTTCAAGGCAAACAGTCAACAGAATTAAATTATATTTGTAATGAAAAAAAAAAAAAAAAAAGATGAAGAGTGGTGAAAACAAACCAACATGTAGAAAAGAAAAATACGAGAACAAAAATATAAAAAAAAATTGAAAAAAAAAAAAAATGAAAAAAGCATTTATTTGGCCTGGAGCTTGAACCGAAATGAATCAACACAGTGTGTATGTATGTATTTACGTTTAGTGAACAAACGTAACGACGGTAAACTCGGAATTTATTGTTAAACCTATGTACGCCTATATCAACCTCGAGGGACGAGGTTCACCAGCTGTGCTGGGTGACTTTAACAACGGCATCGGGGATATTGCAACTTGGGAATAAAACAACATTCATTGTTTTAATAAAAATATATTTATAATTTTTTTTTTTTTTTATCTAAAAATAAACAAATAATCAAACGAATAAAAATAAATAAATATAAGTGTTTAAAATTAATTTATTTACCTATAAAAATTTAAATAATAATTTTTTTTTTTTTCTAATTTAATGATTTAATAAATATTATAATAAATAATTTAATTATTTAATAGTTTGAAAATAAAATTAAACTGTAAAAATGAATTTTTATTTTTGAGTCAATTTTAAGACACGATTTATTGTTTTAAAAAAATATGGAGGTTAAAATTAAAAATAAAATTAACAACAAATAGTATTTAACAATAAAAAAAATATTGTTGAATAATATTTTTATTATTTTTTTTTAATTGACAGAGATTTGAGAGCTCGGCAGAGTTTCCTAGCACCCACCCACCCACCCACCTACCCTCCTCTCACAGCATGTGTTTATAATAAGAAAAAAATATTTTATAAATTCAATTAGCTGGATAAACAGTATAAAAGTAATTATAAAATGTTTTTTTTTTTTTTTGTATGTAGCTTAATATGTAATGTATATAGTACACGCATTAATAATAACAGAGTTTATCATCGTGTGCGTTCCAAGTGTTTCAAGAGTGGATGAAGAATAATACACTCTGGCTATCATCCGGACCTTATACTTACGTCATTATATCCCCCAGGTATATCACCCTTTATTATCTTAAATTTTTTTTATTTATTTTTTATTATTACCATCTTTTAATACCACCTCCATTTTAACCATTACAATTTTTTTAGACATTTTTTTTCTTTTTTAATTTCATTTATGACTCGTTTTTTTTTTATCTACCCTTTGTTTATTATAAAATAAACAAAATACTTAATTTTTTTCTAACTTGATTTTTTGCAAAATAAAAATTTGTTTTTATTATTTTTTTAAATTTATATTTGAGCAGTTTTTAAAGTTTGAAAATAAGAAATTTAGAAGGGCTTTAAGAATTATTAATTTTTGGAATTTAAAAATAATTTAAATATATTTTTTTATTTATTTTAATATCATCTACATTTTGCCAATTACAATTTTTAGATATTCTCTTATTTCCCCTTTTTATTTTCTACCCTTTATTCATTTTTTTTTTTTATGTCTTTGTGAAAATAATATAAAAAGATATTACATTTCAATCATATTAAAACCATAAAAATTATTTCATATATAAAAATTTTTTTAATCTCAACTGATATATGTAAATTAAAAAATATTTGAGAAACCCATATCGACATATTAAATAACAATATTTAGCGCTATTTTTTCAAATTTTAAAATAATATTTAAATATATTTGTAAACCTTATAATTTCATTTATTCTTTTCATTTTTTATTTTTCAAGTTGCATTTTTTTTTTATTAAATTTTTATTATCATTTATACATAATATAATAATTAAATTTTTATTACGTTTTTTTTTATAAATTATTTTTAAGTCAAATAAAAATTATAATGTGTTAAATTAAATATATAGGATGACAACACAATAAACTTGGACATGATCAAAGTATAACAAGTGACCTCGAGCAATACTTAACTCCAACGAACAACCATTTATTCTAATTTCATGTCGTTAAATGCCCATTGACAAATAAAAATTTATGACATTGAATTATTAATCTTCCTTAAAATACCACAAATAATAATAATAAATTAAAACAACAACAACAATAATAAACATTGTATAAAAATAAAAGAGAAAAAAAAAAAAAAAGCTTTATAACAATTAAAAATAAAATTGTTTCTTGAAAGATTGTAAAGTGAGATAAACGCACAATGTGGTAATTAAAAGTCGTGACATTGGATTGAAATAAAAAGAAGTAAATAATTAAATTAAAAAAAAATAACAAATTAAAAAAAATAAAGACAAATAATGTCGACAAGTTTCTAGGATGATGGGAGAGACATGAAAAAAAAAAAGAGGCAATATTTTTTGTTATTTTTATGTTTCAAGGTTTCTTGAGAGAAAAGAGAGAATATGCCGACAGAGCATTCGATATCGTGAGGGATAGATCTTGATCTTGATATCGATTAGACATTATTCATTAAATAAAACGAAGGATCAAGTTTAAATAGTTCGTTAACGATTAAAAGACACACATCGATTCATCTCAACTGATGCAGAAAAAAATATATATATTATTCAAAGTTGCAAGGACAAAACTTGTCAATAATTTAACTTAATGTAAATAAACAAATTGAGTTATTTTTTTATTGTTCAATAGGACATGTAAATTTTATAATTAAATTATTGATCAATTGATATTTTGATTCAACTGTATCATAAGTTGTCATGGTTGAAAAATTTTCAAGAAGAACATTACAGTCGAATTATTTCTAAATTTAAAATTAATAAAATAGTATGGTAAATTTGTAATAATGATAAAAAAATATAATCATTGTGTTTAATAAGTTGGGGATATTTTTAAAATTGCTTTTATGATGCTTTATTTTTATAATATTTGTTTACTCTTTGTTGGAAAAGTGGTGTAATCAAATTAAGTGTAAAATTGGCTTTTTAAAAGTTATTAGTAATTTTTTTTTTTTTTGTTTTTTATATATCACGACTTGGAATTATGTTTGGAAAATATTATAGGAATAAATTTGATGGTCGAATTATTGCATAATTGTGTAATCGATTTGAGGATAAAGATAATGATATGACGATTTTTAGATGACTTAGAAATTATGATGGATAAATAAATGTTCCATTTTGAAATTCAGCTATTTTTTTTTTTTTTTTAATGATTTTGTTTGATCATATATCTTGGGCTAATTTAAAATTAATTAAATTTTTAATTAATCAATTAAGAGTTTTATTGGCTTAATTTTATTATTATTTTTTATTTACTTTTTACGAGACTGTCGGCTATTGATTTTAATTGTTTTTTTTTTCAATTTTATATTTTTCTAAAATTTGCTAAAAGCGATCGTGAACAGAAAAAAATAATTCCAAGCGAAAATTTTATAAAATTATGCTTCTATTATTAAAACGACATCCTAATATAATTTTCCTAAAAGTTTTGAAATTTAATTTTAATTATTAGTATTTTTTTTTTATCAATTTTTCAATATTTTTTGTGAGCTGGAGAGGAAATTGTAGAAGAATTTTTGCTCTGCTGCAAATAATTATTTTGTTAACATTTAAAATGTTTTTTTTTTTTCATTTCATCTGGTCAAAATTATTTTCTGTTATAAAAAGAACAGTCGTCATCGATAATTATGAGAGAGAAATAGATAAAATATGTGTAGGTGTGTTACATTATCTTTTTTTCAAAAAAAAATAAAAATATGTATCAGGATTTTGAGGCAAACATTTCCTGGCATAGACCAAGTGCAATTGTTCACATGGTCTATGCTAGATTATATTTGCCCCAATCATCACAATGTTGAAACAACTTCAATTGCGAAATTCTAAACGAATTGACAACAGAAATTGGTAAGTTGCCTAAAAATCAATTTACCGAAATTTTTTGATGGAGCTGATGTACTTATTGTATTTGAACTTGAGACCTCTAAAACTGTAGGCAGGGCTCTTGCCAACTTAACCATCAGCTCACTCGATGAACAACTAACTATAATTAAAAATTAGGTTATTACTTAATATTATTTTCTTTTATTTCCATTTTTCAACATTGATATTTTTTATTACATTATTTTTTTTTAATTTATCATTATTATTTTTCAATGTCAATAAATTTATTTTTTTCTACATTAATATTTTGTAATTTTTTTTTAATGTTATTTTCAGTATTAATTAGATTAATGTGGATTTGAATTAAGAATAATTAAAATAATATTTATCCGGTTTTACAAATATATCGTCAAAAAAAAACTTACAAAAGTCAAACAGTCACTACATTTTAATATGCTCGGGTTTTTTATTTTCCTCTAGTATTTTTTTTTTATCAATTTTTCAATATTTTTCGTGAGCTGGAGAAGAAATTGTAGAAGAATTTTCGCTCCGCTGCAGCTGATAATTAATGAAAAAAATATTTCTAAACATAATTTTCAAAAAAATTAATTTTCTACTATTTAAAAAACATATAAATAAAATTGTCCTAAAAATTTCAACAATTAATTTCAATTATTTTTATCTTTTTTCTTCGATTTTCTAAAAAATATTTTACCAGTTTCTCAATTTTTTTTTTGGTGATACAATTTACAAAAAAATATTTCAAGCTGCAATGTTGTGACTGAGATATTCTTATTCATGATATTTACTCCTGTAATTATATTCAACAAGTAATAAAAGTCAAAATAAATAAATATAAATATCAAAAAAAAAAAAAAAAGATAAATAAGAATTTTTTTTGATGACGTTGAATAAATATTAAGTGATTTTTTAAAATTAAATAACAAAAAAAAAAATCATAAAAAGTAGACGTATAGTAATAAAAAAAAATAAAAAAATATTGTATTTCAGATGTCACACTCCCCTTTTTTCAAATGAATAAAAGTTTTAACAACCAACAGTTAAAAAGTTGTAATATCCCCAGCAAAGTTTTATGATCGTCTGAGAGAGTGTTCCTTTTTTTTTATTATTTCCTTTCGTTTTTTTTAACAAACGAAAGGACCTCTTTATCAAATATCGAAGCTTGTTATAACTCAATATTTCATTTACATTAAAAAGTATAATTTTCATTTATTTAATTTGTTTTTTCTTTTTTTCAAATCAATATTTTATATATTAAATTAAATATACAATCTAATTATTTTTCTTTCATTCATTATATTTCATTCTTTTTCTTTCAGAACAAAATTAATTGAAAAAAAAAAAAGCCAACTTTATTCTCATTAAAAAAAATTGTCCAATGTTTTATTAAAATTTATTTTCTTTTTGATTTAATTTAGTGACAAAAAAGAATTCAATAAAAATTAAACTCTTCTTTTTTAATTTAAAAAGTATTTTTATTTAATTTACAAAACTATTTTGTATTTTTTTTTCTTGTTTCGTATCTCATTAATGGGCTAATTACTTTTGGTAATTGCTGGGCAAATGAGAGCCATTAGGAACCGCGAATCATGAAGTAGAAGCATAACGGTGATTCTCTTCATAGTATACATTTATAAAATAAAAGAATCTTGATTATAAACATGATGAAGTTTAATCAGTGTAAAATAAAAAAAATTAGCTAAAGTTAAATTTCAAAAATTATAATTGGGTGATTTATTTGGCTAGTCATTATGTTTTTTCATTTTTAAAATTTTACATTATTCTTCTTCAACGGAAAAAATATAAAACAATATTAAAATTATCTTGAAACTGTAAAAATAATTTAGGAAAAATTTTTAAATTTCAACGAAATGATATGTAAATTAAAAAAAAATTTAAGATTCATTTATTTTTAGAATTTTTGAATAATAATTTAAATGTTCTTTATTTATAATTTCCGTCATTATTTTTATTTCTTGGTATTATTTTAAATGTAAATTGAAGATAAAAATATAAAAAAATATTTTTAATATTTGATTGATGTGAATTAATGTGAGGATGTAATGAAAGAAAGGATTAATATAAAATAAATACAATAAATTTAAGATTAGAAAATTATTTTTTAGCATTGAGTTGAATGGAAATATTTTGAATATGTTGTGGAAATTAATTGGTATATTGAGATGTTGATTATTGTAGAAAAGTTTGCTTTACTATGACGTTGTGTAATCACGTGCAAAAACATCACTGTCATTATTCAATTATATTACATTGCATGACGAAATCATCACTATTGGATAATTACAATCTCTATGAAAAATTATAACTTGAAAAATTATTATCTCAGATTGACATCATTAGATTTATTATTATTGTTTTTTATTTTTTTCAAAAATTTAATTAGGTATTATTATTTTATTTATACGACTACAAAGTGTGTTTATTATTTATTGAAATATTTTTTTTTTTAATTGACAGTTTAATTTTAGGCTTGTCAAAGATGAATATATTTATGTTGACTTGTCGCTTTGGGCGTTTGGTTAATCAGAATTTAATTTTTGTCATGACAAATAATTTTATTTTCTTTTTTTTTTTTTTTAAACCAAATTGTGATTGAATTTTTTTGTTTTTTTTTTTAAATTAATTTTGCATTTTTTATTTTAATTTTAAATTTAATTTATTATTATATCGTTTTGATATAAATTTTAAATGAATTTATTTTTCACTTGCGAGGAGATATTTTAATTGTAAATTATTTTTAACGTTGATATTTTTGAGTGAAATATTAACGTCATGTAATTATTTATAAATAGTTATTTTCCTAACATTTAAAATGTTTTTTTTCTTTTTCGTTTCATCTCGTCAAAATTATTTTTCTATTATAAAAAGAACAGTCGTCATAGATAATTATGAGAGAGAGAGATAGATAGAATATGTGTAGGTGGGTTACATTATCTTTTTTTTCAAAAAAAATAAAAATATGTATCAGGATTTTGGGGCAAATATTTCCTGGCATAGACCAAGTGCGTTTGTTCACGGGGTCTATGCTAGATTATATTTGCCCCAAATATCACACTGTTATGGACAGAAATTGGTTAGTAGCGGAAGTGTCAAACTACCCGACTTTTTGAATCCAGGACTACGAATGAAGGTCGGATTTGAACTCCAGCCGGCAGACGCTATAGTTAGGGCTCTTACCGACTTAACCATTAGCTCACTCGATGAACTAGCAATCATAAAAAAATAGCTTTGAATTAAAAATTACTTAGTTACTTGATATTAGTTTTTTTTATTTTTCAACGTTAGTTTTTGATTACATGCATTTATTTTTTATTTATCATTATTATATTTCAATTTTAATAAATTAAATTTTTTTTTAACAATAATATTTTGTAATTTTTTTTAAATTTTATTTTTAGTATTAATTAGATTAATGTGTATGTGAATTAAGAGTAATTAAAATAATATTTATCCGATTTTACAAACATATAGTCAAAAAAAAAATTACAAAAGTCAAACAGTGACTTCATTTTAATATGCTCGTGTTTTTTTATTTTCCTTGTATTTGTGTCTAAAATAAAAGCTACACATTTTAAATTTTAATTTATCATTATTTCAATTATATATTAATATTGTCAAGTATAAACTTCAATGATATCATAACAATTTAAAATGTCTCTCTAAAATTATAATAATCAAATCAAATATTGCATTTTATTTATTTTTTTTTTTGTCAAATTTACTTGGATAAATTTGAATGTAATTAATTTAAAAATACGTATTTAAATTCTCTAGCTAAAAAAAAACCAACATTATAAGAATTCCTTTCAAGTAAATAATTTAATTATAAAATATCTAAATGATAATGAAATTTTGACGAAGAAAATTAATCAAATAATACTGAAAAAGAAATTATTTATTAAAAAAATAACGACATTTAAAAAATTCGATTAAAAAATAATTAGAATATTTCCCTTATCAAAATTCAGAATATATAAAATTGAAATATTTTACTTCTCTTTAGAATAATGATGAGCCAATTAATTATTAAAATATTAAAATACATTATAATCAAAAATGATAAAATATTAAATTATTAAAATGATATATGACTCATAAATATTGTCATAGAATCAAATGGAAAAAAAAAGAAATGTATATAAGGAAAGAAAAAATTATGAAAAAAATTTAAAAATAGAGAATAAAAAAAAATAAAAATGATATTAATATAAGATATGGAAGTTGTAGGAAACTTTTAAAGTAAGTCATCTCAACTTTGAAGAATAAATATACCTTGTAGAAGTCGAATTGCATTAAAATATCATTCAGCTTGAGGGTATAAGTTGAAAATATTACCACAAAGATATATATTTAAAAACTCATATTATGTCACACAATAAAATGAAAAAATAAAAATAAAATTCAAGTGATTTATAAAACGTAGGATGTTAAAATTTTGTATATTTAATATTTGATGATGATCATCACTTAAACCACATTGCCTTGGACAATAATAAACTGTGATATAATAATGCCTGTATAATTTATTATTAGACTGTTTAGAATTTAGAATTTTTTATAATTTTTAATTTCAAATTATTTATATTTTGTTATTTAAAAATATTTATAAACTAGCAATAAATTGTGTATGGCCAGTGTGCAGCTGATGAACTGGTAATTTCAATTTTTTTTTTTTTCTACAAAACTCTAATTTTTTATTAAAGTTTAAACAATATTTTGTTGTGAGTTGATTGTAAAATTAAATTATAAATAAATGAGTTCAATTAACATTCTATTTTTTAATTTTTATTTTTTTTTATTATTGTTTATTGTTTGTTCAGAGAATATAAATTTATAAAAGTTCAATTTAAAATTTAGATCAATCAAGTTGCCTTTTTCAATTAAATAATCAAAAAAAAAAAATATTATACAAGCATTTTTTTAATCTGTATTTTATTATTTGTTGATAAAAAATAAATTTATAAAATTTCAATCAATCGTTAATATTTAAAGATGCTAAAAATATAAAAGTATAAAACTGGAATTTTAAATTCACTTGCGAATGCCAAGTCTTATTAAATCTTCAAATCCTTATGATAATTATATCCAGAGCATTTAAAAATTTAAAAAATCAAGAAAATTAAAAAAACGGATGTTACCTGGCTACACTGGATTACATTGGATATCAGAATTGTAACATATAGATTTGTGCGTCATGTGCAGAGACAGAGGAAATACACGAGTAACATTTCACTCAACAGCTGTCCACAACACGCACTACCTTGTCACACAATTTTATTTTTTATACTTGTGGTTGGCAACATTTTCCATATACATAAATACACACAGCCACACACACTATCTTTAAATGCATTTTTCATAAAACTTTGCAAACATGTGTACCTGATGTTCGTTGACAAATACAAAAACAAAAATACAAATTGCAAAGAAAATTTAAATAAATTTCAAGACAATATTCAATTAATTTTTTATAAAATTAATTTATACATGTTTTTGTTTGGAAAATAAAGTGTAATAAATTGTTATAGACACAGATTTTTATATTAGTACGTGTTCATCAGAGCATAGCCAATCAAAATATCTAAAAAAAAAAATAATCAAATAAATATAAATACTGTTATGTACATATTTATTTTTAATAATATATTTTAAATTACTTTGTTATTGTTTTTTTTTTTTTTTTGTAAAAATATAATTAAATTTTTTTATTACTAAACAAATTGACATCGTTAAAATTAATTTACCAGTGGATCAAATTTTCCATCAGTTATTCCGAGTATTGAAGCAAATATTTCAAATAAGTTGTTTAATTTCGTATTCCCTCGCTGTCATTAGATGATTTTTTTTTTTCAATTTTTTTTTTTTTCGCCTAACGGCAATTTAATTCCGGGTCAAGGCAATCCTAAGAATTTACGTCACCTATATTTATTTATCCACAAAATAATCCGTTATATTTTTAATGATTTTTGTATGATTTTTATTTATTAAAAACATTTTGATATATCTTTAAATTTATGAATTAATAAATAATAAACAAATTACCATTAAATTTTTTTTTTTTCGACTATATATTTGTAAAAACTGGATAAATATTATTTAAATTATTCTTTATTTAAATCCACATTAATCTAATTAATTATACTGAAAATAAAATTAAAAAAAAAATTACAAAATATTAATGTAAAAAAAAATTAAATTTATTGACATTGAAAAATAATAATGATAAATTGAAAAAATCATGTAATCAAAAATATTAATGTTGAAAAATAAAAAAAAATAATATCAAGTAATAAAGTAATTTTTAATTCAAGGCTATTTTTTATAATTCATTGTTCATCGAGTGAGCTGATGGTTAAGTCGGCAAGAGCCTTTATTGAAATGATTGAGGTATCACGTTCGAATCCAATGTGTATAGGTTTTGCTAAAAACTCAGATCGGTCAAATTCGTTTTCAGTACATTTCCGAGTTTTCTGTATCTTTGTGTAGAATGGGGCAAATATAATCTAGCATAGACCACGTGAAAGACGCACTTGGTCTATGCCAGGAAATATTTGCCTCAAATTTTTGATACCTGTTTTTATTTTTTTTGAAAAAAAGATAGCACACCTATACACATATTCTATCTCTCTCTCTTTCTCATAATTATCAATGACGACTGTTTTCTTTATAATAGAAAAACTAAATATATATATTGAAATTTTTAATTATTAATTATACAGTGAGAATATTGTTTTTTAATAAAGCAATAATTGTATTTTTTTTTTTTAAATATAATCACAACATGTGTAATAAATAGTTGAGTATCATTACAAAGCTGATGAGAATGATGTTGTATTAAGAGTACATAATATAGCTATTTAGGAAGGACATACGCATATGTGTACACACATACATGAACGTATAAATAAATAAATAAAAACATGTATACAGATACAACTCATGCATATGCAATCAGAGGAGATTGTTGGTTTGACTCGGACACCTGTTAAATTCACTGGAGTCTCTTCCGGTTGCTCATCATCTACCACTGCTTTCATTCATTATCAACGAAATCTGGAATATTCATTACGAAAATATTATTCTTTACAAAAAAAAAATAATGTAATTATTGATGAATTTAATCATAAAACTAATTAGATAGATAAATAAACTATTTCATCAAAAAATTTAATTTTGTTTTTTTTTTTTGTTAATTTATATTTGTAATTTTTAATTGGTAATTAAAACTGCTAATTAGTAGTTGAATTATTGTTAATTAATTGTTGAATTATTGTTTATTAATAGATAATTGTTTATATTGTTTTTTTTTGTAATATAATAAATTCTTATTTTATTTTACCTTCGAGGGATTAATTTGTAGAGAGAAAAATACTGGATAAAAAAATTTTTTTAAGATGTATAAAGCTGTTGTAGTGTATTACCGTACTATGTAAAATTATATAGTATTGCATAGTAGTAAAATAAAATTAACAACAACAATATAATGTAAAGAAAATATTTTTTTTAAATATTTAAAAAATTGCACGATCAAATTTTCAATGAAAAAATTAATTGTCCATTTAAATTATACATTAATGGTTTTTAAAATCATTACAATTATTATTAATTTCCAATTGATACTATTATTTATTACCAATAAATTGTTTGTTAATTTTTCTCAATAAATTTTTTTTTCTCTGACTTATTCGGTAAAAAGAAAACCATTTTTGTGAAAAAAAAATTATTTAGAAGTTCTGAGTACAATGCTGATTCAATTTTTTATAGTACTATGTAAAATTATATACTATCGCATAGTAAAAACTGAAATTGACAAAAATAATACAACTTTTAAAATTACAAAAAATATTATCAATGGAAAAAATTAATCATCAATTTATATTCATAATATAAATTTATAAGTTAATTATTGTTAATACTTTCATCCCTTTTTTCAACCCTTATTAAATTTTTATTTTCTCATTAATTTGCAGACATATACGATACAAGTATTTCATCAAAAAATTCCATTCACTTTTTAATAAGGAAAAAAAGATAAAAAATTTAATTTAGACACTTGCATTTTTATATATAATACTCGTGATAAAATAATGAAATTATTATCGTAGTTTAAAAACGAAAAACAAATAAATTTATAAAAAAAATAAAATATAATAAATATAAATTAAGAGTCAATGTTGATACTTAATTTTGTTGATGAAAAGAAATTGGATATAGTAATATTAATGTGTTGTGAATGAATAAAGAGACCGAGGCCAGTGAGATTAAAATTAATGTCGATTGGTTCGACGACAGGCCGTCACGCTTTGCAAAAGAGGATGACAGGAGGTACGCAATTAACCATCGGATGAGAAATTTTCTTCATTTAAATTGTGTTCTTCTTCTTCTTCATCATCATCATCAACATGATTTTTTTATTTCATCCTTCAGTCAATTATTTTATTTTTAATTATATTTATATCTATTTATTTCTTCTTTTCCATTCGTTTTTTTCTAATCTAAAAGTTTCTTGAATTTCTTTGAATATTCAATTAAATTTATTGCTGTTTTTTATAATTAATATTAACTTGAAATATAAATAAATATATTATATAATTTAATGCACATATTGATTCGTGATTTTTTTAATTATTCGATGTTTGCACAATGAAGAATTAATGAGCTCGCGTTTCACTGTTGTATTCTCTCTCAATTTAGACACGTATATTACTCACAATCGTGACAAGAAAGTTTGAAAAAAAAAAGTAAATAACAATCAAAAAAATATACTGTGTATAAATAGAGTTGTAGACATATATATTTTTTTTTTTTATTTATATTTTTTATTGTGGATATATAATGATGAAATATTGAACAACATTGTAGTTTTATTTTTTTTTTTTTATTTCTCAACAAGTCAAGTGTGCTTCAATCAATCGTCTGGAAAAATAAAAATATAAAATCAATAAACCATATACTTTATCAGCTCCTTTTTTTTATAATTTTTATTTAGTTTCTTTAACCACCCCTCTCATTAAATTTCAATCAATTCAATTGGCCATTGATGAGAGCACTTGGAGTATACATTCCCGGCGATCAAACGAATCTCGGAATTTTTTTTTCATTCATTTTTTTAATTTATTAACTGCAACTGACTGTTGACGTAATTAGTCCAAGGGTGGTAATGACTCCCCAAGGTGGCAATTAGTAAATACATCCCTCATAATACAAAAAAAAAAATTTTGTCCTCATTTTTTTTTTTTTTATTTAAAAATAAATAATACAAATTTTTCATTTTAAAAACTTTTATTATTATAAAATTTTAACTTTGAAAATTTATTATCCCAATAGATTTATTTTTCATTTTAAATTTTAAATAAGTTTCAAATTTGTTTTATTTTTTATTTAAAAAGTTTTAAATTTACTATTAATTTTCATTTTTTTTTATGGAAAAAAATACTTTTATTATATTGCTGTGTGTTTTTGTGAAATAATTAATTTTAATAATAATAAAAATAATTATTGCGAGTTAATGATCGATAAGAAAAAATTGTAACAGGTGCAAGTATGAATAATTTACAAAAAAAAAAAAAGATTATTATCAATGTGGGTGGAATGGGGGAGAGGGAGAGAGAGTGAGGAGAGAATAAGGAAAGAAAGAGGAATATTGAGGGGAGAAAATTGTCTGAAAGTTGGGAAGAAGTCCCCTGGGTTCGTTGACCTTTCATTGAACGGATCCACTACGGATGTTCGACTGTCGCCCTGGCGACGCCCGGAATTAAAAAACTTTTGTTTTACTGATGTACTTAACTCTCTACATATCCACTAAAAAATAAATAAATGACATTTCATTGTAAACTAGAAAAAATGTTTTTAAAAAAATTTTTTTTTTTCACAAATTGAGCTTTTTTGTTGATGGAAAAATATATAAAAAAAAAGTATTTTTTTAATTAAAAAAGTAAATGAGAAAAAAAAAGTTTGAATTAAATTATTAATAAGTTATTTTTTTAAATTAAAAATATTTATGTTAAAAAAAAATTAAATTTATTTACATTGAAAAATAATAATGATAAATTAAAAAAAATCATGTAAGCAAAAATATCAATGTTGAAAAATAAAAAAAAAAATAATAAGTATTAAGGAATAAACTAATTTTTAATTCAAGGCTTTTTTTTATAATAACTAGTTCATCGAGTCAGCTGATGGTTAAGTCGGCAAGAGCCCTGCCTACAGTGCTTGTGGTCTCGAGTTCAAACCTAAATCTCTCACAAGTTTTGCTACGACATCATTTGACTCGTTGATAGTTATTGTAATTATTTCAATATCTGCGTATGGCTTCTGCTGGTTGGGGCAAATATAATCCAGCATAGACCATGTGAACAAATACACTTGGTCTATGCCAGAAAATATTTGCCTCAAATTTTTTTTTTCACAAATTGAGCTTTTTTGCTGATCAAAATATCTAAACCAAAAAAAAAATCTATTTTTTTAATTAAAAAAGTAATCGAGAAAAAAAAAAAGTTCAAATTAAATTATTAATTAATTATTTTTTTAAATTAAAAATATTAATGTTAAAAAAAAATTAAATTAATTGACATTGAAAAATAATAATGATAAATTGAAAAAAATCATGTAATCAAAAATATCAATGTTGAAAAATAAAAAAAAATAATATTAAGTAACTAACTAATTTTTAATTCAAGGCTATTTTTTATAACTACAAATTCATCGAGTGAGCTGATGGTTAAGTCGGCAAGAGCCCTGCTTTTTTAGTGATGAGGCCGCGAGTTCAAAACCTTTGGACATTGATTCTATTATTCCATCGAAGATAAATCTCTTCATTGTGACGACTGATGCGAATGACTGAATAGTGTTGTCTCCTGGTGGTTGGGGCAAATATAATCTAGCATAGACCACGTGAACAAACGCACTTGGTCTATGCCAGGAAATATTTGCCTCAAATTCCTGATACCTGTTTTTATTTTTTTTGAAAAAAAGATAATGTAACACACTTACACATATTCTATCTATCTCTTTCTTATAATTATTGATGACAACTGTTTTTTTTATAATAGATAAACTAAATATTGAAATTTTTAATCTTTAATTATACAGTGAGAATATTGTTTTTTCATAAAGCAATAATTGTTTTTTTTTTTAAATAATAGCAACATGTGAAATAAATAGTTGAGTATCATTACAAAGCTGATGAGAATGATGTTGTATTAAGAGTACATAATATAGCTATTTAGGAAGGACATACGCATTTACGTACACACATACATAAAGGTATAAATAAATAAATCAAAACATGTATAGTAAAAAATTAAAAATGTTTTTAAAAAAAAATTTTTTTTTTCACAAATTGAGCTTTTTTACTGATCAGCAAATCTAAAACAAAAAAAAAAAATCTTTTTTTTAATTAAAAAAGTAAATGAGGCAAAAAAAAGTTTAAATTAAATTATTAATTAGTTATTTTTTTAAATTAAAAATATTTTTTTTTTTTACTGATAAATATTGATGAAAAAAATATTTACAAAAAAAAAAAAAAGGGAGGCTGTGAAACACTCTTTTTTTTTTATTATTAAAAAATTAAAAAATATTTTTTTTATCGTTTTATTTTCTTTCGTGTTTGTATGAGAATCCATTAACAGTATTTTTAAGACTCGAGGCAAATATTGATTTTACAAATTTGTTGGTTGAACGTTTGCGCAGCTGATAATCATCCAGGGCTTATCGAGAGTGGAAAAATGAATTTATTCTTTGTTAGTGTGCTTTTATTAAAAAAAAAAAAATTTATAATAAATTATTAATATTTAAAGGAGTTAATTGAAAATGAAAATTATTTATTTAAATTGTCATATGGAATTTTTTTGAAATTGGCATTTTAAATTTCCTCATTGACAATATTTAATTTTTGAAAAATTAATTTTACGTTATAAAAATTTGTGTTAATATTTTTACAGTTAAAATTAAAATAATATTAAATAATGACTTTCGACTAGTGATTAAGCAAAAAGTAAATAAAACTTTCCAACTCACTAAAGTTGCAAGTTTACAGTTATTCAATCAAAAATTAAATTCATTAAAGTCAAAACTTTTATTGCAAAAATCCTATTAACAAAAAAAATATACAATAAATCAATTAAACTTTTATTTAATCTAAATTTTTCATAAAAAAAAAAAAAACAATTTATATTATAATAAAAAATGAAAATTCCAAATGGAAAATATTTTTCAACAATAAAAAAATCAACATTCAACATAGACATAATAAAAAATGAAAAATGAAATTTCATATTTTTATTTTTAAAAAATGTATAATAAAAAAAAAAAAATATATTTAAAGAAAATATTGCATTTTTAACATTGCAAAATAATATACAAATACAAGTAAAAAAAAAGCAAAATTTTTAATGAAAAATATTTTTTAAAATGAGGAAAGAAAAAAAAAAGGAAAAAAATTTTTTTTTTTTGGTACAAAAGAGGTGAGGTTCTCCATCAAAATTTTTTTCCATTATTCCATAAAAGCCCGGGCTTCAATCTAATCGTATTGGTGAATGCGCAAGTCCGTCGACTCACTCACGTCGACGGCTAGCAATATTTTAGCAGAGTTATTACCGAGTTATTCTGAAATTGATGGCCGCCACGTAAATCATCCCGTCAGGATTGATGTACGGACGTACTCCGACTCCCTTTTTATTTTTATTTTTTTTCGTCACTCATTCTTTCTTTCCCCCTTTTTAACTCACCCACCACCCCCTGATATACACCCCACTTGAAACCCCTATGTTTTTTCCACCCCCTGTCGTACTAACAACGACAAAATATACTCATTTTTATTTTTTGTCATTTTCATTATTTATGTATTTTAATTTTATTTTTTTTTTTCCTTTTTAAATATTTATCTTCATGTTGCAAATTATATTTTTAAACGACGTATATATATGTCTATCTACAACTCAGTTAAAAAATATAAAAATACATTTTTTTTTTGTGAAAGAATTTGAATGATAAAAATATAACAAAATTTAATTTTAAAAAATAAATATTTAAAATTTCATTAGCATATAAATTCAAAATTAAAATACACAAGCATGTAGTTTATTTTTTATTTTTTTTTTCTATTATAATCATGTCAACAGCTGAAACAAAGACATTTAATATATTTATTTTATTATAATTATTATAATTTAACGTTAGAAATCACCATAAATGTCAAAATAATAAATGGTTAAATGTGACAACAGTGTATAATTATTTGCATTTAGAAAATAAATAATATCATAAATAAAAAATGTATATGAAAAAATAAAAAGACAATGAAAATAAACAAATATAAATTTTTGAAATAAAAAAAATATAAATAAATAACAATAGAATGGAATTTGAAGTAACATTGGTTTGAAGATTGAAGAAATATAACTCAAGAGACGTTGACTCTTGTGTGTTATTTGTTGTATATAGAAAAATAACATACGTGCCGAGAATGTGACTCACTGTTGCTATAACAACTATTGAAAAATTTAAAAATCATCTCGAAATATACACACTCGGTATACTCACACACACAGACGTTGCCAGCACTTTAGTTAATTACATAATTATTTTTTTATATTCAATTGAAGTTGTATTTACATACAAATTCGTGAGAAATATAATTTTATTAATCAATTTTGTGTCAATCAAATATATTATGAAATTTAACGGAGAAAAAAAATTTGACGTTATAATAATAATAATTTAGAGGGTGCTGTAATGAATAAATAAATATAAATAAATAAATTTAATTTGCATATTTATTTTTTTAACGAAGGAAAGTGATGTGAGATTTTTACTCCGTATTTTCTGTGAGTTTCTCCGTAATTCTCCGTGTCTCAAAGTCAACATAAAAAAAAAATTTTATTTACTGAATTATTAGAATGTTTTTGTTATTTGTAATAAATATTATTATAATTAGTATGTTGACGAAACTATATTTTCAAAAAGGCATTTAAATTAATTGGATATTAAATAAATTTTTACACTCGAAAAAAAAAAGTTACTATATCAGCCTCAAGTGAGTAAGTATTTTGTGATTTATTTTCAGTTGACCTAATAATAATTGAATAAGCTACATTCATAAAATGTTTAAATTTTCAATTTATTGACTATACATAATAATAGATGTATGTATGATAATTTACTAATTAAATTATTTATAAGTATCGACTACCTCAGTGTTATTGAATAATTTTCTATCACAAAAACTTATATTGAAAAAGATATTGCTAATAATGATTGATCATCAGAAACCTTTTTCAATAGAAGTTTTTGTGGTAGAAAAAATTCATCAATTGATAATTATCAAAAGTTACCAGCAATTTATTGTGATGGCTCAATGTATAGATACAATGTCAATACTATTTTGAATTTTCAGCTGGAATTGATAATTCTGTATTTCTGTGCAGTAAAAATTTATAAATATATGAATTTTGATCCCTACAAACTCAATCTTAACACTATCTACAAAATTGTTGTTTTCTTTCAAACTTTTCAATGTTATTTTCACCTGTTCTAATATTTCTTGTGTCATTTCATAAATGTGGCGCTTCACGTACTCATTTCTTTTCCCGAAAAAAAATACTAGCAATTGGTAAAATCATAAATCGATACTTTAAAGGATTTATAAATCAAAATCAATGTTGGCACCGATACCGGAAAATTTACAAGAAATACCTGGACCTTATACATAACCATTAAATCTTCACGGTAAGTTTTTCGGTGACCTGTTTAAATGTCTCCGTAATTCACGTAAATTATTCCATTCACAAATTTAATCCTCTTACAAATAAATAAATACATGAAAAAAATTTGTTTATATTTAAAAAAAATTAAGGAGAATACTTAAAGTTATTATTATTCTATTATTATGACTGTTGTTTTATTTTATTTATTTATTTATTTATAATATTCCGAGTTTGTTTCAGGCTACTTAGCTTAATCGGTTCATGTACTCACAATATTCAAGTAAAGTTTTGAAATTTAAAAAGCCATTAAAACAGATGGAACACGTGATCAAATACTCAAATATAAATGCATACAATAATGTTGCTTATATATTTTTTAAAAACAATCTACACGTACATATTTATATATAAATAACATAATACAAAAAAAAGAAATACAATTTATTTTTTTTTCATATTGAAACAATCATATTCACAATATAAAAATAAATAAAAAATCAAACCAATCAACTTTTTTTTATCCCTTCTATTATCAACCTTCACATTTCCATTTAAAAAAATAAAAATAAATAATAAAAACACATCCATCAATAGTAATTTGATGATAAATTAAAAATAAAAAAAAAAAAAATTAATAAATAATAATTGACTTGTGAAAAATACTTAAATAAAAATTAATAATTAATGATGATATTTATGTCATTGAGATAAAACCACTTCACATAACAATGACATTAAAAAAAAAATATAATTTATTAATTAATTATTAAAAGTCATGATGACTAATAAAAATTTTTATAATCAAACACGTTGATTGTAATAATTGATTTTCATTTGATTAAAAATAAATGAATACAATCAAAAGTTTGTAATAAATTTTATCATGTTCAATTATAAATTAAAAGTAGTCTGATGAAGTTGATTAATTGACATAATAAATGACGATTGACGTTGCTTCATGATTAAGAAAAAAAAAAAAAAATAGAAAATAAAAAATAAATTCATGTATTGTCGCATTGAGTAACATTGTTAAATTTAATTATTTTATTTATTATTATAGTTTATTATTAATTTTCATTTGTTTAATTTCAACTGTATGAATGGACAAATAATAATCTTTGGTTTCTCGGATAACAAAAGAAACACTCTTTTGAAAAAAAAGAAAAAAATAAGAAGGGTCGTGAAAATAATACAAAAATATATATTCAACAAGGGCAAAGACATTGGAGGGTTGTTAACTTTCAATAAAAGATTTATTTTTTTTTATTCTTTTTTATATTATTATAACTTAATATTAAAAAAAAAAAAAAAAGAGTTCATTCAACTGTTATTCTTTCAAGTATTTTGTAATTTAAAATTCAAGTCAAAATTTATTTTAATTTAATATAAAATATATATTTCTTTGAGTGGAAAATAAATTCAAGTTTTTAATTATTAAAATATAACAATAGGGGTTGAAAAAAAATTTATGTATTTCTTTTGGAATTTTTATGGAGAAAAGTTTGGTGGTTAAAAATAAAATATATATGAAACATAAAGAATGTTAGATATTTTTATAAAGATAATAAAAAAAAAAAAATAGATAGCCTAAGGGATGATTGTCATTGGTTGTAAAGGGGCATCTTTAGCATTTGTGCAACAAGTGGAATCTCTCTGTCCATAAAGGAGAGAAAACGGGTGAACGTTAAGGGAGGCGAGTCTCAATCGTCCCGTCGTATTTACCTCCAAAGGCTTTGGATAAAGCAAAAGGTAGCTTACAGACCAAAATAACTAGAGCATCAGCTTTTAACTCTGTCTTTCTCAAACTCGGAAAAGCATTCAAGGGTTTTTTTTATTTTTCTTCTACCTCTTTGAGTTTTTTCTTTGACATTAACCCCAGATATCTTCTATCAAATGTCCAAACTTTATTATTTTTTTTATTTTTTTTTTTCTACCCTTGATTTTATTCTTTTATATACATCGGGTTTCTACTCAATGTCAAGGTCAAAATATCTTGTTGATTAAAATATCTCAGGGAGGTTATATGAGCTTTTATCTTTGGAGATAAATTTTTGTGAAATTAAATCAACACAGGGATAATTAACAAGTATAAAAATATTTATATAAATTTTTTTTTAAAATTAATATAAATTTTATTTACAAATTTATAAATGTGAAGTAATTTTTTAAAATTATTTTCATTTGACTAGGTCAATAAAATGAGCTAAATATATAATAAGACTATTTAAAATTTATAAAAAATTATCATCAATAAATAAACATTAGATTAATGTTATTTCAATATATATTTTAACCAGGAAGTTTATCCTCCACGTTAGTTATAAAAAAAAAATAAGGAAATGTTTTAATTTCGAATGAAATAAAATTGTCAAAATAAAAAAAAACCTAACAATAATAATAAAAAAGAGAATAAGAGAGAAGAGTTACACAAAAAAAAAAAAACCATCAAGAAAAACAAAAGAAGATAGAATCTGATAAATGACATTGGTTTTTAAAGTCGCATTGAGTCACAGTAAAAAGGATAAAAAAAAATGAGAGCCAATAAGAGTTTCAGGACCATGATCACCGATGCAAATATATGCCTACTTCGTGGTTATTCTTTCGAAAACTTTTGTAACCCTTCCTTCCTCTTTTGCTATTTTTTTTTTTGCTTGTTTTTTGAACCTTTTCTTTTTTTTTTTTTTTTTTCTGTCGGCAAATTTTATACAATATTTTTTTTTATTATTATTTTATCATCCACATTGTCCTTCGAGTTTTATATACATTGGATTTTATTTTGTTTGTATCTGTTTACTACCCAGCTTGATCTCTTCACCTTGAATATTTTTAAAAACGAAGGACATACTGAAAATTCGAGTAAAATAATATATAACAAAAGACAAAATAAAGTTATAGAATTTGTTGTTTTATTTTTTTATTTTTTTTTTTTATATATAAAACATGAAAATTCGATTTGCAGGATCATTGGATATGCATGACGAAATATTGCAATCTGTTTTATAATAAGATTTGTATTGACATGGACGTTAGGATGACTTATTTGAATATATTGTTGGTAAATTTTATACAATTCCCAATGGAATTATATTTAAATTATATCATAGTTTAAATTTTATCTTATTACTATAGCCATTTTAAATTAAGATAATACAATCACAACCGACAGCACAGACAATTCATTTTAAATATTTATAAAATCTTCTAGCTAAAATATTAAAATTTATATTATTTTTATTTTTAAATAATAATTAAAATAATTATCCAGTATGTAATTTATTTTTCATAAAAACAACCATTTAAATATAGTAATTAAATTCAGGATTCATTTTAAATGTCTACAAAAAAAATTAACAAAATTTAAAAAAAAGTCCAGACATCCAATTTTGACATTTAAAAAATATTAAATTTCACATTTTTTTTTTTACTGTGTAGTACATTGTTTTGTACAGTATTAAATAGTACTGTATATAGTGCTATTATAAATTTATATATGCCATAAAATGCTATAACAGTTGACGATATATTTTTTTGATAGCATTACATAAAACTACATAATACTGTTATAGTGTTTAGAATAACGACATAGTACAATACATTACCATGCATTGTTAAATAATTTTTATCGTGTTACTATAGTGTTGTAAAATAGTATTTGCAATACTGCATAGTGTTTTATTTGTACATAGAGCTACATAGTACTCTTAAGTATAACATAGTACTTCTAAGTACAACTTAGCACTCTTAAGTACTAAATAGTATTATGTAATGCTATTTAAAATATCCACAGACTATCTAGTGTCATAATAGTACTTAATACTATTATTACCAACTATTAATAGTACTGTGAAGTAGTATACAGTGCTAAATAATACTATGGCATACTTTTAAAGCCTTAAAAAATGATTTATAATGTGCTATGTACTGTACATAGTACTATGCAGTGTTCAATAACACTATAAGACACTACTATGCAACTTGTTAGTATTTCAAAACTATACTATGACATACAGTACTTAATAATAGTATCAAAAAATAAGTGTAGAAAATTATAGTGTAATAATAAATTAAAAAAATTTATATTAATAAAAATTAAATGAAAAAAATTGTAGTTTAATGGTCTTGATAATTTTTATGACCACTGTCTCATTGAGTTCTATATTATTTTTCATCAGACTATCATCATAAATAACACATTTTTATTGCAATTCAATTTTTTTTTAAATTGTGTTTTTTTTTTTTTTTTTTAATCTTGGGGCTATGAATTATACACTTGAGTGTAATTAGTTGTTGTCTTGATATTTGTATGTTTTTTTTGAATAGCTTAAGTATGTTATTGCATCGTTTGTATATCTATAAAATATTTATAAATATGTTTGTGAAAGAAATATTCATGAAAAATTACGAAAGTTAATTTTTATACTGTTTAATTGTAAGTTATGGTAAGTATGTGGGACAGTGTTTTAATTGAGTTAATTTATATTTATCGTTATAATAAATATCTTTTTATATTCTTGGTAATACAATGACATTGTTAAAATGTCAATAAGTATATTTTTTTTTAGTTTATGTTTTGTAATGTTAAAATTAATAAAATACATGTTTTATTTATTTAAATTATCGACAAAATATTGCTAAAGTGTTTTAAATTTATTTCACTTGAAAAAATGTACAAAGAAATATTTATTAAAGTTTTTTTTTTAACTTGAATGTTTTTGGATTTTTATTCTTGAAAATATTATTAAAAGTGTTTGTTTATGAAAAAAAAATGAATAAAATTATTAAAATATATTTATAAAATAGTAAATGACCTTTAGTAAATTGCAAAGTTGATTATTGTAAATGGTAAATCGTGAGAAACTCATAAATCGGATAAAATATTATATTGGAATTCATCTGATACTTGACGAGAAAAAAAAGGTGCCAGCTTGAAAACACTAATCTTATCACAACTACAACATATTTATAACCATCATGATATTATCTTTTTCATTTTGATAAATTTAACTGATAAATACTGTATTAAAAAAAATTAAAAAATTAAAAAAAAAACATTAATTCATCTATGTAAAATAACCACTTAAAATGATTAATGAAATTAAATATTATTTATTACAAGTATAAAAAGAAAATTAAAAATACGGATAATAAATTTGTTTAAATAAATATTAAACAATGTCAATTTATATTATAAATCTCGACAGTAATTGCACTCTGGTGATAATTCTTTCATCACGATTACTTGAATTATTAAAACACATTAATACTAAAATCAAATTTATTTATTATTCGTTTAAAAATTTATATTTTATTTCTTCTCATTAATTAAATTTTTGTCATATTTATTATTATTTTATTTAAATGAAAAATAAAATATTTATCGTTTTTTTTTAATTTAAATAACAATGAAATAATTACTAAATACAAAAAAAAATTATATAATCTGTAGAATAAAAGTTTTTGTTTAAATATAAATTAATTAAAATAATACGTGAATATTTTTTTTTTTTTTTTTTTTACACCAGAAAAAGTAGGTTAATACTTTTGATTTAAAATTGTGTATATTGTACTTGATGTTTTTATATAAATTTAAAAAAAAAAATAAATTTAATTTGTCATGATTTTGATGTTTTCTCATATTTTTAAATTATATTTTTTTATTAATAAAATTAGTTTGAAATTTAAATAAAACATAAAATTATAAATTTATTTTTTCTTTTGATATTTATTTTTGTTTTTTTTTATTAAATAAATAATTTATTTATCAGTGATAGACGTGATAAATATTTGTTTATTTTTTATTTATTTATGTATTCATAAAATATATTTGCAATTCATTATTATTCTGTGCTTCATGTATTGAGAAGCTCGGAAAGAAGAAGTTGACGAGGGACGAGTTCGTAATTACTAATTAGCGAACTCTCAACGTTGATAGCATTGAATACGATGCTAGGGGGTTGCATTAATTGCAGGAACTAGGTTTCAAACTCTCTCAACTATATTATGAATATATATAGACATTAACAAATACGCAAAATGAAATATCAAAATTGAAAAGATAATATTCATGAATAGCAAAGAAAAATTTAAAAAAAAAAAAATTATAAAAATAAATAATTCAATATTAATATTAAAATTAATTATAAAAAAAATATATCAATGTTTAGAACCTCTTTCTAAACAATAAATTAGATTTTCTATTTTCATAAAAATCACAATTAATAAATAATTTTCGATTTTTCAAATAAAACTCTCGAAAAATTTAAAATCATTTTTAAAAATTAATAAAATGATAAAAACAAATTAATTAAACAATTTATTAAAAGCTTATTATTCAATGTATGATGAAGCAATATATAAATAAATAAATAAATTGCAGTATTTGTTGAATAAAAAAAAAATTAAATTGACTCAAAGACTCTGGGGATTTAAATATGCCATAAATTGATTTAATTCAAAGGCAATTTATCAACATCCAGTAAAATTTATTAACTCCAACATGTTGTTTTTATTTTGATTAATAAAATAAATAACAAAAATAATAACTAAATATAGGTTCAACCATATTCTATTATTACTATTAACATATAATTTTTTTTTTTTTTTAATTTAATGAGTTTTTTATTTGCAAAATAAATAAATATTTCACGTTTGTTTTGCAATTGAATTTAATTTTTATAAATAATATATTGTTTAGAAATTTATTAATTATTTAAAAATATTTCTAATGATATTTTTATTAGAATATTTCTAATTAAATCTTTAAAAATATTTCGAATAATTATTTAAAATATTTCGAATAATTTCTTTAGAAATATTTCGAATAATTTCTTCAAAAATTTTTCTAATAATTTCTTTAAAAATATTGCTAATAACATTTTTAAATTACCAAAATAATATTTTACAAAGTGTTATTATTATTGCAACTATTTGTGAATATTATTTGATGTTTATTATGTATAAAAAATAATGTTTCTAACGTGCAAAAGCATAATGGCAAAAAGGGGAAATAAATGAAAACCGTCCATCATCCTATATTTCTCCAGGACACAGGTCTTTTGTTTTTTTTTTTTTTTATTATTTCTTTCATTTGTGAGTATATTTATATCATTCTTTCATTTTTATTTTTTTTATAGACTTCCGTGCATTGTACAACCCCATATGTTAATTTAACATTCTATAATTCAAGGTAATAATTTTTCATGTGTTGAAAAATAAATAAAAAAAAAGGTAAAACTATTAAGAAAAATAATAAATGTGTATATAAATAAATATGTCAAGGTAAAAAATAAATTAGTTTGTTAATTTTGAAAAGTTTAAGTTTATTGATTTACTATTAAACAATGTATTATTTTTTTTTTCAAGTTGTTTTAACATTGGTCTTACTTATTCAACTAAGTGAAACTTAAGGTGACGCCTATATGTCTTAATTTTATTTATCAAACTTTATATACAAAATTTTTGTTAAATAAAATATATACGCGTAAAATAGGAAAAGTTTGATTCATGAATTATTATGTCTCGTAAATATAAATAAATTCAATTTAGCGTTTATATATTTATGAATTTTTTTTTTCCTTTTTAATTTAAATCTACTTGTTATTCAGTTTATATTTATTTATTTATATACAACTGTCTACATTATTTTTCTACAATCTTTAATATTTACTTTTTTTTTTTTTATGCAAAGGAAAATGATGAAAATAAAATTGATAACAGTATTTTATAAAAGTTGGCACTACTTGGAAATATTCCAGGAGTACACTTGAGATGTATCGTAGTGAAATATCGATGCCATTATCATATAAATGCACAACGTTTAGCAAAAGATTTTGCAAAATAAGAAAATTTAATAGCTATATTTTATATGAGATATATAATGAAAGGTAAAAATAAAAAAAAAACAACATAATGATTGATTGAATAGTATTTTAAAATATATGGAACATTTATGTTAATTTTTTATTCCTTCAAATGAAAAATAAATTTTAAAATTTTAATATTAATATCTATATTTTATCCAGCATCTATAAATTGATAAATAAATATTTCGTAGAATAGTCAGATAATTGAACAATTAAATTTCAAAAAAATAATGCCATTAATTGATTAATTTGATTTTTAAATTTATCCAAAAAATATAATTCAAGTAAATTCGACAGAAAAAAATAAATAAAATGCAATATTTGATTTGATTATTATAATTTTAAAAAACATTTTGAATTGTCATGATATATGATTGTGTTTATGCTTGACAATATTAATATATAATTAAAATAATGATAAATTAAAATTTAAAATATGTAGCTTTTATTTTAGACACAAATACAAGGAAAATAAAAAACACGAGCATATTAAAATGTAGTGACTGTTCGACTTTTTTATTTTTTTTTGTTTTTAGACTATATATTTGTAAAACCAGATAAATATTATTTAAATTATTCTTTATTTAAATCCACATTAATCTAATTAATACTGAAAATAAAATAAATGAAAATTACAAAATATTAATGAAGAAAAATTAAATTTATTGACATTGAAAAATAATAATGATAAATTAAAAAAAATCATGTAATCAAAAATATTAATGTTGAAAAATAAAAAAAAATAATATTAAGTAATCAAATAATTTTTAATTCAAGGCTATTTTTTATAATAACTAGTTCATCGAGTCAGCTGATGGTTAAGTCGGCAAGAGCCCTGCCTACAGTGCTTGTGGTCTCGAGTTCATACCTCACTCCTTAACAAATATTGATTACGATATTATTTGATTTCAATGGTGAAAGCGGTTACGGCTTCTGCTGGTTGGGGCAAATATAATCTAGCATAGACCATGTGAACAAATACACTTGGTCTATGCCAGAAAATATTTGCCTCAAATTTTTTTTTTCACAAATTGAGCTTTTTTGCTGATCAAAATCTCTAAACCAAAAAAAAAATCTATTTTTTTAATTAAAAAAGTAATCGAGGAAAAAAAAAAGTTCAAACGTTAAAAATCATTTACAATTAAAATATCCACTTGCAGATGAAAAATAAATTTATTAAAAATTTATATCAAAACGATATAATAATAAATTCAATTCAGAAAAATAAAATAAACTTTTGTTTAAATTTAATGATACCCAAATGATTTTTATCACGATAAATCAAAGGAAAAAAAAAATAAAAAGCAAATATAAATTTAGATTTTCGAAAAAAAAATAATAATGACAGGTGATTACCCAGTGGATTGCACATTATGTGTTAGATTCGACATTGTATATTGAATGGAGATAAACGATGTGAGTAGATACTCGAGGGACATTGGAATAGCATCATTGTGTCAACTATGTGTTAACGTGTGTGCCCTCCAGGCATTCATGTCTACACTAATGTTATATCCCTTTTATATATATAATGCCTCTACTTGCTTATATACTTTTGTATATAATATATCCTTGTTTATATTGTTCAAGAAATACCATGTCAACATGAGCCAATACTATCTACATAATTTGCCATATTAATTATCAACAATTTTCGCACATTCACATTATTATTCCTCAATTTTATTATTTACTTTTTACCAAAAAACAATTTTAAATTTAAAAAGAAATTCACCTGGATAAAGTGTACGCATTTGTATATTTTTTATATATCAAAGGAACATCTTTATTAAAAATTCTATAAAATATTAAATAATATTCCAGGGGATACATTAGTTAATAAATAAAAATATATTATTCTTCAGAGAAATAAATAAATTTAAAATAAAGAATATATATTTTATTTTTCTAGGGGTCGATTCGTAATGCGCAATCGAATTTTGGGAGTGCAAAAGCATACCCCAGTCATATTTTGTCGTCGTAAATATACATGTATATATATTGCATTTGTTTTTTAAAGTTAAACCCCGACAATAAAGAGAATTTATGAGCAACGTTATACTTTTCTCGTCCATATATAAATACATATATAAATTTTTTATTTTATCCTCTTGTCTCTCTCTCTGTCTCTCTCAAAAGTCATCGATAAACATTGAAAAGAATGAAATAAACAAAAAAAATATATTTAATATTGTATTAAAAATAATTTAAATATTTTAACCATTTATATAATATTTATTTTCATTTTATCAAATTAAATTTATCTTGTCAATTATCGAGATTAATGGTTCAATATTTTTCCTCTCATGGATGAAAGGAATGATATACATAAAAAAAAAATCTAAAAAATAAAAAAAAAAGTAGAAAAGAAGATGTCTCAATTGCGAATGTATCAATAATGTAAAAAAAAAAATAAACATTATTATTAAATTTACTGTTTTTTAGTATTTTTTTTTTTTAAATATTGTTTTATAAATAAATGCTGTTTTTCTATGTCAAATTAAAAATAAAATATTGTAAAAAAATATTCTAAAGAATTTATTTAATATAAATAAATTTAGTAAAAATAAATAAATAATAATAATTTTCCGATAAAAAAATTATAAACAATTTAAAAAATTACATTTGATAAATAAATTTATTTATTTGATTGTTTCATTTATTTAAAAACAAATAATTAAATAAATAAAATGTTTGAAAATTTATTATTTAAATAAATAAAAAAATGAAATTAATTAATGAAATATTTTTTTAATTGTTTATTATTATTTAAATTGTTTAAAAATTAATTTAATTAACATTTCAGATAATTATTTCGTCAAATGGACAAATATATTATGCAATAATAAAAATTTCAATAAATTAATTTGAAAATAAAATAATCCTTTTGGTATTTTGTTGAGGGATAAACCATGAAATATCACAAGCAATTTCCCCATGGGATTTTTGAGGGTATATATTTTAAGACAGGTTGTATTTAAAGAGACGATTGTCGACTGAAAATACTATAAACAAGATCGTTAATTGAACGTTGTGTCGTATTTATTTAATGGCCTAAAAACTATAAACTTGTACAATTACTATTTTATTTATTTATACTATATATATTTCAGTATATTATTGGTTATGTGTCTTAAAAGTACCACACGGTTATATCGCCCCAAGATAAATTATCAACCCGATGTATTTGATTTGAACAAATGTCACTTTTCTGCAGATGTCAGAGCTAATCATTAATATATATTTTTTTTTTCTTTTATTATTTTTTAACATATATACATATTTTATTTTGTTGTTTATTTTTCAGTCTACATCTGGAGCAAGAGGAAAAAATTGTATTGGGGACAGTGTAAAAGTAGCCTCGTGAGAATTGGCCATGTTCAATTCAATTTTCTCTCCTGGTTGTCTCTCAAAATAACCACTTTTTATATATTTTTTAAATTATATTTTTCAATTTCATAAAAAGAAATGGAAAATATATTAAATTAAACCTTGTGTCTATTTTTATTTTATAAAATACCATTTGAAATAAATGCACAGTGAATTTTAAAATATTTAAAATAATATTTCATATACATTAATTAAAATATTTTTTATTAAAAGAATAATAAATATTCAAGTGTAATAAAAATAGTAATTTATTTGAATTATCATCAGAACAATAACGACAAAAAATTTATATAATAAAAGATAAATAAATAATGAAATTTAATAGAAACAGAATAGAAAAATTCAAGAAAATAAAAAAAAACAAATAGGGTAAGAGCCCTTGGTGAGACATAAAAACATAAATTCATCGTCAAGCTAATATTTTATTTATCAATGAAAAAAACAAAATATAATAATGGTCCATGAATCGACCCTTCGGTGAGACACAAAAGAATTGCTGAAACACAGTAAAACATGACTAAGCCCACTGTTATTTTATATATATTATTCTAGTAGTTGAACAAGTTGATCGTTAAAAGTATCAACTTAAAATCACCCTTATCCAATAGATAACTCACATAAATGCATTATAATAATTTCAACAAACTAAATCAATGAATGTTTTTTAAAAAAAAATTAAACTCTTCTCTATAGAGAAAAATATAAAAAATTATACTTTTAAATTTGATCAATAAAAAATTTTCTATCACTTTTATAGCACGTTGAATATTTAAAAAACAAAAAAAAAAACATTTTATGAATAGAGATAAAAATAAAGATAGACATAATAAAAATAAAAATAAAAATAAAGTCATTGAGAATTTTATTTTACAGTGTGAAAAAATGTGTAATAAAAATTTGAACATTTTAAATTGTTTGGGAGGGGTTAATAAGAAGGTGTAGATTTTCTTGCCAAGTAAAAGAAATGAAAAAAAAAAAAATACTATATGCTTGAAGATGAGATGACAATGAGTGGGATAAGATTTTAAAAAGAGGGTAAAAGTTATGTACAAAATGATCGTATAGCTAACGGTGTGGAACGACAACGAGGGCTGATAGTGTCAAATGAAAAAAAAAAAAAAGTCAAAAGAATAGAAAAGTAAAATAAGAAGAATAAGAAGATGATGATGATGATGATGATGTTGTTTGAAAAGGGGATGGCCCAGAAGAAAATAAGGGCCTGAGAATAAAGCTCCACTTGAAAATCCATTTATCCACCCTCTTTATTTAACTCTCAACCCACAATATCTATTTACCCTGATCATATCATTTTATTTTTTCTATATTGTCGGATTACATCGAAAATTACCGAGTGAGCTTTTTTTTTTACTGTGAGCTTTTATCAATTGAACAAGACGTTTTACTTTTTTTTTTAATATAAAACAAATCTTAAGATTATTAAAGACAATTGTTTCATTTATTTTTATTTTCATTTATTTATATTTCATTTAAACAATTAAATAATTGAATTTATTTATTTAGTTTGGTTTTTATTTTTATGAAAATATTTTAAGGTATAATAAATTCAATAAACATTGAAAATTTATAGAAAAATAAAAGCTCTTATTTATTTTTATATAAAAAAATTTTATATATTAAAAAAAAATATTTTTAAACTTATTTTTTATTATATAATTTTAAATTTTATTACCGAGTATTTTTGAATTGAAGAGAGAACAAATTTCATAAATTATATTTGACTTAAATTTGATGAATAAAATTTCTAACATACAAAGTAAGAAAATAATAATAAAAAAAAGTATAATAGACTTTCGCAAGGTTGTTTGAATATAATTGCATTAAATTTTTATGTTCACCTGGGCCAAATGCTCTCAAATTGAAACAGCTTTATTGTCATAATATAATAAAAATTAAATGACAAATTAAAAAATATTCCAGTAAATTTAAAATCAAATTAAATTTTATTAAATTAATAAATAAATATAAAAGTAACTTTTTCTTTTTAAATTTTATTTATATACATGCGACAATTGTGACAAAAAATAAATTAAAAAATAAAAAAAAATAAATATCAACGAATTTACAAAGTGCCAATTTAAAAAATAAATTATTTGGTAGTTACGTAACTCGTTAAATAACTTTCACGCATTTGCGACGGTTATTTAAGGAACAATAAATTTATTCTAAAGGGTGATAGTAATTTATAAATGTGAGAAAAAAATAAAAATAAATATATTTATGTGTTGTGTTGTGGATGTAGATTTGTGCGATTGTGTTGGTGAAGGATCAAGCATGAAAAGATATGAGGGGAATAATGTTGAACGTGATAAAAGTTGGAAAAACTTGGCTCGTGTCTAATAATGAAAACGTATGTGAACATAAGCCAGTTTCATTTTCAACAATATTCAACCTGACTCAATGAATTTATTTTATATATTTTTTATTAAGCTTGATTATGCCTCCCCCAAGTAATAAATGTTACCGTAATGTTCAATTTCTTCTTGTACTATTTACATCTTCAGTCTTTACGATTAAATGACCGAAAAAAAAAATAATACACAAGCAAGAAAATTACTAAAAATAAATAGACAAAAAAAAATACAATTGATGAGTATTGAAAATAATGAAAACAATGCTCCAATAAAAAATTGGTAGACTATAAAAAATAATGGAAAAAAATTTAAATTAAAAAATATATATTTGAAAGAATAATTGTGAAAAAAAAAAATAAGTGCATTATGAGATTTGAATTTTTTTTTTTACTCTTTCAATGCACAGACAAAAATAAATGAATAAAAAAAAGGATTATTTATTAAACATGAATAATTATTCAAAATTTTACAATCAATAGATGGAAAAAAAAAAAAACAAATGGAAAAAAAAAAAAAAATTACCCTCGTTGCTATTCAATATATATTTTATGAAAAAAGAAAAAATATATTCGTTTGATTTTGTTTTTTACGCATGTATTTTTTATTTAGCTTTTATTTTTTTTATTTTATGTAGAAATAAAAATAAATATGTATGAAGAATATTGCTGGGGGTTGTTGTGGTGCAAGTGGATGTATATGAAATATTTAATGGTGTTGGATGTAGAGATATAATGCGCACTTGGAAAAAATCCTTTTAAAAAATATTTCATGTAAATACACGTAATGTTGAAGCCGTGAAATAAATTTGAAAATTTAAAAAGGTGTTTATTATTGAATAATTAAGGGAAATTGATAATATTATTTGAAATTTTTGATAGTATTTTGAAGATAAAGTAAATAAATTTAGCAAAAATTAAAAAGAAATGAAAAATATTTAATAAAACATTGTCTAATTAGTTTTTCTACTTTCGAAATGTTGAATTTTGTTTGAATTTCATTTAAATTCCATTTGAATTTTCCCGCTCTATGGCGCTAGAGTTTTCCAATCGTCGCCATCTTTTTTTATTTTCCAAAATAGTAAATAAACTGACGTGGGATAACACCATGCCGTCACAAATAAAAATAAATAAACCACGTGAAAGGAAAATAGAAAAACATAATTTAATATTGACTGACAACACAAAATTATCAATTGAGATAAAAATAAATCAAGTAAGCCAAGTAATTTAACATCAAAAATACCAAAAATAATTATTTCAATTCATTATTAAATACTTGATTGTTATCACAAATTAAATATTGTTATTTTAGTGGATTTACCTGTCATTTTTTCAACGAAAATTATTTATATTTTGCTTTAAATTGTGATGATAACAACTCATTATTATTTGTGTCGTAAACATTCAATATAATTTATTAAAAGTAAATTTATAAAATATTAAACAAGTGCTATAATTATTAATTAAAAAAAAAATATATAAACAGTGAATTAAATCAAGCTATTAAAAAGGTAAGAAATAATTAAAAACTATTATTCTCGACACAAGTTAACCTTGACCAGACAAAAATTTTGTAAATATAAACAATGATAAATTTTCTTTCAGAGCTGAAAAAAAATAAATGTGAAAATTAAAATATTATTTAAACAATGGAACAACGTGATCGAGCCCGAGAAATAATTGAATTTCATTTTTTATCATTAAAAGATGCCATGGGATTTTTGGAAACAGCTATAAAAATGAAAAATGATTTTGAAATTGATAAAAAATGCAAATTCAAAGGTCTAATTAATTATCTAACTGACGAATGTTTAGCTGAAATATTTTCATATCTTCCACCTCACGAAATTCTTCAAATGAAAAATGGTAAATAATATTTGTAAATTACTTGTCTATAAATACTTTAATTATTATTGTTATTTTAGTTTGTAAAATATGGAAAGAAGCAAGTGATTTAGCTTGGCCAAATGTCACGAGATACATTGTCAAATATCCACGTAATAATTTTGCTGATAAACCATTATCAGTAGACACACTAAAACAAGTATTAAAAAATTGTGGAATATATTTAAAAAGACTGGAATTAGTATCAGTTTGTGACTCACGAATAATGCCAACAATTGAAAAATACTGTGTCAATCTTGAACGTCTTGTTCTTCTATTTAAAAAATTTGATTCAGCTGATTTTGGTGGATGCTTTGACCTCATGGTAAATTTGAAATATATTAAAATCAATGGAGACATGAGATATCCACATGATTTAATTTTAGGCAGTTTACCAGTTGGTCTAAAAGAAATGCATCTATTTTCATCTGGCCGACCAAATTTAGTGATTTTAAATTGTCCAGAAGTAAGTATTTCTATCAAATTAAATATTTCCATCATTTTTCTAATTGATTAAAATTTATTACAGACAATACAAAAATTAATCAGACTCGAAAAATTTACTTGTCGACGTATGATAATTAAGAGTCAAACTTTGAGTCAATTTATGATGAGGGAATCATTGACCCACTTGACAATGATCATGTGTGATTTTGGCAAGGAGCAAGTACTGTCTTACAGCCTGCCAAATCTTGAACATTTGGAAATTGATAGATGCTACAATGTTCATCAAACATTTCTCGCAAATGTCATTTACACTAGTCCCAATTTAATTTACCTAAAAATTCATAAATGCAATGCATTTGATGCAGAAAATCTTGAGCTTATTTGTAATTTAGAAAAACTTGAATATTTAAATTTTTTTGGTGCTGGAATTGTTGATGATCATGTTGTCGCTAAAATAACACAAAATTGTCGAAATTTAAAAACTCTGTATTTTCCAGAACGTAAGATGATAACTGAAGCTGGTTATTCACATTTGGGAGAGCTTGATAAACTTGAAAATCTTTATGTTCATGGTGATGATAATGAAAGCTTTAATAATCATGCAATGGAGTGTATAGTTAAAAATTTTTGTAATTTAAAAAAGCTAGAAATTAATTGGTCACAGTATGTTTTGAAATATGGTCTTCAGGATATTGGACAATTGATGCATTTGTGTGAGCTAGAATTGAATCATGTGTTGAATTTAAATGACAGTATTTTGGAGTATATTTTATTGAGCTGTGATAAGCTGAAATTTTTGAATATATCTGGCTGTAAATTGGTAACAGATGAAGGCTTGAAACAGCTATTTCTTTTGCCTCATTTGACGAAATTAAATGTCAGCGAAATTTCGAATTTAACTGATGATTGTTTTGAGAATATTACAGAATTAAAATATTTAAAATGCTTTGGATGTTGTGGTATTACTGACGTGGGCATTCAGAAACTTTTAAAAAATTGTCCAGATCTTGAATTTTTGGATGTTGATGCGACTGGTGTTACATCAAAAATTTGTATTTTTGCTGCGCAGTTGACGAGGCTCCGACAAAATAATATCACATTGGTCATTGTTACAAGTTCATTGATTATTGAAAATTTTAAAGAATCGGAATTTTATAAAACTGATAATAATGAGGAGGAATTTAAATCACCATTTTTAAATCTTCGTTCGTTGCATAGTATTGTAAAATAAAATATAAATTTTGTAAAACGTTTCGAAAATTTAATTTCTATACTTAAATTCTCGAAAATTTCTCCGGCGTTTTTTCGTCGCCTGTAAAATTTCGATCAGTCTATTTTAATTTTTTTTTTTTTTCATTAAACAATTAAAGAGAGATAAAATTTAATAGAATAAGTGTAAAAAAATCTAAGTTAGAAATTTTCAATTAATATTTTAAAAATCAGAATAAAAAAATTTATAATAATTTTAGGATTAAAAAAAGGTCTCGTGGATTAAAAATACAAATCACGTTGAATTTATATTGTTGAAAAAATAAAAATTAATTTAAATAATTTACTGTTTTTTTTTTTAATAAAAATTAAATTAAAAAATTTAATTTTATGCAGTTTACCAGTTGGGCTGAAAGAAATGCATCTATTTTCATCTAGCCGACTAAATTTAGTGATTTTAAATTGTCCAGAAGTAAGTATTTCTATCAAATTAAATATTTCCATCATTTTCTAACTGACAAAAATTTATTACAGACAATAGAAAAATTAAAAAGACTTGAGAAATTTATTTGTCGACTTATGATAATTAGAAGTCGTACCTTGAGTCAATTTATGATCAGGGAATCATTGACCCACCTTTTTTTTTTTTGATAAAAATTAAATAAATATCCCCCAAATTTCTGTATGAAATCACGTCCATAAATTTATCCTACCAATAGAAATAAAAATTCAAAAATAATTATCAATTAAATAACCAAAAAAAAAAAAAAGATAAAATATGCAAAGAAGGAAAAAAAAAAAATGTCAACTAAGAGGTATTTGATCCCCATAGAAGCTAGCTTTATATAAGTTGATTTTCAAGTGGCAATAATCGAATCTTAAAAGCTAAAGTAATCTTCATCCTGAGATCTTGTTTCCTGGCTCTCGTCTCTCTTCCATCATGGAAAATGAAATTTAATTTATGGCCTGAATATAATCAAATTAAAATACTACAATAAAATCACGAATAAGAAAGACAGAATTAATACGGAAAAAAAAGCCATCAAAAAGATAAGAAGAAATAAAAAAATTAGCAGACATGATTTGTGTATGTCAAGAAAAATAGAGGGGTGTTGTAATAATACTGAATTTATTATTTCAGTGCAAATGACGTGATTGAGGGTTGTTTGTACATGGGGAAAAGGTGATGCCCGATGGGCAATGAGCCAATTTCTTTTGTCTTTTATATTTAAAAACCCACATATAAATAAATTGTTGTATTTTTTTTTTTTTTTTGGCAAATGTAATTTAGATTATCAGTGGAAACAGTGTTGGACAAAACGACTCGTAAAATAACTACATCAATTTTCCTTTACCATTAATCAAACCAAAAAAAGAAAAAAAAAAATATATTATTTTTTCTTTGAAATAATAAGAATTTGCTAAAATAAAAAAAATAAAATTTATAATTTAAAGACTGAAAATACTATATGTACAATAATATTTAAATGAAAAAATTATTCGCTTGATTTTCAATTAGAAAAATAATTGAAGGGTTTAAAGTTAAAAAAAAAATTCAAAAAAAAAAAAATCAGGACCACCATGAGTTAACTGGATCGATCAACACATTGTATATTATTTTTAAATTAATTTTTTTCGGATTTTTATTTCTTTGTTACCACCAGGTAGTGCAGCAAAAGAGAATGAAAAAAAAAAAAAATTAAATATAATCACGTCAATATGTAACATCACGTAAAAATATTTAAAAAAAAAAAATTGACAAAAGAAAATACGTGCGTGCGTGAGAATATAAAAATTTGTTTAGAAAATAAAAAAATAAATATTGCAAAGATTTTGTTGAGAAATACAAGTTATTTATTTAAATAATAAATTTATGATTATTTTATGTAGAGCATTATTGTCGTTACCCATCGATAAGATAAGAAAAAAAAAACAAGAGAGAAATTTTGTTTGCATCATCCACATGTACCTGGTTTATAAATATATTTTAATGTAGTTTTGGTATAGTAGTACCTTCAAGATACGTCTTGTGGATCTATGATACACACCGATGCTTATTCAATGCCTTCAAATGAATAATGGTCTGCTAGTAAAATATATGCCCGGACATAAATATTGTATTTGGAGCGCTATATATTACAAACGCTATATCGAATCCATTATATAAACATTTTGCTGTTTTCTTGTACTCTTTTTAATATTTCATCTTTTTTATTTTATTTTTAAATTTTTAATACTGTATTTTATTCAACAATTTCTATTTCATTTTTACTTTTTAAATTTATTTTTTATAATTAAAATTATTTTTTTGCATCAAAATAATTAATAATAATAATATTATAAACTAACTTTAAATATAATAATTTATAAACTTTTTAATTTAAAAAAAAAAAACAATTTAATTATTATTTTTTTTAAATATTTTAAATTTTCTTTTGAATTTTCTTTTTTCCATGAAATTTAATAACTTTTTTTTTCAAATTAAATTATAATTGAATAATTCAAAGTTTGATAATGTTATTCTTCTATAAATTTACTTTTAAAATCTTTGAAAATTTTATTTATTTAAAAAAAAAAAAAAAGAGTTGGTAAAATGTAAGAATATATTATTTGGAAATTTTTCAAACTTACCAAGGATAAAAGATATAAAAATGCATATTAGGAAGTTGTGCAAAAGTACACACATACATTTAATATGGATACACATTTATGCACACACAGTATATGTATACACAAAATGAACGATTCACAAATGCTGCACTCAACCTACCAAAACTTGCACGTTGGAATTTATTAAACTTTAGTAAAGTCGCTTAACAAAGTTTCTTCAGGTGGAGGAGAGAATGAGACAAGTTTTTGGCTTGCCCATGAGAGAGAGAGCCAACCAATGAGAGAGAGAAAAAAAAAAAATATCAAGCAAAGGGGTAAGTAAGGGTACAGAGAAACAAGGGGGTTGAGAATATATTTGAAAAAAAGAGCAAGTTACTTTTGTAGAGAAATAAAAGTTAATGGAGTTCTCAATCTCATCCCATTTCTTGCTTTTCGTTATTTTTTTTATTTTCTTTCTTTCACTTTTTATTAATCCGTGTCTTAATCTTTTATTTTTTTTACTTTATTCTTTCTTAATCCATCTATATATTTTAATTTTTATCCCCCGGTCTCTCTTGCTCTCCCTCAGCCTCTCTCTCTCTTGCTGGTATTATGACTATCTTCAACATAACTTTTAACCAAACTTATTATATCTTAATTTACTATTTTGGTATCTTAAATTTTATCCGGAGGCTGTTCTATATTATATTATTCAAATTAAAAAAAATTAAAATATCACAAATTTATTTTTTTATAATATTACGAGCTTATTTTTATAGTCAATATTAAATTTGAAAATGATAAAATTGAAGCATTATCAGATGAAAAAATAAATCTATAAAAATATTTTAACGAGATATATAATTTTCTGTGTTATTTGGCAGAAAGGGAATCAACATAAAGCATCTTATTGTAAAAAAAAAAAACAAATTTCAACACTTGTAATTGGTTGTTAAAATTGCACTCGAGAAAAACTAGTTGCTTCTGAGAAAATGAGAAAAAAAAAAAATTATTCGAGCACACTTCGAAGAAGAAAATCATCATACGCAATATTAGAGAATATTTTTTTTTTTTTTCATTTTAATAACACTTAAAATTCAAGCCTGTTAATAAAGTATATAATATTTGTAATTTAAAATTATTTCTTTAGAATATATTATTACACTTATAAAGTTGTATTTTATTGAAAAAAAAAAAAAAAAAATGTAAATGAGGCAAGACGCCTTAACTCAAGCATGTCAATATCCATTAGGGGTGAAAATTTGCATTTTTTTTTCTTCGTAAATTTTTTGATAAATGAAAAAAAATAATTTCGTTTACTTCTCATTAACGAAATTATAATTTTCAGTGTCTAAAATATTGGCAAATAATAAAAATGGGTTTTTCTTTTTTTTTTTTTCGAAAATTTTCAGCACCGAATAAAAATTAGGGGTGGTGGGCTGAAAAGGAAAAAAAATTTTATATTATTATGCGTTCGAGCATGATGAATTAACGAGGGTGTACTCTCAATGGTCGGGGATGTAGCTCAGATGGTAGAGCGCTCGCTTAGCATGTGAGAGGTACCGGGATCAATGCCCGGCATCTCCAACTTATTTTTTTTTTTTTTTTTTTTTATTTTTTTCAAAAATAGAGTTGCTTGTTTTTTGGGATTTTCTATATTGAGTGGATCTTTTTCCAGTATCTTTGGAAAAGGGTTCACTGGATTCTCTGGTGCCACTCACCACAAATAGGTTTCTTTCTCGTTCAGAGGCTTGGGTTTTCCAAAAAAAAATCTGATATATATTTACCATCAATGTTATTTTAAAGCGACAGTATTATTTTTTAAATTTACATGACTAGATTAATTGCTCTGTTGTTGATTTAATTTATAATTTTAAAAATGCATAAATATCATAATAAAATATAAAATCATCACGACGAGAAATGAGGCCGTAATACTTATTGAATTATCATTTTATAAATTGAAAATATAATAAAAATAAAATGTGACAATTATTGCAACAATGAAAAAAAAAAAAAATATAATAATAAAAAATTATTTTTATTTTGTATTATTATTTTTATTATTATTGTAAAATGATTTCACAAGGTGGTCTTGAAGACCTTGAAGAGCTCGCACCCTGATATTACAGCAAAATACAATTTCTTGTACATAGCTATATATTTTATTTTGTATGAGGTACCATTCTCCATTGAACGTCCTCGATTTTAATAAAAAAACCATACTTTTACGTTGCTCCAGAAAATAATAATAAAAAAAAATAATATTGTGTAACAATATATTTATTTTTTAAATAAATAAAATACAGACATTAATGTATTTTTTATTTTTTAATTTTAATAATAAAAATTGATAATTACAGGATAATTTATTACCACGTGTCTCATTAATATAATAAATTGATTTTAAAATTTTTAATGAAGTCAATATTTATAAATTTATTTAAATTATAAATAACTTTAAATTAATTTTTTTTTTTAGAAGAATTAAATTGTTAATTAAAAGAAAAAAATATTTTAAATGAATTAAATTATATAAAAAAAATAGCAGAATATTTTTATGATATAAATTATAAATTTATTTATGTATTCTAAAATCAATGAGTTCATGTTTTAATGATGATGAATTTAATTTTTTTTTTTATAATCATCTTGATAGTGAAAAATAAATTTAAAGAAAATTTTTTCAAATAATTTTTCTATTGATTTTTAATGTGACACGATTCATTTATTTTTTTTTTTCTGTGCACAGTATTTTCTATTTTTTCTATTCACTTGTCAATTTTTCAAATTCATTTTCGTTCTAAAATTTCTAATATTTTTATTAGAAATTATCAATATCTTTTTTTGAATATTATTTTTAATAATCTTTTAACTATTTTTTTTATTACACAACTTGTGCAATAATTGTTTAATTAGAATAATAAATATTGTTAATACAAGACACCAAAATTTATACATAGAACAAAAAAAAAAAAAAATTACTACAAAGATCGTAAATCAACTTGGCACACGCGATTTATCTTAATTCTATCTGTGACTTTGTGTAACTATAGCTTCACTTATCTACCTGTTTGTTTTATTTTGTTTTTGTATAAAATTTGTTCGTGTAATGTTGGCCTACTCGTGTTTATTCTGTCAAGTTTAACTCGAAAAATGCGTGTAACAACATTGTAAAATATCACTAGATAAAACGTGTGTCAATCTTGAATAAATCAAAAAAAAATAAAAAAATACATTACATTGAACGTTCAATTGGTGAATCATGAGATTGTTGCTCTTTTAACTTTCCCAGATTGTTTCCCAGTCAGGTGTCAACTTAAACAAATTTATTTTTTAAAACAAAAAATTATGTAATTTATACTTTGTCTATTTTTTTTTTATTTCAAGGACACATTGAAACACCGCATTGATTTAAATCGTATTAAAATCAACTGATATTTAAAAATAATTGATTAACAATAAATTACCATGTAATTACAATTTAATTCTCAAATTATATATTTTTTTTCTACCATTAACTATTCAACTATCAATTTAATAAATTTTTAATTCTACAATATAATTGTAATATATCATTTCAACTATTTTTAATCAGCGCAATTGCACAATAATATTTTTCTAATTTTTATTATCCAAGCCATATATCATTTTTGAATTTTAAAACACAAAATAATCATTGCAAAATACACATCAGTCGAATGTATTTAATAATCATTACGAAATTATCTTCCTGGTTTGCCTCGTAAATAAACAGCCAATTAATATTTACTTAATAAATTTAAAAAATAAAAAAAACCTAACATCTTGGTAAATTTTCTAAAACAGGTCAATGGCGTTTAGATCTATCTCAATTATAATAGATCCATTAAATAATAATAATATCGATTTGTTATTTTTTAGATGAAAAAATTAATTTAAAAAAAAAACTTGCCAATGTCATAATCAATAATTTTATTATTGTAAATAAATAATAACTTATGAAGAATGAAAAAAAAAATAGTGGAAATATAATAAATTTATATTTCATTCTCATTAAATTATATAATACAGTTGAACATAAAATTCAGACAAGTCATAAATCAGTATTTTAATGATAACGCAAAGTTTATGTTTCTTATACGTGTTGGGTTATGATGCAAGTTCAGAATAAAGTGGCTGACACACAAAGTGCTCACTTATATATTATATTGTTTGGTAGCATTGGCATCAGACTGTCCAGCCACCCTGCAGCAACAATATTTATTCAAAATATAAAAATTATTTAAACAACAAAAGATATTTTAATGTGATAATAATATTTTACAATAAAGTCATTTTTTTTTTATTTCATCCCTCATTTATTTTAACTTTTCATTTACATTTATTTAAACTTTTACTACAATACCTTCTTTTTTTTCTTTTTTTTTTTTTTCATTTTGCAATCTTTTAATTTAATTAATTATAGCAACTTATCAACTTGACTATTCTTTGTTCAAACAACAATTCACAAGCTACGTGAATTTATTTATTTAAATTATTTAAGTTTATCCAGTTTTTATTTTTATTTTTTTTTTTACTTGAAAATATTATTTATAAACAAGTTAAATATTTGAAAATGAAAATTTAATATTAAAATGTTTTAAAAATATATATTTGTTTATTTTTTTTTTTTTAGTTTTTATTTATTTATAATTTTATTTTATTTAAGTAAATGAAAAAAATAAATTTATATATAAATTATATTTGCTTTTTTAAATGAAATTTATACTTATATTTTTAAAAGTTTTTAATGGAAAAATAAAATTATTATCTTGTATTCAATATAAAGTTATATTCAATTTTAATTATTAAATTTTTTTTTTTTTTTTAAATTGAAAAGGTAATTTTAAAAATTTTCTAATAAATAATAAATATATATATTTTATTTTCATTCAAACTAAAACATTTTTAAAAAATATTTCAAAATGGATTTATCGATTTTATTTACTATTTATTTAATTGTATCAATTTTCCCCATTAATTTTTTCCATTTAATAATAGATACAAAAATTAACAAGCTTTTATTTAACTCATTCAAAAAAAAAAAATACTCCCAAATGATATTCAATTTTCTCCAGCGAATCCAATGATCTATAAAAGTTAAAAATGATAAATTGATAATAATAATTATAGAAGACATAATGTCATTGTTCTGGATTGTCAAAGACTCAATGATTGATGATCAATATAAAAGTGTCAAATGTTCAATAGCCAGTATCTAACAATGATAAATATATATATATAAAAAAGCTCCAAAAAGCACCATGTGGTACCATGTCTGATGGAAGTAATTGATGTTAATACTCGTGTCTTCCTCTTGCACCACACTTTCATATACATCTCAAACAAATTTGTATGCATATATTTATTATAATACACACACATACCCAGATGGATGCCATCATCACCAAAGACATACATCAACCTATCATTTATCCACCATACTACATTGTACATCAACATCAAGAAGAAGATTTTGATCAAACGTTCCAATCTCAGTATACAAGGGAGCCAGAGGAAAACACTTACCTCAACATTGAATTTGCTTAATTATGTTTCCATGCAGACCTCAAGGTATTTTTCCTCTTTTTTTTATTTTTTAATTATTACAAAAAATAAACTCACCTGAAACAAAAGAAAATAAATTTTTAATTAAAAAAATTATTATACACTGTGTTTAATAATTATTATTAAAAAAAAAAAAAATGAATTAAAAATTGTAAATTTCATTAAATTATAATAACAAGTTTAATAAAAAAAATACATTTTTTTTATAGTTGATTACACAAATGTTTTTTTAAACACGAATAGAAAATAAATTTTAAAAAAAGTTTATTAAAATTTAAATGAAGTAAATAATAGTACTTTTATTTTCAAATTTGTAGGGAATTTTAAAGAAAAAAAAAAAAAAGTTTCATTGTGCTCGTTAAGAGTTTAAAAGCAATAGTATAAATTTTTTTTTTTTTAATTCTAGGGAGTTAATTCGATTCCCTCATTAACACCTAATCGGAAAATCTCAGTTGTTGTATTTATTTGTAAAACAGTGTGGGGGAAGGAGAGTAAAAGAGAAATAAAATTTGAAAGAGAAAAAAAATTATAGACTCTTTGAGAGGCACGTACGATCGTTGGGATCGATAGCCCTTCATGAAAATTTATACAGGCCAATTGTATGCATAAAATTTTCTTCTTTTTATATTTGCTTTTTTGTTGGATTTATTTTTTTTTTTTACAAAGTAACAATTAGTACTGAATTCTTGTTTCGAGACGACTAATCGATCTACTTGCGGAAATGAATAATTTTTGTTTTTATTTTTTTTTATTTATAACTTTAGTTAATTAATTGAGTAAATTTATTATCGAAAAATTTACGCATTGATCAATTGATGATCAAAAATAATTAAAACTAGATACTCGAAATTTTAATTAATAAAAATTCTTTACAATTAAAATTTTAATTTAAAAATAAATTTTTTAGTTTTTTTTTTCTTCGAAGTAATTGTCTATAATTTAAACTTTTTTTTTTATTAATTAAATATTTTTATTTTCATATTGAAATGTAATAAAGGAAAATCAATATAACATGGTTTTTTTTTTTTTTATTTTAATTAAAAACTTTTCAAATGACGTAGAATAATTTTATGATAAAATTATCAAGATAAATTTAATTATAATTTAAATTTTTTTCTTTCAAGGATAATAATTGTCTATTCATTTTTCTGCTTGATTTATTCAGAAAAAAAAAAAAATTTTAAACAAATGTTTAATTACTTTATTGTATAAAAATTTTAATTAAAAAAAAAAAATCTTTTATCAATTTAAATAGAAAAAATTGAAGTAAAAAAAGAAATTTTCTTTTATTATTTAAATAACAAAATAAATATTTGAAAATTATTATTTTCATTGATAAAAAATCTTTAAAATTTTGTTGAAAAATTTTTTCATTATTACAAAATAATTATAAATTTTCAAAAAATCATTCCTCAATTAACTTTTAATTGAAAAAAAATTAAATTTCATGTTTTTATTATTTTTTATAATAATTATATGAAAAAAAGGCAATTGTCTTTTTTATTTTAATTTTAGGGTCCAACAGGAATGTTGATCTTGGTGGTAGTTGAATAATGGAACGGGTCTCATGCGAAATTCATGTCCAATTTAGATGCTCGGTTAATTTACGATTGGGTTGGAGAAACAAGTCAAGACTTTTCATTCATTGTATACATGTAGATGATAAATATATATACACACATTACACAATTTACACACAAACACTGGACAACTAATTCTCTCCTGTTTTATCATCATCATCCAGTGTAATGATATATACATGTTGGCTGTCTTGTGTCTCTCGATGTTTTAGAGATCACAGTTGACAAAACACACATACCAATTTTGACGAAATCGTTATATATTTGTGTGACAAAAATCACACCGATCGAAATTAGTCAATAACAATTTTGACTGCATAAATTGCACAAAAAAAATATTTAAAAAAAATCAATACTTGAAAATATGAATTTAATCGAAAAAAAATTTATTTTTCATGAATAAAGTATTTTTTTTTTTAAAATGAAAATAATAATTTTATTGAGGGGTGATTTTATTGAAGGGTGGTTTTTTAATTTTTATTTACATGAAAAATATTAAATATTGAATTATTTTTTTTTTTTATAATGGAAATGGTATTGCACTTATCGAAAAAGTGAATCAATTTTTATGAATTTTTTTTTTTTACTTTTTTGTATATAGGTAAAATAAAAATATTTGAGTCAAAAATGAGTTACAGAAACAATGGTAGACTTGAGGGGAACTAATGTGGCGTATTTTATGGTTTGAATTTTTTTTTTTTTTTTTTTGCTACAATCCCTTGAGAGATCTTGAGAGAAAAATAACTAAAAAAAAAAATGTTTTGATTATTTTTACATAGTATTTTTTGGTGGTTTTATTTATTTGTTTTTTTTTTTTTTTGCGGATCGAAAAAAGAAAGCGGTTTTTTTTTTATATTTATTCTGATCCATTTAACTAGAAAATTTCTGAATTCTGGCAATTTTTAGACAAATCTTATTTCGTCGAATCAATTTTTTTTTCGGTCCAATTTTTTTTGTAAAAATGTCCCTAATGTTGCTATAAATTCAAGGCAAATAACCAAAATTCTGAATCTAATTAAAAAACATTTTAAAATATATTTTAAATTAAACTGAAAAACAAAATGGTAAAATTATTTTACAAATAAATTTTATAGTTACATTTAAAAGACATTATTTTTCAAACAAAACTGATTATAAAAATATTTTTTTTTTTTGTTATAAATAAATGCAATTTATTCTCATTAATGTCATCGATTAAATGTCATTTAAAGCATCAAAATAATTCATCAACAACTCGAAATTACTCTTGATTTTTTTAAATGAAATTTTCATTTTTATTTCACAATTATTTACGTGATTACCACAAAGATTATACATAAAATAAAAAAATCACAAATTCACAAACAACAGTGGATTATTTATATATATTTTTTAAATATTAATAAATAAATATTATAATAATAATAAAATTCAACTTTTATCCAAAGTCATTTAAAACTTTTAACTGGTTTTTGTTGTAGTTAATATTGTTGTTGTTGTTTTAAACTATTTTTTTTTTGTTATATATTTTTAATTTTATTATTTTACTCTCTTTCACTTTTACCTTCGTTAAATATATCCCATAGACTTTAACCAAAGTTTATGAGTGGTTTAATTAGAATACAGATTACAAATGTAAATTATAAAATCAGTCAAACACACAACTCCATTAATATTATATAAACAAAAACTAATAATAATCATCAAAATAAAAAAAAAAAAAATACAAAATCAATAGTATTATTTATTTCATAATTATAAAATTTAATTAATTATTATTATTTATGAATTTTAATAATGGATATAAATATATTTAAATATTATATCCATATCAATTTTCAATAATATCAAATTAATTATCTCTTATATTTTTGATTGAGTAATCAATACAATTTATTATCATCATTATTTTTATATTTTTTTTGTTTAATAATCACTGCATTTTTATGCACTAATTTTCATTTAAATTTTCGTCATTAAAATTTAAAAATCTTCGCTGGAATTTCGAAATATTTCTCAAGAAATTAATGAGAAAAAAAACTCGTACAATTTTAGAATGTATTTTTATATTTTTTCTTATTTATTTGCAAGAAAATTTTATCAATTTTATTAAAATATTTCGTCGATAAATTTGCAACAGCAATGAAAGTAAATATTTTTAAATAATATTTTTTTTTTCGTCTTGATAAATATGCATAAATAAAAAGTGCAGTTGGAAATTTTCAAGACAGATAAAATAGAGCATTTGAATGTGAAAAAATATTGAGATAAAAAATGAAATATATATATAGTAAAATGTAGAGTAATAGTTTTCTATATGTTGAATAGATTGAGAGCATGTTTGCAAAATAGAAAGTGGTATTTAAATAATTGCCAGAGGGATATTAATACTTATGTATATATTTATTTTTAATATAAAGAGATGCTGAGGATAAATAATAACCAACTGCAAGTTTCATGATAATAGTTATAAATTTAAAAAAAATATACATATTTAAATTATACAAAATAAATAGATACAATAATTTAAATGGTAACCTTTTTAATGGTTATTTTTTGTATAATTTATGTCATTTATAATTTTGTATTAAGTGTCGACAACAGAGCTTTTCAAAAAAAAAAAAAAAACGTTAATTAAAGAACTTACGAAACGTATTATCGTTTCGTCTAACTGCTTGCCATTGACGCTGACTTGAAAAAAATAACGAAGGAAAATAAATAAATAAAAAAATACTTTCATTTTTACCCTAAAAAAAAATTTAATTAATGTAATTAAGTACTTTTTATTGAGCTCTTTGATTAACACAAAATTTTCATCAAAAATAAACTGAAAATTTATCAATAAATTTGACGTTAATTATAAATTGTTATTGTTATTTTTTTTTAATCAAATGTACTTGTAATTAAAAAAAATAGCTGGAAAATATTTATGTTTTTCGTTTATCATATATTTTATTTAATTAAAAACTTGACGTAAAATAATTTTGTATAAAATTCATACAATAATAATTAATTTGATCCATTAGAATTAAAATAATTTTTTTTTTTTTTTTCAATTTATAATTAATGATATAATTGTCTATTATTAAAATTTATTTTTATGCTTCAGTTATTTAAATAAACGAATGTTTAATTTTTTTATAAAATTTTATTTAAATTTAAAATTAAATTTCATTCTTTTATTATTTTTTTGGAGTAATTATATTTAAAATAAAAAAGCAATTGTCTTTTTTATTTAAAAAAAAAAAAATATACATAAATTTAATTAATTAAAAACCTTGAAAATAATATAAAATTATTTTTTAATAAAATTAACAAAATAATAATTTAATTCATTAGCATTTAAATAAATTTTTTTCTTTTTAAAAAAAATCCAAACAAATTACAAAAAAAAAAAAAAATGTTTTTAATTTGAATTTTATATTTCTAGTATTTATAATAATAATAAAAAAAATATATAATAAATTAATTAAATTTTAGCTAATTAAAAAGCTTTGCAAAATGTCATAAATTAATAATAAAATTAATAAGCTAATATAATAAATTTGGAGGGATGATAATTTAATGAAATTTGTTTTTTGTTTTAATGAATAATTGATGATTAATGTGATTGTTGTTGTCACATACTGGATTAATTACACAGTGTGTTAATAGCATGTGCTTAAACACAGACAGTGAATAGTATGAAAAATAAATAAATAAATTTTACACGCATAATGTACACAAAATCAACACACCACAATCATCACCACTCTCATCTAGTCTCAATCCATTGTAACTCTTGCAAGAGACAACTTGTGGCTGTATAAACAGAAGCCATATATGCATTATCATTCATCCATACACATTACACATATACACAAAACATGTACATTAGCAAAAACAAAACGAACAAAGCTATAACGGTGGTGATAAACAGGTTGAGATTGTTCTGTATAAAATGCCTGTTTCACCATGACCAATCTTTGTATATGTCTACACATTTATATGGATGATACTTGTTGATAATATCTTTAATACATATCATATCTTAAACAATAAAAATAAATTCACGATTGACCCACTGGCATTACACTAAACTATACATTTTGTTCTACATTATCTCGAAAATTCTTTCAACAATTGTCTAACATTATTTATACATTTATTCTATATAAATTTTATACTATCTTGTTGTAATAATTTATAAACAACATGCGGTACTTGACAGTACAAGTGATAGTTAAACACAATCTATAGTTTAACTATTGTTTTTTTATTTTTTTATTTTTTGGCAACACATGATAGAAATTCAATGATATTTTTAATTGGTTTTTTTTTTTGAATAAATTATATAGTAATTATAAATAGCAATGTTAATTTATGATAGAATTGATACAACAAATTTTGGAATAGATAATTAAATTGATAATAAAAAATATGAAATGAATAAAAAATCCGTAAATTAGTTTAAAATTAAAAATGGTTAAATAAAGAAATTAAATATTTTAAAATTTAAAAAGGTCAACAGCATAATGAAAATGATTTTTATTTATAAAAAAATCAACTTATGTAGCTACTTGTTTTGTTAAATAAAAAATAAATTTAGAAATTAAAAAAGTATATAAATTATTAATTAAATTAATAAACGAATTACTTAATTAAAAATTAAATAAAAAATTGAATGAAAATTAATTAATAATTAGAGAAATAAATAAATGGATGAATTTGAAATTAAATAAATAAATAAATTAGTTTTTTAAAAATTAACTAAATAAAAAATTAAATAAAAATAAATAAATAAATAAATAAATAAATAAATGGATGAATTTAAAATTAAATAAATAAATAAATAAACAAATAAATTCATTAATTTAATAAAATTAAAATATTTTTAATTTAAATTCCTGTTTTTTATTTTTACAAATTAATTCATTTCCTTCCTTTTCATGAAAATTTTTTTTTAAAAAAATATTTATCCTCGTAGGTTTATGTATACTCAATTTGCTACAATTTGTCTTTTGCAATCATTTCGAGTGTTTATACTTCAATTAAATATAAAACTGGTTTTTCTGATTGCACAAATGTATATTTATTTTATAATTTCTTTGTTAGGATGATTATAATGCACGTTTATTATTATTATTATTTTTTAAATTATGTTTTTATTAATCTTTTAAATTATTATTATTTATTTATTCATTTTTTATTTATTTGCTTTCTGTATATAGTTGATTGAAAAAATAAACACTGTCGACGGGATGTTGGGGTAATAGACAGTAATGTAAAAATGTGCGAGTCATTTTTGTTGAATGTGCCAACATGGCGTGACCATGAATGAACGAGTGTTATTTTTAAAAATAAATTCCTTTTTTTGTTTATTATTGTTATTCAATGAAAATTAAGAAAATTATGTGTTTGAGTATATATTTTTGATGTATGAAACGTCAACTTGTGTGTATCCTTGAGTCGTCAAGTATTTTAATTTTTTTTTTTCAATTATCATTTATCAAAGGGCATAATTTATGTGTAAATAAAAACCCTACTAATTTTGTGTGTTTTATAAAAAGCTCATAATTACTTGGGAAATGAAAAAAAAAATATAAAATGATATTAAATTATTCCAAGAATTAATTCTTGATGACTTTTAATATCAAAAATTTTTCAAATAAAATTGTAAATTCAAAAAAAAAATATATATGTAATTTATTATGGAGCGTTTGATAATTTTATTAATACAATTAAAATATAAATAAAGCATTGTAGTTATTTTTATTTATTGATTGAAATTATTTATGAATTTTTATCTTGAGAAATGTAAAAGTTAAAAAATTATTTCAATATGGTAACTGCAAGGCCAATCGGTGCAATTTGAAGAATAAACATTGATTATCTCAACAGCACTAGCAATGAATCAATGGATGAGATAAAAACTTTAGTTTTAAACTTTTGAAAAGGTTAAATATTTTTTTTTTTATATCGATAAATATAATAATGATGATCAAATATATTATTGTGCTTGTAATGAATCAAAAGTGAAGGTAAAAATTATTTTTTTTTCCATTTGGAATTTGAAAAATATTATTTGAACAATATTATAATTTTTTCTATTAAAAAAATTAATTTATTTATTGTTGTTTAGCTATTAAACAAACGTAAAAAATTAACAATTACTTGTTTATATTTTTTTTTTCGATTTTAAATTCACCAAGAATATTCAAAGAAATAAAGCAAATAAATTTGTCAATTTTTAAAAATATTTCTAAAAATTATTTCTTAACTATTAATGATTTTTCAATGCCCAATAATTGTTAATTAACATTATAAAACAAATAAAAAGCTTGAAAAATAATTAGACTAATTTTTTGGATAATTAAAAAATATGTTTGAATGATTTTTTTTAAAAAACAAATTGAATAATTTTGATTCGACACGAATCTAAATTAAATAACACCAAAAAAGTTGAATACATAATAGTTGAAACAAGTTTTGTGTTGAAATAAAAATAAGCAACAATAAAAAAATGATAAAAATAAATAAAAATATATTTAGAAGGGATATCTGTTGAAGCAAACAATGAGTACAATGTCCGGCGGTTCGTTAGGCGCTCTCTTCTCGTCCACTTGCGATCGATTCGATACTTAATTGGCTCGTGGACGAACTCATTTCGCTAACGAGGCGATTCTCTCTTCAGTTCAAACATTTTTTTTTATTTTTATCTTCTATTTTCAAATTTATTTCTTTTGGTAATTTACTTGGTTTTTTTTTATTTTAAATAAATTTTACGAAATTCAATTTCACAAGATAAACAACAAAAAATAAATATAAATTTTGTTTGATTTTTTTCTTTTCAAGTTGATTGACTCATTTATTTGCGCTTAATGAGTAAAAAAAAAAATTATATTTGAGGTTTCTATTTATTTGATTGTCATTATACTGATTGATTGAAAAAAAAATTGCAAAAAAAAAAATAGAAAAAATGTTTCGAATTATTTGCTTTATTTTTATTCGATGAAATTTCGATGTTTTTAAATTAATTGGGGAATTTTTTGTATTAAAATTAGGCTCAAAAAAATTATATGATGATAAAAAGTGAGATTTTTGTAATTGAAATGCAATATTATTTAGTAATTGAGAAATTTTTATTAATAAATTTTGCTATAATGAAAAAGGCAGGTTTTTATTTTCAACAAAAACTATTGAATTTTGATTGAATATTTTCTTTGACTTGTTAAAATTTTTAAATATTTCTAAAAAATTTATCAACTATTCAAGACGCCTGCGAATCATCAAAATTAATTAACTGAATCATTTCCAATGGCCAATAATATTTTTTGAATCGACTATACATTTTAAAATTAATTATAAAATTTTTTAGGCGAAAAAAAAATATCACAAATTGAAAATTCCAATTCCGGCGATTGGAATGCAATATAATTTAGTAATCAAGCTTTTCATAGTCTCAAATTTAATGACATTCCATAATACTCAGTCTTTATTCTAAAATAAAGCCCAAAAATCCGACAAAATTTATCGAAATTAATAAACGACGACAAAAGCAACAAAAAATGCAAAAATAAAAAACACCTGCTGTTTGTTTTTAAACGTTAAATTTAACACTTCCTTCAAATACTTTATCACAAGCCCAAAATATAATTTAATAATTTAATAATTTCAATAATTTAAAGTACTTTTAAATACCCAAAATAATTTCAACAAAATCAATTAACTTTTTTTTCAAAATCGTCCGAATCAAACGTCAAATTTCAATATTTCTTTTCAACTTTATAATTTATCCCTTAATTCATTCACTCGCATATTTAATTTTCTTCTTATCGCTCCATTGATAATTAAACTTTTTAATTCATAAATCTATTTATTTTCATTTAATATTTACCAGAAAAAAAAAAGTAATTATTTGAATACACATACAAATATAGTTTTTAATTACTTAGTGGGAATATTCTGGCAGGTGGTATTCCTCAACCAGTAAAATCAAATACTCGCAAAATATTTTAGCCCTTTTTTACATCCTCTCTCTCTCTCTCTTGTTCTCTCTCTCTCTTTTGTCTATATACTTTGAGTGACCAAACACAACACTCAACGCCGCAAGTTCATACGTGAATACCGGTCTTTACAAAACCTGTTACCACATAATTTTCATGTGGGCACGTGTATATATAAAATACCATTAAAAATCATTAATCATTTTTTAGTAAATTATATATACACTCTCTAAAATAATACACATTTTTATTTAAATAACAAACCAAAAAAATTTACCTGCTGGAAAAACGTAAATTTTAAATATTAATTTTTTGTAAAGATATGCTGATTGTTCAATGAAAAAAATTCATTGAAAAAAAATAATATTATTCTTTAAATTTTTCGAGTCGTCATAAGGGTGAAATATATATATTCCATTTTTTTTTTTACCAAGTTAAAATGGCAAGGTGCTTCACGTCAGTTATTACATGAAGAAAAAAAAAAAAATATAATAAGAGGTCTTCTTTTCTCTGCACAAACTTATATATTTTTTATTTTATTTTTATATTATTTATCTAAAACCTCATGTTCATTTTTTTGTATTTAAAAAAAAATATAATGTTTTTTTCTTATTTTGCATCCCTCTACCCCTCGTTTAGTTGTGAATCTTTCTTGCTCCCTTCTGCCACTTTCTGTGCCCTACGACGAGTCTCAGAGACTTGCTTGATTTACGAGCATAATTTATAATATTTTTGCTACTATTGTATGGTAATATGAAAGGCAAAATATTTTTGTTAACAATATATATATTCTATCTGCTATATACCCTGACCGCATAACGCCATTTATTTTTTATTTATTTCAAATATATATATTTTTATTTAATACTTTGTTTTTTCGTTTGTATTTTTGACTATTTTTTACATAATTTAATTGGCCATTATACATAACAACGAAAAAATTTTACGTTTTTTAAATTTACACTTTTTGTAAAGGTTAATTTGTTTTACCAGTCAAAACAAAATTTTTTCATTTTGCCATAAAAATTTTTCATTTTTTTTTTATAAAAAATTTATTTTATATGAATTTTTGTAAAATATTGAATTTTAAAACGGAAAATTTAGGGACAAAATTGAAAAAAAGAAAAAGTTGTGCTAGCTTAATATTTGAATTTTTAAAAAATGTAAAATATTTTAAAAAATTTTCTTTCAAATTTATTTTTTCACACATAAAAAACACATAATTCGCACAAAATTTTAAGCCCAATTGCATCGAGATCCGATGATTATTGAGAAAGTTGTGCTAGCTTAATATTTGAATTTTTTAAAAAAATGTAAAAAATAAAAAAAAAATTTTCTTTCAAATTTATTTCTTCACACATAAAAAACACATAATTCGCACAAAATTTTAAGCCCAATTGCATCGAGATCCGATGATTATTAAAAAAGTTGTGCTAGCTTAATATGTCAATTTAAAAAAAAAAAATATCAAAAAAAATTTTGTTTACTCGCTTTTTTTTGTTGTTTTTTCGTTGCTAACGAAATAAATAAAAAAATAATAGAAAAAGGCAAACAAAGAAATTTGTATGAGAGTAAGTGAGAAAAAAACAATGACCAATCAAATGTTCGGAAGACCGATGATGTTTGTCCTTTTTATATTAGGAACACGGAAAATTTAGTTTGAAAAAAAATTGAAAAAAGGCTTTTAAATATATAACTAACATAATCTATTAATTTTATTTAATGAGTTTTATTATTGTTTAATTATTTAACAAGTTTGGAAGATAAAAATCACTCAATTCTATTTTTTTTTAAATTTTTTATCTCACCCAAATCTTCCGGAGATATTTAAAAATCCGCCAGGACATCTGGCAGTTTTTAAACAATTTTTTAAAAATAATTTTCAGTTTGTTATTATTTTTTTGTTATCTAATAATATTACAGGCACAATTAGAGAACAATCAACAATTAAAAAAAAACACTTGAATTAATTTTTTTTAATTTTTATACATTCCCAAAAGATAAAAAATAAAATATATTTTTTCAATTAAAAAATATCAATTTAAAATTAATATAAATAAATTTTAAATTACAGTTAATTATTGTTAAATCATTGAACAGATTTAACAACCACTTAATTATAATATAAAAAAAAAGAACAAATATTAAACTGAAACTATTTATTTTTTCTCGTCGATAAAGTCAGCCAGTGATCCGACACAAATGTGATATTATAATGGAAAATAATAATAACAATAATAAAATACAAATTAAAATGAAATTGGATGAATTTTGTGATAATGAGAAATAGAGGATGTTCAAAAGAGAAAATAATTTGAGTGAATCAAGATTAATCACCCTCTTTGATTGATTAAAAGATAAGCAAAAAAAAAAAACCAAAAAAAAATTGTATAGCTGTATGAAAAGCAAATTGTAAGGTCCCCTAAGGATATTTTTATATTTTTTTTTTTTTTTTTTGGTCGAGGGAATTATTTAAAGGGGGTTGCACAATAAGGGTTGGAAAAAAAAATACAAACTGTGACCCCGTGCACTGTTTAAATCGAGACTCTAACAGATGCTGTGCAGAATTTTTTTTTTTTCATTTTATTTTCTATATTTTAATTAATTTATTTACTTTCTTTTTTTGTAAATAATAATTTGATGAAATATTGCCTCCTACTTCCTTTCTTCGTTGAAACACGTACTTCCTCTCTGGTCCCCTTCATGACATGTGTGATATTCTTGAGATTTAAACAAGTCAATTCAATTGCCAATTAATATATCCTAACCCAATAAAAACACACACCCTATTTTTTTATTTTTCTTGGATCCTCAACGCACACGCGAGGGAAAAAAGACTAAATAAAAAAATCTTTTTAAAATAATATACAAACATGATTGTTTAAATATTTAACAAGATCATTTTTGTTGTTTAATTTTATTTATTTACTTTTTTAATTTAATTATGTATATATTTGTTTTTATTGTTTGCGACGATTTTTTTTTTTTTTTTTGATAAACCAGTTGAGAACCTGTGACCATTAAAGATTGGCCTGCGACAAAAGTTATTGCCAGGATGGATAAAAAAAAAATAAATAAGTAACAAACGGATAAATTTGAAAAAGAGATAAGTCAAAAAATAATATATTTATGAAAAAAAAAAAAGGTAAAGAAGAAGGGAAAAGATTTAAGCAAAAAACTAAAGTAAAAAAAAAAAAATGAAATATACAGAATAAATATAAATTCATATATCAAGATTGATGTATCAAGATAGCTGGGGAACATTGAAAATATTTTGATTTTTATATATATTTTATTTGTGGTTTTTTCAATCTTTCCAGCATTGCCAAGATCACATGTACTCTTTTACTTCCGGTGAATTTACTTTGCTTACTCTTCTTTCACTTGATCACACACTATTTTTTTTTTTTTTTTCTTCTTCATCGACAAATGCTTGGAGAATTTTTTCAGCAAAACGGTATTTTAAAATTATGAAATATTGAACTGAATAGTATATAGATATTTTTATTGATTAATAGCACAGCATGGAGAATTTTTATATCATGATTAAAGATCAAGAGACCTTTAAACTACATTTACCTAGATCATTTACACTGTATATATTTTGATTAATTATCTTTCAAATATATATTTTTGAATAATACCAATTTAATTTAATTACACACTTTATAAAAAATTAATAATAAAGTATAATTATTTTTCATTTTTTTATTGAGTGACATGCGATGGTTAAGTTGGCCAAAGCCCGGCCGACAGTGTTTCAAGCACTTGGTTCAAGTCCATTCTCAATCATGAGTCGAACAATCTTGTAAATCAGACAGTTAACGTTAAAAATGTCTCTTAGATTATATTGAGGCAGATATAATCTAGCATAGAGCATGTAAACTACGCACTCGGTCTATGCCAGAAAATATCTGCCTCAAACACCCCGAATACATATGAAAAACGTATTCTCAACTTGATCACACACTTTTTTTTTTTTTTTTTCCATTGACACTTAAAATTTATTTAATAAATTAAATATTTTTACAACAGAGTTCATAAAAAATATTTCAAGTATTTTTAAAAAATTTTTTCATTCAATTTTCCATGGTAAATATAAATTTCTAATACATGAAATAATAGTCTATTGATAAATCAATAATTTAACAAGAAAAAAAATATATCCAGTTGAAAGAAAAAAAAAAAAAAGAAGAAATCCTGCAAATAAAAAAAAAAAAAAGATATTTATATTCCTCAAGCTGATAACATAAAATTTATAAAGAAATAAATAAACAATAATAATAAATAAATAAAAATATATATTTATTTAATTTATATATCAATTTTTCATTAAAACAAAAACCTATATATATTATTTATTTATAAAATTATATATATGAAACAAAATTGATATACACTATTGAAATTAATCAATTTTGACAGAGTGATTCTTCATCAAATGAACGATATTGTTATTACAATTTTGGGGTTGTTAGTTCGAAAGGGATGAATAAATTTCTTAATAAAATTAAACATAAAAAGGAACTCTTAGAGCTGAAAGGTTTCAAATGTCTAATATCACACAATATATCTTTAATAAATTTAAAACACAAAACAATGGAAATAAATAATATACATAAAAAATTTTTGACATTATACATGAGCCAGAATAAATACACAATATCCTTATAAAACAAAAAAAAAAAACTTAAAAATTGTCAAACAAAAAAAGTATAAATAATTCAAACAAAAAATAATGAAATGCATACACCTGATTGTAGTTAAAAAAAATATAAAATAACGATTCAAAAGAGAAAGAGAATTAAAAAAAAAAAAAACAATAATAAATTGAAGCAAAAGAATGATTTATTTTATTTTTAAGAATATTTATATAAAATGACTTGACGTTTGCATCAAATCAATGTCCGACATCTGGCTTTGAATTTGAAATGATATTTTTTTACTTTTTTTGCTTCTCTTCTTCTTCCCCTAGCTTTATTTCAAATTAAAAATTATTACAGTAAATCAAGAAAAATAAAAAACTCCATACGTAAAAATAAAATACAACTGTATGAAAATTATTTTTATTATTTTTCACTGGACAAGTTGAAGTAACACACAATGAAAATATATATCTAATTACATCGACTTTCTCCGTCAGCATTATTTATTTACCTCGTTACAAATGGCTAGACAAAAACAGAATAAATTCACCTGATGATAAATAAAATAAACCAATATTTAATTATTTAAATTGAAAATATTTTTCCATTGTTTGCATTATTTTTAATTCAATTATTATACACTCATATATTTTAATTATATTTTTAAAATTTCTTTTTATATTCTATTTTATTATTATTTGTAAAATGAATACGAAATTGAATTGATTGAAAACAGTCAATCATTGTGGCAATTTTGCAATTACTTTTTAACGTGATTATCAGAGCGTGATAATTCCAGTTTTTTTTTTTTAATTTTTATTTAAATTGAAATGAATTTATTCAAACTTCTGTCAATGAAAAAAATTATAATTATTTATTTTTTTAAATTCATTTAAATAATAATAAATGATTTTTTTTTTTTTTGTTAATAAGAAAAATATCCAGCAAAAAACATTTGTATTAATTTTTTATTTTTTTTTGGCTATTGTTCTTTTTTTGGTAGACATGCGCTTGATTATGGGGAGGAGAAAAATTGGCATACCGCAAACACTTTATCACGCACGATTCACGACACGTGTGTACACGATTGGTTACGAATTTTAATTGAATTTTATTATTATTGTTATTTAAAAAATGAATTTTGTAAATTGAATATATTGCTTTTTTTATTTTATCATTCCTCAGCGTGAGAAAATTCTTGAATTCATTATTATCCCCATTGCTGGCATTTGGAAAAAAAATATATATAACATTTTATGTGTTATTGTAGAAAAAAAGTATTGAAATTGTATAGCAATAACCCCTAGTGATGATAAAAAAAAATATATACAAATAAAAAAATAAATGATCAATTTTATGGGAGAGCTATCGAATTTTTTTTGTCAGATATATATTGACTCTTCTTTGAGATAGATATTATTTTTTTTCTTTTTTTTTTATCACTCGTCTATCAAAGGAGAGATGTAGCTATAGAAATGTGTTTGTGTTTGTGTTGTATTTTTTAACACTCAATTTTCTAGAAACACCAACGATTTTCAAATGAAAACTTTGATATTGTCATTCAACTACCCCTTCATCTTCACCACGTGCCACCAAATTTATATTTTTTTTTAACACTTTTTTTAGTGTATATTTCTATAGAAACTTTTTGTTGTAGTAACTGTCTTATTTGATGGCTCAATGATTTAACAAATAAAATAATAAATATTGAAAATAAAAATACCACGAAAGCTATTTTTACATTTGAATTTATATTTCTCTTTGTATTTAATTAGTTAAAATTGTTAGAATTTTATTTTACATGAAGAGACTAATCACACACCCTCGTAATTGAAAGAAAAAAATAAAAATTTAATTATGAAATTTATTTGAATGAGCTTAATCTTTTTTTTCATGCAAAATTTCATAATGAAATGTTTAAATTAATAATTGATATCATTGTTGATTTATTTTTTAATTTTTATTTCCAACAGTTCATTGCATTAATAACGAAAAGGCTTAACTCTAATTTTTTTCAATTTTCATTTTATCAAAAATAAAAAAGCTCAAGCTTTTTTGTATTTTTTTTTTTAAATGTCTCGATATTAAAATTAAAAAAAAAAGGCCCTTTTTTACTGGTTTTTTAATTCTTTATTAATTTTTAATTAGAATTTTGTGAAAAAAAATTATTAAAAAGGGTTAAAATAAAAAAGAATCAAGTGTTTTTTTTTTTTACATGAAATAAAAATTGATTTAGAAAAAGTTTGCTGTGAATATTTGAGTTATCACTTTGATAAATAAAAATATAAATAAAATGTCAAAGCAAGCTATTGTTATATTGTAAAAAGTGTGTACATAAATTATATTGACTTGATGTTGATGAACAATGACATATAATATATTCTGAATTTAAGATGAAAATTAACGTCATGATGTTGGGAGATATATTGATTATCACTTTTGTCACATGCCAAGTTGTTCCCGACACAATAATCCAAACAAAATGACAACAAAGTTAAACAATAGATAAATTAAAATCTCCTATACACACCTGTAATCTTTAATTATAATAATAAATCTAATTAAAAACTTTGTAAATATAATAATCCTAATAAAAAGTAAAATTTTATTTTCAAAATTAAATTAAACTTGGGTATTATTTTACACGGTACATTATTATTCGATTCATTAATTTTATATTTATTTTTTTAACTAAAATTTAAACATATTTATTTGGAAAATTTATTCAAAACTTTTATTATTATTTTTAATTTAATACGTAGTCTATAAAAGTTTGTTAGGCTTATTAAATTTACAACTCAGCACATTATCGTTAATTCATTAATTAACATCGTTAAACTTTTTTTTTTTATCAACAATTAATTTTTAAAATCATTAACTAAATAATCTATTAAAAATTATTTTTTTTATAGGAGATTTAAAGTTTGTAAATCTTGATACTAGTCATGGGGCAAATGATTAATAGGATATTGTAAAACAAAATTGAAAAATTCCAACAAATCAATGGCTGCAAATTAACGTAATCAATGTCAATCATCATCTAGATTTTTTTTTTTTTAATTAATTATTTCAATTAAAGTAGAAAACAATTTAAATTAAAAGATGTGTAATATATTAATTTTTATATTTGCAACAGTAATGACATAATTACATAATGATTAATTTAAATTTAAGGTGAATTTTTTTTTCAAATTAATAAAAAAGTATCATTATTTTTTGTATCTTTTGGTCGAATGACATGATGGTTAAGTTGGCAAGAGCCCGGCCTACAGGGCTTTTCCTTGTGAGTTCCAATCCCATGTGAGTTTATGATGCAATTTATTGTGACTTTCCTAAAAATTCTCTATAAATATCCTTGGTTTGGTTTATGGTGCAAATATAATCTAGCATAGAACATGTGAACTACGCACTTGGTCTATTCCAGAAAATATTTGCCTCAAACACCCCGAATACATATGAAAAATGTATTTCTCAATAGATCACAAATTGAAACACAAATCACAGATTTGTTTTTTTTTTTTTAAACTTTTATTTATTTTTTTAATTGATATCATCCTCCAGGATAAAACTTACCAGAACAAAATAATTTACACTGGATTAAATTTTTTTTTTGTCTTTGTAATTCAACAATTATAAATTGGAAAATTATCAACAATTTTTATATATTTTTTATTGAATGTCATAAGACAATGCAAGTTGTCGAATTTATAATATTTCATTCCAAATATTTTCATGTTTTTTTGAACAATAAAAATGTCATTTTAATTAAAAAAAAAAAAATTAAAAACTTAGCTGTATATAAATAAAACAAAAGAAAATTAAAATTAGAATTTTGAAAAATTAAATCCATAAATATTTTACTGGCATTTAATTTATAATTTGATTTTTCAATTTATATTTTTCGATATAAATAGAAAATTATATTTCCAGCTGACAAAGACAATATAAAGCTTAATTATTTTCCAATATCAATGCAGTTCTAAAATAGCTAGAAAATAATTGCATTATTTTTAAAAATAGAAAAAAAAAAAATTATAATACCCAATTTATATGGAATAAATAATTGACAAAATTTGTATTTATAAAATGAAATTTTATTTTTCAGAGCAAGAGCAATGCTTGAATGAAATTTTCAATTAAATCAATATTTATAAATAATTGAATGACATAATTTGAATTATAGTTAATAAAAAAATTGTAACTTTTATTAATGGATAATGTCAAAATTGTTTATTCATGTTTGAATGTTTAAATGGTAGGACAGTTTCGATCGTTCATAAAACAATTTATACTGACGTTGTTATATATAAACTGTCTCGTAAATAAAATCATGTTCGTCCTGTGGCGGAAACTAGGTAACCCTCTAAACCTCAACGAGTATATATGCAATTTTCATCGTAATATATAAATTGTAACTCTCTCATAAAATCATGAAGAGATCATGACTGATATGACCATGTTAAATTAATAGTTTGTATTTTATATTTTATATTTACATGCACTTTTATGTAACAACTCATTTTCATGGAAAAAAAATATTAAAATGAATTATATAATTGAATAATGTAAAAAGTAAATAAATTTTATGGAAAATAAAATTTTCTCTTTGGTTGCATGACAAGACTAAATACAATGAGTTCAAATTAATAATTAAGTATTATTTTTTTTTTTATCATTTGATCGAATGACATGATGGTTGAGTTGGCAAGAGCTCTACCCGAATTTGCTATGTGTGCGAGGGTTCAAATCTCTCGTGAAATTACATTTGGAAAGCGATTCATTTGAATCAAATGGTAGAATTCTGAGGCAAATATAATCTAACATAGAAAATGTGAACTACGCACTTGGTCTATGCCAGAAAATATTTGCCTCGAACACCCCAAATACATACGAAAAATGTATTTCTCAACAGATCACAAATTGTAAAACAAATCACAGATTTGTTTTTTTTTTTTTTCTTTTCTTACATCACGAATTACAATTCTAAAATCATTCAATTGATTATATTAATCATTCATAAATATATATCGATTGATAGATATGTAATTTTATTATTATTAATCAATGAAAAATAAACAATTTATTTGTTTAATTAATTTTAAAAAAAATTGAATAAATAAATCATTCATTTGTATATTATTTTTCAAAAGAAAAAAAATTAATTGAATAAATATATTTTTATCAATTTTAATAATTCTTTTATTTATGTCAAAGATAAATTATTATTATTTTTTTTTTTTGTAATAATAGGTGAAAAATAAATGACTTTTTTTCCATAAAATAAATTTATTATTTGACATAATTGAACAAACAAAAAATATAAATTTAAAAAATTTCTTTTTATCAATTTAAATAAAATTTATTTACGACAAATAAATTAACATTTTAATAATTTTTTTATGAAATAAATTTCTATAATAATAGATGGAAAATCAATTATTTATTTGCAAATAAATTTTATAAATCTCAATTTATTATTCTATTTTTAAATAAATATTTTTTACAAATTTTTCTATCAGTTAACTGTGAATTTTTTGTAGAAAAAAATTAATCATTTATCTAATTCAAGCTTCGTTCATCTACACATATACACATTTTCGATATTTGAATTTTGCAACTGCATTTTTTATTATTATTTTCAGTAGAAAAAAATCATGAAAATGTTGCTCAATTCGTATGTTAATCATACCTTTCTCTCATCAAAAAAAAAAAAGGATAATATTTCATTGAATTTTCCTTTTTGATTATTTAAAAACTACTAACAAGCTACACATCCTTCCTGGTGCAGTCCATATACGTCAATCTCTTTTAACAATTTTATTTTAATATGAAAAAAAAAAATAAATAACCAGTGAAAGTTCTCCAGATCAAAACAGTTGCATGTCTCATCAAATATATCAAATGATTTCAAGACATGATGATGAAAATATTGCAAAATTAGATCGTTATTTTATTTAAAAAAAAAAAAAAAAATATCTCATATCGATCAGTAAGCTGCTGTAAAAAATAAAAACACAATCTACTTGTTTGTTTTTTAATTGACAAATAAATTATAATTAGATAGCCATCAAAAATTTATTATTTTGCAAAATATATTTTTAATTTAAACAACCATAAATATATTTAAATTTATTTGTATATTATTATTATGTATAAAATTAACATTTCAAATGAGATAATATTTGGTTTTAACATGAAAAAGTGTTTTTATATTTAAATTTAATATCAAAAATAATATATTTTCATTTAATTTAAATTTTAAACTTTATGAATAATATTTAATTTGCTTTTTTTTCTACATTTTTTTAACAAATTAATTGTTAATTTTCATTCTAGAATAACCTGAGGTTGTCGCATGTCTTTTTGAATAAGAAAAACAGTGTATAACAAAAAATTTCTAGTCAAAATATTTTACCATCTTTTCCTGAAGTTGTTAGAAAAAATATTAAAGTTAATTGTTATCAAAAAAGCTCAACAAAAATTTGAAATAAAAATAAAGATTTTAGGTATATTTTCCTCTGCTCTTTCCAATTATTTTAAGCACTAAAAAATTAATTAAAAAAAAAAACAAATTAAGGATTTATTCTATACTCATTTTAAGGATTTATTCCTTTTTCATTCGAAGGATTTTTCATTCAGTAATCACAATCAATTCTTAACTTTCACAAATTTAAGCTTTTATTATTTTCCAAGAATTTTTAATATTATTTTCACGAGATATTAATAAAAGACAAAAAGCAAATAAAAAAAGGCCATATTTTCATGAACATAAGCCTTTTTTATTTCAATATCTAAAACATAAACCCTGTGTGTATTTTTTTTTTACCCGCAAACACTTAAAATTTATGAGAAACTTCACGAAATAAATCGAAAAGAAAGAAAAAAAAAAACCCTCAAGCTCTTGTATTATTAACAAAACAAAATTCTATAAAAGAATGACAGTTAGGCCCTTTTGTTACTGCTACAATTTGATAGTTATTTTAATTTAATTTAAAAAAAAAAAAAAATGTTAAACAAAGTTTCTCAAGATTAAAGAGCAATATAATAATACGAAAAATAATTGAAAGAAAAAAAAGCAAAAAGCAGCAGAAGCAACAGCAGCATGAAGAAAAGAATAAGATCCTTGTGATTCTGTGTTAAGTTGGTTTGAATCTTGTTCAATATGTGTTTGTTGGTAAGTTTGTTACACGTGTGTATGTTGACCTTGGCTGGTAAGGAATCCGGTCCGACAACCATGAATCGAAACACACAATTCTTCCAACATAAGCTGTTGTTCAGGCCCTTTATTGCTTCTTTCTTCTTGTTCTTAAAAACCCCTTAATTCCCTATTTTACTTTGCACAAAAAAAATCATATATTAAATATCAAAAAATAATAAAAAAAAAAGTTAATAAAAAAAACAAGTACCAACCACTAATGATCACCATGGAAAAACATGATAAATCACAAAAATTTGTTACAGTCAATTATTTTTCTTTTTGTAACGAAAAAAAAAAATTATCTTTAAAGTTGTTTTTTTTTTAAATGTCTTTGTTAGATCATTAACAGAATAACAGATGAATAAGTAAAAAAAAAAAAAAGGATAAAATAACAAGTTGTCGATTGGACATTATAATAAATAAAATAAATAAATAAAAAATTCATGACTAATATATATCTATACTGAATGTTATGTAAGGTGGACAGGTGGAGTTTTAAAAAATTCTTTGAATAGCCAGACATGAGAGAAAGGGTTTTGGATAGACGATAAAATACAATGACTATCAATTAAATTTTAGCTGAAAATATTAAAAACATTTTTTGTTTAAGCAAATAAAGGTTTGATAAAAAAAATTTATTGCTAACAATCAGGAGAGAGAGAGAAAAGAAATAAAGCTACAACACAATTCGATTCACGATCTGGATTTTCGTGGTTACGAATAAGCTTTTTCATGATATTTATAACTCTTAATCGAGAATCTAGATTCAACGGGGTTTGGACATACGAGCAACACAGAGTCATATAGCTTTTCTCTTTCCACTGTGTAGATAACACCATCAGAGAATAATCCCTTCCATAATTAGACCATTTTTTTTCCTCAATCCTGAAGCAAATATACTAATCGATATATATAAATTTTTCTTTACATATATGTACACAAACGATTACATGATTTGACTGGGATATACCACGTAAAAAGTAACAATGATTAATGACTATAATTAATTTATTTTTAAATTTATCCAAGAAATATGATTCAAGTAAATTTGACAAAAAAAATAAATAAAATGCAATATTTGATTTAGTTATTATAATTTCAGAGAGACATTTAAAATTGTCATGATGTATGATTGTTTTTATGCTTGACAATATTAATGGTAATTGATAAATTAAAATTTAAAATATGTAGTTTTTTTTTTTAGACGCAAATACAAGGAAAATAAAAAACACGAGCATATTATAATGTAGTGACTGTTTGACTTTTGTAATTTTTTTTTTCGACTATATATTTGTAAAACCGGATAAATATTATTTTAATTATTCTTTATTGAAAATCAACATTAATCTAATTAATACTGAAAATAAAATAAATAAAAAATTACAAAATGTTAATGTAAAAAAAAATTAAATTTATTGACATTGAAAAATAATAATGATAAATTAAAAAAATTCATGTAATCAAAAATAGTAATGTTGACAAATAGAAAAAAATAATATCAAGTAATAAAATAATTTTTAATTCAAGGCTATTTTTTTATAACTCTAAGTTCATCGAGTGAGCTGATTGTTAAGTCAGCCAGAGCCCAGCCTACAGTGCTTGAGGTCTCGAGTTCAAATCCATTTTCTGTGCCCCAAAATTTGTTTCGTATACAGTATTAATTCTTTGAAAATGAGGGCGAATTGGGGGAAATATAATCTAGCATAGACCACGTGAACAAACGCACTTGGTCTATGCCAGAAAATATTTGCCTCAAATTCCTGATACCCTTTTTTTATTTTTTTTTTGAAAAAAATATAATGTAACACACCTACACATAATTTATCTATCTCTCTCATAATTATCTAGATAATAGAAAAATAATTTTGACCAGATGAAACGAAAAAAAAAAACATTTAAAATTTATAAATTTATAAATTTTATAAATAATTACATGACGTTGATATTTCACTTAAAAATATCAACGTTAAAAATAATTTACAATTAAAATATTCACTTGCAAGTGAAAAATAAATTCGTGATATTATTTTGTTTATATTTTATCATGCCAATAATATTTAAAAAATACTACATGAATTTCTTTTTTTACTTTTCGGAAAATCCTTTGCCAGGATATTTTATTTGAAAATTATTTTACCAAGAAATTCCATGTTCAAGATATTTACCTGTACCACCATCATAAACTATCAATTATCAATTTTAAATAACAAATAAACTTTGACATCTGACAAACATTGAGTTTATTGAATTTAAAAAAAAAAATTGACAATAAAGAATAAAATTTATATTATCCTGGAAAACAAGTTTTCAAATAATGAATAATATAAAAATAATAAATATAAAATTTAGATATATCTATATAATGAATGTAAATAATTTTTTTTCCAATATTCAATAATAAAAAGATAAAAATTTAAGACCCAATAATAATAACAAAAGTGTTAATATACAAAAATATCAACTTTTTTTCTTTTTAATTTAAAATATTCAATGAATATTGTAATTTTGAAATAAAAAAACATTAAAAATGTCAAAATGTGCATAAATATTATTTATTTTAAATGCATAAAAAAAAAAATAAATAAGAGTATCATTTTCACTTCATGGATATGGAATATATGTTGCACTTAAGATATCAGATTGTTCATTCGTTAATACTTAAAAATATTTACAGTAATGACAGATAAATATTAGTGAATAATAAAAATATAAAAAGCCCATAAAATGTAGAGACAAAATACAAAAAAAAATAAATGAAAAAAATGACTACATTTGCAATACATAAATGGATACTAAAATAAATTCTTTTGTTAAATTTATAAAAATTGCATAGTCATTATTATTGTGAATATAAATTAATGAATTTTATTTTTAAAATTTTTATGTACAATTTGAAATGGTTTTTTAAACGTTCGAATGATTTAATAATTTATATAATATTTATAACGGTATATTATTAACAAAACCGTAACGTGACTATATTTTTTATTTATTTATTTATATTATTAACGAGAAATATATAAAAAATCCAAAAATTAAATTAGCAACAACCAACAATTTAAATTTAAGGTAATTTTTTTTTTTCAAATTCATAGTAAAGTATAATTATTTTTTTTATCTTTTTGTCGAGAGACATGATGGTTGAGTTGGCAAGAGCCCTGCCTACAGTGCTCGTGGTCCCGAGTTCAAATAGTTTTAGACATCGTTTTGTTTTTCTGCAAGCCTTTCGATTTGCGTATTTGAGAGTATCCTCATTTGATAGTCAATTCTAAGGTAAATATAATCTAGCATAGAACATGTGAACTACGCACTTGGTCTATGCCAGGAAATATTTGCCTCGAACACTTCGAATACATATGGAAAAAATATTATAAACAAAAACAGAACAAAGATTTATTTTTTTTTTTTCTTTTACATCACGTATCACGATTTAAAAATTGTTCAATCGATTATATTAATCAATATATGTATATTAATTGATAAATTTATATTAATTAATTATTGTATATGCGAAATGCGTACAAAAAAAAATTTTTATTTATTCTAAAAATTGTATAAAATTAAACTAACAATTGTTTTTATATTAAAAAAAAAAATAAACAATAATTCAAATTATTTGAAACTATATTTTCAAATTGATAAATTTTATAATTATTCTTTTAAAAATAAATAAGTTTATATTACCTGTAATTATTATTACAATATTGATTCTAATTTTTTCTATTTATATAATAAATATAGTCAATAAAAAATTATAATTGAATAAATCAATAATATTACTGTTATATTTTAATATCAAACAACTGCAATTATATGAAAATATAATTTACTATTTTTTATTATCATTATCATTATTACTATTATTAATAAATATTATAAAAAATTAATCAAACAACAGTAAAATATACTGTTTTAATTTTTCCATAATTCTAATTATGAATTATCTTATTCATTTTGTTTTTTAAATAAAACATGAAACTATTTCCGTCATGTTAATTTTAAAGCTTTGTGTCTGTTTTCATCATCAGCAAATTGAACACCTGCTGTAACACACCTGAGCCAGAGATAAATGCAACCGAGGTCATTCAACTGACAACAGGTAATAAAAAAAAAAAAAAAACAAAATAAAAAAATGAACAAGAACGATTATGTAGGGGGCGTTTGTAACCAATACGTGGGATGAACTCTCAGTTTTATCTTTGGTGGCTGACAAATTATATACTCCAACTACTTGTCAACTCAAAAAATAACAAATAATTCGTCATGTAATTGTATTTTTTATTTTTCTTCATACTGTTGTTATTATTCATAATAATAAAAGTAAAATTGAGAAAATATTATTTGGGGAAAAAATAAAATGATATATTATGTTGAGAATTTTCGAGGGTGTACCTTTTTTATTTTTTAATATTTTTTTTCGTTTAAAATGAATGTGAAGGCACTTGATGTTTAAAATCCTAATGAGTCATTGATTTTTTTTTTTTCCTCTCCTCTCCACTTGAGACAAGAAAATAAAAATAATGAAAATAACAATCTTCAAAGTTATTTTTTAAAATATTTCATCCAATTTGTGTTTAAAATTTTTTTGAATAATTTTTTTTTTTCAAACAATTAATTGTGAATTAAATATTACGATTAAAATATAATTTTTATGGTTTTTTACAAGCTCTTTATTATCTCAAAAATAAAGTAATAAATAAAAACTGAAACGTGTATAAATCAAAAGTTTAAAAAATAAAGAAAAATAAAAAAAATCATTATTTTCAAGTTTTTCATTAAATTTTTTTTATTTTTTTTAGAATTTAATTTGCCACAAGATGAAACAAGTTCTTAATTAATTTTACGAACATTTAAGTACCTCGAGTGACCCTGTATCCTAATCACAACGTTTATCTTAAAAAAAAAAAACTTGATTTTTATTTTTCTTAAAACCAGGATAATTTTAAAGAATAAAAAAATTTATTTTTTCATCTTTACAATTTTATAAAAATGAAATTAAAAATAAAAAAAAAAAAAAATACATTCTCATCAAATTGTAATTACGCATTTCATCAAGGACACTGCAAAAAAAGAAAATTGCCAGATTTTTTTTTATGTGATTATTTTTGCGACACAAAAAGTAAAAAAAAAAAAAAAGAAAAAAAATTCTAATTACGCTGTTTTATTTTTTGCACCTGCAAAATTATTATCATGCTTGCAATTATTATTTGAATATTTTTTTATTGTCATCAATAGTTAAAAAGGGTGCGCAAATATTCACCTGTGATTTTATTTCATTTTTCCATCTACATACAATTTTTCTATGAATTGCCAATTTCGACGAAGGCTGTTTTATTTTTTTTTTTCACAAAGATGCATCTTTACAATTTCTATGATTATTATATTTATTTATCTTCGTAATTGGCTGGATAAAATGTATCGGATGTCTATAAACAGGGGAGACGATAAAGGTGCAACAAGGGATCATAAATCCCCGGCTGAAAAATAATAAAAAAATAAAAAAGACAACGCGGGGGGTTTAGCTATCTATGAAAGGAGTTTTTTCGTTGATTTTATACGGATTTAAACAGTGAAAAAAAAGACAACTGGTTAATGTTTTTTGGACAACTAATGGGCATCGTATATTTATCAAAAGAAAGAATCAGTTGCACATGAATTGTTTCAATCGTAAACTCAACAAACAATAGAAAAAAATTTGAAAAAAATAATTAAAATATTTATATTAACATTTTGTTATTAAAAAAATATTATTAAAATTATTATTAACATGAATTTATTGATTGATAAATAATAAAAAATATATTAAATATAAAAATAAACAATGTATTTTATATTTCAAATGATTTATTAAAATATAAAAATGTATACTAATAAAATTTATAAAATACAACATCATCAAATATTCATTAGTCATTTTATAAAATAAACATTAATGTTGTTGACTTGTGGATAAATAATATTATATATTTGTTTGTATAAAACAAAGTTGATCGTAAAATAAATAATAATACCAATAACGACAACAGTCAACGACAACTATTAAAATTTTTAATCAATATATTCTGTTGAAAAAAAATGAGCATTTGAATATGATCATAAATAAAATGCAATAAAATTATGAAATAATATTTAATAATCTAAATTAAATTTTCAGTATGAGTTGTTTTATTTTTATTTTAATTAGACAGTGTGTTGATAAAAAATTTAATTTAAAAAATATATTTAATTATTGTTTGAAGGAAATAGATGGAACAAAAATTAAAAATAAATATGGTCGCGTGCCGTTTGATGGACCACGGGTTATCCACTGTGATTATATCGTGGTTTTTTTTTATTTGGTTGGCTTTTATTTAATTTGATTTTTTGTTTTCTTATCAGCCACATGTAATAGCCCCACATTTTATCTATGTGCCTGATTCTTTTGGCCAAGTGTTTAAAGAGTATGAAAACCACGACGGGAGATATACACTCGAGACTTGATTTGCCAGTGGATAGGTTGCGGCTTTTTATACAAGTACTATCAAGATTAATGAATAGAATAAATATGTTTGTACAAAATTAGATGTCTATTTAACTGACACATGTTGACAACAAAAATTAAATTTACATTAAATTCAATTACAATACAATGACTGATTGATTTATTAATTTTAAATTTATCCAAGAAGCAATACGTATGAAGCAACTTATAATTTCAGAGAGACATTTAAAATTGTCATGATATGATTGTGTTTATGCTTGACAATATTAATATATAATTAAAATAATGATAAATTAAAATTTAAAATATGAAGGTTTTATTTTAGACATAAATACAAGGAAAATAAAAACCACGAGCATAGTAAAATGTAGTGACTGTTTGACTTTTGTTATTTTTTTTTTTTTTTCGACTATATATTTGTAAAACCAGATAAATATTATTTAAATTGTTTTTTATTCAAATCCAAATTGATCTAATTAATACTGAAAATAATACAAATAAAAATTACAAAATATAAATGTAAAAAAAAATTAGATTTGAATAATAAACTAATTTTTAATTCAAGGCTAATTTTTATAATCAATAGTTCATCGAGTGAGCTGATGGTTAAGTCGGCAAGAGCCCTGCCTACAGTGCTTAGGGTCTCGAGTTCAAATACATCTTTTATGCATTTTGAGATCTCCTTCAGATCCATCTATTTTCATAAGATGGTTTCTTAGTCATTGAATAGCTTTATTACGTTTGAGGCAAATATAATCTAGCACAGACCATGTGAACAAACGCACTTGTTCTATGCCAGAAAATATTTGCCTCAAATTTCTGACACCTTTTTTTATTTTTTTTGATAATGTAAAACACTTACACATTATCTATCTATCTATCTGTCTATCTGTCATAATTATCGATGACAACTGTTCTTTTTATAATAAAGAAAAATAATTATTAATAAATAATTACATAACGTTAATATTTCACCTAAAAATATCAACGTTAAAAATAATTTACAATTAAAATATTCACTTGCAAGTGAAAAATAAATGCATTAAATATTTATCAAAACGATATAATAATAAATTCTATTTGTATATTTATTTATTTATTAAATCTTTGACATGTTCTATTGTAATATCTATTATAATAATTTTTTGTTTTATTTAAAAATAAGTAAAACAAACAAGTATAAAGTATATGGTCTTTGTTCATACATATATATTTATTATATACATTATTTATTATTTAAACTGAAAAATATAAACTCATCTGTTTCAGACACACCGAGAACAAATCGTCTGTATGTTCCGGACGCGCATAACCCATACATTAAATTTTTTATTTACAGGTGGTGAAATTCGTGCAAGTATTTTTGTGTATTTCATAATAAACAAAATAAAAAAACCTATTTTTTTAAAAAATACCTTTATAACAACAAACCAACGAGTATTTCAAATGTCACCTGCCAACAAGTACAATTTTTTTTTTTTAATAAAAATTCTCACAGCTAAACAAAAAATCTATTGTTTTAGATCGAAAATTATTTGTTTTGTTTTTTAAATATATTCTAAATTTTTCCCAACAAATAATTTAAACCATTTAAGTATATTTTTTTTCCTCCCGGAAATTCAAAACATCTGGTAATCGTAAAAAGAAAAAACATAAAAATTGTATATTCAAAAAAAAATGATAAATTTCATATAAAAAAATAAATATTTTGAGGTAAAGGAAAAAAAGAATAAAAAATTGGTTGATCAGTGGATTGTACCTTGAGATAAAATTTTATTGTGTTGGTCCTTTCCTCTCTCCTCTCTCCTCTCTCTCCTCATTCCCCCTATCGTCGTTATTATATTTTTATAATGAATCTCAATAAAGTTGATCGATAAAATTTCATGGGTGGCCTTAAGCAAGACAAAGACCTTGTAACAAGTGCCTACGGTATATTTTAAAAAATAAAAAAAAATTACCATAAAATATCGACAAAATTATTATAATATATTCATATCGATACATATAAAGCCATTGATAAATAAAAATAATAAAAAATACAAAAATAATATACCTTAAAAATTTAAATTAATAAGAAAAAATAGAAATTATTTTTATACAAAAAAAAAAAATGCATGTAGGCAGCCTATCAATAATCGGCTCAGTGTCAATAACGAAAGTTTATGATATAAAAAATTTTTTAATTTCACATAAATATTAAAAAAAAAAAATATATTTGCAAATTTATCGACAAATTAATCAACATGTGAATTTTGACGAGAATAAATAATTTTTTTTTCAAACCCAAAATAATGCATAAATAAAAATAAATTTCAAAACTTTTTTATTTTTTTTTAAACAAATCTATTGATTTGTGAATTTTATAATAAAAAAAAAAATTTTTGCATATACCTGGGGTTTAATATTTGCATGATAACACATCTCTGATTAGAGAAATTTTTTTTTTATTCGGAAAAATATGATAAATTTTAGAGGAGAATATTTTAAAGGAAAAAAATCACGTAAAAAAAAAAGAGAAAAATGAAACAACATAATTTCATAACGCAATAAAAGAATAAAGATATTTTTTTTTTTATATAGTTAAATAATATTATGACAGATGAAGGTGTTATAAATAAAAATTTGATGCCTATGAGTGTTATTTTTGTTGGTATTTTTTAGAGGATAAATTTGAATCTAAATAACATGCTCAGAAGCAACGGGTTATTGTCGAGTGTCTAGAGAGTTTTTGATGCTACAAGGTAAAATTGAAGTTGCCACGTAAAGAAATTAACATAAACATACATCAAGGACCCTGGACAACGTCGTTGTGCTAAACTTAGTTTAATAATGACTCATTATTACAACGACAAAGTTTTGTAAATTTTGTCGTTATGGTAAACAGTGAATGAACTCATTTAAATTCATGTTATTTTTCATTTTCTTTTATCTTGAATTTTCAAATTATTTATCATGAATTATTTATTTAATCAAGTATTATTGAAAATTATCAAGATTATTAAATATATGTCATTGTTGTTGAATTATTTTATGTCGTTATATTTTAATTTTGTTATGATAATTTATATTTTACTTTGGTAATTATATTTAACGATTTAATTATATTAAAAAGATAATTTATTTTACGTTTTTCATTGCTGTGAATTTTAAATTTCATTATGAGATATAATTTATGAATATTAAAAATTGATTTTATATTTTTTTTTATTCAATTTTCTTGCTTTTTTTTTTAATATAAAAAATGCCTGATTAATATTTAAAAATAAAAAATTAATTTTGCATAATTATTTAAGAATAAATTGAAGTAATTTTTTTAAAAATTATTGCAGTTTATTATTGTTGATATTGGTTATTAGAAAATCAAAAAAAAAATATTGATTCAATGAATTTTTTTAGATGAAATTTAGAAAGAAGTAAAAAATATTTCTTTTAGATTTTTTTTATAAAATTAAAAATCCATTTGATAGATTATTTTTTATATAAAACTGCAAATTACAAATCTAACAGTAAATATTTCAAATAAATCATCATTTTTAAGAGAAAAAAAAAAAAATAAAATTGATAGTTATAATTAGAGAAATCTTTATCATTTATTTGTCGATGTCAGACGATAAATCACTTTAAAAGTGAAATTTATTTAAAAATGTTTAAATACATATATAAATTATAAAACTATATACAAATGTCTGATCCATCAGAGATTCATCCAGCTAAAAAAAGAAAATCATTCTCATTTAAATTAATACATAGAAAATATATCCCATAAATCCAAAAAATAAATTTACTATCGCAAATATTTTTTTTTTTATAAAACATCTCAAATTATTTATCCGTTATTTTCCATGACTTGACTTTTAACAACGATAATTTCATCATGGGAACGAGGTCACAGCAATGAAAAAAAATAAAAAAAAAAAAAAAAATCTACACCTACAAAATTGTGTATGTGTGTTTGTAAATTGTGGTGTTAAAAAAGTAAATAAATTTATAGCCAAGTCAATGTCACATTTTGATAAAAAAAAAAATTTATTAACACATATATATGTGTATAATTATTAAATTGTTTCCGCCAACGAAAAGAATGAAAAAAAAAAAACAGCTTTGCTTGAAATATACAACGGGAAAATAAATATAAATAAATAAAATAAATAATAATCATTAAAAAATAGTACAGTCAAAAATTTTTAAACAGGTGTATGCGTCAGCTGTATTACGATGAATCTTGGTATTTAAAAAAAAAAAAGAAATTAACAGAGACAAAATTCAAACGAGAATATTATACAGCAGGTAAAAACACTAGCCATTTTGTAATAAAAAAAAAAATATATGTTTTAATAATAAAAAGCAAAACAACGTCGCGTGCCATGTCTCAACCACACCCTTAAATAATTTCATATTCTTATCAAAATATATATCCATATTACATGAATAATTGAGCATTTAAAAAAATATTAAATCACGCAACAACTCCATATATTTTCAACCCCTAAAACCAAAAAAAAAAAAAAAAATATTAAAAAACAATTTATTATCTATATATTTAAACAAATTTAATTTTTCTTTTCGATTTATTTTTATCATCTCAATAGAATCTTAATAAAAAAAAATAAAAAAATAAAATTAATTATCAAATTATCATCTAGTAATTAATAAATAAAAAAAATTTCTAAAACAATTTTTTAAAATATTTTTTGTTTGTATGAATTATTTGAACGTAAAAAAAAAATATATATAAAAATTTTTTTTATTTGAGACTTGATTTATTGTAGATGATAAGTACATCACATAATCATTTTAATGTCTCTCGACAGATGATAATAAAAATCATGTTTTTTATCTATTAAACACGTGTAATTACGATAATTAAAATTTTTTAAAATACAACGGAATTTTAATGTCGAAGAAAACTTTTATTTATTTATTTATTTTTTGATGTTTAAAATGGCATTTACGTTGTAAACAATAATTAAAAATTTTTGTTATTATTATTATGGTGTTAAAAAGTGAGTTAAGTGGTGAATGACGTGAAGGACATGTTGAGGTAATCATTAAACAACAATTCTCATCCTCAAACAGGATCAATGGTTGGTTAACCGGTCAACAGGCGGTTTGTTAACGTGATCGTTTGTTCTATCAGGTATATAGATATAAATGTATATTGAGATGATAGGTATATGAAGCCAAAATGGTCATCGAGTGATCAACAAGTGGCTCATGATTTTGTCAGCAACAGCAGCAGTGTGAACAGTGCGGTGTGGTACTCGATTGTCCCAACAACTCTTCCCCAAACTCTCTTCATCTCTCTCACTCACTCTTGTGTGGTATGCCACTAAAATGTTACCAATCTGACATTCTCAATATACGTTTTTTGTTTTTAATCGAAAATTTACTCACTTTTTTTTTTTTAATTTATTTTTTTCAATAACAAATTTGAAAAAAAAAAATGAATTATTGATATTTGAAATATTTTACTTTATTTTTTTGATAATTTATAAATTAATTAGGATTTTAATTGATGGAAAATAATTTTAAAAAATTTAATGATTATTTTATTTACTGAAAATAATTTTAAATTAATTTAAAGACTTTTTAAATTATCGCCAAATGAAAAATAAAATTTAAAAAAAAAAACAACTAAAGGAATGAAAAAAAAAATAAAGTACAGTTTCAGAATTGAAATAGATAGTTTGATAATTCATTTTGATAAATCTCAATTTGCCCTGGTGCAAAATGATTTACATATTTCTAAAAAAAAAAAAAAAAAATTGGAAAGTTATTGCATAAAATAAAATATAAATTATAGAAAAAAAAATGCAATAATCTTTTTTGAATAAAAGTATATCAAAATAATGATAAAAAAAAATATAAATAGTCAATTTAAATGATGAATTAATCATTTCAATTTGTGTGTGTGTGTATACACAACAGCCCAACTCACATATGAATACAAATATAAATTACAAATAGCAATTCAGTAATTGCTCGGTATAAATCAAGCAGATATATCGTGCAATTAATATCAAAGCATCATTCTGTATGATGATGATGATAATATAACCGATACAGCAAATTCACTTGAAACTATTGAATCGAGTAAAACCAATTTTACCAATTGCCAAATATATTCCCACGATTATTTACATCACACAAATAATAATCAAACACACCTCAATAAAATAAACTAATAAATTATACAATTTTAAAAATAAAAACATTTCAATAAATAAAACTAATCGAGCGTGCAATTGGATACATGTTTTTATCAATTAAAAATTCCAAACTAGATGAAAATTCACACTGAAAACTTGATGAAAAAAAAAAAAATTAAATCGACTTATAAATCAAGATTAAAAAATAATTATTTACAAACAATTTTAATTTAGCTTTAAATAAATTTTAAAAACTTTATTTTAATTTATTTTTAACTTTTATATTTACTTTCAAATCGATATGTTTTTTTTGCTTTTTGATACAATGCCATAAATAGAAATTATAATTATCATTCAGACAATATTATCTGTCATGATTTTGATATTTATTGAATTAATAAATCGACAAGTTTTTTCCATTTGTTATTTCTCAATTGTTCTTGATATATATTTATATGCCATTATGAATTTTATATAAAATATATGTATAAAAGTTTTGCCAATAGTATTTATCGATTTATTCGTTTCTCATAAATTTATGTCGAGCTTTATTATTTTCAGAATTTAATAAAGTTGGCGTGATTCACTGGCAATTTAATATTCACCAATAAATATAAAAATAATTATTAAAAATTATTTTTAAATAATCATAAATATTCAGTTATATGTTCATGTAAAAAAACCCAACAATTATATATAAGAAAATGAGTTTAAAATGAAGCTAAATAGATAAATATTTATTTCTCAATGGGAAGTGATGTAAAGAGTTGAATAAATAAAGATAATTATAACAAGCGTGTTTGTCATAATAAAAAAATCAAAAATTGAAAAAAAAATTAAAGATACAAGATAAATAAACAATGACAGGGAATGACATGTCACACGTGCGCTTGTCAAGCTGTCAAAATAAACAAAAAAAAAAAAATGATAATAATTGACGTTAACTAGGAATTTGATGAGCTTGACAAGTAGCTAAAAAAATTAATCAATGATGAAAAATTTTTTAAAAAGATGAATTTAATTATTTTTCAAAAATTTGTAATTAAGAAAGTATTTGTAGGGTTGTTTTTTTATTGTAGGAATTTGTTGAGAAACGATTGACAATTTCACAAACGTGACTCTTGAAAATTGGAGAAAAAAAATGAAAAGAGCTGACACTCAAGACGAAGAATGAGTCCAAGTTTATGTCGATAAATAAAAATAAAATTCAAAGACATATAAATGAAATAAAAAAATAATGATAAATAAATTTATTAATTGAAAAATGTTGAATTGTCTTGGGTAATTTGATAGCTGCTTGAAATTTTTTCTAAAACATAAAAATATTACTCGCATGGCACTTCGAACTATTTCTAAATTTATATACAAGAAATTAAAACTTGCTTATCAGCTCAATGATAATTACAAGTATAAATAATTTAAATTAATAACAAACAGTGTGTATTATTATTTTTTAATTAACTATTGTTTACTTTACAAGGAAATTTTAATTAAATAATATACAGAGAATAAATTAATATTTTTTGTAGACAATATTTACAAATAAAATTATGTTTGTAAAAAGGGGATGTATTTTTTTTTTGATTCAGAATAAAGGTAAACAAATTTATCAATATCGTCAATATTAATTTACGGTGTAATTAAATTACAAAATAAATAAATATTTCAAAGATATCGCAAGAGAGGAAGAGAGAAACTTTAACGTTAAAATTTTAATATTTCAGTATTATAATTGAAAAAATTCATGACAGTAAATCTATATCAATTTTCATAAATTAAAAATAACTCAATTGATAAATCCATTCATACAATCAACATGACAATTCACTCAAAAAATCAAAATTTAAAATTCAAATCAGTAAATTAAATTTGATATTAAAAAAAAAAAAAATATTTTTCTTTTCATCAATTAAAAATCAATTAATTGCGAATTTGCATTAAAATTTTTTTGCTGAATAAATTCACTGGAGAATTTATAATTGCAAAACTCATCTGTAGACATTGTAAGCTAAAAATAAGCTAAAAATTTCTTGCTGTGTTTGTAAAATTGCCGCAATTTAATATCTTGATTGAAAAACCAACCAATGGTCATTTATAAACAACAATTTCATCCACCACCGGATATTACAATTGTAAGTTTCATCTCAATTTGTCACGATAAAAAATTAATTAATAAAAAAAATAACGTAAATTTTAATTAATTTTTCAAAATAATTATTCTCACGATTATCAACACAATAATTAACCTCTTTTTTCAGTTTAAATTCATTTGTAAATATTTTTAAAATAATAAAATTACACTTATTTGATTTGTTTATTGATCAACAAATTAAATAATAATTTGTCATTAAATCACCTTTGAATATTAACAAACAAACAGAAAGGGTTGTAGCTGTATTTTTTTCACAATCACGCGATCTTTTAGTCACGCGATTTAAAGCCAAAAAAAAATCCATCATTAAATTTATTTAAACATATTTTTATCATCGTAAAATTAATTATTTTCGTATTTATAATTATTAACTGGCACGATGTTAATTTATTTTTACTATTATCATAGTCTATGAATATTTAAATCATTTAAAAAATTAAATTACTATTTTTATAGAAGAGAAAAAAAGGTGTGACACACAAGCTTGACTCTTGAGATTAAATAAATTAATAAATTTATAAATAAAAAATTTTAAAACAACATTAAAACTTAATAAATTGATCTCACAACTAAATTATTATTATTGTTATGTTCGTTAGTGAGTCATATAATTTTATGAAATAATAGTTAAGTAAATACGGAGCTTCAAGTTTCAATATAATTTATATACGTGTGTATAAATTTGTATGTTGGATAAATTTTAGTCGAGATGAGTAATTGAATATTCGAAGGATGGTTGAGTTGAATTGATTCTTCTTCTCTTTTAATTTTGTTAATTTATTTATTTATTTGTTTGTTATGGACAAATGAAGATGAAAATAATATGAAAGGATAAATAAAGGATCATTAATGAGTTGAAAAAAAGGAAAATTGAAAGGACTGATGTTGGTGAACAAGAAAAGCGATTGAAAGTTCATCCCAATGGATAACTCGAATAGATTTATCCAAGGAAAATTCAATTTTTCAAAGTTGGGAAAATTGCCAAGACGCTTATTTGTTCTTCGGATGATAAAAACACAATTGTTATTTATTTTTTTAATATATTTTTAAATCAATGTCAAAAAATAATAAATTTTTTCATTTATTATTTCAAACTTTTATTTATTATTTTTAATATACAATTTTCATATATGAATTTATAAAAAGTTGATATTTATTTATTTAAACTTTGAAAAAAAATTTATATAAAGTTTTTTTTTTATTTTTCTACTTTATCTCGTTTAATCAACAAAAAATATTAAAGTGAATAACAAATGAAAATAATCTTAAAATTTGATTTCAAACTTTTGAAAAACAGAATGTCAGTTTTATAACTGATATAAAAGTTTTATGAAATATACACAGACACATACAAATACATAAGAGAAAAATTCGTTTTGTAAAAGTTGCAGAGGTAGAAAAAAGAAAAAAAATAATAAAATAAACCAAAAGAAGAAGAAAAAAAAAAGTAAATTAAAGTTTGAAAAACTTTCGTGCACTGAAATTTTTATTTTATATAACAAAAATAAAAAAAAAAAAAAAAAAACTTTTTATAATTATTATTTATTATTTTATTATTATTTAATGTATCGATCTGCGATATATTTACAAAACTTTCACAAAGTGTTGACCTGTAAAATCATTGTCTCGACATGTATCTCTTAACCCTAGATATTAATTTTTCTTTTTATTATTTCGTTTAAATTTTATTCAATTTGACATTTAAACTTTTATATAAATTTATCGAATAGTTTATTAACAATAAGGAAATATGAAAGAATGTTTTTTTATTTTTATGTAGAGATTTGAATTACATTCTTGGCTTATTAGCAAAAAAGGGTAATTACTAAAAAGTAATTTAAGAAGAGCCTAATTTCACTGATTTAGTCCTTTTTCATTTTGGGAATCCTTTTAACCCTTAACCACTGAAAACCCTAATCTCTGTAGATTAAAGCTCTCTTCAGATTAGGGGTTTCAAATTTTTTTATAATATATTGATTGACAAATTATAAAAAATCAAAATACAAACTTGAAAAATTGAAAAACAAACTTGAGCTTTTTTGAGCTTTCAAGAGTTCATTAATTATATTTATTATTTAATTATTATTTAATTAAAAAATAGAGCAGTTTTAAAGTTTTTCGAAATTTTTTAACACTAAATTTGTCAATCAATATAATTTCTTTGACATGTTCTAAATATTATTATTAAATATACAAAAAAATAAATTAAAAATCCAATTTGCTTTAAAATTTTAACTATTAAAATTAATTATTATTTATTTAGCAAAAAAAACTTTGTTTACAGTTTTAATTAATTTTTAAATAGGTCATACTTTTGTTGATATTATTTTTCATCTCAAATTATTATTATTATTATAAAAAATAAAATTTAAAAAAAAAAAAAATAGCATTGTTTATTTTTATTAGAATCCTGATTGTTTTTTATTTTTTTCAAATCGAGATAAATTGAGATTTTATGTAACCCCGATTCAAGAAAGGAAATATATAGTTGAAATACTTTGAATGGCAAAAAAAAAAAACTACACAATAGCTGAAAGGAAAATATTTTTTTGCGTTAAAATTAACTTTAAATTCCAACAAACCACGATAGATACAGTGGTGAAAGTTTTTCGTTGATTTAGAATAAAAGATTGTCCCATTATTAAATTTATTTATTTTTTATATTAATATATTCAAAAAAAAAAAAAAAAAATTTATTAACTAAATCTTTTCACTTTCTAACCGCAGGTGAATTAAAATAAATTTATAAAATAACAAAAGTAAATTAAATTAAAAATGATAAATTTATTTTTTTAATTATTTGATAAGATATTAAATAATATTTTTTTAATTTTTAACAAACACACTTGAGTGCTCACAAAGGAAATATAATAATTTATCCTCTTAAAATATATATACGTAATAATCATGGAGAAACGATAATGAGAAAATCAACATTATCCTCGAGAGTTTATTTGGCGATATAGAAATTTCTCATCCGGCAATAACATTGACGAATGTTTCCATAAATAACAAGATATTCGAGAAACTAATTAGAGTCTTGAACAGTGGTCGTTGTTTGTGCCAATTTTACATTAATAAATTATACAACTTAAGTTGACATAAATTGTTGACTTAAAAATAAAATAATTAAACGAAAAATTTATTATTTAATCTAAAAATAATTTTTTAAAATTAATTGTTATTTTTAATAATAACAATAACAACTTGTTATAAATTTTAACTATTAAAATTTATAATTATTTATACGAGAAAAGTTATTAAAATTTCAAGTAGGTCAAAGTTTTTCTTTGGCATTTATAAATTAATATATAAATTTTTAATTTAAAAACTTTTTTGTTGAAAAAATTATCATTGTTATTTATTTTGTCAAGTTGAATGAGTTAATTTTATAATTTTATATTTTTAAATTAAACTGGATATTGAGACGAATGATTTTATTTTGTATTTTGGGTTTTTTTTTTTGTGGAAAAATAGATGGTAAAATTTGGTGAAACTATTGAATGGTTCTGGTGAAAATTGATTGGTTAAGTGAGTGTGTGTTGAATGTGTTGAATGATCAGACAGATAGACCATTGTCAGACTTGTACATATATCTCATTCAGTTTAATTTACCGATATAATTTAGACAAACAACCACAAATAGAATTGAATTATTTATAACTGAATATTTGTTATCCAAAGCTGATTTATCTTCGACAACTTTAGTGAGATATTTATTTGACCAACGTAATTTTAAAATACTTGGAGGTAAATCTTGTTATCTTTTATAAAAAATTTATTTAATTTATGTCATTTGTATATTTACTTTTCAATAGTACAAAGGCCTAAGTAGTTTTTTTTTTAAATTACTACAAAAAGTACAAAAAAGATTTTCAAACTTTTGATGATTTATTAATTTTTTTTAAATAAAAAAATTAATTAAACAATGGCTAATTAATAAAAATAAATAATTTGATAAATAAATTAAATTTTTTACAGTGTCTAATATCATAATCTATTTTTTTTTTTTTTAATTTTTGATTTTCAATTTTGTCCTTGCGAAAATTAACAAAAAAGCTCAATTTTTTTTTTTTCTCTAATTTGTCAATGTTCATTATAAATTTAAAATATTTTCATGAAAAAAAAAATGAATTTTAAAAGGTCTTATATACAAAAACATAAGCCTTTTTGTTATTTGCAATTTTTTCAATTTTTATTAATGGAAAAAAGGGCTTAACTCCACGAGCTTTTGTTGAAATTAGAGAAAAAATATTTAATCATTTGGAGATAGGCCTTTCTAGCTTTAATTTATATTTATTTTTTTTGTTTTTTTTTTTTTTTGGCATTTACGTCCTTTTGTTAACAATTTGATGATTCATACACTTTTTTTCCTATTGAAAAAATACATTTAAAAAAACAATTTTCACAAAAGTACTCGTGAAAATTAAAATTTATCTTTTTTTTTTAATTACATTTTTGCCATTTAAAAAAATTTTTTTTTTTCACCAGTAGCATTAATTTATTTTCACTTCAATATATATTCGTTATGCTCTTTCAATCTACGTTTATTCAACTTTTTTATGACTTCTTTTATATGCAATGTTACTTTTTGTTTAGCTTCATCTGTAGAATAAATAAAAAAATGAAAAAAAAGCTCATATAAAAATGTAAATGTATGATGCAAAATGTAAAAAACAAAACTTTGGGGGATGAAAAAAAAATAAATAATATAAAATGAATAGCGAGGTCATTGCTACGAAAGCTGAGTTAACATCTATAGATACATTTGTATAAATGTATTAGCAAACTGAGTGATATTACGAAAAGAAAATTGCATTTTCAACGAAAATTTAGTTTATATTTTTTTTTGTATTTTCATTACTATTTTAATTTACTTTTTTTTTATATTTTTTTACGTTCAGTGACCTTTGAGATTGCCTGGAGAATTCAATTTATGTCTTGAGATATTGGAAAATAAAAAAAAATTTATATTAATATTTTCCTCCATTTATTACTAAATTTTTTTAATCATCAAATAACAGTTAGTTAAATCATTCAGTATTTTTTTTCAAATTTATTTTTTTTTTTAATTAATATATAATTCAAGTGTGTAGCTTCTGTTATTAATGAAGCTAAACTCAACTATCAATCACGAGTTGTTGCTTTTTTAAAAAAAACATTTTTGATTTTTATTTTTTATTGTCAGTCAGCAAGTGTGGTGAAACAGTTCTTTTTCGAGTGATAAACGAGCCTGTGTACATCCACCATTGTGCAAATTTTCATCGTCATTAGTAACCCTGCAAATGTTTTTTTTTCAAACAAAAAAAAAATTGACTTTCAAGAGAAAAACTTGATTTAAATGAACGAATTGATTATAATTCATTTTGAATAAAATTTTTTCTGTCACGTCGACAGATGCATGATGAATCAGCCCCGAGATTTGAACCATAAACAAATTGAAACAACAATATTTGATTCAATTTAAAAATAAAAAAAAATAATGTATAATTTTTCTTGTTTTATTTATCAAATTTTTTTTTTTTTTTTGGCTTTTTAGTCTTGACAAAATCTGGATTGCGTGTGCGTATCGTTTTGTCGGTTTGCTTGGGGCATACATTTTATGCATTTTATTTATTTTATGCATTTTTTGTATTTGTATATGTATACTAAATATGAAGACTGTAAACCCCGTTTGTTGCTCGCGTGCAAACATCAATAAAAGACGTTTATTTTTATTATTTTTTTTTACGTTTAATTTTATATATTTATGCACAAATGAAAATTCAAATATTGTACGTGACAAAATGTCATTTATTATTGTCAATATTTTTTTTTTCACGTGAATTATTCGTACGTTTGGGTTTTTTTTTTTTAAAATATTTATAATATTTTGAGGCTGAATTTTTCTATAATTTATAATTTAAATATTAAATGTAATTATTGTTATTTTTTTTTTTTTTTTTTACTGAATAAGTAAATTTTTCTTTCATTTACGCTGGAAATTGGTTTTTTTTTTTTATTTTTTTTTTTCGATGGGAGTTATTGATTATGCAAATAATAATTTTTTTTTTTTTTCATTTGAATGTCAAAGAGACGATTGGATGGAAAAAAAATTACCACAACTGGGTATATCTGATTTAAAAAATTATTAAAAATATTACTATACTTTCACGAAAAAAAAATTTATAAATTTACTCCATGATGAAATATAAAAATGAATTTTCAATTTAAAAAAAAAAAAAAAAAAAAAAATTCATTTCTCGAGCACTCAACGGATATTTGATTATTTTCAATTTTTTTTTTTTATCATTTTATATTTTAAATTAAATTGGATCTCTAATTAGAAAAATTTTAAAAAAATTTTTTCTATATAGAAATTTAATTTAATAAAAAAATTATGTAAATAAATATTTTTTTTTTTTGCAATAAATTGAAATGAAAATTTAAATTAATTAAAAATAGGCAAATATTAATGCAATATTAAATTTTTCAAATAATTACATTAAAATATGAAATTTAATTTTGAAAAAAAAAAAGTATGAATTTTTTAAAAAACAAAATTCGAATATTTCTTTTTTTGCTATTGCTTTTAGATTAAAAAATAATTAATGTATATTTAATATTTTAAAATAAACAGTACATTATAATTTTATAATGATAAAAAAATTATATATTAATTCAAAATCAGTAAAGCCGAACGACAATTAGGCCACAAAACGGATCCACTAGATCGAAACGTATTTTATATTCGCAACGCGTAACGCACAAATGCGTGCCAGGAATATATTAATTTATTTTTAATAATAAGATATATATTTTATTATTTATCAACATCAATACCATAATTTAAAAAAATAAATATATATATATATTTAGATAGATTGACTGTTAGCTGACCTTGTACGCGTACTGATCAAACATCCTGCAAACGTCTAGGTCACCACTTAGCATCGAGTATCCAGCGTCCATGCTGTCCTCTTGTTGTCTCCTTTTTGATTTTTTATATTTTTTTTATATTCTTCTAAACCTTGTCTATAATAATTAGTTCCCCGTTGACTAATTTTATTTTTAATTTGTTCTTAAATATTTTTTAAATATCTTTTCACGTTTTTTTTTAATTAAATTTTTTTTTGTTTATTTTATTTCCAACACACATACACTAACACAATTTTACCTGAATAAATGTAATTTTATTAAAGTTATATTGTCACTCATTTTCTACACTTGCACTTTAGTTTTAATTAATATTTTTTGCTATTTTAATTTCACTGTTTTTAAAAATACAATAATTTAATTTTTTCACTGTTTTTTTTTTGCCTTTTTTTTATTGTTAGTTAAGTTTTAATTATTATAAAAAAATATCAAGAGTTTCAAGTAATTAATGATATTTAAAATGACCTTGAATAAATTCACATGTTAGAATGTACATATCGACAGTTCAACAAAGTCTTTAAATCAGATACCACGAAAAAGAGTTGAAAAAAAAAAAAAGAATACAATCCTTTTTTTTAATTATCTTTTTAAAAATATAAATTCAAAAATATATTCAAGTATACAGCATTGACCTTATTTAAACCAACAACACAAATTAAAAAAATTCACATTAATTATGATAATATTATCCAATTTGTGAGCACATGAATAAAAATAAAATTAAAATATATAAAACCACCAGTTTTAATCACACAAAAAAAAATGTATATTTGATTATTTAATGACAATATTAAAACACATTAACATCCATGTATATGTCAAGGATAAATATCACTGACAAGTTAAATCCCTTGTATGACAAGTCAAGTTCACACGTGTATACAAATTTATAAAGCAACGTGTCGAGTGACACGCGGCAATCTAACGCAATCACACAATCGAAATCAACAAATTAACAAATTTTTTTATTAAATCATTAGTAAACAAAAATAAAAAAATTATTTATTTTTTTATCAACACTATTATTAAGTAAGTAATCAAGTCCAAATAAATTATACAGACATAGAAAAAGAGAGAGTAAAAAAGGTGGGAAAAAAAAAAAAAAAAAGTGTGGAAATTTTTTTTATTTCGAAATTATTATATCCCAACACTAGGCTTAATTGTTTTTTTTATACGGAGGCTAGTTTAATTTTTTTTTTAATTTAATAAACTGTAAAAATATACATGTATATTTAAATTCAGTTTTTGTGTATTTTTAGAAAATTTTTGTCGTCTTGTGTGCGCGATATGCGTGGTGCTGCTGCTTGGCTAGTCACCTTGCTTGAAAATGTGCGCGGGGATGTACTTTTTATCCCCTCTTAAAAAGTTAACTAAAATCCACCACCACCACCATCACCATCTAGACTACCATCATCCACCACTCTTCTTCATTCTGTATCCCCCATTTTATATAAAACCATCACTACCACCAACAACACCACCAACGTCTCGCCATTTTCATCTCACTTTATTGTCTGACTTTTCTACCTCACGATTCGTCCAATCTTTCATGCGCAGTTAATATCACATTTAAGAATAGCCCGCGTCGAAAAATATATTTTCATTTTTTTTTTTTTTTTTTTTTCTATCAACCCCTTAACATCCCCCTCATTTTCTTATATCCATATATACTTTTTTTTTTTTTTTTTTTAACTTTACTTTATACTTTGAAAAAGAAAATTAAATTTTTCATTTTCAATATATTATCTTGATAATGAAAAAAAAAAAAAAAGAAAAATTTTATTTTTCATTTGATAATAAATTTTAATTTTATATTTCTTATATATTATTTTATTATGAAAAAAAAGGACTTTATTTTTTATCTTTTCTTGGATGATTATTTTTCTTGTATATTTTTTTTTTTTTTCTGTGTATTATTTATCATCGTGGTGATAGAATGTAATTATACCAAACCACCGAAACCTCGTTCTATCTCTTTGCCACCCCCCTTCACCCCTTGCCTCCCTCTGGCCCACCTCACCCGACAAAGTATCTTCTACGATCGATAATTCATTACTATCTCAACGATTTTACCAACACACATATATTCATTTACACATACACATGTAATGCCAACAATTTCGAGTTTAATAACAACTTTGTTACAACGTAGTTTCGTACACGTAATATACGAATTTAATTACAGCAATTAAAGTTGATTAATTAGTTTTTTTTTTTTATGTAATGAGGATTAAAAGTTTAATTGAAAAAAAAAATTATAATTTGATATGATAAAAATTATTTTCTGTTAATTAAATTGTTTTTTTTTTTTTTATTTTAGTTGTGTTAGGCATTGAGTAGTTACAGCGATATAGATTAGACAAATTTAATGATTATTCAGTGGAAAATTAATCAAATGAAATTACACAAATTATGATTATATCATAGTGGAAAATTTTTGATTAAATTATAAAAGTAGATTGAAGGTAAATATGCGTAAGTGCTGATGAAAAAAATATTTGTTTGGAAATTTAGAAAAAATGTCACAATGGTTTTATTATTGATAAAAAAAATGGATATACTTTTTTTTTAGGATAATTTGTGCTGGAGATTTGTCTGTTTACTAGTGACACATGAGCTTTTTTATTATTGAAGAAAAAAATTTATTTATGAATGTGTAAAAAAAAGAGAAAAAATTTATTTTTATTTTTTGTTAATAATTTAAATTAAATAGACAAAATTGTTTATTAATAATTTAATTTGTTTTATTTAATTTGTTTATTTAATTATATTTATAAATTTTTAACTAAAAAAAATTTTACGAGTGGAAATTGATAGATGAGAAAATTAAGTAGTACAAGTCAATAATGTCAGACGAGCTTTTTTTTGTTTTTTGAATTTACATGGATATAAATAAAAAAAAAATACATTAATTTAAATATACACTTAATTTATGATAATTTTAGTAAAATTTAAAAATATTTATTATTAAATTAAATATTCAAGTAGTACAAGTCAAGCAACATCAGCCTAAAACTAGCTTTCCAAAATTTCCAACAAAAAAAACGAAAAAAAACCACAATAAAATTATGCCACGACCAAAAACAAATAAATATCTCAATATAAATAATAAAAACACACAATATATAATAAAAAAAAGTAATAATAATATTAAAATCACGTGTTAAAAGTAAAGTGGCATATATAGCCACGTGTAGAGTTTTCATTCATGAAACTACCTCAAACGATTGTGAGTGTAAACGAGTGAGTGAGCAAAGCAAAAAGACAAAGTAAGTAAAAAAAAAAAAAAAACACAAGTGAGTAAAAGTAAGTGAGAGAAAAAAAAAAAAAAAATACATATAAAATGCCAGAAGGCACCACACACAACTGAACCAACCAAGTGCGAATAAAATGAGAGAAAAATGAGAATGGTTTGACAATATATAAAGACGCTGGTGTTGGATATATATAAAAAAAAAAAAATAATGATAACAACAATAAAATACCACGTGTGTATTCAAGACTAGACATAAAGGCACCAAAGTAAGCAAAGTAAAAGTACCCACATTGCAATACGATTACACCAAAGTACACTGGTGTGTTTGGTGAGTTGTATAGTTACTTCAATGCTTACATTAAGTTTACATGCTGTGGGAGCTTTTGGTTCTCCCCATGAGTATATTTTATCATTCTCACTCACAACACACACACACTTAAATTCATTTTATCATTCTCATATACACTCAACAGATAAACCAAGTGATTTTAAACATCCAGGGTCAACCATTGATGCCAAAATGTTGAGCAATGTTTGTCCCACTTGCAGCTAAAATTCTGAAAATATTTTTCTTTATTCACAACTTCTTTTGACTTGTCTTGGAACCAATCTTGCCACTTTTGTCTCTCTCTCTCTCTTTCAGTTTTATAAATTTTTTCTTTACTTGCTTTTTTTTTTTTTTTTTATCTCTTGAGTACCAAGATGCTTGACTGCTTGCCTGCTGCTTGACTCGTTCTTCATCCTGCCCTTTTGCTTTTCACCACTTTCACTTTTATCCAATCTTTTATTTGGACTTTTTTTTTTTTTTTATTTTTTCTTTGATATATATGCCACCCTTATTATCATCCTTATCTCACTTGTGGATACTACATTACGTGATACCCCATTCAGTATTTTTTTTTTCTTTTTTTTTCTTCTCAAATGAAAATTCAACCCTTTTTTTATTTTTATTTATTTTATATATTTTTTTTATATAAATATACGTTGTTCAATCATCTGTGTGAAGCTTTTATTTTATCATCTTCATTTATCACTATTGACTCAGTGTCATTTGTCATTGTCCTTTGACCCATATCGATTTTTCAACTATACGTGACCTGGGACAATATTATTTTTATTTTTTTATTTTTCATTTTTATTCTTACGACGTTATCCCCCACGTATTTTCTCAAGTACATGTTTTATTATTGGCTTAGAATTTACTTTTTTTTTTTTTACTATATATTTACTCTCATTATTCTTCTTCATTTTAAGATACTGTATAAATATGTATTAATGTGTATAGTCTTTGATCTTGTTTAATGGAAAATTTAGTTTCATCTTCTTATCTACTTAATTTCTTTGTTTTTTGTTTTTAAGATGATTAAAAATTTGAAAAAAAAAATAGATCCATTAGTGTCAAGATAAATTACATATAATAATGATTTTATTATAAACCTATTAAAAATATTATCTTGAAAAAAAGTTTTACTATTTTATAATTAAATTTTACACTTAACGTTTGTTGGAAAAAAAAAAAAGGAAATAATAAAATTATTTTATTAATTGAAAATTTATTTATATATGGATATTACAGTGGCGTTTTTTTCATATAACGGGGAAGGTAAATTTTAAAAAATATATATTTTAACGTGATGAAGAGAGGAGAAGAAAAATAGAGCAAAAAAACGAATCAAAAAAAAATTCATGTCGATGTGTTATCATCACTGCACGTCTCTTAAAAATATTTGTAAAATAAAACGAAATTTGTAGTGATGATGCCGACAATTATGATGACAATGATAATGATGATAAATAGCTAAAATTATTAATGAGAAAAAAAAAAATAGAGTTAATAAATAAAGTACAGTTGTATTGTTGGAAAATTTAACACAGACATATAAAAATAATGTCGCGCGCGCATCACCCACGGGAATCAATATCCGCGAATTCTCCACCTGCCAAAACACAACACACACACATATACACACACAACGTTAACATATCTCTCCCCTTGATTTCCCTCAATCCAACCCCCGTCTAACCAAGAGGTACATTCACCCAACCCCCCTTGTATATATGCAGTCTGATAAATGTGATTTTGAGAAGAGGAGAAATATTTCCCCTACCAACATTTTTCCCTCTTCAATATTCTCATACTCTTTTTCTTTTTGGTAAACACCCCAATTTTACTACCACCACCTCTTTTTTCATCTATCGCCCATTTTAACTCTTCTACATATATATACAACTACAAAACATTCAATTTCAACATCAACTTAAAACGAAATAGATTTTACAGCCGACACACACACACACATTTAAAAATAGTTATTTTTTTTTATTTTTTTTTTAATTTATATTTTATTAAATTTATCTTTATTTTTTAGTATTTTATTTATAAAGCTTTTTTTTAATGAAAAAATAAAAGACATACTTTACTTATATTTTTTTTTTTTTCTATTTAATTTAATTTTATTTATTTATTTAACATTTATAATGTAATTTAATTTTTTTTTTTTTTTTTCTTTTTTTGATTCTGTTTTGAAAAATTTAAAAATAAAAAAAAAGTATATATATGGGAGAAAAATTACAAGCCATTTCAATCGCGTTTCCAATTTCATTTGAACTGATGGTACACCCTCTTTGTGCTACCACCCACAAGAGTCCCTCCCTCTCACGCACTTGCTCTTTGATCCCGTGAATGCATCGTCGAAGGGGTGATATAAATAAATAAATATATAAAAAAGAGCCAATAAAATGTAGCCAAGGTAGACAAGAGAATACATATATTTTCAAAGATATATTTATTTTTTTTTTTTGTTCATTTTTCTTCTCTGTTATCGTTGAATATATATGTGCAATTTTTTTTTTTTTTTTCTTTTCATTCATTTAAATATACTTTATCTTTATTTCTTTTGAAAATTTACTCCTCTTCAACGATATTTTTTCATTTTATATTTTTTTATTATTATATTTTGTTCAATTTATGATCGTCTTCAAGATTCTATGAAAAATTCTTATTGGCATTTTATGATGATAAAAGAAGGGTAGAATAACCAGGCTACAAGTTAAATTGAAATGTATTGGTTCGATTTAGAAAAAAGCAAAAGAAAAAAAAAAAACATTTCTTTGATCAAAGTAATCTTTTTTACTTGATAATATTGAACGATTAATTTTCATGAATAGAGTTATATTCATGATAATCTTCAAAGAATATTTTTTTTTATTTTTTTTCTAATATGTCTTGGTATTATTACAATTATTATCATTGCACATATAAATATATTTTCATCAAGCAAGTATAAGACATGTGTGTCACATCTTCAATATAGTTACATAGCTTCCATTAAAAGTTTCTTTGATCTTGTCTAAAAAGGCACACATTGAATCACATTTTTAAGGAAAAAACATTACCCAAAACATCATCATTATTTTTTTTTTTCTTCACAAGAATATTATTTTTTTAACCAAGCAAAAAACAAATTTTTTTTCTTTGCTATTTTTTAATTTTAAAATAAGATTGTTTGTTATTTTTTTTTTTTTTTTCAAAATGTTATCTATCTTAGTGCACATGTTTTTTCTTTGATATAAAAAAAACAGAATCATTTTTAAGAAATATTTTTAAAATTGTTGTTTCGAAATAATTATTCGGGCTTTTTTTAAATTTATTAGACAATTGTTTTTATAATTTTTTTTACTATTATTTTGTGATTCCGACTGAGTATTAAAAAACACTGTCAATAATCCTGAAGAAAATTTGACTAAATGTATTTTCAAAATTTAAATTTTACAAATCATCTTGAAATAAATAATTTTCCAATAAAAATTTACACTGTTTTTACACTGTTAAATATAAAATAAACCTATTCTTTTAATAGAATGATATTTAAAAAATATAGCTCTAAAAAACACTTTCAATTTTGATTGAATATAATTAATTAAAATCTTGAATAAAAAAATAATTAATTTTTTACTTAGTGGTTATTTTTATTGTGTGATTTTTGTATGATTTTTATTTATTAAAAACATTTTGATATATCTTTAAATTTATTAATTAATAAATAATAAACAAATTACCATTAAATTTTTTATTTTTCGACTATATGTTTGTGAAAACCGGATAAATATTATTTAAATTATTCTTTATTTAAATCCACATTAATCTAATTAATACTGAAAATAAAATTAAAAAAAAAATACAAAATATTAATGTTAAAAAAAAATTAAATTTATTGACATTGAAAAATAATAATGATAAATTAAAAAAATCATGTAATCAAAAATATTAATGTTGAAAATAAAAAAAATAATATTAAGTAATAAACTAATTTTTAATTCAAGGCTAATTTTTATAATTCATTGTTTATCGAGTGAGCTGATGGTTAAGTCAGCAAGAGCCCTGCCTACGGTGTTTGAGATCTCGAGTTCTAATACATGTAGGGTGATACATTTTTCGCAAATTTTTAAGATGAATCAATATTTTCCCTAGTGCTCCGTTCTGACTTGGTTGATGTAAATGTTCTTGGAGCAAATCTAATCTAGCATAGACCACGTGAAAGACGCACTTGGTCTATGCCGGGAAATATTTGCCTCAAATACTTGACATCTGTTTTTATTTTTTTTGAAAAAAAAGATAATGCAACCCACACCTATTCTATTCTATCTATTTCTCTCCCATAATTATCGATGACGACTGTTTTTTTTATAATAGAAGAATATTTTGAGTGTGAATTTTTTGCTAAAGATATTAATGACCATACATTTAACAAATTCAAATGATAAACCAACTTTTTGTTCAATTTTAATTATACTATTTAAATTGACTGGTAATTTTAATTTTTTCTTTATGAGACAGCTGAGATCTGTCACTCTGATGTCAGTTAAACTGAAATTAAAAATAAATATATTAATAAAAAATTTATCTGATGTTAGATTTAATATTTTCTTCCTGCTTTCAAACACCTGCGTCATGTGTCAAAGTCAAATCAAAATTCTTGTCACAATATAAATGTGTAACACTTGTTTGAAAAATTTAAATAATTTCTTTAAAATAATAAGGCTTCAAATTTAATATATTTACAACATTTATACATTTGAATTTATATTTTTAACATTTAACAAAATAACTAATGATAAATTAAATTTGAAAAAAAAATTAATTTATTTATCGTTAAATTGAAATATGAAATAATAAATAATTCAAAAATACAATTTTCAAATTGGATAATATTTATAATTCTGAGGGTTGTAAATTAAAATTGAAATATACATGGTAATTTTATCCACTCGTTGCTTGATTTATATCAATTTTAAAAAACTCATAATTCATATTGTTTAATTTAATTTTAAATTATTAAAAAAATATGTAAATATTTACAAAATAAAAAAAAAAGATAATAAATTTTTCATTTTGTTTACAATGTAACACTTGACTGGTCGTTTTTATTTCCATTTATAAATTATTATATTTATTTTTCATTTACCAAAATACAATTATTATTATTTTGATATCACTTATCATTTTTAGCCTTCAATTAGCACTTATATTTTAGGGTCCAAACAAAAATAATTGAGGTAGAAAATGACCCGAATTAAAACCCTTTTTAGTGTATTTCAAAATTTGCATAAAAGGATCATGGGTTCGTAGGATCATAGGATCACAAGAAAACCAAAAAAAAAAAAAAATATATATCAACAACGTTAAGCTTTGATGGAAGGTCAAAATAACCTTTTGTAATTTAATTTTTGTCTAGATAAATTTGAGAAAACTATTTTTGAAAATTGAATTATTAGAAAAAAAAAAAATTTGTATTTTGAAGTGAAAAATAATATTTACTATGCATAATTTTGCACATCCCCTAAGGATCATGCATCGGTGTGGAAAAGGGGGGAGTTAGATGGCCAATTAAAAAAAAGAAAAAAAAATTCAACAATGTATTTGCAGCAATAATTGGGAGTTTAAAAAATTGATAAAATTTTTTTTGTAATGTTTTAATATTGAGTAATTAATTTTTTTAAATATTTTGTTTGAATTAATTTTTTTAAATGTCATTTCATACTTGGATAAAAAAAAAATCCATCTGACTTTAAATAATAAATGAACACACAACTATAAAAATTAATAAACTAAAAAATAAATCATAAAAAAAATAATAAAAACATTAAAATTAAATTCTTGGTAAATTTAATATAACTCAGTTTGAATAAATATTCCATCACATGTGTACATCGAGAGAGAAAAAAGAAGGAGAGCAAGAGAGAGCAAAAAAAATTATTTCATGAAATATTTAAAAAATAAATAAAAATACCAGTAAAAATGGAAATTTTTTTATATCGTGATGAGAAATAATTAAAACTGAAAAAACAATGTTAAATAAACATAAAAAAAAATAATATTTACAAAAAAAATATGAATATATTAATTGAAACTTTGAATCAATGATAAAATATATGTCCTCGTAAAATATAAAATATTTAAAAAGGATAAAAATAATTTTTTTAAAAAAAATCCATTCGATGGTATTATCTGGATTTTTTACAACGAGCACATAAAAACTCATGTAACTTGAGAATATTGTACAAAAATATTCAGAGACATTATCATCATAAAAAAAAAAAAAGAAAATACAAATGCAAAAATAAATTATCATTTAAAAAGAATAAAATTAATTTTCCTTTCAACATTATTATAATTTATTTAAAAATAATATATTCAAAACAAAAAAAAAAATCGATTGATTATTCACCCTATTTGTAATTAAAATAACAATGATAATAATCATACTAATTTAAATTATTTTTTATTTAAAATAATACATAATTTGATGTTTTAAAAACATTTTAAATTTTCCATCAAACAAAAAGGAAAATAATAAAACTTAAGAAAATGAATAAAAGAGGCTTTTTGATGGAAAATGAGAGGAAAAAAAAAATCTTGGAAATAATCATCGCATAAATAACGAGGTATAAAAGTTACCTCTAATAATACAAGTAACAATACGAATAGAGGGTGAGAGGGTGAAAGGGAGATGGGGTGGGTTTTGAGGGTGGAAAAGAAAAAGAAGGGTGGAAAAATAAAATGAAAAAACATAAAAATAAAAATAAAAATATAGGGAGAGAGAGGAGTACTCATGGACGAACGAGAAAATGGTTATAAGGGGGGTTGTTAAACAGGGCTGGCGAAAGGGAGGATTTTAGGGAGGGCTGATAGAGGGTTACCCGAGGGGTGGAAAAGACTTCGCACCGAACAGAATCGCGAGTGAAGTATGAATAATGCATTATTTTATTTTTTTTCTTTTTAATTTTTTTTTAACAGGGTTGCTCAACTTCTTGGTGGTACATATACAAAAAAAAGATAAAATATAGATCTACGCATAATGTAATAAAAAAAAAATAAAAATCTATATACACACCCTTTCAATGAGTTGGAATATATTTTTTTTTATTTTCGTTTTTCAAGCTTCCTTCAATTTTCATTATTTATTTTGTTTTTTTTATTTTTTGTATATATTTTTTATTTTTTTTTTTTTGAATTTTATTTTAAACAATATTTAAAAAAATGTATTTATTTTTTTTTTTGATATAAATTTATTGACATACAAGATAAAAATATATACAAATTTAAAAAAAAAAAAAAAAATCCTTTTAACGTTAAAATTTTTATAAAAAGTTTCTTCATAAAGCATGAAGATAAAAAATCATAAATTAAAATATATATTCATTATTTGGCTAAAAAAAAAAATAAAAAAAAAATTCAAGATGAAAATTTTTATAAAAATAAAAAATAAAAACTTTATGATTTATTATTTTTTCTTATTTTTATTTTAGATCAAAATTATGCAATGTAAATATATGATAATGGAATATAATGAGACAAGAAAAATTGCTTTATCGATAAATTTAAAAATGTAAAAAAAATAAAATAAAAATATCTAGGGAAAAAGATATTAAATAAAATATAAAGTATATTTTTTATAATGGTTTGAAATCCAAGATGTTTTGATGGGTAATCGGGTCAGTGTAACATACTTTGTAGTACACAAAGCCGGATGTAATTCCAGTACAAATGTGTGAGTATTTGACCCGACGGAGGTTGTGTTTCCGGCAAGATGAATCGCCAATTCCGGACGTGCCAACACCAGCAGTGCCACACTGGCAGCAGCAGTAGCCAAGCCACACAGTAGTGGTTTCAACTGGCGCTTATATACATCAACTGGAAAATACATATATATATATTTACTGCAAATGCACACTGTAAAACTTTATTCTATTGACGTAACGTAAGCTACAAGAGCTGCCTCCCGGGGGTTAACAAACCTCTACTCCATTTCCTACATCAAAACAAGTAGGTCTAGTTCAAGGTCTCAAATGGAAACAATTTCATGGTCAAGCAATTAATATTGTTAAAGCGAATCTACTTGAATTTTTTCTATTATTATTTTTAGATATTATATTTAAATGTTTTTTTTAATTTTCTATATAATATATTTTCATCGATTTTATTGAATCAATTTTTTTATTTAGAGTCTTTAAATTGTGTGTGATTATTATTAAAATATTTTTAAAATATTTATTATGGCAAATAAATTAATATGCAATTATTAATTTTTAATTAAAATTTATAATTATAATAATTATTTTATAAAAAAAAATTATGATAAATAAATATATAATATTTTTGTGCAACAATTTTTGATACATTTGTAATTAATTAATTTAAATTCAAATTAATTATGAATTGATTCAATTTTATTATTATTTTAAATTTTAAATATTGTATGAAATATTTATTTAATTAATCTATTAATAATATGTCTTAAAATAATTATGATAAATAAAAAATTCAATTTTATATTTTCAATTTATTCTGATGAATTTAATAATAAATTAATTAGTAATTAATTAATTATAATGTGTCTCAATCATTTTATTATTTTAAAAATTAATATTAATAATAAAAAAAATATTTTGCATACTAAACAAATTTAATTAAATAATTAATTTTTTTACTTTTATAGATATTTTAAATTTTTTACCAATTTTTTTGTGTTGATTCATAAAATATTTAGCTTCGTAATCTTTCAAAATTTATTTTTATTTATTAAATAATGTCATAATTATGTAATGTAATTTGTTGATAAAAATATACTAAACTATTTTTACATGTATGCGCTCTACAAAGCAATGCCCATGTCATAATAATATTAAAAAAGCAATAAAAAAAAAACTATATATTCTATGATGTTCATAGAATATTATATCAAATGAAGTGTGTTGTTAAATTGTGCATCTTTTTAGTAACAAGATAGGTATTCTAGTGTGTTGGTTAATATTATGATTCACACGATTAAACGACAAAGCTTTTGAGTTAAGTGAAGGGCAATTTTCAAGTGAATGAACATAGCTATTGTAAATTATTTAATATATATTATATACATATATATTAACGTGCGGTTTTTTAAATTTTCAATGATGTTATTGATGTTGCGTGAATTTTTAAAATAAACAAAATCATTATAACAAAAATAAAACCAAGACGTTTTCATTTGTTTCATTTATCAAGATGATGTCAACCGATAGATATGGGTACGTCATTTCAAAAAAAAAAAAATAGCTAAATCAACTTTAAAGAGTTTTAAATTTTCTAAAATTAATTTTACAGTAATCCAAGACCAATGCCTGTTGATATTGTTGATAAACTAATTGGCTCTGGTCGTTGGCAATTATTATTAACAGTACTATTAAGTTTTTGTACATTTACACATATGTTAAATACTGGAACTGAAGCATTGATGCGTCCAGATGGTTGGTGGTGTAAAAAGCCAACATTTTTAAATAACTGGACAAATGCCCAGTGGATTAGTTACAGTCACAGTTCAGATTCAGTAAATCCAATTAAACATAATTTATAAATATATATAATTTAAATTTGTTGTTTTTCTTCACAGTGTGTTGGTGTTTGTAACAGAAATCTGTGGGACCATCAAGTTCTCGCTGATGGTCATTTTCAAGGTTGTGAAATTTATGATATTGATTATAAAATTTTGATTGATGTGAATTACAATGACAGACCACCAATGACAACAAATAAAAAAATAACTTGTCCATATGGCATTTATTACAGTTCACTTGGTGGTCAAAGTCTTGCTCAAAAGGTAACCAAATTAAAAATAAAATCAACAAGCATCTTTAACAATAAATCAAAACACAGCAAAGTAAATAAGCAATATTATTTTTACAGTTTAATAGAGGATGTTTGGATGGAAAAGTAATGTCAAATATGTGGCAATCATCAAGTACATTTGGTAGAATAATTGGTTACATATTTATGGGAATTCTCGGTGATTGGATTGGTAGAAAACCTGTTATACTTATCTCATGTGGTCTTGCACCAATAACAGCTTTAATTGTTGCACTATCAAATACATATAGTCTTTTTGTTGTATCAAGTCTTATCAATGGTTTTTTTGACGGTGGTTTTTCTCTGCCACTTGTTCTCATCATGGAAATAAGTACAAATGAACACAGGTCTGGTTTACTTGTCATTGGCTGTTGTTGCTTTGCCCTAGGAATCGGTAAATATTCTCCCAAAGAAAAAGAAAAATAGGACATTAAACAATCCAAAATAATTGATGATTAATTTCAGGTTTAACACCGTCAATTAATAATTTATTTCATTCATATGATTTGATGGTAGTTTTGTTAAACACAACTCTCCTTGCAATATTTCCGTTCAAAAATATAATCCCCGAATCACCAAGTTGGCTATTTTGTAAAAATAAATTACCTGAACTAAAAAGTATATCATTATTATCATCAAAAATGAATAAAAAAAAAGTAACAAATTATGATAATTATCGTATAATTTATTATGGTCCAGAAAGACATAAATTACCAAAGAAAAAATTAAATTTGTGGAATTTATTATTCGAGCCAGAGACAGCATGTGAAATAATGGGATTGATATATTTAACTGGTTTATTTGCACTGATATTTGGATCATCATATTATTCAATATTAGCAAATGTTACAAAATCACAATTAGCAAATTATTTGTTGGCAATATCAACAATGATTGGTACATCAACTGGACAATTTTGTTTGTTATTGATGGGACATAGAAAAATATTGTTAATATCAATTTTAATGTTGTTGATAAGTTCATTGATGTTACTGATTGATTTTCACAATGATAAAGTATCTGATACTGGACCAATAGCAACATTTCTTTTGATAAATATTGCTGTTGTTAGTTTGAGTTATGGTGTGCTACTTAATTATAATACAAGAACAGTACCAACATTATTACGCGGCAGTTTATCTGGTATTTTACGTGGTACTTGGGGACTTTTTGTCTGGATCGGTAATCATGATTATGTTAAATTTCCAACAACTGCATTTGGTATTATAATGGCTTGTGTTCTTGCAACATTATTTTGTCTCAATATACAAGATTTATATCATCGTGAATTGCCGGATACTATGTCAGACTCCATCAACTTCAGACTGTAATTTATATTTTTTCTTTTTTTTTCATTTAATAATTATAAAAATAAAAATGCTAGTTTACTAATTAGTAGCTTATTTTTTCTAGAAAATCAAAACCAAAACGATGGAAAATTGAAGAATTTAATGAGTAAATTTTTATATATTTATAAGAAAAATTAATTAATAAAGTAAAAAAAAAGAAATGTTTTATTGAACGAAAAAAAATTTAAAATGAATAATAAAATATAATTATGCATTATCAAACAAAAGGTAAACTATTTTGCATGTAAATAAGTCTATTGAAAAAGAAAATTTAAATAAAAAAAAAAAAAAAAATGAGATTTTATTTTTAGTGTATATTCATGGTTTTATTTTATTTTTTTTTTCTATTTTATCTTTTGCATTTTTATCTGCAGACAAGGGGGTGGCATCATGTTTATCTCACTCTTTCTTGTGGAATTTTTTTTTTATTATAAAACTGGCAACAGTGCACGCCCAATCGATTTACATAGACACACACAAAAAGTGCTTTATAGGGTTTGTGGGGGTGAGACAAACTGGGGAACAAGGGTGCATCAATATACACCTTGTCCAAAGAGGGACCAGACTCTCCCTTTTTTTATATATATATATATTTTTTTTTTCACGCTTATTCTTCCTAAAAGCCTCGTAAAAAATGGCATTGTCTGCTTCGTACCATTTTTTTTTTTCTTTTTTTATTTATAATAATTTTTTTTTTTTTTCATTTTTAAATTTCATTTATATATATCTTTTGTTTTTGTCGAACATAATTCAATTCATATTTTTTTATATATGAAAAAAATTGTACAAAATATTTCTGGGTGTGGTTATTTAATTATATTTTTTTTTTAAATATAAAGAGAAATATTTTTATTATATAACTAAATTCCAGTCTTGTTCAAAGAGCTTTTGTATATAAAAAAAATAATTAAACTTGAATAGAAAATATTAATATTTCATTATGAGATAATAATTATTATTATTTTTTATTTTTTATTATTATTTATTATTGTCTTGTATTTTTTATGGAGACTATTGTTTATTTTTTTAAATAGTATTCTCTTGGGTACGTGTCTTCGTTTATTTTTTTTTTTTCTTCAAATTATTATTGCACTGTTTTCACACATTTGAACTTATCTCCTCAGCATCCCCTATAGTAATTTTGACCCTTAAAATGGCTTTATTTTATTTTTTATAGACAAATATATATAGAGCTCTAATTTTTTGTTTTTTTCTTCAAATATATATTTTTTTTATTTATTTAAAGTTGGGAATATCTTTTGGCGCTTTATACCTGCCCACAAGTGGCGTGTATCTATGGTTTAAAATGAAAAAAAAAAAAAATATTTAAAACAAAAAATAAAAAATATATACACTTGAGGGTGACCCTCGTCAAAAAGTGATCTCTTTTTTTCTTAATTAATGGCTTTTATATTGAGTTACAAAATTGCCCTTTTACACGCTTTTTTATTATTTTATTTATTCAACTTTCTTCATCTTCTTTTTTTTTTCTTTCAATCACAACTTTCACATTTGAATGAACATGTGTGTGTTTTTTTTATTATTATTAAAATTTAAAAATAAAAAAATAAATTGGCAATAATAACAGACACAATATATGTTGTCAAGAATTTATATTTAATTTTATTATATTACCTCGACATTTTATTGCTAGTAGCTTTCCATCGTAATTTTTAATTTTTTTTATTAAGTAATTTATTTTATTATTTTGTATGATTTATAAAACAAAATTACACTTGTAAATACCGATAAAGCGATCAGATATCGAAGAGACATCTGACTTGTTAAATTTATTGCCAATCCAACTTTCAACTTTTATAATAATTTATTGTTATTTTTTTATTTTTCGAATCATATCTTGTTTCATTTTTTTTTTCAGAGATGATAATCGCGTAAATATAATACATGACAGTATAAATGAAAGATCTATTTTCGTATTGAATAAAAAAAAAAAAATTAATTTATCCATCCGTTATTCAATTGATCCATAGATTATATTTTTTAAAAATTTAACAGTTGTCTTATAAGTCTCTCATCCTTGCTCCGCGAAAAAATCTTGTTTTTAAATCTCAAAATTATTTTCAATTGAGCTTTTGTATCTGGACTTGCAAGCAAAGTTATTTTTTTCTTTTTTTATAAATAAATATACTGATTATAATTTCAGTTTGATAATTTAAAAATATAAAGAATTTATTATTTTTTAATTTAAAAATTCTAGTCAATGGACATCATCAAGATATTTTTACAGTTGATTTAACACACAAAAGAGAATATAAACAGGTGGCACCTGCCGTCGGGATGCTGACGATAGAGATCATCATGTTTTATCGGGTTTTCTTATTCATCTTCCTCTTCACCGCACCCATTATAATACATATTTTGGAACAAGAGATTTTATAAGGCACCACGTCAACTGTCATTCTACCCCAAACCAGAATAACACAAGAATATATAAAAAAAAAAAAAAGCCTTATGGTTGTGTGGTTGTGGTGTTGAACTGGACACACACATATACATTGTTGTGCACGAGCCTCAATTCTGGACAGGTGGTTTTATATAAATTTATTTATATACCTGTGTCTTCAATGGTGCTTGCTCGAGGGTAAAACTCTCAAAAACTTGGAAGAGCTATATTCAATAATAATAATAATTTTTTTTTTATAATATAAAATGGGAACATCAGAGAGAAGAGTATAGAAAAAAAGCTGCTTACCACCTGACGGCCTCGTGCCCGCAACCTGAAACCCACTTGCCAAAAGATTCACTTGCTTATATTTACTTTTATATAAAATATACACAACAACAGTTTACTAGATCATCAAATAATAAAAATCAAAAATCAAATCTTCTTAAAAATGGAAAATTTCTAATAATATTTACAACAAAATTAGACAAACTTGTTAAATAATTATTTTTATTCAAAATAAGATCTTTTTTTGCAATTAAAAAATGCATTTAATTTAGATTGATTAATTTTTTTTTTTTTTTGATATTATGGAGAGACTTGATTGATCAATATTTTATTAATTGTTTGAAAAAAATATATAAATTCATCAGCAAAAAATTTGTAATATGTATGAAACTCGAGTTTATGAATAATTTATGATGAAATGTATTTTTACGAGGCATCATGAAAGATCTATTCGGTCATTAAACTCTGCGAGCTCAAGGCTATAATTGAGAGAGCTTTTTTTGCCTGGTCAATCATTATCGATAATTGGTTTATTAGTCATTGAGCATCAATAATTTGTTTTAAAATAAAAATTATTGAGTTAAAAAAAAAACAATTTGCTCGTTTTAGCTATTAAAATTATCAATTAAAAAAATAATTTAAAAGAATTAATTTGAAAATTTTTTTTAATATATAATCTTTAATTTATTAACTTTTTTTCAAAAATTTTCAAGCGAATTTATATGAAATCAATAACATTGAAATTGAAAATTTTCCATTTAATATATGTTGAAATATTTAAAAAGGTTTTTTTTAAATTTCCAATATGTTTATTTATGTTTGTCATTCATTTCAATATTTTATTTACCTTATTTATATTTGTGATATAAAAATGCAGAAAAATAGAAAAAATTTATACAGAAAAAAGACATATTAAATATCACAATGATTATTTTATTTCAATATATATTTTTGAATTTAATTCTTGAAGTTATGTAATGCGTCTAAAAAAATTCCATGACAATTGTTATTTTTTTTTAAATTTAAATTTATCTAAGAATTTTGTTTTTTATTTTTCAAACGACATGACAGATGACAATTGATTTACAGAATCAGCGAGATAAAAAAGACATAAATAAATAAATTTATTTAACTAGCACGGATTTGTTACCGAAATTGCTGGTAATATTTTTTTGATTATATTTTTTTTGAGTGTTTGTTTTGTCAAAGTTAAATATCACAAAAAAAATAAATGCTCTACGTGACAAGTATCACATTGAAATGATTTTTTTTTTCCGTATAAATATGAGGTGTTTGCCTGGCACAATATCAGTTTGATTATAATTAACAGAGGTGTTGAGACAACTTGATATTTTGAGACAATTTTAGGTGACAAGTTTCATCAAGATGATGAATATTAAACTTGGAATATATTTTGGTTTATTATTTATTGTTGTAAGTTTTTTTTTTTTTCATTTTTTAAATTCCATTTTCCAAATAATTAATTAGTATTAAAATTAAATTTTCATATCAAATTTAAAACAAGATTAATTAAATAATATTTTAACAACTGCTATTATTCATATCAAACTTAAAATAATAAAAAAAAATAATTCACTTTAAAAGTTTCATGAAACTCTAAATTTTTATAAATAAATAGAAAATGAATAATGCTTTTTTTCAATTTAAATGTAAAACGTTATGAATAATTTATTTAATTTAAAAATAATTAATTATTATTATTTTTCGTGTCAAGCCAGAGATTAATTAAATAATCTTTCTTTTTAATAATTGCTATGTTTTATTTAATTACACGAAAGACTGATGTCGTGCCTCCAGCATTTTTTTTTTTTCTTCACTCTGAATCCGATAAACATGTCTCGTAATTATAAAAAAAAAAAAAAAAAACTTTCAATAAATCCAACTGTACTGTTTCTATCTTCCTTCGCTAATTTCCTTTACTATTTTTTTTTTTTTAAACAAATAAATATAATTTTACTATTTTTACATAGACAAAGTTCTCAAGACGACTTGAAAATTCCATTTAAAAAATTACAATCAATTATTTATTCAATTCCAAACATTGTAAAAATAAAAAAAAATACATAAATATTTATTTGCTATATTTATTGAATTAATAAAAAACATTTTAATAATTTTTTTTTTTAATTTAAAGGCAGCCTGTCTCGCTGAAGAATGTGTAAAGCCTACACTATTCGCTGACAGTATGAACTATTGTGTAAATACACTGCACCATGGTCGAACTGCATTTGAAAAATTGAAAAAAAATCCAAAAATAAAAACGTGTGGAGTTATCCAGCTGAAATTATGTCTAATGAAACAATATAATTATGTAAGTTGAAAAAATTGAAAATATAAAATCTATAAATAAGCTCAATCAATAAATAAATTAAATTTACTGAAATAAATATTTATACATTTTAAATGAAATATTGTACAGATGACAAATGGCAAAATCAATGGCTCCAATCAAGAAGCATTCATCAATGCTCATGTCAAGGATAAGGATGTTGCTGAACGTATCAATAAAGCTAACGAAGCATGCAGAATTTACGGTTTGTAAATTATATCAATAATAAAATTAATTTCCAACAAATATTATCAATATATTTTTTTTCCAACACAGCAAACACCAAGAAGCTCGAGAGAAAAGTAGCTAATCGTTTCTACGATTGCATCCATGAAAAGCCCGAAATATTGGATTTAATTTACGAAAAATTATGTATTAAATTTCCAAATTTAAATGGCACCACAGTAATTCCTACTGTTGATAATTCTGTCACTGAAAATTCTTTGAATAATGAATTGGAAACTGATGATGATAATGATGATTAACATGAATTTTTAATCTAAAAAATTCTTAGAATTATATTTTGGCTATGGAAAAATAAATAAATAAAATATTACGACCATTTATTTGTGTATTTTTTTTGGCAAAATAATTTATATATGACAAGAAAACAAAAATGAATAATGTGTTGACAGAAAAGTCAAAATAAATGTGACTAAAAAATTATATTTATAGGCAATCGATAAAATAAATTTTGTGTATGTTTGTCTTGTTCAATGTCATTTTTTATATAATTTTATATATTTTTTTTTTTATTTTCTATATATTGTTTATTTATCTACAACACTTTTATGCACAACGTATCTTCACAGTTCGAAGAACCCGCATGACCTATTTTTATTTACGACGATGCAATTTTATCAAAGTTTCGAATAAATTGCATTAGCCCATTACATCAAATTACCTGATCTTGCTACCAAAAAAAATAAAATAAAAAGTTTTACTTGTACAATGGCCAAGCTTCAATAATATTATAAAACTTTTTTTTTATTTTTCTTGTTTTACCAGCAAATTTTTTTTTTATTTTTCTTGTTTTTTTCATATGGAAAGTATTTTTATTAAAAGCCGATTTATATTATTTATTTATAGTGTGTTGTTTTATGTTTTTTTTTTTTTAATATTATTTTTTACTAAAAGCAGTTCATTTTTCTAAAAGTATAGTATAAAAAATTCTCTGTAAATTTTTTTTCTGGTTTGAAATAAAATATTTGCATTTTATCTTGATACATGAGTGAGTGGAAAAGATCAAAGTGAAGATCCATTGTCATAGCTTCTTGGATCTTGAGTAAAAAAATAGACATAATTTTTTTTTTTCCATGTTTTTAAAAATTAAAAAAAAATAGAAAAAACAAGATGAGTTAATTGCAAATATATATTATTTTTAATTAATTAAAATTGCATTTGTTTTGTAATTAATTAACGTAAAATTTATTTACTTGCTATTGTTTAAAAAAAAATCATATTAATTTACAAGATTTAATTTTATTTTCCAATGAAATTTCGATTTTGAAAAGCAAAATCTACAGAGGATTTTTTCTCTAGCACTCTGCTGTTATTAAAAAATATAAATAAATTAAAATTAGTTGAAAATAATTCATGTAAATTACAGGAGAGAATTTGATTACAATTTAATTATTGGAATATTGCTATCCAACGATGAATTAGTCTTTAGTAATATTCAAAAAGCCAAAATAACTTCAAAATTATATTCAACGTAAAATTAAATTTCCTTGAGTTTGTTTTTTCTCTATCAAATTATTATTATTACAGTTAATAAATAAAATCCAAACGAATTACGTTATTTATTATGTAGCTTTTATTTTTGATAAAGAAAATTTAATTATCGATGAGGATAATCTCGGTGAATAGAAGCTGTTTCTCCGTTGATAAGCCGAGAAAAGATGAGGAAAATACAAAAGTGTTTATATATATATTAAAGTGTATTTATGCATGTTTCGCTAAAAGATAGATAAGGTATTCAACTTTGCAAGCACACAAAATGGCTTTTACCAAGTCTCCCTTATATTTATTTATTTTTATTTTAATTTTTTCTTTTTTTGGCTTGCCACATTTACCGAACCACAAATAAAAAAAAATCTCGAGTGCTCATTTCAGATAGGGTGAGTTTTCAAACTTTTTAAATTCTTTGACTTTTTATTATTTTGAATTTTTTTTTTTCTTTTTCTTCTTTGCATCCTTTTTCTCTTTAACATTGAAATTTTACGAGTCCAAATAAACGTGTAAACGTTCCATTGAATTTTCCACAAAATTCAACTTTTCAAAAACTTGTATTACACTTCTGATTTACTCTCATCCAAAGTTTCGTGAATTGAAATAAAAAAAATAAATCAACAAATAAATAATTCAAGAATATAAAATAGTTACATATATAAAAATTCAATTTATTTTACATTTAATATTACATTTTTATATTGTAAAGTTGAAGAGAAAAAAATATATATTATTTTTTTTTTTTACTTTTTTTTGATCATTTATGCAAGTTGTAGCATTGATAATTCGATTTACCATTGAAGTTATTTCTACAGTCATACACGTGTGTTGAATATTCTTTTTTTTCGTTATTTTTTTTTTATTCGATATATACACGAGAAAGCTGAAAAATATCTCTTGGGAATAAAATTATTGCCTTTCCAATATTTATCTATTTTTTATTTTTTATATTTTTATTATTGTCGCATTACTGTAACAGAAAAAAAAATACAACTATTATTTTTTCGAAATTCGCCTTTTGTCAATTGTAAAAAGGGTAGACTTTTTTTTTTTTTAATGTTTTACATAAATTCAAAGTGCTTGGGGATGATTTTTTTTTTCAAACAAAATACATGACAGAAGGGTTCGTGTCTTGGATATTAAAATAAAAAATACCTATGTCCTCAAAGATAAGCCTTTTTAATATTGTCGTTTTATTTTTCACGAGAAAAAATTCTCATCTCCATGGATTTTTATTAATTAATAACTTTTTATCAATATTTCTTAAAAATAAAAATTTAATCCATGAAAGTTAAGCTTGGCTGTAATTAAGAAATGACAAATCTTTAAAATTAAAAAGCTCTAAATCCTTTTTTTTTTTTTGCGTTAATTTTTGAGATAAGCTCAGCTCTTATTAGTAACACAACAATATATAATTATTGTTGATTTTTTTTTCTGTCTAAAATATTTATAAATTTATGTATTTAGAACCTGGTATAATTTAAGTAGCCCCAAGACGTAACCTATCCTTATAAAGTCATATTTTTATTGATTAATAGCACACTGTGGAGAATTTGTATAGGTATATCATGATTAAAGATCAAGAGACCTTTAAACTACATTTACCTAGACCATTTACACTCTATATATTTTGATTAATTATCTTTCAAATATATATTTCTTAATAATACCAATTTAATTTAATTACACACTCTATAAAAAATCTATTTATCATATGATTTGGAAAAAATTTGAATTGATTATATATTATATTTATATATTATTTTCAAGTAGGTATATATTATTTTTTATATTTACAAGAGTAAACGCAATGACATAATGAGTAATTTAAATTTAAGTTGAATTTTTTTTTAAATCAATAATAAAGTATAATTATTTTTTTTATCTTTTTGTCGAGAGACATGATGGTTAAGTTGGAAAGAGCCCTGCCTACAGTGCTTGTGGTCTCGAGTTCAAATACGTCCACAATAATTTTGGTAAAGCTATAATAATAATATTACTCGGTAGTTAGTTTCAATATTATATTTTAGTAGTAGTTTACATAATGCCTTATACTGGTGTTTGGAGCAAATATAATCTAGCATAGAGCATGTGAACTACGCACTTGGTCTATGCCAGGAAATATCTGCCTTGGACACCCCGAATACAAATCATTTTTTTTTTTTTTTTCATTGACAAATGCTTGGAGAATTCTTTCAGCAAAACGGTATTTTAAAATTATGAAATATTGAACTGAATAGTATACATATATTTTTATTGATCAATAGCACAGCATGGAGAATTTTTATATCATGATTAAAAATCAAGAGACCTTTAAGCTACATTTACCTGAACAATTTACACTGTATATATTTTGATTAATTATCTTTTAAATATATTTTTAAATAATACCAATTTAATTTGATTACACACTCTATATAACAAATCTATCTATCATATGATGATTATTTACTTTATCATCACAAAAAAAAAATAACATACAAACTTTAAAAATAATTTTATTTATTTTTTAAATCAATGTAAAATTATATTCATCATCAAAAAATAAATATTTTTACAACAGAGTTCATAACAAATATTTTTAGTATTTTTAATAATTTTTTCATTCCATGGTAAATATAAATTTCTAATACATGAAATAATAGTCTATTGATAAATCAATAATTAAACAAGAAAAAAAATATATCCAGTTGAAAGAATAAAAAAAAAAAGATATTTATATTCCTCAAGCTGATAACATAAAATTTATGAAGAAATAAATAAACAATAATAATAAATAAATACAAATATATATTTATTTAATTTATATATCAATTTTTCATTAAAACAAAAAACCTATATATATTATTTATTTATAAAAATATATATATGAAATAAAATTGATATACTCTATTGAAATTAATCAATTTTGACAGAGTGATCCTTCATCAAATGAACGAGATTGTTATTACGAGTTTGGGGTTGTTGGTTGCGTATATACAATAGGGATGAGAAAAAATAAATATAAAGAGATGAGTTTAACGGATATATAGTTGCTAGGACCCATTTTGTTGATGATAAAATTGAGGTGTATAATAAAAAAATAATACAGACGATGTTGCAGGTGTAATGTCCTCGTAAATCATAAAAAAACCAGTAAATTCAATCCATTTTTGGATACTACAAATAAAAAAAACAAAAATGTAAAAATGACACCAGTAATAATATAAAAAACCAGTGAATTTTAAACCCCTCCAACTTGATCATATAAATATATATATTTTTTTAAAACGACCCACGACGCAATAAAATTTGAAATGGTAATTCATGAATGAGCTCAAACCGAAAAACAAGAAGCCAACACACACACACACATATCAAATTTAATAACATAAAAAATCGATTTTCCTATTTGCACGATGAAAAAAAAAAAAATTAAATTAAAACAAAAAACTGAATAAAAAAAAAAGAATATATAAAATAAAAATACAATCGTCGAATAAATTGCTTTTTGCTTTTGTTAAATTCAAATTGGATTTACGTGACTCGCTATTTTATGTTTTTTTTTATTTTTTTTATTTTTTTTATATTGTTTATTTATTTTATTTTATTTTTTTTGTCTGGAAAATTGGAAAAAATAAATTTATTGATAGAGTTGCAATGTATGGGTATGAAAAGTCGACAAGTAAAATGAAAAAAAAAGAAAAAAAAGTATAAAAATAAATTTGTAATATTGAGAAAAAGGTGAAATGTATATGTAGAGAAAAAAAAATATAGGGATTAATAATCGTAAAAGTCCATGTCCTCTAAGAGCCATAAAGCTCAAGGCAATATTCCTTTACTTGGGACAAGAAGAGAGCTGAGAGAGAAAGAAAAGGAGAGAAGGAGAGAAGGAGAGACAGGAAAAAGAGGAGAAAATGAGGAGGAAAATAATAGACGAGGAGGAATATCACAAATTCACCCCTTCTTTTTGAATGCCCCCCTATTTTTTTATCATCGGTGTCAGAGGAACCCTCCGACGCGCGCAATATTACTCCTCTCATTCCTCTCTCATAATCCAGTGCCCCTATTTTTATTTTTTTTTCTTTCATTTTTATTTTTCACAATTTCATTATATTTTTTGCTCCGCCTCTGACACACACTTGCATATTTTATATTTTATTACATGTACTTTCTTAAAACCCTTTTTTTATATATATTTATTTTCTTAATCCTAATTTTTATCAATTTATTTTTTTATTTTTTTTATCATAAATTTTTAACGTCAATTTTAACTTTATATTTTTTTTTTATTTAATAAAAAATTCTCTCTTATATCTCTTTTATCTTTTTTTTTTTTTATTTCATTTTATCAGATATAATTTAATTTATTTCTGTTTAACAAATTTTTTTTTTGTATTTATTATTTTTAATTACTTTTTTAATATAATATTATTTTTTGTACTTTTTAAATTCTACTGTACGCTTTTGTTTTAAAATATTAATTAACGTGAAAGAATTTTTTGCTTTTTTTAAATAATATCGTTGTTGTATTTTTTTTTTTAATATTTGAGTGCTTTTGATGTATCAAGAAATATTCGCATAAAAAAAAATGAAGCTTTTTTAGGGTCATCTTACTCACTGGTTGATATTTTATTTTCTTGGACATTATCTTGATTGCTTCCATAAAATAAAAATAATAAAAAAATCCTTCTGACTTATCCCATTTATCATCAGTAAAAAAAATAATCTAAAAAAACAAATTTATATCTAATTTAACGTGAAATAAAAAAATAATAAAAAAACAAATTTAATTAAGCTCAAAAATATTGACACAATGCAAAATGTACTTTTTTTTTTTGTTAAAGTGAATTTAGATTGGAAAAAAAAGTAAAAAAAATTATTTAAAAAAAAAATAAAATACACTCTCAATAGAACACAAAGTAATAATTAAATTTCTTTTTTATTTTCTGCACTTTACGTATCCAATGCTGAACAAAATGCAATAACAAGCCTGAATACTCCATGCAGAAAAGAAGAATTTTATTAAAGCCACAATACGTGCATATCTCGAGGGACTAAAAAAAGAATAAATAAAAAAACAAAAATTTAAACGAACTACATGTTTTTTTATTTTCTTATCATCTTTGTCCCGAATCCTGTAGGTACGTACCTCAAGTACATTTTCATTCTTCTGTTGAACCCTCAGGCATGTTTCCCCTTTTTTTTTTTTTTATTTTTTATTTTCCAACTGAACGAGTATCACCTCCTCGTCGTCCTTCTCCTCCACCTCCTTCAATTTCTACTTCACCCCTTGTCCCTCTTCATCGTCCAAGCAAACCAATTTCAATCATCAAAATCAACATTTCTCATTCCCATTTCAAACTAAAGAAAATGAATAAAAAATAAAATAAAAATCACTAAGGAAAATGGAAAATTAAATCGAGTTGTTGGTTCACGAAGTCTCGTCACTCACATTTCTCTCAGTTTCTTGGCCTCGAACCAGCAAAATGTAGATGATAAAATGACAAAGATAAATATACATATATAAATAAAATGAGTAAGAAAGATAGTAAATGAGACGAGTGGGTATAGAAAATTCTAGTCGAGGGGGTTGGCCACCTGAGGGAATCAATAACCAACAAGGGCGCAGAAGTAATGCACGAGGAAATAGAAGGGGTTTATAGGAGGAAAATCGACGCGTTGGAGACACATCGTTGTGTGCAGTATGTAGACGGAAAATTTAGAGGGGATAAATGAGGAGTTTTACCCAGAGAGTGGTGAGAAAGAGAAAGAAAAAAAAATACATTTAGACCCGCCCATGGCACGCGACTAGCACGCGACCAAAAAAAAAAAAACATTTATTATTATATTTTATATAAATCATAAAAATAATAATAATATAATTAAATTGAAATTAAATTAAATATTTATATTATAAATTTAATTTATTTTTAATTAAACTTTTTTTTCTTTTTTTATTTAAATTATTAAATTGAAAAATTTTCTATTTAAAATATAAATTGTATTTTTTTTTAATTTTATTTTTTTAAAAGAATTGTTGATGGAAAAAAATAGTGCAAATGTTATTATTGTATTTAGAGTGAAAAAAGATAGATAAAATATTCGGGACATTTTGTTTTTTTTTTTTTAAATAGCATTATATGGTTTTTTTGGTATTGTATAGTCTTATGTACGAGTGTATAATTTTACATAAGACTATAAAAAGCTGTAATAGTATTATAAAATATTATTTAGTACTTAATAGTACTATGTACTTTTATGTAACACCATAAAGATGAATAAAAAAAATTAACTAACAGTGTAAAACACTATTTTAGTACTACATAGCACTATATTAAGATGATATAATTTTTTTTAAGCACTGCATAGTACTTTGGAGTACTTTAAAGTTTTATGTAACCCTATTTAGTACTATTTAGCACTGTATAGTACAATTATAGTACTGTAATAGTATTACATAGTACTATTTAGCACTAAATAGTACTATGTAGCTCAATAGCACTATAAAAATCGATAAAAAAAATAATGTTCAACTGTAAAACATTATCATAATAAATTAAAATAATACATAATCCTATACATATACATTTTTACTTCCCTCTTTATGTAAAAAAATTAAAAATATACGCTTTTAAAATTTTAATTTTATTTCCCTTATTTAAACAACGAAAGAAAGAATAAAAAAAAAAAAATAACAAGAAACACAATTGTCACAGGAAAGAAAAAAAAAAGAAACATTTAGAGATAAAGCTTTTTTTTTATCTTTGAAACAGATTTTTTTTAAAGCTCTTACATTTTTAAGTTAAATTCAAAGACACACAAAAGCTTATTTATTTTTTTTTTTTTTTTCAACTTATTTATTTGAAGACACAAGTTAAAATAAGGGATGTATACAAATGATATTATTAAATTTTCATTATTGGCATTTCTTCAAAGTTGAATTGAGTAATCTAACTCAAAAGGAAGCTTGTAAAAATAAGGAAGGAAGGAAGTATATATATGCAGGCACGCGCCACATGCACACATATTCGACATTTTGTGTCTCATTTTGATATACATTCAGTGTATTTCGTCTTTTGCTTTAAATTAAAAATAGATAAATAGAATTTTATAGTTATGTATTAGCATATAAAATAAATAGAGACATTTAAAATAAAAAAAATAAAATAAAAATAGTAGTAGTAGACAGTAATTCGTGACCCTAACCATCTCAACCCTTACTTTTATATATTTTCTTTTCTTTTTCAATTTTCCATCGCAGTTGCACTATGTACTCTTCTTACCACTTGCTGGTTACACCACACCCACAACTTGTGCAATTCACAATCCATTCTTCTCTCTTGCTCTTGAACTTTTTTATATAACTCTCTTCCTGCTGTTTCTCGTTCAAATGATTCTTTGAATCTCAGTGTCCCGTGTGAGTTTAACACTGGCTGACATGATACGGCTATATCTACTTGCACATTGTGAGACACATTTAAAAATAATGCCCTAGGCATTTTTTTTTTTTTTTTTTATTAACCGGCCCATTAGAAATATCCTTCAACACCTGTTGGCAGTAAAAAAAAATATTTTATATGTATATATTTTCAAATACTTTTTATATATGTTTTTTTTTTTTTTTGTATTATTCAAATTTTACATTACAACATCTGGGATTTTGTTTTTTTGTTTTTTTTTTTTTTTTGTAAAAGTAATGTTTAAAATGTAAATTCGTGGATATTCATGGATGAGTTGGTTACGAATTTGGTGGCTTAACACAATGTTAGTAACGAAGCAAAGCTCTTGGCCATTAGAGAATTCGATTTGTCGGTTTTTTTTTTTATTTATATTTTTTTCTATTTATATATGTGCAATGATGGTAGACAAAAATACATATAACTCTCGTTGTAGACATTTTATTTAGCTATTGAACTGAAAACTGTATGTACGATGGATCACCCAACTGCATTATCGATTTGATATAAAATAGATATAGATATATATTTAGTGAATGATGCATCCAGATATAGGAAAGAGTAGATTGCTGTGGGTTTTATAAATATATAGATATTGTTTTTCATGAATCCGCAATTTTGGTGTCACGGTCAAAACTCATACAGTGATTTAAAATGCCACAAGTGTCAAATGCCAACACCATGATTAATTGTTTAATAATTGTAACAGTCATTACTCATCATTCTCAATGACATCAACTGTTTTATATATATTTTACGAGTATTTAATTGCTCGATATATTTATGTATTTATATTTCAAATATAATAAATGCTTCATCACTTCAAATTAAATTATTTAAATCATTCATTTTGAAAATATAAATGAGGCTGTTTAATTGATAAATCATTTGGTATTATTGTAAGCTAGTTTAGGAAAAAAAATTACAAGGGTGGCTCAACCCCATCATAGACAAAAAAAATAAAAATAGTTAAAATCCACCCCCTACCTCCTTTTGACCATTTCAAAATATATAATTTTTTTTTCTCAATTAGCTTAGATCCTAGACAATTTAATGAAAAAAAAATACGAGGATGGCTCAACCCCATCATAGACAAAAAAAATAAAAATAATTAAAATCCACCCCCTACCCCCCTTTGACCATTTCAAAAATTCCCATTTTTTTTCCTATACTAGCTTACATCTTAAACAATTTAATAAAAAAAAAATTACGAGGATAGCTCTATTTTAATAATAGTTGATTAAAAAGATAAGGGCCGGGCCCAAAAAAACCCCTATGTTCCCTGTACTTTTAATTTCTGGACGCTAACTTTGACGCTAATTTCAGCGCCATGGTATCCAAGGTGTCAATTCATCCGAGTGATTACCAATAATCCAATCGGTATCAGGAAATAATGATTTTGATGAAGGAACAATTGTTTTTTCCTGTAAACAAAAATACAATCAATTAAATTAATAATATATATTTTTCTTTTCAATAATTAATTACCTCTAGAGATGTTCCTGAAAATAAATTTCATATTTTTATAAATTAATTGAGACAGCTGTAATTTAATATCAACATGTGAATAATGTAATTATTTTAAATCAATAAAATACTTATTCATAATTCTTCTTAAATAATTACAAATATAATTTAATATAGAAATTTACATTTTCCTCATTCCCAACAAATCTATCCCATCTCCACTAATTCAAAAACTTGATTAATTATTTACCCCTGATAATGTTCACACGAAGATAATTTTGACAATGAATCTCACTGATTTTATATTTTTATGTGAATAATAAATAAAATAATATGAAAAACTATAATTAAAAAATTATATAAAAGCAAAAAAATAAAAACAAAAGTTGATAATTAAATGAACTAAGTTATATATAAAAACTTTTTCAATTTACAAAATTGTAGAAATAAATTTATCAATTATTTTGCAAAATTAATCTTGATAAATATTATTTTTAGTTTTAACATTTGTCAATCTAATAAAAAAAAAACAAAAAAGGGGGAGAAGGAGAAGGGTCAAGGAAGGGGGTAGGGGAGATTAGCTCAAACATAAATTTTGAGATTAAGCTTTTAAATTTTTCTTCTTTTCATTCTACCACTTAAATTTAATTGCAGTTTAATTGAAAATAATTTTATCTTTTACTAAAATTAAATTTATCAAAAATAAAAACCAATTTATTCTTCCTATTTCTATTGACATTTTTTATTATTAATTTATTTATTAAAAATTTTTTGACGTCATTAAATGAAAAGAAAAAAAATAAATTGAGCTTAAAAAAAAAAAAAAATACATGTTTGCTATTTTGCTTATTCATGAGCAAATTTCCTTCTTAAAAAAAAAAAAAAAATGTAACCATAAAAAAAAGGAAATAATAATGAGAAAAAAAATTATATTTTTTAATATAAAAATAAATTTTAAAGTCCATTTATTTGAGTTTACTTTAATTACAAAAATATAAAATTATAAAAATTTTAAATTTATTATAACATATTTATTGAGACGTTAAAAATGATGAGAAAAGTTGATTCAATGTTTATTGTACAAGCATCCTACTGTCTAGTAATAAAAAAAAGCAAAAAAAAAAAAATAATCAAAAGTTTGATGATATAACCAAAACTAAGTATGACATTTTATTTTGATGGTCAAAAAATAAGCCAAATATAAAAAAATAAAACTTTCTAATTTTTTTTATTTACTTTTTATTATATGGTTGAGCTTTAAAATGGATAAGCTTTACGTTTTTCATATAACTGTTTTCCGGAAGTCGAGAAAAAGAGAGATAAAGATTGAGGCAAAAAAAAAATATGAAAAATAAAATTACAAAATAAAAATGAATAAATAAAAGAGAGTTTTGATGAAGAATACAAGTTTATACTGGCCAAAGGATTTTCATGTGCTCGGAAGTGGATCTTTTCTCGAGAGAATTTTATATGCACACTTTACATTTTTAGTTTCTACAATTTTTTTTTTTTTTTTTATATATTTAAGCAAGTATAACTCGGCATAAGCTAGCTGCTTAAAATATTTGCATGAATATTTAAGCAGATGAATTTCAGTTATGTTTTTTTTTTTTTTTCGTTTTTGAAATATTATCTTTTAAAAAAAATCTCAGTTGATATGCATCTTTTAGTTTATTTACAAAGTTATAAAAAATATGTGAAATAAAAAAAAATATTCAATTGTTAGAATTGGTAAAGATGAATTTTGGAAAATTAATAAGTCAAGATGTCAATGCAACAGAATCTCAATTTAATAAAGCAATTAAAATATATTTAAATAAATCATGTTTAATAAATCGTCGAGTATTATCATCAGCAACACTTTACACTGAACAATTAATCAATGATTTTAATAATTTATAATAGATCTCATAACACTATAACACTTATTTCTTTGGTAAAGAAAATAACATTGAAAATATGTTTAATGAAGGCAAAAGTGGGGGTTTATGATCAGTGAATAGTTTTGTGACTGTTTTATATAATTTGTACGGGCAAGTAGAAAGGTTTATGGAAAAATACAAAAGTGTCCACAAACCTATTCACCGCTCATAAACCCTTGCTTTTACCTTATGTAGAAAAAACAAAACAATCCTGGAACCACAAAAAAGATAGCAAACCATCATGAGAATTATCAATAAACAATCAGATGAGAAAACCAAATTATTAACTTGACAAAGGAATGAAACACATGTAATTTTTTGCGAATGTCATCATTTTTTTTCTAAATTAATTTACGATAATTGATGGTATATTGTAATTATTGCAGGGTGGATGAATTTAGAAATGACACCAAGATCAATACTCAAACATTCAGCAATTATAAAACCTATTGAGGTGAATATATTATTTCGAGATAAATGTGTGGAGAAAGTCGGGGAAACAAATACTACGGTAGAGAAAAGCTTCGCACCAATTGCACCTCCGTAGTGGAGACAACAACAGTTTAATTTTCATTTGAAAAAAAAATTAAAAATGTATATTTATAAAGCATATATTATATATATAAAAATGCAAATGGCAATTATTTATAGTTTTTAAAGAAATGAAAAAAAAATCATAATGTTTATTTACAAAGTTTTAAAAAATATTCAATTGAAAAAAATTGTACAATATTAATTTGATAAAACAACAATTTTTATTTCAATTTTATATTTTATTTTCATAGGAATTATTACAACTTATTAAAGAAGAAAAAAAAATATATTTAACAAGGTATTCTACGCTCTTTGAATTTATTTAATATTTTTTTTTCCCAACTAAATAAAAAATTCAAATGACTTGCTAAAAAAAAATTTAAATACTTATTTAAGCAAAAAAAAATGAGAAAAAGTAAATCTTTAAAAGACATTATTAAAATACAAAAAAAAAAAAAAAAATGAATTTTTATTATTAATTGGAGCTGAACAATGATGTATTGATTATAGAAATTTTTTTTTTGATTAGTCGTACGTGATTTTAATAAACAAGATCAAAGAGAAAAAAAATAAAATAAGAATTAAAAAAAAATAAAATAAAATAAATACAGAAGCCACAAATATATAAAGGGGTAAATTTTTGTTATTTATATTTTTTTTTTAAATAAAAAAAAAAGCATTCCAGTGAATCCCAATGCACAAAAATTGTTTGAGCATAAAAAAAAATTAAATTAAAAATACATAAATTAAAAATAAAATAAAAAGAAAGTACCACCCACTTTTCTGGGAGTTGTGCAAAAAATTCGTTGAGCTGGAAAGAAAAATATAGTCGCAAATCAAACAGAAAACACATTTTCGCGTTATTTTTTTTTTTTTTTTTCCTAGTAAAATTTACCAACCCCTTCGTGTAAATATTTGTTCTGGAAATATACGTTCATTTCCATTTTGAATATATTCTTGCATTCTTGGATGGTAGTAAAACCACCCCTCGAAAAAAAAAACCCTCCTCACAATCTATTTCGATTTTCCCCTTAACCAAAAAATAAAAAATTTATAAAATAACAAAAAAACCTGTAAATAATTCTCCTACTCTTGTTCTTCTTCCTTCGCGACCCTAACAAGAGAGAGGAAAAGAGAAAGAGATAAATAAAAGAGAGAGAGAGGTGAACAAAAAAAAAAAAAAAAAGAGAGCAATCAATTTCAAACTCAAATGAAATACTCGAGTGAAATATGAGATTGCCCATCCATTCTGTCTGGTCGTATCAAAATAAAAAATAATTTTTTTTTTTTTTTTCTCATTGATTTACAAAATGAAATAATTTACTAATATATTTTTTAACTTTATATATTTATAAACAAGTCATAAATAATAATCAAAATTGATTGATTATATTATACATTTGATTGATTAAAAAATATTGCTGATTGATTTATCGTGAATTGAATGATTTGTAGATAATTAAATATGCCTCGATTTTTATATTTAAATTAAATATAATATATAATTATATATAGAATAAATTCAACGGTTGAATAAAATTATAACATGTCAGTTTAATTATATTATTAAAATTATACAGTAGATATGATAAAAAATTTAATTTATATCAAATTAAAATACAGTTATTATAATGAGATATGAATTTTGCTTTTATTGTTATTATTGATTAAAATTTAAAAAAAAAAATAGATATATATTTTTAATTTAATTATTGCCATCAGCATGTGTATATAAATTTGTAAAATTATATGTATTTAGAGAATGTGAAAATGCCAATGGCAATGATGAAGCATTTCGAGTTGGTAATCAAACGTAATTTTTGAGAGAGAAAAAAATTATTATCAAATGGCTTTGATGATAATAGCCACAATTTATATATATTGACATAGACATTATTTATGTTGTCAAGTTATTCTCTGGTTATCAAAGTCGAAGGATTCTCATCTAATTAATTGTCGAGTATTATCATCAACAGTGTACTCTCTCTTTCTGTACAAAGGACAATTAATCAACGGTCTGGATAATTATATTGTTTTTCGTTTTTTCATCTTGAAAAGATATTTTATATATATATGATATAATTAATAATGTAATTTTCTTTATATTAATATTTGATATTGTTATTATGTAAATATTATAAATTTTTGTTGACATTGTTTATGTATTTTTTTTAGTGGAAGATAGATCTTGAATCCCAAAAGATATTATAAAATTGGTAATGATGAATTTTGGAAAATTAATAAGTCAAGATGTCAATGCAACAGAATCTCAATTTAATAAAGCAATTGAAATATATTTAAATAAATCACATTTAATAAATCGTCGAGTATTATCATCAGCAACACTCTACACAGGACAATTAATCAATGATTTTGATAATTTAATAGATCTCATAATACATCACGAGATTACTTATTTCTTTGGTGAAGAAAATAACATTAAAAATATGTTTAATTAAGGTAAAAGTAGGGGTTTATGATCAGTGAATAGTTTTGTGACTGTTTTGTATAATTTTTACGGGCAAGTGGAAAAGTTTATGGAAGAATACACAAGTGGACACAAACCTATTCACCGCTCACAAACCTCTGCTTTTACCTTATACAAAAAAAAGACTCTACAGACCCAAAAAAAAACATGGAATGTGATGGAATAGGCCTCATTTGAATTGATATAGTATTTCAAAAAAAAAATAGAATAGGAATAAAGCAAATGAACTCCATAAACGTGTAGAGAATGGAAACACATATGATTTTTTGTGATTATATCATCATTTTGTTCATATAAAATAATTAAAAATCAAATAATTTGAAATAATTGAAGGTATATTATAATTATAACACGGTGGATGAATTTAAAAATGACACCAAGATCAATACATAATTGACTAAAACATTCAGCAATTATTAAACCAATTGAAGTGAATATATTATTTCGAGATAAATGTGTGGAGAAAGCCGGAGAAACAAATACCACGGTAGAGAAAAGCTTCGCACCAATCTCACCTCCGTAATGGAGACAACAACAGTTTAATTTTCATTTAAAAAAAAACAAATAAAAATGTATATATTATATATAAAAATACCAATGGCAATGAAACACAATAGTCACATTCCAAGTTTATAATTTTAAAGAGATGAAAAAAAAATCCCATATGGCTTTGATGATAACAGCCACAATTTATATATCGACATAGACATTATTTATGTTGTCATAATAATAATATTATTACCAATTTATTCTCTATGATTATCCAAGTCAAAGAAGACAGACATTTAACCCGACCGGGAAATGTGAGAGCTTTTATCTATTCAACACTATTCGACAGTATAAACATAACAATTTTCACGTTTTTCCTTTGTTCTTTTTTATCTTTTTTTTTTTTTCTTTTGTAGAGCTTTTTTTTTTTTATTGGGTTATTTATTTTTTATTTACCTATTTTTTATTTCTTATTTTTTTTAAATACTTTTAAATTGTATTCTTTGTTTTTATTTTAATCTTTTGAACATCAAAAATCTACTTTGACTGCCAATATAAATTCAATATCAATTTAACCAAGTCAACTTGGATATAAAATTTTTTTTTATTTAAAAATTTATGTTTCAATATATTTAAAATAAAAAAACGATTACTTTATTTTGTATTTTTTTCTTTTTTTTTATAAAATACTGAGTGTATTTGAATGTAAAAAAAAAATGTCAAATAAATAGTGGACGAAAAGGTATATGATGTAGGCATAAATTGTGTATCGGAAAATTGAAAATATATATAAACACAATCATCTAAAATATATCAAAAATTTATAAAGAAAAATAAACGAGAAAAAAGAGGAAAAAAAGGTAGACCAACGTCTGATGTTTTTGCCTTCCTCACACTAGTCTCATTTCAACTTTCAAAGGAAAAACTAGAAGTTGAAATGAAATTTCTAAAAATAAAATAAAAAAAAATATATCTGTGAGTTTTTAAACAAGTTTTTCTTTACGTCAAAAAAAAATATGTAATATGAGATTTTTTAGTCATAAAAAAAATATGTATACTAACTTTTTTTTACACTTGATTGAATATAAAATTTTTATTTTTTTACATTATTAAAATAATATTTTCATGATATACTTTTTTTCTATATACATTTAATATCTCAACCACCAAAAAACCTCAAGATTAAATCGAAAAAAAAAAATTTCGATTTCTAATTTTTAAATATTATTTCTATGAGACATAATTAATTAAAAATTAGTAAAAAAAAAAAAAAAAGACACATGTCATTGAAGAAGAGCCTTTTTTCAATCTGTAAAAAAAAATTATTATCAAAAGGGCATACATCCCTATAAAACGAGACCTTTTTTTGTAAATAAAAAATGAAAAAAAAATTCTCACATCAAAGGGGACAGGGCCTTTCTAATTTTAATACATAAAAAATATATATATATTTTTTTTTTATCTCACAAAGACTTTAAATTCATGTAAAACATTTTTAAAAAATCCTAGGCTTGTCTAGGACATCAGCAAACGTGATGATAAAAATCCCAAGTTAATTTGAAATTTTATTCATTAATTTTTGTCAAAAAAAAAAAATATAAAAACTCATTTGAAATTAAAATCAATAGAATAAAAAATATAATAATCATATATCTAAATAATTAAATTAGCAATTAAGAATTTAAAAAAAAAAAAAAATACTCTGCTGAGGTGAAAAAGAAATTGAAGCCTTGTTGGGTAGAGTGAGGAATCAATACGTCATTTAGTAACCATGGTAGCACCAACCCTTCAAATACCATCTTTCTCTCTCATTATTCATTTTCATCTTTCTCATTCTCATAGTTGATTTTCTCATCGACAATTCCACCTGCTACATTGTGGTGTCCCACACCTGATACTGTCCCCTTTCAATTCTTCTTTACAATTTTCATCTTATTTATATATTTATTCATTCATCTTCATTCAACCATGATAATTATTTTTGGCTTAAAAAATAAATGATACTGCTGGACCAATTGATAAATTACTTTTCGAAATATATAAATATAAATGTAATCACAAGATTGTAAATTCGAAACTTTGTCCTATAATCGTTGGACAAGTTAAACAATTGTTACAAATTGATAAGTTTTAAAGATTAGAGAGGATTTTAGAATTAAATTTGTGGCAATTAATTGAAACTTTAAAAGTAATCAATAATAATTTGTTGATTTATTTTTTTATTTCAATTCACGAAACTTTGGATGAGATCATAAAGGAAAAGATGTAGGTATATACAGGCTTTATATTACAATTAAATTAAGTTATAATTTCAAGAGATGCTCATTACCGACAGTGACACATACGCAAATCCCATTCTCAAGTATCAATTTTAATTTCATGAGAGTAAGGTTTATTGGGGAGTGGGAAAGGGGTAAGCTGTATATAAAATTTGACCAGAGAGTCTGATTATTTGATTGGTTGAATTAGTTAACCGTTACAGTTTGCACCAATGAAAAAGACGTTTACTCAATAATTTTCTAGAATATTCTAAGCTGACGAGTCGATCTTTCCATTGTTTCCATTGCATTGTAGATCAAGCCTCGAGTTTTTTTGCAAACTAAATCAAAGCTACCGAGTAAATAATTGATTGTAAAATCAGTTTTTATTTAATAAATAATCTTTAAAATTAAATAATTATTATTAAAATTAAAATTAGTATAATACATTTTATTTTATTAAATTATGCATATTTGTGTTGATATAACACGGATGAATCAATTTCATTTTTAATTAATAGCGTGGGTAAGAATACAGGCTCATTTGTGAATGGTAAAATAATAATGTTTAATACAATAAAAATATTTTTATTATTATTATCAATATTATAAACTTAATATTATTGTAACAATTATAGTTGTAGAAATTTATATTATTATTAATAAAAACTTGGATTATTATTTCTTTATTGAAAAGGGTTAAAAAATATCGTAAATCTAACCACAAAAAAAAAAAAAATAATAATGATAAAATACCGCGAAAAAATTATTTTAATTCGCAATTTATAAAATAATTAATAAAAATAATAGATTTAATTTTATTTTGATAATAATAATAATAATAATAATGATGATGATAATAAATTGAAGTATTTATTGATATTTTTTTTTGTTTATGGATATGCAGATACGTAAAACTATTGATGTGAAAAAATATGGCAGATGATAGTGATGAAAACAGCAGTGATGATTTTACGGAAAATAAAATCATTTCTCGCTCTTCCCACAGAATAAACAGATGTGCAGAATGGTTGTCTCAACCACAACGAACATCAACAAGATCAAGAAGAGCAGGTGAAAGGTATATTATTATTTTTCATTTAATTAATTTAAAAAAAAAAATTATTTCTTAATTTTTTATTTTTATATTAATTTTTTAAAGATCTGATGATTGTGAGCAACCAACATATGCACAAGTGGTGGCATCATCATCATCATCTTCAAGGAGATTATCAACTCAGCCAATACAGCAATCATCATCAATACAAAATCGACCAACTGTACCATCAACACGATCAAGAAGATCAGGCGAAAGGTATTCTATTATTTTTAATTTAATTGAATTTAAAAATATAAATAGACATGATTATTAATTTTTAATTTTTTATTAATTTTAATAGATCAAATGATTGTGCACAACCAACACCTGCACAACAATTATTACCATCATCGTCTTCATCATTTTCAAGAAGAGTATCAACACAGCCAATACAACAATCATTATCAATACAAAACCAACCAGTTGTACCATCAACACGTCGAACAAGAATATCACATGCAAGGTATTTTATTATTTTTTATTCAATTGAATTTAAAAATATAAATAGACATGATTATTTATTAATTTTTAATTTTTATATTAATTTTAATAGATCCAGTGATTATGTACAACCAACACATGCACAACAATTATTACCATCATCATCTTCATCATCTTCTTCGAGAAGATTATCAACACAACAATCTCGACATACACACGAACAACAACCACGTCAATTATACGAAAGAACACCAGCACAACCAACAAGACAATTATCAGATTTTATATTACCAAGTTCAAGCAACCGAGATGTTGATGAATTATCAGATAAATTATCAGAAAAATTATCAACAACATCTTCATCAAAAAAATCAAGTGAAAAAACATCAACATCATCATCATCATCAACAATAAGTTTTGTACCACGTAGAATAATACCACCACCAATGACTCCAAGTCAGTTTAGTGACAATAATAATGATAAAACTAATAGTGATATTGATAGTCAAACAATTAAAAGTACTGGATCTTTTAATAATAAAAAAATTGTTGGAAAACGTCAATGTCATGATTGCAGCAAATATAGTCATGGTACTAAAAATAGTAAAAAATGTTCAATGAACAAAGAAAATTTTGATGAAAATATCAAAAATGATGAGAGAATATTAAGAAAAATGAACAGACCATATCAAGCTGAAAGAAGAAAAAATAAAATGATGTTGAAAAATCAAGATAAAATTGATAAACCATCAAGTAATGGTAATAATAATAATCAAGTCAATAATGATAAAAAACGTGTTATAAATCGTCCAATAAAACGTGCTGTTAGACACAATATTGATGAAAATAATGAAACACCAGCTGATCAAGAACAAAAAAAACCTGCTGTTAAACGTAAAATTAATGATGGTGAAAAAACAACAGCTGTAAAAAGAAAGTTTGATAACAGCAATGATTTTTCCACATGGAGCATCAAGATGGGGTTGAATCAGATTTGTAAAAATCCAATTATTAAAAATCAAATTATTGATGATGTTAGGGCTGGATACGAAACGAAACGATACGAAATTTTCGTAAGTTTCGTTTCGTTTTCGTTAAATGCAAAAAATTTGACTTTCGTCTCGTTTCGATTTCGGTTTCGTCAAATAAAATTTCGTTTCGTTTCGACGTCAAAAATCTTAATTTCGTTTCGGTTTCGTTTCGTTTCGTTTCGGTTTTTTTTTGGTTTCGTCTGTTCATTAATAATGCCTGGAAAATATGCAATAACAATATTACTGTGAATAAAAAAAAAAAAACTATTTTTAGTTATATGAAGTATTTATTCATCACTTATTTGTTTTATTTATTTATTTTTTTTTTTTTAGACATTTAAAAAAAAAAAAAAATTTACATAGAAATTAGAATACAAATAAAATGATCGGCTTTTGTCAGACATATTTGTTGTATTTTAATTGATTTTCAATTAATATATAACTAGTAACCACGTTATTACTAAAGTAATTTTTTTTTTTAATTTATGAATATGAAAAAATATATATACGTTTCACAGTGAACACTGCACGCGTACTAAAATAAAAAAAAAAAAAAACAAGCTCTGACCTGCTAACGAACGATAGTTTATATTTTGGATATAAAACAAAACTAAAGATAAGCAAATGAACGTGACAAACAAAATATATGTGCTAGCTGTCGTTGTCCGTTAAATAGGTGTCATGTTAAAAGAAAAAAAAAACAGTTGATAGAAAAAACAGTCAATACGTAGAATTTAATTAATAAATATTAAGATGAGATAAAATGCGGATAAAATTTAAAATTAATATTTAAAACATTCATTTAAATTTTTCAACGAAATTTCGTTTCGGCCGAAACTTTCGGCAAAATTCGAAATTTAAGCACAGTTTCGTTTCGATTTCGTTTCGCCAGTGTAGAGGTAAATTTCGTTTCGTTTTGTTTCGAAAAACCGAAACGAAACGAAAACGAAATTATTTCGGTCTCGGGTCCAGCCCTAGATGATGTTGACGAGTTATCAAAAATGTTTATTGAGTTTTCGTATTTTTTTTATTTTTGCTTACAACATAAAGACAATCAATTAATTGATGAAATATCAAAACTCAATAACAAACAATTATGTCTGAATAAATATCTATCAGTACTGACAGTTTTGGAAAATAGAAAAAAAAAGAAAAAAGAAAAAAGTTGCATAGACGATTTATTTGAAGAATACATGAAACTACGAGAGAGTGCTGGTGTTGAAATACCATTATATAATGTAAGTTATAGATCTCAAGTTATGCAGTTGAATCTGAGACAATTTTCAACTAATTTTGTCACCAACATTACACGCAACGCGAGGCCAAGAGTTGGTAAATACTTGAAAATGGAAAAAAAAATTTATAATAGAAAAAAAAGAAAAAGAATTTTAGATGATTTATTCTATAGAAACATTAAACCAAAAGAACCAAATGATGATACAAAAATAATGGAACTATTTGATAATGATTTGGATTTTACAAAAATAAAATTTAAATGGTTTTTGTTTTTAAATTTTTTCAAACAATTATCAAATGTTGAGGGAATGAATTTCCCCCTATCACCCATTATGAAGCCTGGTCTTAAACATATTTTATATGATACCCAGAGCTTATGGCAGATGGGGAGGAAATTATTTCCAGATCAATTTGAAAGTGTTTGGAGTCAACAAATGAGCATACCTTATGCTTATCAAAAAATCTGGAGCTTTTTTTTTAAAATAAAAAAAAAATACAAAAAAAAACATTTCAACAGTACCATCACAACCAACGGTATCACTGTAACACTTCATTTACAACGACAAATTGTAAAAAAAAAAATTACAAAGAAAAAACTAAAAACAACTAATAAAGTTGGTGGCAATACATCAATTGATGGTAAAAGTAAAGTCAATGATGATGATAATGATGAAGATGCAGATGATTTTGATGATTTGAATTTATTCAACTACAATGATTTTGATGATGACGATGATGATGATGATGATGATGGTCATAATAATAAAAAAAATAATATTCATAATGTGAATGATCAAATTTATGGTAGAAAGGGTGGTCTAGATGCTGGTAAAAAATTATCATATGCTGCTGTTTTTGTTGATAAACTTGAAGATATTGGTGTAAAAGGAAAAGTACAGCATTATCGTTTACCAAGTAAAGTACTTCTTGCAAAATGTGGACATTATACTCGCAAGAATATAAGAAAAAACTTAACGAAAGACATTGAAATAAAAATAAGAAAAATTTATGATAAATATTTAAAAATAAAAGAAGATATATATGCTGAATTTATTAAAGGTAAAAAAATTCAAGTTACAGAATATGTTGAAAAGAAAAAAAGTAAAAAAGAAAAAAATAAATTAAAACAAATGACTGAACCAATGATAACTGATGATGATGATAAAGAAAGAAATTACAAAAAATGGAAAGAACAAAACAAACTTGCAAAAAGTGGTGGTGATGATGATGAAAAATCAAAAATTATTATTAAAGAACCAAATATTGCACCAACTGTATCAACAAAAAAAACAATGGTAGAAAAAAAATGTCCATTAGAATTATTTGTGTTGAATAAGTCGGAAAATTATGAGTTGACAACGAAATATCGTTTAGAAAAATTTGGTTTATCACAAAAATTTTATGCCAGCAGACGTTATGTGAGATTACACGATTTCGATAAATATATTCGTACTCACCGTGCAACTGCTCGTGAAGTTAATTTTTTAGAACGTGGTACTTATTGTGGTAAAAAAATAAATGCATTAAAAGATGGAAAAAGAACATTTTTAGGTGCTGGTCAATTTATAATGTCAAATGCCACCAGAGGTTATACATCATCACCACTATCTCTATTAAAAAAAAAAATAGATAATAATTCAATGATTGATGTAGTTTATGTCGATGAATTCCGTACTACATTATTATGTAATCAATGCAATAACTTGTGTATTACCAGCACCTCACCACACAGGTACCAATATTGTAGGTTTTGCAAGATCACCTACAATCGTGACATCAATGCAAGTGCCAATATGTTAAATAAAGCCATCTCAAATACAGATGATTCTAAAAATTATTTAATTAAACAACCAAATAATTTTAAAAGATCTACAAAACGAGAGGATATATTACAATAAAAAATAAAATTTTGGTATGTAAATTTTTATGATTATTTTTTTTATTTCTATTATTTATTTATATAAAACATATTTATATGATTGTTTTTTTTTCGTTTTTTTTTACTTTTGTTTTAGGTCAAATTAAGAACCAAAAAATTAATACACGAAAACCTGTTATTTGGTGTATTGACGATTATTACAATAATCGTTCTGAACGCTTCATCCATCTATCATTATTGTCGGTGGAGGCTTTGTGGCAATTAACGATTAAATACTCAATTAACTGTATTTCAAATTAAATGTATATTTAAATTATTTCGTTTGTTGTTTATATTTTTTTTTATTTAATTTTGTAATTTCCAAGCTGGCAGATATATTGTTCTTCCTTCAACTTTGTCTATTATTAATTTTGAATCTGGTTTTGTTGTGGTTTTATCACCGATACAGCTGAAACTATTTTGAAATTTATTATGTTATGTATATATTGAGTTGATTTATAATTACGAAATTTATATTTTACCCTTTGTCGTATAATGGGCAATATGGAAGACTCAGAGATTTAGCAAGTGCCCATAAATTTTCACTTGTCCAGCCGATTAATGGGCATGCAATGGATATTGGTAATTTTGAATCAGAATAAAGTTTATGGAAAATACCAGTTGTTTTGTCCTTCGATTTTATGCCAAGTAGTAATATTTTTATATTTTTATTGTCCAATGTTTTGAGATTTTCTAGAGCATCTTTCAGTGGCATTGACAAGTTTTTAATTTGCAAATTATATCTGTATAAATTAATAAAAATAATTAAAATTAATTATAAAAATTAGTCAACCTGTAAATTACGAGACTAATTTTTAATTAAATTTAATATTTCAAATAAAATATGAGGCTATTTAAAAAGCAAAAAAATTTGTTATAAATTAATTTTTTTCATTGAAAAAAAAAGCCATTTATTAATTCGAAATTTCGAAATTTAAAAAAATAAAAAATATCGATTCAAATAAATAAATTTGTAAATTGTTCAACTCACCGATTCGAAATTTCTTCAATATATTTATCAGTCTCTGGATAAAATTCTTCATTTCGAAATACAACTGCATTAATTTTGCCTGATGATTTCGATTGTTCAAGAGCAACATGTGCAAGATGAATAAGAACAGTTGATTCAATACTTCCATCAAATGCAATTGCAACTTCACTTGGTTCACTAAAAATTTCTCTATAATTTTTTAAAAATAATACATTAATTATTCCATCATAATTAACAAAATAAATAATTAAAATTTTTTTTTTTTATTTACTTAATATCTTGAATTGTAGCAGTATAATTGTCTGAATATTCACAACTTTTAATGAGATTATAAAATTTATCAACTGCGTCAATCTCTGGTGATTTATCATAATTAACAAAAACTTTTTGACAAACAAGACTGCAAAATCTATCTTTAGCTTTTGACGTTGTATTTTCATTGTTACTTTCAATTGTTACTCGAGCTTTGTAATAACTAGAATAAATATTTCAAATCAACTTTTAAAACTTTTTTTGTTTTAACATATTGTTTTTTAAATTTACCATTGATCAGTTACTGGATAAGAACCAAATGCAACATCTTTAAATTCTTTTGACACTTTTGTTAATGCATCTGCAAATAATTCTTCCTTGGCATCAATAAATAGCTCGCTTTTAACAAATGACTGTGATGTTTTAAATAATTCCTATTCGAAATTTAACAGTTTATTAATTTTTCAAATTAAAATTATTATTATTTTTGCTGTACCTTGTATAAACTTTTAAATAATGGCTCAAGATAAACTGGTGATCCTGGAAAGACATAAACATTTTCAACATTAACACATGGAAATGTTAATAATTCTCCAGTTTGTTGATTTTTTCCAAAATTCAATACAGAACTTGCAGGTATCTAAATAAATAATTTTATTATAAATTGAATTCTTGTTATTAAAAAATTATTTCATATTACATTTGCCATTTTAAAAGCTGGTGAAGATTTGTCATCTGTTTTATATAATTTTTTAATAATTTCAAAGAGACGAGGATGATAATCCAAGGTGTCGTTGAATGCTTTGGCCAATCCATCAAATGTCATGTCATCATGTGTTGGTCCAATTCCACCAGATGTTATAACATACTTGTATCTTTCAGAAAATTCATGTATTTCATTTGCAATTGTATCAATGTCATCTTTTATAACTGATATTTTTTCAACTTTGACTCCACACTCGTAAAGTAGTGAACACATGAAATTTGAATTTGTGTCTTTTACTTGTGCCTTTAAAATTTCATCACCAATAACTAAATAGAATAATTCATTACAACAATTTTAAATAGATAATTTAATTTAATTTTATCAACTTACTTATTAATCCAGCAGTATGATTATCAAATGTTTTTTTATAATTTTTTAATGCCATTTTTTGTAAATTACTTGTTGCAAAATTACGAAATATAAATTTACAATTTTTAATCATTTTATATTGTTAATATTAATGATTTATTTTGATTTTTTATTATTATTTTTGTTGACATTGACCCTGAAAATAAATATACATTTTTTTTATTTAAAAACAGTTCAACTTGGTGAAAAATGTTAAAAAGAAAATCTACATGAAGCCAGCTGTTTAAACTTGCAACAATTTACATTTATATAATTAACGAGTTAATAATTGTAAGAAAATAATAATCAACACAGTTCTTACCTGTTAAAACGTCATATGTTTGACAATGGCAAGTAAGATACTCCAACAATCTCTCAAAAATCCAAAAGAATTGTACAAATTTTTGCTCAGATCTTGTGATAAATTACCAAAAGGTCCAAAGGAACATTATAAACATTCAATAAAACAAGTAAATAAATTAAAAATAACTTTAAAATACATTTAATAAGAATTTTAAAAAATTTTACATCACAACTTTCATTTTTTACATTTATAACCTCAAAATATTAACTACGCCATAGAAATTTGTTAATTTTATATATTTTTTTAGAGTTTTAAGCAACATGTTTATGAGCCAGATGCAGAAAGAGTCAAACAAATAATTGAAAAATCAATAATTGATGCTGATTGGCTTTTTAAAAAGGTATTTTATATGATTAATAATTTTTTAATATTTGACATATTGTTATAATGTAAATATTATGAATTTTTGTTGACATTGTTTATGTATTTTTTTAGTACAAGATAGATCTTGAATCCCTGTTGAAGAAATAAGAATAAAATTTAAATAATTATATACAAAAGATATTATAAAATTGGTAATGATGAATTTTGAAAAATTAATAAGTCAAGATGTCAATGCAACAGAATCTCAATTTAATAAAGCAATTGAAATATATTTAAATAAATCACATTTAATAAATCGTCGAGTATTATCATCAAAAACACTCTACACTGGACAATTAATCAATGATGTTGATAATTTAATAGATCTCATAACAAATCAGCACATTACTCATTTCTTTGATAAAGATGATAACATTAAAAATATATTTGATCATACAAAAGCACTGTCGAATGAGGTGAATCCATTTGAACAAGAAAATGGAATATATTTGTACATAAGAAAATTATTTCCACGAAATCAACGGGAATTTTCGACGACGTTCGAATTTTCCATATTGAATAGAGAAGATAACAGTTTAATTTGCATCGGTAAAAAAATAAATTTTTTTAAACAAAGACTTGGTCTACACTTGGCTTATAAAATAATTTATAATGCTAAAAATGTCAGTATTCATGTTGATCATTTAAATGATTTAGTTGACATTGGTGCTGAATGGTTGAAGGATAAATTATTTCCAAGATTAATAAAATGGATAGAATTTGATCCAAAACATGATTCATTTGTTGATGGATCATTAAATTTAGTATCACCAGAAATATATGCAGATTTATATAACAATTTAAAAAAAAAATATGGTAAAGAACTTGTTGAGAAATGGCCTGAATGTACTGATCCAGCAAAATTTGTCTATGAAGATATTGCAATTGCAACATATTTAATTTTACTGTGGGATAATGAAAGATATAATTTAATGTTAGGAGACAAACAATCATTTGTTGATTTAGGATGTGGCAATGGATTGTTAGTTTATATTCTCACCAGTGAAGGACATCCTGGTTTTGGTATTGATCTTCGTAAACGTAAAATATGGGATTTATTTTCAGGAACACATCTAGAGGTAATTAATTATTTTAAAAAAAGCATATGTATTATTAATTTAATTGATTGTATTTTTGTTAATAGGAAAAAACAATTATTCCTTCATCAAAATCATTATTTCCTGATACCGATTGGATTATTGGTAATCACTCGGATGAATTGACACCTTGGATACCAGTTATTGCAGCTCGTAGTTCTTATAAAACAAGATTTTTTTTACTTCCCTGTTGTGCTCATGAATTTGATGGTAGAAAATTTCAACGACCATCAGCAGCACACAGTCAATATCTTGGATATTTAAAATACATAAAAAATGTTTGTGAAGAATGTGGATTTATAACAAATATTGATAAACTTCGTATACCATCAACAAAACGTATTTGTTTTATTGGTGAAAGAAGAAGTTATCCAAGAGATCAGACAAACATTCAAGATGAAAAAATTGAAAAAATAATTAACGAACGTTCTTTACAAAAAACAGATGAATCAATTAATAATAATAATGATAATAATAATGAAACAACAAATGACAAATGGTCAAATGATTTTAAACCAAGAGATTCTGTTGAAAAAGTTAGAAATTGTACTCAAATTGATAAAAATATTCAAAACGAAATAATTAATATAGTTAAATCTGAATTATTAGCTAAAGTACGTATTATTAATTCTGATGAAGATGATAATAAAAAATGGAATGCTGGTGGACAATTAGAACTAGCTAAGCTAGCAACAATAATACCAAATGATTTATTGAAAAAATTAAAAAATGAATGTGGTGGATTACAAACATTATTGAGAAATCATAGCCACGTATTTCAAATTAATAATGGTATCGTACAATTTAAAATTCCTGGTAGTGAAACGATTATAAATAATAAAAAAAAACGTAAATCTGTTATACTTAAAGTTAAGCCTTGTTGGTTTTTTAATAATCATCCAGATGGTTGCTTTGTTAGTGATGAAAAATGTAATTTTAAACATTAATAAAATACATAAATATAAATGAATATTATAAAGTTTTTTTTTTCATATTTATTTTGTAGGTACAACGTTTAATAATAATTACAAAATAAAAAAATATTGCCTGAAGACTATCAACACAATTTAACTAGTTTATTAAAAAAAAAAATCATTATTATTATATCACAATTCCATTAAATTTAATAACTTTAATAATAAATTGCTTTTTTAAATATAAAAAATATGTTACTAAATTTTTTACATTAATAGAATTGAATTTGACAAAAATAAAAAAAAAAATCTCAGTACATTGTTGTCATTTTAAATGAACAAAAAAATTTAATTTTTAAGAAATTCAACAAATGACACATCGTCAAAATTTAATATTCTATTATCATTAAATTGACAATAGTTATCTTGTGTTAATTTATCACTCAACAACTGTTGTCCACGTTTTGATTTTTTCGCTTCACTTGTATCAATTTGATGTACCCTCTTTAAATGTGTTTGTAAATTACATTTTTGTGTAAATGAATTATCACAAAGTTCACATTTAAATGGTCTATCATTAGTATGATGTTTACCATGTATTTTAAGTGTTGATTTTTGTGAAAATGATTTATCACATAGCTCACATTTAAATGGTTTTTCATTTGTATGAATTCTTCTATGACGTTGTAATAAATATGGTTTTTTAAATGTCTTACCACAATAATCACATTCATGTTTAACTGGTACTTTAGTATTTTTATTAACTTTACTATTTTGTTGGCTTAAAGGCACTGTTGTTGTTGTTGTTGTTGTTGTTGCTGTTGGTGTTAATGTTGTATCAATTAAATTTGTTGATTCATATGACGTTGTTGATTGTTGTGACAATTGTTCAAGTGTTATACAATCATTCAACTGTGTATTAATATTATCAATTTGTATATTATTACATTGATCAATGACATTTGTAACTAATTCTTGTTGTTCATTTAAATTATTAATACCATTTGGTAATATTGCATCATCAGTTGTTAAAGTAACAAGACCAGTTGCTAATAATAATTGTAAATTTGTTACAAAATCATTGTTATCATTAACTGACAATACATTGCTGTTATTAATTATTGTACCATCATTATTAAATGATAATTGATTTGTCAATGAATTTGTATCAATTGTTATTGCATCTAAACTTTGATAGTCTGTTGTTTGTTGTTGTTGTTCTTGTTGATGTTGTTGTTGTTGTTGTTGCTGTTGTTGATATTGTGACTCATTTATTATTGTATTTAATGTGTCATTTGTATTATCAATTATTTGTACATTATTTTCCTGTTGTTGTTCAATGCTTTTATCAATATTTAATAAATCATTATTAATCATTGTTTCATTATATATTCCAGCTTTTTTATCATCTTTATTTTTATCTTTTGTATGACTTATTAGATGCACTTTTCTATGACCAGATGTACGAAATCTTTGATCACAAATTGTACATTTATATGGCTTTGATCCAGTATGAAGACGTAAATGTACTTTTAATGAGCCTTTTGTTGAAAATTGATTGTTACAAATTTCACAATAAAATGATTTTTCACCAGCATGAGCACGTATATGACAATCTAATGTACATTTAACAGCAAAACTTTTTGTACAATAATCACATTTAAATGGTCGTTCACCAGTATGTGTTCTAACATGACGTACTAAATCTGATGGTTTACGAAAACTTTTATTACAATCAGAATAATTACATTTATGAATTTTTTTAATTTGTCGTTTTGTTGATTTTATTTTACTATCATTATCATCTTGTTTTTCATCATTAATCATTTGTTCATTTGATGCTAATAAATTATCCAATTGTATTGGTGATTTTTGTGAACTATCAGGCTCATCAATTCCTTGATTATTCCAATTAATATTATTTTGTAGCTTAAATTCTTCATTATCAAATATGTCATATGATACTTTATCATTTAATGTTTTATTTTTATGAGTTTTTATGTGTCTATTTAAACCTCCATTTGTTAAACATTTTTGTCCACATTCAGAGCATTGAAATTCTTTTTTTTTATGTGTTTTAAGATGTATTTTTAATAAATCAGCTGTAAAATCTTTTTTGTAACATATATGACATTGTAAAAGTGTTTTTTTATCAAGTAAATAATTTAAATTATTACTTTGTTTATCAATATTATTAATTGTTGGTGAATTAATTTGTGTATTAATATCATTTTCATTTATAAATTGATTAATAAATGATGATGTATCAGTTGTATCAGCTTTAGCAATAATTTTTTGATATTTTTGACAATTTGTTATTGATGTTATTTCATTTGATGGTTGTATTTGATTCGCAGCATCCACCATGTGTGATGTTATTTGATGATTATTTTCACAAGTTGTTACAGGAATAAATATTTGTTCTTCTTGTGCTGATCTTGGTAATATACTTGCCATACTCGTTGAATTTTCAGAACTTATACCCATGTCAATTTCCGTATCCGTCTGTTTTATGTATTTTAAAAATAATTCAAGTTAAATATACGCATTCTATTTATGTGTGTACATGGATTATATATCAAGAAAATTGTTAAAATTAAAAAAAAACTTGCCTGTAAATTTATTTGGCTCATGTCAAACGTATCAAAATGAGATGACGGTCCAAATATACTTTGATTTATTGCTGATGAAGTTTCAAGTGATTTTTGATCTTCATATATTATATTCAATGATGATTGTTCACGTGATTCTTCCATAATTCCACTGTCTGAATCATTCATTTGACGTGACAAATTATTATCCAAACCAAGATTCATTCCAATATTAAATAACTGCTGATTAAGTGTCTCTTCAATTTCACGAATACTCTCCTATTTAATACAAAATTCAAGCATATTAATTTTTACATTTTCATATTTTATTTAAACAATTTACTTACTGGAGTGAGTGATTGATCTCCTGAATAATTTGGAAGTGTTATTGTTCCAGTTTCATCAGCATGTAATGTTTGTGTTGTTGTTAAATTATCATTATCTAAAATATAAAATATCTTCTTTAAATATCATTTAAACATATTAATAATTAACAATAATAATAACTTACCATTAATATTGTCTTGTGGATTATTATCATTCAAAAATGTATCTTTATTTTCATGAGTAATTGCTTGATATTGATCTGAAAATGCTTGTGCAAAATCAGACGTTATATTTGATTGAAAATTACAACTAATGTCATCAGACAAATTAAGATTATTTGTCAAAATTTCATCAGGCATATCTTTTTTTTCTTCCTCATTTAAAACAATAATTTTATCATCATTTTTTAATTTTTCCATTTCCTAAAAATATAACCAAGTAATTAATTAAATTGAAAAAATTAAATTTATATTAAAAAAAAAAAAAAAATAACTAACTTTTTGTGCAAGTTCATTTTGATGAATTTTCATGTGTTTTCTACAATTGACTGTTGTTTTAAATGTCTTATGGCAATGTGGACACATGAATGGTCTTTTATTGCTGTGAGTAACCATGTGTCTTTTTTGACTACTGTGTGTTGAAAATTTAGCATTACAAATTGGACATGGATATGGTCTTGTTTCATCATGTGTATTTAAATGTGCTTTTAATACACTATTTGATATAAATTTTCTATCACATTTATTACACTGATATGGTCTTTCACCACTGTGAATTCTTTGATGTGCTTTTAAATGGCTTATTTTTCTAAATGCAGCTGGACATATCCAACATTTATGTGGTCGTCCAATGCTATCATCAATATCATGTACATGTCGTTTTTTCGATTGTATTTCTTCAACACTTATTTTATCACCAGTATCACTTATTAACAATGGCTCACCCAATATTATTTTTGGTAAAGAATCATCATTAATATTATCATCAGTTAATTTAATTTTATTATGATTTTTAATATGACTTTTTAATACTGTATTTGTACTAAATGATGAATTACAAATTTCACATTTATATGGTTTTAAATGAGTTTTAATATGTGAATTTAAACTAGCTGTACATGAAAATGTTTTATCACACATTGTACATGAATATTTTTTAATACTATTATGTGTTCTTTCATGTGCTTTCATTGTTGATTTAAGTGCAAATGAAATATTACAATTAATATATGTACATTTAAATGGTTTTTCATTTGTATGTACACGACGATGACGAAATAAATCTGATGGTTTTTTAAATTCTTTTTGACAATATGAACATGCATACCATCTTGTACCACCAATTTTACGTTGTTTTATTGTTATATTATTACGTAATGAACCATCTGGTGAACGATCAACAAGTGTTACATATGACGTATGTCCATCTGGCTTTTTTGTTATTGTTGTTGATGTTGTTGATGATTCTGGACTTTTTTTTTTAACTGATAAACCACTATTTTTTAATGCTTGTTGTAGTATATCATTATCAATGATTTTTTGTGATTCTTTATCTGTTGAATCAGCATTATTATTATCAGTAATAGCATTTGAATCAGGTGTTATATTTGACTGATCATTTGTCATTTCAGTTGAACTGTCACAATCAACTGATTCTTTCGTTAAATGTGGATGCATTTTTTTAATATGTCCACTTAAATTACCAATTTTTTTAAATGTACAACGACAATGGGTACAACTATATTTTTCTTCACCTTCTTTTATATTATGTACTCTTAATATATGAGCATTTAAATTACCTTTTTGACTAAATTTTGCATCACATTGATCACATGCATATGGACGAAGTCCAATGTGTCTAAGCATATGAATTTTTAGTGAACTTTTTTGTGAAAATGCACGTGAACATTGGGAACACTGTAAATTAAGGAATTTTTTTATTTAATTATATACATTTTTGTTGTTTTTTTTCACTAACACAAAAAGGGCTTGAATTTAAAAAAGCTTCGAAATTAAAATGCAAAGAAATTGTCTCTTGAATTTATACAGGAAAAATTAAAAAGAAAAAAAAATAGTTACGCCCTTTTGTTAGTAATATATTTAAGGAATAAATAATTAATTTAATTTTTACCTTGAAAGGTTTTTCACCAGTATGAACTAATAAATGTCTAACCAATTGACTTGGTTTTTGGAAAATTTTAAAATTACAAATTTTACATTTGTATATTGTTTTTTGTTTTGTCCCACGTTTTGTTTGTTTCATAATTTTAGTTTGAAGCTGTAAAAATAATATAAAATATCAAAATTTAAAGACGAAACATGAGATGATATTAAAAACTTACTCTGTAATGTTCTCGGATATGAAGACGATAAAGAGCAGGCTGGGTAAATTGTTTATTGCATAGTTTGCACTTTCTCACATCATCAGTTGACCATTTTTCATTGTGAAGTTTCAAATGGGCATCCAATTGGGCCTTAACATTCAAAAAAAAAATTATCATTATTTATCAATTTATTTAAACAATGTATTTTTTTTTTTAACCAAATGTACCTTGTAATATTGGGCACTAATGCCAAGAGCAAAATGAAAAATACGTGAACATAATGCAAGAAGAGCAAAATTCATACACTCAACAGCAAGCGTCATTGTTTATTTGTTAAATTTAAAAAAAAAAACTATTATTAAATATAAAAAATTATATTGACTAATTGGAAACTCTTCCAGTGGCAGTATTTTTTATCAACATTTTAAATTTTTAGAAAATCTATTGAACACATGATACACAAGCTGAACACAAATAAAATCACTTTAATTGATTTAAAGTTTTTTCAACACTTTTTGATATTTTTAAAAAATTAAATTCATCACAGAGTTGGTCTCTAATGTTTATTTTATTATTTTTTTTATTTTTCATATAAACAATAATAATTTTTAACATTGTTATTAGTTTCAAGATCTCCACAAGAGATCTCCCACATATTTTTTATTTTCAAACAAAAATTATTTATTTTTAAATCTATATAGAAAAAAAAATATTTTAATTATTATTTTTTATAATTTACAAGAGTGACTGCAGTGATTTTTTAATCATGAAAAATATGACAGAAATTATCAAGCAGGAAATGATATGAGATTCACCCACGAATATACTTTTTTTTTTTCTTTAAAATATTTTTCATTTAAATTTGATGAATAAAGTTTGTGGATTTTATCAGACTTTTTATCAGTTCAATTGTAATTTTTTGTAAAAAAAATTGCAATATAAATCTGCTAATTTTTTGGCATGTTTGTTAAATGTATTTAAAAAAAAAAGGGCCAAAGTAATTTAAACTGCAACGTGACTCATACTCATAATAAAAAAAATAAAAATAGATTTTATTTATGATGGAGTTAAAAGATGAAAAAAATTCATTGTAAAATATTAAAATTCTATTAATAATAATTGTCGTATTCTAAGAAAGCAAATGCAAAAAAAAAAAAAAATATAATTCAATATTTTATTTGATCAATAAATTGTTTGTATGTAAAATATTAAATTTAGAAATTTTATTTTTTCAAATATTGTATAGTTTTTTTATTACAAAAAAATAAAAATTATATAAATTTAAAAATACTATTATTATCAGCATAGAAATTCCGACAACCGAGTATAATAATAGTCTTGAAAAAAATAAAAAAAAATAAAAAAAATAAATCTAGAATGATGGTGTTTTATAAAAACGAATTTCTAGATTGTTTTTAAATTATTTAACGATATAAAAAAAATAAAAAAAACTAACATCTTTATCGACTAAAAAAAAAATATAAATACTATAATGTTATGATTTTATATTTTATATTTTGAGAATTAAATAACAGCTTATGTATATCGAAAGAATTATTTAAGATGGCATTAACCCCTATAAATTTACAAAGTGTTATTATATCGAAAAAAAAAAATAAAATAAATAAAAATACCAAGAGAAAAGTGTGTATTCTTAACACAATAACCAAGACCATTATAAACATAAAAATAAATTTAAAAAAATTTTATAACACAGTATGTGTTTGAGGGGATAATTTTTAACAGTATTTTTTTTTAAATATACATTACATTACGTCAACCTTGTGGCAATATTCACGTCAAAAAAAAAAGCCCAAAATCTTCAACAGGATCATGACTTTAAAAGGTAAACGATATTTGCACATCCCATCTTCATATTACCCTTTTTATTTTTTAAATATATATTTTTTATTGCAATTTCTTTCAACAACTTTCACTGGAAAAAAATAAATAAAATAAAATTGCAATCACACTTTACACGCACACATACGACAATGAATTGAAAATTTAATTGAAAAAAAAGGGAAAAGAAAAATGAGTATTTATTTTTTTGATTTTTAATTCATGTAAATATAATTTGAAAAAAATTATTTATGAATATGAATGAATGAACAATTGAATTATAAGAGAAAAAAAAAATATATGATTATTGAAGTCTTATGGTTGAAAGTCATGAACGAGACGATAAGGGAACATTACTCAGATTTCTCTCATTTCAAAAGGGAGTTCAAGAACCGACAGTTAAGTCAGTACAACTAGAAACACTCTTCATACTTGCAAATAATATTAAAATAAATAAAATATTATTATTGGATTTATGTGTATGGAGAGAAAAATCGTTTTTATGGGACATTTGACATTTGACATGAATTTAAATAAGGTCCTGAAGCTACAGACAAGGATCAATCAAGACGAAAATAATTTTAAAAGAAATACTTAAAGATTGAAAAAATAAAACAAAGACATTTATTGAAATAAAAATAATATTGATTGAGTGGAAGAAAAAAGGGTTTTAGATGATAAAAAAATAAAAAGAATTTCGATAGAAAAAAAGGGGAGAATTTCGATGGAAAAAAAAGGGAATTTCGATGGAAAAAAAGAATGATTTCGATAAAAAATTTAGTCCTTTTTTTAATGAGGGAGTGGACATTTTGCTTGTAAAACCCTTTGAAACATTTCAGGATGATTTTTATGCGTTACGTCAGCGAATATATTTTGGGACCTCGATCAAAACCAGTTATTCACATTTTCAATTCTAAAATCACATGGAGCTTTGATTCGAATTTGATTAACATTATCATACTATATACTGCTAATTTTATTTTTAACATTTTTGTTATCTCAGTGCTTTATTTAATTCGATGTTTTTTATTTTGTATTATTTTTGTACACATGAATGAATGAACTCTAACGAAAAAAATTGAATACAAAAAAAGAAGATACACGTGCTGAGATTTATCAGTTTTTTTTAACATTGGGTGAATCAAAGGGGGGTTTGATAAATTGTGTAAAAAATATTAACACTTTGTACAAAGAAAGAAGAAAAAAAATTGATAATAAACTTGAAAATTTTTTTGTTATTATTTCTATTAGGTTTCAATCAAGCTGGAGTTTTTTTTTTTATGAATAAATAATTATTTTAGTTATTTATAATAACTGATAATTAATAATAATATTTCAAATTGATAAGAATGATTTTTGACCTCGATTTATAATGATTTTTGTCATAAGAAAATACATATAAAATAATTTTTTTTTTTTAAATAAATGAATTCTAAGAATTTAAATAAAAAAAAAAACTAATATTATTTATTTAAACTTTTTTAAATATTATTTGTTTATAAAAAAATTCACAAGACACTTTTTCACATAAATAAACTGATTAATTAATTAACTAGTGATAAAAAAGAATTTTTTTTTATAAAAAATAAATAAAATATTCACATTGAAACAACAAATCGAAATAAAAAATTTTAAAAATATTAATTATTGATAAAATTATTTAAACAATAAATAAAACGCAATACACTTTATTAATTAATTCAAATTAAAAAAAAAATAAATAAATTTAAATATTATTTAAGAAATTTTTAAAACCACACGAAATTTTTTCACGAAAATAAATAACAAAATTGATTAATTAATTATCTAGTGATAAAAAAATAATCACTCAATAAAAATTGGAGTAAAAATTTAAGGAAAAAAAATACCCTCAATATATATGTATATTTAAAAAAAATTGAAAATTGAAATTTGAATTTCAAAGAAAAGAAATAAACTGTCAATGTTTAAGCACGTGTGTGCCTTGCGCGATCTCGTTTACCACTACCACAATGACGACCACTGGATCCCATCCAAAAGCCCACACTTTAAATATAATACAGTCAAATCATCAAGCTTATAAACATACATATATAAATGTATAAAAATCAACACACTGATACTTTTAACAGCATCAGCAACAGCAGCAACGATTTGAGAAAATAAATATTATCTCGTTTGAATTATCATATTACACTGACTGCCATTAATACAAATTAATTATTATAAATATCATCAAGAAGATTCATCAATGAATAAATAATAAAACAACAATATAATTTATTTAAATTAAATTATAATAATAAACCTCATATGAATTGAATTAATTAAAATATTTTTAACAATTATTTAAAACTACCTACATTATTTTCAAAGACAATTTGACACACATTCTCATAATAAAAATAAATTAATCATCACAAAATAATTTTTTACGACTGTTTAAATTATTATCTTTTAAAAAAATTAAATAGTTTTATGATATTGTGGATTATTAATAAAATTTTATACATCTTAATTCGAAATGATGTCATCATTGAAAAAAAAAAAATACTAAATAATAATGCCCCTCATAGAAATGCACTAGGACAATTATAAATTTCGAAAAAATAAAAAATAATTCAAAGCTATTAAAATAGAAAATAAAATTATTTTTTTTGTATCTTAAATTTTATATTTATTTGTATCAGCTATTTTTTTTTTCTAGAGCCGACATATTTCGGTGAAACATGATATCAAGAGGGGAAATATAAAAATGCGAGAATGAGGAAGAAAAAGAAGAAAAAAAAACAGTTTATCTGTTAAAAAGTTTAAAATCATTCTTGGTAGTTTGAATGGAGCACATGTGTTTAAACACTTGGGTGATTTTTCTACTGTCAGATGATAAATATTTATGGGAAAAAAAAATATAAACTTAACCCCCTGTACGTGATAAATGAAATCCTCAAATATATATTTAAATAAACAATTTAAAAAATCATAATATGATACTGTTGATGCTGTTGATGCTGCTGATGATATTATTTAAAGAAAAAGAATTCTTTTCTTTTTATTTTCATATTTTTCTTTATAAAGTACACTTGTCATATCAATCAGTGTGAGATCTATGAGATCATGCAATTAAGTTGCGTAACATTGTCAAGTTTTTATTTAACCGCCTACTTGTAATACTTGCAATATTATTAACAACATCCCACATGATAAAATGAAGAAGCCTCAATTCATATTAATCGATAAAATTATTTATCTTTTTATTCATATGTTTTCATCATTTTGTATTATTTAATTTTGTCACGTCGTCATTTGCTTATGTTTTATTTTTTGAATGATAAGATAGGTCAAGGAGAATGACCCTGCCAAACTGGACCATGACTGAAATTCCTTGATATGAATTTTATTTTTTGGTCTTTTAATTATTGCTTGTATTTATTTTTTTCTTGTTAAAAAAAACAGACATTTATCTGTTGAATGTAAAGAGGAAAAGAAAAATAAAACTAATAATAATAAGACACTCTAGAATCACTTCATGGTGATGATGATAAGCCAAGCAACACACACCGGAAGAGTTTCCACTTAACGCTCAAATCGCTCAAATGGAATTTTACGATCTTAGTGTTAAAAATTTATATATATTTTTCAACTTGTTTCTGTATCTGGTGGTATCTAAATTGGTGCCTATATGTGACATCTTGAGATGCAATTATTATTGAGATCAATTTAACAATTGGATTTTTTTTTTTCTTGTAAGCTTGCTGAGGAATTTTATTACTCACCTTTGTTGCAAATAAATCTTCACACTCTGTGCAAAATAAATTGTCCTCTTTTTGATGGATCATCATGTGGGCTTTAAAACTAGCTATCCTTGAAAATTTTTTACCACACTCTGGACATTTTGTGTCACCTGTACTGTGTGTTGCCATGTGAAGTGTAAAATTTGACTGTAAAAATTATCAATTTAGTTTGTTTTATTTATTTTTTCATGTTTGTTTGTTTTATTTTTTTTTTCAATTCACTTACTGGTATGTTGAATGATGCTGGACACTTTGGACACCTGTGAGGCTTTTCAGCAGCATGATGATCCATATGTTTATGATAAATATTTTTTTTTTTAAATTCTTCACCACATATTTCACATTTTAAAATACTTTTTGTTGGTGAATCTTTTTCTTCATCTTTTTTTGGTCTACCTGGACCTTTTTTTGGTGATAAATTAATTGGCTCTTCATTATCTTGAAGTGTAACAGAATCGTCCAGCATTTCTGTTATAATATATTCATTTGTTTCAATTTCAGATAAATTTATATTTTCTTCTTCTTTTTCTTCTTCTATTTTTTGTGTTTCTATTTGTTGAATTTCTGTATTAGTTATTGGTGTGAGTTCGTTTTTAATATTCAATTGAAACAATTGTTTTTCATTTATATTTTCAGTGGTTTGTTTTGTTGATGCTGTTATATTGTTTGGCTGTATAAAAGCAACTGGTGTTGACATAACTTCCAAATTTCCATCTTCATTTTCTGAAATTTTAAATATTTTTATTGCTTAGAAAAATAATTATTAAAATAAAATTATTTGGTTTACCTATAACAGCTAGAAGTGCATGACCATCATCAGAAATAATAAATCCAACTGGTACAGTACCAAGTGTCAGTGACACTGTCTCAGCTGAGTCTGATGAACTACTTTGTTCAGTCAACATTTTCAAGTATAAACCTTTAAAAATAATAAATAAACGAATTTTAATATTCAAGATAAATTAATAATCAAATGAACATAGTAAAATATTTATATTTTTTTTGATGATAAATAAAGAAATTGTTGATTAAAATATTGAATGAAAAATAACCTAAACAACTGCTTTCTATCACTAATTAAATATTGGTTCATGTAACCACAAACAAATCAATTAAAAACCACCAAAAATTTAAACAAACAGCTATCTGAATTGTCAATTGTTTGAATGAAATAAAAGTTTTGTTATTACTTTTGATAACGAAAATAATAATTAACAATTAATCTTAGAAATTTATTACTATTGTTATTATTTTTTTTTGACATTTATGTCTAAAATGTAAATATGATAATTACTCCTTTGATGAGTGATCGCTAGATGGAGACAAATATACCGACTGTTGGTAATAAAAAACAAAAAAAAAACAAAGGGTTGATTCGTTGTTACTTGTTTGTATTCGCGTGTTATAAAACGTGTTATAACGGTTAATCGGTTATTGTATAACCTATTAAAATTTTAATAAAAAATTTAAATTTTCTTCAAGTAATAACAAAGTTGAACGAAGTTTTTTTTTTTCATGGTCTATTCAGGTAGTTGTATCCTTAAATTTTTGCTGATTTTAATTGATTTTTCTGTGGTAAGATGAATCAATATTTAATTAGTGATAGAGTACACTTGTTTAGGTTACTTTTTCTTCAATATTTTAATCAACAATTTCTTTATTTATCATAAAAAAAATATATAGGTATTATTAATTATATTCATTTGATTATATTCAATTAATTGACATAAAAAATTAAAATTTATCATTATAATTTTAATGAATATTTAATCAACAATCTGGACAGTCCAATAATATGTATTGTTTATATTTACAGTATTTATCCATGAGTCATGATGATGAGTGCAAAGAGAATAAGTATTGAGAAAAATCAACAAGTCTCTGCAGATGATGTTGAGGAGAAAATGGATCTCATCAACTCTCTTGATAATGATTCATTAGCACAAATATTCATGCTGCTGCCAATATCTGAGAGGATGACTATGAAGGAAGGTATGATCTTCAAAATATATATTACTTAGTTTGTTGATATTAATGATTATTGAATTTGTTATTTTCTATTCCAGTTTGTTCTAAATGGCAAGAGGCCTGTCAACTAGCTTGGCATGATATTAAAAAATACAAATGTACCAATACAATTGTCCGTAGTTATAAAAAATGTTTCTTAGCACAGTCATACGTTGAACAAGTATTATTCAATTGTGGTATTTATTTAAAAGAATTGATTCTTTCAAAAGTTTGTGACTCAAGTATCATGCCAGTAATTGTTGAATACTGCAAAAATTTAACAACACTTGAATTTGTAATTTACGTATATAAAGAAGATCGTTACACTGATCGCTTTGTTCAAGCATTCACACAGTTGGAGCAATTGAAAGTCGTTAAAATACATATAACTGGAAAAAGATTTCAATTTCAAATGCTGAATAGTCTTCCAAAAAATATAAATGAAATTCATTTATTTTTGAGATATGATGCACCGCCGTCGTGTTATCCCGGAATATGCCATTCCGTAAGTAGCTATCGTTAGCAAATAATTATATTTTTTTGTCATTAATATGAAAGAATACTATAACGTTTAAATTTTTTTTTTTTTCAGGATCATATTTCAACTTATGGTGTATCACTATCACTTTTCGTAAGTACTTTTTATTGGTCAATCATTATTTTTATTGTCATTCATAAGAAAGAATATTAACTATGTTAAATTTATTTCGTTTTAGTCTTTGAGAAATTTTACCAATCTTCGAAGTTTGACAATACGTTTTTTCAACATCACCAATATTATTCAAGAAATATCAAAAAAAACAACACTTGTTTATCTCGATCTCCAAAAATGTCAAACTCACGATAAGATTTTTACATTCAATCAACTTTCAAACTTGGAACATCTCAACATTAAAGACGTGTCTTTCGTGGATAGTCATATGAAAGATATTCCAAACCCACTCAGTGGTATTTTCAATGCATGCAAAAATCTAAAACATCTTGATGCACCAGATTTTGATGTTGATCTAGCTGAAATTAAAATGGAAAACTGGGTAAACTTGAGAAACTTGGTATATCTAAATATTCGTTGGCAAGCTAGTGATGCCGTAATCGAAAAAATCATCAAGTATTGCAATAAATTAGAATTCATAAATACTGGTACATTAAATAGTGGATCTATTATAAAATTAACAAAATTAGAAAATTTTAATTATTTAATTTTGCACAGGACAAATAGTACCAATAAAGTAAACAGTAATAAACTAATAGTTGCAGTTTTGAATAATTGTAAAAAACTTAAACATCTGGAAATCTACGGGTCTACTAAAGTAGAGGCATTAATTTTTAATGATTTATCAAAATTGCAATATATTGAAAGTTTGAATTTGGAATTTTCTTGCAAACTTAAAGATCCTGCTATTATTGCTATTGCTAAAAATTTTAAGCTCTTGAAATGTTTGAATATTGGAGGGTGTGATATCACTTCAAATGCTTTAATTGCTTTAACGAGCTTGAAAAATTTAAAAGAACTTAATGTTGCACATAATGATAATATTGAAGACAATTTTATTGTCAAATTAAGAGGAATAAAAAGTTTAAATTGTTCCGTATGCAAAAAACTTACTGATGCTGGTGTCATTCAATTTATAAAGAATAATCCAGATCTTGAATTTCTTAACATCAGCTTCAACACAAATGTTACAATGGACACGATTATTGCTGCAGAAGAGGCAGTTAAAAATCGTATAAATGATACTTTTTTATCTATAAGAGCTCATTATTTAAATCTTGACAAAGCTTACATTAAACCTCAATGGTTAATTTATTGTTAGAATGCAATTGAAGTATCTTTTTCCTCAGCAGGTCCATCTTTTATTTTTTTTACAAAAAAATCATATTTAAAATAACAAAAATTGAAAAAAAAATCATCACAAAGCTGTTGTATTATTATTTTTATCTAATTAACTGTTCCGTATATATAGAATTTTTTTTAAACAAAAAAATGTAGTTATGGAAAATTAGATTTAAAAAATAGTTTAAGGGATGATGAGTAATTTTGTGACATAATAAGTCTGATTATAATATCAATCTATATGACATTGATAATGATATGCCAAATAAGCGACAATAAATTGACAAGTCTAGGTAAATTAATCAAGTTATAATAATTAAATAAGACTCAAATTAAAAAAGAAAACTTTTATAAAACATGTTTTTAATCTTTTGTAATCACAATAATCACAATATCAATTTTTTTATATTCAATTATTCAATTTAATTCTATTCAATAAATTATATACATTTTCGTATGTATGTATAATTCATATAAAAACGAATGTCTTATATTTATTTAATCCACAATTTAAATTTTTATTTCAGCAAGTTAAAAAATATAAAAAATCGTTTTAAATAATATTTTTGTATCTCGTTATTAATAATTATAATCTTATCTAGTCAAATTATAGTAAAAAAATTATTCTTAGAATTTATTTATTTAATTTTTTTTTTTCTGTTTTATAAATCATATTATTTTAGCTACTAATGCTACTGGATTAATTGACTTGTATTGCTATTAATATTGACTAAACCTTTATCAGGGTAATAAATTTTTTTTTTTAATTATTATATGTTTATAAATAAATTGATAAATTGATTACACAATTAAAAGTGTGAAGATGCCAAGGATGCACTACTCCAAGGCATTGAAAAAATGAGTCCTGTTGAAAATGAATGCATTTATTTAGGTATAATAATATATTGTAAATATATTATGAAAAAAAAGAGGACACAAACCATTAATGTACTTGAAATATACACGTGTATTTTGTTATCTACACGTGTATAACTTATTATTAATTATTTATTGTTTTTTATAAATTTTATATGAATTGAATTGGTAATCCATATACATTTTATACTGCGTTATATACGAAGTATTTCAAAAAAAATTACGAGGGGTAATAGCTATCCTCTTCTTTAGCTACAAAAAATTCGAAACATGTTGTATAAAAATTTTTTTTTAAATATAATTTTCCATAATTACATTTTTTTGTTTAAAAAAAATTCAACAAATATGGAACAGTTAATTAGCAAAAATACATCTTTGTAATAATTTTGTTTTGGCTTTTATTATTTTAAAAATGATTTGTTTGTAAAAATGTAGAAAAAATACAAGATATATTTACTGAGGAAAAAAATACTTCAATTCCATTTTAACAATCAATTAACCATTGAGATTTACTGCAGGCTTTTTCAAGATCTAAATCAGATTTTATATATAAAAAAGTATCATTTGTACGATTTTTAGATACCTCCTCTGCAGCAGTAATCGTGTCAATTGTAATTTCATTGTTAAAGCTGATGTTAAGAAATACAAGATCTGGATTATTCTTTATAAATTGAATGACACCAGCATCAGTAAGTTGTCTGCATGCAGAACAATTTAAAATTTTTATTCCTCTTAATTTGACAATAAAATTGTCTTCAACATTTTCATTCAATTCAATATTTAGTTCTTTCAAATTTTTCAAGCTCGTTAAAGCAATGTAAGCAGTTGTAACAATCAATATGTAATTAGGTGCACAAAATTATTTTTTATTTATCAATTTTTTGGCTCAAAAAAACAATACGGAAATAAAAAAAAAGTTTTTTTTTTTTAATTTGAGTCTTATTTAATTAATTATAACTTTAATAATTTATCTAGACTTGTCAATTTATTGTTATTTATTTGGCATATAATTATCAATGTCATATAAATTGATATTATAATCAGACTTATTATGTCATAAGATTATTTAATCAGTTCAACAACTCATATGATATCATCCTTTGAACTTTTTTTTAAATCTAATTTTTCATGACTACATCTTTTTGTTGAATATAAAAAATTCAACAAATATGGAACAGTTAATTAGCGAAAATAATAATACCACAGCTTTGTAATGATTTTTTTTTTTAATCTTTATTATTTTACATATGATTTTTTTGTAGCAATGTAAAAAAATAACAAGAAGTACCTGCTGAGAAAAAAAATACTCCAAATTGATTCTAACAATAAATTAACCATTGAGAGTCAAGGCAGGCTTTTTCAAGATCTAAAACATCAGTTTTTATAGCTAAAAGAGTATTATTTGTACGATTTTTAACTGCCTCTTCTGCACCAATAATCGTGTCAATTGTAACATTTGTCATATAGCTAATATCAAGAAATTCAAGATCTGGATTATTTTTTATAAATTGAATGATACCAGTATCAGTAAGTTCGTGACATCCAGAACAATATAAACTTTTTATTCCTCTTAATTTGACAACAAAATTGTCTTCAACATTAACACTCATTTCGATATTTAGTTCTTCCAAATTCTTCAAGCCCGTTAAAGCAATATAACCACTTGAAGTGATGTTACAATTTTTAATATTCAAACATTTTAAGAGCTTACAATTTTTAGCAATAGCAATAATAGCACTATCTCCAAGTTTGAAACTAAATGCCAAATTTAAACTTTCAATATATTGCAATTTTGATAAATCATAAAAAATTGATGCCTTCACCATATTATACTCGGGAAGTACTAGATGTTTAAGTTTTTTACAATTATTTATAATTGCAACCATTACTTCGTTATCGATATTTGTCACCTCGAAATCTAAATGATTAAGGTTTTCTAATTTTGTTAATTCTATAGTAGATTCACTATTTAATTCATCAATATTTATGAATTCTAAATTATTGCAATGCTTGATGATATTTTCGATTATTGCATCACTAGCTTGCCAGCGAATATTTAAATGTACCAAGTTTCTCCAGTTTACCCAGTTTTCCATTTTAATTTCAACTAGATCAACATGAAAATCTGGTGCATCAAGATGTTTTAAATTTTTGCATGCATTGAAAATACCACTGAGTAGATTTGGAATATTTTGTGATATAGTGTGACTATCCATGAAGGACACATCCTTAATGTTGAGATGTTCCAAGTTTAAAAGTTGATTGAATGTAAAAATCTCTTTTTTGGTTTTACATTTTTCGAGATCAAGATAAACAAGTGTTGTTTTTCTTGATATTTCTTGAATAATATCGGTGATAATGCAACGATGTATTGTCAAACTTCGAAGATTGGTAAATTTTTTCAAAGACTGAAGCAAATTTAATTTAACAAAGTTAATATTCTTTCTTATGAATGACAAAAAAAATAATTATTGACTAACAATACTTACGAAAAATGATGGTGCTACTGGATCTGAATTGAATAACATTGTTGTCTAAAAAAACATTAATGTAAATATTAGTATTTTTTCTTTCTTATGAATAACAGTAAAAATAATTACTGGCTAATGGAAACTAATTACAAATAGTGTTGATTTTATTATGCCCGAATCGAATGAGATTTCTGGAGATCCATTAGGTTTAAAAAATAAATGAATTTCATTTATATCTTTTGGAAGACTATTCAGCATTCGAAATTGAAAGTTATATCCAGATATATGTATTTTAACGACTTTCAATTGCTCCAATTGTGTAAATGCTTCAACAAAGCGATAAGTATTTTTATTCCCAAATTCGACAAGTGCAAATTCAAGTGTTGTTAAATTTTTGCAGTGTTCAGCAATTATTGGCATGATACTTGAGTCACAAATTAAAGAAAGAATCAATTCTTTCAAATAAATACCACAATTGAATAATACTTTTTCTACGTATCGTTGTGTTAAAATACATTTTTTATGATTACGAACAATTGTATTGGTACATTTGTATTTTTTAATGTCATGCCAAGCTAGTTGACAGGCCTCTTTCCATTTGGAACAAACTGGAATAGAAAATAACAAATTTAAAACATTAATATCAACAAACTAAAAAATATATATTTTAATAATTATACCTTGATCCATAGTTATTCTCTCAGATATTGGCAGCAGCATGAATATTTGTGCTAACGAATCATTATCAAGAGAGTTGATAAAATCCTTTTTCTCCTTGACATAATTTGCAAAGACTTCTTGGTATTTCTCAATACGTATCCTCTTTGCACTCATCATGGCTTATGAGTAAATATACTGTAAATATAAACAATACATATTTGATTATTGGACTATCAAGATTATTAAATTTTTTATGTCAAATAATTTAATAATCAAATGAACATAGTAAAAAATATATTTTTTTTTTTGATGGTAAATAAAGAAATCAAAAAAAATTGTTTATTAAAATATTGAAGAAAAAATAACCTAAACAAGTGTTTTCTATCACTAATTAAATATTGATTCATGTAACCACAAACAAATCAATTAAAAACCACCAAAAATTTAAACAAACAGCTATCTGAATTGTCAATTGTTTGAATGAAATAAAAGTTTTGTGATTACTCTTGATAACGAAAATAATAATTAACAATTAATCTTAGAAATTTATTACTATTGTTATTATTGTTTTTTTTGACATTTATGTCTAAAATGTAAATATGATAATTACTCCTTTGATGAGTGACCGCTAGATGGAGATAAATATACCGACTGTTAGTAATATACAACAATAAAAAACAAAAAAAAAAACAAAAGAAAAAGGGTTGATTCATTGATTGTAAATTGTAATTTATCATTTATTCGCGTGTTATAACGGTTAATCGGTGATAACTTATAACCTATTAAAATTTTAATAAAAATTTTAATTTTCTTCAAATAATAACAAAGTTGAACGAAGTTTTTTTTTTTCATTGTCTATTCAGGTAGTTGTTTCCTTAAATTTTTGCTGATTTTAATTGATTTTCCTGTGTTCAGATGAATTAATATTTAATTAGTGATAGAAAACACTTGTTTAGGTTATTTTTTCTTTAGTATTTTCATCAACAATTTATTTATTTATCGTCAAAAAAAAAAATATATACCTATATTTAACTATGTTCATTTGATTATTAAATTATTTGACATAAAAATTTAAATTTATTATTATGGTTTTAATAAATATTTAATCAACAATTTTGACAGTCCAACAATATGTATTGTTTATATTTACAGTATTTATCCATAAGTCATGATGATGAGTGCAAAGAGGATACGTATTGAGAAAGATAAACAAGTCTCTGCAAATGATGTTGAGGAGAAAATGGATCTCATCAACTCTCTTGATAATGATTCATTAGCCCAAATATTCATGCTGCTGCCAATGTCTGAGAGGATAACTATGAATGAAGGTATAATCATTAAAATATGTATTATTTAGTTTGTTGATATGATTGTTTTAAATTTGTTATTTTCTATTTCAGTTTGTTCCAAATGGAAAGAGGCCTGTCAACTAGCTTGGCATGACATTAAAAAATACAAATGTACCAATACAATTGTCCGTAATTATAAAAAATGTATCTTAACACAGTCATACGTAGAAAAAGTAATATTCAATTGTGGTATTTATTTAAAAGAATTGATTCTTTCAAAAGTTTGTGACTCAAGTATCATGCCAATAATTGCTGAATACTGCAAAAATCTAAGTACACTTGAATTTGAAATTGACGTAAATAAAGATGACCGTTATACTGATCGCTTTGTTGAAACATTCACACAGTTGGAGCAATTGAAAATCGTTAAAATACATATAGCTGGAGAAAGGTTTCAATTTCAAATGCTGAATAGTCTTCCAAAAGATACAAATGAAATTCATTTATTTTTTGAACTTAGTGAATCGCAAAAACTGTCGGGTTTTAACCGACAATTATTTTTGTTGGTAAGTAGCTATCATTAGCTAATAATTATATTTTTTCGTCATTAATATGAAAGAATACTAACGTTTAAATTTATTTTTCTTTAGTTAGAATCTTATAGGGACCCAGTAGCACCATCACTTTTCGTAAGTACTTATTGTTAGTCAATAATCATTTTTATTGTCATTTATAAGAAAGAATATTAACTTTATTAGATTTATTTTGCTTCAGTCTTTGAGAAAATTTGCCCATCTTCGAAAGTTGACAATACATTCTTGCATTATTACCAACATTATGCAAGAAATATCTGAAAAAACAACACTTGTTTATCTCGATCTCCAAGAATGTATTTCTACCGGTGAGATATTTACCTTCAATCAACTTTCAAACTTGGAACATCTCAACATTAAGCACATGTCCTTTATGGATAGTGAATTATCGCAAAATATGTTAAATCCAATCAGTGATATTTTCAATACATGCAAAAATTTAAAACATCTTGATGCACCAGGTATTAATGTTGATCTAGCTGAAATTAAAATGGAAAACTGGGTAAACTTGAGAAACTTGGTATATTTAAATATTCGCTGGCAAGCTAGTGATGCAATAATCAAAAATATCATCAAGTATTGCAATAATTTGGAATTCATAAATATTGATAAATTAAATAGTGAATCTACTATAAAATTAACAAAATTAGAAAATCTTAATTATTTAAAATTTGGGGTTACAAATTATATCAATGGAGAAGTAATGGTTGCAATTTTAAATAATTGTAAAAAAATTAAACATCTGGTAATTAACGGGTATACTACAGTGGAGGCATCAATTTTTGATGATATATTAAAATTGCAATATATTGAAAGTTTAAATTTGGCATGTATTTTGAATATTGGACGGAGTCGCATCACTTCAACTGCTTATATTGCTTTAACGAGCTTGAAAAATTTGAAAGAACTAAATATTGAATCGAATGAAAATGTTGAAGATAACTTTATTGTCCAATTAAGAGAAATAAAAAGTTTAAGTTGTTCTCAATGCAAGCAACTTACTGATGCTGGTGTCATTCAATTTATAAAAAATAATCCAGATCTTGAATTTCTTGATATCAGCTATATCACAAATGTTACAATTGACACGATTATTGCTGCAGAAGAGGTATCTAAAAATCGTACAAATGATACTTTTTTAGCTATAAAAACTGATGATCCAGTTCTTAAAGAAGCTTGCATTAAATCTCAATGGTTAACTTGTGATTAGAATGGAATTGGATTATTTTTATCCTCAGCAGGTACATCCTGTTTTTTTTTTTACAATTTTGCAAAAAAATCATATTAGTATTTTTTCTAATTAACTGTTTCATATATGTTGGATTCTTTTTTTAACAAAAAAATGTAGCTATAGAAAATTAGATTTAAAAAAAAGTTCAAGGGATGATGAGTTGTTGAAGTTATTAAATAATCTTGTGACATAATAAGCCGGATTATAATAATAATAATTTATATGATATTGATAATGATACGCTAAATAAACGACAATAAAATTGACAAGTGTGGGTAAATTAATAAAGTTATGATTAATGAAATAAGACTCAAATAATAAAAAAAACTTTTATAAAACATGTTTCGAATTTTTTGTAGCTAAAGATGAGGGTAGATATTACCCCTCGTAATTATTTTGAAATATTTCGTACATAGCGTATTAAAAATGTCTATGGATTACCAATTCAATTTATAAAAAAGTTATAAAAAAACAAGAAAAATAATTAATAATAATATTGCTATGAATTGAAATTTAAAATATCAATATCAGAATATCAGAGACGCTTTTTTTTTATCAGTAAGCGCGGTAATTTCAAATATTATTTGTTTTATTATATATAAACAAATATCATTCATTAACAATAATAATTAATTAATTTATATTAAATCAATTATTTCAACGTCGAACTAACGTCGAAAAAATTGTAATACTTTGTTATGTGAGACGTGAGTTGGTAGCAAGAGATTGATATTATAATTTTCATAATTATTATTCATTTATTTTTCAACAAAAAAAAACGTAATTTTTGAAAACTGAAAAAAAAAAATATAAAATAAAATAAAATAACTGGTATGAAAAAAAAAAAAAAAATTATGTTAACTTTGTTATTATTAATTAAACAAATTTGTTAAATTGAAATTTAATTAATTATTTCAATAATGTAAAGTTATTGTAAATCTTTTAACGTACTCTAATAGGTCCTTGTTGGTCTCAAGCATAAAGTTATTAAATAAAATACAAAAAATACAAAATGGAAAAAAAAAAAAAATGTACTTAAAGATTATAATCACAATATCAATTTTTTATATTTAATTATTTAATTCAATTTCATTCAATAAATTATATACATTTTCGTATATATAATTTATATAAAAACGAATGTCTTATTTATTTAATCCACAATTTAAATTTTTATTTCAGCAAGTTAAAAAATATAAAAAATTATTCTAAATAATATTTCTGTATCTTGTTGTTAATAATTATAATTTTATCTAGTCAAATTATAGTAAAAAAATTACTCTTAGAATTTATTTATTTAATTTTTGTTTTTTTTCTGTTTTATAAATCATATTATTTCAGCTATTAATGCTACTGGATTAATTGACTTGTATTGCTATTAATATTGACTCAACCTTTATCAGGGTAATAATTTTTTTTTTTTAATTATTATGTTTATAAATAAATTGATAAATTGATTACACAATTAAAAGTGTGAAGATGCCGAGGATGCTATACTCCAGGGCGTTGAGAAATGAGTCCTGTTGAAAATAAATGCATTTATTTAGATATAATGATATATTGTAAATATTATGAAAAAAAGAGGAAACAAACCATTTATGTACTTGAAATACTCACGTGTATTTTGTTATTTGTATAACAGCTGTCATCTGTCAAAAATAGTAAATATTTACAAGTGTCAGCTGTGATCAGCTGTGACATTGTCCACTAAACCTCGTGAATTTCGTTTAGCCAGCATTTTAAAGTACCAAATAATTTGCAAAAATAAGAAATGAATAAATAAATTAATTTAAATTTTTAATATAAAATGAGAAAAACAATTAAACTTATAAAAATATTTTTAATAAAATAACACCGGTATTAAAAAATTATAAATATTTTCAAGAGGTTAAAGCAAAATGGCTCCGAAATTCTAATCATTCAAAGCTAAAGGCTTATTTGCATATTGCGTATGCTGAATCGTGTTTTTTTGCACACACGCAATCACACGTAATAGCGCGACAATATCTCTTTTCTCTTTCTCTAGCACTTTCGCAGTTTCTCTCTCTTATTTTGTTCTATAGAATGCTCTCGAACGTTCTCGAAATTAAATCACCGGCATAATTATTTTTTTTGCCGGCGCTCGTGTCAGTATAATTTCACTTGTTGTTTGTTGTCAACCTGTTGATTCAGGTGCTCCTGTACCTCGTGCTCCAAGACTTTTAAAACCTGTTAAAACCAACAAAATAGTGACGTCACTATCAAATTAAATTCAAATTGAGTGAGAAAAAATAAAAATAAGAAAAATATATATGCAATATTAAATTATGTTTTTTAATTTTATATTACAGAAACGAAATTCGAGAGCTTTAAATTTTTGAATATCGCAAAAATTTAATATATCTCTTAAAAATGGATAACTCTGAAGTAACTATTCATCCTGGTAATGAAAGAAACAATATTAAAATTATTTTTTCGAAACTATACAATTTCTGTTGGCCAACATTGAAGACCCTTCTGTTTGCCATCATTTTTAATTTATATTCACGTTCATTTTATGATGAAGTCAAATTTTATACAATTCTCTGTCTGATTGTGCTCGTCGTCATGTTCGTAATGCACATATTTATGAAATCACTAATGCCACAGCATTTGACTGACTTGCATTGTTTTTTTATGATAGTATTCATAGTTATATGTTTAATGGTTGTACTTAATGTCTGTATCACAATATACTATATAGACACAAATGATTTGGTCTTACATTTTATTTTAGATATTATAATTAAAAAATATATATCATCGAAGTATTAAGACTGTATTAAATTCGTACAATTTTGTATGAATTTCTGTCAACCAAAACACCAGCTATACCAACAGTGCTTTTTTTTTGTCAGGTTCTCTCTAAGGTAATGGTAAATGGTAAGAGTTTGTGATCTATCTAAAACATGCAGTATAATAATATTTAGACAGTTTTAAAATTATTTACGTCATTTACATAATTAGATTAGAAAAAAAAGCTGTGTTCTTAAATTTCGTGGTCTTTACTTTTGTAGATAAATTTTACAATACTCCAAAGAAATAAAATTGTTTAACTACGTATTCACGAGGTACAGGATAAATTAAAAATCGTAAAATTAATTCTACATAAATAAATACCACGAAAATTAAATCAAAATGGTCACAAACTCTTACCCCTACTCCTACCGTTTTTTTTCTATTATTTTTATACGTTCGTAAAAAAAAAAAAAAAAAATTCAAAAAAATTTAAAAATGTAAAGCCATATTATTTTAAACAAATCAAACTAAAAAAAAAAAATTATTTACAAAATAATAATGCCATATGAACTAGCAAATTGACACCTTTAATTAGTGACAAATTTCAATAAGATCAATGTGAACTTAAAAAAATTTTTTACATGTTAATATAAACATAAAGTTGATCGATACTTAATTAGATAAATTAATCATAATGGCTGTTTTAGATGTTAGAACATCTTTAAATACCACCACAATTATTGTACTGGTATTTTTTTTTATTCGACTGAGAATGATAGAAACTTATCATTCGTTTGAAGGTCACATAAAAAAGAAAATTGTAACTCATCTGCGATGAGAAAAAAAAAAAACACACACATTGTATTATTTTAATTTTAAATTCATAGCAATAGTTATTATTAATTATTTATTGTTTTTTATAAATTTTATATAAAATAAATTGGTAATCCATAATACATTTTACTGCGTTGTATACGAAGTATTTCAAAAAAAATTACGAGGGGTAATAGCTATCCTCTCCTTTAGCTACAAAAGATTCGAAACATGTTTTATAAAAAATTTTATATCTTCTATATGTAAATTTACAATGTGAAAAAAAAAAAAAAAAAAACAGAAAAAACAGAAAAAAAAAATTATTAATCAAATTGTAATTAGGTATACAAAATTATTTATTATTTATCAATTTTTTGGCTCAAAAAAACAATCTGGAAATAAAAAAAATTTTTTTTTTTTAAATATGAGTCTTATTGTATTAATTGCAACTTTATTAATATACCTAGACTTCCCTTAAACTTTTTTTTAAATCTAATTTTCCATAATTACATTTTTTTGTTTAAAAAAAATTCAACAAATATGGAACAGTTAATTAGCAAAAATACATATTTGTAATGATTTTGTTTTAGCTTTTATTATTTTAAAAATGATTTTTTTGTAAAAAAGTAGAAAAGATACAAGATACACTTGCTGAGGAAAAAAATACTTCAATTTCATTTTAACAATCAATTAACCATTGAGATTCACTGCAGGCTTTTTCAAGATCTGGATCATTAGTTTTTATAGATAAAAAAGTATCATTTGTACGATTTTTAGATGCCTCATCTGCAGTGTTACCACTAAATATAGAATTAATGAAATATATGAATTACACCTCTCCAATATTTAAACATTTCAAAAGCTTACAGTTTTTAGCAATAGCAGCAATAGCACTATCTCCAAGTTTGGTACTGAATGCCAAATTTAAATTTGTTTGCCAATGCCAAATGCCAATTTTAAATTGTCAAGCACCAGATGCTTGAGTTTCTTACAATTATTTAAAATTGCAACCATCACTTCTTTAGTGATATTATTTGTCTTCGCAAATTTTAAGTAATTTAGGTTTTTTAATTTTGTTAATTTAATAGTAGATTCACTATTTAATTCATCAATGTTTATGAATTCTAAATTATTGCAATACTTGATGATTTTTTCGATTATTGCATCACTAGCTTGCCAGCGAATATTTAGATATACAAAGTTTTTCAAGTGTACCCAGTTTTCCATGTTAATTTCAGCTAGATCAACATGAAAATCTGGTGCATCAAGATGTTTTAGATTTTTGCATGTATTGAAAATATCACTGAGTGGATTTGGAATATTTCGCGATCGATTAGCCATGAAGGACACACCCTTAATGTTGAGATGTTCCAAGTTTGAAAGTTGATTGAATGTGAAAATCTCATTTGTAGTCTTACATTTTTGGAGATCGAGATAAACAAGTGTTGTTTTTTTTGATATTTCTTGAATAATCTCGCTGATAATGCAAGAATTTATTGTCAAACTTTGAAGATTGGTAAATTTTTTTAAAGGCTGAAGCAAAATCAATTTAACAAAGTTAATATTCTTTCTTATGAACGACATTAAAAAAAATTATTGACTATCAATACTTACGAAAAAAGATGGTGCTACTGGGTGTGAATAAAATGATCTTTCTGACTGAAGAAAAAATTAATTTAAATGTTAGTATTCTTTCTTTCTTATGAATGACAATAAAAATAATTATTGGCTAATGAAAACTACTTACCAAAAGTGATGATAGTACTGCGTCTGAATCAAATGACATTTCTGGTGATCCATTAGGTTTAAAAAATAAATGAATTTCATTTATATCTTTTGGAAGACTATTCAGCATTTGAAATTGAAAGTTATATCCAGATATATGTAATTTAACGACTTTCAATTGCTTCAACTGTGTGGATGCTTCAGCAAAGCGGTCAGTGTAACTATTATCTCTCCATACGTCAATTTCAAATTCAAGTGTTGTTAAATTTTTACAGTGTTCGGCAATTATTGGCATGATACTTGAGTCACAAATTTTTGAAAGAATCAATTCTTTTAAATAAATACCACAATTGAATAATATTTTTTCTACGTATGATTGTGTTAAAATACATTTTTCATAACTACGAACAATTGCATTGGTACATTTGTATTTTTTAACGTTATGCCAAGCTAGTTGACAGGCCTCTTTCCATTTGGAACAAACTGGAATAGAAAGTAACAAATTTCAAACAATTATATCAACAAACTAAATAATACATATTTTAGTGATTATACCTTGATCCATAGTTATTCGCTCTGATATTGGCAGCAGCATAAATATTTGTGCTAAGGAATCATTATCAAGGGAGTTGATGAGATCCATTTTCTCCTTAACATCATCTACAAAGACTTGTTTATCTTTCTTAATATATTTCCTTTTTGCCCTCATTATGACTTATGAGTTATGACACAAGTTATGAGTAAACACTGTAATTATAAACAATACATATTATTAGACTGTCGAGATTGTTGATTGAAAATTTATTAAAATCATAATGATAAGTTTAAATTTTTATGATTTTTATGAATTAAATATTTCATGACATTTTTATATTCATAAATTACCTATATCAAATAATTTAATAATCAAATGAACATAGTATTCAATATATATTTTGTTTGATGATGAATAAAGAAATTATTGATTTAATTTAAATTGACATAATCATAGCCTAAACAAGTGTTTTTGCCATTAGTTAAATACTGATTCACGTAGCCACCAACAAATCAATGAAAATCAGCAAAAATTTAAACAAGCAGCTACTTACCTGAATTGTCAATTATTTGAATGAAAAAAAAAAATTTATTATTACTTTTAATAATGAAAATTATTAAAATTATTATTTTAATAATTAACAATTAATCTTAAAAATTTATTACTATTGTTATTATTGTTTTCTTTTTGACATTTACTCGTTTGATAGAATAAATATATCGACCGTTGGTAATATACAACAATAAAAAATAAAAGAGAGAGAGGAGAAGTTGTATTATTGATAACTGTAACAACAAAAAATTTTTATATCTTTTATATGTAAATTTACAATGTGAAAAAATAAAAAAACAAAAAAAAAACAATGAACAATCAATATGTAATTAATTAGGTGCACAAAATTATTTTTTATTTATCAATTTTTTGGCTCAAAAAAACAATACGGAAATAAAAAAAAAGTTTTTTTTTTTTAATTTGAGTCTTATTTAATTAATTATAACTTTATTAATTTATCTAGACTTGTCAATTTATTGTTATTTATTTGGCATATAATTATCAATGTCATATAAATTGATATTATAATCAGACTTATTATGTCACAAGATTATTTAATCAGTTCAACAACTCATATGATATCATCCTTTAAACTTTTTTTTAAATCTAATTTTTCATGACTACATCTTTTTGTTGAATATAAAAAATTCAACAAATATGGAACAGTTAATTAGCGAAAATAATAATACCACAGCTTTGTAATGATTTTTTTTTTTAATCTTTATTATTTTACATATGATTTTTTTGTAGAAATGTAAAAAAATAACAAGATGTACCTGCTGAGGAAAAAAATACTCCAAATTAATTCTAACAATAAATTAACCATTGAGAGTTACGGCAGGCTTTTTCAATATCTGAATCAACACTTTTTATAGCTAAAAAAGTATCATTTGTACGATTTTTAACTGCCTCTTCTGCAGCAATAATCGTGTCCATTGTAACATTTGTGTTGAAGCTGATGTTAAGAAATTCAAGATCTGGATTATTTTTTATAAATTGAATGATACCAGTATCAGTAAGTTCGTGACATCCAGAACAATATAAACTTTTTATTCCTCTTAATTTGACAACAAAATTGTCTTCAACATTAACACTCATTTCGATATTTAGTTCTTCCAAATTCTTCAAGCCCGTTAAAGCAATATAACCACTTGAAGTGATGTTACAATTTTTAATATTCAAACATTTTAAGAGCTTACAATTTTTAGCAATAGCAATAATAGCACTATCTCCAAGTTTGAAACTAAATGCCAAATTTAAACTTTCAATATATTGCAATTTTGATAAATCATAAAAAATTGATGCCTTCACCATATTATACTCGGGAAGTACTAGATGTTTAAGTTTTTTACAATTATTTATAATTGCAACCATTACTTCGTTATCGATATTTGTCACCTCGAAATCTAAATGATTAAGGTTTTCTAATTTTGTTAATTCTATAGTAGATTCACTATTTAATTCATCAATATTTATGAATTCTAAATTATTGCAATGCTTGATGATATTTTCGATTATTGCATCACTAGCTTGCCAGCGAATATTTAAATGTACCAAGTTTCTCCAGTTTACCCAGTTTTCCATTTTAATTTCAGCTAGATCAACATGAAAATCTGGTGCATCAAGATGTTTTAAATTTTTGCATGCATTGAAAATACCACTGAGTAGATTTGGAATATCCATGAAGGACACATCCTTAATGTTGAGATGTTCCAAGTTTAAAAGTTGATTGAATGTAAAAATCTCTTTTTTGGTTTTACATTTTTCGAGATCAAGATAAACAAGTGTTGTTTTTCTTGATATTTCTTGAATAATATCGGTGATAATGCAACGATGTATTGTCAAACTTCGAAGATTGGTAAATTTTTTCAAAGACTAAAGCAAATTTAATTTAACAAAGTTAATAGTTTTTCTTATGAATGACAAAAAAAAATAATTATTGACTAACAATACTTACGAAAAATGATGGTGCTACTGGATCTGAATTGAATAACATTGTTGTCTAAAAAAAACATTAATGTAAATATTAGTATTTTTTCTTTCTTATGAATAACAGTAAAAATAATTACTGGCTAATGGAAACTAATTACAAATAGTGTTGATTTTATTATGCCCGAATCGAATGAGATTTCTGGAGATCCATTAGGTTTAAAAAATAAATGAATTTCATTTATATCTTTTGGAAGACTATTCAGCATTCGAAATTGAAAGTTATATCCAGATATATGTATTTTAACGACTTTCAATTGCTCCAATTGTGTAAATGCTTCAACAAAGCGATAAGTATTTTTATTCCCAAATTCGACAAGTGCAAATTCAAGTGTTTTTAAATTTTTGCAGTGTTCAGCAATTATTGGCATGATACTTGAGTCACAAATTAAAGAAAGAATCAATTCTTTCAAATAAATACCACAATTGAATAATACTTTTTCTACGTATCGTTGTGTTAAAATACATTTTTTATGATTACGAACAATTGTATTGGTACATTTGTATTTTTTAATGTCATGCCAAGCTAGTTGACAGGCCTCTTGCCATTTGGAACAAACTGAAACAGAAAATAATAAATTTAAACATTAATATCAACAAACTAAGTAATATATATTTTAAAGATCATACCTTCCTTCATAGTTATCCTCTCAGATATTGGCAGCAGCATGAATATTTGTGCTAATGAATCATTATCAAGATAGTTGATAAAATCCATTTTCTTCTTGACATAATTTGCAGAGACTTCTTGGTTTTTCTCAATACGTATCCTCTTTGCACTTATCATGACTCATGAGTAAATATACTGTAAATATAAACAATACATATTATTAGACTGTCAAGATTAATAAATTTTTTATGTCAAATAATTTAATAATCAAATGAACATAGTAAAAATATATTTTTTTTGATGGTAAATAAAGAAATCAAAAGAAATTGTTTATTAAAATATTGAATGAAAAATAACCTAAACAAGTGTTTTCTATCACTAAATAAATGTTGATTTACGTAACCACAAACAAATCAATTAAAAACAACGAAAAATTTAAACAAACAGCTATCTGAATTGTTAATTATTAGAATAAAAAAAACTTTGACTGTTGGTAATATACAACAATAAAAAATAAAAGAGAGAGAGGTTGATTGTTATCGCTGGTTATCGCGTTTTATAACGGTTACATATACATATTTTATAACCGATTAAACGTAATAACAAAGTTAAAAGTTGAACGAAGTTTTTATATAAATTTTCATTGACTATTCAGGTAGTTGTTTCCTTAAATTTTTGCTGATTTTCATTGATTTGTTTGTCGTTACGTGAATCAATATTTAGTTAATGACAGAAACACTTGTTTAGGTTATGTTTATGTCAATATTTTAATCAATAATTTCTTTATTTATAATCAAACAAAATATATATTTATAACTATGTTCATTTGATTATTAAATTATTTGATATAAAAAATTTGAATTTATTATTATGGTTTTGATAAATATATTTAATCAACAATCTTGACAGTCCAATAATATGTATTGTTTATATTTACAGTATATTTACTCATAAGTCATGATGAGTGCAAAGGAGATACATATTAAAAAAGATCAACAAGTCTCTGCAGATGATGTTGAGGAGAAAATGGATCTCATCAACTCTCTTGATAATGATTCATTAGCACAAATATTCATGTTGCTGCCGATATCTGAGAGAATAACTATGGATCAAGGTATAATTATCAAAATATATATTATTTGGTTTGTTGATATTAATGTTTTAAATTTGTTATTTTCTATTCCAGTTTGTTTGAAATGGAAAGAGGCCTGTCAACTAGCTTGGCATGACATAAAAAAATACAAATGTACCAATGCAATTGTTCGTAGTTATGAAAAATGTATTTTAACACAATCTTACGTAGAAAAAATATTATTCAATTGTGGTATTTATTTAAAAGAATTAATTCTTTCAAAAATTTGTAACTCAACTATCATGCCAATAATTGCTGAATATTGCAAAAATTTAACAACACTTGAATTTGAAATTGACGTATGGAAAGATAGTAGTTACACTGACCGCTTTGTTGAAGCATTCACACACTTGAAGCAATTAAAGGTCGTTAAAATACATATATCTGGATCTGAGTCTCAATTTCAAATGCTCAATAGTCTTCCAAAAGATATAAATGAAATTCATTTATTTTTTGGATTTGCTGAACCGCAACTGTCGAGTTTTACCACATTATTATGTCTTGCCGTAAGTAGCTATCGTTAGCCAATAATTATATTTTTTTGTCATTAATATGAAAGAATACTAACGTTTAAATTTATTCATTTCAGAACCACTTTTTGCCTGATTTTGTAGCACCATCACTTTTTGTAAGTATTTATTGTTAGTCAATAATTATTTTTATTGTCATTCATACGAAAGAATATTAACTTTGTTAAATTTAATTTGTTTCAGTCTTTGAGAAAATTTACCAATCTTCGAAGTTTGACAATACGTTTTTATAACATCACCAACATTATTTACGAAATATCAAAAAAAACAACACTTGTTTATCTCGATCTTCAAGAATGTAAGACTAAAAATGAGATTTTTACATTCAATCAACTTTCAAACTTGGAACATCTCAATATTAAGGGTGTGTCCTTCATAGCTAATCGATCGGGAGATATTTCAAATCCAATCAGTGATATTTTCAATACATGCAAAAAGCTAAAACATCTTGATGCACCAGATTTTCATATTGATTTAGCTGAAATTAAAACGAAAAACTGGGTAAACTTGCAAAACTTAGTATATTTAAATATTCGCTGGCAAGCTAGTGATGCAATAATCAACAATATCATCAAGTATTGCAATAATTTAGAATTCATAAATACTGATTTATTCAATAGTGAATCTATTATAAAATTAACAAAATTAGAAAACCTCAATTATTTAGGATTGGAGAAGACAAATAGTTTAAATAAAGAAGTAATAGTTGCAATTACAAATAATTGTAAAAAACTTAAACATTTGGTCATTTACGGGTCTAATATAGTGGAGGCATCAATTTTAAATGATTTATCAAAATTGCAATATATTGAAAGTTTAAATTTGTCATTTAGTGACAAACTTGGAGATAGTGCTATGATTGCTATTGCTCAAAATTGTAAGCTCTTAAAATGTTTGAATATTAGAATGTGTCTTTTCATCACTTCAACTGCTTATATTGCTTTAACGAGCTTGAAAAATTTAAAAGAACTAAACGTTGAATTAAGTGATAATGTTGAAGACAATTTTATTGTCAAATTAAGAGGAATAAAAAGTTTAAATTGTTCTAAATGCAACCAACTTACTGATGCTGGTGTCATTCAATTTATAAAAAATAATCCAGATCTTGAATTTCTTGATATCAGCTATATCCCAAAAGTTACAATTGACACGATTATTGCTGCAGATGAGGTATCTAAAAATCGTACAAATGATACTTTTTTATCTATAGAATCTGATATAGATCTCAAAAAAGCTCGCATTACACCTCAATGGTTAATTTATTGTTAGAATGCAATTGAAGTGTCTTTTTCCTCAGTAGGTACATCTTGTATTTTTTCTAGATTTCTACAAAAAAATCATATTTAAAATAACAAAAATTGAAAAAAAAAATCATCACAAAGCTGTTGTATTATTTTTTTTTTAATTAACTGTTCCATATATATTGGATTTTTTTTAAACAAAATGGTACGATAAAAAAAAAAAATTATGTTAACTTTGTTATTAAATTATTGTTGAATTGCAATTTAATTAATTATTTCAATGATGTAAAGTTATTGTAAATCTATCAACGTACTCTAATAGGTCCTTGTTGGTCTCAAGCATAAAGTTATTAAATAAATGAATAAATAAAATACAAAAAATACAAAATGAAAAAAAAAAAAAAAAAATATACTTAAAAATTATAATCACAATATCAATTTTTTAAATTCAATTATTTAATTTAATTTTATTCAATAAATTATATACATTTTTTGTATAAATAATTTATATAAAAAAGAATGTCTTATTTATTTAATCCACAATTAAAATTTTTATTTCAGCAAGTTAAAAATATGAAAAATTATTCTAAATAATATTTTTGTATCTTGTTAATAATTATTATTTTATCTAGTCAAATTATAGTGAAAATATTACTCTTAAAAATTATTTATTTAATTTTTTTTTTCTGTTTTATAAATCATATTATTTCAGCTACTAATGCTACTGGATTAATTGACTTGTATTGCTATTAATATTGACTCAATTACCTTTATAAGGGTAATACATTTTTTTTTTAATTATTATGTTTATAAATAAATTGAGAAATTGATTATAAAATTAAAAATGTGAAGATACTCCAGGGCGTTGAGAAATAAGTCCTGTTGAAAATAAATGCATTTATTTAGATATAATGATATATTGTAAATATTATGAAAAAAAGAGGAAACAAACCATTTATGTACTTGAAATATCCACGTGTATTTTGTTATTTGTATAACAGCTGTCATTCAATAGTATTTTACAAGTGCAGCTGTGATGCATATTTATCCACTAAACCTCGTGAATTTTGTTTAGCCACCATTTAAAAATTAAAAGTAGCTACCCTCTTCTTCAGCTACAAAAGATTCGAGACATGTTTTATAAAGTATTTTTTTCTGTTGTATTATTGATTATTATACCTGTATATGATAACTGTAACGACGAAGATAAAAATTTTTATATTTTTTATATGTAAATTTACAAGGTGAAAAAAAATAACAAGACAAAGAATTATCAATCAAAAAGTAATTAGCTATATGAAATTATTTTTTATTTATCAATTTTTCAGAAATAGAAAATTTTTTTTTTTTAAATTCGAGTCTTATTTAATTAACTATAGTTATAACTTTAATGATTTACCTAGACTTGTCAATGTAATGCTGTTTATTTGGCATTTGTTTATTAATGTCATATAAATTATCATTATAATCAGACTCATTATGTTACAAGATTATTTAATAAGTTCAACAACTCATCATCTCTTAGATTTTTTTTAAATTTAATTTTCCATAACTACATCTTTTTGTTTAAAAAAAAAGTCAACAAATATAGAAACAGTTAATATAAATTATAATTAATATAATATAATATAATATATATAATAACATGAGAATAATATAATAATATATATGATATAATATAATACATAATATAATATATAATATAATTAATATGATAGTCAATGTAATTAGAAAAATAATAATACAACAGCTTTGTAATGATTTTGATTGAATTTTCACTATTTTAAATGTGATTTTTTTGTAGGAATGTAGAAAAGATACAAGATGTACCTGCTGAAGAAAAAAATACTCCAATTCCATTCTAATCACAAGTTAACCATTGAGATTTAATGCAAGCTTCTTTCAGAACTGGATCACGAGTTTTTATACATAAAAAAGTGTCATTTGTACGATTTTTAACTGCCTCATCTGCAGCAAAAATCGTATCAATTGTAATTTTTTTGTTACAGCTGATATCAAGAAATTCAAGATCTGGATTATTTTTTATAAATTGAATGACACCAGCATCAGTAAGATTGTTGCATTCAGAACAATTTAAACTTTTTATTCCTCTTAATTTGACAATAAAAGTGTCTTCAACATTTTCATTCGATTCAACGTCTAGTTCATTCAAATTTTTTAAACTCGCTAAAGCAATGTAAGCAGTTGAAGTGATAGAGTGACACCTTCGAAGATTCAAACTTTTTAAGAGCTTACAATTTTTAGCAATAGCAATAATAGCACTATCTTCAAGTTTGTAACTAAATGCCAAATTTAAACTTTCAATATATTGCAATTTTGATAAATCATCAAAAAGTGATGCCTCCACTTTATTATACATTGGAAGTACTAGATGTTTTAGTTTTTTACAATTATTTGAAATTGCAACCATTACTTCTTTATTGACATTATTTGTCCTCTCAAAGTCTAAATAATTGAGGTTTTCTAATTTTGTTAATTTTATAATAGATTTACTATTTAATGTATCAGTATTTATAAATTCTAAATTATTGCAATACCCGATGATTTTTTCGATTAAAGCATCACTAGCTCGCCAGCGACTATTTAAATATACCAAGTTTTCCAAGTTTACCCAGTTTTCCATTTCAATTTCAGCTAGATCAACATCAAAATCTGGTGCATCAAGATGTTTTAGCTTTTTGCATTTATTGAAAATACCACTGAGTAGATCTGGAATAATTTTCGATTGACTATCTATGAAGAACACGTCCTTAATGTTGAGGTGTTCCAAGTTTGAAAGTTCATTGAATGTAAAAATCTTATTTTCAGTCTTACATTCTTGGAGATCGAGATAAACAAGTGTTGTTTTTTTTGATATTTCTTCGATAATGTCAGTGATATCGTAAGAACGTATTGTCAAGCTTTGTAGATTAGTTAATTTTCTCAAAGACTAAAACGAAATTAATTTAACATAGTTAATATTATTTCTTATGAATGACGATAAAAATAATTATTGACTACTAATAAGTATTTACGAAAAGTGATGGTGATACTGGTGATGGTGATAACTGAAAAAAAAATAAATTTAAACGTTAGTATACTTTTATATTAACGACAAAAAAAATAAAATAATTGGCTAACGATAGCTGCTTACCCAAAAACATTGTTCCGGGTATACAACTTTAAGTCCAAAAAATAAATGAATTTCAGTTATATCTTTTGGAAGACTATTCAGCATTTGAAATTGAAATATATATCCAGATATATGTATTTTAACGACTTTCAATTGATCCAACTGTTTAAATGCTTCACCAAAGTAATCAGTATCATAAGTTTCAAATCTGATAATTTCAAATTCAAGTGTTGTTAAATCCTTGCAGTATTCAGCAATTACTGGCATGATACTTGAGTTACAAAATTTTGAAAGAATCAATTCTTTTAAATAAATACCACAATTGAATAATATTTTTTCTACATATGATTGTGTTAAAATACATTTTTCATGATTGCGAACAATTGTATTGGTACATTTGTATTTTTTAATGTCATGCCAAGCTAGTTGACAGGCCTCTTTCCATTTGGAACAGACTAAATTAGAAAATATTAAATTTAAAACATTAATATCAACAAACTAAATAATATATATTTTAATGATTATACCTTGATCCATAGTTATTCGCTCAGATATTGGCAGCATCATAAATACTTGTGCTAAGGAATCATTATCAAGAGAGTTGATGAGATCCATTTTCTCGTCAACATTATCTGTAGAGGTTTGTTGATCTTTGTCAATACATATCCTCTTTGCACCCATCATGGCTTATGAGTAAATATACTGTAAATATAAACAATACATATTATTGGACTATCAAGATTATTAAATTTTTTATGCCAAATAATTAAACAATCAAATGAACATAGTTAAATATAGAGAGTGTTTTTCAACTATAAATAAAGAAATTGTTGATCAAAATATTGACATAAACATAACCTAAACAAGTGTTTTCTGTCACTAGCTAAATATTGATTCATCTAACTACAGAAAAATCAATTAAAATCAGCAAAATTTTAAGGAAACAATTACCGGAGTAGCCAATTATTTAAATAAAAAAAAGCTTTGTTATTACTTTCAATAGTTATATCAATCAGCCCCTCTTTTTTTTTTGTTGTTTTTTATTATATTGTTTTTCTTTTGTTATATATTTTTTTGTTTGTTGGTAGTAAGTACGCTGTTTTATCGGTATTCAAAGCAAAGACGCCATTTAAAATTATAGCAGCCATTTGTAAAAACGCAAAAATCTCTGATTATTGATTGGCCATTCCATATTCAAATATTCTGTTGACCAACCAATTAAAAATTTATTAATATCTAACTTGACGTGAGATAATTTTAGGCGGCAATGATCATATATTTCGCTCTGTCTTTCAAACACATTTTCGCAGCTGCCTCTTTTTTTTTCTCATCTGTAATAAGTAATAACTAATAAGTGTAAGTTGTTTTTTTTTATAAATAGAATATATTCAATTGTAAAATAATGGATAAATCTGCGATGAGAAAAAAAAAAAAAAAACATTGTATTATTTTAAATTTAAATTCATAGCAATAATTATCATTAATTATTTATTGTCTTTTATAAATTTTTTTTAAATTGAATTGGTAATCCATAGACATTTTACTATGTTGTATAAGAAATATTTTAGAAATATGTTTTATAAAATATTTTTTTTCTAATGTATTATTGATAACTGTAACAACGGAGATAAAATTTTTCATATGTAAATTCACAATTTACAATTACAAGAAAAATTATCAATCAAAATGTAATTAGGTATAGAAAATTATATAAAAATTTCTTTCCATATTATAATCTTATTTAATTAATTATAACTTTTTTAATTTACCTAGACTTGTGAATTTATTGTTGTTTATTTAGTATTTAATTATCAATGTCATATAAATTATTATAATCATCCCTTAAACTTTTTTCAAATCTAATTTCCCATAACTGCTTTTTCTTGTTTGAAAAACGAATCAACATATATGGAACAGTTATATAAAAAAAATACAAATACAACAGCTTTGTAATGATTTTTTTTTTTCAATTCTTATTATTTTACATATGATTTTTTTGTAGAAATGTAGAAAATATACAAGATGTACTTACTGAGGAAAAAAATAATTTAAAACGATTTTAACAATTGAGATTTATTGCAGGCTTCTTTAAGATCTAAATCATCAGTTTTTATAGCTAAAAAAGTATCATTTGTACGATTTTTAGATACCTCATCTGCAGCAATAATCGTGTCAATTGTAACTTCTGTGATATAGCTGACATTAAGAAATTCAAGATCTGGATTATTTTTTATAAATTGAATGACACCAGCATCAGTAAGTCGGTTGCATTCAGAACAATTTAAACTTTTTATTCCTCTTAATTTGTCAATAAAAGTGTCTTCAACATTAATGTTCCTTTTAACATTTAGTTCTTTCAAATTTTTCAGGCTTGTTAAAGCAATATAAGCAATTGAAGTGATGAGAAAACACTCTCTAATATTTAAACACTTCAAGAGCTTACAATTTTTAGCAATAGCAAAAATAGCACTATCTCCAAGTTCTTGACTAAATGCCAAATATAAACTTTCAATATATTGCAATTTTGATAAATCATCAAAAATTGATGCCTCCACTCTATTATTATAGGGAAATATCAGATGTTTAATTTTTTTACGATTATTTAAAATTGCAACCATTACTTCATTATTGATATTATTTGTCCTCGCAAATTTTAAATAATTAAGATTTTCTAATTTTGTTAATTTTATAATAGATTCACTATTTAATGTATCAATATTTATGAATTCTAAATTATTGCAATACTTGATGATTTTTTTGATTAAAGCATCATTAGCTCGCCAGCGACTATTTAAATATACCAAGTTTTTCAAGTTTACCCAGTTTTTCATTTTAATTTCAGCTAGATCAACATCAAAATCTGGTGCATCAAGATGTTTTAGATTTTTGCATGTATTGAAAATACCACTGAGTAGATTTGGAATATTTTGCGATTGACTATCCATGAAAGACACGTCCTTAATGTTGAGATGTTCCAAGTTTGAAAGTTGATTGAATGTAAAAATCTCATTTTTAGTCTTACATTTTTGGAGATCGAGATAAACAAGTGTTGTTTTTTTTGATATTTCTTGAATAATATTGGTGATAGTGCAAGAATTAATTGTCAAACTTTGAAGATTCGTAAATTTTTTCAAAGACTGAAACAAAATAAATTTAACAAAGTTAATATTCTTTCTTATGAATGACAATAAAAATTATTATGGACTAACAATAAGTACTTACGAAAAGTGATGGTGATAAATAATAAGTTGAAACATAAAACTGAAAGAAAATCAATTTAAACATTAGTTTACTTTCATATTAATGACAAAAAAATATAATTATCGGCTAACGATAGCTCCTTACCATAAGCCATTGTTCTGGGTCTATATCCAACTTATTTGGCGATTCAGTAGTTGTAAAAAATAAATGAATTTCATTTATATCTTTTGGAAGACTATTCAGTATTTGAAATTGAAATATATATCCAGATATATGTATTTTAACGACTTTCAATTGCTTCAACTGTGTGAATGCTTTAACCACGTAATTAGTATCATAAGGATGAATTCTGACAATTTCAAATTCAAGGGTTGTTAAATTTTTGCAGTATTCAGCAACTACTGGCATGATACTTGAGTCACAAGCTTTTGAAAGAATCAATTCTTTTAAATAAATACCACATTTGAATAATACTTTTTCTACATATGATTGTGTTAAAATACATTTTTTATGATTACGAACAATTGTATTGGTACATTTGTATTTTTTAATGTCGTGCCAAGCTAGTTGATACGCCTCTTTCCATTTAGAACAAACTGGAATAGAAAATAACAAATTGAAAACGTTAATATCAACAAGCTAAATAATAAATATATCAATGATTATTATACCTTCATTCATAGTTATCCTCTCAGATATTGGCAGCATCATAAATATTTGTGCTAATGAATCATTATCAAGAGAGTTGATGAGATCCATTTTCTCCTTAACATCATCTGCAGAGACTAGGTGATTTCCCTCAATACGTATCCTTTTTACACTCATCATCATGACTCATGGATAAATACTGTAAATGTAAATAATACATATTATTGGACTGTCAAAATTGTTGATTAAATATTTATTAAAACCATAATAATAAAATTAAATTTTTATGTCAAATAATTTAATAATCAAATGAACATAGTAAAATACCTATATATATTTTTTTTTATGATAACTTGAAAAATTGTTGATTAAAATATTAAAGAAAAAATAACCTATAAACACGTATTTTGCAGTGTTTTCTATCACTAATTAAATATTGATTCATCTAACCACAGAAAAATCAATTAAAATCAGCACAAATTTAAGAAAACAATTACCTGAATCGTAAATTATTTGAATGAAAAAAAGAAGCTTTGTTATTACTTTTAGCAATTATATCAATCAGCCCCTCTTTTTTTTTTTTTTTTTATTGTTGTTATTGTTTATTTTTGTTTTGATGAGAGTTGATGAGAGTGGGATGGAGATAAATATACCGACTGTTGACATTAAGTGCGCTCTTTTATCGGAAGCGCCATATTTAAATTTCCGGCAGCCATATGTAAAAACGCTGATTATTGATTGGCCATTCCATATTCAAATATTCCGTTGACCAACCAATTAAAAATTTTTTAATATCTAACTTGACGTGAGATAATTTTAGGCGGCAATGATCATATGTTTCGCTCTGTCTTTCAAACACAATTTCGCAGCTGCCTCTTTTTCTCTCATCTGAAATAATCTGGAATGTTCTAAAAATCAAATCACCGGCCTCATTAAAATTCATGGACCCCCGCGATAGCCGACCACTGACCACTGACTCAGTCTCACTGTCCCTGACTGTCCCTTTCTTCTGGTCTGGATGGATTAATTCGACAGTGCCAAAGAGTCAATAATAATTAAAATATAAAATAAATATTCATAAGAAAAAAATTAAAATTGTGTGATTCAGTTTTATTGTTGATCAACAATAATATAATATAAAAAATTTAAAAAACACATATTTATCAGTAATAAATGACGATAAAAATGAGTAATATAAAATCAAATCTATTACATTCAGCAGCAAGTGAAGAATTAGCATGTTATTTAGAAGAACTCGATGAAAAAAAGAAGGAAATTGGCCAACTGGAATTGTTAATTAATCGAAAAAAAGTAGACGAGCTAAACATATTAATTGATGAACATAATGAATTTTATGAAAAACAGCTTGATAATAGTATGATTCGAAATAAAAAAAAAGAAATTAATAAAAAGTTTGAAGAGATACAGGCAAGTAGTGACATAATTATAAAAATAATGAGTTTTATAATTAATCCATTATTACTATTATACAAATTGTATAAAAATTATCCATGGATACTCCCAATAATTATATCAGGTATCGTACTTACAAATATGATAGCTTGTATTATAACAACTAATTATACGACATATACATTAAAAGAGTACTCAACATCTTCGTGGAATGGGACTTGTATCTTGTTTCAAATTTTCAATTTCTGTTGGGGTTTTTACAAAGGAAGAAAACTCTGGAAAAAGACTGATAAATCATTAAAATCCTTGAATGAATTGGAAAAAAAATTAAAAAAGTCACCCAAGAAGTCACCAGTTTTTCGAAGTATCGAAGAAAAATAATTTTTATTCTTAACTTTCATAGATACATGTACTTTTTTTACGTTTTTTTACGGTGAACTTGTATGAAGTTTGCTCAAATATAATTTAGAAGTAAAAAAAAAAAAAAAAAACCTATTAATGTAAGGTCTTAGAGAAATACTTGAAGAACAGGTTTTTTTCACTACTAACTTATCTAAAATCATTTCGTAACCAGCCCATGGGGACTATAAGCATTTCGAATTTTTTATTATTATATATTAGCAGTAAGAATATAGAAAAACAATAATCAAATTATAATTGTAATTGTTAATTACAAAGACAAATGTTTAGAATTTAATATCAAAAGTTTAATGCTTTTAATGAAAGTATATTATTAATCATAGTATTTATAATTTAATTTTTATTTATTATATTAAATAAGTGAAGAGATAATTGAAAAAGAAAATTGTTAAAATTGATTTTGTTTTTTTTTTTTATGACGTTGAAATGCAAGTTTTAAATATGATTGCAAGTATTGGTGATTAATAATGTGATTTGTGAGTTAGTTTGAAGACAAGAGAGAACGATTTTATAAATTTCAAATATTATTATAATCAGATAGTAAGAAAATTATATGATTTTTTATTATTATTTTTATTATTTACTTATATATATTTTAATCAAAACTAACATATTTTATATAAAATATATTTTAATGAATAAAAAATATTTTAAACTAATACTATTTTTATAAACTTAAAAAATAATGTACTTAAAGATTATAATCAAAATATATTTTAAATTATAAATTTTTTTCATATTTATAAAAAAATGTTTTATTTATTTACTCCATAATTTAAATTATTATTTCAGCAATTTAAAAGATAGAAAAAAATATTTTAGCTAATATCTTTAATTCTTGTTAATTATAATTAGAAGTTTATTCAGTGAAAAATTATTTTTAAAATTTATTGATTTAATTACTAGTACCTATTTTTTTTTTTTTTTTTTTTTTTGAATTAATTTATTAAATTTTTTTTTGATAATTTCTTTGTAAAAATGTGGAAAATGCACAAGCTATACCTGTTTGATTGAAAAAAAAAATTTTTAAAAAAGCACACACACTCATCAAAATACCAAACAGTTATAATTTAATTTCTAACAAAATACATGAACATTAAAATCATAAATAAGGTGAACATTTTTAATATTAATTTTCCTTTATTTTTCCAAGCTTGTCATTGTGTGTATACATTATTTTTTTTTTTTTTCTCCAATTAATTTTATTAAATATATTTTTATAATCAAATTTTAATTAAAACAAACCACTTGACATTTAAATTTTTTTATGAAAAAAATTATTGAAAGTGCGAGAATAATTTTTTAAATTATTTTTCAAAGGTATCTGCTAATTTCGCAATGGAGGGCTTGTGTAAGTTGTTTATTTTTTTATGAATAGAAAATAATTAATTGTAAAAAAATGTATAAATCGGCGATGGAAAAAAAAAAAAAAAAAAAAAACATTGACTTATTTTATATTTAAATTCATAGCAATAATTATCATAAATTATTTATTGTCTTTCATAAATTTTTTTATAAATTGAATTGGTAATCCATAGACAGTTTAGAAAAAAAATATTTTATAAAACATGTTTCGAATGTATTATTGATAACTGTAACGACGAAGATATAAATTTTTTTATATCTTTTATACTTATGTAAATTTACAATGTTAAAAAAAAAAAAAAAAACGAAAAAAAAAAATTATCAATAAAAATGTAATTAGGTATACAAAATTATTTTTTATTTATCAATTTTTTTGCTCAAAAAAACAATATGAAAATAAGAAAAAATTTTTTTTTTTAAATTTGTGTCATATTCAATGAATTGCATTTATTTTAAATCTAATTTTCCATAATTACATCTTTTGGTTTAAAAAAATTCAACAAATATGGAACAGTTAACTAGCAAAAATAATAATACAACAGCTTTATAATGATTTTTTTTTTTTTAATTTTTATTATTTTAAATATGTTTCTTTTGTAGAATTGTAGAAAAAATACAAGATGAGGAAAAAAATACTCGAATTTCATTTTGTTCCATTCTAACGATAAATTAACCATTGAGATTCAATGCAGGCTTTTTTAAGATCTAAATCACTAGTTTTTATAGCTAAAAAAGTATCATTTATACGATTTTTAACTGCCACTTCTGCAGCAATAATTGTGTTGATTGTAACATTTGTGTTGCTGATATCAAGAAATTCAAGATCTGGATTATTTTTTATAAATTGAATGACACCAGCATCAGTAAGTTTGTTGCAATTAGAACAATTTAAACTTTTTATTCCCCTTAATTTGTCAATAAAATTGTCTTCAACATTATCGTTTATTCCAACATTAAGTTCTTTCAAATTTTTTAAACTCGTTAAAGCAATATAACCAGTTGAAGTGATGGAACAATTTTTAATATTCAAACATTTCAATAGCCTACAATTTTCAGCAATAGCAACAATAGCACCATCTCCAAGGTTGCAACAGAATACCAAATTTAAATTTTCAATATATTGCAATTTTGATATATCATCAAAAATTGATGCCTCCACTGTATTAGACCCATAAATTACCAGATGTTTAAGTTTTTTACAATTATTTAAAATTGCAACCATTACTTCTTCATTGATAAGATTTGTAAACCCAAATTTTAAATAATTAAGATTTTCTAATTTTGTTAATTTTATAGTAGATTCACTATTTAATTTATCAATATTTATGAATTCTAAATTATTGCAATACTTGATGATATTGTTGATTATTGCATCACTAGCTTTCCAGCGAATATTTAGATATACCAAGTTTTTCAAGTTTACCCAGTTTTCCATTTTAATTTCAGCCAGATCAACATCAAAACCTGGTGCATCAAGATGTTTTAGCTTTTTGCATTCATTGAAAATACCACTGAGTAGATCTGGAATAATTTCCAAATGACTATCCATGAAAGACACGTCTTTAATGTTGAGATGTTCCAAGTTTGAAAGTTGATTGAATGTAAAAATCTTATTAATAGTCGTACACTCTTGGAGATCGAGATAAACAAGTGTTGTTTTTTTTGATATTTCTTGAATAATATTGCTGATAATGGAAGAATGTATTGTCAACTTTCGAAGATTGGTAAATTTGTTTAAAGACTGAAACAAAATTAATTTAACAAGTTAGTATTCTTTCTTATGAATGACAATAAAAATAATTATGGACTAGCAATAAGTACTTACGATAATAAGTGATTGCGATACATAATAAGTTGAACAACAAACCTGAAAGTAAATAAATTTAAACGTTTGTATACTTTGATATTAATAACAAAAAAATATAATTATTGGCTAACGATAGCTACTTACGAACATACATACGCCTTGGTTCATACTTATTACTTCTGCCGATTCATGAGGAAAAAATAAATGAATTTCATTTATATCGTTTGGAAGACTATTCAGCATTTGACATTGAAATTTATCTCCAGTTACATGTATTTTAACGACTTTCAATTGCTTCAACTGTGTGCATGCTTCAACAAAGCGATCACTATAACAATCATCTTTATTTACGTCAATTTCAAATTCAAGTGTTGTTAAATTTTTGCAGTATTCAGCAATTATTGGCATGATACTTGAGTTACAAACTTTTGAAAGAATTAATTCTTTTAAGTAAATACCACAATTAAATAATATTTTTTCCACATATGATTGTGTTAAAATACATTTTTCATAACTACGAACAATTGCATCGCTACATTTGTATTTTTTAATGTCATGCCAAGCTAGTTGACAGGCCTCTTTCCATTTAGAACAAACTGGAATAGAAAATATTAAATTTAAAACAATTATATCAACAAACCAAATGATATATATTTCAGTGATTATACCTTGATCTACAGTTATTCTGTCAGATATTGGCAGCAGCATGAATATTTGTGCTAATGAATCATTATCAAGAGAGTTGATGAGATCCATTTTCTCGTCAACATCATCTGCAGAGACTTGTTGGTCTTTCTCAAAAAGTATCCTCTTTGTAGTCATCCTGACTTATGGGTAAATACTGTAAATATAAACAATACATGTTATTGGATTGTCAAGATTGTTGATTAAATATACAATGAAAAAATAATGATAAATTTAAATTCTTCATGTCAAATAATTTAATAATCAAATGAACATAGTTATAAATATATATTTTGTTTGATGATAAATAAAAAAATTGTTGATTAAAATATTAAAGAAAAAATAACCTATAAACACGTGTTTTGCAGTGTTTTCTATTGCTAATTAAATATTGATTCATCTGATCACAGAAAAATCAATTACAATCAGCAAAAACTTAAGGAAACATTTACCTGAATCGTAAATTATTTGAATGAAAAAAACTAAAAAAGAAGCTTTGTTATTACTTTTAATAATTATCTCAATCAACCTCTTTTTTTTTTTTTTTTTTATTGTTGTTATTGTTTTTGTTTTGAACTTTTGATGAGAGAGTGAAATAGAGATAAATATACCGATTGTTGGTATTAAGTTCGCTCTTTTATCAGAGGCGCCATATTTAAATTTACGACAGCCATATGTAAAAACGCTGATTATTGATTGGCCATTCCATATTCAAATATTCCGTTGACCAACCAATTAAAAATTTTTTAATATCTAACTTGACGTGAGATAATTTTCGGCGGCAATGATCATATGTTTTGCTCTGTCTTTCAAACACAATTTCGCAGTTGCCTCTTTTTTTTTTTTTTAATCTGGAATAATCTGGAATGTTTCAAAAATCAAATCACCGGCCTCATTAAAATTCATGGACCCCCGGGACTGCCCGCGACCTCTGATTTGGACGCAGTCATGGTAGAAATATACAGGTATGTCCATGCGCATACGTTTTTTTAAGCCAATAAAAAGTGCGGTCGCCATATATTTCTACCATGGACGCAGTAATTTTCCAGTTCCAGAGACTCAATATTTAATAGTAAATAAATATATACATTAATAAAAAATTGTGTGATTCAGTCTTGTTGTTGACCAAAAAATAACAATAATATAATATAAAAAATTAAAAAAAAAAAAAAACATTGTCAAATTATTCATTGTCTTTAATAAATTTTTTATAAATTGAATATCTAATCCATAGACATATTACTACGTTCTATACGAAATATTTTTAAAAAAATGTTCTATAAAATAATTTTTTTCTATTGTATTATTCATAACTGTAACGACAAAGATAAATTTTTTTATATCTTTTATACTTATGTAAATTTACAATGTTAAAAAAAAAAAGAAAAAAAAAATTATCGACCAAAATGTAATTAGGTATACAAAATTATCTTTTATTTATTAATTTTTTGGCTCAAAAAAACAATATAGAAATAAAAAAAATTTTTCTTTTTCAAATTTGAGTCTCATTTAATTAATTGAATAATTTTGTGACGTAATAAGTCTGATAATAATAATAATAATTTATATGACATTAATAATTATATGCCAAATAAACAACAATGAATTTACAAGTCTAGGTAAATTAATAAAATTGTAAACAATTAAATAAGACTCAAATTTGAAAAAAAAAAATTTTCAAATCAGTTCAACAACTCATCATCCTTTGAATTTCATTTTAAATCTAATTTTCCATAACTACATCTTTTGGATTATTAAAAAATTCAACAAATATGGAACAGTTAATTAGCAAAAATAATAATACAACAGCTTTGTAATGATTTTTTTGTAGAAATGTAGAAAAAATACAAGATGTACCTGCTGAGGAAAAAAAAATACTCCAATTCCATTCTAATCACAAGTTAACCATTGAGATTTAATGCAAGCTTCTTTCAGAACTGGATCACGAGTTTTTATAGCCAAAAAAGTATCATTTGTACGATTTTTAACTGCCACTTCTGCAGCAATGATTGTGTCAATTGTAACTTTTGGGATATAGCTGATATCAAGAAATTCAAGATCTGGATTATTTTTTATAAATTGAATGACACCAGCATCGGTAAGTTTTCTGCATCCAGAACAATTTAAACTTTTTATTCCTCTTAATTTGACAATAAAATTGTCTTCAACATTAGAGTTCCATTCAAGATTTAGTTTTTTCAAATTTTTCAAGCTCGTTAAAGCAACATAAGCAGTTGAAGTGATCGAACTCGGTCCAATATTTAAATTACATGCCAAATTTAAACTTTCAATATATTTCAATTTTAATAAATCATCAAAAATTGATGCCTCCACTCTATCATCTCCATGAATTACCAGATGTTTAAGTTTTTTACAATTATTTAAAATTGCAACCATTACTTCATTATTGATATTATTTGTCTTCTCAAATTTTAAATAATTGAGGTTTTCTAATTGTGTCAATTTTATAATAGATTCACTATTCAATGTATCGGTATTTATGAATTCTAAATTATTGCAATACTTGATGATTTTTTTGATTATTGCATCACTAGCTTGCCAGCGAATATTTAGATATACCAAGTTTCTCAAGTTTACCCAGTTTTCCATTTTAATTTTAGCTAGATCAACATGAAAATCTGGTGCATCAAGATGTTTTAGATTTTTGCATGTATTAAAAATACCACTGAGTAGATTTGGGTTAGACCAAGTGAAGGATACGTCCCTCACGTTGAGATGTTCCAAGTTTATAAGTTGATTGAATGTAAAATTCGCTTGGTTAGTCGTACATTTTTGGAGATCGAGATAAACAAGTGTTGTTTTTTTTGATATTTCTCGAATAATCTCGGTGATATTGTAAGAACGTATTGTCAAACTTCGAAGATTGGTAAATTTTCTCAAAGACTGAAACAAAATTAATTAAACAAAGTTAATATTTTTTCTTATGAATGACAATAAAAATAATTATTGACTGACAATAAGTACTTACGAAAAGTGATGGTGAATCACCACAAGGGAAAATTCGGTTCTGAAGAAAAATAAATTTAAAAGGTTTGTATTCTTTCATATTAATGACAAAAAAATATAATTATTGGCTAACTATAACTGCTTACCATAAACCATGCTTCTGCCTGTTCAAAGGGTCTAATAAATAAATGAATTTCATTTATATCTTTTGGAAGACTATTCAGTATTTTAAATTGAAATTTATCTCTAGATTCATGTATATGTATTTTAACGACTTTCAATTGCTTTAACTGTGTGAATGCTTCAACAGAGCGATCAGTATAACAATCATTTTTATTTACGTCAATTTCAAATTCAAGTGTTGTTAAATTTTTGCAATATTCAACAATTACTGGCATGATACTTGAATCACAAACTTCTGAAAGAATCAATTCTTTCAAGTAAATACCACAATTGAGCAATATTTTTTCTACGTGTGATTGTGTTAAAATACATTTTTTATGATTACGAACAATTGTATTGGTACATTTGTATTTTTTAATGTCATACCAAGCTAGTTGACAGGCCTCTTTCCATTTGGAACAAACTGAAATAGAAAATATTAAATTTGAAACATTAATATCAACAAACTAAATAATATATATTCTAATGATTCTTTTACCTTCATCCATAGTTATCCTGTCAGATATTGGCAACAGCATAAATATTTGTGCCAAGGAATCATTATCAAGAGAGTTGATGAAATCCTTTATCTTGTCAACATCATAATCCATTTTCTCCTCAACATAATCTGTAGAGCCTGTAGAGACTTGTTTATTTTTCTCAATACATATCCTCTTTGCACTCATCATGACTTATGAGTAAATACTGCAAAATACTGTAAATATGAACAATACATATAATTGTTGGACTGTCAAGATTGTTAATCAAATATACAATAAAACCATAATGATAAATTTAAATTTTTTATGTCAAATAATATAATAATCAAATGAACATAGTTAAATATTTATATTTTGTTTGACGATAAATAAATGAAGAAATTGTTGATTAAAATATTGAAGAAAAAATAACCTAAACAAGTGTTTTTTATCACTAAGCAAATATTGATTTATCTGACTACAGAGAAGTCAATTAAAATCAGCAAAAATTTAAGGAAACAATTACCTGAATCGTCAATTATTTGAATGAAAGAAAGCTTTGTTAATTATTATTACTTTTAATAATTTATATCAATCAACCTCTTGTTTATTTTTATTTGTTATTGTTTATTATTTTTTTTTTTTTTTCTGTTGTTTATTTGTTGGTATTAAGTACGCTCTTTTATCGATATCGCAAAGCGAAGGCGCCATATCCAGCCTATCCATATGTAAAATCATATGTAAATGATTGGCCATTGATCTATTAATATCTAACTTGACGTGAGATAATTTTTGGCGGCAATGACCATATGTTTTGCTCTGTCTTTCAAACACAATTTCGCAGCTGCCTTTTTTTCTTTCTCATCTGGAATAATCTAAAATGTTCTAAAATCTCATTGAAATTGTTAAAATTCATGGACCCCTGCGACTATTTTTTATACCATTTTATATACTATTTTCATAAACTTGAAAAAAATGTACCTAAAGATTATCATCAAAATATATTTCAAATTATAAATTTTTTTCATATTCATAAAAAAAATGTTTTATTTATTTACTCTACAATTTGAATTATTATTTCAGCAATTTAAAAAATATAAAAAATTATTTTAATTAATATTTTTGATTTTTCTTAATATAATTAGGATTTTATAAAGTGAAAAATTATTTTTAAAATTTATTGATTTAATTACTAGTCTCTAATTTTTTTTGGATTAATTTATTAATTTTTCTTCAATAATTTGTTTGTAAAAATGTGGAAAATTTACCTGTTTGATTGAAAATCGATTGAGATTTAATGCAAGCTCTTTAAAGCTCTGCATTAAAAAAGTTTTTACCTTTTCATTCGTGTTTCCCGCCAATCTTACCTTGGTATTAATAATTTAAAAAATAAAACTGAAACATATTTAAGCGCAGAATCCATAAACCACCCCTCCAGGAAAATCAACCCCCAACTAGTATCACTGCTTATCATGTTTTATCCTGGTAAATGTGGTGGTAGTATAATGGTGCAGGCGAGCCGCATCTGTCCAATAGCAACAATCTTCCTCACAATTTTTATAAACCAAGTAAGAAAAAGTACAAAAAAAAAAATAAAAATAAAAAAAAGCACACACACTCATCGAAATACCAAACAGTTATAATTTAATTTTTAACAAAATACATAAACATTAAAATCATACAATAAGGTGAACATTTTAAATATTAATTTTCTTTTTATTTTTCCAACATAATCAAGTATAAATACGCGCAAGTGAAAATTTCAATTCGCATCTGCCACACTGAAAATTTCGATCAATACACGAAGCTTGTCATTGTGTGTATACATTATTATTATTATTATATTTTTTTCTCCAATTAATTTTATCAAATATTTTCATAATCAAATTTTAATTAAAACAAACCACTTGACATTAAAATTTTCCTATGAAAAAAATAATTACAAGTGCAATAATAATTTTTTTTCAATAATTTTTCAAAGGTATCTGCTAAATTCTGCAATGGAGGGCATGTGTAAGTTGTTTTTTTTTTATAAATAAAATTTATTTAATTGTAAAATAATATATTTAATGAAAAATATATTTATTATACAGCTGCTCTCCACCAAAAGAGTGTTGCTCTCTTGGTTGTTGCTACATGTACTCACAGCCAACAACAACATTCACAGAAATGTTGTCAATCTTGATTTGGACCTATTGGTATCTTTGGTAAGTCCTAATAAATAATATTAAAATGATGATTAACAAATTAAAATAAATAATTAATTTTAGGGCAGCAATATTGGCAGGATTGACACTTGCTGCAGTATGTGGCTGTTGGTTGTGGCAACGAAGAAATGATGACTTGTCAGATGATGGAAATGGATCTGAACGTGCATCATCAACATCATGCTATGCACCACCTCATTACAGTAGATGTAGTTCATTTGTTCAAGCTCTTCCACCACCATACAATGAGGTAAAATTAATTATTCAAATATTTTTTCTATTGTTAGATTGTGTTGCCAACTGGTCAATTGATTTTTTTTTTTTCAAATAATAAGGTGACTTCAAAGCCAGATTTATATCCACTTGTTATTGGTTTTGATGAAGGAATTGGTAAAGGACCATCTGGTTTTGTTATGAGATATTTTCGTACATTATCACATGCAAGTACACTTGATTCATTGAGTTCAAGTTTTATGTGTAATGTTGTTAATGAAGCAAATACAATAATACCACCACCATATTCATGCAATAATAGTATTGATGAATTATCAGTTATGGAATGTGATAGAGGAGGTGGTGGCGGTGGTGGTGGTGATACTTGTGATGGTGGATCAATTGTATCACTTGGTAATAATAGAACAACATCAGACATATCAAGTTTAGCTGCACAATCACCATGTTCACCACCCCGAGCAACTAGTCCAACAATAGAGGTAAAATTATTATTGCATTTTTAAAACAAAAAGAAATATAATTTTAATTATTTAATTAATTTTTCTTTAGTTACGTGAATTACTTGATAAAATTCAACAATTACCACATGAAAATAGTTATTCATCTTATCAAAGTAGACCATCAATATTAAATACACAATTAAATAATAATCAACAACAACAACAACAACAACAATTAACAAGTCCAAATGATTGTCCATTATCACGTATGCGTCGTGCACGTGGAAAAATGTACATGCCACTTGGACAATCATCAATAAAAAGTAAAAATAAAAGATGGTTATCAAGATCAGCACCAACAACACCATCGGGAACAATACCAATGACACTATTGCCTGGACAAAGTAGTATGAGGCCTTCTGATTTAAATGATAATTATAATCAACAAGCTGTACCATTATTGTCTGAACAAGATGAAAATATTGGTAATAATGTTCTTACTGAACAAGAAGAAGAAACACAACAATTATGACAAAAATATTAACATTAATAATCAACAAATTAAATATGATAAAATTAATTTGCGATAAAGCTAATTAAGGCCAGAAAATTATTTTCTTTTTTCTTTTAATTTAAAATAGTAATATTTCGGTGATTATTAAAAAAACGAAAAAAAAAAAACAATTAAGACTGTCAATGTTGAATGAGATATTTTACCTCATTCAATTAATAAAAAATAATAAATGATTTGTGAAATTAATTAAAAAATGATAATGATGATTTTTATTGATAAAAAAAAAAATTATTTAAATACACCACAGTATTTGTTGGTGAATTATTTATTTCGATAAACTAAGCCAAAAAAATAACGAGTTTGTAGATAATTTGAGTCAAATATATTTAAAAAAAATTTGTATTCTACGTGGTTCATGATAAAGTTGTTAATTAAGCTTCTTTATTATAAATAATAATTAAAATTTAAAAAATAAAAAAGTTATATACAATAAAAAAAAAAAAAAAAGGAAAATTACATCGAAAAAAATTCAAGTATTTTATCGCTTTAAAATTATTATTAATTAAAAGGTTGATTCTTAAGTAGCTGATTTTTAAATTGTTTATTGAATAATATATTAATAAATTTCATTCAAATGGCCAACGGGAGATTTTAAATTTAATATTGGTTGATATAAAAAATATTGATAATTATAATGCGTCCAAGACAATATTGTTAAATATTTTAATTAATAATTGACGCAGTTACGAAATAATGTTAATACCAATTCCGTCAGTTTATTTAAAAATAAAATATAATAAAATAGTTGAAGGCTTTTTTTGGTACTGATTGAGAAATAAATAAGCAAATAAATAAATAAATAAAATAATGGCATAGATCATTGTCCATTGCACAGATCCTTAATAGAAATAAATAAATAAATTGGCAGCACGCACACTGTATCATGAAAAGTGTAGTAGTAATTAAGACTAGAAAAAAATAACAATTAATTAAATAAATGAATGAAATATTTGGGTGAAAATGCTAAGGACTTAATTCTGATAAATTTGAAAATAATATCATGTACTGCATTACGTATTGTCATGTATTTTTTTATAAACAATATACTAAATATGTAATAAATAATAAATTCAAGCTTTTATGAAGTTTTCAAAAATGTAAATTTAAATGTTTTTTAATTATTTTCTATTTGCCTTACCAATTTTAGAAATATCTACTGACTTTAAAAAACTTGAAAATAGTTTGTTTTTTTATTAACATTGATAACCACTTGCAAATAAAAATTTATAATTTATTTTTTTAATTTTCAGATCATTGATATTTACTAATAAATAAATGACAAAAAGGTTTGGATTAATAATAAATATAAATCAAACTTTTTTGGTGAAAATTCAATATCAATATTTATTAATTCATTATTACTTAATTTTTTTTCACAACATAGTTCACGTTATGCAAAAACAATCAATTGATAAATATCAATATACAGTATGTTTATTAGACGGATAATTATTTTTTTTTTAAAATTTTTTTTTTGTGCGATTATTCCATCACTAGGACGTCAATACTATAAATATTATGATAAATTATTTTAAATCTTGCTTGATATGAAATAGACATCGATATATCACACCATAAATTATTTTATTTTTTTTTAAATAAAAAATAAACATTAACAACAAAATGAAAAATATGTTTACTATAATTTTTCTTTGTGGCATTAATTTTTTTTCAAAAAAAATTAATAAAAAGAAAAACTAATATATAAATTTTGATTTAAAAATAATATTACATGGAAATGTATTGTCATTTGTAGAAAATACTATTGAATTATTAAATAAAATACATAATTACATATTAAAAAAATTATTTTAATAATTATAAACAATCAAACATTGTGCCCGGATAAAATAAATATCACATATTCAATTTGAAAAATTAATTTTTTTCCTTTTAAATATATTTTGTACAAATAATATTATGAAAAAGATTTTTTTTATAAATTTTATTATAAGTATAATTTAATACTTGCTGTGATTATTTATTATTACTTTTTTTTTATCATTCAAAACTACATTTTTACTACATTTATTTACACGCATAATATAGCTAATATTATTTTGAATCAATGTCATGTTTATCAGACTATTTGTTTGTATAATCCCATAGTTATAAAAAGTATAAAAAAGAGATTCTATTGACTGATTTTAAATTGATTTAAACTGAGATAAAAATTGACTTTATAAAATTGTATATAAATTTTTAAAAAAGACAAAGGCATTGTTTTAAAAGATCGTTGATGTCATGTTTTTTTTTTTTATTAAATATAATTAATTTAAGCACTACTTGTGTGACTATTTGTTCCACTAATGGCACTGAATAATGCAGAACTATTTCTTTTGAAACTTCCAATATATTCATCTGGCCATACTGATTCACCAAGTAATGACGATAAATTTTGACAAAATTTTTGATAATTTTCTCTCAATACTTCTTGATATTCTTGTTGATCATTTGTTATTAATTTACTATTAATTTGTAATGCTGTATAACAAATTTTAACAAATTCACGAAATACATCTTTTAATTCTTCAACTTTATCATCTGGATATTGTGGTGATAATGCTGGATCTAAAAATGCTGATGCATATGCCAATGGTCCAGCATTAACTGTTACACAAACACTACCCTGTAAACGTAATTGTAATTTTTTAGCATCAGCTGGTGCAATTAATGCAACATCTTCAAGTTCTTGTACTCTTTGACGCATTTCATCAAGTGCAACTTCAATTGGACTTAATGATATTACTTTTTTATCAATTATTTTAATTCTTTTTTTAATATATGGAAAATAATAATCTGTTTTAACAATTGTACGTCTTTTCCATTGTTCTTCTGGATTACCACGTGGTTTACCATCATTTGTAAATGGTGTTTCAAACATAAACCAGCATATATCATGATTTTGTTCAAATTCAGTTGGACGTGAATCTAATTCGTATTTTTCAAAATATGGTGTCACATGTGTTACTTGTATGTATGCTATTTTTTGATCAAGTGTTGATTGATCAATTGGTGCTGAGTCCATAATCATTTTAACATTTTCAAAACCAAATTTATCTGAGTATAGCCGATGTAAACGTTCTGATATTTCTGATAATGATGTTACTTTTGGCTCTTTGTAAATGTATTCTTGACAATTTTCATCTTCAAAATATGCTGAGCCAAAAAATGCAACTCTATAAAATCTACCAAGTAAACGTTTACCTGTTTTAGTTACTTCAACAATTTTTGTACATGCATTATTTAAATTTGAATAACATGTTGATAATGCAACGTAATTTCTTTTATTTTCATATATTGGAATAATCAAACGATAAAGTGAACCAAGAACCTCAAAACGTTCAGCTTTTTCCAACATTTCAGCACAACTTTCAAGTTGTTGTAATAAAATTGACTCGTTGTAGTGAATATCCTGTACCCCTGTTTAATTTATCAAATAAAAGTAAATTAATAAATTAATAATATTATCAGGTAATTGTAAAACAACAATACTAAATTAACAAAAAAACAAACAAAAAAAAAACAAATAACTAAGAAAATACAAAAATCATGCAAACCACAAACATGACCACAACATACAAATCTCACCAGCATCTAGTTTTAATCCTCTTTCATCTTTTGATATATTTATTGATATTTTATCAAATGCTTCAGCTCCCCATGAGTTCATATTTTTTAATTTTAAATATTCAGCCATGAGTGCAGCAATATGAAGTTGACAACATGCAGCCTGATGGAAAAAAAAAACCATTAAAATTATAATATTAACAAAAAAAAAATGGTCAAATAGTTTAGCTATTATTTTTCATTAAAAAATAAGGAAAAAAAAAACTGATAAGCTTGGAAATAACGTGGTGTGCTTGATGACTCATTGACACGTATTTTTTCCGGTTTTTTTTTTCATAAAAAATATACTAATCACGTTATAAAAAAATAAATTAAAATATTTATAAATTTTTTAAATATTCACTGTTATTAGTAATATTATTTTTAGGCAAAAAAAAAATGTTAAAAGTTAAATTTTAATTAAAATAATAATTACCTCTGAAAAATTTCCGTCTCTTGCATGATTTCTTGCCATTGTTTCAAGCCAAGTGTGTCTCAATTCTGGTGTACTTGCATATGAATTAGCCAAGCTGTGTTGCAAGTCAACAAGCATTTCTGGATCATTGTTGTGTTCTCTCATTTGTGCTGTTGCCATTAGAACAGTACGTATACGTTTGTTCAAGTCTTTAACTTCAACTGGAAAGCCACTGCCTTTCATGACTTTATCTGATGACGCATAACTATTTATAAGTGATAATGACTCTTGAAACCTTGAATTGTTTAGGCCAATGACATTGCCCAACATTTGTGACACTGATATTATCACCTAGATAATAGAAAAAAAAAAAAAACAAAATGTTTAAAATACAAAAATATAAAAAATGTTATTTTATAAATACCTGAAGATGAACTCTTGTTATTCCTTTTCTACTTGTAAATTCAAAATTACTTCTCATCAATAAATACAATAAAGCACATGACTCTTGTCTAATTGAACTTAATTTACTATTACAACATCTCAACAGCTCATAACAAAGTCTACCACAAAATACTGCATTACCTTGAAACAATGCAATTGAATAATTATTTAAAAATGCTCGCAAACTAGCAAATACATGACGTAACATTGTTTCAGATTGTCCAATTTGTAAATATGTCAAATAAATATTAAATAATTTTTCCATTATTAAATTATCACCACCATCAATTAGTAATATATTTTTAAAATGTATACAAAATAAACCAACACAATCAAGTGTTATAAGACCAATTTCAGTTGACATATTTGCATCAAGTAATGCCTGATGATATTTACTATGATCTTCATCAATTAAATTATCTCTTATTGTTGTATTATGTGGTTGTAATGTACCAGTTGCTGTTGTTCCAATGTCTGTTGTTGTTGTTATTGTTGTATTATTACTATCATTATTTGTTATAAAATCTGGTGGTGCCATACGTGCTGGTAATGTCATGGATTTAATTGTTTTTGGTTTACCATTAATCATACTTGGACTAGATGTTATTTGTCGTTTTCCAATATACTTAAAATGATATAAACTCATTTCGATAATTGTAAAAAAATTTAACAACTCATTGTCTGATAGCTGTTGCCACCATCCTATTATTTGTTGATCATTTAAATATTTAACAACAAATAAAAAACATAACAATATATCTTTTGTTTCAGATGGCTGTAACTTGTCAAATCTTGGTGATGATGTTTGTGTTACACTCAATGATCTTGAGTGTCCATTTTGATCAGCATTATTATTATTTGTAATTGTTAAATTTTGTGTATTAATTGGATCAATAATAGCATCACGTGCAATTGTTGTTTCTTGTGATACATGTGAATGTGATGCACTTGATAATGTTGAATTATTTGATGCAATACTTGAATTTGAATAACCATTTTCTAAACTTTGTCCAGCAATTGCTGCAAAATATGTTGAATCACGTAAATGCATTGATGATCTTATTGGTGATTGATGTGTATCAACATAAAGAGTAAATCTATTGATTGATTTAACTGGTGTATCAGTTGTTGTTGTTGTTGTTGTTGATGATAGCTGATTTGATAAATATGAATTACTTGATGATAATATTCCATTTTGTTTTTTTGGCTCAATTTTATATGGATCTTGTTGTTCAATTATTTCAAAACGATTTAAATTATCCAAAACAATACCTAACCATGGTATATATATTGATGCTATTCTACTTAATTGTCCTTTATTTTGATATCTATCATCTAGCTCATGTTTAGCAAGTAAATCACGTAGTGTTGTTATTGCTATTTTACGTGTTTGTATTACTTCATTTAACGATGATTTAACTTCTTGCAATAAAAGACCAACAAGAAAATGATGTTTACAAAAATCTTGTGATAAACAATATTCAAACATCAAATCTGTAAATAAATTATTATAAAATATTAAGTATTAATTGGGAAATAAAAGCTTAGAAAATTTAATTAAATGATTCAAATAGTTTGATGAATTATTAATAGAAATAAATGAAACATACCATCGACTTCTGGCTCAGGTGTTTCTGAGCCTAATTTAAATGAAGCAAGTAAAATAAAAAATAATATACATGATAATATTATTAAATAATTTTCATAATTATTATAATAATAATTAATAAATTTGATAATTAAAAATATCAATGATATATTATAAATATATTTACCTTTATTATTTGTTAATCTTGTATGTATCATTGGTAAATTAAATAATATATAATGTTCATGTGAACATATTATTTGTAAAAATGTAAATTTAAAATCATGTAATATTTTTGGATCACCAGGTTTAAAATTATCCATATAATTATTAATTAATGAAAATACAAATCCACGATCCATAAATGTTAAACATTTTTTTAAAAATAAACCTAAACTTTTATTTAATTCATGTGTTTCAATTGGCATATCTTTATATTTATTCATTAAATATGGTGTTACAATTTGTATTAGCTGTTTAATTGCATTATGATAATCAATTGGAAATCTTTCATTTCTTCTCATTTTAATTCTTTCAGATATAAGCATATGTTGTGCCATACTTTTAACCATAATATCAAAAAAAAACCATGAATGATGCATAAATTTATTAACAACAAGAAAATCTGGATTACTTGGTTGTAATAATAATGGTAAATATTTTGCCAATTGTTCATGTACAGTTGTCATTGACGCTGTTGTTGTTGTTGTTGCTAAAGATGAAGATAAAGATGAAGATGTTGTATCTTTAATTGGTGGTACAAATACATATTTAACATATGTTTTTAATATATCTTTTCTTCCAGCTTTATGAATTAAATTAATTAAATGTATAATAAGACAAATAATACAAATACCAACTTGTTCACTTGGTGCTGGTGAACATGTTAACAATGAAAATAATTGATTTAATATTGTTGGTAAAAATGTTATGGCTGTTGTTAATTGTATGGCATGTGCTGCTTTTAATATTTTACATGTTTCATTATCAGATGGTATACCAGATAGCTTATTGTCATGTATTTTTTCAGCATGTAAAAAAAAATTATGTAAATGTGAATCACGTGTAAATACTGTTGATACAAGTTGATATGACACTGTAAATATTTGTTTTTGTCCATCAATCCATGTTATATCTGGGCCAGCATTACCTTTACCAAGACCAAGTGGTTTTATTGATAAATAACCTGGTGGTAAATGTGTTGATACTGACAAATGTTGTATATTTGTATCAATATCAACCATAAGTTTACCTTTTTGTAATAATAGTAACCATGAATAACCAACACAATTTTCAATTGTATTATCTTTTTTTTTATTCATATCGCAACTAATATGATAAAATGAAAATAATAAATGATGTTTTGCATGTAATTTTGTTGGTAGACGTATTTTAATTTCTTCATACCATGATGGTATTGAATTATGATGTAAAACAGCACAATTAACACGTTTTGTTAAAATTTTATTTGAACCTGGTTTACTATATATACAATTTAATGATTTTTCATCATTACAATCATCATCATCACGTAGTTCAACAACAAGTGCAATATTTCTAGCACGATTAAATATTTTTTGTGTATCAAAATTTAATGTTTGTGGATAAATATAAAGATGATTTGTATAATTTGTATATGGATTAATATCTTTTTCAATTAAATTATCAAATTCAATAATTTCAATTGTTGGTTTAGCTATTGGTGGTAATGGAAATGGTTTTAGCGGGGTTAATGATGTTGTTAATGTATTATCTGGTATATCAATTAATGGTTCAATTGTTAATTTAATCCATCCAGGTATTATTGTTAATTTACTTAGCTTATCTGGTTTACGATATTCATTTAATAATTTTAATATATCATCATCACGTAATTTATTTGGTTCTTGACGATATATTGCTGGAAAATCAGATGATACATCAAGTTCATTACTGTATAAACGAAATAGAGGTCTTGCTGACCATGCAAATGGCATTTTATAATTTCCTAAACGTTGACAACATGAACGTACATTTTTATGTACTTTTAAACCTAAACGTGGATCTTTTGTTGCACGTATATATGGCTCAGATGTTTGACAAATACTACCTTGAAGAATTTTTTCAATTCTAACAACAAGAAATATATCTGGATGTGGATTATTTATACTAAATATTGCTTGTCTTGGATACATTATCCATTTATTTGGAATATTTTTTAAATCATCTGGTAGTTCATCATTGTCATTAACATTTCCATTTCCATTTGCATTATGATTACCATTTTGTTTGGTTTTTTTATCATCATCATCACCATTATTATTATCACCATTTGTTATGACATTTGGACTCAATTCATTTGTCATATCACGTACAATTTCATGATTAATATCAAAATGAAAATTTTCAGATAATTTTCTACCATTTCTTGCATCAAATAAACACAATGTCGTTTGATATGGCTCAACTTGACACAATGTTTCATTCTCATCAATTGGTGCTTGTAAACGAAATTTTAATGTTTCACATTTAACAAATATTCTTTGACCAAATTGTTCTTTATATGGCTCAATTGTCATATCATTAAATGGAGTTGTTGGATTTGATTTACTTACAGATGTCATATTACAATTATTATTATAAAAATTAAATAATTTTTTTCTATTTTCACGACGTGTTATTAATATACTTGAATCAGTTTCACGTGAATATTTAATTAATTGTGGATTCATTGATTGTTCAAGACCTTTTAATGTACCATATACTGGTGGTGGTGGCATTGGTGATGGTGGTGGTGTTTGACTTGTTCTTTCTAATGATGCTGCACGTTTTTCTTCTTGTTGTTTATAATGTTGTAATACTGTTGTTAGCTTTAATAACCATTCTTGCATGTCATTTTCATTATCAGCAGCAAATGTATATGATTTATGTGTACCACTCATTTTTAAATCAAAACAATATCTACCACGTTTTGGATTACGTATAACTTCTGTACAAAAATCCATAATAATTGCTAATTTTGTTTCACCTTTTTTATCATCTTTAAATAGTTCAAGTATATATGTACCATCAACTTCTTGACGTAAATGACAAAAACGTCGTTTAAATGATTTTGATCCAATATTAACAAACATTCTATCACTAATACCAATATCAGGACCTTTCATTAAATATCCTTCTTTAGTTATACCATCAATTTTTGTAATATCATCATCAATTTGGTCAACATCAATGTCAATTTCATATATTTCATCTTTAAGTTCATCTAATTTTTGTAATTTTGGCAATTCAGAATATGTACCACTGTATGATGCATATTTATAGTGTACTAAATTCCAATTTGATGCATAACTACGTAAACATTCTTTAGTTAATAGACTTTCTGTTCCATCACTCACCTCTAATATTTTTTCAACAATTGGCTCCACTGTTCTGTGTCTTCTTGGTAAAACAATTTGCTATAAAATTAAATAAACAAAAAAAAACAACCATCATTAAAAGGTTTTATTTGAAAAAAAAAAAATAATAGTAGCTAGATGATGATGGGATGAATGAAGACACTGTCTTGACTCATTTACCATGAAAAAAAAAAGTTAGTCTAAAAATAAATTTACTCACTGAAACATCATCAGGTGGATATAATAATAATTCACGCTGTGGATCATTTTGCATTAATGTTTTATTTTTTAATACAAAACTTTCAAAGTCAATGGGTTCAACAAGGTGTGGCTTATTCTGAAAATAAATTGTTATAAATTAATTTTTAAAATTGAATAATAAATAAATTATTTATATACTATTTTTTTATTTTAATAATAAAATTATAATTTTGATTTTAATGTTGTTATCAATGTCATTAAACAATGTGGTTAAAAGATAATGATAATAATTATTTTTTTTTAGTTAAATAAACAAGAGGAAGTTTTGTACATCCAGGAAATTGATAATTGATGTCATTTTGATAATGAAAAATTAAATTTCATGCAGATAATATAATGACGTTTATTAAATAGTTTAAATTATTGATAAGAATTGATAGTTTATCATGTTAATTTGATATGTCAATGTCATTTAAAAAATTAATTATACCTGGACAGTTGTTTCACGAACAACCTGAGATACAGTTTCTCGTAATTGTGCTGCCATTCCAACTTTTCCAAGACCTCTTGTAAATTTTCTTTCACTCATTTTTATGAATTATTATATTACAACTTATTTATCATTATTGTTAATTAATATTTTACACAAATTAATCTTTATTATTTATTTGGAGTAAACACACACACCATCATGTCATCCTGTGTCATCCGCACCCAAAAAAAAAAAAAGAGTTGTCAGCCATTTTTGTTGGAATCGATTGTTTTTTATTATCGACTTTTAATCGATATAATTAATTTTAATTAATATAATTAATAATTGCTAATTTAATTAATTTTTAAACATATATTTGTTTATAATTTTTTAATTGTTTAAATAATTGTTTTTCTTGAATTTTTTTAGATAAAATTTCGATATTTTTTTTCGAAAAAAAAATAAACAAATTTAATTGTAATTAATTAATAAATTAGAATTATATCTATAAAATAAAAATTTGATTATTTTTTTATTTTTCTAAGATTTAATTAATTAGTTACATTAAATTTTAATTTTTAATTTAAATTTAGGATAATTTTTACGATGTGAAGTTGGCTGATAATCAGAGGCCATTTTTATTTTTATTTTCTCCATCTCTCTTTTTTTATTTTTTCTTTTTTTATCTGAGAAAAAAATTAAAACAACGGTTTTTGCAACCGTCAAAACATGAATAAAGTCAAGTGTATTTATAACATTTTATAAGGGGTTAATAATTATTAGAATTAATTAACATAAAATTGTATTTATTTAAAAAAAATGCACTAGTTTGCATTAAAAAAGTATTATTATTTGCAGTATTTATATTTTTATTTAAAAAATTGTGTAAATAAATATATAACTTGAACACGCTATGAGCAACAAGCTTGTCAAGTGACGCTATATTTTGAAATAAAATATTGCAATTAAATGAATGCAATTGTTTTAAGCATTAATGTTTAATATAATTTATAATAAAAAATGGCAAGTACATTATCTTTATTGGCAATGTTTGATGAACTTGTGCGATGCACAAATGTTCTTGTCAATGGTTCTTGTGAAGCAGGTTAGTTTATCAATTTTAATCTAAAATTAAAAAATCAACAAACAACAATTATTAATGCATTAATTAATTATTTACAGAATTTTTACAATTTGCAATTAATCAAGAAACAGTTAGACAAAAATGGCTAGCATCAATTCAAGAATGTGAACGTTTAAATCAGGCACTTGAAAAATCAGAGCATGAATCTGCTGATCTTGATAGAAAATTATCACATGCACGTCGTCTTCTTGATGAAGAAAAAAAACGTCGTCGTATTGCTGAAGATCAAAGAAATTCACTTGAACGACAAATGTGTATGGCACGTGATTTATTATTTAACAATGACGGTGGTAGAAATTTAAATGATGAAACACGTGAAAAATTACAATTTTTAAACAACACAACACTAAATGGACGTTCATATAATAATTATGGTCGTGATATGTATAATGAAAAATTAAATACAATAACTGAATTAGATTGTACTGGTACATTACTAAGTGATTTAAGTTGTTATTCAAAATCAGAGGATGATCTTGATGCAAGTGAAATGTTAAATCAAAATCATAAAAAACGTGAATGGAAAGAACATCGTCCAAGTGGTGAATATTCATTTAAAAAACGTCGTAGTACAATACACAAAGTTGCTGATTTAAATACATCTGATCGTATTATTGCAACAACAACAGTAACACTACCAAAAGAAGGACCAATATCAGCATCATCAGTTATCCAAGCTGTGCCTGGTAATGAAAATCAAGATCCTCAATTATTATTACGTAAAAATCGTAAAAGTAATGAACGTAATCAGCGTCCATCAGCATCAGCAGCAACAGCAACAACAAGAACAGCAACAAATAATGATACAAATAAATTATCATTTAATCCAAAGCCATCAGCACCAATACCAGATAATTCAACATCTGGTTCAGAGTCAGAGGGTATATTTAAACCAAGTCCAAATATTGGTGGTTATACATTAAAAACAAAATTATCAAGAAGTCATAAATTTGGTACAAGAACAACAGTATTAAAAACTGATAGATGTGCACCATGTGGTAAAAAAATAAAATTCAGTAATGTTGCTGTTAAATGTCGTGAATGTAAAGCTGTTGCACATCCACAATGTAAAGATTTATTACCATTACCATGTATACCAGTTGGTAATACACCAACATTACGTGCTGGTGTTACTGGTACAATTGCTGATTATACACCAATTGAACCACCAATGGTACCATCATTAGTTGTACATTGTATTGGTGAAATTGAAAATCGTGGTATGAATGAACAAGGTCTTTATCGTATAAGTGGTGGCTCATCAGAGGTTAAATGTTTAAAAGAAAAATTCTTAAAAGGACGTGGTGTACCAAATTTATCAGATGTTGAAATAGCAACAATATGTTCAACATTAAAAGATTTTTTACGTTCATTACGTGAACCATTAATAACAGTTAGTTTATGGGCTGATTTTGTTAGAGCAACTGAAATAAAAGATAGTCAAGAATCTGAAGCAGCACTTTATCAAGCAATATCAGAATTACCACCACCAAATAGAGATACACTTGCATTTTTAATATTACATTTACAACGTGTATCAAGTACACCTGAATGTAGAATGCCAATAAGTAATTTGGCAACAGTATTTGGACCAACATTAGTTGGTTATAGTTCAAAAGAACAATCAACAATATCAATGCTAAATGAAACAAGAACACAAGCATCAATTGTTGAAAGTTTACTTAAAATACCATCTGATTATTGGGCTAATTTTGTTAATCGAGATAATAAATTTAGTACTGATACACCTAAAAGTGGAAGATTAAAACATACACCATCAACTGATTCATTATTAAAAAAATCACGTGGATTTTTTAATACACCACTTGGTAGCCACAGTCGTGGATTAAAAAGACATAAAAAGTATTTTGATACACCACCATTACGTAGTGGTATTTAATTTATATAATATATTGTATTAATTTCAACAAAATGTATTGCATTTAAAAGTATTTTTTTCTTTTCTTTTTTTTTTTTTATAATGAATAACTTAATTAACAATAATGATAATTATTATAATCCAAGCTACTTAATAAGCAAGAACAAAATTTAAAAAATGAGATTAATAAAGATTTAGTAATAAATTATAATGTACTTTTTTTTTCTATTTAATTTTAGTAATTAAACAATCGAAATTGTATTAAAGAAAAAAAAAAAACTTGACTATTGTTGTGTATTAGGATTGGAGTTTTTATATTTGACAAAATAAATAAAATAATTTAAATTTTATTTCAACTTTTTATTTATAATTTAATTATCAATAAGCACTTGTCCAAAATTATCAAATAGAAATGATCTTGTTTGTCTATTTTTTGATAATTTTACAAATTTATTTATTTTATTCAGGTAAGTGGTATTTTTTTGTTTTTTTTTTTTTTCATTTTTTTGATGCTGCTAAAATTTATTAATATTACCAACTATTTTCACCACAATCCAATAAATAATATTTTTTTTTTTTTTAAAAACTAATAATTTAAAACAAACTTTATCTTTTTAAATACTGTGAACATAAATTTTCTTTTTTTTTTTTTTCATTTTATTACATTTAACATCTAAAAAAATCGACAAATATTTTTTTAAATTAACTAAAATAATAAACACGTCGATATTTTAAAACAATTAAAATTATAAAGTAAAATTGCCAATTTATTAATTCATCAGTATGATGTTTTTACTATTTTTTTTTTTTTTTTTGTGAAAATTAAAAATAAGATGATTTAAGTTAATTTCGAAATTTAAAATTCTTTGATCACATTTGTTTATGTACTTTTGCATTTAATAATTAGCACAGGTTGATAATAATACTTGATTTGTTGACAAAAAATAATTAATTACAATATTAATATATTTTTTTTTATTTCTTTTTTTTAATTGCAAAACCACATTGACTAGTCAAAAAATCCTGATTTTTTGCTACCAGTAGTTTTTAAAAAATTTTCTAAATGTCATTTTAAAAAATTTAAAAATTGCTCATTAATAAAAATTTTTAACTTTCATAATTGAGTGATTGAGAAATGTACTAGATAAATATTAGTCAATAAATAAAAGTCATCCAGTGACACAAAAAAAAAGATAAATAATTTTTTTTTTGAATCATAAATTTAATTGAAATTAAAAATTATCAAGTGAGCATTTAAAAACATTTTGACATTTTTAAAAAAATTATAAAATTATTGTTTTTATTAATCAAGATAGTCATAATAACATTTATGGTCAAAGAATAATAAATAAAATTAGTCTTTTTCTATTTTTGTTTTGTTTTGTTTTCTCGTTTGTTTTTTTTTTTTTCTACATAGTGCTACAAAAAAGTGATTTTAAATATTGAAACTATCATCAAACAATTGTTTGAGTTCTTTAAGATGTTGCATTTTACTACCAGTTGCTGGTGATGCTGCAGTTGGTCTTCCAACATATCTGAAATGATAAATAATAAAATTAGCATAAATAAATATTTAAAAAATATCAATTTAATAAACACAATGATGATTGTTGTTGACACATAAAATTGGTGCGTTGATATTTGATAATGATTACCTGACTTTTCTTGATTTTGATTTAACATCTGAATTGTTATTGTCGTTAATAATTGTTGGTTCAATTGGTTTTGGTTTTGATGATGAAAACCAACCACTCAACCAACCCCCACCATTACTATCACTCGTACTTGCACAACTGTAACATGGCCCAACATTTTTCTTTTATTTTCAGTAATTTTTTTAATAAACAAAATAATAATAATACGGTTTTTTTTTCGACTGATATACAAGATTGATTTTGATTGTTTAATTTAGGAAAATAATGAAAAATGTCGACCATGTTTACAGTAAAATAAAAAAAAAAAAAATTAATTAAAATTGATTATTACCTGACATCACGAGTTCCATGTAATGCTGTTACAAATCTTGGCTGTACATATGTCCATGGTCCTTGATTTTTATGTTCTTCTTGTGCCCAAACAAGTTCAGCATTTGGATATTTTTCAGTTTCTTTTCTAATAAGATCATATGGGAATGGTGATATTTGTTCAACTCTAGTAATAGCAACTTTATCATCCATTGATCTTTCACCTCTTGCTTTTTTTAAATCATAATAAACTTTACCAGAACAAAATAGTATTCTTTTAACATCATTTGGATTATTAGCAGCAATACCTTCTTCTGGTATAACTCTTAAAAATTGTGTATTTTCTGTCATAACATCAAAGCTTGATTTAGCTTCAGGATGACGAAGTAGAGATTTTGGTGTCATTAATATTAATGGTTTTCTAAATGGTAATGCAATTTGTCTTCTTAATATATGGAATAAATTAGCTGGTGTACTACAATTAGCAACAATCCAATTACTATCATGTAATTGTCTAACAGCAAATTCTTCACTTTCTGGTGGGAAATAATCTGGATCATCAGCAGACATTTGTAAAAATCTTTCAAGACGTGCACTTGAATGTTCTGGTCCCATACCTTCAAGACCATGTGGTTGTAACATAACAAGACCAGATTGTCTAACCCATTTAGCTTGTCCACTACTTATAAATTGATCAATAATACATTGTGCTGTATTATTAAAATCACCAAATTGTGCTTCCCAAATAACAAGTGCATTTGGATTTGTCATTGAATAACCAAGCTCAAAACCAAGTACACCAAATTCTGATAATGAACTATTACATACAGTATATGGTGCTTGATCTGGATAAAGATGACACAATTGACGATATGTTGCTTTATCAACTGTTTGATGATGTAATACATGATGTCTATGTGAAAATGTACCTCTTTCAACATCTTGACCAGATAATCTAACGTGTATACCTTCTTTTAATAATGAACCAAATGCCATTGCTTCACCAAGTGCCCAATCAACTTGTCTTGATTCAACCATTTCCATTCTTGCTTTTAATATTCTTTCAATACCTTTATGTACAACAAATTCAGCAGCATTTGGTGGTGGTGATGAAAATTTTTTACCAATATGTACAAGTGTATCTTCTTTAATACCAGTTGGTGATGCTTTTAATGGATCTTTACCTTCAAAGAAACCTGACCATGGTGAATCAAGCCAATCTTTATATTTAATATGAGTTTCTTGACGTGCATTTGTATATGCTTCTTCACATATTTTTTCATATTTTTCACGTACATCTTTAACTTCCTCAGGTGTAACAACACCATCGGTAATTAATTTATTAGCATAAATATCAAGTGCTGGTGGTGTATTTTTAATTTTACGATACATAAGTGGTTGAGTAAACATTGGCTCATCAATTTCATTGTGTCCATTTCTACGATATGATACAATATCAATAACAACATCTTTATGGAATGTTGCACGCCATTCAGCAGCAATTTTACAAACATGCATAACAGCTTCTGGATCATCTGAATTAACATGAAATATTGGTGCATTAACAACACGTGCAACATCTGTACAATATGGTGATGAACGTGAATGACGTGGATCTGTTGTAAAACCAATTTGATTATTAGCAACAATATGAATTGTTCCATGAGTTGTATAATCTGGTAAATCAGATAAATGCATTGTTTCAAATACAACTCCTTGTCCACAAAATGCTGCATCACCGTGCAATAATATAGACATGACCTGAAAATTTAATTAACAAAATTTAGCTAGTTATATTTAATTTTCATTTAATTTTTATTTTCACATACTTTTTTGCCTTCTCCGTCTCCACGATAAAATTGCTCGGCACGAGTTTTACCCTGGACAATTGGATCAACAGCTTCAAGATGTGATGGATTAGCAACAACAGCAAGACGAATGTTTTTATTTGTAACACGATTTAAACGTTCAATGTATGTACCCAAATGATACTTGACATCACCAGAACCCTATTAATTTAAAATTTAAAATTTAATTTAATTTTAAGGAATAATTAATTAGTTTAATTTTTTTTTGTTTACTTACATCATCAGCAGCTTCAAGAGCAGCAAATTGAGTAAATATTTGATTAAGTGGTTTACGACAAACGTTTGCAAGAACATTTAGACGACCACGATGTGGCATACCCATGACAATTGATTCAACACCAAGTTCAGTTGATTTATCAATAACTTGTTTCATTGCTGGTATTAATATTTCACAACCTTCAAGACCAAATCTTTTTTCAGATGACCATTTACGTGCTAAGAAAGCTTCAAAACCAGTTGCACGTGTTAAACGAGCAAGAATTAAACGTTTTTCATCATTTGTTACTTCCATTGCACCTGGTGTTTCCATTTTTTGACGTATCCAATTGCATTGTTCAAGTGAATTTATAAACATAAATTCAACACCAATATGACCACAGTATGCATTTTCAAGACGTTTTAAAATATCACGAAGTGGCAAGGCTTTTTCTTTTCCTCCAATAAATGTTGTTGATGGTAATTTGAATACTCGATCCATGTCTGTGTCCTCTATTTTTGTTTTTTTTTTTTTTTTTAAATTTTTTATTTTAAAAATAAAATTATTAGAAATTATAAATTAAACAAGAATTATTATTAAAATATATTACAAATTTTATCATCAATTTATGACAACCCAATACTGAAAATGCCAAAATATTTATCTGTATCGAATTTGTATTTTTTTTTTTTTATTTAATAGTTAGATGAAAAAAAAAATAAATAAATGAAAAAATTCATGCAAAAATAAATCATTTAAAAATGTGCATGTTTTATTTACAAATGGAATGAAAAAAAAAAATATATTAGAAGGATAAAAAAGAGAAAATTGAGATGCAAAAAGTGATAAATTTTTTTTTTTTTATAATAAATTATGATATGAAAGCACAGAGGGAAACAAAACGGCGCAACCTTTGAAGGTAAAATAAACAAAAAAAATAAAAAAAAGTAAATAAATAAAATACAAAGGTCATACCATGAAAATTGAAAATAAAAAAAAAATAACTTCATTTTTTAAGAGCCAAATCACCGAGATGAAAACATCATCACCAAAGCCATCTAATTATTTTTCATCTAAAAAGTCTAATTGAAAAATGAACCCCAGCACCAGTGTCACGACCAGTACACATGAAAAAATTTAATATTGTTTTCAATTTAATGTTTTTTTTTTCGGACATAATTACATACTTTTTGTGAGGCTGGCTACTCGATATTGAAGGTCCTGAGCGTATGTGGTGCGAGGGCCCCTTTCTGTGGACATCAAATTCTACCTCAAAATATTTTTCATAAGCTAGCTTTTTAACTTGAAAGGGAAAAGTCTTCAAATTGGTTACGCTGTTATTTTTCCATGTTGAAGAAAAATATAAATTTATTAAATGTATTATTTGATTGATGAAAATAATTACTTTGAAAATGATAAATAATCTAGATAAAACAGTGAAAAATTATAAGCAAATTTGTTTGATTTGAATGCATTTTTTTTTGAAGACCTGATATTATTACTTTTAAAAGAAATTAAATAGTAAAGAGATTAATTAAATTAACGTCGATTTGTTTTTCATGTTGTTGTTTACCAATAATGGCTTACCAAAAGAGTAATGATTATAGAGCAATTCTTGTGGATGTCTATCATCAAGATCAGCGCTGTTGATACCAAGTGGATCCAATTTAGCAATATGATGACCACGAATCTGTCAATTTAATGGCATATTGTTGTTTTTTTTTTTTTTAAACAAAAAGAAAAATAAAGAGAGAAAAAGCAAATTGTAAAAGTAAATTTTTATATATTTTTTTTTAAATTAACATAGGACACCTAGAATAATTGATAGATAATTTAAAAAAAAAAAACATAATTCTTCAGCACCAAACACCTCCCAAAACCAATATAAATAAATAAATAATAATCAAGTATAGAAGCAAATTGTGAGTGATAAAAACAGTCCAAGCATTAGTTAAAAAAAAAAAAATAAACATGCAAAAAAGAAAAATATCTTTTGAACATGCAAAAAGCAGATCATTCATTTAGCTTACCTCAGGTGAATTATTATCAAATTCAATACAGTAATATAAATTAAAATAATAAGCAAATTAATATATTTCGAATATCAAATATTCGAAAAAAAAAAAAATTGTTTCGATGATAATTTTTTTTCGAAATGACATGTAATATTAACCCCAGACGATGATGCATTTTCAGTATCAGTATGAATACACAAATTGACAATTAAAATTTATAAACAAAAATTAAAAAATAAAATACAAATGATTTTTTTGTGTGTGTGTGTGTTTGTTTGTAATAACAAGCTGATGATTGTAATAAATAAATAAATAAATAAATGTTTAATCTAATCACCAGGATGCTTTAAATTTGTTTGTATGTTTTTAGATTATTTTTAAATTGTTAAATGAAATTATGATGAATGAATGGCCTTACCGAGCATGTATTGACGAAGGACACGTTCGGGGGCACCCTTTCTAGCAGCGTAATGTGTATGTATCAGGTCAGTTCTCATAATACCCAAGGGATCCAAATCAGCTACTAAATGACCCCGAGCCTTAAATTTCATTCATTTTTTTTTTGTTTTTAAACTTTTAAATTATATTGTTAATTTATTTAGAAAAAAAAAGAAATCAACAATGTACACCATGCCTTTTTTTAAAAAAAAGCAATTGCAAACAAATACAAATAATTATTTTTAATTTACAAAATGTATATCAAATACTATTTATAAATAAAAAAAATCATCTTTAAAAATAATTTATTCACTTCACGTGATTGTCAAGGATAAATTGTTTGATTAAATAATTAGCTATCATCAAATTACAAAGTTGACATATCAACGTCACACTGTGTTATGAAATTTAAATAAAAATAAATTACAAAAATGATCCACAAATATGTAGTATTTCACAACCCCAATGCATACACCCAAATGATTTTTTTTTAATTTCTTTTTTACCTTCTTTCGAAGCGTGCTTATAAATAAACAAAAAAAAAAAAAAATATTAATTATTAATTAATGATATTTTCCTTGTTTTATAATATTACCAAATACATAAAAAAAAAATTTTTGTTTAAGCTAATTGACAATCGTCTCATGCAGTGGATTCAACCAATATCCATATTAATAATTAATTCAAGATAATTCATGCCATGAGACAATATGATGATAAACAGAAAAATAATTAAAATATATTAAACTGGTAATTATTTTTGGTATATTATTTTTCCTCAATTCAATGAAACCTTTTACTGGGAGGTGCTGTGTGGCTCAATAAAAATTGATAAAAGCCTTGCAGGTAAATTAAATACTAATTCATTATTTAGAAAATCAAAAAAGGTATCAAAGAATAATTTAAATAATCATCATACCTGATAGGATCTGATGATTGCTTGAACAGCAAGATGATCATCAATAATTTTTTCATTAACAGGCATTTGTCCAACTTGTGTTCCACCACCAAGTGGCATCAATGAACCAAGTGGTATTTGATTGTAACTTGGTGATAATGATGGTGGTGCTTGATAAGCTAAACCTGGACCAGCACCAGCAGTGCTGTTACGAAAAAATGAATCCCAAGACTAAAAAATAAATTGAATAAAATTATTTTCATGATAAACAATATTTAAAATTGTATTTTAGATGATTTAAATATTTTTTTTTTTTGTGTTAAACTTACAACATGAACACTGTGAGGATCTTGAAGCCATGAATTGTACATTTCTTCAACATATGAACTACTTGAACCATTTAAAAATGGTTCAGTTGCTGCTTTACTTGCATGACGTTTTTGTGTTGTTCCATTAACAACAACTTGGGTTGTTCGCACAAGTGGATTACTGCGTACTAACCAAGATGCAAATCTTTCAGCCCCACAAACACGTGGGGCCAATGGTGTCAGTGAATTAAAAACTGTCCGGGCCCTATACATTTTGATCTGTAAAAATAAATGATATTAATTAAAATATAAGTATGCTTGATGATTTGTCAACAGTTTAATCAAGATTTTAAAGATTAATATTATTCTTTTTGCTAAATCATAATCGCAGTTATGACAATTTACACAACCTACATTGAAAATTATATTGTCATTTCTTATCAACACGAGACAAGGTCATTTTAAATTTTTAAAACAATCGTTCATTGACTGTCTGATACAAACATGTGTTGTACATAAATTTGAATATATATTATTATTTTTTCATGGACTTTGTAACAATGACACTGAAAAAAAAATAAATAAACACAAATACTGAAAAATATATTTGGAACAGTTACACAAGTCATATGATTTAAAATAAAAAAAAATATAAATCAACTAATATTGTAAATAAAAATAAAAAAATTTTGGTCATCAGCCAAATGTCATCAAAAAAAAAATCCAACTAAAATGTCAACAATATTTTTTCTGGGTTATCAAAGATCCAAGTAAATAATTTTTTTTCTTTAGATAAATATTTAAATTTAAAAGAAAAACAAAATGACAAGGTCTCAATTGATGTGTAACTGTATTAAAAAATTGTGGGTCAAGGAACACAATTTGCCTAATTAATAATAAATGTTTTTAAAAATTTAGAATTTCATTTGTTAAATTACCGGTTAATTGTTAAGTAAAAAATAAATCAATTTTTGAGTTAAATAAATTAATTTTAATCACTGTATTGTAATTTAATAATTAAATTTTATTATATAGACACATGTGACCAAGGATGACGTACAGGTATGCAAGGTACAGGTGTACTAGGTCATGTAATTTATTGTTTTTTAATTCGATAAAATGTACTAGGTTATTTGCCGGGAGAAAATTCCACTGAGCGTGCTGGTGAATAATGAAAAAAAAAAAAAGGAATGCACAACAATCAATAATTTAAAAAAGTAATAATAAGACATTTGAGATGAAAAATAAAATTCCATTGTTGGTCTGGATCTACTATTTTTATCTTGTGCAATAATTTTTACGTAACGGTGAAGAAATAAATACGTTGGTTGGTTGGTTTTTTTTTTATGACCATGCGATTAGGATTATAATTAATTAATTGTTAATTTTTATAAAAATAAAATAAAATAAAAATATTTAACAATATGGTTGATTGTTGAAATGAGATAATGTTATGATATTTTTTTTGAGTTAATATTACCGGTAAATAAATAAATAAATAAGTAGGTTAAATAAATGAAAATAAAAAAATAAAAAATTACCTGATGTTGGCGATGTGACAGTCTTGTCCACCATTTGCAAACTGCCAGGGAAAAAACTCACATGAATTACTCAGCCACTCACACACATATTGCATTGATAATTTGGAATATATATGTATTTATAAATGTGGACTAACACAAGCAAATGCATTTTGGTTTTGGGTTTTTTTTTTTTTTTTTATATTGACTATATACCGCGCGCAGGTACAGACACATATTTGTGGCACACCTACGAAGAGTGACCAATTACATGGCGAATTTGCTAGGGATATAATGGTTATTTTTTTTTTTTCAATATGGAAGATTAGAAATTTTCGGTCATATAGGTAAATATATATGTCATATATGCAATTTAAGTATATGATTGTTAACAACGTTAACAAAGTTAAACAAAGTTTTTTTTTTTTCATTGACTTGCATTGACTATTCAGGTAGGTAATTGTTTCTTTACATTTTTGCTGGTTTTAATTGATTTTTCTGTAGTCAGATAAACCAATATTTAATAAGTGATAAAAAAACAATTGTTTAGGTTATTTTTTATTCAATATTTTAACCAACAATTTATTTATTTATCATCAAAGAAAAAATCAATATTTAACTATGTTCGTTTGATTATTAAATTATTTGACATAAAAAATTTGAATTTATCATTATTGTTTTATTGTATATTTAATCAACAATTTTGACAGTCCAATAATATGTATTGTTTATATTTACAGTATTGACCCATAAGCCATAATGAGTGCAAAGGAGATACATATTAAAAAAGATCAACATGTCTCTGCAGATGATGTTGAGGAGAAAATGGATCTCATCAACTCTCTTGATAATGATTCCTTAGCACAAGTATTTATGATGCTGCCAATATCTGAGCGAATAACTATGGATCAAGGTATAATCATTAAAATATAGGTATATTATTTAGTTTGTTGATATTAATGTTTTAAATTTAATATTTTCTAATTCAGTCTGTTCTAAATGGAAAGAAGCCTGTCAACTAGCTTGGCATGACATTAAAAAATACAAATGTACCAATACAATTGTTCGTAATAATAAAAAATGTGTTTTAACACAATCACACGTAGAAAAAATATTATTCAATTGTGGTATTTATATAAAAGAATTGATTCTTTCAAAAATTTGTGATTCAAGTATCATGCCAGTAGTTGCTGAATACTGCAAAAATTTAACAACACTTGATTTTGGAATTTACATAAATAAAGATGATCGTTATACTGATCACTTTGGTGAAGCATTCAAACAGTTGAAGCAATTAAAAGTCGTTAAACTACATATATCTGGAAATAAATTTCAATGTCAAATGCTGGATAGTCTTCCAAACGATATAAATGAAATTCATTTATATTTTAGACCTTATGAATCGACAAAAACGTTGTATGTAAACCAAGGCTCACGTATAGAGGTAAGTAGCTATCGTTAGCCAATAATTATATTTTTTTTGTCATTAATATCAAAGTAAACTAACGTTTAAATTTATTTTCTTTCAGTTTCATATTTTAACTCATTATTTATCACTATCACTTTTCGTAAGTACTTATTGTTAGTTAATAATTATTTTTATTGTCATTCATACGAAAGAATATTAACTTTGTTAAATTAATTTTGTTTCAGTCTTTGAGAAAATTTACCAATCTTCGAAGTTTGACAATACGTTCTTGCGACATCACCGGCATTATCAAAGAAATATCAAAAAAAACAACACTTGTTTATCTTGATCTGCAAAACTGTCAGACTAATAATGAGATTTTTACATTCAATCAACTTTTAAAGTTGGAACATCTAAACATTCAAAATGTGTCCTTCAAGGATAGTCAATCAGAAAATATTCCAAACCCAATCAGTGGTATTTTCAATGCTTGCAAAAATCTAAAACATCTTGATGCACCAGATTTTGATGTTGATCTGGCTGAAATTAAAATGGAAAACTGGGTAAACTTGAGAAACTTGGTATATCTAAATATTCGCTGGCAAGCTAGTGATCCAATAATCAAAAAAATCATCAAGTATTGCAATAATTTAGAATTCATAAAGATTGATGAATTAAATAGTGAATCTATTATAAAATTAACAAAATTAGAAAATCTTAATTATTTAAAATTTGCGAGCACAAATAATATCAATAATGAAGTAATGGTTGCAATTTCAAATAATTGTAAAAAACTTAAACATCTGGTAATTCACGGGTCTAATATAGAGGAGGCATCGATTTTCGATGATTTATCAAAATTGCAATATATTGAAAATTTAAATTTGGCATTTTGTGACAAACTTGGAGATAGTACTATCATTGCTATTGCTGAAAATTGTAAGCTCTTAAAATGTTTGAATATTGAAAAATGTTCCATCACTTCAAGTGCTTATATGGCTTTAACGAGTTTAAAAAATTTGAAAGAACTTAATGTTGGATCAAGCGATAATGTTGAAGACAATTTTATTGTCAAATTAAGAGGAATAAAAAAATTAAATTGTTCTGAATGCAACAATCTTACTGATGCTGGTGTCATTCAATTTATAAAAAATAATTCAGATCTTGAATTTCTTGATATCAGCTTTATCCCAAAAATTACAATCATCACGATTATTGCTGCAGATGAGGTATCTAAAAATCGTACAAATGATACTTTCTTATTTATAAGAGCTCCTTTTTTAGATCTTGCAGAAGCTTGCATTAAACCTCAATGGTTAATTTGTTATTAGATTGCAATTGAAGTATCTTTTTCCTCAGCAGGTACATCTTGTATTTTTACTACATTTCTACATAAGAATATCATATTTAAAATAATAAAAATTAAAAAAAAAATCATTACAAAGCTGTTGTATTAGTATTTATTCTAATGGGATATAAATTACCTGAAATTTAATTATTTATATTGAAAAACCAGACATATTTTCACACATATTCTCATCGACACATATATATTTCCATCTATTTCTTTCTCATTCTTGTCTCGAGATTGAGAATCGAGAGTCAAGCACTACCGTGTCTCCTCTTGATTGCTCTTGATTTATTAAGTTTTTTGCAAATCCGTGATTTTTAGATTTTTAGAACAAACTCGATAGTGTCAAGTGTCAACTGTCAAGGCTCCAAGTTGACACTGTCCAGTGCTGTCCAGTGAGTTTGAGTCCTTATCGAGGCATATCATCATATCCCAGACATATTTTATCGATTGTCGATTGTTATAACCTATATTGAAAGCATGTTAAACGGTTAAACTCCATACTCCATAGTTAAACTCCATGATTGAAAGTAATCCAAGTTACAATAACAATAAACAAAGTTGAACAAAGTTTTTTTTATTTCAGATTTCAGGTAATGGTTTCTTTACATTTTTGCTGATTTCAATTGGTTTTTCTGTAGTCAAATAAATCGATATTTAATTAGTGATAAAAAAACACTTGTTTAGGTTATTTTTTATTCAATATTTTAATCAACAATTTATTTATTTATCATCAAAAAAAATATAAATATTTAACTATGTTCATTTGATTATTAAATTATTTGACATAAAAAATTTAAATTTATCATTATTGTTTAATTGCATATTTTATCAACAATTTTGACAGTCCAATAATTATATGTATTGTTTATATTTGCAGTATTTACCCATGAGTCGTGATGGGTCGTGCAAAGAGAAGACGTATTAAGAAAAATCACCAAGTCTCTACAGATTATGTTGAGGAGAAAGTCGATTTTATCAACTCTCTTGATAATGATTCATTAGCACAAATATTTATGATGCTGCCGATATCAGAGAGGATAGCTATGGATCAAGGTATAATTATTAAAATATATATTATTTAGTTTGTTGATATTAATGTTTTAAATTTGTTATTTTCCATTTCAGTTTGTTTCAAATGGAAAGAGGCCTGCCAACTAGCTTGGCATGACATTAAAAAATACAAATGTACCAATACAATTGTTCGTAATAATAAAAAATGTGTTTTAACACAATCACACGTAAAAAAAATATTATTCAAATGTGGTATTTATATAAAAGAATTGATTCTTTCAAAAATTTGTGACTCAAGTATCATGCCAATAATTGCTGAATACTGCAGAAATCTAAGTACACTTGAATTTGAACTTGACGTAGATGGAGATCATCGTTATACTGATCTCTGTGATGAAGCATTCACACAGTTGAAGCAATTGAAAGTCGTTAAAATACATATAACTGGAGATATACTTAAAAGTCAAATGCTGAATAGTCTTCCCAACGACATAAATGAAATCCATTTATTTTTTCCTTTTGAATGGGGAGAATTCTCGTGTTCAAACCGAGGCATGTGGGTGTCGGTAAGTAGCTATCGTTAGCCAATAATTATATTTTATTTTCATTCATATGAAAATATACTAACGTCTTAATTTATTTTCTTTCAGGATTGTTGTTCATCTTATTATATACCACCATCACGTTTCGTAAGTACTTATTGTTAGTCCATAATTATTTTTATTGTCATTCATAAGAAAGAATATTAATTTTGTTAAATTAATTTCATTTTAGTCTTTGAGAAAATTTACCAATCTTCGAAAGTTGACAATACGTACTTGTGACATCACCAGTATTATCAAAGAAATATCGAAAAAAACAACACTTGTTTATCTTGATCTCCAAAAGTGTCGAACTGAAAAGGAGATTTTTACATTCAATCAACTTTCAAACTTGGAACATCTCAACATTAAAGACGTGTATTTCGTGGATAGTCGTATGAAAGATTTTCCAAATCTACTCAGTGGTATTTTCAATTCATGCAAAAATCTAAAACATCTTGATGCCCCAGGTTTTCATGTTGATCTAGCTGAAATTAAAATGGAAAACTGGGTAAACTTGAAAAACTTGGTATATCTAAATATCCGCTGGCAAGCTAGTGATGCAATAATCAAAAATATCATCAAGTATTGCAATAATTTAGAATTCATAAATATTGATAAATTAAATAGTGAATCTACTATAAAATTAACAAGATTAGAAAATCTTAATTATTTAAAATTTGCGAAGACAAATAATATCAATAATGAAGTAATGGCAGCAATTTTAAATAATTGTAAAAAACTTAAACATCTGGAAATTGACAGGCGTAGTAGAGTGGAGGCATCAATTTTTGATGATTTATCAAAATTGCAATATATTGAAAATTTAAATTTGTCATCTTGTGACAAAGTTGGAGATAGTGCTATTATTGCTATTGCTAAAAATTGTAAGCTCTTAAAAAGTTTAAATATTGGAGCCTGTTTTTCCATCACTTCAACTGCTTTTATTGCTTTAACGAGTTTAAAAAATTTAAAAGAACTCGATGTTGCAGTAAATGAAAATGTCGAAGACAATTTTATTGTCAAATTAAGAGGAATAAAAAGTTTCTTTTGTTATGAATGCGACCGTCTTACTGATGCTGGTGTCATTCAATTTATAAAAAATAATCCAGATCTTGAATTTCTTAATATCAACGACACATATCTTACAATTGAAACGATTGTTGGTGCAGAAGAGGCAGTTAAAAATCGTACAAATGATACTTTTTTAACTATAGAATCTATTGGTTTAGATTTTAAAGAAGCCTTAATTGAATCTCCATGGTTAATTTATAGAGAATAAAATTGGAGTATTTTTATCCTTAGCATTTTTATCTTTGTCGTTACAGTTATCACTTATCAATAATACATCAGAGAGAAAAAAAATATTTTATAAAACATGTTTCGAATCTTTCGTAGCTAAAGAAGAGAGTAATTATTTTGGAATATTTCGCATACAACGTAGTAAAATGTCTACATGGATTACCAATTCAATTTATAAAAAATTTATAAAAAACAATAAATAATTTATGATAATTATTGCTATGAATTTAAATTCAAAATAATACAATGTGTTTTTTTTTTTTCTCATCGCAGATGAGCTACAAATTTTTTTCTTTGTGACTTTCAAACGAATGACAAGTTCTTATCATTGTCAGTCGAATTCTGAAAGTTCTAAAGCTAAGGTTCAATTATTTTTATTTTTTTTTCATCTTGATATTTTTTATACAGACAAAACTCGTTTTCGCTGTAGAATATATTTGTTAATCTAAATTTCATAAATAAATTTCAACTATTTTTAATTTTTATTTTATTAATTACTTTCGAAATTAACAGAAAAAAGAATTTTTAAAAAGTTTACAATATATACCGTGCTAAGCTATTAAATGTGCTAAAGCTATTAAGCTAAAGTGCTAAAGCTATTAAATACAGCAACAAAATAAATGATTAACACAAAAATTAATAAATTTATTTATTTATAAACTCAGTTACAAGTTGAACAACTTCACGTGGTTTATTACGTGGTACAAAATGTCCAACACCTTCAATATATCTAAATTGACAATTTGGAAAAATACATTTAATTTTATCATGATCTTCTGTTGGAATATAATGACTAAATGAACCACCAATAAAAAGTGTTTGACCTTCAAATTTATCAACAGCTTTATTCTCATCAATGGCACTTATATAATCACCAAGATTTGCTTCAAAATTTTTAATAATCAATTCAAGATTAAATTTAAATCCAAACATTCCATTATTTTTTTCAACAACACCACTTGTTATCCAATCTCTTGTTGCTGGATTATTAATTCTCTTTGCCAAATAAACATCAAGCTTATCAACAGCATCCTGTTGATTTTTAGAACCAGAAAAATCGTAATCTTTTAGATAATTAAACACAGCTGGAAATGTATAAACTAGTGGAGGAATTCTAACTGGTGATATGTCAATGACAATTAGCTTTTCAACAGATGATGGTTCACAGAGTGTTCTGAGCATCATTGTTGATCCACCAAGACTCCAACCAACAAGCACAGTTTTTTCATAGCCAAGATGTGATAACAGACTCTTAATATCATCAGCCAACAATTTGTATGTCATCACTTCTGTTGTTGGTGACTCACCATGATTTCTCGTGTCAATTGTGATGACTTTTCTTTTTGTATTTTCACTCAATTTATGACCAATGTATTGCCAATTTTCTTTGAATCCAAGAAGTCCATCCATTATGACAATTGGCAGCTTGTCTTTTGATGAATCCACATCGTGTAATTTGTATGCCAGCTTAACTGATGACCTTGAAATTACACTTGTATGAAAACTTCTTGATAATATTGTAGATAATTTTTTCAATAACATTTTATATTTGTTTATTTTTGGTATTTATTTTAGGTCAGTGATGCTGTTGGCATATTTTTATTCAACTGAAGACTATTAAATTTGCAAAGAAATTTTTATATTCAATATTTGAGTAGTGGGAATAAATTGATGTTCCAGTTGCTGAGTTATTTTTATCTTCATTTTTAATCGTTAATATTTTAAACATTCTTACTTTGATCTTTTGTAGAATACAACAAATGCTATTTTTAATTTTTTTTTTTCATTTAAATGCTCGCGTTGAATAACCAAGCTATCAGAATTTTTTTTGTGAGATAATATATAGTGGAAAAAAAAAATGTTACGTTTGTATTTTTCGAAATTAAAAATTCGCCAAATTGTTAATGAAAAAATTATGGTTTTTAATAAAAATATTTTCAGTCAATTTTCTAATGAGAAATATAATCAAAAATGTCAAGATGAATTTATAAAAAAATGTACAAGTGATAGTTTCGTTGATGGAGACAATGTGTTTCGATCTTGTCATGAAAATTTCGATACTTTTAAAGGATCATATTTGCATGAAATTATTTGGAAGGATGTTGACAAATGGTGGGATAAAACAGCACTGGTAATATAATTTAAAAAAAAACTATTTTAATTTTGTAATTAATTTGTTTAATTTAAATAAATTAAATTGAAAAATTCATTAAAATTATTTAATTTTTTCGATTGTCGAAATTATTTTGACGCTGTTAATTAAACTTTTTAATTGTTAAAATTAATTGTTAATTATTAAATGAAAAATTTAAATTTAAAAATTATATTTTCATTTGTTATTATAATTTAGAAATTATTGATTTTTTTTTTTCAAAGGTTTGCTCAACAACTCATAGATCCTACACTTATGCCCAACTTCGTAAACTCAGTGGTAAATTCGCAACATCATTAAGAAAATTAAATATAAAACCAAATGAAACTGTAGCTGTTATTTTACCAAACATACCAGAATTTGCAATTGTTACATTGGGAGCCAGTGAAGCAGGAATTCGTGTAATTATATTTCCATAAATCTATTATTATTAATTGATAAAAAATAAATAAATAATTACTGCTTGTTTTTTTTATTGAAGCTAACACTTGTTAATTCTGAATTTACTTCAAGAGAAATAAAAAATCAGCTTAAAAATTCAGAGACAGTTGCTGTAGTGAGTGTTTTAATTAAACACAATGTTATCATTGAAAGTATTAACGACGTTGCGTCAATAAGACATCCACCAATTTATGTAAATGATGAAAAACATTCACAGCCATCTGGTACCATCAATTTTGATGATCTCATTGCAGATTGTGTCCAGGAATTTTATAAAACTGGTGATAAAATTGGAGTCAATGCCATGACTGACACTGCGGTTCTACCTTATTCCAGTGGTACCACTGGTCTTCCAAAAGGAGTTGAAATTACTCACAGGTATTTAATCTCAACTCATCCAATTATTTACAATTAATCATTCATTTTTTTACTTTATAGAAATTTAGTAACAAACTTGGCACAATTTCATCATGAAGATTGTAAAATAATTCAACCAGCTGTTGGAAATTTTCAGGAAGTTATTCCACTTGTTCTTCCACTTTTTCATGCATATGGATTTTCCGTAGTATTATGTCCAGGTCTAAGGTAAATGCCTCATTTATTTTTCAACAAAAAAATTATAAATAATATGTTGTTATAATTATAGCAATGGTGCAAAGATGATTTTACTATCAAAATTCAACTCAACTGATTTTTTAAGCCTCCTGGACAATAACAAATCAACGTTATTTTTTTTGGTACCACCAATTATTCAATTGATGATCAATGATGACAGATTTACTAAAAAACATACAAATAATTTAAGACAAATAATAACATGTGCATCAGTGATTAGCAATAAAAATATAGCTAAATTAAGAACAAAATTTGGAAATGAATTTATTTTTTCTCAAGGGTATGTGTTTAATTTAAAATTAATTTTTAAGTTGAAATAATTATGATGGTTATTGATTATAGATATGGACTAACTGAGACGACAACTGTAATAACAATTGGAAATAAAAATAGTCCTTGCACTTCGGTGGGACGTTTGATGCCCAACACTTTGATGAAAATCATTGGTAGATCTGATGATAATCTTGGAAAATGTCTGGGAGTTGATAAAATTGGTGAGGTACTTGTCAAGGGATCACAAGTTACAAAAGGTTACTTTAAAAATCCACAGGCAACCCTGGATACCATTCAAGATGGATGGCTAAAAACTGGTGATCTTGGTAGCTTTGATGAAAATGAAAATTTAACACTTCATGGAAGAATCAAAGAAATAATCAAGGTCAATGGCATGCAAGTGTCACCAACAGAACTTGAATTACTTTTTCATCAACATGATAAAATTTCTGATGTTGCTGTTATTGGTATACCTCATGAACGATCTGGTGAAATCTTAAAAGCATTTATTGTCAAAAAAAAAGGAGCTGTTATTTGTGAAAATGATGTTAAAAAATATCTTGCTACAAGAGCTGCTCGGTACAAGCAAATTGAACAAGTTGTTTTTGTTGATAAAATTCCAAAAGATGCAGCTGGTAAAATATTAAGAAAACAACTACGTTATATTGATGATACGTAGAAAATATAATTTATAATAAAATTACAATCTAATTCCATGTAAATCTTTAAAGAAAAAAAAATAAATAAAGAGACAATTGTATTATCATTAATCAGGCTATAATTTATTTAATTAAAAAAGACATTTTGAATTAATAATAGTCAATGGCACACTGTTGAATTTATAAAAGTATTTGTTGTCAATAAAAAATAAAATATTGTACATTTGAATAATATTTTTTAAAAAAACTACATCATATTTAACTTTAAAAAATTTATACTTATTTCGTTGTTATTTTTTATAAAAAGAAATATTAATATTTAATATTGATGATTTAATTTACACAAATTTTTACAGTAAAAAACAAAAATATTTAAAATTTTTTAATTAACAAAAACTGAACTATTATCAAGACATGATTTTTCTTTTAATTCCCAACAAGATTCCCAAAATTGACTAAGTCTATTATCACCATTTGTACAAAAAAATTTAAAATCTTGTATAATTTTTTTATGAAATAATTCATCACCAGCTGATGACAATGATTTTCCTTTTCTGCTAATCATATGATTCCAAGACCACAAAAAACCACTTCGTCTATCACCAAGACGATTTCTTTGTCTTTGATGAATTGTTGATGGTAATAAAATAAATGCATTACCAGTAACATGAACATACTGATAATCATTATTATCATTACAATCAATTTGACAAGGTATAAAGCCAAATTTTTGTATAATTGCTTCTTGAAATAAAAATAATCTGTGTGAATATGTTTCTTCACGAAATTCTTCAAATAAATGATCTCTATTTTGCATTAAACATTCAGTATCAAGTGGTATAAATATTGGTCCTCTTAATGGATCACTTTTTAATGAATTTGGTAATGATATTAATTCACTTGGTATTGGTACCATTTGTAGCTGATACATTTGTGCTTTACGTTGCCAAAAAAGTATCAAATCACCAACCATACTACCAGATGCAGCAACCCACTGTACAACAAGTTCAAATGAATGATCAACTTTAAATAATGACTGATAACGTAAATGTCCCCATTCAATTCTATCACTCTTTGAATTAATATCAATATCAAGATGTGTATGTTTACAATTAATTATTTGACGTTCTTTTTCTTGGCTTAATAAATATATATCTAAATCATCACGTAAAAATGGTGGTATATTTGATTCATCAATTGTTTCACATGTTGATGTTGGTATATTTGTTAATGATGAATTTGTAACTGGTTGACACCAATTTACTGGTGGTTTTATTTCAATTTCAACCCATTCATTTTCAAAACTTTGAGCTGATGAATAATGCTGTAATTTGTGATTTTTTTCTTGTACAATATAGTAAAAATAATAACCAATTATAAATGGCTTTGTATAATCACCAGATGCATGGCAAATTAATTTTTCATTAATCATATTTTGCATTATTTTTATTCCTTTATCAACACTTGTACCACCCTCGATGTTGTTGTTTAACCAGAATATTATATCAGCACTTGCAAATGTCTGATTTGGTAATGATGCATGTTGAATAAAAAAATCTGGATGAGTATTTTTTAGGGCTTCAATTATTTCTATGTTTGATGCGTTGCTTTTTAATCTTGATACATCATTATTAACACTGTAAATAATTAATAAAATACTTTTATTTATTTTGCTGGGTTTAATTTTAATTGAAAATCTTACTTTTCTTCATTATTTTCAGTGTGGACATCTTGATGGGATTGTTGATCCAATGAAAGTGGCTTAACTGCTTCACTTGCTGGTGATACTTTACCACCACGATCCATACCACCCACTTTTGAACCTGACCTGATATTTAGCCGAAAATTTTTAAAAATATTTTTATCAAATTTATTGTTGCTTGAAAAAAAAAAGAAAAAAAAAATTAAAACATTTGAAGCTGAGAAAATAAAATGCAAATAATATTAAAAAATTATATTTTATATTTTAAATAACTCCATTCACCAAGATGAAATATTTTAGTAATAAAAAATAATAAAAAAGCTGTTAAAAATTAAAAAATTTGTATAATAAAAAAACAAGCTGAAATTAAAAAATTTCAAAACAATAAATATTAATTTGATAATCAAACCTTGGTCTTGGTTTATCATGTAGCCGATTACTTCCCACTCTTTCACGAAAAGGTGAAGTTCCCCCAACATTATTCTGAAATACAATAAAAAATTAGCAAAAAAAAAAAAAAAAACTCATTCAACTATCATTAAATAAAAATAAAAAAAAAGAAAAAAAATAATTAAATCATGTGTTGATGCAGCTTGTCAACGTATGAATGTATCATGATCAGCAATAAAACTATTAAAAATGTTAATTATTAATATTTAAATAATTAAATTTAAAAAAAAAATTAATAAATAAAAAAACAATCACAACAAACACAGGCACGATAATAAATAAAACAAAATAAAATAAATAAACAACAACGACAATGAATTTAATTTCCAAGCGTATGATTTTGTTAATAAAATGTTATGATAATAATTTAAACAACAAACAATTTAACTTAAAACAAATGTGTATAATTTAAATCAATTTCTAAAAAATAAAACGTGTATACGAAATGTTTATCTGAATGATAATGTAATATGATTTTAAACACTTGGAATAATAAATAATACTTGTACCGGAATAATAATATCAATATTGCTGCACTGTAATTGGATGGGAGGTGAATGTACCTGGTTAGTGAGGAATATCAGACTTGTGCTGTGCCTGCGTCTGGTCAGGTGTGAGGCAGGATCTCTTGGAGGTATCCCACCTAGAGCTGTTGGGCTCTGAAACATTATCGTGCTTAACACCTTTCCCAGATTATTATATCAACAATCTATTTTTCTTTTTTAACCATATCATTTTTTTTCCTGCTCATAAAATAATTTAAATTTTTTCTTTTTTTTTTTTTCGAGAGAGAGATTATTAATATAAATTAAATGTAAAATTATTTTTTATCTATTTTCAAGTGTCGAGTAATTAATTGTGTAATAAAAAATTATCACACGTTTAATATAATCATGCGTGTTAAATTAAAATTATTATTTTTTTTTTTTTTGCCATGCAATATGTATGAGTATAAAAATTATTTTTCATTACCCAGTGAGCTAGTGGATTGTTACGTTTTATTTTATTCAACCAAAATTCAATAAAACGTATGAAATAATCAACTTGTGTTGCTTGTTGATTGGATGCTGATGGACTGTACACATCACACGTTGTTGAGCCCTCAGTTATTTTTGTTGTTCCTGGATTTGCCAGTGGTAATAAAAACATTCTGTATCTCCAATATTTAAGTGACTATAATGAAAAATTAAAACATAAATTAAAGTTAAAATAATATATCTTTGATTTTAATTTAAAAACTTACTTCAAAACGTGCAAAATCAGCAACACCACGTGTACAAATATAATGATCTAAATAATTCCAACTATAATTTTCTGGTTTTTCATTTGTAAATGATACCCAGGACATTTCATATGTATCATTATGTGGTGCATGAAAACGATATCCATAATGAATATTAAAAGGTGGATGTGAACGTCTTGGTCGATAACTTGTGACTGTTATACAATTTCCACTTAATGATATTTTATGAAATATTCTTCCAATGCTAAGAAGATATTCTTCTTTTGGTTCTGACTGTGTTTGTCTACCACGAATAACTGAGCTAACATGTGTTGATGAATTACTACCAGCATTTATTGTTTTGACTTTTTCAATTGTTGGTAAAATAATTAATTGAAAACCCTAATGAAAAAAACAAACACAAATTAATAAACAAAAACATGTTTTATTTATTTTTAATTAATACCTGAGCAAGTCTTTGTGAGACAAGTTCTTTAAACACTTCAGCAGTTGTTAATGGCTTTTTATAAATAGCACGTTGTTGTGCATAATCAGCATTAACATCATCTGGCAATAAATTATAATCAGACACAACATAATCATCCTGCAAACTTTTTTTATCAGGAAAATAATCAGTTGTTATTGGTAGACATGCTGGTATTGTCAATGACTTCCAATCAACACCTGTAAAAATTATTATCCAGCAATTATTAATTTGTTTATTAAAAAAAAAACAAAAACTAAATTTATCATTGTTAAAAACGTTACCTATAATTGCTGTATAAGTTGAACACAAATCATCATCATCCATGTTTTTTAATTTCCCCAACAAGATGAATGTATGAAACAAATTATTATGATTTTTTTTATGTTTCGTTATTTATTTATTTATTTTTAATACACAAAATGGAATGGAATTTTTATAGTTATTTTAGTAACATGTATTTTAAATAATATAAAAAAGCAATACTTACAATCATTGAAGGTAACTTGAGATTGATTTTCTGATGTTGATTTATCTGCTTGATGATGATGTTGTTGAATCAAATCACCAGCTGGTCCTGGTTAATATAAAAATAATTAATTTTCAAATGAAATGATGATTTAAAAACAAACAAACCTTTTGGAAATATATGAGTCCAACGACGTCTATTGCTGGTTGGTTTAATATTAACATAAGAACGATCAAATGGATTGAATGATCCTTTTGCAGATTTTTGTGATGTTGAAAATTGTATTGCTGTATCCATTGGACTTCCAGCACTCCCAGATACTTGTCTGTATGACGGTGACAATGTTGTATCAATAAATTCACTTTTTGTTGAATTTTTATTATTACCAATATTTGTATCACCAGTTGAATGTTTTCTTATGACTCCATCATTTCTATCTGGTATTGAAATAGCAGCACTTCTTGCTGTCAATGTTGTAATATCAGTTGGTGAATGATTAATATCTGGATCAGATATTTTACGTTTTATAATTTTACATGTTTGTGTATTATTGTATGTGTCAATACATGTTACACTTGTTTTTTTAACTCTCAATGATGTTTTTGATGTGGAAACTGTTGGCAATTGAAATACTTGTCTATCATATGCAGCATAATCTTTAACACCATTTGGCCACCATTTATTTTTATTTGTTGTTTTACCAGTTTTAATATATTGCCTATCAACTTTTTGTGGTATTTTAATTCTTGGTATAAATGTTGAGCATGGAATTTTTTTATTTGATGAATAAAAACTTAAATTAATCCAATGTGGCATTCTATATTCATCATTTGATTTTATTGTTATATCTTTATTATGAAATTTAAATAATGGCACAGCATGAAGTGGTTGTTCACCAACACAAACAAGATCACTACCAACACCATTATCAATTATTCTTTGTTTTGTAAAATTTGTTAATTCTTTATCAACTTCAAATACACCAACACCTGGTGTTATGACAACTGATAGCTGACCAGTTCTATCAAAACTTCTATCAAGATGATGTTTTTCAAATACATTTAATGACATATTTAATACTTCTAAAAAATTACCCTGTGCTGCTGTTGAATTTGTTGATGTTGGTATTGTTATACCTGGTTTTTTATGATAATCCAATACAATTGTTGAATAATTTGTAAATAATTTACGTAGCTTAACAAGTATATTATTCCAGTCCTCACATTTTTCGTTTTGTACAGCAATTCTATAAAAATCTTCATAATATCTACCAAGATAATCTTTTTGTAAATAATCACGCATGTTATTTGGAAATTCATCAATATTTTTAGCTTCATAAAATGTACGTGAAAATAATACAATTGTTACTTCATGATTACTACTATTTTTTTTCCATTTTTGATATAATTCAGCTAAAAATCCATTAATTGCTTTTTCAAAATATAAATCACCATGTACATCAAAATCCCACATTTCACAGCTCATTTGAATAAATAAATAAACCATACTTGTTGATGAACGAAAAACAACCTATTTTTAATTATTCATTTTCAATTATTCACCTTTATATATTTTTTTTATTTTATTATTTAATAATATTTACCTTTGTGTCATTTGTTATGACACCACAAGCAACACGATCACCTTGTGACCACATTTCATGTACCTGGCATCTTATTGTTCCACTACAAAATTCTATTTTTTTATTTGTATAAACACACATGTTGACCTGCAATGAAAATAACAACAACAACATCAACAACAATAACATCAACAATATTTATTTTTTTTTACTTACAAGACTATTTTTTAATCTCCACATTTCACTTCTTCCCATATATTGATCTTTAAATGTTAATTCAATTGAATCAAGTGCAACACTATCTGGATCAACAGTATTCATAAATACATCAGTAAATGTACGTAATTGAAACATTGTTGCAATATTATTTTCAACACTTATTGTTGTACCTTGTAAATCATCTTTAAATAATTTAACTTGTAATAATAATCTACTAAATTCGTCATCTGGATGATATATTTCAACAACATCACCAGTTTTAATACCTGGATAATCTTTTTGATTTATCAACAAATCTTCAGGACTAAAGCCCTTTTGATGTACTATTAATTTAAATAATTTCATATTGTCAAAGACAATAATTTTATTATTTAATTATATTATGGCTTTTTGCTTGGCCAATCTAATTGTTATTTGTTGAATGATAATAATTAAAAACTACATTTTTTCTTCAACAATTTTGTCCTAAAAATCACTGACAATTGCTGACAAATGACAATGATGAGGTGTTTGTTGTTGTTTAGCTATATTTTTCTCTCTTTTTTTCTTTACTGTCTTTATTTAATCGGTAAAATGAATTCCTGATTAATTGCAAAAAGAGTTAAGAATATAATTTTAATCGCTAGGTGGCTAAAAATCGCCGTTTCTCACAAGTGGTGAAGTCGCGAGTAGTTAGTATATATACAAAAAAGTTTTCTAATTATCAGGGGGAAGGAAACCCCGGAAGGAGGACATACAAACAGTCCTTTCTTGAAGGAGTAGCTAACCTTCACGGAAGGCATGTGTATCCGGAACACATTACCCTTCAAAACCCACCCGATTGCCCCTGTCCCTCGCGAGAAGGAGAAAACTCGATGATGGATGGATGACCTCTTGAGAGAATAAGTCCTTCGAGATGGGAGGAAAGCTGGTATGTCTGATCACGCCGGCTTGGTCCGCTGTCAAGAAGGCAATTTGAACGCAGTATGTGAAAAACCTCCTTTTGCCATTTTCATCATACAATTAATTTTTTTTTTCTTTATTAAACAACAAATAAGTCCACCAACAATTTAGATATCATTAATTTTTTTTTTAAATTTAATTTACATAAATTTAATAATTAAATTCAATGAAAAAAAAATATTGCCAATTTATTTATCAATATAATAAATATAAAAATTAACATGAAAATAAAACTGATAATTAATTTTAATAATAAACAATGATAATTAGACGAAAAAAAATAATCGAAATAATATTGTCGTGTAGTAATAAGATAATTTGAATTTAAAAAAAAAATTAAAAATTGACGATGGTATGTTGTTTCTCCTTCTTCTCAATATATTATTTTTATTATCTTACTAGATACCTTTCTCCACTCATTTCTCCGCATGGGTCAATTTTGCGAGAAATTCAGAGTAATCACGGAGAAATTCGGAGAAATTCAGGAGAAATCGTTGATAAATATTTTCACTAGGGTAGAGACACATATAATTGTCAAATTACATAAAAATTATAAAGTCCAAGTAGTAATCTTAATTGACGAGTATGATTGTCCAATTAATGCAGCTGATAAAAATAAAAAAAAGTGATATACTGAGTATTATGATAGACAAATATATATAGTTTGTTTAAATTCCAACATGAAATTATTCATATGGTTCTATCAGTTGGTATAACAACATTTAGCCTATGTGACATTTTGTCAGGTGCTAATAGTTTAGAGCATATAAGTCTCGAGAACGAATATAATAAAATATGCGGTTTTGCTGAGCTTGTAATTAGAAAAAACTTCAACAGTGATTTACAAGACTTTGCTGAAAAATTTTATGATAAAAAAACGAATAAAAAAATATATATAAAAAATGTTAATCAAGAAAAAGATTCTAAAATTCTTGATGTTGATGGATATAGTTATAGTAATCCTAACAATCATAAAATATTAATTACAATTGCTAATAAAATACCAGATGAGAAAAAGCCAAAAGAATACTTGAAAGTTGTTATTGATGCAATCATAGAAGAATTGAAAAAAGAATACAATGGTTTTTTGTGATTCTGATAATTGTGAAACAGTATATAATCCAATTTCATTTTTAAAATGCTTAACCAATTATCGATTTGAAAATTATTGGTTTAAAACTGGAATACCAACAGTTTTAGCGAACCAACTTATAAATAAACCACATGATTTTCAACTTTTTTTCGATGATTACAAAACCGAAATAACAACGATAGTTGACTTCGATACATCAACCGATTCGGAAAAAGATTCAGGAGTTCTCATGTTTCATAGTGGTTATTTAACAATTGATATGAAATATAATGACACTTGGTATTTGAAATATCCCAATCATGAGATTGAAAATGCGTCCATAAAATTCGTTTTAAATACGAAAGATAGAGTGAATATTGATAGTAAAATGTCAATAGATATATAAAACCACTACTTAATAATATCAACTATCATATATCCCTGGTGAAAATATTTTTCTGAATTTTTTCGATTTTCTCCGTGATAACTCCGAATTTCTCCGTGATAACTTTGAATTCTCCGTGATAAATCCGGATTTCTCCGTGATTACTCCGAATTTCTCCCAAATTGACCCATGCGGAGAAATTTTTTCCTCGTTGTTAATTTCAGAAAAATTTCTCCGTGGTAAAATTATTTTTTTCACATGGTTCTCCGCATGTGTTTTTTTCAAAAAAAAAAACGGTGCTTTAAACCGCTATCAAGTATGTCAAAAACTTTCCTTTTGCCATTTTCATCATAAAATTAATTTTTTTTTATTATTAAATAACAATTAAAATAAGTCCACAAACAATTTAGATATCATTTATTTATTTATTTTTTAAATTTAATTTACATAAATTTAATAATTAAATTATTATGCAATAAAGACGTTAATAAATGAATTTCAATGAAAAAAAAATATTGCCAATTTAATTATCAACATAATAAATATATAAATTATAAAAAAATAACAGGAAAATTAATTTTAATAATAAACAATAATAATCAGATGAAAAAAAAAATCGAAATAATATTGTCAAATAGTAATAAGGTAATTTGAATTTAAAAAAAAAATTGAAAAATTGACGATGGTATGTTGTTTCTCTCCTTCTTCTTAATATATTATTTTTTTATTATCTTAATTTTATAAATTTTAGTATAATTATTTATTTATATTATTTTCTTTTATTTTCTTCAACTTCTTCATAGTTATAATATTTTTTAAATAAATTAATAATCGGTATGCCCCAAAACACTGTACATAATTCTTCTAAAACTGTTGCTTTGATGAATTATTTCCTCGTCATTTTGTGCACTTGCCTGCTAATGAAAAAATATAAAAAACAATATTTACAATAACAATTTAGGTACATATTATTTTTTCATTTTAAATTAAGCCACACAAAATTTTTAATACAAACAATACAAATTAATAAATAAATAATAAACAAACAACAAATGAAATTAAATAAAATGAAAAAAATAATAAGAGAAAAAAATAATAGATTTTTGTTTTTTTTTTTTTTAAAGAAATGATACAACACGCAACTCTGGTAATTATTATTTTTAAAAATATACAATAAACGTACAAAATTGATGACTATAATTTAGTATCCATTGACACGGTCCTTAACGAAAGGAAGTGGAAAAGGACGATACATTGCACCCTTGAGCAGACAAATATTGTTTTCATTTTATTTGCTATTTCAAATTTATTAATTAAATGTTATTTTAAATGAATTTAAACATATAAATTTCACATAATTTAAAAAACATGAGGAAATAAATTTTAAGACAAATGAGTTGTCATCAAAATAATTATTATCAACAGGAAAATTAAAATAATAAAGAATAATTTATAAACAAAATTATATGTTATTTTTTTTTTTTGAATTTAACTTACATGTGATGGTGCTGGGCTTCTTGGAGGCGCAGCCTATAAATTTTAAATAAAATTATTTATAAATTTGTAACAAATAGAATATAATAATCCAAAAAAATTATACTTGCCCTGTTGTGATGAGCTTTTTGAGGTGCAAAAACACCACCACGAGCTGGCTGATTAACTTCCTGATAATTATCACCATATTGCTCTTCTTGAAGTGCCTTGTAAGCCTCGCTTTTACTTGGATCATACTTGACTGGTTTATTTCCACTACATTCAATTTATCATGACAATTTTTAATATACAATTTTTCATATTGTTAATAATTATTTCAAATCAAAAATTAAAAACAACAAAAACTCTTTAATTAAATTTTAAATATTCATCCAAATTAAAATATTTGTTAATAATAATAACTAATATAAATTTTAGAAAAATGATTAGTAGTTTTTTAAAATGAAAAAAAAATAAAGTAAAAAAAAAAAACAAGTCAAATTGTCTCATTATTATCAAGTCAGCAGTCATCAATTAAAAAAAAAAAAAAATGAATAATCAATTTTTATAATGCAATGACACTGTGATAGGATGGAAAATGGTAGAAAAAAAAATTCTAAAAATATTTATAAATATTTAGAAAGGGGGAAAAAAAATTAATTTAATAATAATTTGAAATTAATAAACAACTATCCATCAGCAAAAATATTCTTGTATAATATTATATCCTTATATAATTATGAACAATATAATAATAATAGTAGTAATAATGATAATAATAATAATAATGATAATTAATAGTAATAATAATTTAATATAAATATTAATTTGTCTTATTGAATTGGGGCCACGTATTATTAGAGGCAGCTTCACGTGCTCTTTCCTTCATTAATCTTGCTTGTTCTTCAATTTCTCGTTTTTGTTTCACAAATGAAAAATCAATGAATATGCTGTAAAATAAATTACATATATATCTTTTTTTCAATAATAATTTCATTGAATAAAAGATTTATTTATTTATCAAAAATAAATAATTGTAAATTCTAAACAAAAATACGGAAAGAAATTAAATGAAAATTAAAAAATATTATTTTCATTTTAAATGCCATTTTAGTATAAATAAATTAATAAATTGTATTTTGTTTATTAATTAACATCAAAAATGTTGAAAAAAAATAATAATAAAATGGCTTTAATAATACAAATAAATAAAACCAATTAATTTATTTTTCTAAATAATATTTCTCGTAATTTAAATTTAGAAAAAATATTTTAAATTATTTTATAAAATTTTTATGACAATGATGTTGTGTTTTTGTCTCGTCATGAATTATTAATTATGACTTGATGATATTTATTTTTGTAATCAAATTAATTGCAATTAGTTCAAGCAAATAAATTTAGAAAAAAAAGTGCAGTAAGCATATCATTCAATGAAATATGGCATAATTAATTTCATAAAAAATGATTTATGAATTTTTGTCTAAATAAATATATATTTTAATTTTAAAATGCTTTTAAATTATCTATAAAAATAAGCTCAATTTTAAAATCAGCATAAATATATTATTTTTAATTTAATTATATGATTATCAATTTTTTTTTTTTTTACTTACGGAATTGCTGAGGCCTGACACTTGATTGAGTCGGCAATATTTTGTTCAGAGTAAAGTCCAATTGGTGAATTGAATTGCTTATGGACAACCTGTTAAGAAAAAATCTCCTTTATACGTTCAATATAATTTTTAAAATATATTTTTCAATCAAATTAAAATATTAAAATCAATTTAAATTCACTGGCCACTCATCAATGGGTTACCTGATTCAAAAAAAAATTATTTTAAATGCAATTTGTTAATAGTGCATTTTATTAATACTTAAAATTCAAAAAAAAAAAATTAAAATTAATAAATCAGTTGTATAATTATTACAAAATTCGTTGACAATAATTGTAATATTAATTTTAAATATCCAGATGATTTATTCAATTATCCAAAATGAAAAAAAAAAAGTATCTGGATATTTATTTTATAAAAATTCGAAAATTATTATGAAGAAAATTTTACATGATTTATGAGTTAGAGCAAATTTTTAAAAATCATATCCATCTGCAGAATCAATAAATAAGCATGATGTAATTATTTTAATATTAAAAAGCAATAATTTAAGCTTTTCAATGAATTTTATAAATCAAACCTTTGGAATTTCTTTTGGACCCAACACACGCTGCAAGACCGTTTCGGCCACCTAATTATCATACGTCCATTTAACAATTATATTTTTTATTTTCAAATGATTTTTATTATTACTTAATTTGCAATTAATACAATTAATTAAATTTAAATGATTTTATGATGAGTTAATTTATAATGAATAACAAAAAAAAAAAAATGTCACTATCGCTGTTTTCTTTTTTTGTCTTTTTTTTTTTTAAATGAAAGAAAAATAAATAAATAAATAAAAATATATATACTATATAATTTGTAAATATGTTTTTTCTTTTTTTAAAATTGGTTTTATGCTGATTTGTATGATTTAATTTCAACAACATAAGATGCGTAGTATTGAAATTGTCGTCCATAATTACTACCTACTTTTTGTTTCATTGCAACTTCAGGATGAGCAACTTCATAATGATGGGGTGCTGCTCTTATCATTGGATTTGGATGATGACGAAGATAACTTTCACCAAGTGGAGCATCCTTCTTGACTTTTGCACCAGGCAAAACCAGAGGAGTTGTACGATATGGCTGGAAAATAAAATTATCAAATTAATTCATTAAATATTCAACAAATCAAGTGGCAATATTTCATCAATTAATTAATAATTATTTTAATTTTTTTTTATATGAATTTAGTTGAAATGTATTTTTTAATTTATTATTTCGATGATTTTATTCGTTTTTTTCTATAAAATCGAAACGTGATTGATTTCGAATCGAAAAGAAAAATATAAATCGAAAAAATTTCGAATAGAAAAATAACTTAAATTTCCAATAGAAATAATTAAATTTTTCAATGGAAAATTTATACTGGGTTTAGTTTTTTATTTTTTTCTTCGATATATATAATGGCTTGTGTATTATACGTATTATAAAATATTAAACATGAAAAATGAAATTTGGAAAAATGCCAAGCGGGAGCGCGACTTTGCTCACATCTAAATAAATTACTCAAATATTTAATTATATCACACAAATATATACATTTAAATTTAAAAAAAATAAAGAAAACAAGAAAAAAAAAAATAACAAATAAATTAATTTTATAAAAAATTGTCATGAATCACTGAAGATTTAAAAATTACGAAAATGTATTTTTATATTTTTATCATTTTTTAAATTTATTTTCTATTTCATTTTTTTTTTTTATAAATAAAAATATGATTATTTATTTTTATTACTAATTGTAAAGTCTTTTTGCTTTTATAATATTTTTTTAAAAAATTTTTTACAGCTTGATAATGAATTTTAAATTGAATGAAAAAAATAAAATAATTATTTTCAATTTTTCGAAAATTGAAATACGATACTTGTTGGCAATTGAATGAGATATTTTAATATGCATTTGAAGTATTTTTTTTTTGGCATAAATTTATGTAAACTATTATATCACAGTGTGATGAAATTAAATTTTCATTGTTGTTAAATAAATAATTTACCTGAACATTATAAAATTTTCTATTTTGTATTTGATGTATTTGATTTTCGATATATATTATGTTATTAAAAATTTATTATTTTTGTTAATGACAAATAGGTCAAAATTAATGTTACAGGGCAACATCAGAAGACGAAACAGTAATATTCTTGAAATAGCCGAAGGCTCACAGCTGGCAAAAATATATCGCGCAAGTTCTGTCGTCTTTGCGTTATTGCCACACATCAACTATGTCCATTAAAATAAAAAAAAATATATATAAAATTTTTAAAAATGATTTCTCTTATTTTTTTGTATATTAATATTTATCTAACCCAATATTAGACAGCTGGCTTGCAGATTAAATCAAACAGACGCATCGAAAGAGCATACTTAATACTTTTTCTTTCATCTCAATGCATTTTAATGACTCAAGATTTATTTTTATTCCAAAAAATCCATTAAACATATCAAATTAAAGCTCTATTTATACCCTTTAATCTCTTATTATTTATAATAATCAATAATTGATAATTTTTTTTTCAAATTATTTGTAAAAATGTATTTTTTTCGCGTCGAAATAATTTAAAATTTTCGGTAACGCTATTGGCACTCAATACGGGGGAATTTACGGTGAACATAGCCACCGTTGTATGTGTAGGACTGATTACATTGTTGTGAAACCCGTAAATGTCCCCGTATTTCCCGTAAATTTCCCCGTATGAGTGCCAATAACGATTTCGAATAATTTTTTTACTTTTAATTAAGATTATTCAAATTAATTAATAAAAATTTTTTTAATTAATAAAAATTATGCTCTTTTATTACTAAATGAAATTTTCTTTTAAACAATATACCTTTTTTTATTAATAAATCATTTTTTTAAATGCAAAAAAAAATTTAATTTTTAAGTAAATATTTATTTTAAAATTTAAATATTTAAATTTTCTTTTAATATCTAAAATAAAATTAATAAAAAAAAAAAATATATATATGTCAAGGTTTAATTTAACGTAGCTAAGTTTTAAGTTAAAATTATTACTCCTTCTACATCAACATCTATTCCCGTTGCACATATTTTTCTATGCTCTTGACATTGAATTTTATTATTAGAAAATTCATTTATTTTTGGTTAATAAATTTAATTTTTTTAAAATACAAATAAACCTTGACAATTAAATGACATTTACCACATCGTAATAAATTATCAAAAAAAAAAAAAAACGAAATTTTCATAAACAAAAGGAAAACAATTAAAAATTTTATTGTTTTTTTTTATTTATAATTTTTTTACCCAAGAGCCAGCACATTCTTCTTCTTTTGGATTTCTTTCAACTGTGTAACGATAAGTTGTCGTATATCCCGGCATATTTATTGTTCAAATAATAACTCAAACAAATAATTGAAATTTAATTAATTTTAAATTAATTAACACTTGTGTATGTAAATTAAATTTATCACTAAAAATTCGTTTAAAATAATTTGTTTTCGTTGAATTATATCGTACACTTTTTGTCTATTTATTATAATATTTTAATAATTTTTTAATAATTATTGTATTCGATGCTTCTCGATGCACGAATGGCACTAAACTCTTCTCCAAGTTGCTTCTAAACGCCAACACACCCAATCCAAAATGATCCAAAAAAAAAACACCTTCATGCGATCATCGTCGACAACCTCCTACATTTTTTTATTTTTTTTTTTAAATTATTACTCAAACACACATATACATTCAACCACCTATCAAAATTATAAAATATTATTTTTTTTTTATATATAGTTTTGTTTTCTAGCCACTAGATTTATAGTTTTTATATTTTTTAAATTTTTTTCTAATTACATTTTTAAATTTCGAATTTATTTTAAATTTATATCGAAAATATTTTTGCTTTATTTTGTTTACTTCTTTAATTTAAAATTAATTAAAATTTTATTTTTAATTTATTGCCATATTTACAATAATTATTTATAATAAATTTAATATTTTTTTTTCCATTTAAAATTTTAAAATTCAATGGAAAAAATTATATATTTATAAATACCAAATTGTTTAAACTTTTCATGATTTTTATGATCAACAAAAAAAATATATATATTGTGTAAAAATAATTCTTGTTTTTGTAATTTTTTTTTTAAATTTTAAATTAGCCATTTTAGTTGTTTACTGTTTTAAATTTTTGGCAAAACAATAAAAACCAGTAAATTTTTTTTATTTGTTTGTCATTATATACGTTGACATTTAATTTTCTTATTTTTTCGATTTATATTTTTTATATTTTTCAGTGTGTAATTGATGTTTATGTATGTGTTAATGTTTTTTTTTTTTTTATATTTGTTTTTTTGCAAACATCTAGTCTACGTGTTAGATCGTTTCAAAATAGACATTTTATTTTGTTCTAAAATTAGATATCAAGCCCAGCATTTTGCCACACTCTTGTTGTATGTTTGCTTGCATAATTTTTTTTTTTTTAATTTTTTTTGTGAAATCAGGTTGCACGCCCTTGTCAATACCCTTCGATATTTTTAAAAAATATTTATCCTTACATTCTACATTTATAAATAAAAAAAATTTAAAAAAACTAAAATCTATTAGTAAAACTATTTGTCAACTCATAATTTTTTTCTTTACCTGAGACAAGTAAAATCTTTCTTCTCGTACTTCATCAAGATGCTCATGTGGTGGCTCAAAATGATCTGGTGAATAAGTTTTATATTCTTTTGGAGACATCATCGGTGGAACTGGACTTTTTGGAAGAATTTTATCATCTTTTGATTTTTTTTGCCTATTTTTTTCATTCAAAAAGAAATCAATCATTATTTAATGGAAAAAAAAATATTTTTTAAACATTTTTTTTAACTGTTATAATTATTAATTTAAATTTATTTTTCAAAAAATTTATCAAGTCGCCAGTGAGGTTTTAAAAATATTTAAAAGAAAATATAAAAATCTGTTTAATAATTTTAAAAAACTTGTCAATATAAAGCTGGATTTTTAATTTCGATAAATTGATTTTTTTTAATTAAAAAAAAAACCCATTAATCGACATATCAAACCTGTCTACAACGAGTTTACATGAATTTGTATTAACTAGTAAATCTTGTGCATCAACATGCCTCAAATCAGAACCATCATAATCATCAATTTTCTTGATCACGTCACCCTTCTGGAGGTCTTCATTCTCAGACTAAAACAAATCAACAAAAAATTTAATTAATAATTTTAAAAAAAATACCACATATAAAACATTAATTTGTTTGTCAATAAATAAATAAAAAATAAATAAATAACACAACATACAGCAAAAACAACAAGGACAACAATAAACATAAATAATTAAAACTCACACGGGTGACGATAATCGGTGTGCCTAAATCAACACCACCGGCAATGCGGAAACCCCAAGGTTGACCTGGATGTCTTTGTATTTTCAATACCAACGTATCTTTCCTCGTCATGCTCTCGAACCCTTGACCTTTTATATATCAGCAACAATTATAGAAAATTTTACCTGTTTATCCTTCTTTTTTATTTTCAAAATTTCAAATCACTTTGTTGTTTTTTTTTGGCAATTAAAAACAACATAAAATAACGTTAAATTTTCACATTAAAAAAATTAATATAACACTAAATTCGATGTTGATGATGTTGATGTAGATGATGTTGATAAAAAAAGTTAATAACAAAAATTAAAAATTGAGGAAATTTTAGAAAAATCAAGTACACTGTTCAGTGGCTAGTGGTGAACTAATAATTATCATGCATACAATTTACCAATATGCCTCAATTGCTGGTGAAATATAAAATCACGTTATAGATACTGACACATATATATTACACAATATTCACAATGAGGTACATAACAATTATTTCATACTCATTGTGGCCTCATTTTGCCACATTGCCAAATACAACACATATTGATTTTAAAACATGTGTGTATATTTATGATATTGTTATTAACAATGTGTTTATTTTTTTTTTTTATTTTGTAATGTACATTTGCTTTCTCAATAATCTCTGTCTCTTTTTTTTAGATCAATCATCCCCTATGCTATAAAAATCTTGTTGATATAATCGAGCTGTGATTTAACAGAGCTTGTCATAAATCATCAACAATTCAACACGCATCAATAAAATTTTTTTATATATATATTTTTAAAATATTTTATTTGTTCCAAGTTAAAATTATAATTTTGATCTTGCGCATTTAAAAAGGCGGAATAATTTAAAATTGAGAAAACATTTTTTGTTTAATTAATTTAAAAATCAATCAATCTTGATATAGAAATTTTTTTTTTGTATGAAAAAAATTTATCTTCACTTGTTGATAAGTGGTTTTTTTAATTTTTAATTAAATTTATGATAAATTTATTTGACTCACGTAGGTTGTATAGTAATTTCCAATTGAAAATTTAAGTGCCATAATCCTGTTATCTCTGATGATTTAGCTAATTTGTATTATTGTAAAAAAAAAAAAAAAAAGCACTGACACCAGGCACTGTTTCGATTGAACAATGATGTAAAAACAAATAAATTGTTTAAAAATTATTTTCGACAAAAAACCGATCCAATTACTTTGGCGGTTATCCGATTAATGGGTATTTAAATCAATCCAATTGGTGACAATGATCAGAGTGAGAAAGACCAATAAATACCAATGTTGATTGAAATGAAAAAGACTCATTTAGAATAAGACAGACATTAAAAAATAAAATAAAATGAGGATGTCAACACCTTAAATTAGCAACCTATAGCGCTAAAGGTTGATTTTTCAATTGAATTTTCAAACAAAATGTGTTCTAGTGACTCATTTATCTCTCAAAGTTAACACAATTAAACTTCTTTTTTTTTTTTTATTTATAAAACTATTTTTATTGTTAAGTAATGAATGACTTATTATAATTTATTAATCATTATTTATCAATGTCATTTGTTGATTGAAAATATATATCTTAATGTCATCATTGATTTGAGTTTATTTTTAAATTAAAATAATTGCTTTTTTCATGAGTATTCATCAGTAATTGAACGTGAAATAACAAGACGACGTATTTCACTTGTTCCAGCTCCAATTTCATATAGTTTAGCATCTCTCAATAAACGACCAGTTGGATAATCATTGATAAATCCATTTCCACCTTTTAATTTTAATTGTTAAATATTAATTTGTAATTTAATCTTAATTTATTTTTATATTACCTAGAATTTGTATTGATTCGAGAGCTGCTTTCGTTGCATTTTCAGCTAAAAATAATATAACAGCAGCACAGTCTTTTCGATTAATGTGTCCAGTGTCACATGATCTTGCAACTGAATACAAATAACTTCTACTTGCACTGAGGCTTGTGTACATATCTGCAATTTTACCCTTTAAACAAATAGAAAAAACAATTAATTAGTGCTTTAATTAATTAATTTAAATCAAGCTTATATATTTACCTGGATAAATTGAAACTCTGCTATTTTTTTATTAAATTGTTTTCTCGTATGAGCATATTCAAATGAAACATCACAGCATGCTTGTAAAATTCTTTTTAAAAATTTATAAATCATTTTTGATTAAAAGCAACAATTAAATATTTTTTTTTTTGATTAATTTTAATTACCCAAGTGGTCCAGCTGCTAAAACAAGTCTTTCCAAATCTAATCCACTGAATAAAACATATATTCCTTTGTCCACTTGACCAAGTACATTTTTTTCTAAATAAAAAAACACAAAAAAACAAATAATTATTTAATTTTATAATAGTAAAATATTAATTTGTATTTGTTACCTGGAATTTTACAATCTTGAAAAATTAATTCAGCTGTATTTGAACCTCTCATTCCAAGTTTATCTAATTTTTTTCCAACACTAAAACCTTCCATTTGTTTTTCAACAATAAATGCTGTTATACCATGTTGTGATTTTTCAACATTAAAATTTGTTTTTGCATAAACGATTAGAGTATCAGCATCTGGTGCATTTGTTATCCAAAATTTATTACCATTTAATATATAATAGTCATTTATTTTTTGTGCTTTTAATTTCATTGATACCACATCTGATCCAGAACCAGACTCAGACATTGCCAGTGCACCAATATGTTCACCACTACACAGCTAAATATTTTATAATAACGATAAATGTTTATTTTTAAAATTAAAATATACATTTATTTTTATTTGCTCATTTACCTTTGGTAAATACTTGAGTTTTTGTTGTTCTGTTCCATTTCTGTTGATCTGATTGATACATAAATTCGAGTGTGCACCATAACTCAAAGCAATTGATGCACAAGCACGACTTAATTCTTCCATAACAATAACATGATCTAAATATGTACCATCACTACCACCATATGCACCTTTTGCTGTTATACCAAGAAGACCCAAGTCACCAAGTTTTTTCCAAAATACCTAATCATCATTCAACAACAAAAACAATTACCAATTAATTTTTGCAAATTAATTAAATACATTATTAACTTACTCGTAAATCTGGAAAATTATTATTTTTATCAATCTCTTGAGCTCTTGGTGCCAGCTCTTTTTGTGCAAAATTAAAAACAACTGATCTCAACTGTAAAAAAATTAATAAAATGCTCAATTTATTTATATAATTTATTTGTAATTTCAACTAACCTCTTTTTGTTGATCTGTTAATCCATAAATATTTTCATCAATTGGATAATATTTTGATAAACATCTTGAATTATTTATTACAAATTTACCTTTTAAAAATCTTGAAACATTTAATGCATTACGATACAAACCAGCCATCATTTTTTTTTAATAATAAAAGTATTTTTCAATTTGCAAAAATGTATTTTCAAGTGGATTAAACATATGGTAATTCTACCGAATCGTTTTGTGTATATAAATTGTCTTATCAATCACATGATAACACAAGTCGCGAATAAATAAACATATTAAAACTTGGAATATATTAACATTTTGATTATTTGATAAATATTCCTGCATGTTTTTGTCTCTCGATAATTTAATGATTTTATTTTTAAGACACAGTGATTTGATATCACTTGACCTATTTTTTAATAAAATGAAAAATATATTTCTCCCACTTGTTGATTAATATTATTATTAAAAAAAAAAAATTCAAAATAAACAATGCGGGGATCAAGCTTTTTTTCACTGGCACAAGAGTGCACTTAAATCATCATCATCAACTTGGAGCGAAAAAAAAATGGAGAGAAACGAGAGAAACACATGTTTTTACTCCATTAATTTATAAAACAATAAAATAACTCTCAATAATTGAGAATACATAATTTAAAAATGGGTGAATATAAAAATAATACCCCGAAGAATATTGATGGACAAAAGTGTTCACCAATTGTTAAACCAATTAAGGTAAATCATCATATTTTGAGGTTATGTGATTGTTTAGTAATTTGTTAATAATTAATTTAATAATTATTTAACAGGATAAATGGAAATTGGTACCAGCATTTTTAAAAGGCAAGGGATTAGTTAAACAACACATTGATTCATTTAATTATTTTATAAATGTTGACATTAAAAAAATTGTCCAGGCAAATAATCAAATTTTTAGTGAAGCTGATCCATTATTTTTCTTGAGGTAAATTAATCATATATTTAATGGTGCATAATGTGTTGTGTAATGTTAATAATATTATGTTTTATTTTAAAGATATCTTGATGTTAGAATTGGACCTCCAAATGAACCTGATGGAAAAGGTAATTTACGTCCAACAACACCACATGAATGTCGTCTACGAGACATAAATTATACAGCCCAAATATTGGTGGATGTAGAGTACAGTCGAGGTAGTGATCGTGTTGTTTTACACGATGTAGCAATTGGAAGGTAATAAAATTATTAAATAAAATTAATAAATCATAAAGCTAATAAAAATTGTAAATTTTTCAATTAGAATGCCAATAATGTTGAGGAGTTCCAACTGTGTTTTAACTGATAAATCACATTTTCAATTGGCTGAGCTAGATGATTGTCCTCTTGATCCAGGTGGTTATTTTGTTATAAACGGTCAAGAAAAAGTTATTCTAATTCAAGAACAAATGTTGAGAAATAGAATACTTCTTGAAAAAGATACAAAAGGTTGTTTTGTTGCATTTTGTAACAGTTCAACTGATGAAAGAAAAACAAAAACAACAATTGTTGGTAAATCTGGAAAATATTATTTACGTCATAATATATTTCAAGATGACATACCAATATGTGTTTTATTTAAAGCAATGGGAATAACATCTGACATGGAAATAATGCAATTAATTGGTACTGATGATGAATTTCAAAATAAATTTTTTCAAAGTTTTGAAGAATGTCATTTGTTAAATGTATATTCACAAAATCAAGCATTAAAATATATGTCAAATAAACGTAAACAACGTAATATACCACAAAAAAAACAGGCTACACCATCAAAACAAAATTTATATGATAGTATGAAAGATATTATAATGCAAATGATATTATCACATGTGCCAGTTGTTGATTATAGTTTTAAAACAAAAGCAGTATATTTAGCACAAATGGTACGTCGTGTTATAAGTGCACAAAATGATCCATCATTACTTGATGATCGTGATTATTATGGTAACAAACGTCTTGAGTTGGCTGGTTCATTATTAGCCTTGATGTTTGAAGATTGTTTTAAAAGATTTAACTCTGAGCTACAAGAAAAGGCTAAAAAATTAATACCAAAACAAAAAACATCAATATTTGACATTGGTAAATACTTGGTTCATGATACAATAATAACAAATGCTCTTGTATTTGCAATATCATCTGGTAATTGGACAATAAAACGTTTTAGAATGGAACGTCATGGTGTAACACAAGTACTATCACGTTTATCATATATATCAGCACTTGGTATGATGACAAGAGTTAATTCACAATTTGAAAAAACACGTAAAGTATCTGGACCACGTTCATTACAACCATCACAATGGGGTATGTTATGTCCAAGTGATACACCAGAAGGTGAAGGTTGTGGTCTTGTTAAAAATTTAGCATTAATGACACATATTACAACTGAAGTTGATGAACTACCAATAGCAAGAATATTATTTAATTGTGGTACTGAAGATATTAGAATACTTGGTGGACAAGAAATTAATCATAAAAGTGTACATACTGTTTATTTAAATGGTAATATACTTGGTGTTGTTATTAATCATCAACGTTTATTAAATGTATTTAGAATGTTAAGACGTAAAGGTTTTATACATTATTCTGTATCAATATTTGTACAACGTCGTTATAAATCAATACAAATAAGTTCTGATAGTGGTCGTTTATGTCGTCCATATATTATTATTGAAAAAGGTAAACCACTTATTACAGAAAAACATATTGAAGATCTTGAGCATGGTATTAAAAAATTTGAAGATTTTTTACATGAAGGTATTATTGAATATCTTGATGTTAATGAAGAAAATGATTGTTTAATTGCATTTAATGAAGAAAAAATTGAAGAAAATACAACACATCTTGAAATTGAACCATTTACATTGCTTGGTGTATGTGCTGGTCTTGTACCATTTCCACATCATAATCAAAGTCCACGTAATACATATCAATGTGCTATGGGTAAACAAGCAATGGGAACAATTGGCTACAATCAACGTAATAGAGTTGATACAATTATGTATAATTTAGTATATCCACATGCACCAATGGTTAAAACACGTACACTTGATCTTATTAATTTTGATAAATTACCAGCTGGACAAAATGCAATTGTTGCTGTAATGTCATACAGTGGTTATGATATTGAAGATGCATTAATATTAAATAAAGCATCAATTGATCGTGGCTATGGTAGATGTCTTGTTTATAAAAGTGCTAAAACAACATTAATAAACTATCAATCTAATGCTAGAGATGTTATTAAATTACCAACTGTACATAAAGATACAAAAGCACCAGTATGGCCACATGAAGCATTATGTACAAAATCATTTGATGATGCGACATATAAAGAAAAAGAATACATTGCATGGAGTGGTACTCCTGCTGTTGGTGCAAGAGTTGAAAATAGACAGGTACTTATTAATAAAGCAGTACCAAAAAATACTGATGATCAAGTTAGTAATGCAAATAAATCAACAAATGATATTAATGCTAGAAACATTGATGAATATACTGATAAACCAATTTTTTATAAAAATCCAGTTGAGGCATATGTTGAAAAAGTTATTGAAGTTGATAATGATAATATAAAAATAACTAAAATTTTATTAAGACAAACAAGAAGACCAGAAATTGGTGATAAATTTAGTAGTCGTCATGGACAAAAAGGCGTTACTGGATTAATTGTTGAACAACAAGATATGCCATTTAATGATTCTGGTATTTGTCCAGATATGATTATGAATCCACATGGTTTTCCATCACGTATGACAGTTGGTAAATTAATTGAATTATTATCTGGTAAAGCTGGTGTACTTGATGGTAAATTTCATTATGGTACAGCATTTGGTGGATCAAAAGTTGATGATGTTTGTGAAGATTTAGCTCGTCATGGTTATAATTATATGGGTAAAGATATTTTTTATTCTGGTACAACTGGTGAGCCAATACAGGCATATATTTATTCTGGACCAGTTTATTATCAAAAATTAAAACACATGGTACAAGATAAAATTCATGCACGTTCAACTGGACCAAGAGCTGTATTAACAAGACAACCAACAGAGGGTAGAGCAAAAGATGGTGGTTTGAGACTTGGTGAAATGGAAAGAGACTGTCTTATTGGTTATGGTGCTAGTATGATGCTCATTGAAAGACTCATGTTATCAAGTGATGCATTTAAACTTGATATTTGTAATAAATGTGGACTCATGGCATACAGTGGATGGTGTCATGGTTGTCGTGCACAAGGATCAATATCAACAATGACTATGCCATATGCTTGTAAATTATTATTTCAAGAACTTCAATCAATGAATATTGTCACAAGACTTTCACTTAAAAACTATTGTGATTAAATATATTATATATTTTTATTATATAATATATTTAATAAATATTTATACTTTTTTAAATAGGCTTCTTGATTATTTATACTTTATTTTTTTGATTGTAAATGATATTTTATAAACTTGATAATTAATTAATAATTAATAAAGAGTTTCAATTCATGTACAAATTTATATTTTGTTTTATCAAAAATAGAGGTTTTATTTTTACAGATTTTTGTTGATTGTTGTGGTGCTTTTTTTAATGTAACATTGACACTGGTGACTAGATAATTTTGCAATTTTTATTTATTTATTTAGCTAGCTGCAATTGTCCCAGGAAGTAAGTAATTAATAATTATTACAAACCAACAACTGCCTTACTTTTAACAATTATTATTTATTATAATTGAAAATAAATATTAAAATTAATAATAGAATATAATATTAAAAATTTTTATCTAAAAAAATAATATATTTTTACAAAAAATAATAAGTATAATTATAAAATTTAGTATATGTTTATTATTACAGTAAATTGTGCTAAATTATTTTAACAAAAATAAGACTTATCGCTGACCCAAATGTAAGACCTAAGCCAAGAAAAGCACCCATCATTGCAGCAGCAACTTCTTGATCTTGCTGTTCTACCATTCTGTTGAATTAAAATTAAATTAAATTACTACAAATAAATAATCGAAATATTGATAAGATAAAATAATTCTACTTACGTAGGAGCAAGTACAAATGAAATATTGCATAAATATCCATTACCAATTGCAAATAAAACAGTAAGAATAATATAATAAATATCACTTGTTATATAAACTGGTAAATTCTTACGAGGTTGTACATTGCAAAATAAAAATGCAGGAATAAATAATATTCTCAATATTGATAACAGCACAACAAGCCAAGGTTTTCTTTTTGGCTAATTAAAATAATAAATGGAAATTAATATTTTATTAATGACATTAATCTTTTGATCCATCTTACCCAGAGAAAAAAACCAGACAGCAAACGACCAGCATAATCCCCACAGCTAAATACAAGAAATGTAACAACAGGTACAAAATAAACATCTGCAAAATAATTAAATTTAAATTAGATATTTAATAAAATATACATAATTATTTTAAATGTTTAATGACAAACCATTCCATGGATTATGTTTTCCTTTGTCTTGACTTTCAACCAAAACAGTAACAGCTGGATAAACTGACATTGAAACAAAAAAAACCATAAACATACTAAATCCATATGGCCATATTTTAATTAGAATTTTTTTAAATGATACTCTGTGGCCTTCGACAAAGCTAACTTCATTATTCAATGAAAAATTTGGCTGTTGAATACACATATCTTCTTTCATGTGATATTTAAAAAATTCCTAAATAATAATTAAAAATAAATCAACAGATTTAAATTGAAATAAAAAAATGATTAACTTACTTGTTTATCAAGAAATAAATATGCAATAAATGAACAAAGTATAACAACATCACCAATTGCAAAATAAACAAGTCCAGAAATAACTGGACTAGCACCAATCCATATTGATGTTATTGCAACAATTGTTGTTACAATACCACTCAATGCTTGTCCACCTGACATTGCTGTTATGTATTTTGGTGAAAAACGTCCAACAATACCAAATAATGTACCACCAAATATTGAACTCAAAGCACTGACAATTGCAACAGTTACAAGTGTTATTATCAAAAAATCATCTTGCCATTTGTCTGTGTTTATTTTAACAAATGAAGTTGTCAATAGGAATAACAACAGTATCATTAATTGTGATGTTATCATTCTTGTTTTCATTGATATCCTTTAACAATAGAAAAAACACCATAAAAATTTATAAATAGTTTTGAATTAAGTAGCTTTTTATTTACCAATCACAAAGAAATGCATTGAGAATTAAAAAACATAAACTTGGAACTGCACTCGCAACATTTAGGTAAGATGTAAAACTTGCTTGTAGCTCTGTTTTGTTGGCCATTATTTCCATGTGTGAATAATGATCATGGCCAGTATTATTTTCATGTATTTCACGAAATTTATACATCCAATACTAAACAATAAAAAGAAGGATTAATAATAATATTTTTTGTGCTATTAATTTTAGCTACATACATCATTTGCAGTCATGAAAAAATTCCATGGTACCATTGTGTTGATGCCAAGAAGATAAAAAACAATATAAGCAAAATTAAATCTGTAAAATAATTGACAAAAAAAAACAAATTAATAATTTGATAAATAAATTATTATTACAAATTATTTACCTATCTTTTGGTTGATTATTTAGTAATAATTTTTTATCTTGAATTGATACTGTTGCATTGTCAAAATCAGGTTCAATGTCATCATCAAATTCGCTGTCATTTTCAAGACCCAATAAAGGCCTTTGATTAACCGAGTATGCCATCTTCTATATTTAAAAAATAAACAACAACAAATTGTTGTAAATTATTTAAAATATCATATCAATGTTGACAAGGTTATCATTTATTTTTGAGTTAATTTGTTAAACTTACAGATATGACTCAGTGGCCCCCGAATCAACACCAAGGAAATGAACTTTATTTATCTTGGTGTTTTTTTGCTATCAACTTAAAATTATTACTCTAAATGATTTTTGATAGCCAAAGAGATATCCAAGCATCTCGTTGTGTCAAATAAAACTAAATAAAACTAAATACTCTATTAATCATTTGAATTAATTTATTTTTTAATTAGTTTCATTATAAATAATCCATAAAAATCAGATTAAAACACAAACAGCTGGTTATGATTTTTATTATTTTCCTTTGTGTGCAGATACATTGGAATTTTATAATTTTATATCCCTTCTTATGTCGTTATTTTTTTTTATTTATTTATTTACTTTTTTTTTTGTCCCCCACTGACAATTGCTGACAATCAGCTGATGCTTAAATTAAACCCGAAGATGTCACTAGCTTATGGCGTAGTAAGTAAGACAGCTGTCATGTTGCATCAACAAAAATAAAAATCATCTCTGTTTTTATTTCTCACCATCTCACACTGAGATGATGATGATAATGATGATACGTATCTGTACATCAACAACAGCTGTTTTTTAATTTTTTAAAAATATTATTGTTATTATTGTTGTTACTGTAATTGTAAATATCCTTGATAAATTATTATCTAGTATCTAGAATAAAAGTGAATGTAAAAAAATATAGAAAACAACAAACGAGTTTTAGAAAAAATAGAAAAAAAATATTTACGTTATTTAAATTGTGTTATTTTAATTATGTACTCGTCATTAAAAAAAACGTGAGTATTGTTTTTTTTTTTTATAAATATAATTAACAAGTTTAAAAATTAATTAATGAATTTTTAAAATTTTTAGATTTTGTAGAAATGATGCTGTTAGAGCATTAAGTACTGGAGAAATATCAACAGCACTTAGGCCATTTTATTTTACAGTACATCCTGATTTATTTGGTCAATTTCCAACACAAAGGGTGAGCTATTTATAAACTACCAGCATATTTAGTCATTCCCCAACACACAATTATTATCAATTGAACTTTGTATTATTATTTTTATTTTAATTATTAATTCATTTGTCAATAGACTGTCAATGAAAATTCATTGAAACAATTGAGTTGTGTTATTGAATCTCTACAACAACAAAGACCAATAAAACCAACAACATTACCATTTTATTTACGTTCAAAAAATGATATTGATGTTAAAGCTGGAAAATTTAAACTCGTTAAAATACAATTAAATGATAAAGTTAATTTAAAAACAACAATTATTTCTATATTAAAAAGTTGCAATTTACCAACGACATTTGTTGATAAAATTGAAAAACCATCAAATGATGATAATGAAAATAAATTTTACAAAAATAATCATAAAACAACAGGTGATAGATTTTCTGATCTTGAAGATGATCCATTATTTCAATCAATTTTTATGAGAAGAAAAATGGATGCTGAACCTGATACATTCAAGTAATCTTTGTCATTGTTAATACAAATAGTTGAAAAAACAATTACAACAATAAAATTATTGTTTATTTTCAGGGCATATTTAGATAAACATGTTAATACTGCTCATATTAAATTAGAATCATGTAGACCAATTAGAGAAGAAGTTGAAAAATTAGAAAAAATATTATTAAAAGATCTTGGACTAAAAAATGTTAGCTGGGACTGTGGCTGGAATGTTTCACATTATCGTGGTTGTTTATTGTCATTTCAAGCACTTGCTAAACATCATCCAGAACAAATGGCTGTTCTCAAAGATCGTACATTAATATTTGCAAATGAAACTGGTATTAATTTAGAGGGTAATGTTATGCTTAATTCCGGTGAAGTACGTCACAATTGGCTGGATGTATGTATCATCAAATTAAATTAATAATAATTGATTAATTAATATTTTAATAATAATAATAATTTAATCAACAGCTTATTAAAAATGTACGTAAACATGATGTTGTATTGCTGAGATTACCAACATTTGAAAAAACAGTATCACAAGTATTGCTTGATATTAAAATTGGCAGACGGTGCGTAATGACGTGATTAATTGGATTTATGAAATAATGTTAAGGCTTAGGGTACTCTATATGTGCAGGAAATTTATGCCAAAAGTCATGGTCGGCCAGTATGAACAACAGCTACGACAACTGACAACAACAATCTTGGATTATCGAGGGAAGACTAAATATCCAAAGGTTTGGCCGGCCAGTTTATCATCATATGAACTTGTCATCGAGACGTTAGTGTTTACATTTTATATATTTAATTAATTAATATTCTTTTCATTTTTTTTTTATTTTTTTTTTGTTTTATTGTTATTCATATTATGATAGGGAAGCTGGACCACTTATGCTGTCACCAACTGGACAATTTATTGTTCCATCATCGTGTCCTGGATTTTTACTTGTTACATTTATCACTGAAAATTTGGATGAAGCTACGAAAAGATTGAATCATTATCATGAGTAAGATTAATGATTTTATTTGTAGATTTTAATAATAATTGTCAATTGTTTATATGAGGGATTTTTTTTTGGTTGTTTAGAATAAAACATGTTGAACGAGAAATTCATGAGAAAGCACTGAAAGAACTTGGTCTTGCTGGACTCAACAAGGATGACAGTATAACACCAGATTTAATGGTTCAATGCTGTGAAAATTTATTGAAAAATAAAATAATTCTTGCACCAATGCTTGAGGGTGTCAAGCTTTGGATCACTCATTATTATTCAGTAATGAGTGATGGTGTACTTTGTGTTCCATGGGATTGGAAGCTTTAAATTACAAAAAAAAAAAAATCATTAAACAAACAATTTGATATACCTCATTAGAAATAATTGTCAATTAATTTGATAGAAAAATAATATTTCTTTTTTTTTTTTTATTATAAATTAATATGTAAAATATTAATTAATCAGCTTTTTTCTTTTTATAAATTAATTTTTTAAAAATTATGTAAATAAAATTATCAATTTAGTTAAATATTATTTTTTATAGTTTAAATAAACCATTAATAAAATTGTTAAACAATTATATTTAAAATAATAAAATATATATGATTTTATGAAAAACAAAAATTGATAATTTATAATTATTTAAACAAAATGCAATTTTTTTTTTTCTGGAATATTTATTTATAGTATTTTTAATCAATTAATTAACGTTAATTATAAAAAAATTAAATAATAACAATAATGTTTAACCGGTGGCGTCGTGAACTATTAAAAACGAAAAACAATTTCAAATATTTCGCGGGTTGTTGTTGTTTTGTTTCAAGAGAGACAAAGAGAGAGAGAGAGAGAGCAAAATAAATAAATAGATAAAAAAAAAAAAAGAGCAGATTGTTGATTGTTGTTGATGGAGTATTGCATAAATTAGTAACAATGAATGTAATGGGTCAAGATAATAATTTACGAGGTCGTGGACGTGGTAGACTTCGAGGTCGAGGTCGAGGTCGAGGAAGACTTGCTGGAGTTGTAACAAATCAAATAGTTGATATTGTGCCAAAATATCCAGTTCATAATCAAAGACGTACACTTGTTGATCATCTACCAAACACAACACCAAGAGCAACATCAAATCGTGGACAACATCATCAAACAACATCATCATCTTCATACAAAAGAATTAATTCAACTGTATCAACTCGTTCAACACCTGCAAATCGTCGTGCAACAACAACAGATGATTCATCAGGTGGAAATGATCAATTTGTTATAATATCAATAACTGGTGGTCGTGGTGATGCAAGAGGTGAAATTGGAATGGCTGCAATGGATGCACAATATCCACACATGGTACTTTGTCAAACAAGTGATAATAATTCTTATATTAACACATTAACAACAATAAACATGTTTCAACCAGTTGAAATATTATTACCAGTAACAATGGGATCAAAAGATCAAAATCCAGAAAGTTTATATAATGCCATTAAATCAAAATTCAACAATATTCCAATAACTGAAATTGCTAGAATGCATTATAATGCAACAACTGGATTTGAAAGAATTAAAACTCATTGTGCTGATGAATTTTCATCAGTTAAACTTGTTATTAATAGTAAATATTATGCATTAGCTGCTGCATCAGCATTATTTAAATACATTGAATCAATTCAACATCTTGTTTATGAGCCAAAATCATTGAGAATAAATTATCAAAGTGCTGAAAATGTTACAATGATTGACATTGAAAGTGCTAAAAGTTTAGAGCTTGTTAATTGTAATGGTGCTAATAAAAAATATAGTTTATTTAGTTCACTTGATCGTTGTTCAACACCAATGGGTCGTCGTTTACTTCGTGCATCAATTTTACAACCATCATGTAATATCAATGTAATACAAACACGTCAAGCATGTATTGAAGAATTATTATCAAATCGTTCATTGCATTTAATTTTACAACCAGTTATACGTCGTTTATCTGGTGGTAATCGTCTTCTTGGTCTTGCTATGAAAACAAGTCAAGCAGATACAATACAATGTGCTGAAAGAAATTTAAATTATATATTGTTGTTGAAAAATACAATTGACATTATACCAGAACTTCAGGGTGCATTAAAAACATCAAAATCACCATTTTTTAAACGTGTGCTGAGTACAATTAGTGATGAAAGATTTAATGATATGAAAAATGAAATTGATAAAATTATACAACCAGATGCTAAAGCATTGAAAGGTTGTACATCAGCAAATATGCAAAGATGTTTTGCAATAAAAGCTAAAATAAATGATATGCTTGATATTGCACGTCAAGCATATTGTGAATTGATTGATGACATGGTTAAAATGGTTGAAAAATATAGTGAAAATTATAAACTATCATTATCACTTGGTTTTACAAATTCACTTGGTTATCATGTGCAATTAGAAATACCAAAAGGTAAAACATTTGACTTGAAAAGTTTACCAGATGAATTTATTCATGCACATAGAAAAAATAAAATAATATTCATGACAACTGAAGAGCTTGTTATTTATGGTCAACATTGTAAAGATGCACGTGATGAAATACATCTTATGAGTAATGCAATACTTGATGAACTGTTGGCTAATTTGAGAAAACATATTGGTTGTTTGTTTCAATTGAATGATGATGTTGCTGAGGTTGATCTTATAATGTCACTGGCATCAATAAGTTCAATTGCTGATTATGTTCAGCCAACATTTGGTGAAAGCTTAAATGTTAAAAATTCAAGACATCCTGTTATGGATATTCTAGGATTTGAATCACCAACACCAAATGACATTGTAAGTTTATTATTTTTCAAATGTTACATATTTATTTTTGATATTAAATTTGTTATTTTAAAGGTTGCATCAATTGCTTATAATTTCCATACAATAAGTGGACCAAATATGAGTGGAAAGTCTGTGTATTTAAAGCAAGTTGTGTTGCTTCATATAATGGCACAAATTGGATGTCGTGTACCAGCAACAAAAGCACAATTTAGAATATCTGATAGAATTTTTTGTCGGCTAAGTGCAAGAGATGATTTTGAATTTAATGCATCAACATTTACCATGGAGGTATGAATATAATTCAAGTATTTTTTAAAATTATATTCAAATAATTTATTAAATATTTTAATTGATAGATCAAGGAGGCTCATTATATACTTCAATCATTGACGAATAAATCAGTCGTTGTTCTTGATGAGCTGTGTCGAAGTACAACTGTCGAAGAAGGCTCATCAATTGCATGGGAAATATCAAGGCTACTTTTATTATCACCAGCTTTTACATTTAGTGCAACTCATTTTACATTTCTCTGGAAGTTGGCTGATGTTTATCCAAATGTAACAAAGTACGTATTAAATTAAGTCAACGACATTATTTACAATTGATTTATTTTTAATTTTTAGTCATCATTTAGAAGCAATACCAAGAGATACAGATAGACCTGAAGAAGCACGACTTGTTTATACACATAAATTAAAAAAAGGTGTTGTTGTTATTGAACATTATGGAATGATTCTTGCAAGATCAACATGTTTACCAAAAAAAATACTTGATGATGCACAAATGTATATTGATAAAATCAAAGAAACAATGGAGGTAAATAATTTATAAATATTATTCAATGATTCGTTTGATAATTAATGCTATGAAAAACAAATTAATTACAGATTAATAAAACAATTAGATACCAAATTGATTATCGTGTTAAAATGAATTATGATGCATTGGCAAGTGTTTATGAAAAAATAGAAGAAAAAAATATAAAAGATGATGAATTATTAACGTTATTAAATGGTATTGATCTTTTAACTTGTAATGATTCGGAGGAAACAGATATTAATAATTTATCTGATACAGAAAATGATGTGCCAAATAAACAAAAATCAAATTTAACTTATTGTGGTCAAACAAAAGATGGTAAATTAATTGTTAATGATGATGAGACAAGTTACTGTGACTGTGATGATAATATATCTGTTAAATCACAAAATTATTTATCATCAAACCGTGTGACTCTTCAAAAATCACCATCAAAAAGACCATCATCAGTTTCACGAGTACTTGAGCCAAGAGCAAAGGTTCCAAAGCTGTCACAACCTAATTTGCCATTGACACAACAAAAAAAACAATCAACAAAACGTACTGGTGATCCAAATTATCTTCCATTTTATCAACGTGATAATGTAACATCATCAAATTCATCAATGACACCAAAAAGACCAGCATTTAATTTTAAAAATATATTAACAGACAAAGATTCACCTCTTTATATACCAACATCATCAAGAACACCACAAAATAAATTATTTATCAAGCCAAAAAATACAACAGTACCAAGATCAGTCAAAAGTACATCATCAAAAAATCAATTTACAATACCAGAATTTTGGCAAGAATTTAGAAAAGAAAATGAATCAATGAAAAATAAAATATCACATGATGATAATGATGATGATTATGAAGATAATTTAAAGAGTAAAAAAACAGTAATGACACCAGCATTGGCAGCTGCAACTTTGGGCATACCAAAATTTCAAGTACCATCACGAAATAATGATGAATTGCCTGAAGAATACAGACACATGAAGTATTTATTAAAAAATATTGATTATGATCAAGCAAGTACATCAAGAGACGATTTTGTTAAATCACGTGATCAATTATTTACATCTGAAATTGTCAAACGAAGCGAATTAATACTGTCTGAAGTGACAAAGCCAAAAACACCATTAACAACAAAAACTTTTGTTAAAAATTCAACACCAGCTGGTCAATCTTCGTTTGTTAAAAAATCACCAGCAAGTCGTACTTCTGTTGGTAAAAAATCAACAACTTCTCGTAGCATTAATTTACTGTCAGAAATTCAAAAAGAATTTAAACTTGATAAACTTGTTACAAATAATAATATGAAAAAAAAACAATCAAGTACGTCACAAGAATCACCTGCAATGTTGACAAAATCAGAGCTTCATGCAATGACTGGTTATAATATCAATTCACCAAGCTGCAGCCATGATAGAAAAAATGTTAATTTATTACCAGGGATGACTGACTCTGATGAGGAATATGAAAAATTTGTTATTTCTCAAACATCATCTATGGAAAATGAAATGGCACAAATAACTGCTCGTAAAAAAGAAGCAGCTGTTTTTCGGCTTATTGAAGGAAGTCAGTTTAATGAAGAAGACTTTTTAGCAAGTCAACCAAGTATAGATGATACTGTTTTAGTTACAGACAGTGATCGTAATTAATTTTCAAGTAAATCATAAATTAATACCTGAAAATAATTAATTTAATTATAATAAATCAGGTAGAAATTATAATTATTTATTTTTTTTTTTTTATAATAACTTTAAACAATATTAATAATTATAATTTTGAGGTTCTCTTTCATCCTCAACAACTTTATTTATTTTATTTCATTTAACTTTATTAAAAAAAATTAAATTTAAATTTCAAGTTTTTTTGTTATAAAAAAAAAAATTAAACATTTAGTTTTATATTGATAAATTGAGAAAAATAGTAAATAATAATACACAATTATTATTAACAATTATATAAATTAAAAAATGATTTAAATTCTAATAAATTAAAATTGGTTATTACTTTATAAATTTTAATTAAAAAATTAATTCATGTTAAAAGTTTGTAAAGTATATTTTGTTATGAAAAATAAAAAATTATAAAAAAAAAATGTATAAACATTATAAATAATTTTTTAACTTGTAAATTTGATTAATCGAAATATTCCATTTTAAATTCAAATATTCCCGGTATTTCTAATTTACCGACAATCGATATTTAATTTCACTGACTCTCGTCTGCACTTGTTTACATACCCAATGGAATAAAATTCATTAATTCATAAAAATAATAACAATAATTTAATGAAAAAGCCCCCCGGAAAACAAGTTGTAAAATTTTTTTTATGTGTACTATGTGGAAGAGACGTGGAGTTGTCCAAGTATCAACCGACATCTGACAATGTGGCAAATAAATTAACATTGACAACTCTTTTTTTTTTTCAACTTTAAATATTATAAAATAAATGTTAAATTAAATTAAATTAAATTCATTAAAATATCATAAATTGTGGACCAAAATATAGCAAATATAATAATTATTTATTTGTTTTAATGTGTAATGTGTTGTTATTTATCAAACTATAAAAATGAATTTTTTGTTAAATATTATTTCGGCACTTTTGTTATTGACCATATGTAAACAGACATTTGCATGGGATACTGAAGAATTAGAAGTATTTGATGTTGTTGAAGAAGTTAACCAAAATTTCTATGAACTTCTTGGTGTACCACAAGTAAATATACCTATCTATTTTTAAAATTATCAAAATTAATAATCAAACTTTTCATTGATAAAAAAATCTTTAATTTTACAGAATGCAAACAGCAGTAGCATCAGAAAGGCATTTCGCCAATTATCTCTACAGCTGCATCCAGACAAGAATAGTGCTCCAGATGCTGATGTACAATTTAGAAATGTAAGTTGATAAATCTGTCATCACAAGGCAAATAAAATGGAGCAAAAATTATAATTAAATTTTGATGATTTTAGCTGGTGTCTGTTTATGATGTCTTGAAAGATTCAGAGAAACGTAAACATTATGATAATGTCCTGATAAATGGACTACCAAATTGGCGATCAGCTGTATATTATTATCGTCATGTACGAAAAATGGGATTATTGGAAATGAGTGTTATATTATTTATTGTTATAACCATTGGACAATATCTTGTTGGTTGGGCAGCTTATTTTGAAAAACGTTACACATATGTTAGTTTAGTTGATATTGTCATTACAAAATTAAGTAAATTGTATAATTAATTTTAATTAATATATTGTGTATTTTGTTATTTTAAAAATAGGAACAAGTACTGGGAAGTAAGCTACAAAGATTACAAAAAAAAAATAGAAAAGGTAAAATGGAAGTACCAGATTTAGCTGAGATACTTGAAAAAATACCAACACCAAGTGTATGGAATACATTGCCATTTCAACTTCCATGCTGGACATTTTATTCAATAGTTGGTATACCATCAGCAATAAGAGCATTAAAAGAATTGCTTGAAGAAAGAAAAAGAAGAAAAAAAGAAGAAGAAGAAGCAGCACTGTAAGTTTAATAATAATTAAAAAAATAATAATATAATTGCTGATAAAAAAATGAAATGTTTATTTTATAGTGCTGAAGCTAATGAAGAACTAGAACCAGAACCAGTACCACGTGGTCCAAGAAGAAGAAGACAAGGTTTTACACCACAAGAACAAAGTGTAAATACAATAAATTCATATAAAAAAGAATTACCAAGATCAAATAATAATACAAATGATAAATTAAAATTAACTGGTGGTCTATGGACAGATGATGATATTTTAGAACTTATTAAATTAGTTAAAAAATATCCAGGTGGTACACCAGATAGATGGGAAAAAATTGCTGAAACAATGTCAAGAACAGTCAATGAAGTAACACATATGGCTAAAAAAGTTAAAGATGAAGGATTAAAACCTGGTCCAGCAAATGAAGAGGTTGTCATTGATGAACAGCCAAAAAAAATTAAAACACGTGCTGATACAAATGATACATCTGAGTGGAGTCAAGATCAACAGAAATTACTTGAAGCTGCATTACTTAAATATCCTAAAAATACAAGTGGTGATAGATGGGAAAAAATATCACATTTTGTTGAAGGAAAAACAAAGGTTATTATTATTTTTTATTAATTTATAATGTTTTGGTGTATTTGATAATTATATTTTTGTATTTTTTTTCTAATCAACAGGAAGAATGTCAAGTTCGATATCGTCACTTGGTTGAGCTTGTTAAAAAAAAACAAAAAGAACCACCTCAATAACAAGTTGCCAAATAACAACTAAAAATTAAATTTAAAATGAAAAAAAAAAAGTAAATAAATTCCTATAAAATGTAAAAAGAAAAAATTAATAACAGCACAATATTTTTTATTTTTAATTAAATATATTTTTATTTTTCTCTTGGACCGACAATTTGTCTTTGAAAAATTTATTAATTATTTAAATGATAAAATAAATGTACATATAAAAAAAAAAAAATTATATCGAAATACATGGATATTCTACATTAAAGATGTAATTTATTTTTTTCAATATGAGTCTTATTTAATTAATAATAACTTTATTAATTTACCTGGACTTGTCAATTTACTTATTTTAAAGAAAATTCAACAAATATGGAACAGTTAATTAGCAAAAATAATAATACAACAGCTTTATAATGTTTTTTTTTTTATTTTTATTATTTTATATTTATTTTAATATTAATTAATTAAGATTTAGGGGTGTAGGCAGCCTGAACTTTTTTATTTTTCAACTTATTTAGATTTTTTTTTTTGCAATCTATAGATAATTCTTTGGAGAATTATTATATGCGAAAAATCCCATTGGGAGTTCTTCAATTTATTATTAAAAAATACTCCAATTTCGTTTTAACAATAAATTAACCATTGCGATTTAATGCAAGCTTTTCTAAGATCTGGATTGTTAGTTTTTATAGATAAAAAAGTATTATTGGTACGATTTTTAGATACCTCATCTGCAGCAACAATCGTATTAATTGTAATTTTTGTGTCGCTGATATTGAGAAATTCAAGATCTGGATTATTTTTTATAAATTGAATGACACCAGCATTAGTAAGTTTTTCACATCCAGAACAATTTAAACTTTTTATTCCTCTCAATTTGACAATAAAATTGTCTTTGACCTTATAATTTGATTGAACATGGAGCTCTTTCAAATTTTTTAAACTCGTTAAAGCAATATAAGCACTTGAAGTAATAGAACATCCTTCAATATTTAAACATTTCAAGAGCTTACAATTTTTAGCAATAGCAATAATAGCACTGTTTTCAATGCTCCAACAAAATGCTAAATTTAAACTTTCAATATATTGCAATTTTGATAAATCATTTAAAATTGATGCCTCCTCTATATGAAACCCGGAAATTACCAGATGTTTAAGTTTTTTACAATTATTTAAAATTGCAACCATTACTTCTTTATTAAAACTATTTGTCATATCATCAAATTTTAAAAAATTAAGGTTTTCTAATTTTGTTAATTTTATAATAAATTCACTGTTAAATGTATAAGTATTTATGAATTCTAAATTATTGCAATACTTGATGATTTTTTTGATGATTGCATCACTTGCTTGCCAACGAATATTTAAATATACTAAGTTTTTCAAGTTTACCCAGTTTTCCATGTTAATTTCAGCTAGATCAACATGAAAATCTGGTGCATCAAGATGTTTTAGATTTTTGCATGAATTGAAAATACCACTGAGTAGACTTGGAATATTTTCTGATTGACTATCCTTGAAGGACACGTCCTTAATGTTAAGATGTTCCAAGTTTAAAAGTTGATTGAATGTAAAAATCTCATTTGTACAAATACTTCTTTCAAGATTGAGATAAACAAGTGTTGTTTTTTTTGATATTTCTTGGATAATGTCGGTGATATCGTAAGAACGTATTGTCAAACTACGAAGATTGGTAAATTTTCTCAAAGACTGAAACAAAATCAATTTAACAAAGTTAATATTCTTTCTTATGAATGACAATAAAAATAATTATATTGACTAACGATAAGTACTTACGAAACGTGATGGTGTTACTGAGTTTTTTTTACTGGTAGATACTAACTGAAGAAAAATAAATTTAAAAGTTAGTATATTATTTCATATTAATGACAAAAAAATATAATTATTGGCTAACGATAGCTCCTTACCATCAACCATTGCATTGTGTCTAGACCTAACGCTTTTGCCGCTTCAAAAGGTCTAAAAAATAAATGAATTTCATTTATATCTTTTGGAAGACTATTCAGCATATAAAGTTGAAAGCCAAAGCCAGATAAATGTATTTTGACAACTTTCAATTGCTCCAATTGTGTAAATGCTTCAACAAAGCGATGAGTATTATCATCCCCATATTCGAGAAGTGCAAATTCAAGTGTTGTTAAATTTTTGCAGTGTTCAGCAATTACTGGCATGATACTTGATTTACAAACTTTTGAAAGAATTAATTCTTTTAAATAAATACCACAATTGAATAATATTTTTTCTACGTATGTTTGTGTTAAAATATATTTTTCATAACTACGAACAATTGTATCCGTACATTTGTATTTTTTAATGTCATGCCAAGCTAGTTGACAGGCCTCTTTCCATTTGGAACAAACTGAAATAGAAAATAACAGATTTAAAACATTAATATCAACAAGCTAAATAATATATCTATATTTTAATGATTATACCTTCATTCATAGTCATTCTCTCATATATAGGCAGCAGCATGAATATTTGTGCTAATGAATCATTATCAAGAGAGTTGATGAGATCAATTTTTTCCTCACTATCATCTGCAGAGACTTGTTGATTTTTCACAATACGTCTTCTCTTTGCACGACTCATCACGATTCATGAGTAAATATACTTTATATAGTATAAAGAAATCCCGTTGTACGCGAATCAATATTAATTAGAGATGTAACGTAAACGAGTGTTGGAGAGCAACTGATTTCTCAGTTTGTTGAAAATTGTCAAGTCCAAAAAATGGGTGTATACTTAGTTAAAAATTAATTTTAATTGGTCAAAAATTACTTCAAGAGAGGGTAAAAAACTATATGTGTTGGTGGTGGGATTTTTAGACATAAAATTGGGCCTTGTGTGGTCCAAGGGGTGGCATAAAAGTACCATGTGTAAACAAAAAATATAGATTTTACGACCGGAAAGTCCAAGACGTTTTCATGAATTTATTTTATTTTAAATAGTTATAAATTTACTTTTTTATTGTCGATTTTACGATCATTCTGTGTATCGAAAATACGTTAGTGCAGTTGTTTGACAGATGTGAGATTTTCTCTAATTCTTGACAAATAATGTTTTAAAAAATATGCTATAATATTACCAAAGAGAAACTTGAGTTTATAGTTTTATTTGTTACGTGATTTTTACTCAAAAAATCTATGCATTAGTTGACCATGTCTGGGAATATTCGAGTTTGTTAAAAAAGGTATTAAAAAGTACATGAATTAAATCGTCGTTTAAAGTATTTTGAAAAAAAATATAAAACAAATTGTTAGTCACATGTTATTTTAAATTGTATGATCTCACGATCTAGCCATAAAAAACAGAGTAATTTTTAAAACTTATCAGCTTATTGTATTTTGTTTAAAAAATAAAAAGAATTAAAATCTGGTCAGTCTGGGACCGACACTCCGACAGACATCTGTGGTTCGACCCGAAACAGACTCATTTTTTCATATATGTATTATGTAGTAAAACACTACTACACAATCAAACAAATTACGAGAAATAATAAGCATAATAATTAAATACCCTCTTCTTTAGCTACAAAAGATTCGAAACATGTTTTATAAAATATTTTTTTTTTCAATCAGTCTTATTTAATTGATAATAGCGTTATTAATTTACCTAGACTTGTCAATTTACTTATTTTAAAGAATATTCAACAAATACGGAACAGTTAATTAGCAAAAATAATAATATAACAGATTTATAATGATTTTTTTTTTAATTTTTATTATTTTAAATATGATAAGTACCTGCAGAAAAAAAAATACTTCAGTTCTATTTTAACAATGAATTAACCATTGAGATTCGATGCAAGCTTTTAAAATATCTTCATCCGTGGCGGTTCAGCATATCTCAAAAATAAATGAATTTCATTTATATCTTTTGGAAGACTATTCAGCATTTGAAATTGAAATCTTTTTCCAGTTATATGTAGTTTAACGACTTTCAATTGCTCCAACTGTGTGAATGCTTGAACAAAGCGATCAGTGTAACTATCATCTTTATTTACGACAATTACAAATTCAAGTGTACTTAGATTTTTGCAGTATTCAGCAATTATTGGCATGATACTTGAGTCACAAACTTTTGAAAGAATCAATTTTTTCAAATAAATACCACAATTAAATAATACTTTTTCTACGTATGATTGTGTTAAAATACATTTTTCATAACCACGAACAATTGCATCACTACATTTGTATTTTTTAATGTCATGCCAAGCTAGTTGACAGGCCTCTTTCCATTTAGAACAAACTGGAATAAAAAATATTAAATCTAAAACATTAATATCAACAAACTTAATAATATATATTTTAATGATTATACCTTGATCCATAGTTATTCTCTCAGATATAGGCAGCAGCATGAATATTTGTGCTAAGGAATCATTATCAAGAGAATTGATGAGATCAATTTTCTCCTCAACATAATCTGTAGAGACTTGGTGATCTTTCTCAATACGTCTTCTCTTTGCACGATTCATCACGACTTATGATGAGTTAAATATACTGTAAATATAAACAATACATATTATTGGATTGTCGAGATTGTTGATAAAATATTTATTAAAGCCATAATAATAAATTTAAATTTTTTATATCTAATAATTCAATAATCAAATGAACATAGTTATAAATATATATTTTGTTTGATTATAAATAAAGAAATTGTTGATTAAAATATTAAAGAAAAAATAACCTATAAACACTTGTTTTGCAGTGTTTTCTATCACTAATTAAATATTGATTCATCTGATCACAGAAAAATCAATTAAAATCAGCAAAAATTTAAGGAAACAATTACCTGAATCGTAAATTACTTGAATGAAAAAAAAAAGCTTTGTTATTACTTGTAATAATTATAGGATCAATCAATCTCTTTTTTTTTTTTTATTGTTGTTATTGTTTATTTTTGTTTTGATGAGAGTGAGATGGAGATAAATATACCGACTGTTAGTATTAGGTTCGCTCTATTATCGGAGGCGCCATATCGAAATTTTCGGCAGCCATATGTAAAAACGCTCATTATTGATTGGCCATTCATTATTCAAGTATTCCGTTGACCAACCAATTAAAAATATATATTATTGATAATTGTAACGACGAAGATAAAATTTTTTATATATTTTACTTATATGTAAATTTACAATGTGAAACAAAAAAAATACAAAAAAAAAAAAAATTATCAATCGAAATGTAAATAGGTATACAAAATTATTCTTTATTCATCAATTTTTTGGCTCAAAAAAACAATATGGAAATAAAAAAAAAATTTTTTTTTTTAAATTTGAGTCTTAATTAATAATTTGAAACTTTATTAATTTACCTTGACTTGTCAATTTATTGTTGCTTATTTGGCATATAATTATCAATGTTATATAAATTCATATTATAATCAGACTCATTATGTCACAAGATTATTTAATCAGTTCAACTCATCATCTTTTAAAAATTTAAAATTTAAATTTATTTAAAAAATTTTATTTTAAATCTAATTTTCCATAACTACATATTTTTGTTCAAACGAAATTCAACATAAATGGAACAATTAATTAGCAAAAATAATAATACAACAGCTTTATAATGATTTTTTTTTTAATTTTCATTATTTTAAAAATGATTCTTTTGTAGAAATGTAGAAAGAATACAAGATGTACACGATGAGGAAAAAATACTCCAATTTCATTCTAAAATTAAACTAACCATTGAGATTCAATGCAGGCTCTTGAAAGATAATGATCATAAGTTTTTATGGATAAAAAAGTATCATTTGTACGATTTTTAGATACCTCCTCTGCAGCAATAATCGTGTCAATTGTAACTTTCGGGATATCGCTGATATCAAGAAATTCAAGATCTGGATTATTTTTTATAAATTGAATGACACCAGCATCAGTAAGTTTTTTGCATTTAGAACAATTTAAACTTTTTATTCCTCTCAATTTGACAATAAAATCTTCTTTAACATTTTTATTTGATTCAATATTGAGTTCTTTCAAATTTTCTAAACTCGTTAAAGCAATATAACCAGTTGGAGTGATGGAACAATTTTGAATATTCAAACATTTTAAGAGCTTACAATTTTTAGCAATAGCAATAATAGCACTATTTTTAAGTTTGCCAGAATGTGCTAAATTTAAATTCTCAATATACTGCACTTTTGATAAATCATTAAAAATTGATGTCTCCACTCTATCATTCTCGTGAATTACCAGATGTTTGAGTTTTTTACAATTATCTAAAATTGCAACCATTACTTCTTTATCATCAATATTTATGAATTCTAAATTATTGCAATACTTGATGATGTTTTTAATTATTGCATCACTTGCTTGCCAACGAATATTTAGATATGCCAAGTTTTGCAAGTTTGCCCAGTTTTCCATTTTAATTTCAGCCAGATCAACATCAAAATCTGGTGCCTTAAGATGTTTTAGCTTTTTGCATGTATTGAAAATACCACTGATTGGGTTTGGAATATTTTGCCATGGACTATCCTCGAAGGACACTCCTTTAATGTTGAGATGTTCCAAGTTTGAAAGTTGATTGAATGTAAATATCTTTTTTGTCGTCTTACACTCTTGGAGATCGAGATAAACAAGTGTTGTTTTTTGTGATATTTCTTGAATAATATTGTTGATAGTGCAAGAATGCATTGTCAACTTTTGAAGATTGGTAAATTTTTTTAAAGACTAAAATGAAATTAATTAAACATAGTTAATATTCTTTCTTATGAATGACGATAAAAATAATTATTGACTAACAATAAGTATACTTACGAAACGTGATACCTTTACTGAGTAGAATAAATAGGAAGATATTACCTAAAGAAAAATAAATTTACACATTAGTATTCTTTCATATTAATGGAAAAAAAATATAATTATTGGCTAACGATAGCTACGTACCAAAGAACATTCCTTTGGGTCTAGACCCAACGATTCTTGCGATACATAAGGTATAAAAAATAAATGAATTTCATTTATATCTTTTGGAAGACTGTTCAGCATTTGAAATTTAAAGTTATATCCATATATATGTATTTTAATGGCTTTCAATTGTTTCAACTGTTTAAATGCTTTACGAAAGCGATCAGTATAACGTTCTTCTTTATATATGTAAATTACAAATTCAAGTGTTGTTAAATTTTTGCAGTGTTTAGCAATTATTGGCATGATACTTGAATCACAAACTTTTGAAAGAATCAATTCTTTCAAGTAAATACCACAATTGACCAATATTTTTTCTACGTATGATTGTGTTAAAATACATTTTTCATGATTACGAACAATTGTATTGGTACATTTGTATTTTTTAATGTCATGCCAAGCTAGTTGACAGGCCTCTTTCCATTTGGAACAAACTGGAATAGAAAATATTGAATTTAAAACAATTATATCAACAAACTAAATAATATATATTTTAATAATTATACCTTGATTCATAGTTATCCTCTCAGATATAGGCAGCATCATGAATATTCGTGCTAATGAATCATTATTAAGAGAATTGATGAAATCCATTTTCTCCTCAACATCATCTGCAGAGACTTGGTGATCTTTCTCAATACGTCTTCTCTTTGCACGATTCATCATGACTTATGATGAGTAAATATACTGTAAATATAAACAATACATATTATTAGACTGCCAAGATTTTTGATTAATTATTTATTAAATCCATCATGATAAATTTAAATTTTTTATGTCAAATAATTTAATAATCAAATAAACATAGTTAAATCTATATGCATATTTTTTTTGCCAATAAATAAAGAATATTTTGAATGAAATATAGAAGAAAAAATAACCTAAACACGTGTTTTTTATCACTAATTAAATATTGATTTATCTGACTACAGAGAAATTAATTAAAATCAGCAAAAATTTAAGGAAACAACTATTTACTAACTTACCTGAATAGATAATGAAAAAAAAAAAAATTTCGTCCAACTTTGTTATTCTTTTTCATAGGTTATAACACGTGATAAAAATCAACAATCATATAAATATGTAATAAACTACTACATACATATTTATATATTGCTAATATGGCCGCTATGTGCATATATGTAGTATTGTACGCATGTATGCAATTTTTTTTTTCTGCCATTTAATTTGATCACGTGACCTTATAAATTAGTTAATATTTTTTCCGCAACAAGTCGCTAATACATCCGGCAATTTGAATTCCATTTGACGAAAATAAATTAAATCTAAATAATTAACTTGAAAAAAAACCAATTAATCTAATTCAAATTCACGATTAATAAATGATCATGAAATAACATAATCCAATTGAACCAAATGATGGAAAAAAAAGAAAAACATATACACACAAACACACAACACAAATATTTTTTTTTTTTTTTTTTTTTAATTATTATTTTATATGAAATAAAAAAAAAATATATATTTAATGAAAAAATTAAATTGGTATTGGCAATTCATTCGCTACAATATTTAAAATTTGTTCAGTATTTAATACCCAATTTGCAATATTTTTAGATACTTTACACCATTCTTCACCATGATGTGGTTCAGCAGCAATACATTTTTTTTGGACTTCTTGTTGTTGTTCTTGTGTACCATTTAATAATTCAAATTTATAAAAATATGCCCATGCATCACCATAATCAGGATCAATTTTAACTGTACGATTAAACCAATCACGACATTTTGTTATTTTATGCTCACACCAAAATAATTTTGATACAGCAAGTAATACAATTGGATCATGTTCACATTTTTTTAATGCATCAACACTTTTTGTTTTTCTTTGTGCTCTTGGTTCCATAAATATAGCTTCAGCCCAAAGTATACCAGATTTTGGACAATCTTGTAATGCTTTAGACATAAGTGCATGTGCCATATGACGTACACCACCTTTCATTTCAATTCTAATAGCTTCAAGCCAAAGTTCTGGATTTTTTTGATTTTTTAAACGACCCCTATCCAATACTGATCTTGCTGTTGATATTGGATTTATTTGTCTTTCTAAATTAGCTAATAGCTTCCATAATGGTATTGATGTTGGACATTTTTTAGTACCCTGTTTATATGTATCAAGAGCTGCTGTATAATTATTTTTTTGTTCTTCAATTTGTCCTTTCATAAGCCATAGCTTTGGAAAATTATCAAATTTTTCAAGTGCTTCATTTACTAAATTCAATGCAGCATCAAGATTATTTAATGCCCATTCTAATTTAACACTTTTCATCATAACACGTGGTGTTGGTGCTGAATCTCTTGCTTTTTTTAATAATTGTCGGGCTCTTTCATATTCAGAATTTTCAGATTCAAGTTTAACAGCAGCAAGCCATATTTCTTCGGAATTTGCATTTGCCTGAAATGCCAATGATAATAGATATCTTGCTGCGTCTACTTCATTAGCAAGCCATTTTGATTTAGCGCCCATTAACCATAATGTTTCATTTTTAGGACAATGTTTAACAGCACTTTGTAATAATGTTTCTAATGATTTACGTGTACCATATTGTTTTTCAAAATATGCAGCACGTAACCATATTGATTTTTTACCTGGAAATATTGTTAATGCATATGCATATACTGAACGTGCACATTCTAATGCACCTTGTTGTGTACATGTTTCAGCATCTTGTATCCATGTATGTTTTCTATCTTCTTCTTCAACACCAACACCAATTATTGATTTAATAATAACTTGACATGTATATACAGCACCTGATTTTTCAGCTTCCATAGCTTCTTTAAACCAATGTTCACGATTTATTTCAACACCATTTGCTTTTAATGATGATATTGCACGATCAATTATTTTATCAACCATATGTTTGTTACCATTAGCTTCTTCTAATTTTGCTGCTGTTGTCCATATTTGACGATCATTTGGTATCTTTTTACGTGCTTTATTAAGTACTTTTCTTGCATTATTAGATGTTTCAAGACGTGCCAATGCTAACCATAAATCAACACTTGTTGGACAACATTCAACTGAACGACTAAGTAATATTTTAGCTTCTTTAGGTTCTTCAAGTTCAACAGCAGCTTTCCATAATCTAACTGAATGTGGTATATGTTCAAGTGCTTTACGATATACACGTCTTTTAGCTTCTATTTTACTCTCAAGATCAGCAGCTTTAATCCATATACGTACAGATGTTGGTATATGTCTGACTGATTGTGCAATAACAGTTTTTGCTGTATCTGGTGGTTGTAAACGTGCTGCTTCTAACCATAAATCTTCAGACATTGGATTATCTTCACAACCTTTCATTATTAAATTTCTAGCTGCTTGTAATTTACCAGTAACTTCTTCTAATCTTGCTGATGCAATCCATGCTGGTGGATGCTTTGGATTTGTTTCTCTAACTGATTTTAATAATAAACGTGCTTTTTTAATATCATTAATATCACCACCATATGTTGGTATCATACTTTGTAAATCAGTTAAATAACCTTTTGGATCAACAACTGTTTGTCCTTCAACTGAATCAGATGCTTGCATAAGTTTAACATTCATTAATGTATTACGTGCTTGTCCAATTTTACGTAAATCTAAATCACCAGTTGGTGTTAACATACCACTACCAGGTGATGATAAAAATGATGGATCAATACTTGTTGTTGTTTGACCACCAAGATTATGTGATAATATAGAATCTGGTAATGGTGTAAATTTTTCAGCACGTGGATTTCTTTGTTTACGATTACGTGCATCACCAACTTCTGGTATATTTTTCCAATCCATTTCACTGACATTAACAAGTTCACGTTTTAAATCAGAAAATTGTTGTTGTATTTTTGGACATTCTTGACGATAACGTTCTAATTCTTGACGTAAACGTTTTTCACGATATTCTTTACGTTTTTCATCCATTCTTTTATCAATTTCTTCATAAATTGCATCAGCTTCTTCATCATCTTTATCATATGGATCTTTACTAAATAATGATACACCATAACCATTAAAATCATCATAATTTGAATCATTTAAATCTTCTTCTTCTTCTTCTTCTTCTTTTTTTTTAGCTCTTTTTATTGGTGGTGGTGCATGACGATCATCAGATACATCATTTGCATCTCTTGCTGGACCAATATCTGAACGTGTTGTAAATCCAGTAGCTCTAAAAATAATAAATAAAAAATGTTAAATAAAACAACAAAATAAAATACAATTTAATAATATTTATAAGATAAGATTTACATACCCTCTTCCAACACCAGCAACATAGCCCAAAGGTGCTGGTACACCAAGAAAATGTTTTTTATTTCTTGTTGAAATTGATGCTGATGGAACTGCCATTGTTTATTTATTTATTTATTTATTTATTACACATACATAAATATAGAGAATCAATAATTATTTATTAATTAATGATGAGTCTTTTTTTATTATGTATGCAACACACAAAATATATTGTTGTATTATTATTTATATATATTTTTTTTTCTTTTGACAATACGACGTATTGAATACGTTTTCACCAAGAAGACTAGAGCAGACTCAAGCAGACTAGAGACCAGTGTTGCGCTGTTGCCAGACTCGGTAGCCATCTTCCCACTAAAAATGTCATGAAAAACCACTAGACTGAGCCACTTACCCACTAAACTTTTGAAAACTTGAAAATTTACTCAAAAAAGCAAAAAAAAAAAAAAGGAAATGAATTATAATTTTTTTTTTTAATTTTATTATTATTTTACATATCAACTTTCAATAAATTTTATATGTTTTTTTTTTGTAATTTTTATTATTTTAAATATGATTTTTTTGTTAAAATGTAGAAAAAATACAAGATCTACCTGCTGAGAAAAAAAAAATACTCCAATTCCATTCTAACCATAAGTTAACCATTGACATTTGATGAGAGCTTTTTGAAGAACCCTTTTATAAGTTTTTATTGATAAAAAAGTATCATTTGTACGATTTTTAGATGCCTCATCTGCAGCAGTTATTGTTTTAGTTGTAATATTTCTGATATGACCGATATTAAGATATTCAAGATCTGGATTATTTTCTATAAAATGAATGACACCAGCATCAGTCAGTTGGTTGCAATGAGAACAATTTAAAATTTTTATTCCTTTTAATTTGACAATAAAATTGTCTTCAACATTTTTACTAAGTTTAACGTTTAGTTCTTTCAAATTTTTTAAACTCGTTAAAGCAGTATAACCAGTTGAAGTGATGGACTGACAATTTTCAATATTCAAACATTTCACGAGTTTACAATTTGCAGCAATAGCAATCATAGCACTATCTCCAAGTTTCTTACTAAATTCCAAATTTAAATTTTCAATATATAGCAAATTTGATAAATCATCAAAAAGTGATGCCTCTACTCTACTCCCGTAAATTACCAGATGTTTAAGTTTTTTACAATTATTTAAAATTGCAACCATTACTTCGTTATCGATATTTGTCATCTCGAAATCTAAGTGATTGAGGTTTTCTAATTTTGTTAATTCTATAATAGATTCACTATTTAATTCATCAATATTTATGAATTCCAAATTATTGCAATACTTGATGATTTTTTTGATTATGGCATTACTAGCTTGCCAGCGAATATATATATATACCAAGTTTCTCAAGTTTACCCAGTTTTCCATTTTAATTTCAGCTAAATCAACATCAAAGTCTGGTGCATCAAGATGTTTTAGCTTTTTGCATGTATTGAAAATATCACTGATTGGATTTGGAATCAATCTCTTCTCAAAACAGCTATCCCAGAAATATACATCTTTAATGTTGAGATGTTCCAAGTTTGAAAGTTGATTGAATGTAAAAATCTCGTTTTCAGTATGACATTGTTGGAGATCAAGATAAACAAGTGTTGTTTTTTTTGATATTTCTTGGATAATATCGGTGATATTTTGACAACGTATTGTCAAACTTCGAAGATTGGTAAATTCTCTTAAAGACTGAAATAAAATTAATTTGACTAAGTTAATATTTTGTTCTTATAAATGACAATAAAAATAATTATTGACTAACAATAAGTACTTACGAAAAGTGATGGTGATACTGGGTTTTCATCATTTGCATTCAGTATCTGAGAAAAATAAATTTAAACGTTAGTATTCTTTTATATCAATGACAAAAAAATATAATATTTGGCTAACGATAGCTACGTACCTCAAGAAATTGTTCTGAGTTTATACCAGAGCCTGATATGAAAGCGAGGGTAAAATATAAATGAATTTCCTCTATATCTTTTGAAAGATTATTTAATATCTGGAAGTAAATTTTTTCTCCAAATATATGTATTTTAAGGATTTTTAATTGCTTCAACTGTGTGAATGCTTGAACAAAGTAACTAGTATCAGAAGAACAAAATCTGATAATTTCAAATTCAAGTGTTGTTAAATTTTTGCAGTATTTAGCAACTACTGGCATGATACTTGAGTCACAAATTTTTGAAAGAATTAATTCTTTTAAATAAACACCACAATAGAATAATACTTTTTCTACGTATGATTGTGTTAAAATACATTTTTCATAACTACGAACAATTGCATTGGTACATTTGTATTTTTTAATGTCATACCAAGCTAGTTGACAGGCCTCTTTCCATTTGGAACAAACTGAAATAGAAAGTATTAAATTTAAAACACTAATATCAACAAACTAAATAATACATATTTTAATGATTATACCTTGATCCATAGTTATTCTCTCTGATATTGGCAGCAGCATAAATATTTGTGCTAGTGAATCATTATCAAGAGAGTTGATGAGATCTATTTTCTTGTCAGTATCATCTGCAGAGACTTGTTGATCTTCCTCAATACGTCTTCTTTTTGCAGGATTCATCACGACTTATACTGTATTATACTGTAAATATAAACAATACATATTATTGGACTGTCAAGATTGTTGATTAAATATTTATTAAAACCATAATGATAAATTTAAATTTTTTATGTCAAATAATTTAATAATCAAATGAATATAGTTAATAATACCTGTCGGTATATTTTTTTTTTAAGATAAATAAAGAAATTGTTGATTAAAATGTTGAAGAAAAAATAACCTAAACACGTGTTTTTTATTACTAATTAAATATTGATTCATCTGACTACAGAGAAATTAATTAAAATCAGCAAAAATTTAAGGAAACAACTACTTACATACCTGAATAGTCAATGAAAATTGTTCAACATTATTTTTTAGGTTATACGTAAATAATCATATAAATATGTAATAAATATACATAGATGAAATAATCTATGTTATTATGAATATTACAAATTGTATATTAATGATAATAATTACATAACAATTGTCATATTTATGTGCATATGTCATAATGAATAATTCATATAATATTCTTTATGGTAATAAATATATACATATAAATATTGTAATTATAATATACATATATATGATACATATTTATATATTGCTAATATGGCCATATATGTAATACTACTGTAATTGTAGTATTACATATATGAATATGGCCGCATTATGTATTTTTTTTTTTTTCAGCCATTTAATTTGATCACGTGACCTTAAAAAGTAGTTAATACTTGTTCCGCAACAAGTCGCTAGAACATCCGGCAATTTGAATTTCATTTGACGAAATAAATTAAATCTAAATAATTAACTTGAAAAAAACAATTTTATATAATTTAAATTCACGATTATAAATAAATAAATTGAAAATAAATATTTTAATATTTTATTTATTATTGTTGTTAATTTAGTGGATAATTTTGGAATTCAAGTGAAATAATAATTCCAACAGACTGTTTGTGTTTTCGATATCGTTTCTATGGCAACGCAACAAGGGTTGTAAAAAATTTACTATTAAAAATATAATGTCTACAAAGTGTTGATGATAATTTTTTGATTGTTAATAATGGAACATTAAAGGAAAATTTTTAATGGAACATAGTTTTTTTTAGTGGAAATAGTAACAATAAATAATGTCGTTGTTTCGTACAAAAGAGTGGTGGCATACTGAGTGTGGTATAAATGAGACATTTGATAATAAAAGTCTTCTTGTTGTGTCATTATTTGGTGATGATAAAAAAGATGTTGTAATTGTATCAAGTCATAGTGGTAACCTGAGAATATACAGTCCTTCATCTGAATGGGATAATGAGACTGGTGCACCAACGGGATATAAAACAACGGATCTTGTTATTGAGGCACATATTGCCAATTGCATTATTGATACTAAAGTTGGAAAATTTGTTTCGTAAGAAAATTGAATTATTCATTTATGATTTTTACAATAGAAATTAAATTTATATAATAAAAATATTTTACATATAATAAGTTAAATGGAAATTGTTTTTTTTCTTTTAAATTTGCATAAATAGATAAAATGTAAATAAAATAAGAAAAATAATGTCGGTCATTTAGAGGGACCTTGAATTTACAATAATTTTTTTTAAATTACAAGAATTATTTAAATAATGACTTTTTATAAATAATTTTTATTTTTTTATTTTTTTCCTCTGACAGAATACTATTAATAATTTACTTTACTGATAATGTAACATGGTTTTAAATTTTTTTAATAATAATAATTGATCTATTTATAAATAATAAATTTATTTATATAAAAAATATTAATATTGATGTAATAAATTTGTAAAATATTTAGAATTTTATTGGTAAGTATAAAATAAGATTGCGAATAATTAATTTTAATTTGATTAAGTATCATTTAAATAATTGCTAAATCTTCTATAAATCATTTACAATATTAATTAATAATTAGCAATTAAATTATTATTTTCATTAAATAGTTGGGAGAATTTATGGTCGTATTAAAATCATCGACACTTGTCACATTTGAAGAATAAATAAAATTATTATTTATTTATTGATCAAGTGAATTTAAAGCATCAATAAATTATTTAAATAAATTATTATTATTATTATTATTTTAAACTGACTATTTATCAGTTTATTAATAAAAATATATTAATTGAAAATTAATTATTTTGTTGATGATAATGTTTGTCGACAAAAAGACAAAAAAATTAATAAAAAAAATCAAAAAATACTTTAGTCATTATTGTCAATTAAAACATGAATAATCCATTGTTTAATGTGTATAATTATAAAATTAATTATCAAAATATATTTACAAAACAAAATAATCATTTAAAAAAATATTATTTACATTTTTAAAAACTCCATGAAAGCTTGAAGTTGATTGATATTTAAAAAATACATGGGATTATTTATTTATTGCCTTGTTTATTTAATATAAGTAATATAATTAATTTTTTTAATTTTCAGTGGTTCTCAAGATCTTCGTCTAGGAATTTTAACACCCAATAAATTATTAGTCTACAGTGTAACACTTACACCAGGATCAACAGAACATGGCAAGTATAAAATTCATGCAAAAAAAAAAAAACCTACACTTCTAAATTAATTACATTTAATAATAACAAATACAAAAAAAATAAATTTTCAACAGAAGCAATTTCCAATTAAACTTAATAAAATGAAAAAAATTGAATTAAAAAATTAATAAAGTAAAATACACTTGCACGATTTCCAGTTAATGTATGTTTCGTGTTGGAGAGTATATTACACTCTGTCATGTTTTCAGTGTTTACGCGTATATTTAAAAATAAATAAAAATAATAAAAAAAAAAAACAGTAAGTAAGTATAACATACAAGTTTGTATTTTTAAAAGTTGGAGGACATAGTTACATGTGTATTTGTGTACATGTGAGAAGGTTTCAGTGACCCATATCAAGGGATCGACAACAGGGGAGGTTCAACCGGTCGATCGTTTCACATCTTGAGATATCAAAATACTTGTTGTGATGAATATCGTTAAATTTATACACACATGTATCTATTACGCGCATTCAATTACTCAATATTATTATTATTTTTTTATTTTTATTTTTTTTGCGTTATTTATCTCAGCCGATCATTGACTTTATTGTATAGTGATGAATTAACGGAATAAATATGTCTGTGACCCACATTGTTGTTATCGTTATTAATTTTTTTTTATTATCATATAATATTTTTATTTTTATATATTATTTTAGAGCATTGATTTAACTTAATTTTTAGCTAATTATTTTATTTTTTTTATTGTTTTTTTTTTCTACAAAAAATGCAGATGTTTAAAAAAATTGAATTGAATTATTTTTTTGCTTTATTTTAAATGGTTATTTAATTTTATGATTGTTAAAATTAAAATTTATTTTTTATTTAATTGTTTTTCATTAAATGAAGAATGGAAAATTTTATTATTAATTTGACATAGAAATTGATTAGAAAAAAAAAATAGATAATTCTCTTCTCAATAATGACAGTATTTATTTTTTTTTTATTATTTAATTATTTAATCTGTTAAATTAAAAATTAAAATGAAATTTTAATAATTAATAATAATTGTAATTTTTAACAGGTGATAGATGTGTCCTGGAAATAATTTACAGTCATGAATTATCTCGTTTTCCTGTATCACTTGTGTCTGGATCATTTGGTGCTGTAAAAGGAAGAGATTTTTTTTGTGTACAATGTATTGATGGTACATTATTATTTTACGAACAAGAAGCACCAACATTTACACAAACATTAAAAGACAGATTGTTACCAGAAAAAATTGCTTATATATCTAATAATGATATTTTTATAACAACAAGTCCAGGGCGTATTCTCGAATGTTACAGGTAAATTAAAATAATAATAAATAATATTGATAGATTATTTAATTATAGTTATAGTTTTTATATTTTTCATTTGAATCAATATTATTATTATTATTAAATAAATTGAGAAAAAAAAAAAAGGAATTTCATGGCGCCAGTAGATTAATTAATAATGTTTAAAAATAATTTTTAATACAATACAGTTCATTGTACACAAGTGAAAACTAAGACTAGAAAATTATACATGTGTTTTTCATGTTGACTATTAATTACGTACATCTTGATAAATAAATTATTTATTCACCTTGACAAACTTTGATTTTATATATTTTTCATAATTTATAAATTCAATAATATTATCTTCATAAATTAATTTTTTTTAATAAAAAGAATATTTTTTTTTTTAATTTATTTAGTTATTTATAGAAATAATAATTTTTTCTTTTCATTGGTATTTTTATTTTGACAAATTTTATTATAATTATTATGTGAAATAAATATGAATGAAAAAATTGAATTTTGTCAGCAAGTCAGAGGAAATATAAAATTAAAAAAAAAATAAAAATAATTAAAATTAAATTTTTAAACTTCTAGGGTAATTTTATTTAAGTGTTGTTTAAATTATAAAAGTATAATCTCGTGAAAATTCCATTTAGAAATATATATGATCTGCAGCGAAAAATGCTGAATTTCATTTGCAACTAAAATTGGGCAATATAAAATTGAAAAAAAAAAATAAAAATAATTGAAATTAAATTCTAAAATTTTTTAGGTAATTATATTTGAGTGTTATTCAAATTATAAAAACATAATATCACGAAAATTTAATTTAGAAATATTTTTTTTTAGGCTATAAAAATAATTTTCAATGAATTTTTAACTATTAAAAAAGAATTTGTTTTTCGTCATTCCAATTGCTATTGTACAAAAAAATTAATTTGTAATTACTAATTACATTATTTACATATAAAATCAAAATTAAGAAAAAAAAATTTCTATTTATAATTTAATAAGCCCAATAAAGTAACTATTATTATTTTTTTTTATAAAAAAAAATTTTCTATAATATCTATTTTATTTTTAAAGAAATAAACACAATAATTTGCATTTAAAAATTAAATATACAAAAGAATTTAATAACCATACAAACTGATATAATAAAAATTAAAGAAAAATAAAAAAAAAAAAAAATTTATGACTTGACATGTTACAGTATAGATTTGTGAACAAACGTGTGTGCAAGTTTACGAATAAATAAATAATTTATAATCCAAGTGCACTTAAAGTCGTTTGAAATAGACAAGAATATACATATACCATTCAAAATGAATAATTCATATTTAAACCGAGTTATATATGGATAACCATATACGATCACTCGTGATGACGTTGCCAAACAACAAAATGAAAAAAAAAAAAAAAACAACAACGATGATGATAATGACGATGATGATAATGATACGAGGATAAAAAATAATTTGCATGAAAAATAATTGGCTTGTCAATGATTGACATTATTTTCTTTGTCATATTAATTAATTTTTATTGTTTCAAAAATAGATACCAAAATATGGCTGAATTTAGCAGAAAATTAGAAGAAAATAAAATGAAAAATGAGGATAAAATATTGGAGCCTGACTGGATCTATAATATTAGTGAAAATGTACTGGGAATTGAGACAGTTGTTCTGAGTAGTTTCGAAATTGGAATAATTGTTTTAACTGAAAAACATATTTATTGTTTTCGTGATGATTGTTCGAATGTTAAATATGTCAAAAGGCTTGATTATACACCAATGGTTTTTCGAGCATTTGTCATTGGTAAGATAATTATTTATTTATAATTTAACCAGTTTAAATGTATAATATTAATTTGTAATTCTGTAATTTTATTTTGTTATATTTAAATATATAATTTATGGCTTATAATTAATTATAAGGTGAATGTCATTTACAGATCACATGTGTTGAACAAGTTTATGATGTTGATGTGACACCTCTCATTTTATATATATTTTTTACAGTTACTTTTAGTAGATGCCTTTATTCATTTTTGACTTTTATTCATTTTATATTATCTCGGTTATTTTATTTGTGTATAATTTTTTAACAGACAGTTTTAATTCTTTTTTTTTTTAATTTTTACATTATTATTCGTTATTATTATTTAAAAAAAAAAATTAATACTTTGCATGTTTAAGAACCGGACGGCAAGCTGATGGTTCTCGTCGTCGCCGATACAGACACCCTGCTGGTTTACGAGGGCACGACACTCAAATGGTCCGCGCAATTGCCTTTCACACCTGTTGCCATTGCAAGAGCAAATTTTCAGGTAAAATGCTATTTTATTATATATTTTTTTTATCATAATAATTTTTTACTCTGACAGAATATTTTTCATTTAATTATTTTTTTTTTTTCCATCTACTGATAATGTAACATGGTTTTAAATATTTTTAATAATAATAATTGATCTATTTATAAATAAATAAATTTATTTATATAAAAAATATTAATATTGATGTAATAAATTTATAAAATATTTAGAATTTTATTGGTAAATATAAAATAGATTGCGAATAATTAATTTTAATTTGATCAAGCATCATTTGAATAATTGCTAAATCTTCTATAAATCATTTACAATATTAATTAATAATTAGCAATTAAATTATTATTTTCATTAAATAGTTGGGAGAGTTTATGGTCGTATTAAAATCATCGACACTTGTCACATTTGAAGAATAAATAAAATTATTATTTATTTATTGACCAAGTGTATTTAAAGCATCAATTAATTATTTAAATAAATTATTATTATTATTATTATTTTAAACTGACTATTTATCGGTTTAGTTATAAAAATATATTAATTGAAAATTAATTATTTTGTTGATGGTAATGTTGGTCAACAAAAAGACAAAAAAATTAATAAAAAAAAAATCGCAAAATACGCTTCAGTCATTATTGTAAATTAAAAATAAATAATTCATTGTCTAATGTGTAATTATAAAATTAATTATTAAAATATATTTACAAAATAAAATAATTATTTAAAAAAATATTATTTATATTTTTGAATGCTTCATGAAAGCTTAAACTTGTCATGTTTAGTATATATTGTTCAATTGGAAAAAAAAAAAAAAATTATTATATAATTTAGTAACAAGTATTAACTAATCGCAGTATTTTGTGTGTAAATTATAATCAAGCCTGTTATTATAACACAAGGTGTTTAAATAATTTATATGCAATTTATTATATAGACACAACTATTTGTGCTGTATAGTTTTTTTTATTCAATGACCATGTCGACCTTTAAAGAAAAAAAAAAATATAATAATAGTACATATATTTTTATCTACAAAACAGTTTAAAATATATCGTAATCATAGTTGGGAGATTGTCAGTTGACCTTCGTAATCTTTTACACTAAAACAATCAACATTTTAATTTTTTTTTTCTCAAATATATATAATATTAGTATATCTTTTTTGCTTCTTCCGGTTGTGACTTGTGGTTATGTGGTTATCAACAGTCCCTGAATTTTCTATATATAGAAAAAAAAAAAAATTATATTATTCTATTAAATAATCTCTCGAATAAATTCAACAAAAAAAAATATATAAAAAAATAAATACTTATCGATGTGTCATCGAAATCTCTAGAAGACATTTAAAAAAAAAAAAAATGTAGAAAATAAAAAAGCGTGAAAAATGGTTGGATATGTGTCCCGATCGAATGGAATTTTTTTTAGCTTTTTTATTTCAAGATAGAGACAAGTCGAAAGCAAAATGCAATCTTATTGATGGGTTTTCGTGAGACTTGGATGGCCAAGAAAGACCGTTGGCAATCGACACTCGACCCCGTTTTCGATAAGCTAATGGCCAGCTCGAATTTTTCAAGATAATATACATAAAAATAAAAAATACACGTGTAAAAAAATTATATTTCAAAGATATATTATAGTTTATTTGGAATAGTCCTTTTTTCATTTCGATTGGTCATAAATTCCTTGAAGAAAAAAAAATATTTAAAATAAATTGTTGGACGATGAGTTGATCATCATCCTTCACATTTTTTATTTCAAAAATAAACAAGTAGACATTTATTATTATCTGACTCACTGAATATTAATTTATAATTATATTATTTTAAAGAATTTAGAAGGAGTTGTAGTAATTTTATCTGACGATGGAAAACTAGAAGCATGCTATCTCGGAGCTGAACCGTCTCTTTTTGTTGCTCCTCCAATTCATCGCAGAGGTTTTGATTATGCTCAAGCTGAAAAAGAATTAATTGAATTACGTAGATTATCAAAAATTGCACCAGAAAAAGGTACCCGAATATAAATTTCTAAACAACTCAACACTCCAAGTAAATTTAAAATTTTTTTGTTTTTAAATTTCAAGACGATAAATTAACAATTGCAACAATGGAATCAGAGCTACTTACAACAATTAAAACGTCCCTAGAACCAATAAACCAAATGCCAATTGAATCAACAAGTGAAGAGCCAACAATTCAGCGCAACATATGCACAATCACCATTGAACTTTCATCTTATATTTTACTTCACGATGTTCAATTAAGCATTGACGTATTGCAGCCACTTGTTGCTCATGATAAGTATCATGTTTTTTCAGTCTTACGTGACAAACAAATAATTCAATCAGTCATTAAAATTGAGGGTAATAAAACAGCAATATCATCTGAGGCAAATTTGACAATTGTTTATGAAACAGATGTTGGTGGACCACGTGTTGTACAAAAAATAATTCAATTACCATTGAGACTTATATTTCTACCAACAGCACCAGAAAATCAATCGTCATTTTCAGCAACAATTTATTTTATCAATTAATTTGACTATTTATTAATGTATACTTGCATTTATTGTTTAAGAATTTATCATTGATGAAATTGAAAAAAAAACATCAAATGCAATTGGATTACGTCATATTAATACAAATAATATTGTGACAATTGTTGCTGGTACAAATACAAATCGTTATCGTGTACAATCAAATGATTCATTATCAATCACAATTGTTGTGCAACAATTAATTGCTAGATTACGTAAAAAATCATCAATAAATATTGGAAATATTATTGCATCAATTGGACAAAACCATCTGCAACTTTTACAGAATCAAATTGATACTCATTTTGTCAGTCGTCAACAAGTCAAACGTATATCTGTAAGTTCATATTAATAATATTTATTTATTTATTTATTTATTTTTGTTTGGTGATTAGAATCAACTGGCACTGTTTAATTTAATCAATAATTGCTAAATCTTTATTTAATTTTTTTTTCTACCGATAATACAACATGGTTTTAAATATTTTTAATAACAATAGCTGATCTATTTATAAATAATAAATTTATTTATATGAAAAATATTAATATTGATGTAATAAATTTATAAAATATTTAGAATTTTATTGGTAAATATAAAATAGATTGCGAATAATTAATTTTAATTTGATCAAGCATCATTTAAATAATTTCTAAATCTTCTATAAATCATTTACAATATTAATTAATAATTAGCAATTAAATTATTATTTTCATTAAATAGTTGGGAGTGTTTATGGTCGTATTAAAATCATCGACACTTGTCACATTTGAAGAATAAATAAAATTATTATTCATTTATTGACCAAGTGTATTTAAAGCATCAATTAATTATTTAAATAAATTATTATTATTATTATTTTAAACTGACTATTTATCAGTTTATTAATAAAAATATATTAATTGAAAATTAATTATTTTGTTGATGATAATGTTGGTCAACAAAAAGACAAAAAAATTAATAACAAAAATCGAAAATTACTTGAATTAATATTTATCTATTTTTTTTATGGTGATTAGAAAGAACTGACTCTGTTGACGAACCAGTTGAGAATGATAGAAAAAGGATTATTAAAATGTATCAGAGATAAAAGCATTAAACCATTGGAATCTAGTGGAATATCAGTACTTTTGGAATCAACATATAGCCTCATGTTTACACACTTGGATAAACTTGAAGAAGCACAGTTGGTAATTATCATTATAATGTTAAAAATATAAAACTACTGTGTTTTTAAATATTTTTATTTTTCTTTATTTTTTAGTCTAGTATTTATGCTTGTATATATTTTTTTATATTTATAAATATTATATAAATAAACACGGGTATTTATATGGATAATTTTGCAACATTTAAATGCCCGTGTTCATAACAACTCGTTTTTTATTTATTTTTATAGAAAAAAAATATATGTATGATGTTTAATTACTTGATTTTAACTAATTGCATATCGTCATCTTGTAATCTGGTTATTTTTTTATTTTATATTTATTTATTTAGCTTGAAAATAAATATATGGATAGCTATAAAGTAGGTAGAAGAGTTGAAATGATTTAAATGCTGGGATTTTCTAGACACCTTGTTTTAACATCGTAAATTAAATTGGATTAATAATTTTTTGTTTAACGGTATTTATTATTTAGTATAGTATTTGTTAAAATATATTTATAATTTTTTTGTTTATTTATATTTCTATAATTTAAGTAAAAATATTTTTAAAAATAAATATTTATTTTTTGTTTTTTAAATTCCAGTGTTTTATTTTAAAATCAATAAAAAAAATTAATAAAAAGATTTGTAAATTAATTCAAAATTAATAATCAATATATTTAAAATTTATAAATAAATTTTTTTTTTTTTACAATAAATTAATTAACAATAAATTTAAAAAAAAAAAAACACTGTCAATTTTTTAAATTGAAATAAAATAATCTCCAATTGTCAAAATAATTTAATAATAAAAATTGCATAATAATTTTATTTAAGGAACGTGAGAATGCAGCTCATAATTTACAATGTGCTGTAAAGTTATTGCTCTTTTTGATTCGTCCAAATATAAGTGATGATAAATATTCAATATTAGAATCAGCAATTGGATTTGAGCCACAGCTGAGAGACGACGTGGTGAGTTAATTCATACATAAATAATTCCTCACAATTCAAAAAAAAAAACATAAATAAATGAATAATATTTTTAAATTCACAAGTAAATAAAAAAATAAAAAATATACTTACATTAACTACATATGAATCATTAACACATGTAATAGCCGTATTTCCATCGTGTGAATTTAACAATATAATCCATTCATTTAAAAATAACTATAAAAATTTAAATAATAATAATAAAAAGTAATATTTAAAATTTTTCTTTAGGACTGGGAAGAGGTTGCTGATGTTGCATTGTTTACACTGCTACGTGTTACATCTAAAAAACCAGAAAGTGAACCATCAACACGTCAATTATCCTGGAATAAATTAGAAACAATTCGTGATTTAGCTAAATTAAAAAAACGTCTTGTTCATGCTATTGAACGTTTAAATAAACCAACAGATACTGTACAAGAAGATGTTGTTGATGAAAATCCATCACCAAGACAATAATTAATTCATTCAATAATAAATAAATAAGTAAATTGACAAATAAACAAATTTAAATAGAAAAAATCTGTTTAAAATTAATTTTTTTATTGCGAGTTTGTATAATTTTGTGCTTTTGATAATAAATATATATTCTCATACCTTTGGCATATATTAATTCATCGTATATACAATATACATATGTGTATCGATAAATAAAATAATAATAGTAATTCAAAAAAAAAAAAATATATCTAGGAAAATTGACGGTTGAAAGCGCCAACTCGACGCCATAAGATCACGTGCGAGAAATGATTGAGGAAATGAATGTGTATACATATATATTTTATCGTCTATTCATGTTTATAAAAAAATATAATTTTTACAACTGTTTCACATGCAAATAATATGTCCAACAAACTTGAGTATTAACTGTTGTAATTATAAACATAATTATTAAGTTTTTCCAATGCAAAAAAAAAATCAACGTAAAAAATAAAATTACTATTTTATTATTCCAAGAAAATTATGAATAAATATATAATTTAATAAAAAATATACGTAATAAAATAAATAAATAATTAATCCATATATTACATAACATTTATTTTTTTTTTTTTTCGATATAAAAATTTACCTTTTTTCGATTTGAAAAAATTTTTAAATTTCGAAAAAGTTTTTCGAAATTAAATTATATAAAAATTTATTTAATATTATTATTATTGTGTTATAAACAAAGTATGCATGTCTATGCATGGGGGCCCATTTATATTTTATATAAAAAAAATAAAATTGTTTTTTTTTTTTTTAAATGAAAAAAAAATTATTATACACATACGCGGACGCGGCGGCGCCATTTCTCTCGTGTAGAGTGACGGCAATAATTGGATAATAAAAAGAGTACACACATCGAGTGTGTGATGCACACTATGTGCAATGTGTATTATATAAATATATATAATATGTATATATGTATGCAATATGATTTTTATATATACGAGCACATTGGCGCACTACGAGCGCCTGTATCCATACCTTCTAAAATGTTCATTGTTCATTAATTTAATAAACACAAGTATTATCATAAAAAAAAAAAAGAATGAATAAATTGACGAAATATTTTTTAAATTTATTTATTTACACATAAAAAACACATAATTCGCACAAAATTTTAAGCTCAATTGCATTCAGATTCGATGATTATTAAAAAAGTTGTGCTAGCTTAATATGTCAATTTAAAAAAAAAATATAAAAAAAAATAATAGAAAAAGGCAAACGGAAAGAAATTCGTATGAGAGTAAGTGAGAGAAAAACAATGACCAATTAAATGTCTGGAAGACCGATGATGTTTGTCCTTTTTATATAAGGAATTAATATTGAGATTGTAATTTTGTACACTATATGCAATCATTGGAATCTGGTGTACACTAAATTTTGGAGTGACTCCCCCTTCGGTTGAACCCAAAAAAAAGTAAAATCTCCCTATCTCACCGTGTTTAAGCTCGAAAAAAATAGCAACTTTAATAGTCTATTATAAATAAACAAAATTACCAAGGACAAAAAAAAAGTTATGAATAGATGTATTTCTTTGCATAGAATTGTTTTTTATCAATTACATTGGTCTCTAACTATTTTGATTTTACTCGAGTAACACCTTAAATTGGTATTGGCAGTTCATTTGCTACAATATTTAAAATTTGTTCAGTTTTTAATACCCAATTTGCAATATTTTTAGATACTTTACACCATTGTTCACCATGATGTGGTTCAGCAGCAATACATTTTTTTTGAACTTCTTGTTGTTGTTCTTTTGTACCATTTAATAATTCAAATTTATAAAAATATGCCCATGCATCACCATAATCAGGATCAATTTTAACTGTACGATTAAACCAATCACGACATTTTGTTATTTTATGCTCACACCAAAATAATTTTGATACAGCAAGTAATACAATTGGATCATGTTCACATTTTTTTAATGCATCAACACTTTTTGTTTTTCTTTGTGCTCTTGGTTCCATAAATATAGCTTCAGCCCAAAGTATACCAGATTTTGGAAATTTTTGTAATGCGTGAGCCATAAGTGCATGTGCCATATTACGTACACCATCTGGTGTCATTTCAATTCTAATAGCTTCAAGCCAAAGTTCTGGATTTTTTTGATTTTTTAAACGACCCCTATCCAATACTGATCTTGCTCTTGATATTTGATTTATTTGTCTTTCTAAATTAGCTAATAGCTTCCATAATGGTATTGATGTTGGACATTTTTTAGTACCCTGATCATATGTATCAAGTGCTGCTTTATAATTATTTTTTTGTTCTTCAATTTGTCCTTTCATAAGCCATAGCTTTGGAAAATTATCAAATTTTTCAAGTGCTTCATTTACTAAATTCAATGCAGCATCAAGATTATTTAATGCCCATTCTAATTTAACACTTTTCATCATAACACGTGCTGTTGGTGCTGATTCTCTTGCGTTTTTTAATAATTGTCGGGCTCTTTCATATTCAGAATTTTCAGATTCAAGTTTAACAGCAGCAAGCCATATTTCTTCGGAATATGCATTTTCTTTTAATGCCAATAATAATATATCTCTTGCTGCGTCTACTTCATTAGCAAGCCATTTTGATTTAGCGCGCATTAACCATAATGTTTCATTTTTAGGACAATGTTCAACACGTACAGCACGTTGTAATAATTTTTCTAATGATTCACGTGTACCATATTGTTTTTCAAAATATGCAGCACGTAACCATATTGATTTTTTTCTTGGAAATATTTTTAATGCATATGCATATACTGAACGTGCACATTCTAATGCACCTTGTTGTACACATGTTTCAGCATCTTGTATCCATGTATGTTTTCTATCTTCTTCTTCAACATCACAACCAATTATTGATTTAATAATAACTTGACATGTATATACAGCACCTGATTTTTCAGCTTCCATAGCTTCTTTAAACCAATGTTCACGATTTATTTCAACACCATTTGCTTTTAATGATGATATTGCATCATCAATTTTTTTTTCAACCATATGGTTGTTACCATTAGCTTCTTCTAATTTTGCTGCTGTTGTCCATATTTGACGATCAGTTGGTATAATTTCAAGTGCTTTTTCAAGTACTTTTCTTGCATTATCATATGTTTCAAGACGTGCCAATGCTAGCCATAAATCAACACTTGTTGAACAACATTCAACTGAACGACTAAGTAAAGTTTTAGCATCTTCAGGTTCTTCAAGTTCAACAGCAGCTTTCCATAATCTAACTGAATGTGGTATTTTTTCAAGTGCATTACGATATACACGTCTTTTAGCTTTTATTTCACTCTCAAGATCAGCAGCTTTAATCCATATACGTACAGATGTTGATATATATTTAACTGATTGTGCAATAACAGCTTTTGCTGTATCTGGTGGTTGTAAACGTGCTGCTTCTAACCATAAATCTTCAGACATTGGATTACCTTTACAACCTTCCATTATTAAATTTCTAGCTGCTTGTAATTTACCAGTAACTTCTTCTAATCTTGCTGATGCAATCCATGCTGGTGGATGATATGGATTTGTTTCTCTAACTGATTTTAATAATGAACGTGCTTTTTTAATATCATTAATATCACCACCATATGTTGGTATCATACTTTGTAAATCAGTTAAATAACCTTTTGGATCAACAACTGTTTGTCCTTCAACTGAATCAGATGCTTGCATAAGTTTAACATTCATTAATGTATTACGTGCTTGTCCAATTTTACGTAAATCTAAATGACCAGTTGGTGTTAACATACCACTACCAGGTGATGATAAAAATGATGGATCAATACTTGTTGTTGTTTGACCACCAAGATTATATGATAATATTGAATCTGGTAACGGTGTAAATTTTTCAGCACGTGGATTTCTTTGTTTACGATTACGTGCATCACCAACTTCTGGTACATTTTTCCAATCCATTTCACTGACATTAACAAGTTCACGTTTTAAATCAGAAAATTGTTGTTGTATTTTTGGACGTTCTTGACGATAACGTTCTAATTCTTGACGTAAACATTTTTCACGATATTCTTTACGTTTTTCATCCATTCTTTTATCAATTTCTTCATAAATTGCATCAGCTTCTTCATCATCTTTATCATATGGATCTTTACTAAATAATGATACACCATAGCCATTAAAATCATCATAATTTGTATCATTTAAATCTTCTTCTTCTCCTTCTTCTTCTTTTTTTTTAGCTCTTTTTGCTGGTGGTGGTGCATGACGATCATCAGATACATCATTTGCATCTCTTGCTGGACCAATATCTGAACGTGTTGTAAATCCAGTAGCTCTAAAAATAATAAATAAAAAATGTTAAATAAAACAACAAAATAAAATACAATTTAATAATATTTATTAAATTTATTAAATTTACATACCCTCTTCCAACACCAGCAACATAGCCCAAAGGTGCTGGTACACCAAGAAAATGTTTTTTATTTCTTGTTGACATTGATACTGATGGAACTGCCATTGTTTATATTATATATTTATTTATTTATTTATTATATAGATAAATAAATAGATCTATGAATAAATAAATAAATAGATCTATCTAAATAGTTCACTCGAGTCAATAATTATTTATTAATTAATTTTTTATAATTTTTTTTTTTTTTTGGCAATACAACGTATTAAATACGTTTTCACTTTTCGCACCCGTATTTACAGGGCATTACAATTTAGGACTCTTTTTTCCTCCACTGGTAGCGCTTGTGAAATTCTTTATGATGTGAAATCTATATAAAAAAAATTTGACTAGCGCCATTATTGGCAAAAAAAAGCCCTAAATTGTATAAAATTTGCCCTGTAAACACCTGTGAATACGGGTGCAGACTCGATAGCCATCTTCCCACTAAAAATGTCATGAAAAACCACTAGACTGAGCCACTTACCCACTAAACTTTTAAAAACTTGAAAATTTACTCAAAAAAGCAAAAAAAAAAAAAAAGAAAATGAATTGTAATTTTTTATTTTAATTTATGCATGTCTATGCATGGGGGCCCATTTATATTTTATATAAAAAAAATAAAATTGTTTTTTTTTTTTTTTAAATGAAAAAAAAATTATTATACACATACGCGGACGCGGCGGCGCCATTTCTCTCGTGTATAGAGTGACGGCAATAATTGGATAATAAAAAGAGTACACACATCGAGTGTGTAATGCACACTATGTGCAATGCGTATTATATAAATATATATATGTATATGTATGCAATATGATTTTTTATATATATTAATATTGAGATTGTAATCTTGTACACTATATGCAATATAATATAATATTTTTTTTCATTTTTTTGTGTTAAAAATTTTATATATTTTTGCTGATATTGTGAGGAAAAGAATGACGACGATGATGATCAACGGAAGAAGGCGGGCAAGGTTGAAGAATATATTGCATTTATCTAGTGTGCAATATATAGTCGAGAAAAAAAAAAAATAGTATATTCTAGGCGCATATAATACGGCGCCGGTAATAATAAGTAGACACGCCCGACAACAACAAATGTGTGTCTATATATATATCATATCTACTATGAAATTATTTAACAAAAAAAAATACTGAAAAATAATACACATTAATATTTATTATTCAAAAAATATTGAAAAGTATATAGATATTTATACACTTGAATAAAAGCTTTGAAATATTTTTAGAAATTTTAAAATTTTTTTTTTTTCATTTCTAGTCATCTAGTTTAGATATTTTTATTTCAATAATATATTTATGAAATGATTTTTTTAGAAAAGGTCATCAGGGTCTATTTTGCGGTCATTAACATATAGTTCAAGTTTACATATGTATTATTTTATTTTTAGATTTAAAAAATATAAAAATAAAAATTTAAAAATTTTCACAAATAAATTTTTTAAAATACACAATTTTATTTATTTATTTTTAAACAATATTTTTTGTTTTTTTTTATAATCAAATCTATTGAATATTTAAATAATCCAATATTAATTTTATATTTAATTTTTTAATTTTTTTTTTATAATTAAATTTTATCCACTTTATTTTCAATCTAAATTTTTTTTCATTTTTTTTTTTCCCACAATTGTAGAAATAATTTCTGGTAAGCTTCATCGACATTTAAATTTTTATCAGCAATTTTAATTTTTTGTATTTTTGCTGCAACAAAAAAAAAATTTACAAAATTTAAAAGTAAATTAATTATATTAATTATTATTCAGTCTTTTTTTTTGTACCTAATATTAGTGTTGTATCAACAACAGACTGTATAAACTGATCATAAAAAATATCAAGCTCATTTCCATATTTTTGGAATATATTTGCAATCATACTGTATCTCAATTTATAATCAATTGCATCTAGAGTATTTTTAAGTTGTTTAAATTGTACAGAAAAATATGATTCAGTTGCATAATTGTCGAATTGTTTCTAAACAAATAATATTTATTATCATATTTGAACATCAATTAATAAAATTTAATTTAGATATATTTACTTTTGATTCGGTGATAAACTGAGTAATCTTTTCAAACTGTTTTGTGTCAATTCTTAAATCATGAATCGTCGGTTCATTAAAGTTTAAATAATTGCCTTGAAAATCATCATAACCGCGTACCATTGCAATAAAATCCTGGCACAAATTTGCATTGAATTCCTCACAAGGTAATCCTGCCAATAAAATTACAAGATTCGTTTTAAATATTTATTAAAATATACAACAAATGATAAGTTAATTTTCATTTTTTACCAAATCTACTTTTCAAAGCCACGACAATTAAAATTATATCATTGACATGAATTAATTCCATTCCCATTTCTTCATGTACAGTCTCAATGACTTCTTCATTTTTCAAATATCCATTTCGTTCTAGCACTTGTGTCAAAAAAAGAACGGACATACTTCCAGGTGATCCAGCTTCTTCATAACGTTCAAAAGCTTCCTGAAAAAAAAAAAAATAAAAACACATATATCATCAGAATTATTTTTCTAAAATAAAAGAAAATTTAAAGTTATCTTACTTCAACAGTCAATGTTACTTTCGCTATTCTTGCAATAGACAATTTTTTTTTCGACACAAATTTTTTAGTTTCTAATATTGTTTCTAACTCAAGAAATACTTCATCAACTAGTTCATGTAAAATATAACCTGGTATAATAAATTATCAATAATTATAATTAACAAAAAATCAAAAATAATAATTTAAAAAATTTATATATACATACAGTTTTTATTAAAAGAAAATTTATCATTTCTTAAAATGAAATATAAACTTTTAAAATCAATTTTTCCATCAACTTTAGATGCCATATTTAAAAATAGTTGATCATCTAGGTTTTCATTGTCATCTGCAGGTGTCAAGGTATGTAACTGTTGAAAAAAAAAATAATATTTATAGTAATGATAACAATAAAATGATGAAAATAATTTACCTTACTCATGATTTGGTTGATATCAATATCTCGGTCATGAACCCTGAATTAAAAAATAGAAAAATTCAAACAATTTATTAATCTATAGAAATAAAAATAAAAATTTAAAACTTTACTTTAAAATATTTTTATGTTCAGATAAAATTTGCAGATAAAAAGTTGCTCCTTTGAATGTGTCAGTTGTATATGGTATGATGTAATATGTACCAAGTTTTAAATACAAACGTTTAGCAGCTTGACCAAAACCTCCAACTGGATCAAATTCTGTATCATCAGAATCAAATGATTTTTGTGCATCAATTATCTCATCTCCATCAATCTGGAAATTTAAATTTTTAATATTTAATTTATAAAGTATTTTTGATGCCATGTAATTTTTTTCTAATGAAAAATTTAATAATTTAAAAAAATAAACATACTGATTTATAGATAATTTTGAAATATATTTGAGTTTTCTTAACTTCTTCTAAATCTTGTCTACGTTCTATTGACAAGCCAATTAAAATATTACATTTTTCATCTTCATAGTCTGGCTTTGTCAATACTATACTATATTTTGGATAAATTTTTGATATAACATCTACACTTGCTTCTCTTGAATTTATTCCTCCCATCCATTTACCTTCAATTGCTGATAGTGACAATTTTTTACCTTCTTTTTTAGCATAAATATTATTGATTATTCGATTAGGTGTTAAATTACAAATTTCAACAAATTCAAAAAGTTTAATAAAGTCTTCATATAAAATCCAAATTTCACCATCAACTTCAATTTTTAATTTGGACTTGATAATTTCTTTCTCAAAACTATCAGGGATCTTACCAAAATGAGAAACTTTTATTTTTTTACCATGTGGATTTCGAATACGTATAAGCTTTGATTCATCATCAACATTTTTTTTTTTCACTAATTTTACATCTGTGATAGCATACTGATGACGTTGCATCAAACCAAATTCGCTCATTTCAGGTGTTACTTTGAATGAAGTCCCACAAGCTATCAATGTAGGTCTGATTTTTGCATCTTGAATAATTTCAAATAATTTTTCTGATGAGCTTTCTGTTAAGTATTCTTCACCTATACCTCCTGATAAATCTTGCATTGATATTCTAAAATTACCCTCACTTAGTTTTTCATATGAACGATAAAGTAATTTTGCGTAAGCTTTTTCAATTAGAGCTGGCTAAAATATTGTAAATAAAAAGTACATTTAGATAATTTTAAGAAAATAACAAATAATAAATATACAAACCCAAAATTCATTTTCATATCCTGATGATGCATAGACAAGTTTTCCATTTTCAGTTGGAAGACGATCATCGATAACAACGTCAACCCATGTTCCGGCCTGCCAGAATCTGATGATAGCAAATTTTTATTTTTATCATGATGATGATGATGATGATGATGGTGGATCATGTATTTACCTGAAGTGGAATATGCCAGCATAATTATTATCGAATGACTGCTCATTTGGCTGCACAATGAATTGAAATAAATTTGGATAATATTGAAGATTTATAAGTGCAACTATAAACCAGCAGTCATTAAGTCTTCCTTGTCTCGGAAGAAAATATTTTTTATTTTTAATAAATAACACTGGATTGTTTATAATATCCTAAAAAAAAAAAATGGTTCAGTATTTAATAAAAATTCAGTACAAAAATTTTATTTTTTTGTAGAATTATATTATTTTCAATACCTTGGGTCTTTTCAAAATTTTCTCTTTAGACAATTCAAATAATTCTTCTGAAAATTGATCATCTTCGAATTGATCCTTTTTTTCTAGTAAATTTCTTTGAAGATCATGGAAATCCTGCTGTTGGAATTCAATTATTTCATCATTTACGTACTCGGTTAGCTGAAATAGTAGATAAATTTTTTACATTTAATATTCGAGTAAATTTTAATAGACAAATTATTTTGATGGAGCTTAGTTGACCTGGACATTTTCTACTGTTATTTCTCGAAGGTTTTCATCGGACGAAAATCTTTGGAATCTTGTGGGAGGATCATCCCTCATTGAACTACAATGACCTTGAAAAATATATTTATATTTTATAAAATTTTATTTTGGAAATATCAGAAAAAAATTACCAACAAGTTGATTCAGCAAAAACATCAAAAAAATATAATTTATTTTCATAATTACAGAGTATTTAGAATATACTTTGAAAATTTTTTAATTTAAAATTTCTGGTAAGTCTGTTCAATACAGTGCTTATTTATTTTTTGAGCAAGAAATTGTTATTAAAAAATAAAAAAATAAAATTTACACCCAGGAATTCGAGTTATCATGTTTTTGTTGTCGTAAAATATTTAATATACAGTACGATAATAAATATTAACTAATATTTTTTATTTATTAAAATTTTTTAACCAATAAAAAATTCAAAGTTTGCGTTGCAGTTTTTTTTTTTTTTTATAGTTTGTTTAGGAATAATTTCTGTTATCACATTACCTTGAATTTTATTTGTTTTTCCGGCTATACATAAAAATAAACAGCCTTTAATTGGAAAATATTTTTTAAAATTATTTCGAAAATAAATTGCGATGAAATAATTTATTCACTAAAAACATGTAATGATCATAGACAAAAATTATTTTGCAATCATTTCAAGTGTTTATCTATGAATATTTTTTTTAATTTCATCATTAAACTGATTGATAAATTTATTAATTTATTAAATTTTATTTACAAAAAACAATAATACATTTGTTAATAATTTTTTTTCAAATATTTATCATTTAAGTTTCATCAATTAATTCGCAGAAGATAAACCAGCTTCAGACTTGTCGGTTATTTTATACATACAAGATAACGACAAACGACATTGCTGATGTATTTACTACTATATAATATATCCGTTTGTTGTTTGAACGATAAAAAAGAAATTGCTTGTTTACTATATATTCGCATCATAAGAGATGTGCGATCTTTGATGATGGTTTTGCGACACGCGCATATGCCACTCTGTCATTTAATCAGCTTATTTTTTTATTTTTATTTTTTACTATTTATTCGGTGAATTATATGTTATACATTATCTTTACGGGATTTTATATTTTTTCATTGAAATGTGATGAGATGGCTTCCTGATGCTTCTTGTTGTCCTTGTACTTTTCTAGTTTCATCAAAGAAATTCGAATTTCAATTGAATATATACTAGCTCGTACTGAATTAAATTGTTAAATGAAATTGCAAAAAAATTTTATTATATCCTGTGGTGGTTTTTATGTTATATATTAAATGTCACAACATGAAATAATTAGCGGTGAATAAAGTGCTTTTTTTTAAATTTATTTATAAATTTTTAGTTTTTTTTTTTTCTGTGTATAGAAAATTTTTTTTCTCATAAAATAATATTACTGAGAAAATATTTTAAATATTCATTTCAAAAATAAAATGTAAAATTTAGCAATATTTAAATTCCAAAATAGATTAAACATTTTTTTTCAATTTTAAATTTAACATTGAAAAAAAAAAAAATAATTTATAAATTGTAACATAACATGGCAATTTTCTTTTCTATATACATTTAAAACAATGTGGGAATTTTTCTTTCAAAATTCGAGGCAAGGCCGCATTTGACAATTTTTGTTTTTAATACAATTAACAATTTTTTTTTTTCTTTTTCCGAAAAATATAATAATATCTACAAGTATATTGCTGGAAAACTTATTATCAAAATGATATATATCTAGTCGGAACTCCAACAATGACTAATTAACATTTTAAAATGATAAAAAAAAAAATTATTATTATTATTAATTGTTTTGTCATGTGTGTGCGTGCACTGCAGTATACCGGAAACTGTCAAGAGATTGACGCCTCTTTGTCTGATGGTGAGTCCTTCTGCCCAGATAACATAATGATGGGTCGAAATTTGAAAATGAAAAATACAAAAACACACATCTCTATCTCTATAATAATATTTATTTTAAATATCGTAAGCAGTTGATGATAATTTTATCAATTGGAAATTGGAATGTCAAAAAAATTTAAAAAACGATATAATTTTCGGGATTTTTCATTTTTTTCTATTTTAAAATTAAAATTATTATATATTTATTAAATTTTTTTTTTATTTAGTCAAAAATGATGAGGAGTATAGTAGTAAGCTCGTATGATTTAGCCGGCTTCCTCATATCCCATAAAAGACATATAATTATCCTCCAACAAGACAGTGCTGGCCACTCGAAACGTTTAACATCTTTTTTTCTCTGCGGTTATCTTATTCGGTTGGCAAATTCATATTCCACTGGCTTTTTTTAATATTTTATATTTTTTAACAATTTTTATTTATTTATTTATACATTTTTTAATTTTTTTTTTTTACGTTATTCTGTATAGCTCACCTTAATTAGTGGCTTCCGGCCGTCCAAGAACAACCAAGCACCAATTATCGTCGGCATTTCTTTTTAATACTTCCTAAGCCTTGTATGCTTAAATGCACACAAAACACAATGCTTTACCTGTTTACTTTGGTCTTCATATTTATTTATCATAATGTCATGCTTCACTGGAATATTCTCATCGTATTTGAATTTTAAATTTATTTTTTTTATACTGCATTTAAAAATATTGTAATTATTTTTTTCCGAAATTTTTTAGGTAATAACTATTTTTCTATGAAAAAATTATTATTTTTTATTTTTTTTATTAAAAAACTAAACAAGTGATATTGTAGTATATTTAATTATTTATTGTTTAAATATATTTATTTATAAAAAAAATATTTTTTCAAATTTGTTTTTTTTTTTTTGATAATAATTATTTTTAAAAACCTCTAGTTTTTTTTTCCTTAAAATTATACAATTAACATTTTAAAAACTTAAATTTTTCATATAAAAATAATGTTGTTTAATTATTTATTAAAAAAAAACAATAAAAATATATTTTTTTAATAAGAAAAAAATTTTTTTCTTATATACACTCCAATCGAAGCTTTTTTTTTTTGCAAGCTTTGGAGGTAAAAAAAAATAATGATGATGAGTAAAATTGTTTTTTAAATGAAAAAAAAAACGAAAAAGGGTGAATCAATGATATGATGTGGATGAAAAAGAAACAAGCCAAATCGTCTCAAAAAAAAAAAAAAAAAAATAACCAAATTTTAAATTATTAAAGGTTCAAAGGGTTAAAACCCCCGAGCAATTTTTTATCAAGCTCCGATGTAGTATACCTTCAGATTTTTTCATTTAATTTAATTTGTTTTTTTTTTCTGTGTTTCATATATATACTTTTATTATATTCTTGAATGTACAAACCTGTTGTATATTTATTTATTTTCTTAAACAAATATATATTTTTTAAGCTTTTTTTTTTTGTGTTTCATTATTATTATATTGGTTTTTTTTTTGTTGAAGCTCTGGCTCATTCTTTACCCTTTGTTCTTGTAGCGATGAAGAAGATTCGCTCTGGGTCTCAGTAACCACTCACTTTCCTGGTGGTCTTATCTTCGCAGGTGGTCTACTCACATCTGAACCAAGAAAGCCCGCATTGCATCAGTCGATTTTAAATTTTTCTTTTTTTTTTTTTAAATTTTTTAGTTTAAAATCATTTTAGTTGTTAAAAAAATAAAAACAATATATGAGTGTGTGTTTGGGTTTGACTCAGCGACCGTAAAATTTGTCAGTCTATCTTTCTCACTTTGGGCATCGATATGGGTGTCCGAAAATTGGAGAAAAAAAATCATAAAAAATCTTCAAAAAAACATGGAGATGAATAAAAATCGAACAAAAAAAAATACACCAAAAAGACAAATAAAATAAAAAATACAGATAAAGATACGAAAAGAAGATATTGAATAAAAAAAAAAAGGCAAACAATAAAAGAAGAAAAAAAAAAAAAAAACGGACCATCATAGACAATCAGGGTGAAATCAGGCGATTGAAAAGAATAAAAATGTAAAAAAAAATAAAAAAATAAAGTAAGTCGTCGATGAGCTCGTTAGCAGTCGGTAGATAAAACGTTTTTTTTCTTTTTTTTTCTTCTTTTTTATGGTTAAATTTAACATCTCTTACGAAAAACGATACACACACGACCCCAGGGCGTCTCTTCGCGGTTTTCTACAAAAGAAAGTATATTATATATTTTGCCTGAAGCGGCATCAGCTTGATAAAATCACCAGGTGGTCCTTACCGTATTCTATTTATTTTATTTGACCGTGTAAATCCACCCCTGATCGCATCATCATCATCATCATCATCACAATTTGGATGAATATCACATTGTTAAATATATTTGTGAATCACTTGAAGATAATCAAAACTAACATGTTACTTTTTTTTATTTTTTATTTTTTCTATATGTATTTATCAAATTGCTGGCCTTTTTTTTTATATAAAATAGTTGTATGTAATTAATTAAGACAAGCATAAACATGCTTAAATAAATTTGATACTTTTTATTTATATTTTCGATGATGGCTATTGGCTAATTGATTATATCTTGTTAAATTTTATCAATTAATTTATGATTTATTCAATTTTTAAATTGATTTTTTTTTTTTCATTTTAGAGTGAAAGGTATTTAAGAGCTAGTTGATGATAATTTGAAAGTGGAATAATTTTTTTAATGTATAATATTTGTTGTAGCCACTGTGTTGGTTGTGTTTTTACATATTTATTTACAAGAGTATAAATGCAATGGCATAATGAATAATTAAAATTTGAGTTAAATTCTTTTTCAAATCAATAATATTTAAGTATAATTATTTTTCATGGTTTATCGAGCGAGCTGATGGTTAAGTCGGCAAGAGCCCTGCCTACAGTGCTTGTAGTCTCGAGTTCAAATCTAATTTAGAACTTTTGTGTTCAGTGTGATCGTTTAAGTTGTAAGTTTGTCTTTTGAAGAATTTTAAGGAGAAAATTTGGGCAAATATGTCCTAGCATAGGCCATGTGAACAACGCACTTGGTCTGTGCCAGGAACTATTTGCCTTAAATTCCTGATACCTATTTTTATTTTTTTTGAAAAAAAGATAATTTAACACACTTATTCTATCTATTTCTCTCTCATATTTATTGATGACAACTGTTGTTTTTATAATAAAAAAAAAAGACAATGTTTTGCTGTATTTTGTTTCTTTTTTCTATGAGTAATTATTTATAGATTTATAATAATTTAATTAATATTCATAAATATTATTCAATTAATATCTACGAACGAGCAATTTTTAAAAGAATTAAATCTAAACAATCTTCAATTTTGTTATTGAAGGTGAATGTATACAACATTTTTACTAAATATTCAAAATTAATAAATATTTTTTACAATAGTTATTCATTAATGCACAATTTTTTACATTTATTGACTTTATTAATTTTAATTTATTAATGCAGCCAAAAAGACAAATTGTCACTTAGCAATGGGTAAACAATATTAATAAAAAAATTATTTAATTAAACAAAAAAAAATGAAACATCATTATTAATTATTGTTTAATGTGAGAACCAATCAAATGTCTCAAAGAGAGGCCTCATTCTTCTTTTTATAGTGAGGAGGAAGGAAGGATTGATATTTGTAAACTAATAAGCGATTTGCGATTTCTCTTGGTAAGACTAAAACTCTGTATTTTTTTCTAACTTGGCTTGTTGTTCAGTTCTAAACCCCCCTTCTTTTATTTATAATTTTTTTATTTAATCTATCTTTGTAATTATTATTATTAATAATTTTTAACGTCGCAACAATATTTAATGTACGTAATAACAATCTCTTTTATCCTGATTTTATATTACCGTTAATAACTCGCAATTTTATATAAATACAATTTAAACGTGTTGATGTCTATTTATTTATTTATAATTATTTCATTTTATAAATATAGTGTACAGGTGTTTTTTTTATTACTTTGATAAATCTGGTTTTTATATTGAAACTTGAAAATATTTTTGGAGTATTTTTTTTCAAGTAGAGCTTTTTTTTCGACTGAAGAAAAATCAGAGAAATTTTGATGGAAAAAAATAAGAAATTTATAGGATGTATTAAAACGTCATAGTAAATATTTTAATTACAACAAAATAATTGCAATAATTATTAAAATAGTAAATATTATTTTGAATTTTTTTTATTTATAAATATAAAAAACATAATTGAAATAATTTTTGAGTGGTTTATTTTTTGATTTTCAGCTAAAATAGATTGTTTATTTATTCATTGAAATGTTTAGTTAAAAAATAAAAAAATGTAACTGGTAAAAATCAAGCAATTTAACAGAAGAAACAATAAATTTAATCTCGCACATACAATGATACTGTACGAAATTTCTTAAGCCATATTTTATATAAGTTTCTGGCATACTTTCAATAAGAAAATAATTCTTCTTGCCTTCTGAATCATCATGAATTATTCAATAGAAATATTATCATCTTGTATTTATATTGAACATAAAATTTCTAACTTTAAATATTTTTTTTTTCATTATTTTAATCGTTAAAAATATATACAAAATACAATGTGGCTTCAACTTCACCATGTTACATTGTTACTTGTACATTATTTATTTATTTTTTTTATTTTTCTATCCAATCAAATAATCATGTTGAAATTCATCTATAAAAAAATATTTTCAACACCAACTTCATTGTTTATAAATTAAAAAAATATGTTCAACAATAAAATTTATGACTATATATTTTTTTTATAATTACAAATCATTATAAATTTGTATTTGAGAAAGTTTTTTTTATCATTCAAAATATTATTTTATGTTTAATTTACTTGCAAATATATTTTTAAATTATTTAAAAGTCAATGTGTTTGGTAATAATGCGGTTAGACAATTATTTATTTAAAACAAAATTCACTATAAAAATTACATAACACTGTTTTAAAATATCCCCAACGATATCCAGAATGATCATCTGTCAAAAAATTATTATTTACTCAACTTTTCATCAAAAAAAAAAAAAATTAAAACACTAATGAATTATTTATTTAAATATATGTTAATAATAATTATTAATAAACAATCAAACAATGAAGTTAAAAAAAAATTAAAAATGCTTATTCATTCAACTATAATGACGTCATTGAATTTTTTTATTAATTTTTTTAAAAAGTATATTTGTGTGTTTTAAAATTGTGATGATGATGATGATGATAATGATGATGTTGAAAAAAGTAAACAAGTTAAAAATTAATATATGTATATAGAGAATAAAAAAACATGAGATGAAGAATGTAGAAATAATAATAATAAATTTAGTATCTTGTTGAGTTAAAAAAAGAAACAACAACAGAAACAACTTTCTTATAAAAAAATATATGAATTTCACGATTGAATTCTGACACTTGTTCATGTGACCGAGTAAAGAGACATACACAAGTCATTTGCCTCGTGGGTTTTTTATGTATTTAGTATATCCTTATAACAAGTATTTATAAATGCGCGTTGTTTCGCGACGAGAGACAACCTCGAAAGGACGCGAGATAAAAGCAATACGTATGCGAGAGTGTATACATTTTATTGAGTTGCGTAAGGACTTGGAAGCGACCAAGTCCAATCGTAAATTATTATCGTATATATAAAATTATAACGGGCGCAAGGTCATATTAAACAATTACATACCAAATATATATTTTAAAAACAAGTCCCAAAATATATTTATTGGCTTTTTATTTTGGAAATAATATCAAGTGAGTTTTTGATTGGGAAAAAAATTTACCATGATGAATGAATATTTTTTAGATAAATAAATTAATGCGTTGGTTTAGAATGACAATCAAATATTTTATAGTAAATTTAGAAAATTAGAAAATAAATTTTTGAAAATTAAATTAAGGTGTGTGTTTGAAATAGCAAATTTTTAGGGTTGAAAAATTTTTTTTTCTAAGGAATTCAAGTTGGAAAATTTTAATGCATTTGTGTTTTTTAAAAAAATATATAATTTTTTTTTTTAATGAAAAAATTAAGAATTAAAAAGCTCAATTATTTAGAAAATTATAAAATCATAAATCTGTCGATTTAAAATTTTATTTCTATGAATTTAAATTAAAAAATTAATAATATTAATTCATAATTTTAATTAAAAATTACATTTTTCATTTTGATTAAAAAACTTGATAAGAAAATTAAAAAAATTAAATTAATGCGTACATATATTTAAGATAAGACGACACATTAAATAAAATTAAATTTTAAATTGACAAAAGAGAAATTACATTTAAAAGAAAAAAAAATTACTAGCAATTTGATGATGGGTATGAAAATATATGTAATACTAGGTCACTATCATTCATTTCATTATTTATTTTTCATATATTTAAATATTGTTGGCAAGGTCGAATATCAAGCACGTGCCAAGTCACACAAACTATTATTATGATTTCGTATTTTCAATTGTTAATCATCTAGATTTATTTAAAACAGCAACAAAAAAAAAAATGAATAAATAACCAAGTGAATTAATAATACACACAAAGAAATAATATTTTATAAAAAAAAAAAAATCCACTTCCTTGTTGAAAAATATATATAATTTTAAAATAATCAAAAATGCATTATTTTCAAATAATTTTTCATTTATTATTTATATGAAGAAAAAAAAAAAAATCAACAGCTTCTGGTGAGTCCTTCACAAATGAATTTCACATTATGTTTGTATCCTATATATAAGAAAAACCGGATTTCATCTTGGTATTGTATATTCAGTACTTGAATCTTGTTGATATACAAATAAAATATATAAATATGCGTATATTCTCAAGAGACACAGGTGAGTTGCTTGATAACGTTGATAATTCAAGTGCCATATTGATTTTTAATCACTTGAAAAATTATCAAGAGTCTTGAAATTTATTCTTTTATATATACAATTGTTAACTGTTTTTAAACAATTAGGTATAACAGTAATTTATTTTCGAGAGATTTATAAAGTAATTCTTTCAAGTTTTACAAAATTATTCACAATAAAATTTTAGGGCTTTTATGCGTTTAATTTAGGTGAAAATATTTATCCTCATTTTCTCCGTAATTACTCCGCATTATTCCGAAATTATTCTTCATTTTTTCTTTGCTTTTTTACAACCCTTGGAGTATATGTGGAGTAAAAATTTATAAATGAAAATTATTGCTCGAATTTTTCTCAGTTATTTTTCATATTTCTTCTGCATTTTCCTATCATTTTCCAAACAATTCTGTAATTACTCTATATTTTTCCAACAAAAAACCTCATGAAAAATTTAAAAAATGTATTTTCAAATTAAAAAAACTAAACGAAAGCTTTTTATTAATTTCACCAATTAATTATTGAAATAATAAAAATATAAAAACGATTTTATATAGTTAAATGAGGAAAAAAAAAATATATATAAAGACATAAATGCAGCAATGTAACGTAGTGTAATAAATCTCATGAGCGGCAAAAACTGCACACTTGTCTTTATCTCTGTTTTATTTATTTTATTTGTCATCTTGTTTCTTTTCCTATATATACGCGAGTATATATTATAGAGCTGCGGATTTTTCGTTTGGTAAAAGCATCGTTAAATCTTGACTTCCACGAAATACCTGCGAACAATATTACAACTCTTTGGCAGGTGCAACGAGATGCATAATTTTTTTTGCATTTTAAAAAAACCATAACAACAACAACAACAATAATCATAATAATAATAACAATATATATTAATAATTATTTATTTAATTTTTTATATGTAATTAAATGTGCGTATATAAATTATTTATTATCTGGTTTTTTATTTTTTGATATGATTAAGAATGTCATTATGCGATGATGATAGCTGTTTTTAATATTATTTTTTTTTATGACTTTTGATACTTTGTTGAAGAGAAGAGCTTGTATTTTGAGACTTTTAAAATGACCCATCAAACTCTCAATTATCATGTCTCGTAAAAAAAATTTTATGATCATCTTTAAATCAGTTTTTTTGAAGGTGAAGGAAATACTTATTTTCAAGGCAATTTAAATTCATTTTTATCCTTCTTAATTGACATGTAATTTTCGAAATTATATTATAAATTTTTAGCTAAAAATTTCATAATTTAATTTTCATTTTTTTTTTTTGCTGAGAAATTATATTTAGTTTTATATTTTTCCCACAAGTTTACTATATTTGAAAAATGAAAAAAAAAAATAAAAAAACTTTAACGTTAATCAAAAAAATAAATAAACGAGTCTGGGAAAATCAAATAACAGATTATTATTTTGTTACGTCTAAGAAAGCAAAATATTTAAACAAATTAACAAAATAAATATTAAAAAAAAAAATTAAATTTAAATACAAAATATTTATTTATTTATCTCTTGATTATTTAAAATATTTGAATTATTATTTTGTCGATTTAAACAACACCTCAAATTAAATTCAAATAATTTTTTATCTATTTAACTATAAAAATTGTCTGAATATTTTTATAATTTTTTACAACCCCATTAACTAAATAAAACTTGTTTTTAATTTTTTCTAATTTAAAAATAACCTCCAACATTCTTAATAATTTAATTAATTTTTTTTTCTCATTTAACTTTTAATTACTCAAAAATTTTGTAATTTTTTTTCTCCAAAATTCTTTTCTCTCTTTCATTCTCTTTGTAATCTTCTTGATACCTGTTTTTTTTTTTTTCTTTTTCACCCCTCGAACATGTCCACTCTCCCTCCAAGTGAAAACGTTTTTTTTTTTATTTTCATTTTCCCAATTTTCTATTACTTTTTTTTTTTTTTCAAAGAGAAGAAGGAGAAAAATAATTTTCAAGTGGGGATATTAGAGAAGGGATAGTCGTCCTCGTTGTTGTCGTGTGTATTTGCCATCCACTACCTCCTTTTCCTCTCTCATCCTTTCCTCTCATTCGCATTGATTCGCATTTGTGAGTCGCAACGAAACAACACTCAGTGCAACCGCGGCAAGCAGCTGATGCGGTTTAACTTGACTGATTATTTTTTTTTATAAATTATCAAATTGAACCATACACAAATTTATTTACTCAACAAATAATTTATCAATTTATTAATTAAATACTAGTGTCTCTGTGTTTTTAAATTTTTTTTTTAAAAAACACTTGTTCATAATTTAAATACCCAAGTGTCCTTTAATTTTTCAAAGTGAATTACAAATAAATAAATAAATACATTTAAAAGTGTTGAAAAATAAGTGAATTGATAAAGTTTTCTTTTTAAATAAATTTCATGTGAAAAATATTTTTTTTCTTTAATAAAACAATCAAGTGAACGAAAGGAAATTTTTAAAATAAAATATATCTGTGCGTTGTTTGGTGCGACTTTATCTTAAAACGCGCATGTCTAAATATTTTTTAATATTAAAAAAAAATATATATATGATAATAATAAAATATACGGGTGAGTAATACCAAGTTGCATGCATTACTTGGGTGACCACAAGTGTCTTAAAGTTTATATTTAAAAATAGGGGGAATATATAATTTATGATAAGTTTGTGGTAGGTTTTTCAAGTCCTGGAATTGTGATCGATCCATACATGAAATAATATGTATTTATATATGACTCATTCGCATTTAATTTTTTATCATTTCGTTGAATGTTTTAATATCAAAGCTTCCTGGAATATATATTTTTCTATTTTTATAACATTTTATTTAATTTTTATCAAAGCTAAAACATGCGATTATAATTTTTATTATTTTTTCACATTTAAAACTACTCATATAGTCATTAGCTTTTTTTTATAATTATTATTTGTATTTTTTTTTTTCAAGTGTTATGCTTGACAAAGCAATTTTTAATGAATTTATTTTATATAATATTTTTTAACTATTTTAAATAATATCAATGAGGTTTTATTTGACCTCGAAAAATGATTAAATAAAATGTGTGCGTTTTAAATTGACCCCGGGCATCAAAAGATATACACTTTTAAATTGAGAAATTAAAGTTAAGATAACAAACACGAGGATTTAATTTAATATAAATGTTTTGCAGTATTTATATCAATTTTTATTTATTTTTTTTAACTAAAGAAACTTTTCTTGTTCTACTTTAGAGATTTAATAAAAAAAAAAAAAAAAAATTAATTAATTAACCAACATTAATTGCTTATCTTATTTTCTAATTATTTTAAATTTTTTTTTTCGTTGCTTTTTAAATGGCTTTTTATTTTTTTTATTATTTAAAACTCGTGTGATTTATCTTGGGTTTTTTTTTTTTCATTTAAACTGATCGTGAGTTGATATTTTTCTTAACAATTTTTCATGGCTTTGATTTTTCTCAGTGATAAATCATTGGGACTGTAAAATATAATGTAAAAAAAAAAAATATATTGCAAGCATGTGCTTTGTTTTCTTATCTGCTCCATATATATTTTTTTTTTTTTCTCTTTAAATGTATTTTTTTTTTCATAATTTTTCCTGCATCATGTGTGTAGATTTGTGTGTTAAAAAAGTGTCGGATTTCAAAGTCAAACTGTGCGTTTAATTTTGAGTAAAAGTCGACCTTTTTATCTGAAAATTTTACCGCCCTAAATTTGACTGAAAATACTAATTTTCATGACATTAGTTTTTTTTTTTTTTGGGTAAAGGTCTTGCTGACCATCTTTAGACTCGACATATGCTTCAGATGTTCAAAGAAAACATTGATAAATTTATTACGTTATCCTAAAAATATCAATTTCAAAATTAACTTATTCAATATTCCAAGAATTCTTGCAATTTTATAATATATTTTCAAATTTATTATTTATTTTTTCAAAGAAATATTTCAGTGAACCAGGTAGCAAGATGCTCTTTTTTTTCGACTCAGTATTTTATTTTTTTTCCAAAGATTATCTTGGCATCCGGTAGTTGTTGCACTAAGCCAGATCAAGTATTAAATTTGCAGCAATTTAGCTTCATCCCTTCGTAGCGCCACCCCGTTATTTTTAGGATACATATTTTTTTCTCAAATAAATCCTAATTTTGAACTTCTAAATGTAACTTTTGAAATTTCCGGAAATAAATTTGTCATAGCTGTTGAAACAAGAAAAGTTTTAGAAAAGTTTGTATAGAACATTAAAATTAAATTATAATTTTCAAAGCTAATTAATATATTTTTTAATTAAAAAAATTGATAAACAATTTGTCCAAAAGTTAAATAACAAAAATAATTAATTTTTTTAATTAACAAGCTAAAATTAAATTTTCAAAATAATTAATGGTAAATTTAACGTTTCATTGAGTTTGTCTGGTTAATGTAATTTTTTTTTTTCAACTCGTTTATATATATACGTAACTAAAATCTACTTCTTGCGGTAATCCGGTGAAATAAATTTATAGCAACACGTTGTGTTGAATAACTAATGTTTTATTTATTTATATTTTTTTATTAACTGCATGCTACAAAAACCGACCTTCCCTCAGTTTAATCAAACAAATTAAACATGTTTATTATAATTTCAAAAATTAAATTTACTCCAAAAAAACTAAACACTATATTTATTTTTATAAAAAAAAAAAAAAACATAAATATTTAAAGAACCCATTTTTTTCTATTTTTCTAAACATGACAGTAATTTATTCATATTTTTTTTTCAAATAAAAAATTATCATTAACAACTGTCTAATGATTGGCGTCGAAAAAATTAATGATTTTAAAATTTAATGCGTCGGCTTTAATCAACAATCAAAATAGAAAAAAATATTTTCACAATAATACATACATATTTAATAATTGTAATTATTTTCAAGATAAATTATCAATTAAAATTAATGATAATCGTCAAATTTAAATTTTCAAAATTACCTATAATTTTATATTTTTGTAACTATTCAATTATGTATATATTTACCATGCCTAAAATAAAAAAAATTAACAGCACAAAATTAAACTTACAACAAAAAAAAACCAACAAATTTGTACATAAATTTTAATTGTTTTTTAAAATCCACAATTATTTATTATAAAAAATTAAAAATTAAAAATCAACTACAAATTAAAAATTATAATCAAATTTTAATTAAATAAACAATAATTGTTGACTAAAAATTTGAATAATTAATAATTGAATAAAAAATTAAAAAACAAATTAATCTTTTGATAATTTAATTAATTTTGTATTTAAAACAAATCGAAATTTAAAAATTAAAAAAAAAATAATAATTTCTTGGGTTAAATATTAATGTGATTAACAAAGTACTTGTTTGTGTTTTGATAAATCGTCGGTGCATGTATATATTTATTTGTTGCGCAAACGTCGGTTTGTTGAGAGTCACCCAAGTGCACACGGCGAATCGAGCAAAAGGAAAAAAACCGCGAGGCAAAAAAAAAAGAAAAAGAATATAAATAAAAAATAAATATAAAAGAACAAAAAATTTATGTGGTTGTATATATGTACATGCACGCAAGTGCAAGTACAAACATATATGAAAAAAAAAAAAAAATGTAAACACACGTGACTATTGCGGTTTTCGCGTCACAGTAGCCAACACCTGTCGCACATGCTGTGCAGCAATTCAATAATATATATATACAACTATTGATTCTCATCTTGATCATTTCGCGCGTACAAATACCCAATGGGTCGACGACATCCTCAATTTGATGATGATATTTTTTTTCATTGACATCACACTGCAATTAAGTAATTTATTTCAAAAAATAAATACTTTTTTTTTTTTTAATTTCAACAGCCAAACGCACAATTAATTATTTTTATAAATAATGTTTTTTTTTGAAAATAATATTTTAAATATAAACACTAATGTATTTTCCAATTTGAATAAATTATTAATTATATATTTTAATTATTTTTGTTTCAGAATAATCATGACGTTTTATAGTAAAAAAAATAATATGTTTTTCATTGTGAGATCATTAATTTTGGCACTTATTTGCATGACGATTTTGCAATGTTGTGATGCTGCAGAAAGATTCATCAGTAAGTTTTGCATATTAATAATATAATTTTATTTTTTTTATTTTTTATTAATGTTGCATTCAACTTTTGTGCACGTGTACATTACTTGAAGCTATTATTATTATTTTAAATTTAATAAAATTTATAACGTTGATTTTTCATAATATTATTTCCAAAAATAAATTAATATTTATAATTTATATTTTTATGCTAGTAAAATTAAGATGAAATATAAATTTGAAATTTAAAAATATGAAAAATTATCTATCTTTGTGAATTTTAAATAATGTTGCTTGTGTTTTTTTTTTTTTTATTATCATCAGGTAAAGTTCAAATTTATATTAAGCACATTTCAATCGGTATATTTTTTCTCATCGTAATAAATTTTAAACTTAAAGAACAAGTTGAAATAACTCGAATGAATTATTGGTATTTGAAAAGGCCATCGAACGAGCTTTCCAATGAGACTAATAAAAATAATTTTAAATAAAAAAATATTACAAGTTCATTCACTCGTTGCCAAGTCATTAAAATTGTTTTTTTTTTTTTATTTTGTTATTAACAATAGCAGAGATAAATATATATTTTAATTAAAAAAAAATACCAAGTTTTAAAATTTTAAATTGAAAAAACATATTGATGCTGTTGTTTAAGCTGAGCTAATTTATTTATAAATAAAAAGTCGTTGCAGTTTGTAGTCAACCAGTTGACTGGAGTAGACTTGAATGTTAAAAGATAAGAAAGTGAGAATTAGCATGTACCTACACGTGTCTAACACACATAATAAAAAAAAAAAATATTCAATCAAACAAACACCATCAGTACTAAATTTCTAAAAAAAAAAAAAAACCCCCCCATTATTTATTTGAAATAAAAAAAAAATAAATACACGTTGCATTTTATCAAGTTTTATTTGAAAAAAAAAAAAACGAAATAAATTTTATTTAATTCAATAAGTATGTTAAATTAACAAAATGTCTTGTTATTCAAATGATTTATAAACAAACATTTTATTACAATTAATTTTTTTAATTGTATTTATTAAACAACAATTTACATTTCTCAACATTTGAAAATGCTAAAAATTGCGTTGGCTCATTGTTAATTTATTTTCATCTTAATAAATAATATAAATTAAAAAAATAAATGTAAATTTTATTAGCTAGCTTAATTAATTATTTCGCATTGTTATTAATAATTTGATAAATAATTTTTTTGTACAGATGGAGATCGTCAGACTTGTGATATTGAGGGTGAAGTTATTGTTGTAAAAGCAGATTTAAATCCCAACTGTTACAGTTGCATTTGCAAGGTAAATAATTATAATAATTTAATATATAAAAAAAATAACACCTTTGTTAAATAATAGTAAATAAATTTATGGTAAATTATAGCTTGTCACAAATGCCCTTTTGAATGATGACACAAGCCAATACTTATCTCAATTATTTTCTCAAAGTTATGATCAAATGTATTTAAATATTTTGAAATATAAACATAAAAAAATTTATTTTGTAATAATAATTCAACGAGTCATTGATTAAATATAAATTTATTAAAAATAATAATACAATTATTTAACAAAAAAAAAAAATATGTAAGTTGTATGAAAAAAAAAATACGTTAATTTGTAGCTTATGAGTATTTTGATTCGACTTAAAAAAAATTAAATAATAATAATGATAATTTGAAAGAAAAAAAAAAAGTCCGGTTCTTGTTGCCCCATGAGGAATTTATAAATGGTCAGTCGAGTGGAAAATGTGTGTATATGTATATAAAATAAAAAGATATAGTTTATGTCTCTTCTTGCTATCATCCAGAAAGCATACAGAGGCGGACTCGTCTGTAATTTCTTGCTCGTCAAATGGCCTTCGTTAATTATCGACTCGCGCGCCACGAAAAAAAAAAAAAAACATTTAACGAAAAGAAAAAAGAGAAAAAAAAAGTATTTAGATAATTAAAACGAGCCCATCAAAGCACTCAAGAATAAAAATTTAAAAAATTAAATTATAGAAAAAAAAAAATATATAATTGTTTGGTATGTTTTGCAAGTTATGCTACTGTGTTTTTTGTTTGACTAATATTTTTAACATAAAAATTATTAAATAATTTAGTTTAATAAATAATTTAAATAATGGATGATAGAAAAAAAATTAGGGAAATAAATTAGAAGCTCATTGGAGTGTTTCGAAATTGAAAAATTGAAAATCGAAAAAATGGTTCAATAGAAAATCGAAAATCGAAAAAATTGATAGTAAAACTTGGAGAAATTTTAATTGGAATATTATGGAAATGATTAGAAAATTAAAAAAAAATTAATTTGGTATTTTGCAAAGAGTTGAGAATTAAAATTTCCATTACAAATAGTAAAATTGAAAAATAAAAAAATAAATAAAATGAATGAAATATTTAAATAATGTTTTTGTCGTCTATTTATCATTGACTTGAGACCCTGGTTCATTGACTCGTCATGTTCCAATCTCTGAGCACTTGTTTTTGAGCTCACAATTCATACTGTGACATAATTATTATTTGTTATTATTCAAACATTATTTTATTATGATGGCTGGTTATTAAGAGGGGCAATGTTTCTCTTTGTCCAAAGATCGTCGACCGATCAATGTACAATATTGAAAATTTTATAAAATTTTCATTATACAATTAATTAATAATTTTAAAAATAGAAATTTCATTTACTCATATATTTATGCCAAAATATTAAATTTAATTTAAACCAACGAATGAAAATATTATCAAGTTTTTCAAGCTTTTTTTTTTACATATACTTTCATCTTTGCAATTTAACGCAAAATTTACAATCGTTTCAGTTCATATAAAATAATTTTGATTTTTTTAGATATACAATTATTTTCAACTGGTCTTTTAAACACCCACTCATTTATTATTATTTTTTTATTTTTATTTCATGTAATTACTAGTATATATATCACATAAACAAGTTGAAAAATTTAAAAAAATTATATTTTAAAAACTCGTTTTTAATACCTTTCAAATGATTATAAAAAACTAGTATTTATCTTAATTACATTTCAACAAACTAACTATTGTTTTTATTTTCATTTTAAATATTATTTTTATTTTTTTTTTGCTTTTTATATTATAATAATTGTTTCTTTATATGTATTTTTTAAGCAAACAATTTTTTTTTTTTTTCGTACAAAAATTGTCTTGAAAATTATTGCAATTAATAATAAAATAAATAAATTATTGAAAAAATAATATTTAACTTGTTATCCAACCCTCCAAGTGATACATTTACCCGATCATCGACCTTAAATTTTTTTTTTCTTTTCACCTCAAGGCTTATCTCAAATTCTCAATCGAAATATATATTTTTCAACTCGAAGTATTATTCAAGCCAATTGATCATCAATTCATTCAACTAATAAATTTTATTTTTATTATTATTCAGAATGGATTCGTCGAGTGTTTACACAAACATCATTGTTCAAGTGTCGAGGGATGTTACGATTTATTGGATGGAAAAACAGATCATTGCTGTCAAACATGCAGAGGTGAATATTAAATCAATAACCATAAAAATAAAATCAATCCTCAAGATCTATCTATTAAACTAAAGCTAAAATTAATTTAAAAAAAAATTACGTAAAGATAATTGTGTTGATCATTAATTAAATCATCATAACAATAATTTTAAAAAAAAAAAAAAAAATCAAGTAATTTTTCCCCAGGGTTATACATGATGACTCAATTGATATCTCAATTGAATAAATTAATTTTTTTAAACAACAACGATTACACAGTGTTAATAAAAATAAATTAAAATAAAAAAAAAAAAATATTCCTCAATAATTGACAGTAAATAAATGTTTAATTATGATGTAACAAAAAAAAAAAAAATTAAATCTATTTTATATATAAAATTGACATGATTAATTAATAATAATTTTTTGTGTTTATTTAATTTTTGATTAAGGATGTTTTAAAAATGGTATTGAGTATGAATCTGGTGCCGAGTGGACAGAGCCAGATGATCCATGCCGAGTGTACTCATGTAAAGCTGGTATAATAACTGAATCAGAGCAACATTGTTATACACCATGTGCAAATCCATTGGCTCCACCACCCGGACAATGTTGTCCAGTATGTCATGGTTGTTTTGTTAATGGACAAAAAGTTACAGCTGATAGATCAGTAACAACTGCTGAGGATCCATGTGTAACATGTAAATGTAATGGAAGTCGTTTGACATGTTCAAAACAAGCATGTCCAGTGCTATCATGTCCATTTGAGAAACGAGTTAATGTATCTAGTGAATGTTGTCCACATTGTATTGGTAATTATTTTTTATTTTATTATATAAATTGATAAATTTCTGTTGGTTGAATTTTTTTGTTAATTTAAAAAGTATTATGCTTAGGTAAAGGAAGTTATTTTGCTCCACCAAAAGGTGCTTGTCTTATTGGTGGATCAATCCATAATTCAGGTACACAATTTTCAATTGATGATGACACACGTTGTTTATGTATTGCTGGTTCAGTGTCATGTGTCAGAGAAACTTGTCCAGCACTTGAATGTCCACTTGAATCACAAATGGAAATACCTGGACGTCGTTGCAAACAATGTCCAGTTATTGAAGAATCACGTGCATCATGTACATATTCTGGTAAAACATATGAGGTAAATTAATTTAATTATACTTAATTATTTTATAAAATTTTAATATTTATTCAACAAAATTATTAATTGGTAATTTTTAATTTATAAAAAGGATGGACAAACTTGGAATTTGGATTCATGTAAAGCTTGTGAATGTAAACAAGGAAAAGTATTATGTGCAATGCCAATGTGTCCACCAGTACCATCACCATGTCCAGCAAACACAAGACTTGAACATCCAAAAGGACAATGTTGTCCTCGTTGTAGCGAAGGTAAATTAATTTGATAATTTTAAAATCGAAATTAATATTGAATATAAAACTAATTGTTATTTATATTTTTTTACAACAGTTGATGGTATTTGTACTGTATTTGGTGACCCACATTACAAAACATTTGATGGTAAATTTTTTAGCTTCAAAGGAGCTTGTAAATATCAACTTGTTAATGATTGTGCTGGTCGTTCATTCAGTATACGTGTTACGAATGATGCTCGATCAACAAAATCATCATCATGGACAAAAACAATTGCACTAAAGGTAAATTAAATTACATCAATATGTTACAATAATCATTGCAATAATCATGTTAATTAATTGTTAATTATAATTGGCATTTAGATGGACGGTGTTAAATTAAATCTTGGACAAAAAATGCGTATTAAAATAAATGGAAGTAGAGTTAGCATACCATACAGTATACCAAATCTCTTAGATATAAATAAAACAGATGACAGTGTACTTGTTACAACACATCTTGGTATTAAAATATTATGGGATGGTATTAGTTTTATTGAAGTAACAGCACCAACAGCATATCGTGGTCGTCTTTGTGGTTTATGTGGTAATTTTAATTTACAAACAAAAGATGATTTCACATCAAGAAGAGGACAGCTACTAACTGATGCAAATTTATTTGGTAAATCATGGACTGTTGGATCAAAAAAAATGTGCTCAAAAATTAAACAATTGGATGATAATGATAATGATAATAAACAGTGTCGACGTAAAAAAGATCAAAGGTAAATTTATCAATAATATAGATCATTTAGTCATTTAATTATTTTGTTTATTAATGTTTTTTTTATTTTTTTTCTTTTGCAGATTATGTAATCGTTTAAAATCATCAATATTTTCAGCGTGTCATAAAAAAGTTAATACAGCCATGTATTATAAATCTTGTCTTCAAGACACGTGTGAATGTCCAAATGGTAATTGTCACTGTCAATCATTCGTTGCATATGTGCACGAGTGCAACAGACTTGGTATTAAATTACCTGATTGGAGATCTTCAACGAAATGTCATACTGTTTGGGACATGCATGCACTAGCAACAAAACGAATCAACTAACAAACAGTATATTTAACAAGTTTTTTTATTTATAAGGACTTGCAATTTACAAGAAAAAAACAAACAGTGTTTTTTAAATTTAAAATACTGTTAGCTATTATTGTAAATAGACAGAGAAAAAAAAAAAAAAAAAAAAAACATTTTAAATTCACTGGAAATAAAATTTTTAATGATTTTATATTCTACTAGTCATAGATTTTTTTTTTTTTTTTTTTTTTTTTTTAAATATAATAATTATTGAGCTCTTTTAAATGCGATAATTTTAAGGTTTTTTTTTTTTCTTTAGTTCAGTACTAATTGACAATTTTTAAAAAGAGCTTCATGACCTAAATTAGTTTAATATATTTTCATGTATTTATTTAGAAAATTTTGTTTAAATAATCATTGTTTTAAGTAATTATTATTGGAAATTTAAAGCGTAGAATTTTATATGATAAAATGTAATGATTTTTTTTTTTTATCTTGAGATTTTCGTGATACCAGTGAGTTGAAACAAAAAAAAAAAAAAAAAACTATTAGTTTTTATTATTTGATATGATAAAGAGTGCCAAGATTATTTTACAGATAAAAATTATAGATAAAGAAAATATTTTTGGCATAAATTTAATTTTGATAAAAATGTATTTTTTTTTTTTTAATTTTTTTAATTGTTTAATTTGATGAGCACCGAGCAGTATTTCAGCCGATGAGCAGGCTCGCGGCATCTATCCCACAAACTCGATTTGTTTATAAAAAAAAAATTAAAAATATTTGTTCATTATTATAAATAGCCAGTAACATTGTCCACAATTATTAAAATATAATTTTATTCAGCGCTAGATGCTTCAGCTTGATTGGCAAAAAAACCAAATTAAATTTTTAATTAATTCATTTATAAATTTATAAAAATACAATTTATTTATCACATTGTAATTTTCATTGAGCTTAATTTTAAAATAATACTTTTTTTTTTTAAATAAATATATAATTTATAATGTACAATTTTTTTTATTCATTTAAATTTCCATCGATTTTTATTGCACATCATTTTCGATTAATTAAAAATAATGTAAATATGTTTTTTAAGGTATCATTAACTCCAAAGCAGTAGCCAATTATTTGTATTTTTTAATTAAAAATTAATAATAAATTTAAGTTTTCATTGAATAAAATAAATAAAAAAAAAATAAACAAGTGTTTTCATCTTTTTTAAATTTAAATTACGTACCTAAATAAAAAAAAACAGTGAGAAGCTGAAAAAAAAAAATATAATAATACGTGCATAATGAGGGACATGAAAGATTTACCCAGGTAGTATTTTTTTATTTTTTTTTTATTTTTTCCTTCACCTTGGGATAACATAAAGATGAATTTTAAAAAAACTTTTCATTTTTTTTTTTGCTGTGCTCATATATCCAAATAAAAAAAAAAAAGTGCCTCTTATTGATACAAGTCATGGTCAACACATGCTTCTCAGCTGCAGGATAATTTACCTGGACCTCCGACCTTGTCCACTATAAAATCCCAAGAATGAAAAAAACTTATCTCCATAAACAAACATCCTGTCAAATATTATTTTTCCTATATCTTTTGCAAATATTTCCTAAATTTTTCTTCAAAATTCAATATCAATACTTACACAACAATTATCATTAAATAAATAAAGATTATCCTAAGTTTATTTTCTTTTTTTTTACCTGAAAATACTTGAAACTTTTCCCATGGGGTTTTCTTTTTTCTCGCCTATTTGTTGTGAGAATTTCATGCTGAAATTTTCCAGCAGACCAGCCCAGACAGACTGGCACCACGTCCTGCTGAGTCGGTTCTACCAATATGAATTTAGGACCTCTTTTTTTTTTTTTTTTTCTTCCCAACACATTGACCCGGAAATTTGTGCAATTTTTTTCTTTTGTTAAATTATGTATTTTTCTCATTTTCTCTTTTTTTTTTTTTACTTCATGATCTTGAATATAATTTTTTTCCCCTTTGGCAGTTGTCCTTGATGATTTTTTTTACTTTATGGACACTTAAGTGTATGTCCATGGCTAATTTATTGTGTTGCTCATGACCCTCAGTGTTGTGTATTTTTTTTAAAAATGAATAAATTACAATGAATTTTGTTAATATTGAGATGAGCAGTGCAATTCTATTGACCTTGGTAGTTTTAAAATAATTATTTGCATTAATATTTAATGGATTTTTTGATGGTTAACAAAATTACAATAGAAAAACACACCCACTGTTTGAAAATTGAAATGGATTCACATAGACATTGCTGGAAATGAAAATAAAAGGAAATAAAAAAGAAAAAAAAAAGGGAAAACATGTGGTGCCTGGTGCCAAGCTGTCTGGACCGATCGTCTGGCAGGTCTAGATTGTCAGAATTACTAGCAACAAACTTTCTTGATTTTTTTCTTGATATTTATTCATATTATTTCCATGGGGTTCCAGGTGCCAAGCTGTCTGGAACAGCCGACTGGCATGTCTGGCTCAATGAAATATTGACTTTTAATTTTTTTTTCCATGGGAAAATATGGGGGCGTCGCCGTCAAGAGAAACGTTTCGAATTTCAAATTTTTTATTTCGATTGAATTATAACTTGGAGAAAAAAGTATATCTTTAAATCTTTAACATGAATTTTTGATAATTTATTTGTTTTTTTATTATGATAAAAATAAAAGTTGATACTTGACTTGTGTATTGATTAAAATTTAATATAGATACGTGATCGTTTGAAATATTATCAAAGAGAGAGAAAGATTTATGCTTGAGATAAAAAAGAATGATATTTTTTTGTAATAAAAAAAAAAGGGAAGATAATTTTTCATGTGTATTTTGTTGGTAGTTTGAACAACGTCATCACACATTCAGAGGTAACTCGAATCTCGATGTGGTTGATTTGAAATTGGAATTGATTTATAATTTGTTTAACGAAAATGGAAATTACGTTAATTGCTTTTGTTGTTTTGATGAGTATTGCTGGAGGAAGTTTATCGATAGAAAACAAAATTAGTGTCCAGAATGACTGGAAAGATAAAGGTAAAAAAAAACTAATTAATTTTAATTTTAAAATAGAAAAATTGTTTAATTGTTTTTTAAATGATAAAACAATGAACTTTGTAATTTTTTATTTAGATGAACAATTAGACAAGATAATGCACAGTGAAAAAATTGTTAAAACAGATGAAAAATCATTGATGGAATCATCAAGCGAAGAAAAAGGTATAAAAAAAAAAATAATTCTAGCGCTATTAGTATTGTGTATTTTATTTTATTTATTTTAATTATTTAGAAACTAGCTATTGGATCAATGATGCTGAAAAAACATTGAAAAAAAAATTGGAAAATAAAATAAATACAAATAAAGCAAAAAATATAATATTTTATCTTGGTGATGGAATGTCTATTCCAACATTGATGGCTGCTCGAACTTATCAAGGTCAACTTGAAGGAAAATCAGGCGAAGAAGGTCAATTATTTTGGGAGCAATTTCCATACTCTGGTCTATCAAAAGTTGGTTGAATATAATTAAATTTAATTTAACTCAAAATGGGCTTTGAAAAATAAATAAAAAAAAAAAAAATAATGAAATTAATTATTTAGACATGGTGTTTGGATAAACAAGTTGCAGATTCAGCTTGTACAAGTACTGCATACATGTGTGGTGTCAAATCAAAGTATGCAACACTTGGTATCAATGGCCATGTTAAGCGTGGAGTATGTTCAACTCAACTCAACAAAACAAATCACGTTGATTCAATATTAAAATGGGCCCAAGACCATGGTAAGTCTGCCGGAATTGTAACAACAACTAGAGTAACTCATGCATCACCAGCTGGAGGCTATGCTCACAGTGCTAATCGTGATTGGGAAAGTGATAATGACATGCTTAAAAAATCCAAGAATCGTAAAACTAAATGCAAGGACATTGCAACTCAATTAATAACACAAGATCCAGGAAATAAATTCAGTGTTATAATGGGTGGTGGTCGTAGGGGATTTATACCAAAAGAATTGATTGATGAAGAAGGTAAAAGAGGTCATCGACAAGATAATATTAATTTAATTGACGAATGGAAAAAAGACAAGGCTAATCGAGGTTTAAATTATCTTTATGGCTGGAATAAAACAATGATTGATGAAATAAATCAACACCCAGAAAAATATGATTCTGTCTTGGGACTTTTTGAGTCGTCGCACATGAAATATCACTTGGAAGCATCACCTGATACTGAGCCAACTCTTGCTGAAATGACCGAGGCTGCAATTAAAATTTTAAGCAAAAATAAAGAAGGATTTGTTCTTTTTGTTGAAGGTAATTTATTATAATTAAATTGTTAATTAAAAATTAACAATGTTTATTTTTTAAATTGATTTTTTTAAAGGTGGTCGTATTGATCATGCTCATCACAGTACATATGCAACAATTGCACTTGATGAAACAGTTGAATTGGCAAAAGCTGTTAAAGCTGGATATGAAGCAACATCTCAAGATGACACACTAATTATTGTAACAGCTGATCATGCACATACAATGTCTATTGCTGGTTATCCAAAACGTGGCAATAAAATACAAGGAATGAATTCAGCTCTTGATGATGATGGTCTACCTTACATGACACTCAGCTATGCAAATGGACCTGGCTACAAATCACCAGATAATTCGGGAGATCGTTATGACATAAGTCATGATGATATTGGTAATTACTAATTATGCTATTTCAATTAATATATATTTCCTTGATAAGGTTATTGATGGCTTATATTTAATTTATTTTCAGATGATGCTCGTTATGAATTTCCATCAATGGTTCCTTTAAGCTCCGAGACACATGGTGGTGATGACGTTGCTATTTTTTCAACTGGACCTTGGTCACATCTTTTCACTGGAACCATTGAACAAAGTTCCATTCCTCATTTGCTAGCATATGCTGGATGTATAGCACCTAAATCTCACTGTGACGATGTTAAATTTTAATTTTATTTCACATAAATTAAATTAAGTAAATAATTTTTTTTTTCAATCGAAATGCTTATCTACATTAAACAAATATAAATACTCTGTAATAGAAATTTCTTTTTGAATAATTTATTGGTGTTTTATTTTCGATTACATTCTAAATAATAATTATTGGCCAATATATATTTATGATATTTTTATTATTTATTATAAATTTATTTTCGTCTCATGCTGCTTTTCTTTTATTTTCAATATGCAATTTTTCTTATATTTTATTCCAATATTGAAAAAATAAATCATTCGAGTTCTTATTCTGTTCATCTGTTGGTGACTTTTGTATTTTTTCTGTAATATAAAAAAAAGATACAAATTATAAAAGCTTATTTTTTTATTATTTAAAAAATAAAATATTTAAATTAATTAATTTTTTTTATTTTAAATACCAAATGTTTTTGTAATATCAACAACAGATTGTAAAAACTGATGGTGAAAAATATCAACGACATTTCCATGTGTTTGAAATATTGTTGAAATTACACGATGGGTTAATTTATAATTAATTGCATCAAGGAGATTTTTGAATTTTACAAATGACACAGAACGATAAGATTCAGATGCATGCTTAAAGAATTGTTCCTGTAAAAAAAATAATTATTATAATTTATTATCATCATTATTAGCCATTTAAATTTCTATTTACTTTTAATTCCTTAATGAACTGGATTATAATTTTAAATTGATTTATGTCAATTCTTAAATCATGAATTTCTGTTTCTCCAAAATGATTGGACTTTGGAATATTATCATGTACCATTTCAATTAAACCTTGACACAATTTTGCATTAAATTCCTCACAATAGAATCCTGTCAATAAAAAAATAAAATCATTTTTGTTCAATCAACAAAAAAAATATAGAACATTTTTATTAATTACCGGTTTTAGTTTTGAGAGTAAATACAATCAACATAAAGTCTTTAAAATGTATTAATTTATTTTCATTCACAAAGAGAGAACATGTGCTTCGTAAAATATTCTTGCTTATAACATATCCATCTTTTTCTAATGCACGAGATATCTCAAGACAATAAATATGTCCAGAAAAATTTTGATCTTCATATGATTCGAAAATTTCCTTCAATAGATAAATAAACATGTGTTTTATAAAAAAATATAATATTTAATTAATTAGCATATTATTGTTTAGTCATACTTGATAAATTAATGTTATCTTTGTCATTCTAGAAATATAAAATCTTTTATTTCGTACAAATTTTCTTGTTATAGATAATAATTCCAAATCGGGAATGATTGAATCATCAAATTTATAAACAACATGACCTGATGTATGATAAAATAACAATAATATTAAATTCATCAAAAAATCAATCCAATTATAAATAAAAAAATTTAACATACAATTTTGATTCAGTGAAAATTTATCATTTCTCGAAATTGCATACAAGCCTTTGAAATCAATTGTTTGACCATTTCCAAATGTTTTGCTTGAAAAAAGGTCATAATCACTTGTCTCAATATTCGCAGATGAAAAACTATTAAACTGTCAAAAAAAAAATAAAATGTATTTCAATTACAATTATTAAATATTTATATAATATATTTTTACCTTATCATTTATGTTGGGCGTAGAAATATCACGATCATAATATCTGGAAATAAAAAAAAACAATACGTTTATTTAACAAATACAAAAATAATTTATAATTTTAATAATTTATTTTTTTCATTGTTAAATCAACAATAAATGACAAGAACAAAAAGAGATAAATTCTTCATGTTTTGGAAAATTATAGAATAGTTGTGATAAATACAATCAAGCATATACATAAACTCACTCTAAAATATTATCCTGTTCAGATAGTATTTGAAGAAAAAATGTTGCTCCTTTAAAGTTACTATTTGTATATGGTATGATGAAGTATGTGCCCGGATACAAATTGAAACGACGACTAGCTTGTCCGTATCCTTCAGATGTATCTTCCTCATTATCCTCGTCATATTTCAATGGCCTTGGTACATCTTCCGTATCATCATACTACAAATAAAAATGATAATTAAATAATTAAAATAATAATAAATATTAATATAATGATTTATGTTCAAACCAACTGTTATCATTGAAAAACATATTGAAGTATCATCGACAGGTACTGAATCATGTCTACGTTTTAATGATATACCAATTAAAGTACTATAAGTATCATCCATGCCTTCATCTCTTATCACCATACGATATTGTGGATTGATTGCATAAAAATCATCATCATCAACTTCCTTAGAATTCATTCCTCCCATTAATTTTCCTTCAGCTGTTGATAATGACAATTTTGTTGCTCCATCTTCACTAAAAATATTATCAGTAATTATTGAGCTAGGTGTCAAATTACAAATCTCGATTAGATCAAAATATTTTATAAAATCTTCATATAGAATCCAACTTTCTCCATCAACTTGAATTTTCAATTTAGGCTTTATAGACTCATCATCATTGATTTTAGAAGGAAGAAAATTTGATGATTCTTCACCATATGGATTACGTATTCGTATCAGTTTGAGTTGCTTATTATCATTTTTTAATGTTATTATTTGAATGCCTGTGATAGCATAATAATGACCCGGATCAAGGTTATAAATACTGCCAACAATTTTATTCATTTTCTCTTCATCAATAGTTGCACAACTTATCATTGAAAATTGATTTTTTTCTATTGCTTTTTTAATAGTTTCGAATAAGGTTTTTGATGATGATTGTACAGCATACAACTCAGAAATACCTCCTGATAAATCTTGCATTGATATTCGAGAAAAACCCGCGTCAAGTTTTTGGTATGAACGATAAAGTAATTTTGCGTATGCTTTTTCAATCAATGCTGGCTGAAATTATTTATAATTTTTATATATTATTGAAAATAAATTGATTAGATTAAAAAATGAATGATAAAATACAAACCCAATATTCATTTTCATATCCTGAAGATACATAGACAAGTTTATTTTTTATTTTGTCAAAAGCAAGACGATCATCAATGACAACGTCAACCCATGTTCCGACCTGCCAGAATCTGATGATAATATATTTTTATTTTTATCATAAAATGATGATGATGATGATGGTTCATGTATTTACCTGAAGTGAAATATGCCAGCATAATTAGTATCGAATGACTGGTCATCTGGTGACACGATAAATTTAAATAAATTTTCAAACTTTTCAAGATGTATAAGTCCAACGAGAAACCAGCAATTTCCTAGCTCTGATTGTTTTATATGAAATATTTTTTTGTTTTTTAAAAAAAATACAGTTTCTTTAAAATTTTTCGAAATTTCCTGCAAAAACAAAAAGAAAATAGTCATTGAAAATAAGTTTATCAGTTTGTCCATTTCATTGGATCTTGTTACCGTTGGTCTGCGTTCAACTTGATTTGGAGAATTCAAAAATGATTGTGGTGGAAATTGATCATCTTCAAATAACTTATGATCAAAAGAAAGTGTTTTTTTGAGATCAATAAAGTCTTGCTGTTCTAATTTAATTACCTCACCATTTTTATACTCAGTTAACTGAAACAATTTGAATACAAATTTATTTATTGGATTTTCAAAAAAATATATTTCAAAGTCAACAAGTTGGCATGGTAATTAGCTGACCTGAACATTTTTCACTTCAATTTTTTTATTTGCAAGATGATTTCTTGTCGTGAGACTTGATAACATTTTACTGGTGGTTGACTCATCTTTTGCTGAAGTACAATGACCTTGAAAAATTATAAATAAATTAATTGTGACGTGGCTGTATTTTATAAGTAAGTTTTTTTGAAAATTTATATTAATGAATAAATTACCAATTAATTGGATCAGCAAAATCACAGAAAATAAATAAATTACTTTCATTATTGATGGAATTTATTTTCGATTGAGATTCAAAAATATATATTTTTTTTTTTTGCAATTTCCTGGTCGATCTGTTGACTCAGTACAGTGGTTATTTATTTTTTGAGTAAAAAAATATATATTTTATACTGAGGAATTTGTGTTATCACATTATTTATTGTTCTACCACTCGTAAAATATTTATCAGTACTGTAATAAATATTCACTTGCATTTTTAATTTTTATTTTTACCAATGTAACATTCTAAATTTTTTTTAAAACTTAAAAAATATTTTTTAATTTTTTTAGTATTAATATTACTATTATTCTATGCACATTGAAAATGTACTAGATTAATTGTCGTGGTTTCCATGAGAATTTCCAAGTCAGATTATAATTAATTACCAATAAATTATGAAAAAAAATATAATCTATCCTCATTATTACAAAAATTTAAAATTATATATGAAAAATATTATTTTATTTAAAATTCCTGGTTGATATAATTATATTTTTTATTATTTAAATTTATTTTATTTCTACCAATCCTATAGGTATATTTAAAATAAGGAATTCGAACTGTTGCATGTAGTTTTTTTATAGTTTTCTAAAGAATTTATGTTATCACATTACCTTGCACATTGCAAGTTGAATATTTTTTTTTATTATTAGCTATTTTATTTGTTACTTTTTATTACTAAAATAAACAATTTCTTATTTATTAAAATTATTCATTTTTTATAATTTATTAAATTATTTATAAACGAATATTAATAAATATATATACATTAATTCAAGTTATAATTTCTTAATGTAAGAGAAAAAAATATAAATACTCTGAAATAGAAATTTCTTTTTGAATAATTTATTTATGTTTCATTTTCGGTTACATTCTAAATAATAATTATTGGCCAATATATATTTATGATATTTTTATTATTTATTATGAATCTATTTTCGCCTCATGCTGCTTTTCTTTTATTTTCAATTTAATTTTTCTCATATTTTATTCCAATATTGAAAAAATAAATCATTCGAGTTTTTATTCTGATCATCTGTTGGTGACTTTTGTATTTTTTCTACAATATAAAAAAAAAGTACGATTTATAATAACTTTTTTTTTATTATTTAAAAAATTGAATATTTAAATTAATTAATTTTTTTTATTTTAAATACCAAATGTTTTTGTAATATCAACAACAGATTGTAAAAACTGATGGTAAAAAATATCATCCACATTTCCATGTGTTTGAAATATTGTTGAAATTAAACGTTGTGTTAATTTATAATTAATTGCACCAAGAAGATTTTTAAATTTTGCAAATGACACAGAACGATAAGATTCAGATGCATGCTTAAAGAATTGTTCCTGTAAAAAATCATAATAATTATAAATTATTTTTAAATGTCTATATATTAATACAAAGCTTATTAGCAATTATTTCAATTTCTATTTACTTTCAATTCCTTGATGAACTGGATTATAATTTTAAATTGATTTATGTCAATTCTTAAATCATGAATTTCTGTTTCTCCAAAATTATTGGACTTGGGAATATTATCATGAACCATTTCAATCAAACCTTGGCACAATTTTGCATTAAATTCCTCACAATACGATCCTGTCAATAAAAAAATAAAATCATTTTTGTTCAATCAATAAAAAAAATATAAAACATCTTATTAATTACCGGTTTTAGTTTTGAGAGTAAATACAATCAACATAAAGTCGTTAAAACGTATAAATTTATTTTCATTTACAAAGAGAGAACATATGCTTTGTAAAATATTCTTTTTGATAAAATATCTATCCTTTCGTAATGCACGAGATATCACAAGACAATAAATATGTCCAGGAAAACTTTGCTCTTCATATATTTCAAAAATTTCCTTGAACCGATAAATAAACATGTATTTTACAAAAAAATATAATTTCTAATTAATTAGGATATAATATTTTAGTTATACTTGGTAAACTGATGTTATGTGTCTCATTCTCGAAATAGAAAATGGACTATTTCGTATGAATTTTCTTGTTTCAGATAATAATTTCAACTCGTCAATGATTGAATCATCGATTTTATAATCAAAATGACCTGATGCGTATAACAAAAGAACAATAATATTAAATTCAACAATAAAATTATAAATAAAAAAATTTAACATACAATTTTGATTCAGTGAAAATTTATCATCTCGTGAAATTGCATGTAAGCCTTTGAAATCAATCGTTTGATCATTTTCAAATTTAAAGCTTGAAAAAAGTACATAATCACTCTTCTCAATATCCGCAGATATTAAAGCATTAAACTGTAAATAAAAATAAAATGTATTCGAATTACAATTATTTTAATATTTATATAATGTATTTCTACCTTATCATTTATGTTGGGCATAGAAATATCACCCTCATAATCTCTAAAAATAAAAAATATCAATAACTTTATTTATTAATTACAAAAATATTTTATAGTTTTATTAATTAATTCTTTCTCAATGTTAAATCAACAATAAATGACAAAAAAAAAAAGAGATAAATTTTTATGTTTTAATATATGAATAAACTCACTCTAAAATATTATCTTGTTCAGATAGTATTTGAAGAAAAAATGTTGCTCCCTTAAAGTTATCTAATATATACGGTATGATGAAGTATGTGCCAGGATCCACATCAAAACGACGACCAACTTGTCCGTATCCTTTAATCTCTCCACCAATATCATAGAGTTTTTTATGAAAATCATCGTTATATTTTAATGGTCTTGGTAAATCTTCCGTATTATCATACTACAAATAAAAATAATAACTAAAAAACTGAAATAATGTTATATATAATTAATAATGATTTATAATCAAACCAACTGTTTTAATAATTGCAAAACATATTGAAGTATCGTCCAAATATACTAAATCATGTCTACGTTTCAATGATATACCAATTAAAACACTATAAGTATCATCCTTGCCTTCATCTCTTATCACCATACGATATTGTGGATTAATTGCATAAAAATCATTATCGTTAACTTCCTTAGAATTCATTCCTCCTATTAATTTTCCTTCAGCTGTTGATAATGATAATTTCGTTGCTCCATCTTCGCTATAAATATGATCGGTAATTATTGAGTTAGGTGTTAAATTACAAATATCAATAAATTTAAAATATTTTATAAAATCTTCATATAGAATCCAACTTTCTCCATCAACTTGAACTTTTAGTTTAGACTTTATAGTCTTATCATCATTGATTTTAGAAGGAAGGAAATTTGAAGATTCTTCACCATGTGGATTACGTAGTCGTATCAATCTGAGTTGCTTATTATCATTTTTTAATGATATTATTTTAACGCCTGTGATAGCATAATAATGACCCGGTACAAGGTTATAATTACTGACAACAGTTTGCTCCATTTCATTTTCCACCCAAGTTCTACAATTTATCATTGAAAATTGATTTTTCTTTATTGCTTTTTGAATAGTATCAAATAGGGTTTTTGATGAGGGTTGTACGAAATAAAACTCAGAAATACCTCCTGATAAATCTTGCATTGATATTCGAGAAGAACCCCAGTCGAGTTTTTGATATGAACGATAGAGTAATTTTGCGTAAGCTTTTTCAATTAATGATGGCTAAAATAATTTATATATAATTTAAAATAAATTATTTTAATTTAAAAAATAATAATAAAACACATGCCCAATATTCATTTTTATATCCTGAAGATACATAGACAAGTTGTCCGTTTTCAGTCGGAAGACGATCATCGATAACAACGTCAACCCATGTTCCGACCTGCCAGAATCTGATGATAATAAATTTTTATTTTTATCATGAAATTATGATGATGATGATGATGGTTTATGATGTATTTACCTGAAGTGGAATATGCCGGCATAATTATTATTAAATGATTGGTCATCTGGTGACACAATAAATTTAAATAAATTTTCAAACTTTTCAAGATGTATAAGTCCAACGAGAAACCAGCAATTTCCTAGCTCTGATTGTTTTATATGAAATATTTTTTTGTTTTTTACAAAATATACAGTTTCTTCAGGATTTTTCGAAATTTCCTGGAAAAGAAAAAAAAAATACTCATTCAAAATAATTTTTTCGATTTATTTATTTCATTTGATCTTTTTACCATTGGTCTAAGTACGATTTGATTTGGTGGAATTAAAAATGATTGTGGTGGAAATTGATCATCTTCAAATAACTTAGTAGAAATGTTATTTGAAATAAATGTTTTTTGAAGATCAACAAAGTCTTGTTTTTGTAATTCAATTACCTCACCATTTTTATACTCAGTTAACTGAAACAATTCGAATACAAATTTATTTATTGGATTTTCAAAAATATATATTTCAAAGTCAACAAGTGTGCATGGTAATTAGCCGACCTGAACATTTTCCACTTGAATTTTTTTATTTGCAAGATGATTTCTTGTCGTGAGACTCGATAAACGCTTACTGGTGGTTGACTCATCTTTTGCTGAAGTGCAATGACCTTGAAAAATCATAAATAAATGAATTGTGATGTGGCAATATTTTATAAGTAAGTTTTTTTGAAAATTTATATTAATTAATAAATTACCAATAAATTGGATCAGCAAAATTACAGAAAATAAATAAATTACTTTCATTATTGATGGAATTTATTTTCGATTGAAAATTAATAATATATATTCTTTTTGCAATTTCCTGGTTGATGTGTTGACTCAGTACAGTGGTTATTTATTTTTTGAGTTAAAAAATATATATTTTATACCGAGGAATTTGTGTTATCACATTCTTTATTGTTCTACCACTCGTAAAATATTTATCAGTACTGTAATAAAAATTCACTTGCCTTTTAAATTTTATTTTTACCAATGTAATAAGTATTCTAAATTTTTTTTAAAACTAAAAAAATATTATTTAATTTTTTTAGTATTATTATTACTATTATTTTATGCACATTGAAAATGTACTAGATTCATTGTCGTGGTTTCCATGACAATTTCCAAGTCAGATTAAAATTAATTACTAATAAATTATGAAAAAAAATATAATCTATTCTCATTATTACAAAAAATTTAAAATTATATATAAAAAACATTATTTTTTTTTAAATTCCTGGTTGATATATACCTATATATTTTTTTTTATTTAAATTTATTTCATTTCTACCAATCCTATAGGTAATTTGAAAATAAGGAATTCGAACTGTTGCATGTAGTTTTTTTATAGTTTTCTAAAGAATTTATGTTATCAGTAATAACTTATCACATTGCAAGTTGAATATTTTTTTTTATTATTAGCTATTTTATTTGTTACTGTTTATTACTAAAATAAACAATTTTTTATTTATTAAAATTATTCATTTTTTATAATTTATTAAATTATTTATAAACGAATATTAATAAATATGTATACATTAATTTAAGTTATAATTTCTTAATGTAAGAGAAAAAAATATAAATACTCTGAAATAGAAATTTCTTTTTGAATAATTTATTTATGTTTCATTTTCGGCTATATTCTAAATAATAATTATTGGCCAATATATATTTATGATATTTTTATTATTCATTATGAATCTATTTTCACCTCATGCTGCTTTTCTTTCATTTTCAATGATAGTTTTCTCATATTTTATTCCAAAAACGACAAAATAAATCATGATAATTTTCATTCGAGTTTTTATTCTGTTCATCTGTTGGTGACTTTTGTATTTTTTCTGTAATATAAAAAAAAAGATACGAATTATAAAAGCTTATTTTTTTATTATTTGAAAAATTAAATATTTAAATTCATTAATTTTTTTTATTTTAAATACCAAATGTTCTTGTGATATCAACAACAGATTGTAAAAACTGATGGTAAAAAATGTCAACGACATTTCCATGTGTTTGAAATATTGTTGAAATTAAACGTTGTGTTAATTTATAATTAATTGCATCAAGAAGTTGCTTAAATTTTGTAAATGACACAGAACGATAAGATTTAAATGCATGCTTAAAGAATTGTTCCTGTAAAAAATAATAATGATTGTTAATTATTTTTAAATATCTATCAATACAAAGCTCATAATCAATTATTTAAATTTCTATTTACTTTCAATTCCTTGATGAACTGGATTATAATTTTAAATTGATTTATATCAATTCTTAAATCATGAATTTTTGTCTTTCCAAAATCATTGGACTTTGGAATATTATCATGTACCATTTCAATTAAACCTTGACACAATTTTGCATTAAATTCCTCACAATACGATCCTGTCAATAAAAAAATAAAATCATTTTCGTTCAATCAACAAAAAAAATATAAAACATTTTTTATTAATTACCGGTTTTAGTTTTGAGAGTAAATACAATTAACATAAAGTCGTTAAAACGTATAAATTTATTTTCATTTACAAAGAGAGAACATATGGTCTGTAAAATATTCTTGTTGATAAAATATCTATCCTTTTGTAATGCACGAGATATCACAAGACAATAAATATGTCCAGGAAAACTTTGCTCTTCATATGTTTCAAAAATTTCCTTCAATAGATAAATAAACATGTGTTTTATAAAAAAATATAATATTTAATTAATTAGCATATTATTGTTTAGTCATACTTGATAAATTAATGTTATCTTTGTCATTCTCGAAATAGAAAATCTTTTATTCCGTAAAAATTTTCTTGTTATAGATAATAATTCTAAATCGGGAATGATTGAATCATCAAATTTATAAACAACATGACCTGGTGTATGATAAAATAACAATCATATTAAATTCAACAATAAAATTATAAATAAAAAAATTTAACATACAATTCTGATTTAATGAAAATTTATCATCTCGTGAAATTGCATGTAAGCCTTTGAAATCAATCGTTGGACCATTTCCAAATTTAAAACTTGAAAAAAGATCATAATCACTCTCCTCAATATCCGCAGATATTAAATCATTAAACTGTAAATAAAAATGAAATGTATTTAAACTACAATTACTTCAATATTTATATAATATTTTCTTACCTTATCATTTATTTTGGGCATGGAAATATCACGATCATAATTTCTATAAAAAAAAAAAATATCAATAAGTTTGTTTAACAATTACAAAAGTAATTTATGATTTTTTTAATTAATTTTTGTCATTGTTGAATCAACAATAAATGACAAGAAAAAAAAAGAGATAAATTGTTTATATTTTCATATATGAATGAACTCACTCTAAAATATTATCTTGTTCAGATAGTATTTGAAGAAAAAATGTTGCTCCCTTAAAGCTATCATATGTATACGGTATGATGAAGTATGTGCCAGGATTCAAATCAATACGATGACTAATTTGTCCCACTCCTTCAATATACTCATCAATAAAATCAAGTTTTTGATCATCATATTTCAATGGTCTAGGTAAATCTTCCCCATTATCATGCTACAAATGAAATTAATAACTAAAAACTGAACTATATAATAATATAGATAATTAATAATAATTTATAATGAAACTAACTGTTCTAATAATTGTAAAACATATTGAAGTACGGCCAACACGTTCTAAATCATGTCTACGTTTCAATGATATACCAATTAAAACACTATAAGAATCATTCTTGCCTTCATCTTTTATCACCATACGATATTGTGGATTAAATCTAAAATAATCATCATTATCAACTTCCTGAAGAATCATTCTTCCCATTAATTTTCCTTCAGCTGTTGATAATGACAATTTCGTTACTCCATCTTTACCAAAAATATTATTAGAAATTATTGAGCTAGGTGTCAAATTACAAATTTCAATAAGTTCAAAATATTTTATAAAATCTTCATATAGAATCCAACTTTCTCCATCAACTAGAATTTTCAGTTTAGACTTTATTGACTCATTGATTTCAGAAGGAAGAAAATTTGATGATTCTTCACCGTATGGATCTCGAATGCGTATCAGTTTGAGTTGCTTATTATCATTTTTTAATGTTATTATTTGAATGCCTGTAATAGCATAATAATGACCCGGTACAATGTTATAAATACTGTCAACTATTTGCTCCATTTCATCTTCCAGAAGAGACCCAGCACTTATCATTAAAAATTGATTTCTCTCCATTGCTTTTTTAATAGTTTCAAATAGGATGTTTGATGAGGGTCGTACAAAATACAACTCAGAAATACCTCCTGATAAATCTTGCGTTGATATTCGAGAAAAACCCCCGTCAAGTTTTTCGTATGAACGATAAAGTAATTTTGCATAAGCTTTTTCAATTAATGATGGCTAAAATTATTCATAAACATATAATTTAAAATAAATTACTTTGATTAAAAAATTAATAATAAAATACAAACCCAATATTCATTTTTATATCCTGAAGATACATAGACAAGTTTTCCATTTTCAGTTGGAAGACGATCATCGATAACAACGTCAACCCATGTTCCGGCTTGCCAGAATCTGATGATAATAAATTTTTATTTTTATCATGAAATGATGATGATGATGATAATGGTTCATGATGTATTTACCTGAAGTGGAATATGCCAGCATAATTATTATCGAATGACTGGTCATCTGGTGACACGATAAATTTAAATAAATTTTCAAACTTTTCAAGATGTATAAGTGCAACGAGAAACCAGCAATCTCCTAGATCTGATTGTTTTATATGAAATATTTTTTTGTTTTTTACAAAAAATACAGTTTCTTTAGAATTTTTCGAAATTTCCTGAAAAAGAAAAGAAAAATACTCATTAAAAATAAGTTTATTAATTTATTTATCTCATTTGATCTTGTTACCTTTGGTCTAAGTTCAGTTTGATTAATGGGAATTAAAAATGATTGTGGTGGAAATTGATCATCTTCAAATAACTTATGATCAAAAGAAAGTGTTTTTTTGAGATCAATAAAGTCTTGCTGTTGTAATTCAATTACCTCACCATTTTTATACTCAGTTAACTGAAATAATTTATATACAAATTAATTTATTGGATTTTTAAAAATATATATTTCATGATCAACAAGTTAGCATGGTAATTAGCTGACCTGAACATTTTCCACTTGAATTTTTTTTTTTGCAAAATGATTTCTTGTCGTGAGACTTGATAAACGTTTACTGGTGGTTGACTCATCTTTTGCTGAAGTGCAATGACCTTGAAAAATCATAAATAAATAAATTGTGATGTAGCAATATTTTATAAGTGAATTTTATATTAATTAATAAATTACCAATAAATTGGATCAGCAAAATCAAATAAAATGAATAAATTACTTTCATTATTGATGGAATTTATTTTCGATGGAAATTTAAATATATATATATTTTTTTCTGCAACTTCCTGGTTGATGTGTTGACTCGGTACAGTGGTTATTTAATTTTTGAGTAAAAAAATATATATTTTACACTGAGGAATTTGTGTTATCACATTATTTATTGTTCTACCACTCGTAAAATATTTATCAGTACTGTAATAAAAATTCACTTGCCTTTTAAATTTTATTTTTACCAATGTAATATTCTAAATTTTTTTTAAAACTAAAAAAATATTTATTAATTTTTTTAGTATTATTATTACTATTATTTTATGCACATTGAAAATGTACTAGATTCATTGTCGTGGTTTCCATGAGAATTTCCAAGTCAGATTAAAATTAATTACTAATAAATTATGAAAAAAAATTTAATGGATTTTTATTATTACAAAAAAATCAAAATTATATATGAAAAATATTATTTTATCTAAAATTCCTGGTTGATATAATTATATTTTTTTTTTATTTAAATATATTTTATTTCTACCAATATTGTATAGGTAATTTCAAAATAAGAAAGTGAATATATACTCTATAATAATAGTTTTTTTATCTGAATATTTTATTAATGTTTTATTTTCGATTACATTTTAAATAATAATTATTGGACAATAAATATTTATGATATTTTTATAATCTATTGTAAATTTATTTTCGTCTCATGATGCTTGTCTTTCATTTTCAATTAAATTTTTCTCATATTTTATTCCAAAATCGACAAAATAAATCATGATAATTTTCATTCGAGTTTTCATTCTGTTCATCTGTTGGTGACTTTTGTATTTTTTCTGTAATATAAAAAAAAAGATACGAATTATAAAAGCTTATTTTTTTATTATTTAAAAAATTAAATATTTAAATTAATTAATTTTTTTATTTCAAATACCAAATGTTTTTGTAATATCAACAACAGATTGTAAAAACTGATGGTAAAAAATATCAACGACATTTCCATGTGTTTGAAATATTGTTGAAATCACACGTTGTGTTAATTTATAATTAATTGCATCAAGGAGATTTTTGAATTTAGCAAATGACACAGAACGATAAGGTGTAGATGCATGCTCAAAGAATTGTTCCTGTAAAAAATCATAATAATTATAAATTATTTTTAAATGTCTATATATTAATACAAAGCTCATAATCAATTATTTAAATTTCTATTTACTTTCAATTCCTTGATGAACTGAATTATAATTTTGAATTGATCTATATCAATTCTTAAATCATGAATTTCTGTTTCTCCAAAATGATTAGACTTTGGAACATTATCATGAACCATTTCAATCAAACCTTGGCACAATTTTGCATTAAATTCCTTACAAAACGATTCTGTCAATGAAAAAATGAAAAATATTTTTGTTAAATAATAAAATTGTATGAAATATTTTTATTAATTACCAGTTTTGGTTTCGAGAGTAAATACAATTAACATCAAGTCATTAAAATGTATCAAGTTATTTGTGTTTCCAAAGAGAGATTTTATCCAATTCAAAGTATCTAGGCTTATAGAATATCCATTTCGCCGTAATGCAGAATTTACTTTTTGATAATGAATGTGTCCAGGTAATCTTTCATTTTCATACACTTCAACAATTTCCTTTAAACAAAAAATAAAATAAATTACAAAGAAAATATAATATTAAATTAATTAACATGTTTTTGTTTAGTCATACTTGATAAATCAATGTTATCTTTGTCATCTTCGAAATAGAAAATCTTTTATTTCGTACAAATTTTCTTGTTAGAGATAATAATTTCAACTGATCAATGATTGAATCATCAATGTCATAAGCAACATGACCTGGTGTAAAATAAAATAACAATAATACCAAATTCAACATAATGAAAAAATAAATAAATAAATTTAACATACAATTTTGGTTCAATGAAAATTTATCATCTCGTGAAATTGCATACAAGCCTTTGAAATCAATTGTTTGACCATTTCCAAATTTCAAGCTTGAAAAAAGATCATAATCACTGTTCTCAATATTTGCAGATGAAAAACTATTGAGCTGTAAATGAAAATTGAAATTACATTCAACTCTAATATCGATAAAATATATTTTTACCTTATCATTTATGTTGGGCATAGAAATATCACGGTCATAATCTCTAAAAATAAAAAATATCAATATCTTTATTTAAGAATTACAAAAATATAAATTATAAATTTATTTATTAATCAATTTCTTTTTTATTGTTAAATCAACAATAAATGAAAAAAAAAAAAGAGATAAATTTTTTATGTTTTCATATAAATAAACTCACTCTAAAATATTATCTTGTTCAGATAGAATTTGAATAAAAAATGTTGCTCCCTTGAAGCTATCATATGTATACGGCATGATGAAGTATGTGCCAGGATCCAAATCCAAACGATGACTAGCTTGACCGTATTGTACAATTTCCCCATCAATACCATAAACTTTTTCATCATTATTCTTGTAATATTTCAATGGTCTGGATAAATTTTGCGTGTTATCAAGCTACAAATTAAATTAATAACTGAATAACTAAGACAATAATATAAATAATTTATAATGATTTATAATCAAAACCTACTGTTGTAAAAATTGAAAAACATATTGAAGTGTCGAGTAAACGTACTGAATCATGTCTACGTTTTAATGATATACCAATTAAAACACTATAAGTTTTATCTTCGCCTTTATCTTTTATCACCATACGATATTGTGGATTAATTGCATAAAAATCATTATCGTTAACTTCCTTAGAATTCATTCCTCCCATTAATTTTCCTTCAGCTGTTGATAATGATAATTTCGTTACTCCATCTTCACCATAGATATTATCAGTAATTATTGAGCTAGGTGTTAAATTACAAATATCAATGTATTCAAATAATATTATAAAATATTCATATAGAATCCAACTTTCTCCATCAACTAGAATTTTTAATTTAGACTTTATAGACTCATCATTATTAACTTCAGAAGGAAGAAAATTTGATGATTCTTTACCATGTGGATTGCGAATACGTAACAGTTTAAGTTTCTTATTATCATTTTTTAATGATATTATTTTAACGCCTGTGATAGCATAATAATGACTCGGTAAAATGTTATAAATACTGTCAACAATATGCTTCGTTTCATTTTTGTTCCAAGTTAAACAATTTATCATTGAAAATTGATTTTTCTCCATTGCTTTTTGAATAGTTTCAAACAAGTCTTTTGATGAGGATTGTACGAAATAAAACTCAGAAATACCTCCTGATAAATCTTGCATTGATAATCGAGAATAACCCCCGTTAAGTTTTTCGTATGAACGATAAAGTAATTTTGCGTATGCTTTTTCAATTAATGATGGCTAAAATAATTTATATATAATTTAGAATAAATTATTTAAATTTAAAAAATAACAAAATAAAACACATGCCCAATATTCATTTTTATGTCCTGAAGATACATAAACAAGTTCTCCGTTTTTAGTTGGAAGACGATCATCGATAACAACGTCAACCCATGTTCCGACCTGCCAGAATCTGATGATAATAAATTTTTATTTTTATTATGAAATGATGATGATGATAATGGTTCATGATGTATTTACCTGAAGTGAAATATGCCAGCATAATTATTATCGAATGACTGGTCATCTGGTGACACAATAAATTTAAATAAATTTTCAAACTTTTCAAGATGTATAAGTGCAACGAGAAACCAGCAATCTCCTAGACACCCTTGTTTTATATGAAATATTTTTTTGTTTTTTACAAAAAATACAGTTTCTTCAGGTTTTTTCGAAATTTCCTGGAAATAAAAAAAAAGAAAATTGTCGTTGAAAATAAGTTTATCAATTTATTCATCTCATTTGATTTTGTTACCGTTGGTCTACGTTCAACTTGATTTGGAGAATTTAAAAATGATTGTGGTGGAAATTGATCATCTTCAAATAACTTATGATCAAAAGAAAGTGTTTTTTGAAGATCAATAAAGTCTTGCTGTTGTAATTCAATTACCTCACCATTTTTATACTCAGTTAACTGAAACAATTTATATACAAATTAATTTATTGGATTATTAAAAATATATATTTCAAGGTCAAAAAGTTGGCATGGTAATTAGCAGACCTGAACATTTTCTACTTGAATTTTTTCATTTGCAAGATGATTTCTTGTTGTTAGACAAAAACATTGACTTGATAAACGTTTACTGGTGGTTGACTCATCTTTTGCTGAAGTACAATGACCTTGAAAAATCATAAATAAATGAATTGTGATGTGGCTGTATTTTATAAGTGAATTTTTTTGAAAGTTTTATATTAGGTAATAAATTACCAATAAATTGGATCAGCAAAATCAAATAAAATAAATAAATTACTTTCATTATTGATGGAATTTATTTTCGATTGAGATTCAAAAATATATATATTTTTTTTTTTGCAATTTCCTGGTTGATGTGTTGACTCAGTACAGTGGTTATTTATTTTTTGAGTAAAAAAATATATATTTTACACTGAGGAATTTGTGTTATCGCATCATTTAGTGTTCTACCACTCGTAAAATATTTATCAGTACTGTAATAAATATTCAATTGCATTTTTTATTTTTATGTTTACCAATGTAATATTCTAAATTTTTTTTAAAACAAAAAAAATATTTTACAATTTTTGTGGTATTATCATTACTATTATTTTATGCGCATTGAAAATGTACTAGATTAAGTGTCGTGGTTTCCATTAGAATTTCCAAGTCGGATTATAATCAATTAGTAATTAATAATTACCAATAAATTATGAAAAAATATAATTTATTCACATGAGTACAAAAAATATAAAATTATACATGAAAAATATTATTTTATTTAAAGTTCCTGGTTGATTTAATAAAAAAATATATTTAAATTTATTTCATTTCTACCAATCCTATAGGTAATTTTAAAATAAGGAAATCGAACTTTTACATTGTAGTTTTTTTATAGTTTTCTAAAGAATTTATATTATCACATTACCTTGCACATTGCCAGTTGAATATTTATTTTTATTACTATTTATTAGCTATTCTATTCGTTACTGTTTATTACTATACACGGAGAAAAAAAAACGACAAATATTGTTGAGAAAACAGGACAAAAATTGTCGTGCCGCACAACAAAGTAGAGGCGAAGTTGAAACTCTATAATATTTGTTCTGCCGGTAGTACAGTTATTGTTCATCTGGCAGAGTAATAATTACCGTGCTGTATTTAGTTTAATAATTTTTATTATTCCACATAACAAAAATTCTAAAACCATATTAAATTTTTTTTTTTTCAAAATTACGAAATAAATTTTCATTATGATAATTAAAAAGAAGAAGGAAAACAATTAAGGAACAAATTAATTCAAATTAATGCTTTGATTTATTTTTCATATTTATAATTATTAAAGATTAAAATAAAAAATCTCTGCATTAAAATGACAGATGCAGGTTATGTTTGTCATTTTCATATAATTTCATACTTTATTGTTGATGTGATTTGTTAAATATCAAGTTTGGTTATTTATCTAGTTGCTCACAAATATTTTAGTTTATAATTCAATGATTAAAATGTTATTAAAACTTGACATCTTGGGATTAATTAATTTATTTTTAAAACGTCAGTCACACCAAAGCTGATCTCAACTTAGGCTGACTTAGAAAATTCCACACAATGCCATGTAGATATACCGAGGCACACGAACAAGACCGAGTCTTACCGATAACACCCGAAAATCAAATTGTTGTGCAGCACGGTAATATTTGCCTTGAAACTGGACAATATTTATTGAGCAGCCGAACAAATATTATTAAGCAACACAACAAATATTATTGGATGGTAAAAATTGTTGTGCAGCTAAATAAAATTTGTTCAACGATACAATAAAATTTGTTGTAGCACAACAAATTTTGTTAAACGATAGAACAATTTTTGTTGCAGCACAACAAAAAGCGACAGGATAGGATTTCGCCTCTAGTTTGTTGTGCTCTCACAACAATTTTTGTGGTTTTTTTTTCTCAGTGTAAGATAAACAGTTTTTTATTTATTAAAATTATTCATTTTTTTATAATTTATAAAATTATTTATAAATAAACTTTGATTAATAAATTTAAACTTTATTAATCAAAATTTAATTCTTCCTGGAGATGTAAGAAAAAAAAAATTTTTTATTTATAAATATATTTAAATATAAATTGCTTGTTTTTCTACATATTTTTGAAGGCATATTTATTTTGTAATAGGAGTTTTTTCTCTATCTAATGTATTCACGTTATTTTCGAGTTGTTTTTTTTTAAAATATTTCAAGGCATAGAAGAGGGCCTTTTACATTTCATCTATGTCGTGGTTCATTATTCTTAGTTTAATCTTCAAATTGAACACATCTGTTCCTTTTTTTTTTTTTCCCTTTATGAATAGATTTGTTGCCGACAACATTGGGTCTGGAAAAAAATATATTCCCATGTTGTTCACGGCTTGAATCAATTTTATTCAAGTTTTTTTTTAAATATAATATAATATTGTCAAGTTTTGTGGACAGATAACGTATTGTTTCTCAATAAAATTATTTAAAATGATTTGTTTCATAAATTTTACTATATTTTTTGTCATTGTCATTGTTGGGGCTTTACCACAGCAAAGCCAACATATCAAATTGAAAGGTAATCATTTTTTATTTATTTCTTTAAAATAGTTAATAAAGAAATTATTAATTTAAAATTAGATGGACATTCTCACGAGCAAACCCGGAATAATCAACACACTCCTTTTATCAATAAACGGGTGATTAATAAAAACGAAAAAAAACATGGCTGGTCACAAGAAGAATTAGGTAAATTTATATATTAAAAATATTTGAATTTTACTTTATTTAATATATTGTGTATTTTATTTTATTTATTTTAATTATTTAGAAACTAGCTATTGGATCAATGATGCTGAAAAAACACTGAAAAAAAAATTGGAAAATAAAATAAATACAAATAAAGCAAAAAATATAATATTTTATCTTGGTGATGGAATGTCTATTCCAACATTAACGGCTGCTCGGATTTATCAAGGTCAACTCGAAGGAAAATCAGGCGAAGAAGGTCAATTATTTTGGGAGCAATTTCCATACTCTGGTCTATCAAAAGTTGGTTGAATATAATTTAATTTAATTTAACTCAAAATGGGCTTTGAAAAATAAATAAAAAAAAAATAATGAAATTAATTTTTATATTTATTTAGACATGGTGTTTGGATAAACAAGTTGCAGATTCAGCTTGTACAAGTACTGCATACATGTGTGGTGTTAAAACAAAGTATGCAACACTTGGTATCAATGGACATGTTGAATTTGGAGTATGTTCAACTCAACTAAACAAAACGAACCACGTTAATTCAATATTAAAATTAGCCCAAGATCAGGGTAGGTCTGCCGGAATTGTAACAACAATGAGAGTAACTCATGCATCACCAGCTGGAGCTTATGCTCACAGTGCTCATCGTGATTGGGAAAGTGATCATGACATTAAAAAATATCTCAAGGAAAATTATACACAAGAATGCATGGACATTGCAACTCAATTAATAACACAAGATCCAGGCAATAAATTCAGTGTTATAATGGGTGGTGGACGACAAAAATTTCTACCAAATGGTACAATGGATGAAGAAAATCGTGAAGGTCAACGACAAGATAATATTAATTTAATTAAAGAATGGAAAAAAGATAAAGCTAATCGAGGTTTAAATTATCTTTATGGCTGGAATAAAGCAATGATTGATGAAATAAATCGACACCCAGAAAGATATGATTCTGTCTTGGGACTTTTTGAGTCAACAAACATGAAATTTCACTTGGAAGCATCACCTAATACTGAGCCAACTCTGACTGAAATGACCGAGGCTGCTATTAAAATTTTAAGCAAAAATAAAGAAGGATTTGTTCTTTTTGTTGAAGGTAAATTAGCGAATATTATAAAAGGATAGTTATTTAATGAGTTTATTTGATTTATGATTCTCCAGGTGGACTTATTGATCACGCTCATCATTCTAATTATGCAACAATTGCACTTGATGAAACAGTCGAGTTTGCAAAAGCTGTTAAAGCTGGATATGAAGCAACATCTCAAGATGACACACTGATTGTTGTAACAGCTGATCATTCACATACAATGTCTATTGCTGGTTATCCAAAACGTGGAAATAAAATACAAGGAATCAATTTCAATGAAGATGGTCTTCCCTACTCGACACTCAACTATGCAATTGGACCAGGATACAAACAATCAAACGAACACATCACACAAAATGAGACAGGTATTTAATAAATATTAAAAATAAAATTACCTTCTAGCAGTTGATTTAATTTCAAGATTTTTAATATTTATTTTTATGTAGATAATATTCGCTTCAAGTTTCCTTCGTTGATTAAACGTAAAGAAGGGACTCACGGTGGTGATGATGTTGCTATTTTTTCAAGTGGACCCTGGGCTCATCTTTTCACTGGAAGTATTGAACAGAGCTTGATTCCTCATCTACTTGCTCATGCTGCATGTTTGACACCTGATTCACACTGCTCTAATATTTCAACTTGAAAAATAATTACGTTTCGAAATGTTATTTCAGTAACAATGTTCTTGAATCGAAATTTAACCTTCCTTTAAAAAGTAAAAACAGTTTTATTATTTTTTTTTTTCAAACATTTAATATAATCAAGTTAAGAACAATGATATTTTATCATGTACACAATTTATGAATAAATTTTTTTGTCAATAAATAATTAAAAATTAAATAATGAATTACAATTTTTATTTAAATTTAAAAATTTATTTTTTTCATGTAATTTATTCTTACAGTCTAAAAAATTTAGATTTTAATTTTCTTTTAATTTTCCCACTGTGATATTTCAATTAAAACTTTAATTATTATTTTTGTCAATAAAAATATTAAAATTATAAAAATAAACATATTGGAATATTACTCTTATATTGCAAATTAAAAAAAAATAATTTCTGTTTTTCTATCATTTATTTTTATTTTTATTTAAAGTTTTTATATTTCTCTTAATTATCATCATGACCTACATGTTGATAAAAATAAAAATAAATTTCAAATTTAGAAATGATAAAAAAATATATTTTTATTTTTAATTTCGAATATTAATATAAAAAAAAAAACATGTTTTTTTGTAGTTATTTTTAATTATCAAACAAATATGTAAATTGTTTTGAATAATATTTTTATAAAACAATTATATCTTTCAAAATAAAAATTTGTTTTTTAGCTATTTTGGTTGACAACAATTTAAAAATAAAAAAAAACTGTTATCAAATGTTAAAAAATATTTATTTGTCAAAGCAAGCTGGTCATTAAGATTTGTTAAATATATCTTGTGTAATCAGGTGGAAACTTTTTAGTTCCTTGAGACAGGTATATATAATCGTGCAGAATGAGGTCAAAATAACATTGTAGTTGGAAGGTGTTGTTGGACAGACGTTTTTTTTTTTTTTAAATTAATAAATTACTTTGATGAAAATGAGAGTGATTTTTATTAATTTGACTCTTCTTCTGGGCCTTGCAATTGTTCATGCTTCATTTGTAGAGGATGATAATCATGGTAGAAATAAACGGGCAATTGATAAAAAACAAAAAAGGCATGGCTGGTCTACAAACGAACTTGGTAATCTTATAAATTTAAAAAAATTTGACTTAATTTAATAATGTGTATTTTCAATTATTTAGAAACTAGCTATTGGTTCAATGATGCTGAAAAAACATTGAAAAAAAAATTGAACAATAAAATAAATACAAATAAAGCAAAAAATATAATATTTTATCTTGGTGATGGAATGTCTATTCCAACTTTAATGGCTGCTCGAACTTATCAAGGTCAACTTGAAGGAAAATCAGGCGAAGAAGGTCAATTATTTTGGGAGCAATTTCCATACTCTGGTCTATCAAAAGTTGGTTAAATAATTAAATTTATTTCAATTTAATAATGAGCTTTGAAAAATAAATAAAAAATAATAATGAAATTAATTTTTATATTTATTTAGACATGGTGTTTGGACATGCAAGTTGCAGATTCAGCTGCCACCGCTACTGCATATATGAGTGGTGTCAAAACAAAGTTCGCAACACTTGGTATCAATGGACATGTTAAACTTGGAGTATGTTCAACTCAACTCAACAAGACAAATCACGTTGATTCAATATTAAAATTAGCCCAAGATCAGGGTAAATCTGTTGGAATTGTAACAACAACAAAAGTCACTCATGCATCACCAGCTGGAGCTTATGCTCACAGTGCTCATCGTGATTGGGAGAGTGATCATGACATTAAAAAATATCTCAAGGAAAATTATACACAAGAATGCATGGACATTGCAACTCAATTAATAACACAAGATCCAGGCAATAAATTCAGTGTTATAATGGGTGGTGGACGACAAAAATTTCTACCAAATGGTACAATTGATGAAGAACATGGTGAAGGTCAACGACAAGATAATATTAATTTAATTGAAGAATGGAAAAAAGACAAAGCTAATCGAGGTTTAAATTATCTTTATGGCTGGAATAAAACAATGATTGATGAAATAAATCAACACCCAGAAAAGTATGATTCTGTCTTGGGACTTTTTGAGTCATCACACATGAAATTTCACTTGGATGCATCACCTGATACTGAGCCAACTCTTGCTGAAATGACTGAAGCTGCTATTAAAATTCTAAGCAAAAATAAAGAAGGATTTGTTCTTTTTGTTGAAGGTAACGTAATATGATTAACTATTTTTTAATTGCATTGTTAATTAAATGTTTATTAAATAGGTGGTCTTATTGATTCTGCTCATCATATGACACAAGCAACAATTGCACTTGATGAAACAGTCGAGCTTGCAAAAGCTGTTAAAGCTGGATATGATTTAACATCTGAAAATGAGACACTCATCATTGTTACATCTGATCATTCACACACAATGTCTGTTTCTGGTTATCCAAAACGTGGAAATAAAATACAAGGAATTAATACAGAACGTGGTAAAGATAATTTACCTTACATGACACTCAGCTATGCAAATGGACCTAGCTACAAAAATCCCTCTTCCAGTCTTAAACGTCATAAGATTAAAAAAGATGAAATAAGTAAATAAAATTTTAAATACAATTACTCTCTTTAATACTTTTGAAAATAATAGAAATAACTTTTTAATTGTTTTTTTTTCTTTTTCAGCTGATGTTCACTATCAATTTCCCTCGACAGTTCCACGAGAGGATGAGACACACGGTGGTGATGATGTTGCTATTTTCACAAATGGACCCTGGGCACATCTTTTCTCTGGAACCATTGAGCAAAGTTCAATTCCCCATCTACTTGCTTATGCTGCTTGCATAAAACCCAATTCCCATTGCGACAATCAGTAATCCAATTTCGATGGAGAAAAAAAAACAACAAATTTTCATAATAACAATTTGGAATATTTTCAATCATCATAAAGACAATCAAATTTACAAAATAGTTTTTCATTTTTTTTTTTCTTTAACATGCAATAACAAATAAATACCAATACATTTTTTAATTGAATTTTAAAACTTTATTAGTAAATTCTAATAACAAGATAAATCATGACACGATTTTAAAATTTTCACTACGATATTTTAAATGCACAAAAAAATATTTTAAAAATATATGTTTGTGTATTTTTATAATTATAATTAAATAAACAATAAATTTATAATAGTTAAAAGGAAAATAAATTGATTACAATATTTTTTTTTAGAGGAAATTTAACTATATGTGTTTTAATATATTTTTTATTCTTAAAATTATTTAAGTTTTATGATTTTTCCCCTTTTATATTTTCATAACTTATTGTAACATATATGCTTTTTTTTAGCTACATTATTAATATATAATCATGACTATTTTATAATGTAAATAATAAATTTTTTTGAGTTCCCTGGGCTGCGCGGATAAATTTAAAATTCAAATAATTAATTGAGCTGGCTGAAAGTCAATTTTTTTTAAAATCAAACGAACGTTTTAAATTAATTTTAACCGCAATAGCACACAGGAAGACAAAATGTCTTAAAATTTCTACTAAATAATAATAATTATTATTTTAAATAATTAATGATTGCTTGATTTTCATTTATTTTTTTTCAACAAGACAACATGAAAATAAAACTTATATTTTTAGCCAATAGACGTTCGTTTAAATTACTAAATATATTATTTGATTATAATTATATTTTTCACTCTTTTTTTATTATAATTTTAAATAAATAGTTAGTCTAAAAATTATATTGTCACGTACGTTCATCAGATAGACACTTTTATTTTTCAACAAACGCACGAACTATTTACGCTGGAAGACACTTCGAGAATTGGTATAAGAATAGATTTTGAAGTTTTTATTTTTTAATATTTTTGTAATTTATTAAACCCTGCAATTTTTGTGTATTTTTTTATTTCAATGAAGATGTGTATACTTTATTTATGTATTTTTAAAAATTAAATTATAGAATAGTGCGCAGCTGAGGGTTCCCATGAAGGACAGCATCACAAATTATTTATTTATCATTTTTTATTATTCAATTTTATCAATTGATCATTGAAAAAAAACATAAAAGCACCAAATTAATTTTTAAGTATGTTTTTTACTTTGTCAAAGTTCCATAGAATTTTGTTTTAATTTTTTTTCTCCGATCAATTTTCGACATTTTATTTTTTATTTTTTAGTTAAATAACGAAACAAAAGTATTTTAATTTAATTGGTATTTTTATGAAACAAGAGCGAGTATACTTTTGATGATATAAATTATTTATAATATCTATTGTTTAACATATTAATAATCGTTATATATTTTATAAGAAAAAAATTAAAAATACGTACCAGACGTTTATGAGAATAATATTCTAAATACTATTATTTAAATTCTTTTTTTATTTTCTTATTTAATCTAATACAATAAATTGTTTGGTTAAAATATTTGTTTTTAATATTAATTATTAAAATTTTGGTTCTCATTGTTTATTAAGGAATTTTTTAATTTTTTTTTAAGAAAATTTTCAGTGCAGAAATTTATTTCTAATTTTTATATTTTAAATTTAGTCAATATCGATTTTAGTGAGAGACAAATTTAATGAGTATTTTTTTTTTTTTATTTTTTAAATAGTGTATAAAAAGAATTTAAAGAGAATTTTATGAAAAAAATTTTAAAGATCATAAAAACATTGAGAACTTTGAACGTAAAAAAAATAAATATATTTATTAATTTTTTTTCTTTTTTTTAATAAATAAATTAAATAAATAAATAAATAAATTTTAATACATTTTTTTTCTTTGATTTTCGCATTATATTTTTATCTTTATCATGACAATTTCATATTTTTTTTTCAACTTGTTCAAATATAATTAAAAAATTAAAACAAAATTGAAATTCAAGTTTTTTTTTACGTTCAAATTTCTCATTGTTTTTCCTTCACTTTAAACAATTTTTTCCATCATTAATATCTTAACATACATATAGTAATAATATTTAAATATTTCAAAATTCATATAATCTATTTAATTATTAATTTTCTTGCTCGCTCTTCATAATCACGTGTCTCATCAAACAACCAAGCACCGTAGTAAAAGCAGTACCTGATAATATCTAATTTTTAAAAACCAACAACATTTCCAAATTGTTGTTTAATTAGTTTTTTTCAAATATCATCATATTATCTTACTTATATTACAATTAAAACTATTATTTAAAATTAAATATAACTCTGGAAGGCGACAGTAGAAACTACCGAAGTAAATGCATTAAATACGCAAATAAAATGAAGACAACAATATCTCCTTAATAAATCTACAATATATTTTTTAAATTTAAATATTTATTATTTTCTTTTTTTGATATTCATGATTATCATCGAGCTTATTATGCCATTTATATTATTATTTTCACAACTCTTTAATCATTTTTTAAAATGTTAATTCTATTTTAATTCATGTATAATACTTTGTGGATTATCGAGTATTTATTAGTCAACAATAATAATATCGATATACATCAAAAAGCATTATTACACACTTGGCAATTATAAATTTTTAAATGTCTTTTTTTTTTTTTTTTTCATTTTTTGCTTCCGTAGGAACTTTGTAATTTAATTTTTTTTAAAGCGTAAATATTACATTGATATAGTCATGTATATCATATATAATTAATAATTAATTTTGTTAATCAAGACTTTCAGTTGTAATATCTTTTAAACTAAATAATTAATTAATTTATAATTTTATTATATTATTATTTATTATATTATTATTTATTATTATTATCATTTATATAGAATATATTGTATATTATGATTATTTTTTTAAATTACCTATGAATTATTGCAGGATAGTATTAGTATATTTTTATATTTATAAATTGATAATTTTTCAGCTTGACAAAGCTCATACGGAAGCATTTATCAATAATTATTTTAAAAATTAAATGTATTTTTAAAATTTTTAAGACAAGATTATGTAAATTTATTTTATTGAATTAAATCTCACGATTGACAATAGTCATCAATTATTATTACTATTATTACTCTACAAGGTACAAGAGGTAAATTCGGTGATAATATCAAAGAATAAAATTCAAAAGGTGAATGATAAATTTGATAAAATAATACATAATATTTAAATAATGAAAAAAATAGAGACTTGGTGATTTTAAGAAATTGTTTTTTGGTTTTTTATATATAAAGAAAAATAGTTAATGAAAATTAATTTATTACTTTTTTTTGAAATTTATTCATAATTATGAATTTGTTGTTTAAATGTTGATAACAAATTCTGGATTTAAATATGAAAATCCAAGGAATTCTGTTTGATCTAAATTCATCATGAATAATTTATCTGTCGGTGTTAAATCTGTTTTTTCAGATGTAAATTGTTTGTCAAAGTTACTGACATCTTTTCTGTGTTTCTGTAAATTTTTAAATATTTATAAAATTATTATTTTTATAAAATACATATTTAACATGTACTTGATGTTTTAGATAAAAAATTTTACGAAAATTTTTGAGTTAAAATAGAATTTATAATTTTTTAAATTTAAAAAATTGTTGATGAATTTTTCCGTGTGTTGGAAATAAAATTTGGATGAAAATTTCATTGTAATTTTAATGTTATATTATTCGTAGAATTTTTTAGCTAAAAAACAAGCACCTAAACTTAAACTTAATTAAAAAATTTTAAATAGAAAATTAAAAATGATTGTTTTAATTTTTTTGGTACATACAATCTTTGGTTTGAAGGGTGGCTGCACTTCACGATTTTCAATTCTGTCCCAATCAATACGACGGAAAAATGTGTGACTTCGTACATCTTCTTCACCCCGATGTCCACATCCCAATCTTTTGCTTGGATTTTTAGTTAAAAACTAAAATAATTAATAGCAAAAAAAATAATTTAAATGAATATTTTAAATTTTTAAATTATTATTCTTACCCCTTTGCAGGCTTCTTTGGCTTCTTTTGATAAACTTTTTGGATAATTAACACTGTTGTCAGTGATGGCAGAAAAAAGTTCTTCCTCATCTTCACCATCAAAGGGTGGTTGGCCAACCAACATCTCGTAAAGCAATACACCATAAGCCCACCAATCAACAGATTTTCCATAAGGTTGATAAAGAATAATCTAAAAAAAGCGAAAATAAAAAATAAAATAAATTGAATGAATATTATACGTTGAATACTGATCCTCTCTTTGAGAAAATTTCATTTATTTTTTTTTTATTCTTTTCTTTCTTTTTACTGTCATTGTCTCATTTCAAGTTTTTTTTTTATTTTTATTATTTTTATCTTTTTTAGTGTGGGTTATAGAGATGACAGCTTGATTGATTTACCTCGGGGGCAATGTAATCCGGAGTTCCACAAAATGTTTTAGTGGTTCTATCACCAGTAATACCCTCCTTGCACATACCGAAATCAGCAATTTTGATATGACCATCGGAATCCAATAGAACATTATCCAATTTCAAATCACGATAGACAATACCACGTGAATGAAGAAAAAATAATCCAATTGCTATTTCAGATGCATAAAATCTATAAAAAATTTTATTTATTATTATTTTGTTTTTTCATATAAAATATTATGTCATTATTATTTTTTTTTTTTTTCATAATGTGTCGGAATTAATGAATTATCTTTTAAAAGTAGCTACTATTAATTGTAGTGATATTCATTTCAATAGTAGTTTTATAAATTTGTTTTAAAAAATAATCAAAAAAAAATAAGAAATTTTCAAAATAATTATAAACTCAAAAAAAATATGAGTTTATAATTATTTTAAAGTAAAGCTTATCAATCCCGACACGATATGAAAAAATAAAAAAATAAAAATTCGAAGACTTTTATTTGATCGATATAATTGTTTTCTCATTTTTATTTTGTCAATCTTTAATATCAAATAAATAATTGATTAAATATTTCCATCAATAACAGGTAAAAGATTTAGGTATTTATTAATTTTAAAATTTTTTTTGGCAATTAAAAACTTACACTGCAACTGGTTCTTTGAATTTTCCACATTGTTGAATTTGGAACATGAGATCACCACCATTGACATACTCCATTACAAAATACAAACGATCCTAAAGAAATAAAAAAAACACAAATAAAATTAAATAATAAATAACAACAATTAAAACATAAATTAAAAGTTGAAAAAAAAAAAAAAAATACTTGCCATAGTTTGAAAACAAGAATGAAGTTGTACAAGAAATGGTGGTTTATGTGATAATGCCAAGACCCGTTTTTCCACCATGGTACATTCAACATCATCATCTTGAATAATAATATCTTTTTTAAGTATTTTAATAGCATATAATTCATCACATCCTTTTCTTTCAGCAAGTAATACTTTTCCAAAACTACCCTTTCCAAGTACCATAAGAAAATTAAAATCAGATGCTCTTATTAAATCACTTTTTCCCATATTATGTGGTATATCTCGATCTTGAGTTACTGGTTTTTTAGTAACTGAAGTTTTCTAAATCAAAAAATAGAAAAATAATAATTTTTAAATACAATAACAAATCACATGCATGGAGTGATAAACAATCCAAATAAATTAAAACATTAAAAAACATTGATGAAAACTACTTGTCAGTTTTGTCATTTGCTTGAATTTTTTTCTTGTAGATATGAATTATTAATAGGAAAATATATAGTTACCCGCATTTTAGTTTTAAGTTCAACCAAATCAACACCCTCTTCTGGAACAGGAACATTATAAAATTCACCTTCTTCAGCTGTTAAAAGCTTGAACCAACCATCTGCTGGTGATTTTATTATTTCAGATATTCCAAATGACAATGAACCCATGAAATCATTTCTCGACGTTCTATCCCAATCCCATATTTCTATCAATAATCTTCGATCTTTGTCTTCTGTCTTCAGGTCACTATTTTACATATAAAATTATTTAAAAAAAATTTTTTTTAACAAGTAGTTTAAGTGTATATTTAGTCAGCCAAAAATTTTATTACATTCAATATCACGAAAATATTTAATGATTTTTATTTGAAATGTTTTTAAGTATTTAAAAAATATCAACAATTAATTTTTTTGGTAAATTGCAAACTTACAAAGTTATTGTTTCATTCCATTCAGGATTTAATGATGCTTTTATTGTTTTTGTTTTTTTTTTAACACCATCCGTGTCGGGAATCAATTTCAATTTGACATAAGGATCTGAAAGTCCATTTGGATCCATTGGAATAAGATTACGACCAGCTTTAACTATAAATAAATAATTTAATTTATTAATAAATTTCATTTATTTATTTATTTTATTTATTTTTACCTTCAACAATTAATTGTTTGCCAGTACAAGTGACGGCCAAATTAATTCGACCACGTCTTTCAGTATGATCACATCCACAAAGATTCGGCACACTTACTTCACATCTTTTGTGAACATTCATGTCACATGCTAAATATCAACAAAATAATTATTAACAATCTCCATAAATTAAATATTACATCTAATTTTTTTAATCAAAAATAAATAAACTAAAAAATATATACATATTGTTCATGACTTTTTTTTTTTTTTTATATATTTTGTTAATTATTTATTTATAATTTTAATTATTAAATTTTTTTTTTTATTTATTATTAATAATACTGTTGTTTTAATGTTTATTTTGAAAATAATTTTTTTTTACATGCAGGATATAATAGTGAGTCATCATGAACAATATTAAAAAAAAAAAAAAAGAAAAAAGCTACTGGAATTTAATGGTATATTTTTTTTTTATAAATTTTTATTTATTTATTTAATTTGTGGTTATAAGCAAGAGTGTTAGAGACAGATAGATAAAGAGTTGATACAAATTTGAGTATTTTTTTAAATTTCAAACATGGATAATTTATAAAAAAAAAAGTTATTTTCATGCAGGTGATTACGTGTCTGACTAAAAACTGATTTTTTCCCTTGGGGGTATAATTTTTTTTCCTGTCAAATATACAATTAAATATATTTTCCAATTACTCTTATGTTTTATTAATTCAATCACAATTTAAACGTACAAATAATAAATTTAATTTGAATTTTTTTATACCCCAAAAAGTTGTCAAATCAATTTTTAATTTGATCAATTAATCGACTCAAAATTATTTCAATAATAATTCAATATTACAAGTTGAAAATCTATTAAATAAATTTGCGTATTATTGAAATGATTTTAAAGACGATTATTATTTTTAAATACAATGAAACAAAATGGCCATCGTTATAAATTTAAATGTCAAGAGGCCAGAGACAGCTGTGGTTTTTTTTTTAATTTTTTGGAGGGTAGACATACAAATAAACAAATATAAATATAATAGAATATTAATACTAACGTGAGGATCAAGTAGAGTAACAAGTGAAAATCGAAAAATAATAAAAATAAATTTTTTAAATGGTGCAAAGATAAAAAAAGGTATAATGAAGAAAAAAAAAAATTAAAAAAAAAAATAATACAACCCTTGATTTTACGATTATTATCCGATTTACAATAAAAAAAAAAAAAACAAAAAAAAATAAACCCATTATTGTTCAAAGTACTAATTCAATTTTAATGAAATTTTTATTTTTTTTCTTTGAATATTTATTGCTGGTTTTATTGGTTTTTATTTTTTTTGTAATATTTTTGGGTCATAAATACAGGAGCAAACTGGCCACACTTGTGCATTTATTATTTCGACAGCATAATGGATTTATGAAGATCATTATTGACCATATAATGTGCTTCAATGATTTAAAAAAATAAAATATGAATTTCAACTATAAATATCTGTAAATATGTGTTGTTAAATTTAAATTTATTTTTTGTTATTTTTTTTTTGTTATTTCCTATTGTTGTTTTTTGTTGTTTTTTTTTTTTTTGATACCTGAACACTTGATTCCCTGATGCGCGAGACCGTGTAGCATGGAACCGCAATGGTCGCAGAATGTTGGTGTCAGATACGTGAAATTTTCCCACTTGTGAGGCGCACTTGCAGCCTGGGAACACAAATTTACGGGGTCCGGAAGATTCCGGTTTTTTTTCATTCAAGTAAAAAAGAAAAATCATAAAAACCACTGTCTCATTTTATTTATTTTTCTTTTCAATTACAATGTAGGTTTTTTTTTGACAGTGGGGGATGATTAAAATGAAATTAGAGGAACTTTAAATACACAGGTCAAAGAGGGATGAGAAAGAACACAAAGGATGGACAGAAAAATAAATCAAAAAAAAATATAAATATATTTTTTTATTTTGTTTTACATGTTTGTCGTTATTGTGGTATTTTTTTTTTTTATTAATAATTAATTTTATTGTTTTATTCGGACAATTTATTGCTAATGAAATTTCAAAATTGTAACCCTTTTTTTTGTTAATAAAATAATTTTAATTTATGTATTGTTATTTTTTATGTGGATAATTAAAATAATTAATATTGCAAATAAAGCTTAATTATTTGGACTAATAAATTATTTATTTGTTTAATTTAATAGTGTATTACATTTTTTGAAAAAAAAAAAATAATAAAAGTGACTTTGTTGAAATTATAGCGACATTTTTAATTAATTAAAAATTTTTAAATTAATATTTTTTTAATTACAAACATTGTTTTATTTTAATCATCTTGTATTTGTGTTTTTTTTGTTTAAATATTTTTTTTTTAGCTTGCTCGTTTATTAGTTTATGCGTGGAGTTGTGTTTTTTAAATAAATGCATTTAAATTTACACGTTAATGATAGTGCCTGAAGCTATGCATTGCATCAGACATTTTCAAGAAAATACAATTTTCTCTTTGAATGAAAAATGCCATTTGGAAAGCGTCAAACAAAACGGTGTATACCATATAAGATGGAAAACCATGATAATACCTATGCAATAAAAAATCAAAAAAAAAAAAAAATTAAAAGAACAAAAAAAACAATCCTTTGTGCTTTCCAATAGCAAAGCACAATTTGTCCCAGTGAAATCTTTCATCCAATATTTTTTTAACATTCTCTAAATAAAAGGAAAAAATAAATTACAAGAGATAAGAATTTTTACAAAGCAAAAAAAGCTTCTGTCTTTTTTAATTAAATTAATCAAAATTTTTAATGAGAAAACCTGTAAAGTTCAAATTAATATTAATTTGTTATAGTTGTAATTGAAATTTTTTTTTCATGTTGAAATATTGTATATTAAATTTTGTAATTAATAATTATAATGAAATTTTATTCTGTTGAAAAATTAATATAATTTTGTGTAATTTTATACGTCAAGTGCATGATTGAAGGACAATTGGCTTGAACTAGAGAGTTTCTTGCTTGACACATATTTAAAAAATAATAATAAAAAAAAGTGGAGAAGAGTATTTTCAAGGTGACAGAAGAAGCCCTCTCAATTTACCCAGAATAACGTAATTTTTAAAATGCCTGACTAAATGCCTCAAAATAAAATGAAAATCACTAAAATTAAAAAATCAAAAATTCGAAATTTAATAATCTATCAAATTAAAATTTAATATTAATTATTTTTCTATTAATTTTAAATGAAAAAAAAAATAAATTAATCATAAATTTTTTCATCTATTAAATAATTTAAAGAAAAAAGCTCATGAAATTTTTTTTTTTTTAATTATTTTTTATAGCATTAAAAAGTTTATAAAAATAGTTACTTTTTAAAAATTAATTTTTTTTAATAGTTAATTATTTTTATTTAACAGATAAATTAAAAAAAAAAAAAAGTTTGAAAATTTTAAAAGTATTAACATTATTATACAACAGTGTCTATTTTGATATAAAAAATAAAATAAAAAAAATATATTCTTTGATGTGCCACCTGGGTGATTACAAAAGACCATTTGTCGATTCTTTTAAACTTTTTTTAACTAGTAAAAAAAAATGTTATTACCAAGTATAATATTATATCCAGATAAAAAAAATTTATTTACAAACTTGCTGCTGTTTGTAATAAAAAGCAAAAAAAAAAAAAATTACCAATATGAGTTTTAATCAAATATTTATTATTCTAATTTATAAAAAAAAATAAAAAATTATTATCTTGTTATTTTATTTATTTTTTATATCAAGTTTTTTCGTTTTTCTTTTTCTAAAAAGGTTAATTGTTAGGTAAGTTTTCTTGTTAGAAATAAATGACGTTGAAAAGTTTGCCCGGGAGCTTTTCATGATGAGAACAAGTTCAACTAACAGGAATTATAAAATATTGAAGATAAAACAAATAAAAAGTTGAAAAAAATTCATACATATAAAAAGTAAAAGAAAAAAAACATGAAGAAACTTATTAGGAATAAAAAAATATATATAGTTTTTATTTTTTTTTACATCAAGGATCTTTTATAATTTCTAAATCAAATAGGTTTGAGCTTTATTTAAAATAAGCCCAAATAAAATTGAATAAATTATTAAATATTCATTAAATTTAAAATTGTCAAATCATTTATTTCTAACAGCAAGTGTTGTCACCAAATTTTTAGCATGACAAGAAAATTATAAAAAAGCTCATTGATTAATTAAAATAGAAATTGAAATTACTACAAAAAAAAAAAAGCTGACTTTGAAATTTAACAACTTGAACATCATTTACTCTGTCATTATCTTTTTTTTCAATTTTCAAAGTTTAAGGTCAAACTTACTTTTACAAGTACCTATAAAAAAAGTCTGACAATAATTTTGAACTCTTCAAAGCCAAAAAATCTACTCTTCAAAGAAAAAAAATAAAAATAAATTTGTATTAAAATTAAAAAGTGATTAAAATCAGTATCTATATTTAAAAAACTTTCAGAGTTTGTATTTAAGTGTATCAGTAAATCAGGTGAATATGATTTTCAGATGACACATTGGTAAAAAGGTGACACATGAGAAAGAAAATACTCGACATGCTCCACTTTCATTTGAAATGATATATGTAATATTAAACAAAAGTATATATGTAAATATATCCATGTGTGTGTGTGGATCAACAAGGGGTAAATCTGTATTTGTCGTTAAGTTCGTACTAGTTTTTTTTTTATTTTATTTTCATTTTATTTTTTCATCTTGTTTTATCCAATATGTACAAAAGCTTACATTATCTATTTTTACATACGTATGTGTGTATTTTTGTGTTTGTATGAGAGAGCTTTAGTATAGTAAAAGTTTATGTATAAATCTCTTTTATAACAGTATGTCTATTTAACTTGATCTCAACAACACATGTGAAATACTGCACCCGTATGTATTCGTCACCTTGTCGACCTCCCAACAGTCATTATCATTTTAATTTATTTATTTTTTATTTTAAATTAATTTATGAAAGTTTATTATTCAACTACTATTATTTATAAATTAATAATTTGAATGGGTTTTTTAATTTTTACGTGATAAGGGAAATGTGTCTGAAAATATCAAAGGCATTATTTATTGTAGATATTTTTATTTGAATATTTAAAAAGATGAATTTTTATTATTTAAATAGATATATTTAATATTATTTATTTTTTTGATAAAATGTATGAAAAAATGAAATTACAAATTTTTTGTAGAAAAAAAAAAACTAAAATTGATTTGAATTTAAATTTCTTGATATTTAAAAGTTATTGCTAATGGATTTTGGTAAAATGAGAATCATGAATTGAATTTAAATATTTGTATATATTGTATTATTATTATTTTTAGCTGGGGACAAAGTTTCATTGTATACACAAATTTACTCGAAAACTGAGTAATTCAATATTGAGAGCTTTAATTTAATACTGCTTATATAATATTATTTATGAAAGAAAAACTTTTATTTATATAAACGTATTGATAGTTTAATTTATGCAAAATAAATTATTGTTAATTGTAATTATTAATAATAATTATTGTTTAATTTATTAAATTAATTTGGAAAATATTTTATAAGAAAAATTTTATAAACAAAGTTACATTTTAAAATTTAATTATTTAGTGTTTTAGTTGGTTGATTAAAATATTTATATTCTGTTGCTATTATAACATTAAATGATAATAAATTTACAACATTTATCTTGGGCAATTTAAAAGTTTGTGTGAACAATTTAAGATAAAAAAATAAAAATGCTATATTATTCAGTTTACAAGCTTTTTATTAACTTGCTGAATCTAAAGTACTTTTTTTAATAAAATAAAGAATTTTATTTGCCAACTCAGCAGGACATTTAACAATGACCCTAAGAATCACAGGGTCAATTTTTTTTTATTTTTATTTGACGGTGAATTTTTTCTTTACATTTTTTCATTCAGAATTACAGTTAATTTAAAATTAAAAAAAAAATTATATATTCAATCACGAAGCACTCTTTTCATTTGTAAATTTAAGAGCGAAAATTGCAGTTGAATAAAAAATTTATCAAGTAGAATTGCAGAAATATTGGAAAAAAAAAATTCAATTAAAGACGTCAAATATGAAATTTATTTTTTTTATTATGAAGGTAATATATATTTTATAAAATAAATATTGAACACTCTACTTTAAAAATGAACGAATTAAAATTGATAAAAAAATAAAATTATAAATTTCTTTCTATTTTTTTTTTTCATCTTCTGACAGTGTTATTTTAATTTTATTTTTTTCATTTTTAAAATTCAACTTGAAATAATTTTTATAAAGTGCATTCGTTATATTTTATATTCTTTGATATATTATTTTATTAAAAAAATTCAATGACGTACTTTAAAGCTGCTGTATTTATTTGTAATATTTTATTTTTATTATATTTTTTTGTTGAAGAAAATCAACGTATTTCTATTTACCTTAAAAAAAAATAAAATCATTTTTTATCTATTTTCATTTACAAAATCAAATTTAGTTTTTTAAATTCCATTTCTACGATTTATTTAAATATTATTTTTAAATCTTTAAATATTCCATTGTCAAAATTTAAAATCCTTCATTGCAATATTCAATTTTTATTATTTTTACATCCCGATGAAAAATTTTATGACGTCGTAAATTTATAAAATTCGTCTGACATATGTTAATAATATTATCATCATCATTTTGATAACAGTAAAAATAATATTACACTGTCATAAAACCAAATTTAAATTCTGAAAATAAAAAAAACAAATCCTATTTAACCAGCCACCGATGAATTTATTAACAAACCAAATAATACAATTATTATTATTAACAAAAATAAAAAGAAAACCAAACATTCGTATTGAGAATAATTCAAAAAGGATCATTAAATTTTAGAAAATATAAAAAACGTAATTAAAGCATCACAAGAAACGATCAATAAGTCATATTTCAAATTAATATATCGTTTCAACATTAATAACACCCAAGGAATAAATAATTTCAAAAAAAAATTATCAAAGTGACAATTATTAATAGAAAAGTAAGTGTAGAAAAAAAAAAATAATTAAAAAACAATTTAGTGAAGAAAATAGGCGAAAATTGTGTCCAACAATAATGATATTTTTGTTGGATAATAGAAAATATTCAAAAATAGAAAAGTGTATTATTGTGGGACATAAATATTTCATAGAAAATAGAAAAAGAAAAATGTTTATAAACATTTTTAAAAAAGTGAAATATAATTAAATATATATTTTAGTGTGGGTTTTTAAATTAATTTGTATATTTTTGTTTTTAAATTATAACCGATACCTTGGCACTTCATGCCCTGGTGGATGACACCATATAGAAGGCTACCACAATGATCGCAGAATGTTGGACTGTTGTAGGTGTGTTGCTTGAATTGATGCTTCGTCCGTGTGTCCTGTGTCAGGTCATCAATACATCTTGCTTATCCAATAAATGGACTCTTTGTATGTGTTTTTTTTTTTTTTTTTTTCTCTTTTATTTTTCCGGGATGGGGATAATGATAGTAATGATAATGGTAGTAATTTTTTTACATTGGATTTTAGGAATATTAATATTATGATTATGTTTTTATAAACTATTTATTGAGCCTATTTTTTAATTATTATTTGTGATTTTTCAAGTTGATAAAAGCTATCAAATTTTGTTGAATAAAATTGATTTTTTTTGCTATTATAATTGTTTGAATTTGCCTGAGCTTTTAGTAGCTTGAAAAATTTATTCATACTAATTTTTTTTTCAATGAAATTTCTAGTATTTATTTTTATCTTGTAGTGAAAAAATATAATTATTAATTGATATTAAGTTAAACAATATTGATAATTAAATTTTCATATGAAATGTTAAATTGATTGATAATTAAATTAATTAATTGGCATTCAATTAGCTCATCGTAATGCAGTATAAAGAGAAAAATAAATAATAGAAATGTCGTTTTGATAACGACAAATAAATTTTTATTTTTGTATAATTTATTAATAATTTATTGGGGTAATAACTTACGTCGGAATCGGCACCTTTGTCTGCGCCAGGACAGGTGAAAGTGACGTATTCGTGACATCGTTTGTGAACGACAAAACTGCAAACTACATAAATTAAATTATTTAAATTTTATTCGTTTTTAATAATCTTCATGTAGTTTTTTTTTTTTTCATCAAATTTACCTTGGCACTGGTAGCCCTGTTTTCCAAAACCCCTGTAACATAAAAAAGAAAATACAAATTAAAATTTTTATGAATGAAAGAAAAACAATTTATCAATAGAAATTAAAATTTTTTTTTATAAATAATTAAAGCTGGATTATTTGTACTACTGAATATTTTAAAAAAATAATATTTTCTTTCATAAAATAATAAAGGAACCTTGTCTTAAAAAATAAATAAGAAAATAGAAAAAAATAAAAACACAAAAATCGAATTAAAATACAGAGATAAAAATTTTTTTAACAAAAAAATATACAAGTTTTTAGAAAAAAAAAAAAGGAGATAATTATTCAGAATGTTGAGAAGCCTAATTAATTTTTCCATTGACGTTGAATAATTTTTTTATAATAATATAATTAGAGTAAAAAAAAAAAAAGGATTATTCGGTTAACACCTGTTTATTTTTTAGATATATTTTTTTCTAAATAATTTAGCAAGTCACAATTAATTATTTTTATTTTTATTATCCAAGTTTGATTTAATTAGCCGTACATACATTTGTACTCAAGGGAAATTAATGAATGATAATCTTTTAAGTTGAAACTCAAGTATAAGTAACTTTTAATTTGAGAAAAATAAATAAAATTTTTTTTGTTCCTCAAATTAAAAACCAACAAGAACAATTTATATAAAAAGAAAAAAAAAAATAAAAAGTTTGCATATATTAAGAAAAAACTTTTTGATATAATCATAAAAAAGTTGACATTAATTGGACATTGTAAAAAACTTTTAATTATTATAATTTTCTTTATTTCAAATAATTTAAAAGAAAAGAAAAATTTTTTAAATTTATTTTTACGACTAGTACTTGAATAAAATAGTTATCATTAATTTATCAATAAAAAAATATGCTAAATAGTTTAAAATTTATCATTTTATAAAGTTTAATAATTATTTTAGCAAGTTAATAATAAATAAATAAATAAAATCGTCATCATATACGTAAATAATTAAATAAGCTTGAATAAATAAATCAATATTTCAAGGTTCAACCGGTTGGTTATGCTTCACTTGATACTCATCAAATCACTCATCCACTTTATTCTCATCTGTGTCTTTATCAAAACCACTACACACAACCAACACAACTATGCATTTTCAAGTATATTTTTTTTTTTTTCTAGCTATTTTTTAAATGAAAAAAAAAAACATTATTTTTTAGAAAAAATAATTAAACACAGGTCAGTGAATTTTTTAATTTTTAAAATATGTAATTATTATTGTTATGATGAAATATTTATAAAAAATTAAAAATACAAACATCAAGCTAAAAATAGAATATGAAAATTATAAATTTTTATGACAAAAAAGATTAGAAATTCATGCAACTCAGTAGTACAAGTCAAGCAATGTCAGACGTGAGCTTTTTTGTCGCGTAAAAATTTTTAAAATGATAAATTATTGAATTTTCATTTAATATTTATGGATCATATGGATCATTATGGATAAATTAATTATTATTTGTATTGACATTGAAATTTTACGAGTTTAAACATACATAAATATACATTGAGAGTTAAATCCCTGAAGAAGGGATCAACATGGCTTTCAAGAATTTACACAAAACCCAAGAGACAGCTTTACGATCCTTCCTGCGTTGTTTTTTTTTTATTAACCCAAATGTACATATACATTAATAATTTTTTTTATATACAGTATAACTGTAACACGAGCATAAATATAATTTTCATTTAAATCTCACATAAACCGGCCAACAATAAAAACCTTTTTATTTTTTTTTATTACTGACAAATTTAATTTTACAAAACAATAGAATATTATTGTAATAAATTTAATCAAATTCAATTGTTTAATAGCTTATTTAAAATAATATTTGAATATCAAATTATTGATCCAACAAAAATACAGTTACTGTAAGAGGTCAAGAGTTTTTCTCTTATTCAAAAAAAAAAAAAAATTAAAAAAAAATTTACCATTTGTTCATCTAAATAAAAAAAAGAGTAAAAATTTTTTTTTCAATAAAAAAAATTCATGTGTATTTTTAAAATGAAGGCAAAAAATATAGAGCAATTTTTTTTTTGGACGCTACTTGTAGATTATGAGACATTAAACATTTTATTCCAATGGAAAAAAAAAAAAAAAAATAGTGCTAGCAATTTTCAAAAAAGAAAAATTGTTTTCAAAAAAGAACTTGAGAAAGAATAAATAAAAAATTCGACATATTTTTTTTCGTTTATGTCTTTACAGGTTATTTTATATATATGTTTTTTTTTTATATATATTTTTGCTGGCCTAGATTAGGACGAGGTCACAGAGTGGTCGGAAAAGTAGAGGGATGGACTCGACACTCCCCCATCAAAGAAAAAAAAAATAAATAAATAAAAAATAGTGCAAAAAAAAGGTGGATGAACACTGCAACTGTTATATAAAATGAAAAAAAAAAAATACTAAAAAGGGTTTGTATTCAACCAAGCAAGAAAATATAATAACCATTTTTTTTTTTTTGATAAATAATTGGATCTAATTTGACATAAAAATTTAGATTTTTTTTTGTCTTTACGAATGAAAATGTACATGATATTTTAGTTTTTTTTATTTTTGTGAGTTTGTAAATTCGAGCTTTACATACGATTTGTCAATGTCAAGCTGCGCCCTATGTAAAAAAAAAAAAAAAACCTGGAAAAAACAGATTTCAGGGCTTTTTTTATTTGTTTATTTTTTTTTTTTTTTTATCTTCGTATATAAAAGTAGCGTCTTTTTTGTAATCTTAAGATAAGCTGAGTCAAGTTGACTCTCCACTTACCAAAGTACGTGGGAGTTATGCCAAAACTATATTTTTTTTTTGAGCTTTTAATGATAAATGGTATTGTAAATAAAAAATGAGATGAAAAAAAAATTATTTTTCTATATAAAATAGTAATAATAATAGTTACATATTATTTTATGCTGTAAAGTTTTTTAATAAACGTTTATTTAACGATAAAGTTTTATTTTTAATAAAAGCTATTATTTTTTATATTTTTAATTTTATAAAAAATGGTGTTTTCAAAGGAAAAGTAGATAAATAAAATTTTAGCAATAAAAAAAAGCTTGAAACTTTAAAGTAAGCAATATTAAAAATAAAAAAAAAAAATAAATTTCAATTAAAATAGTATAAATTAATAATCTCATTACGTAATTCTATAATTAAATATTTTTTTCATGTGAAATAATTTGATAAACAGGTAAAAATAAAAATTTAAAAAATAAAACTTTTTTTATTTTAAAACCTTGCAAGTTTCAAGTTCAAATATATCAAACTTTTAGAATATTTAATAAATTATTTATACTGTTGAGTTTGATTTTATGTAAATAAATATTGTTTAAATAAATTTTTTTATGAATAAATAATCTCGTTATTTATGATTTTGTGTAATAAAATTTGGGATAAGATTTTTAGTCATTTACATTCATCTCTTTGATCACTGATATACTTTATATTTTTTTTTTTGGCTCAAAATATTTGGGAGAATAATGTTCAGAAGCTCAACTGAATTAGAAGTAATGTAGCTTGAATAAAAAATAAATAAAATCCATGAATAATAGTTGTTTTTGTAATTCAACTTTAGTAAAAAAAATCGACGGTTATCTAAAATCAGTCAAAGGAAAAAAGCCATAAATTCAAACTCAAACACAATAGATAAAGATAAAAAAAATTTCCATTAAATTTAAGAAGATAATGAATTTATTTTCAATATAAATAAAACATTTTTTTTTATAAATATTATCATTATTATTATTTAATAAAGATGAAATATTTTATTTATCCAGTGAATTTTTCATGTAAAAGTTTCTTCAATTTATTTGTGTAAAAAGAATTTTTTTTTCTTGAAAATTTATATATTGTTTTATTGTACTTTTGATATCAGTGACAAACGATAAGTTGACACATAAAAAAAAATTCTCACATGTCAAATAAAACATGCAAAATCAATTTAATAAAAAATAAAAAAAAAAAAAAACAAATTTCCATTTTTTTATTACAAAAAATTGAGATAACTTTAAATTTTTTTTTCTCGATAATAATAATATCAATTTCAAATGGGATATATTTTTGAAATTCGATCATATTTTATCAATGGATTTTTATTTTTTATAACGACCCATATTTTAAATAAAAATACAAAAGAAAATATTTTTTTTTTTTTCGTAAAATATTCTCACAAAAATAACAAATTATCGATCGATAAATTTAATTAATAAACAGTTTAAAAAAATAATAATAATATATAATTTATCGATGCTTAAAAAAGACACTGAATCAATCAATTTAATAACCAGAAGATTTATTATACAGTTATAAATAATTCAAGTCAATTTATTTTGTTGTGTCGAAAGAAAAAAATAGATTGATCATTATTGCCTCGTATATTTTATTTTTATTATAAATACAAGTCACTCGTAATATGTGTGTGAACAACGACTCTGTAAAAAAATACATATATTTTGAATGAAAAAAAAATATAAAAGCTTTTTTTTTGTATCGAAAATATTATTCTCTCGATATTTTCATATATAAAATTCGAATTTATACAATAAATAATGAAAAAGGTATTCTTTGAAGCTATACAAATATTGAATTTAGATTAATTCATCTGAATACACGACAATTGACAAAAAATAAATAAAATAGACGCAATATCCACATTGATTTGTCTCCTACCAAAAAAAAATACAAGTGAAAAGAAAAACAAAATATATAAATTCGATTCAATTTCTTTTTTTCTTTTTTTTTTTTTTTCCTTGTTTCTACACACAAATGAAAAATAGAAAAAAAAAAAAAAAAACATTAATTATTTTTTCATTTTCTTTGTTCTTTATTTTAATAATAATAATAATATTTTTTTTTTTTGTTTTATTTGAATATTTTTTTTATTTTCTTTATAATATATTTCAATCAAAAAAAAAAAAGCTGAAAATAATATTATAAAATGATTTATTGTGTTCATTAAATATTAATTAAACATGAAGCTAATTAATTAGCAAACTTTGTAAATAATGATTGTAAAATTAGAGGAAAAATATGAAAATTAATTATTTGAAAATTAAATTGACTAATTGGTAGTTTAAACTAAGATTCTTGGCTCAAGTTATACACTTAAAATTTTAATTTATTATTATTTCAGTAAATTTGGATTAATCATATTTAAAATTTCACATTAACATAGTCAAATATTACAGCTTATGCTTGGCTGATAATGAGTCAAACACTTGTCATCATTTCAAAGCCAAAAATACTCAAAATAAAAGCATCATTTCAATATTCATAAACGTAGCAAATTTGTGAATCCAATTTTTGGGCAATCAATAAATCATTCTAATTTATATTATGGCAAAATTTAAAAAATAAAAAATAGCATTAAATATTATTCAACAGTGTTTGGTAAAAGTGGGTGTGTGCAAGTCAAAATCAATGAAAACTAGGCTAACTCAATTAGGCAAAACAAAGGCATTTGCAGTTTAGCTATAGACAATAGTTTATAAATACATTATATTATGAATGCGTATGTGTTTATAATAATAATAATCATAGAAACGTGTACACTATGGATACGCTAAGTGAATTCATTTAAATTAAATAGTATTTGTTTGTAAGAAAAATAAACGGAAATGTAATTTGAAAAAATATATTTTTCAAAATTGAATTGAATTGAATATTATTATTTTTTTTAAATAAACTTCAAATTCATTATTTGAAGCATAAAATTATGTATTTATTTCTCATAATTTTAATTATTAAAAATTACATAATCTTATTTGTTTATTTAAACAAAAAATATTCTTCAAATAGTTTTTTAAATTTACAAAATACAAACTTACTTATAAATTTATTAAACCAATTAGTAACACATGGAAAAAAAATTTAAAAAAACAGTAGTATAAATCAGTATATTGTCAGGCACAAGTAGCCAAAAATAATTTCTCCCCAAATTTAAAAAACAATACAAGGAATAAAAATAAAAAAAATAAAGTTTAATAATAATAACAATAATTGTGTCAAGAGAGTCTTAATACATATTGCTAAATATATAAATTTTTTTTTCTATTTATTTTATTTTGTACTTGTGAGTATTCATTTTACAATATTATTATTATCATTTATTTTTTATCCTTCAAGTTGAAAGTTATTTGTAAATAAAATAAAATGAAAAAAAAAAAAAGGTATTATTTTAAATTTTATAATACAGTAGATAGACTGCATAAATTAATTTAGTTATCGTGTGTGTTCATGTGTTGATAAAGTTACGTGTACAATAATAAAGCTTTCAAGTTCATATATACACTCTCTTGTCACTCGAGCTTATTTAACCCCTTTTACCCTACAATCATCACAACTATCATCAACACCTCGAGACTCTTATATTATATTCATAAATTATAATTAAATTACAACCATGATAATACGCGTGTGCAATTTTATTATCCAAACTTTAATATCAATACGTCTTGTAAATTATATCAGCTATATTTTTTGTACCATTAAATTTATTGTAAATTTTTTAGACAAATAAATTGCTTAAAAGCAGCATGACATTACGTAATGTGTGGAATAAATTTTCTATACTGTAGATGACGTTGTAAATATTGAGATAAAAAAAAAAACATCTATAGTTATTTAAAAATATACAATTTTATTTTTTTATTAATGTGTAATATGATAATACATATATAAACGCATTTGATAAATTATCATAATGAAATTGTATATTTGAAATGAAAAATAAATTTTGATGTAATTTAAATATGAATTTTTATATATAATAATATTTTTTATTTAAAAAATACAAGTTTTAGTAAATCATAAAGCTGAATGACTTTGTTGATTGAAAATTCAAAGATATTGAAAATTACGAAAAGGTTGTGTTGCTTCGCGATATTTCGCTCGAGTGCCGAAGAAAATTGTAGAAAATCCTTGGTCTAGACATTATTAAATTGTCATTTGACTCGGAAAAAAATATAAATAAAAATGATATTATCTTTGAATATAATAATAAATAATAAAATAACATTTCAATGTCAAAAAATAAAATAAATAAATGAAGAAAAAATAGACACACATGATATTGAATTTTTTATATATATTTATTTTTTTTTTATTTTTAAATTTCCCAAGTGTGTTTTCTTTACCATCAATAAATTCTGTCTGTCAAATGTAATGGAAACTGTATCACGAGTAGAAAAATAAATATAAAAAAAAAAAACATTAAATTCCATGTGAAATAGAAAATTGGATATAGATTAAATTTATTTTATAATATACAATTATTTATAAAATAGCTGAGTTTTTTTTTTTTAAATAAATAAATTATTTATTAATCTAACTGGAAATGAAATAAATTTATTTATTTATTTATTATTAAAAATAAATAAATAAATAAATTATATTATTTTTTTTAAATAAATAAATTATTTATTAATCTAGCTGGAAATGAAATAAATTTATTTATTTATTTATTATTAAAAATAAATAAATAAATAAATTATATTCAATAAATTCCAAAATCTCGAGTTCGATAAAATTACTGTTAAATATGTGCAATATAGTATTCAAATGTTATCGTTAAACAAAAATGTAATAAATATTTAAAAAATTAAAACATTGATGATCATTATGGATGTAATAGTATGTATAAATTATTCATTCGTATATTATCAAATTGAATTCATTCGTATGGCACTACAATTAATCGTATAAAAAGTCATGAGTCTATATGTTCAATCAATTTATAATAATATTCTAATATATATTATATACATATTATTAATAACTTATGAAATAATATATAATGTAATAATTCAATAAACTTAATAAATAAATAAATAAATAAATAAAATATAAAAAATCTTTTTAATGTTAATTTTATTATAATTTTTAATTAATAAAATCAAATTAAAAACTAGTGAATTATTTTGTTATTTGTTTCTATTTTAAAATTAATTATTTATTTGATTCAACAACTTGGTTTTGTCGGAAGAAATTAAGCAATATTTCAATGTTAATTGTGTAAATAATAAAATCAAATAAACAACATAATAAAACTAGATGAATTTACAAACAATGTTGTTATTTTTTTTCTATTTATTAATTTATATCTAATTGATTAATTAAATTATTTATTTACTAAAATTTCAGTCTATTAAAGTATTGTTTAATCAAAAGGGATGATGTTAATTAATAAATTTTTATTTCAAATAAATAAAAACACAAGTTGATTCATTGATTATCAAATAGAAAAAAAATAATATGTCAATGTTAATAATATAATTAACAAGATTGAATAAACAAAATGATAAAAATAAATTTATATTTTGATTTTATTTATTAATTGATATATTTTATTCAACTTGCTTATTTTAAAACTCTGTCTAAAAAGAACAAAATAAAAAAGTGTTAATAATTTAATAAATATAAAAATGAAATTATAAACAAATCAAATAAACAAAATAATAAAATGATAATATCAATTTAATAATCAGTGATCGTGTGAATGTCCAATTTTAACGCCAACAATTTATCACAATAAAAAATAAAAAAAAAGATGATTCAACTTATATATAATACAATATCCGAAACCTGATGGATAATGCTCGAAAATCACGCGACTAATTTTCTAATGTATACAGTAATTCTTGGCAATATTGAGCAACATATATACATGTCTCTTAAACACGAAAGAAACTAAAATAATAAATAGAAAAAAAAAAAAATACATATATAGCAAATTTATTCCAGGGGGAATCGAAACAAGTTGTTTTTTTTTTTTTTTTCTTATACTTTCTTGTTGTAACACAGTGTTCAATTTATCCCTAATAAATAAACAACTTGCAAACTTTTTTTTTTTTTTTTTTTATTACATCTACATTAAAGCTGTTATAAATTAAAATCACCATCTTATCTGCACGTGATATACATTTATCATTTTCTACATAAAATAAAAATAATTTTTTTTTTCATATTAAATTTTTTTATTCCTTGAAAATGCATTTAATACGTTAAAAAAAAATGATTAGATTTTTAAATTTTCACAAGTCTATAGATAGAAATATATGAAATTTAAAAAATTTCATTTCCAGAGGATTTTGAGATTTGAAAAATTTAAAATCATCTTATAATAATAATAAAGATATTCTAGGGAAAAAAAAATATTAAAATTACATTTTCATTTGAAAATTTAATATGAAAAAAAAAATAGTTTTCATGGGTTAATAATATTTAGTGACACGTGTGTGTGTGTGTGTATAATATCTCAGCCAAGGTTGCTTTTTTTTTTTTGCTTTTTTTCATGAAAGGTTCAAGATGATTTAGGATGTCAATCGATACAACATATCAAGTCATCATCTTGCGGCTTTATATTCCGAGGTCATTTTGAACTTTTTTTTTTATTTTTTATTATTTCAGTAGACTTTATCTTGACCCTCAATTTTATACCGGGTATGATACCTCACATCAAGTGATTTTCTCAAATTTATTCGCCTCGCTTTTATCATTCAGGGCCAAAAAAAAAAAAAATGAAAATTGCTTTTTATTTTGCAACGTTGCTGGCTTGACATCAAAATTCTGTAATAATATACTCGATGATTGAAACTGATTTTTATTAAATCCATGAAAATCAAAATAATCTTGTATTATGAAAAAAAAAAAATTGAAATATTTCAAGTTGATAATTATATTATAAAACATATGCTGATGAAAAAATTTATAATAATAATTTTATTTTTCATATGTTAAATTATATTGCAAAGTTGTGACAGTTTTTTGGCAAATTTACAAAGATAAATTCAACGGTGAGAATCATGAAAAAATATAAATTTTCATCAATGATAGATAATTTCTTTGATATTTTGGCAAAATGACAAAATTAAATTTTTTTTTGAATTTATTTATTCTATTTTTCATTCATCAGTTGGGTTATAAAATTCACCTGGTGTTCGTGTTTTATTCAATTAACCAATTAAAACAACAATTACGAAATAAAATTTTCTACTAATTTTAATTCCTTTTTGTTTTTAATATTTTTGAATTGAAAATAATTGTACTAAATTTTAAACAAGATTTTTCAATATTAAAGATTTTTTTTTCTTAATTAAATGTATTATTCTTAAATTAGTTTTTAATTTATTTATTTAACAATAAACGAAAAGCTGGAAAATTCTGAAAATTTGAGAATATATAGTACGAAACCCCCTTATTATCCGTATTACAAATTTTCAACCGAAACGTTTGTTGTCACTAAATCTGGCCATGAATAGCCCCTTGGAATTTATAAACACCCTGATAATATTATTTCAATAAATAATAAAATTTGGGTGTTGCCAGTGAAACAACAAATTTATATCAATTTTTGTTTTTTTAATATTTCATTTATTTATTATTTATTTTCACATAAGTGAATTACGAAATCAACTCATGATCCTGCACATTATTTTTACTTTCCCATTTTTCCCTCTATATAATTATTACAATTTTTTCTGATATTAGTTTTCATTATTATTGCTGTAAGCTGTGGTTGTTGTTGTTTATTTTTTCCCCACATTTATTTATGATTTATATATTTCTAATGTTTTTTTCAATATATAATATTTCATGTTTTCATCATTAACCGTATCATTTTTACACGCGACTATTAATATTTTATTTTCTAGTCTAAAAAAATTTCTCCACCCTTATGATAAAAATAAAAAATCAATCTTTTGAAATTTTATAAAAATAATTTATCATTATCGTTCTTGTTTGTTGTTTAATTTAAAAAATAAAAAAATAAAAAAACAGTAGTATAAATCAAAATATACTCGGCCATTTATTTTAATTTTATAAAATATAATAAAAATAATATAAAATTTGTTAATCTTGTAAAACGTTTTAGTGCGACTTGATACGGTGATTAACGGTTAGCTTAATAATCAAGACCCTCTTTGGCCTTCTTTGCACATCGTCATAATGATTGTCCTTGTTGCTGCTCTCTTCTCATCTATGTTGTCGCCTTAAATGATCGATAGTAAACGAATGAGTGAGTGAGCAAGTGAATTGTGCGACACGCCAACCGCAATCAATTGCATGTCTACCCTCTTACTCTTACCCCCTCTTTAACACGCTACCTTGCACCCTTATTTTATTTTTTTTTATTTTTCTATTTCTTATATACTTTTTCTTCATCATCATCATCTTCTAGGACTACCCTCTTTTTTGCCCAGTAATACCAGCACACGCATTATATAATTTTTCTGTTTTTAAAAATTTTTTTTTCTATTCAATTTTACTCTATTTTATTTTATGGTATATGCACTACTTAATACATGTCAGAAGTACGTTTTTTTTGTCTCGTGTGTAAATACAATAAATTATTAAACCATCACATATTTTTACGTTCAAATATTTTTCATTTGAATTATATTGTATGCACACGTATAGATTATGTTTACCAACAATTTTATATTATTATTTCAAAGCATTTTTTATATGAAAATATTGTTTTTTTTATTTATAAAATATTTAAAATTCCACAAATTTCAAATAACAATTCACATGTAAGCTTTTCAAAGAAAGCTTTATATTTTATATTTGTTTATTTATTTAAAAAATAAAAAACTTTTAGAAGGTTAAATTCGTAAATATTTTATACGATTTAATGATTGTTACTTAGAAAGTGGCAACTATTATATATGAAAAAAAAAAAATTATATATTTTTGAAGGTAAAATAAAAGTTATTAAACATCTCAATGAATTTTTTTTTTTTTTTTTTTGCTAGTTTAAAAATTAAGTAAAATAATTTATTTATGATAGTTGAATTGTAAATTTAAGCAAGGGTTAAAATCGATCTATTTTTAATGCACAATAATTGTTATATTATTAATCAAAAAAATTAATATTAAAATGATTTAATTATAAAAAGGGTGAATTTATATTTTTTTATTTTTTTAAATTAATATGATATTTATAAAAAAAAAAATATTATTAGTGTTATTTTGGGGTAATTTATATTCGGTTGAATTGATATAATAGAGAAGGGTTGTTTTTTTGTGGGTGAATAAAAAATTAACAAATAAAAAGCACAAAAAAACGAGAAATTTTTATTTGTTTTTTTTTTATTTTTCGTTTTTTTAGTTGTATAAATGCACTTGTTTATGAATAATTGTAAAAAAAAATTAAAGGACATTATGTTTTGATGGAAAACAATTGGAAATATATTTTAGTTGTAAAAAATGACACGGAAATTCTCGTCAGGGTGAGTCCATTTCGACAAGAGAGCATGTTGAAAATACCCTCGGGTTAAATTGAATAGACCTCGCCCCTATTTCTGCCTGTTGCAAATATTATTTTACAAATTTTTTTACTATGATAATAAGAAAACTTTATCATAAAATTATTCTAAATTATTATTATTATTACTTTTTACACCCTTATTATTTTTCTTTACCTCTACAAATATTATTTTAACAAAATATATTCTCTCCAAAAAAACATATTTTTCTTTTTTATTTTCCAAGATAATTTTCCGTCTATTTTTAATTAATTATTTTTTATAAATATACTATTAATCATGCTTCAAAGAAATAGCAATCTATGAAAATTAAATTTCTTGATAATATTAAGAATCTATTAATTGAAAAAATAATATTTAATTAAAATCTTGTTTTTTTTTTTTTTGTAAAATATATATTTTTATTTTTATACACTATTCACGTGTTTCATCATGTGTTTTAAAAATAGAATTTTTCAAACATGAAAGACTCAAAGTAACACACAGAGTTATTGATTATTATATTTTTTTTTTCTTTTTATTTCTTTTGTGGAAAACCGATGGGAAATATAAAGCTCATTTTTTTTTTATTAAAACTTTTTTTTTTTTTCTCTTTTACCCAATCAATTTGATAAATAATTGATAAATTTATTTTTAAATATTATTTATTTGATTACAGTGAAAATGAAAAGATGAAATTTTATTTTTAAATATTATTTTCATCTAAATTATTTATGTAATTCATTTTTTATGCTTCATTCGTTTTTTTTCGATTCATTTTTCTTTTTTCAAGTAAAAAAAATTGTATGGTGTATTTTTTTTAGTGTGCAACATTTGGATCCAAGTGTCGCTGGTATATATTTTTCAGGCTTGTGAGTTTTGTTCACTCTTAAAGCTCAAAGTCCACCCTCAACCCCCCAACAACTTCCCCTCAATTTTCATTGATTCTCTCTCGTGGCCTGGTGCGCTAGTCATGCAGCAGCAGCCTCACTTCCATCGTCCACATAATATTTATAATTCAACACAATGCAACATTAAATACATCCCTCCATCAAAAACATAAAAGGCATAAGTGCCAAAGAAACAAAAAAATATTTTAAAAAATGTAAAACCACTTGGGAAATTTCTTTTTGCCAAAAGTTTTTATTTATTTTTTTTTTTTCATTTTGACGTTATTTATATAATAATTAATTTACAATATTTTTGTAAATTATTGTTTATTAATATTTATTAATATCAGCTTTTCGTATAGTATTTATAAATATGTCTGAGAATTTTGCTGAGAAGTAGAACGTGTCTTTTGCCAAATAAAAATTTAACAAAAAAAAACGAAAATGAAACTTGTGCTTTTTTGAATTTTAATGCGACGATATGCTGCACTATTAATATTACTATTAAATATAAATTTATTTTCAACAAATTATATACTGTACGAAGATTAAATAATCCATGAAAAAAAAATTATATAAACTGGTATTTAATTGAAATGAGAAAAAATAAAAAAATGTCTTAAAATTGAAAGTAAGAAATCTGGTTTGTAATTTGTTTTTTTTGTTTTTTATATTCATTAGATTTTTTTATAAATATTTTCCTGCTTTGAATAAATTTGCAATTCATTTTTTTATTTAAAATACTGTTTTTTTATTATTTTTATTCTGTTTATGCAATTTAAAAATGACAAATACTTTGATGCAGCAACACGTAGATATTTATAAAAAAAAAATGTAACTAAAACAACGCTTGACATGTTTTATTATTAATCAGTCGAGTGAAAAATTTATCACGTTTCTATTTGACACCGGAAAATAGATATTATTCTGTTTTGATTATATTTTTTCCTTTTTTTTGTACATCTGTGTGAAGGCTTTAGTGTAAAATTGATAAATAAAAAAAGACAAATGTGTATCTAAATATGCGCTTGAATGATTTCCGGAAATTTATCAATTTTTTTTTTTTTTCAAATCATGTTATTGAATAATGTGACATTCGATAAAATCATTTTAAAAAATTATGTAAATTAATTGGCAGAATGTGTGAAAACAGCAAATTAGCTATTTAAAATATTTGCAAAATTTTTGTTTTTAAATTTAAAAAAAATGTATTTGTGTTTTGAAAATAACCTTATTAAAATTTAAAAATTATAAACAATTGATTTTATTAAATAAATCAAATAAAGAAAAATAATTCAATTGATATAATTTTGAATAATTATTCAATATTTAAAATTAAAAAAAAAAAAAAACAAATTACTTTCTCAATCAATTTAAATTAATTGTATATAACAAATTGATATTAATAACAAAAAAATTTCAATTTTAATTGATTTTTTAAATGTATCAAAAATAAAGTAAATGCCAATTTTAATTATCAAAAAAAAATCGTTTTTTTTTACATTTAAAAAATTGATTGTCATTGCATTTAAAAGCCACACTTTTAAACATTCAAAAAATTATAACAGTCAGTTTTTTAAATGCCAAGCAAAATGAAAAAAAAAAAATTAATTTAAAAAAATAAAAAAAAGATAAATAACAATGGGAATTTATCTGTCTTTATATAAACGATGGATCGTTAACACTAAATGAGAGACATGTGTTCTAGTTACAAACATAAATATATAATATATGTACAGTATCATAATCATGACTATAAAGTTAAATATTGCGGCCTTCCAAGGACATTGTGTCCAACTGATATGCACATACGCTGCAACACACAAATGCATATAGCCAACAATATCATCGCACATTTTTTATTTTATAAATTGTTTACATGTGCATTAAAATGTGACCAATATAATAATTTCAAATTGTGTCAATATATACCAACACAAATAAATTCCAACGGGATTGCCATACGTGTTTACATACTTGTGATTAAATTAATAATTCATATCTCGCATTTTGATTTAAACCTTGTTTATTTTTCATTTATACCATATATTTTTTTTTCTATTTCACGATCAAGGGTGTGCTTAAAAATATGAAAACAATAATAAATTATCATTATTACCGCTAAACATTTAATAAATATATTTAAACTATTTTTTTTTTTTATTTTTTATATTAAAAATAAATAAATCAAATTGATTAAACAAGTTTATATTGCTTGAGGCAATTTTATAATTGAATAAGATATATGGGGAAAATAAAAAAATAAAAAAAAATTCAATCAATCAAGGAGTAAAAAATAATAATAGTCAGACGTAATAAAAAAAAAATAAAAAAAAAAATTTTTTTCTTGAAAAATAAACACAAGAAGGATAAATAAATTGGATATTTAAACCTCACAAAAAGAAGAAAACTTTTTCAATTCATAGAAATTCAACAAATCCTATTTTGTAGATCGAAAAAAAAAAATGTGAAAAAAAAAAAAAAAAATTACCCAATTTATATATAAAAAAGATGCTTAGTGTATAGCAGTGTAGTTATATATATAAAATGTTAAACGAATGTTGATCCACATACTCTAAAAAATACTCAGCGATAAGATGAAGAGAAAGAGAGAGGGAGAAAATGATATTTATCAGAAAATTGGTGCAGGTGTGTGCAAGATATACAGCACTATTTGTGCACATAAAATAAAAATATATATAAATATATCCTGATGGTGTTTTATCTCTACGTCAATACATAAATAAATATAAAATAAATATAGACATGAATTAGATACATATATCTATGATTATCTGCACATGTGAACTGACGTGATATTCACCAAGGAATTTTATAATACATATATCCTTTTTATTTTTCTTTTTCATTTTTTTTTTCCTCACAAAGATACAGAGGTCTTGAAATATAAAAGGAACCAACGAGGCTTATAACTCGGATCGTTGCATTAAATAAAAAATAAATAAATAAATAAATTTTTGTTAACAATACATAAAGTATACAATGAAAAAAAAAGTAAATTTTATTATTTTTTTTAAATTATTTTTAAATATTATTTTCGTCATTTGACTTTTTTTAAATTTCATTTGTCTTTTTTGTTTGCAAGAAATATTTGAATTTTCCGGAAAAGCATATGACATTTTTCTTGATAAAATCCAGGTGAGTTTGACAACTTATCATGGTGCTGTCATCAAAATATAATACCGCAATTTATTTATAAATATTTTATAAATGCATTTGACTGTGTTTGAATTTTTGGAAGGAGGCAATCACAACAAAAACCACGTGGACATTCAACCGAGGGATTTTAAAAAATAATAAATAATCAATCGACTAAAATATTCTCTTTGTTAACAATTGTTGATTGTTTTATATAATTTTCCATTGTTTTAATGGTGGTGCTGTAAGGAGTTATATAACCACTGTGATGTATAAGTTGATTAACACCACAAGTATTTTTTTCTTTTTTTCCTTTTTGGCTTATCATATTACACAATCTCAATATTACATTTAAACTTTTTTTTTAAAACTTTTATATTTTTTTATTATTCAAATGCAAATAAAAATAACAAGGTTAATATTATTGATTAATATTGATTTTTTATTAGTTTGCAATTTAATATACTTAATGAAAAATTTTATAGTTATCAACGACAAATAAAATATACTGTATTTATTTTTTTTTTTACGAAAAAAAAATTTTTTTATTTTTTATTTATCTATGGAAAATGAGTGTTTTATTGTATTTTTTCTATTTTAAAATTTTTAAAATGATAAAAAAAATATTTCTATTGTACTTTATCAATAATCTTTATTTTTAAAATTTTATTTATCTATTTTTATCTATTTTTAAACGCCAAAAATAGTCGAGGTATTTAAAATTTTATTTATTGTTATTTTTGATAATTGATCAATGATAATTTGACATTTATTTCAATCGATTTAATAATCATAATAATAAATGAATGTGAGAAACAATCTGACAACAGAAATTTCTGAAATTACATTTCCGGCTCTGAATCATAATCATCATCAATAAACAATCTTTGGAATTTAAAGGCCATGTGCAATTTCAAGATATTTCAAAATTTAAAAATACAAAAAACGACAGATAAACTAACAAGTAATTACAATAAATTAACAATAAACATCCTTGTCATATTAATCATCACTAAATTATGTCATTTATAAAAATATTTTCATTAAACTATATTTAAACTTTTTTTAAATTTTTCATTAATTTTTTCATCTCGTTGTTTAGTTATAATCAAGATTTTTTTTTCTCTCTCTAGTTTTACTAATGATATTTTAATTAAGTATGATTCGTCAACAGCTAAATATAATATATTTCAAAAGACTATAAAAAAAAGCATTTTTAAATAAATAAAATTACAACTAAAAGTTAAAATTAGATAGAAAAAAAAATATGTTAAATACAGATAAAAACATCAATACAATTGAGAGAGAAAAAAAGTATAAATTGAATTGATTTAAAAAAAAAAAAAAAAAACCAATCCAATTTATGTCGTAGGGGCTTTTTTTCTCGTTACTTAAAGATCATATTACATTTTTCCGCAAACATGAAACCTAAATTTTTCCGTTCATTTGATCGCTACTAAATAAATAAAAAAAAAAAAACACTAAAGGGTTGAAATTAAATATCGTAATATAATTGTGAATCGAATAACGTCATTAAATAAAAGCAAAAAAAAATTAGTCAATAGCTAAATAACAATTCACGCATAAAGAATCAAAAAATAAATTTTCAAATTTAAAAATCAACAGTGTAAACAAATTAATTTTTTTTCATATAAAAATCAATAATTGTTGCATAAAATAATAATGAAAATTAAACTTACCAAATGAAATCTTTGCAATGACTACAAAATGTTGGCTGCTTGAAGAATCTTGGCATAAAACTATGATTTTTAATCATATAAACATTTTTTTTCTTTAATGCACCCTTACGTCCACGTAAACGTTTACCAAATGCTGTTGTATGATCAGCAGGACCCATTGAATCCTCACACGTGTTTTCATCATTAGCCATGATGATAAATTATTTACTCTCTTTTTTTCCTTTCAAAATTTAAATCTGTATGAATTTATAAGTAAATCAAACTTTGACGCAAAAAAAAAAAAATGTATCAATATCGTCAGAATATAACGATGATTTGATCTAATGATTAATCAAATTAAATATATTTTTTATTATGTGTAACGTGTGTACAATTGACCTCAAAAAAAAAAAAAATAATAATAAAGTAAGATAGAAGCGACCGACCGAGTGACGGACGCACAACTGGCTTTTGCTCCGCGAACAACTGTCGAGGTACAACACATTTACGATACACGGTTATAACGCACGCGATAGACAAGTTAAGAGAGTATACGACCTGTGTGTGATGACGTATTCCAGCCAACAAATAGTGGGGATCAAATACATATATACGTTATATTTACTTTTTTTTTGATATAAAAATAAAAGTTAACGATAGTAGAGGACAACGCGCAGCGCGCACAGTAGCCACATTTAGTTGGTAGTACAACGACGATGATGACGATGACGACGACGACGCAGCCTAGAACGACATCAGCATTTCTTTTTTCTACTCATCTGCACCAAAATTCTCCGTCATTTTCTTATCAAGCCTACTATCCTATTTTGTGCCTTGATAAACCTCCCACTACTTTACTATGACCCTCTACATCAATTCCCCTTCTTCGAGCTTTTTTTGAGCTTTTATCCCCCCACTCTGTGACACCTGGCTGTTATTGGGTGCGCACAAGTTTAGCTGACTTGTCCATCGTGCAATTTTTTTTTTTTTTTCGCACCGACAATTATTGTCATTGTGTACATATAGAATTTTTTTAGTTTTCTTTTTTTTTTTTATTGTGTTTTGAATCAGGCGAGGTATAGGTTTTAGAATTACTTGCGCAGAATTATTTTTATTTTTTTTTATAGACAGGATTACTGCTCAACATGCGCCGCGCAATTTAATATCGATATCTTTTCGAAGAGACACTTGACTTGTGCGCAGGTATGATTTACAAAAAGCATCAAAATATATTCAGCTGAATTGATGAAAAAAAGGGTAGAGGGTTTTAAAGATATATATAACGAAATTTAATCTTCAAAGATTTACTAAGGATACAACATCTTTTAAAAAATATATTTTTTTGTTTATTAACAACATGTAAAGTTTTGTCTTAATTTCTTTGAAAAGTTTTTAAAAAGCTTTCGCTTAAATTACTCGCAAAAGTTTGAAATTAAAATCGTATACAATTTTTGAAAAAAAAAAATTTTTTAATTGTATATTGCATAGGTTGATTGAACAATAGTCCAATCAAACCTGCAAAATCAATAGGAAAAAAAAAGGAAAATATAAAAACAAAAATTCTAGAGCAATTGAACATAAAAAAAAAAAAAAAAAGAAATTGAAATTACTTTTTAATTTCGTTAATACTCGAAATAGAAAAAATAAAAATTGTCGAATAATTATTTTTTAATTTAAATTATAAAATATTGAATAAGAAAAAATTGAAATGAAATTAAAAAATAAATAAAATAAAATAAAAAAATATAAATGTATTGATTACGAATTACATGGCTGACATGTTGATAATTATGAACACTCATCCGTGCTGAATTTAATTTCAAACATATCGTAGGCATGAAAAATGTCATTGACAATATTCTATATAATATTTAGCTTATTTTAAGAGAAGTAAATTTGTGCAAAGAGCAGAGAGATGACAAACACAAGGATGGTTGGCCAATGGAGGTAATAGCATCTCATCTGAATTGGGGGATGATGATGATATTGGTTAAAGTAGTTGATGACTGAACACACAAACAATATATCTCATAAGGGGGATGAGAGAAAATCAAAATGGTCTGATGTATATAAACACAAGTATCGGATTGTGTTTGTGGGCTGTGGCCTATAACCAGTCGACCGGAAAAACCGTAACCCTATAGCTGTAACCCGACTGTGGGTCAATAATACCCTCTAGGGCCTATATCAGAGCTATTTTTAATAGTTCCAACAGTACACTCATCTATATTTTCTTTATTTTTCAAATATACATTTTTTTATTTTCAATATAGCAAAATGATACATGGCGGAAATTAAAAAATAATATTATCAAAATTTAAATTATCTTGCAGAAAATTTTAAAAATATATTGAAAAATTTATTCATTATTTTTCATGGTTTTCTTTTGAATTTAAAACACTACGAATTTTTTTTTTTTTAATTTTAAATTAACAGAAGCTTTTTAAAGGACACAAAAAAAAAAAAAAAAGCTCTTTTCCTCTTTTTTTACTTATAGCCTAGAGGTCAGCACGTAACAATTTATAAATTTTTTGTTATTCAATTTTAGCGTTTTTTTTTTTTTATAAATTATTAAATTTAATTATTAATAATTTTTTTTAATTTTGTTTAAATAATTATCAATAATAGAATAATAGTATTATTTTTAGAATGTTTTAATGAATTTTATTCTTTCATATAATTGTTAAATTGTTAGAAAATTATTCATTTAATTGATCAAGTTTTTCTATTTTTTTTGTTAAATATTTTTATTTTGTATGATAAATTTTCAATTTTGACAGAAATAGCACAAATGAGAATCCTCGTGAGTGTTGCTAGTTATATATATATTTTATTATTATTTATTGGTCAATTGAAGCTTAAAGAGAGGATTAATGTTAATAATATTATGGTAACAGCGCGTCGAGGTTTCATTTTTATATATCTAATTAATTCACTTGTTCAACATATTTATGTTATAAAATTAATTCAACATTCGACCATTAATTAATTACATCAAAAAACAATATAAACTTTTCTATTAATTAATTAGAAAATTTATAATGTAGAAATAATTTTAGTATACTTGTGTTTCTTCATACGAAAAAAAAGAAAAAAATCAATCGCGACAAAAAAAAAAGAATTTCAAAATTGAACTTGTAATTTTCGCTATTGCCGACAGTGGCTAAGGTAAATATTCTATTAATCTAATTTTTAGTTTAAAAATAATCCATTAAATAGCGCTGGCAATCAATCATAATTTTTTTTTACATCAACTCTTTTTTTTTTGATTATTATTAAATATAATAATGATAATTGTTTTATTTTACCTTTTTATTTTTTAATGAATAAAAAACTCGACGTTCTCTGAACGTTCTCATTCTCATAAGTGTGTTTATGTATGACTGTGTGTGACGTGTGTGTGTATATATTTTCCAAGTTTTTCCTGATGCAAAAACATCGACAGATGGCTGAGATCATGTTTTTTTTTTTATATTAATCAATTAAAATTATAAAAAGATAACAATATTTATAATTCGTACCTATTTACTTGTGTTTAAATAAATAACGTTAAATAAACAATTAACATTAACAACATTTAAATAATCAGTGTGACAATTAAAAATTTAAAAAAAAAAAACACTTTTGAAAATTAACACACGAAAATCAATTAAAAACGATCAACTGTTGCAAGTGTGTGTGTGTGTGTGTGTGTGTTATTTTTTTTTTATTTTGTCGTGTTGACTAATAATCATTTAATTTTTTTTTTTTTTTTGGGGAAACACTGCATCTCTAATAATCGGGGGGGAGAGAAATAAATAAAAAAAAAAAAAAATTGCTCGCGCGCGTCGTAGAGGGAGACCTACTGTGTATGTAGAAAAAAAAAAAAAAAGAGAGAGTGTGATTGCACAAGGAAGAGAAGAAAAGGCCGAGAGAAACTAATAAAAAAAAAAAAAAAGAGAGACAAATAATAAGGAGAGAAAAAAGGAAGAAAAAAAAGGAAAAAATTATACAAAATGAAACATGGCGTTTGTTTCTCTCTCATACGTTCCAAAAAATTAAACTTACTAATTGATTAAAAATATTATTATCGTGACATTATAAATAATTACAATATTAAAATAGGGGCATGTAAATTGTGCAGTGTTATTGTTGATTAGCTCCAAAGTGTTTATTAAATAACTCCAAAAATAAAAAATAACAATATTTTTCACGATCAACGTGACCTTGGTGTTGATGAAAAAGTGAGCGTCAAGCTAAAAAAAAAAAAAATAAATAAATTTGAAAATTAAATTATCAATATTATTATAAATAAATTAATTAATTGATGTAAATTTTCAAGTGATTTAATAAACAAACATTGGAGCATTTATTGGAGCAAAAAAAAAAAAATTTTGAAATAAGTCTTTTTTAAAAATTTGATAAATAATGAAAGGTTATTTGATAATTAACAGTGCTAATTGTAATGTGTCATCATCAAACATATGAAATAATAAAAATTGAATAATGACGTCACGTAGTTATACAAAATCTTACAGTCGTAAGGTAAATAATGTTACACCAGGTAGCATACAATTTGATAAATTATTTCGTGAAAATAGTAATCGTCCATCAGCTGCTAAATCAGCAGGTACTGTTGGAAAATGGGGAATAACATCATTTACCTCAATAAGAAGCACAAATATAAATGGTAAGTTTTATTAACTATTTAATTGTCTAAAAATATTTCTAAGAGAAATAATTTTATAATAACACAAAATTTATATTATATATATTGAGGGCATAATTAGCATACCAAGAGACACACACACATTATATACCTATATAACTGAATAAATAAAAATAGTTAAACTTGTTATTGAAATAAGAGTAGTATTTAATAGATTAGATTTGAAAAATAAATATTACAAAATTAATGATAATAATAATAGCAGTTGTGTCTTTTAATAAATATCAAAAATAAAAAATAAAAAAAAAATAATAATATATATAGATAAGAAAATAATTTTTAAATAACATTGAGATAAGAAAACAAACTAATTATATACACACACACACACACACACACATTGTCAAGTATTTTTTTTTATTATTGATGACATGTAAAGTTTGATAAATACTGCTAAAGAAATGAAAGGTTAATAACAAACTGAAAAACATAATAATAAATTGTTAAAAAAAAGTAAAGTGTTAAATTTAAAATTACAGGTCGTCGTGGTGATGAAATACATCGTACATTTGGAGCTAAAAAACCAAAGCTTGATTATGGCAATCAAAATGCTCAAATAAATAAAAATAATGATCCATTTTCATTTGAATCAACTGAAATTGAAAGTAGTAAAATTGATACACCAACAGTATCATCATTACCAAAACCTAAAAAATTTTTTAAAAGTCGTAATACACCACAAGTACCAATTGTTGTGCCAGATGATACATATACAGATGCAGCAATATATCAAGTACCTGATTCACAATATGGTCGTTCAACATTATCAACAACTACAACGACAACAACAACAACTACTACCACTACTACTACTACGACAACAACAACACGTGTACCAAAAACATCAACAAAACAACAAAAACAATTAACACGTAAAATAAGTGAAAGCCATGATGGTAGTTCAAGTGATACATCAACACGTGATGATGGTAAACCACCAATTGTATTGAGAATATGTAAAGGTACAGCAAGAATAGTATCTGGTGATAATCAAGATAAAATTGATAATAATATTGACAATGAACTTGAGACATATCGTATTACAACACCAAGTCCAACAAAATCATCGCCAGATAGAAAATCATTTAGTCCAGATATTGCTAAAGTTGAATATAAATCATTACGTTCATTATCAAATCAACGACATGAACAACAACAACAACAACAACAATTGCCAATAGTTACAACAGTATCAATACCACTTGAAAATACAGATGTACCAAATAGACGTACAACACGTAGTAGAGCTAAAAATTTAAATATTGATTTTACAAATCAACAACCATTGTCATCATCAGCATTAATCACAACAAATTTATCACCTCAACAACCAACAACACCAAATCATCAAACTTCAGGTTTATCATTGACACTGAGAAAATCAACAACTGACTCAAATAATACATCAATATCACATTATGATATTGTCAAGACTGATTGTAATACAAATTATCAAAAAACAACAAATGAACAGCAAATATTAACAACCACAACAACAACAACAACAGCACTGCCAATTGAAACAACACAAGAATTACTTGAAATATTATCATGTGATAATGAACAACCAAAACCAGCACAAAATTATACAAGTGAAGATGAAGAGGATGAAGAAGAAGAAGAAGTAGAAGCTGCTAATGATGATGATGCTGTTGGTGAAGAAGAAGGAGAAGAAGAAGACGAGGAAGAAGAACAAGAAGAAGAAGAAAATCATTTTAATTATGATAATAAAATAATTGCTCAAAATCAAATTGAACAAAGTTCAATTGATTTACCACCACCACCACCAACAACAATATTACAACAACAAAAATCATACAATGATAATGATATTGATTGTGATATTGAAATGAACAAGATATCATCACCAGAATTAGAAAATAATCAATTAATAAATCAACAACAAGTATTTGATGGTGATAAAGGTGTTGCTAAAACACTTGTTGATCAAGATTGGTCATCTGAAAGTGAAGATAATGAATCATTAAAAAATGGCAATCAAGATATATCAACAAATAATTTATCATCAATGGAAGTTGATCAAGAACAAGATCAAGAACAAGAACAGCAAGACCAATTGAAACAACAACAACAACAACAGCTTCAACAACAGCAACAACAACAACAACAACTAGATAAACAACAATTAAATAAACAACAATCAACATCAACAATAAATGAAATAAATAATTCAACAATTAATAATAATAGTAATAATAATAACAATAACAATAATAATATAAATAAACCAGCAACAAAAAAAGGTAGTATATTTAAAAGTCGTTCAGCTGGTGCAACAAATGGTAGTAATAAACGTCTTGCATTGTATAAACATAAATGGTCTGATAATGATAAAGATGGAAGTGTTAATCAAGAGACAAATGTTGATAAAAATTTAGTTAAAAATTCATCATGTTTAAATGATGATGATAATACAGGAAGAACAAATGAATCATATAGTTTTGATGAAGAAGAATTAGAAACAACAAAATTGACACGTGTTGTAACATATCCAGAAACAAATAATATGGATTTTACTGATGATGCTGAAGCTGTAACAAGTATACGTTGTGGTAAAAATATAAAGGGTTATTATACAGTTGTTAAAAATGTAAAAAAAGCACATCAAATACAAGAAAGTGGTGAATTTCAAGAATTTAATGATGATGTTGATTATATATTAGATACATTGAGAGAAAATAATCCAAATGCAACACGTTGTTTATCAGCAATACGTCTTGCTAGTAAATGTATGGCACCAGCATTTAGAATGCATGTTAGAGCACATGGTACTGTTGCAAAATTTTTTAAAGCATTACATGATGCAACAAAAGATCAATCATTGGGTTTATGTACAGCAACAGTTATGTTTGTATTAAGTCAAGATAGATTAGCTATGGATCTTGATCGTGATTGTTTAGAATTAATGTTGAGTTTATTAGAATGTGATGCAAGTCATAAATATGCACTTGATGATTGTGGTTTAAGTAGTGTTGAATTATCAAAAAATAAAGAAAAAGTACGTCAATTATGTGCTGATATACAATCACAAGGACATGCTAAACATTTAAATTTAGATAATATAACTGTTGGACAATTAGCTATGGAAACATTATTAAGTTTAACATCAAGAAGAGCTGGTGAATGGTTTAAAGAAGAATTACGTGAACTTGGTGGTCTTGAACATATTGTTAAAACAATAAAAGATTGTCATACATATATTATGACAATAAATATAACAAAAATTGGATGGAATGATTTATTATTGGATAAATTACGTAAAGTTGATAGATGTTTGAGGGTTTTGGAAAATGTTACATATAGAAATGAAGAAAATCAAATATATTTATTAAAATATGGTGATGGTTTAATTGTTAAAACATTGGCTAGTTTATATAAATTATGTGGTCAAGAAATACCAATTTATCCAACAATTGATGTTAGTGATAAATCATCAACTGGTGCTGTTATTAGAGAATGTTTATTTGCAATATTAATTGTTCTTATTAATTTAACTCATCGTTTTAATAAAAAATCATTTGGTAGTCTTGATGTTGGTGGTGAAAATGGTATTATTGATTGTACATTAAATCTTTTATTACGTGTTGCTGATGGTTTACCAGAAGAAAAAAGTTTTGAAATGATTATGTTGTCATTGGCATTTTTAATTAATCTTGTTGAACAATGTAATGATAATAAAAAATTATTAATATTATCAAAATCACCACCAGCACTTGACAATATATTTGATTGTCATGGAAGTGGTGTTGATTCACTTATTGAATTATTTTATAAACATGAAGAATTGGCACGTTTAGAAGAAAAAAAAACTGATGCTATTTTAGATGGTAAAAAAGATAGTAATGAACAAAATACAGAAGCTACAACTGCCAAAACAAAAGAAGATATATTTGCTGAAACTGTTGCTAAATGTAAATTTTTATTTAACAAAATCTAATTTATTTCATTTTTTTTATTTATACATTTATTTATTTATTTATTTTAGTGCTTCAAAAAGCTGGACGTCATATGGAACATCATTTTACTGGAGCTAATATTGTTTTATTACTTGGACATTTAATAATGGACAACAAGGTATGTAATAGAAAATTATAATTAAAACGATTGTTTTTCTAAATTTTAATACCCTTGTATTTATTATCAACAGGAATATGAAATGTTAATTCGTGAAAAATTACCTGAAAATAATTTTGGCAGTATGGTTGCTGTTTTACAAAAATATTATAATTTCATGAATCTGACTGCATCGGTAAATATAAATATAATTATTAATTGATTTATTTTATATTTTTAAAAACAAATAAAATAATTAATCTTGAATTTTTTTTCAAATAGAATGAAGTTATTGCAAGCAACATTGCAACAGTAGAGAAAGTTATAAAATTTTTAAAACTTTCTGATGCTCGTGCTGAGGAAGAAAAAAATGAACTGCCATTACCAGCACTGGAAGAATCCAGTATGATGCTTGACCTGTCTTCATCTTGATCACAAAATAATTAAAAAGAAAATTTTATTTGAGACTAGGCCAAAGCTAATTATCATGCCCCAAAAATACAATTAATCAATTTATATCAACAGGGCTATTTTACAGATAATCACATAATTTTGATATAAATATTTATTCATTCACATAATAATTTATTTACTTTATCATTGTAATTTTAAATCAACGTATTCTTTTTTTTACAATCAACTTTATTTTTTTTCGTTAATAGTAATTTATTGTTACTTAAAAAAAAAAAAAAAAAAATGCCGATGAATACAAAACAAACAAAATATAAAAATCTAGATTTTGTAAGTTATATTTCTAAATAGCATGGGCCCAGAATATCGATTAACTTCGATTAATTAATTTGTAAATTAAAAAGAAAAAAAAATCATTATTTTTTTCTTTTTTTTGAATTATATATACATACACTATCTTTGCACTAATTTTATAAATCAATTTCATTTTTTTTTTTTTTTTTAATTAGTAAATTATATATATGACATTTATCCAAGTGCTTTGCGAGTTTTAATATTAAAATGACAATTGTATAATTAAAAACTTGATGAAATTGTTATACAATAATAAAAAAAAATGAAAAAAAAAAATAAATTAAAATACCACTGATTATTCGATATAGTGTTATGCAATGTAAGTTTTATTTTAATAATGAAAAGAAAGAAAATTTGTTAAAAAATAAAAAGCATACATTGTAAGGATAGTTAATGTAAATTTATAAATTAAAATTGTACTTTACGTATTAAAAAGACAAATGAATTAATATTATTATTTTGTTTTTTATTATATAGAATAATGATACATATTAATTATTTCTTTTTTTTAAATGATAAATGAGTGATTAAATATAATTCATTGAGAACGAGCAAGACGTATACAAAGTTGTTTGAATCCTTCAGCAACTCTAACATCAATATGTGCAAGTGTCTTAGTAACACATTCAAATGAATCACATTTTTTACTATAAGTTAAACCTTCAACAGGATAAACAATTGGTTCATTTTTATACAGGTGATAAATTGATTGTAACTTTATAATTGGTGCTTCATCTGGATAATTATCAGTCAACTTAAAATAAACAAGATAATGAAAACCTTCATGATCAAGCATTATTGTTATGAATGAAAAATCTTCAGAATCATATTCAATAAGACTTTTTCCTTGTACCAATAATAGTCCAGTTACAAATTCTTTTTTTTCCATGTAATTTTTAACAATTGACAACATTTTATCATTCAAACGTCTCTTCAAGTCAAGAATATAAGTACCAAGTACTTTTATTGATGTTAGCGGTTGTATACGATATGTACCATTAAATAAATCAAGTAATTTTGATGATAAAAGTAATTGTGGTACACCTTTTATCCATGATGGACCATGAAATACAACATGAAGCATTGCAACTTCATTATTAAATGACGTAAACTTGTCAATAAATTTTGTAAAGTTTAAATTTATACGAATTATAATGTGAGCTTCAATTGGATTATTGACATCAGGCAAAAGAATCAGTTCAATATCTGATGTGTCAATTTTTTCACGTAGATTTGTGAAAGATGCTTCAAGACGTTCATTTATTAATCCAAGTTTATCAATCTAAATAACATTGAGATAAATAATTAGAAATGATTATAAATAAATAGTTGATTGATATTAAAATTAATATTATTTATTACTTGATGTTGTTTGTAGTAAGTTATAAATTGTCCAAGTACTTTTATCAGTGATTCTGAATCAGTATTATCCCAATTAATAAAACCTGGTACATATTTTTCAAGTACTTGAATTTCTGGATCTTGTAAAAATGTTTTATCTGAAAATTCAAAGTCAGGACCAATTTCTGGACACAGAGAATTAAATAATGCTGTGCAAGTAAATACTTTTCCAGCGTATGGTATTGCAAATTTTAATCTATCACCACGTAATTTACCACAGCTTGATGATACTTCAACAAGTTCAATTGGTTCTTTTATTATTCCTAAAAAATAAAATATTAATTAAATAAAAAATACAATATTTAATTGAATTGAATTGTATAATGTTATAATCTTTACCATAGTATTTATTTTCAATGACTTTTTGTACAAAATGTTCAAATTTAACATCAACTTTTAAGTATTTTGATGTTAAACTTTTGTTAACAATTTTTGGACTGTAATTTATAGATTTTCTATTATTTGTTTCTGGAATATCTACAATCCAAGTGTCCATTGATGCCATTATTAAATTATTTAACAACAATTAATAACAATTAATATTATTTATTGTTATTTTATAAACAACTGTCAAACACAATCACAACCAGGCAATTGAAAAACAAAAAAAAAAAAAGAGAGCAAAACAAACAAAATAAAAATAAAAAAACACAATCAAGTTGTAGGTTAGGTTGTTGTTTTACGATTTTTTTAAACCAATCAACGTCTTTCTCATGAAACTCACTAAAGAGGGCTCTTGCTCTATTGACATATTTTTTTTTTTTTTGTTTATTTATTTATTATACCTATAAAAAAAAAAAAAACAACAAAGGATTTTCTTCCTTGTGCGACTGCGTCATGCCATAAGTGTGTATATTTCTCACACACACACTGACACACATATTGGCCTTCGACGAATGAAAACCTTTCTATGAGTCATTGTGTGAAATAATCAAAATAATAATATTTTTTTTTTATCAATTTTTAATGCAACGCGTCGTTTGTCGTGTCTATCAACAGTCTCAACTCCGAAATATATACAATTCGATTTAACTCAATTTTCTTGAACGAGCATTTTATCTTGTCAAAGATTAAAATTATCAAACAAAAATAGCAATTATCAATAAATTGATCGATCAATTTCGGAGTTTAAATATTGTGAAAGAAAAAGGAGCATCCATCTTATCAACATCTCTTTTTTGCGTCAGATAATATATATAAAAAATAAATTAAAACTTGAGAAAAAAAAAAAAAAAAACAGGTCCATACTTGTTTGCTTGTTTGTCCCAGGTCGTCATTTTATATTGGGTCATTGTCCCTTGGAGTAAATTAGCTTTAATTGAATTTAATAGTCAATTGTTTGAAAAAACAAATTCAAAATGAGTGTTGAAACTAAAAATAATGGTGATTTGTTTGATAATAATGTTGTTGATTGTAAAAATAATGGTCAACATTGTGATGAAATAATCAATAAAGATGATGGAAGTGTTGGTGGTGTAGATGTCAATGATGCATTTACATATGGAAGGTAAATAAATATTAATAATTAAAAAGAATACTAACCAAATAATTAAATAAATAAATATAAAAAAAAACCATGTTTCTTGATGTAATTTATTTGACAGAAACGTATTTTCTTTGTTTAATAGAAATACAGCAAGTGCATATTCACCAAATCATCAATCAGCACCAACTGAAAAATATGCAAGCCATTATAAAATGAATCATCAAAAACGTGGTCTTGCTATGATATTTAATCATGAATTTTTTACTGTAAGCCATTTAAAGCCAAGATCAGGAACAAATGTTGATTGTGAACAACTTGTTAATACATTAAAAGATATTGGTTTTGATGTTAATGATTTTCATAATTCAACACACAAAGATATTGTTAAAAATTTAGAAAGAGGTAAGTAACATCATCATCATCATCAACAGCATCAACAACTTATTAAAATACTAATTATAATGAAAAAAATTAAAATTTCTAGTTGCTGAAATGGATCATTCAAATCATGATTGTCTTGTTGTTGCTGTTCTAAGTCATGGTGAACTTGGTCTTTTTGATGCTCATGATACACCATATAAAGCCGATTCAATATGGTCATTTTTTACATCAGATAAATGTCCAACACTTGCTGGTAAACCAAAATTATTTTTCATTCAAGCTTGTCAAGGTGATAGACTTGATGGTGGTACTGTATTAAAAGATTGTACTGAAACAGATGGACAACCAAGTGCACCAACATTTAGAATACCATCACATGCTGATTTTTTAATAGCATACTCAACAATACCTGGTTTTTATTCATGGCGTAATACAACACGTGGATCATGGTTTATGCAAGCACTTTGTATTGAATTACGTGATAATGGATTTCGTTATGATTTATTAACATTATTAACATTTGTTTCACAACGTGTTGCTGTTGATTTTGAATCAAATACACCTGATAACATTACAATGCATCAACAAAAACAAATTCCATGTATCACATCAATGTTAACACGTCTTGTTAAATTTACACCTAAAAATTGTGTTGCCAATTCAGCTCGTAGTCCATCAACTTAAATTCATTTATTTATTTCGAAATAATTTTGCATTTATTTTACTCATTTTTTCTTGCATTTATAAACAATCGTCATTTTTTTTTTATAAGACCAATTATGATTTTATTTGATGTCAAAATAAGATTAGTAATTTGTTTTTTTTTTTTGGCGTAATTGTAATTCGTAAATTGAATTTATTTATAAGATATATATATTTCGTGTTAGAATATAGAAAGTAAAAAAAATTGATAAAAATTGGTGTGATAATGATAAAAAAAAATTGATAAATTTATCAATTGCGATAATTAAGATTGCAATAATGTTAATCAACAATCTTTCTGCCTCCGATTGTTCGATTTTATATTTTTTTTATAATTTTTTTACCGATGAAATAAATAGTGTTTATTTCAAATTAACAAAAAAAAAAACATTTGATAGCTTAGCTTTATTAATAATTAAAATTTTGTAACCAGGATAATCAGTTAGTTTGTATCAGTGACCATGACGAGATTTGCATTTAATTAACACAATTATTGCTCAAGAACAAACGGTGGTAGTTATAAGCCTTAAAATATCTTTCACATTTAAAATTTGAAAAATATAAAATTGTGATAATCTTGTAGGATTGTGGCTTGCACTTGTTTTCTTTTTTTTTTTTTTAATTAAAAAAATTAAGTGTGATATACATACGTACATGATTAAATTTAACAAAAGATAAAAAAAAAAATATATCAAAATGCAAATGTTCTACTTGCAAACTTAATATTAATTTTCATAAAATTTGTATCAATTTTTATAACGTAAATTTGTATTCACATTTTTAGAAATAAAAATTAATCAAAAAAAAAAAAATTTATTATGTTTTTTAATTAATTTAAAAAGTTGTTAGAAAATTTTTCTAAAATAATTTTATAAATAATCTGTGATAAATTTAAATTTAATTTATTTATTTATTGTTAAATTAATTAATTAATTTGTTTATTGATCATTTACTTGTTAATATTTTTAACAATTTTTTTTTTTCGTAAATATCTAATCTGTCAACTTTTAAAAAGTATTTTTTAATTTTTTTTTTATTGATTTTTCAAGTACCAATTATTCATGAGTCATTTACCTTTATATAAAAAAAAATAATAATAAAAACAATGACAGTATCAGTGCACGTGCGCAACAAAAAATAATTACAACTTTTTTTTTTTTTTATACACAACATGGCGACAGCCTATACGTCATCAAAATAACAACACAAACAAACAAATTTATTTATTTATATTTATAATAATTATGTAGAATTATATCAACAACAATAATAATAATTTAATATGGGAAATTGTTTAAGAATAATTATCGACAAGTTTAGAACAAAATCAGATCCAAAAAAGTGAGTAATAAATATTTTTTAAATTATATTTTAAAAAATTATAAATCTTTATTTATAATTTTTTTGTTTTCAGGGATATTGTTTTGTTGATGACTGGCTTGGATAATTCAGGAAAAACTGTAGTCTTGAAGCATTTAGATAATGGTAATGAATTATTTAGAAAGAAAAAAAATATGTAAATGTTTATATTTATAATTAATTAGATAATTATTATTAAAGATCCAAATTTGGATGTGGTGCCAACAATGGGCTTCAGATATGTGCCTTTGAATCATAAGTTATATTCAATCAAAGTTTATGACGTTGGTGGAGGACCTACAATAAGAGCAATTTGGAAAAATTATTACAACGATGTAAGTATATTAATTGGTACATTTTAATTGTTAACTAAATAATTTTTAATAATTGTAATAATAATAAATGTATCCTGGACAACAAACGACATTTTACAGATTCATGGTGTTATTTATGTTGTGGATGCTAGTGATATGTCACGTCTAGATGAAAATAAAAATATATTTGGTGAATTAATTTCAAATGAAAATATCGCTGGAAAACCAATATTATTGTGAGATCATTAAATCATTTTAAATTTATCATAAATCAGCACAATTGACACGTGTTTTTGCTATTTATTATTTGTGTTACACAATTTTTCTTGCAGCTAATCACCAATTTTTGATTTATCATTTATACAGTTCATATTGTTTAATTTTAATAAATATGTATTTTTTTGTCTTCTAGATTGGCAAATAAACAAGACATACCTGGTGCAATTGACGAGCTAGATGTCGTTGAAAGTCTTGATGTTGAAAAAGTTGCAAATGCCATGCGTTGTCCAACAAGAGTTGAAATTTGTTCTTGTATTTTTACCCAAGACAAAGCAAAATCCAGTACTTCCGGAATAAAAAATGGATACAAGTAAATAATAAATAATATTCAATTTAATTATCATTATAAATTAAATGAGCTAAATTAAATGTTTAAAAACTTAGTTGGCTTTTAGAAACAATAGCTAAAAATTATGAAGATTTAAATGAACGTGTTCAAGCTGCTCAGCCAGTTCCTGTTGTTAATAATAAAACAAGAAGAAAATCATCAACAACATCATTGTCATCAAGAGCATCAGTACATTCAAATCCATTTAAACCAATTCACCAAGCTATTGCAGTTGCTGAAGCAAAAGCACATTCCAATGGAAATGGCAAGTAATTTAATATTAAAATCAACACAACTTTTTTAATTTTTAATTTCTAATTCAACAGGTATAGATCATAAGAAGTTACCGTTTATGAAAAAATTAATAAAAAATAATAAAACAGCACCAATGCAAATGGGTGCAAATGGTCCAATTATTAATAACAATGACCAAGATGATGACAATCATATTGTTAATATTATAGAAACATTTCAAGTGCCTGAAAATAGTCAACGAATTTCTTTGATGACACTGGATCCGTTAAATTTAATAAATGATTTTGAAAAACGTGAAGTACCAGCTAGACCATTTACAGCTCCTCCATTGTCGTATAAAAAAGAAATTAATAATTTATCTGTTGCTGTTATACCCGGACAAGTGCCTCAATGACGAATGAATAAAAAAAAAAATCAATATGATTGTTCAGTTTTTATATACCTGCAAGTACATGATTACTTTTTTTTTTTTTATCAATTAAAAATACATGTGTATCGATAATTTAATATCGATTAAGTTTATTTATATTTTTTAAATATAAATTTTATATTATTAATAATTTATTATAAATAAAAATACAAGTTTTTTTATTATATGAAATTAAATTTTTTTTTTTTTCATTTATTTATTATTAAAGTAAATAATGTTTGGCCTATGATGAAATTTTTTTTGGGAGTAGATTAAATGTGCCTCTAATTGCCTGAGAAATTTTAGAAATTTCTATTTATGCGTTTTCGAAAAAAAAAAATAAAATACTTTGACGATTTTTAAAAATTCAAATTTATACGTCAATTGTCCCGCCATAAAATACAAAATGGTGAAGTCGGCAAACAAGTTTTTGATTGTTAAAAAAAAAAAAATCGCCATGCTTTTTGTTTTTATATTTCTCCGGGACTTCCACACGTGGTCGTGAAATTGTGAATTGGTCTTGACTAAAAATATATATTAATTAACAATAAAAGATACTATAAATTAAAAATATAATAATTAATTTTAAAAAGGTAAGATAACAATTAATTATTCATGTAAATATAATCATTTAAATCCTAAGATTTGGCATTAATATTTGTTTGTTTCTTTTGAAAAACAATTAGGTTATATGTAAATTAAAACAAGTGTTAAAAAATTAATAGATATAATTGTAATAATTACAGACAAAATGAAAACTAAAAATACAAAAAGATCAACAACAAATAAAAAAATGGATAAGGATTTGAGCAATATGACTCCTGATGAATTTTTGGATCAAAGTTTTGAAAGTAGTGATGATGAAGAGAATGATCCAAAGTCTGGAAATGAATCAGATGACAGTGGTGATAACTTACCAAGTGCAAAAAGGCACAAGCAAGATATAAAAAATTTGGCTAAAAATCATCCAGATTTATATCAAATAATTAGAAAAGAAGAAGAAGATCTTCTTGATTTTGACATTTCAGGTGATGAGAATATGTCTGATGACGATGATGAAGTTTCAAATATTCATATTCCCAACACAAATCTTGAGGTAAATAATCTTTTATTTAATAATATACTCAACTTGATCAACAATTAACTCTAAAAACTAATGTATTTGTTTTTATTTATTTTTGATAGATTGCTAGTGACGAGAGTGATTTTGAGCCAGAAGATAATGATGATGATGAAGATCACGCTCCTAAAACTGGACGAACAAAAGTAACTTTAAAGTTATTAAAACAATGGAAAGAACAACTTGCCACAGACAAAACATCAGAAACTATGAAAAATGTTGTTGAAGCATTCAATGCTGCTATGGTGACAATATCAGATCCAGATAATAGTAAACATTGTTTCTTCAAAGTTGAAGGAAGCTTAGTATTCAATGGAGTTGTAGAGTTGTGTATTTTCCATTTACCAGCAGCATTTAAAAATTTTTTAAACATTCATGATGGAAGATTTGAGGCACACAAGTCAAAAAAATTTGCCAAAATAAAAGGTGTCATTAAATCTTATCTTGCTGATTTGATAAAAATTCTACATAGTGTATCATCGCCTGATATTTTGATAGTGTTACTCAAGCATCTTCATCAGATGGTACCATATGTTCAATCATTCTCTTCACTCAACAAGCCACTGTTAAGAATTCTCCTTAAATTCTGGTCAAGTGGTGAAGAAAATGTTCGTGTTGTATCATTTTTAAGCATCATTAAATTGGCAACAAGTCGCCAAGAATCAATTCTTGAAACTTTATTCAAGACAATGTACATTAAATACGTTGAAAATTCAAAATTCGTATCACCAACTACACTGCCAGGCATAAATTTCATGAGACATTCACTAGCTGAAATTTATCATCTTGATAATAATCTTGCATACAATCATGCATTTTTATATATTCGTCAGCTGGCAATTCATTTGAGAAATGCAATGACATTGAAGAAAAAAGAAAATTTTCTATCTGTTTACAATTGGCAATTTATAAATTCAGTACGTTTTTGGTCAGAATTGGTAATGCAATCAAAAAAAGACTCAATGTTACACACGTTGCTTTATCCACTTGTTCAAATAATCACAGCAACAATACAATTAGTTCCAACAGCACAATATTATCCTCTTCGTTTACATTGTATTCAAATGTTGATTAATATATCAAAAGAAACTGAGACATTTATTCCAGTTTTACCATATTTGCTGGAAATATTAGAAAATTATGATTTCAACAAAAAACGCACTAAAAAAAACACTGCAACCTCGACGGAAACTGTGTCATTTATTTGTCTATTGAAAATGTCAAAAACACAATTGCAACAAAAAGGTTTCAAGGATGAAGTTATTGATAAAATATATCAATTAATTCTGGAAAGTGCATCAAAAGATAGTAGCTTCATTTATTTTCCAGATATATATATTCCTTGTGTTATGGAATTGAAGGCATTTTTAAAAAAATGTAAAGTTGCAAATTTTTGTAGAAAAATAAAACAACTTCTTGAAAAAATTCAAGAAAATCGTCAATTTATTGAAACTGAAAGAAATAAAATAATCATTGATTTAAGTGACATGAAAGCAATATCTCAATGGGAAAAAAGCATTCAAAATCAAGGAACACCAATAACAACTTTCTATGATTCATGGTTTAAAATTCACCAGCTTCACAAATTAAAATTGTTAACTCAAAATGATGCTGAGGGTGATTACAAATGTCTTGGCAAAAAAAGACCAAGAAATAAAAATAACGTTGATCATGATAGTGATCTTGATATGCCAGTTGAAGAAATGGATAAATTATTGAAAAAACAAGAACAAAGAAAAAATAAAAAATCAAAGAAACAAAAGATTCAACGTGATGCTGATGAAGAAGAATTACCAAGAGAAAATAATGATCTTGTTAAAAATGCAAGCATCAAAGATTGGGATTAAATTTATTATTCAAAATACTTCATGTACTGATCAAGATCAAATGTATTGTTGCATATAAAAAAATAAAATCAATTGTTTTACAATAATTATCATCATAATTTTATTTTTTCAGCAACACTTTATAAAAATATATCAAATTGTTTTTATTTAACAATAAATTATTGGCGTTTAAGAACATGATTTAATGTTGAAAGAAGTGGATATTTATTTCCCCATTTACCAAGAAAATCATCAGTCTCCAAGCTCCAAATCATTGCACCTCCAAGTTGACGTTCAATAATAAATTCAGCTTTTTTTTCCATCGATCTGTGACAATTAAAATTAAAAATTAAAAACAATAAATTAATTAGTGTTTTTAAAGTTTGTCGAAAAAAAAAATATCTAAAAATAATTACTGGATATTGTCGAAGCTGACCCACTGATTTTTATTGACAGCATAAGGAACACATCGTTCTTCGTCATATGTAATTTTCCATGATTTATCATTTTGACATTTTTCTAAAATTTCATTGTAACCCAACATACCAGCTTCTCTGGTATATGGTCCAGCTGCACCAGGTCCACAAGCTGGTGATCCAACTTTATTATCATTTTCATTTGACAAAGTAAATGTTCTTCCATAAAATGCAACACCAAGATTTAATTTATCTTTTGGTGCACCAGACTTGAGCCAATAATCAACACAAGCTTCCTATTTATAAATTTAAAAATTTAGTTTATTTATTTATTTACAAGATAATTTGTTGAACCACTTACAACATTAAGTTTACGATCATTTCCAAATTCATCATTTCCAGGTTTTAGTGCTGCATTCATGCCAGTTTTTGAATCCCAGGAACCTTTTAAATCATATGTCATGATGTTGATAAAATCCAGATATTTACACATCTCTTGAATATCATAAGATTGTGAAGCTGATGATTCAGCAGCAGCAACAGCAGCACTCAAAATAAGACCAGCTTTATCAAACTCAATTCTCATTACTTTTAACAGCTCAATATAATTTTTAACATCACATTTATTGCCACCACGTTGTCCAGGATATTCCCAATCAATATCTAATCCATTAAAATTATATTTTTCAACAAATGCAACAGCATTTTTAGCAAATTGTTTACGTGAATCATCAGTATTTGCCATTTGTGAATATTTTTCAGATCCTTGATTCCAGCCACCAATGGCAATAAGTGTCTTGGTGCCTGGACTTGATTTACGAAGTTGATTGAATTTATTAAAGCCATCTTTACCTCCACCATCTGATAGGTCTGCCCAGGGATCAAGAACTTTGATGTCATTGCCATCACCAAGACCAACAAATGTATAAATCAAATGGGTACACATAGTTGGATCTATCATGTTGATTTGAAAGTTACCATCATCTGGACGATACACTGACCAACTACCAAAATAACCAACTATTCTTTCTACAATAAAATATAATAATTCAATTATTTTTACTCAATTAGGATGATGTTTATTTTTAATATGTATTTAAAAATATACAAACTTGACATATTGATGAAGCAAATAGTTTGGATAACAATATTATTTACTGATTCAAAGAAAGGCAGTGATAAAAAAATATTAAAATGAATTTGCTGATGAGATTATTATTATATTTTTTTTTTTGATAGAAAAAAAGAAAGTTTTTTTTAGCAAAGTGGGGAATCAATATGATGCTATTGATGAGTCATTTGTTATTGTCAAAAGATAAATTAAAATATGATATTCAAGTGGAACAGATTTTGATAAAGCAGTTGGACATGATTCGTTAGAAAATATCATGATGATGATGATGATGAATAATTTTATCAACTTTATATCAGTTTATATAAGAAAATATTATTTGAAATTTCAAAACTAAAACGCAAAGCGATATCGTAAATAGAAACTCAATATTAAACGCATATTTTTTTTGCAAAGCAGTGTCAATGTGTCATACTGTCATAATTGATTAACTCCAATTAACACACACGTGTTTTAAATATAAATTTGTCAAATAATTGACAAAAGAAATATTTTGTAAGTCAGATATTTATTTTGTTAATTGGTCATTACCATATCAAAACTTTACACTAATAATTATTTATTTTACAGATCTAAATATTTAATAAACAAATATTTTAAAAATATCCAGGATGGAATTTACCGAGGAAAAAATTGGATTTATTGGTGGTGGAAATATGGCTCGAGCAATTGGAGAAACTCTCATGCAAAAAGGTTAATAATTTTTTAATTTGTTCAGTAAATAAATAATAAGTAATTTAAAAATGACAAACATATTTAATTTTTTAGGAATTTTCAAGCCAAAAAATGTGTGGGTTTCAGCAAAAACTGAAAAAACACTTGCTTACTGGAAGAATCTTGGTGCAAATACAACATTTAATAATGGGGAAATTTTTGATAATTGTGATATCGTATTTTTGGCAGTGAAACCACAGTATTTGGAAGAAGCAATAATGACAACAGTAACTCAATTTTTTTTCACTGGAACTGTTATTTCAGTTATTGTTGGTGTTACCATTGAAAAATTAGAAAAGGTTAGTTGTTTGAATTATAATGTATTCTACCGATGAATTAATTTTATTTATAATTATAGTTGCTGATGAATACACTCAGATTAGGTTCATTCCCGAATTTCAGTGTTTTCAGAACAATGCCCAACACACCATTATTTGTTGGAGAAGGAATAACAGGTATATAATTTTGATATAATTTTTATAACAAGAATTTATAAATAATTTTGATTTATTTTTAGTTTATTCTGCTTCAAAAGACAATTCATGTAAGGAAACTAAAGATATTGTCGAACAAATATTTTCAAAAATTGGAATGATTGAAGAAGTTGATGAAAGTTTAATTGACAGCATTGGTGCATTATCTGGTTCTGGACCTGCTTACGTAATATAATATATAAAATAAAAAATATATTTTAATTTGATTATTTTAAATAATAAAAATACCAATAATATTTTAGGCATATCAAATGATTGAGGCTCTTGCTGATGGTGGTGTTAAAAAAGGTATACCACGTGCTTTGGCAATGAAATTAGCAGCTCAAGTATTTGTTGGTGCTGGTAAAATGGTACTTGAAACTGGTAAACATCCTGGACAACTTAAAGATGAAGTATGTTCACCTGGTGGATCAACAATTGCTGGTATTCATGCAATGGAACTTGGTGGTGTTCGTGCATCATTGATAAATGCTGTTGAAGCTGCAGCAAATAGATCCAAAGAATTAGGATCATAAATTTACAAGCAAATGTATCAAGTATTAATTTTTATATTTTTAAATTAATAAATATTCATGTTAAATTATTGATTAAAAAAAAACAATACATTTTTCGATACTAAATAAATTTATTACACATTATTATTTCGACATAATTATTTAAATAACTCAAGCAATTTTTAATTAAATTAATTAATTTATAAATTATTATTTACACATGTTGTTTATGTTGTTATTATAAATTATTTTTTAGTATATTCAACACAACGAGATGGATCAGTTGTATAATAATCCTGGCATTTAGTCATGAGTCTTTTTAAAGCTTGAATATATTTTCTCTGTGTCTCATCATTCATAACATGAGCAACATTTTTAGAAAAAATTTTTTCTCTTCCAGTACGTGCATGAATACCAACCATAGTAACACCAATGGGCCAAGGAGAATTTCCAATAGCCATTTGTAAATATGCATCACTTGCCTATAATTAAAATAAATATGATCCAATTAAATATTTATTAAATATTGTATATTGTATATTTAATTTACAAATAAACTTACCAAGATGTAATTTCTTTCCAGCAAATGTTTGACAATTTCAGTCAAACTGTCTGTAATATCTTCTGGCAATGATTTATTTTTTAACTTTCTCAATAAAGGCTTTAAATATTCTCTTGTTTGTGCATATGTTGCACTGTCCATTTTACCTTTTGTACTCATTTTTTCAGCAGTACCACGACTGTTTAATTGATTACCCCATACTTGTACAAGAAATTGTAGAAATCTTGTTATTACAGTCATGTCAAATTCACGATTTCCACGATTTAATTTCTCAGACATTTGTTGAATATCATCATAGGTTACTTCTTCATCTGGAACTGGTACATCACCTTTTTTAGCAACATCATTTGGCTTTGATAATGACAGCAATTCATCCAAATATGCTTGGTCAACTTGATCCATGGCTTCTTGAAAATCATTTCTAAATCCCTGATTGAAATAAAAATCAAATTAATCATTGTTTTTCAATAGTTGTTTTCATCAACTTACTTTGTTAGCTTCTGGCTCAAGAATTTCACATTTACGCAATCTTTGAAATGCAACTAGTTCTGATTCTCCAAATAATAATATTGGCTCACAACGTTCACGTAGACGTCTTATAACTTCTGGTCTTGACAATTGATGATCTTTTTTATTTGACACTGAATCTTGTGATTCAGGTTTTTCTTTTTCATTTGTTGTATTTTTATTTACATCACTTTGTAAAGTTGCTGTCTCTTTTGCTAATAATTCACTTCTCTTAAAATATTTTTTTTTACCATCCTGTTGAATATAATTAAAATTAATGATCAAAACAAAAATTGTGTTTATGATTTTTTTTTATTAAATTATTGTTTTTCAGATTTATATTTACCATCATTTCTTCAAGCTGTTTTCTTTTTTTCATCATTTCTGCTTTTAAAATATCCATTGTTTATTAATTATTGTTGAAATGTCAAAAGAAAAAAAATATAAATACGTATTACGTTTTATCAACAATAAACAATAAACCCTGAATATAATTTGAGGTTATAAAATATAAATGTATATTGAGTCGATATAGAAGGTAATTTCAAGAAGCGCCATTTTATATTTTTAAATTTAAAAAGTTTCGAAGAATTTAGAATTGTTCTCTCTCTTAACTGAATAAATTTCCTGTTATGATTTTCAACATTTTCTTCAAATCAAATTTACATATAATATTTTTTTAATCCGTATACAATAATAAACAAAAGTTAAATAATTTTCATCAACCTTTATTGTTTGACAATCTTATAACATAAAAAATCATCATGTTATAATGATTAATCAGATATATTCATAAATTTTTGGAGTTATATACTCAACGTTATTTTTAAAGATATAATAAATTAATAATAAAAAAATTCAACTGTTGCTGAATCCTATTTAATTAAATTTATTTATTAATTTTTTTCTTCTTTGATGGACTCTCGTCGTTCCATGTAGAATCAACATTTCTTTTATTATCATTTGAATTTTTTTTTTCGTGTTTATTCTTCCAAAATTGATAAAAGACATTTTCATTCAATGATAATGCTTGTATAATTTCTGCAATATTAAAATAACTCATCATCAATTAATGTTATTTTTAAAAATGAAAAAAAATTAAATTTATTGTCATATTTCCTTACTGAATATGTTTGTTGTATGAACAACGACTTCCAAAAACTGATGGTAAAAAATATCAAAGACATTTCTGTATTTATAAAATACCATTTCAATTAATTTATATGGTAATTTATATCCAAGTGATTCTAGAATACCTTTAAAGTCTTTATAAGACACAGAATAAGAAAATTTTGACGCATAATTATAGTATTTTTCCTGAAAAATATAAATTATTTTTAAATATGAATTATCAATTATTTGAATTTCTATTTACTTTTAATTCCTTGATGAACTGGATTATAATTTTAAATTGATCTATATCAATTCTTAAATCATGAATTTCTGTTTCTCCAAAATGATTGGACTTTGGAATATTATCATGTACCATTTCAATTAAATCTTGAGACAATTTTGCGTTGAATTCCTCACAATACGATCCTGCCGATAAAATAATATAATTATTTCTGATTGTTATGTTAAATAAAAATATAATATTTCATAAAATAGTTTTTTCAATGACCAATTTTAGTTTTGAGAGTAAATACAATTAACATATAGTTGTTAAAATGTATCAATTTTTTTCTGTTTACAAAGCCAAAACACATGCTTTGTAAAATCTTTTTGCTCATAGAATATCCATCACTTTTCAATGCAGGAGATAAGTCATAACAATAAATATGTGCAGGAAAACTTCGATCTTCATATGTTTCAAAAATTTCCTGTAATGGATAAATAGATATGTATATTACAAAAAAAAATAATATTCAATTAATAAACATAAAATATTTTAGTCGTACTTGGTAAGCTAATGTTATTTTTGTCATTCTCGAAATTGAAAATCGATTATTTCGTACAAATTTTTTTGTTTCAGATAACAATTCCATTTCGGGAATGATTGAATCATCGATTCGATAAACAGCACGACCTGGTGTAAAATGAAATAACAATAATATTAAATTCAACATAATAAAATAATAAATAAAAAAATTTAACATACAATTCTGATTTAATGAAAATGTATTATTTCTTGAAATTGCATGCAAGCCTTTGAAATCAATTGTTTGACTATTTTCAAATTTAAAGCTTGAAAATAGTTCATAATCACTGGCCTCAATCTGAGCAGATTTTAAATTATTAAACTGTAAATAAAAATCAAATGTATTTAAATTACAATTACTCCAATATTTGTATGATATATTTCTACCTTATCATTCATGTTGGGCATAGAAATATCCGAGTCATACTCTCTGAAAAAAAAGTTATTAAAAATCATTATCTTCTTATTTGTTTTTATTTCCTAAAAGTGGATTTTAATGCAGTATTGTTTTATCATTGGTATGTATAAAAAAAATAAACTTACTCTAAAATAGTTTTATGTTGAGACAGTACTTGCAAAAAAAAAGTTGCTCCTATGAATGTTTCTCCAACACAAGGTATTATGTAGTAGGTACTGCTTGGATCTAGATCAACACGAAAGCCAAAGGGAGAATTAATTATTACTGAATCAGCATGTGGATAATTCTTTCGCTTCAATGGTCTGGATACTTCTTGATTGTCACGAGCCTGGAAATAAAATTTGTATTATTATTGTTGTTATTGAGTCAATACTAAATGTATTGTAATGATTTGACTTACAATTATGATTCGAAAAGCTATGTAAGTTTTGCTGACTGGTACTAAATCATCTCTACGTTTTAATGACAGACCAATGAGAACACTACACTTATCTTTTCCTATGTCTTTCTCTGTTGTTATCAAACGATATTGTGGATTAATTTTTAATTCCTTTCCATGTATTTCTTCTTTAATATTTATTCCACCTATCCATTTTCCTTCAATTGTTGATAGGACTAATTTTGTTATGCCATCTTCAGCATAAATAGCACCTATTATTCGATTAGGTGTTAAATTACAAATATCAAAACTTTGAAAGTATTTAACAAAATCTTCATATAGAATCCAAATATCTCCATCAACTTCGATCTTTAGTTTAGTTTCTATAGAGCTCTCTGGTAAAACCTTGACGATGTTACCAAGATGTGTATTGTTAATATTTGAACCGCTTGGATCACGAAGACGTATTACTTTGAATTCATGATCAGAATATTTTTCTGTTATAATTTTTACGTCTGTAATAGCATAAGCATGACCTGAATCAAGACCAAATTCTTCTATTTCGTTTTCCATTTCTTCATCTGCAAGAGTCTCACAACTTATCATTTTAGTTTTTACTAATGAACCTTGTAAAATATGGTATAAATTTTCTCTAGTCCTGCCTATCATGTATGTCTCAATTATACCTCCTGATAAATCTTGCATTATTACTCCAGGCAAACCTCCTTCTAGTTTTTTATATGACCGATAAAGTAATTTTGCGGCAGCTTTTTCGATTAAACATGGCTAAAATAATTTTATACCTGACTTGATATCAACATAATTTGAAGATAAATAGTTGAGATGATTTTTTAGATGATAAAAAAATTTGTACAAACCCAAAACTCGTTGGTATGACCAGAGGATGCATAGACAAGTTCGTCATAATTATATAGATAATTGTCATTTGAATCTTCATCGTCATATCGTTCAAATGCAAGGAGATCATCAACAACAACATCAACCCATTTACCAGCCTGCCAGAATCTAAACAAATTTTAATTTTTTTTTATTTATTATTATCCTCAATAGATTATTGTTATGCATTTATATTTACCTGAAATGAAATATTCCAGCATAATTTTCTTCAAATGTTTGATATTTTGGCTGGACAATGAATTCAAATAAATTTTTATGGTATTGAAGATGCAAAAGTCCAACAATAAACCAGCAATTTCCTAGATTTCCTTGTTGTATATGAAATCGTTTATTGTTTTCAAAATAAAAAACTGGCTTTCCTACAATGTCCTTTAGAAAAAAAATGATGATTTGTAAGTTATTTAGCTTATATTTAATTTTTTTATACCTTTGGTCTACGTAAAACTCGATCGTGAATGAGTGAAAATGATTTTTTTGGAAATTGAGGATCTTGAAATGGTGTGTCTGTTTCTATTGCAGTTTTTCGAAGATTAAAAAAGTCCTGTTGTTCCAATTCAACTATCTCACCATTTATGAACTCTGTCAACTGAAATAATTCATAAATTTATTATTATTAAATATAGTTTTTTTTTACATTCAATATTATATTTTTGTTGAAAAAAAAAATTATTATTAAAAGGGTGCTTGAGTGACCTGAACATTTTCTACTGGTTCATTTATTCGAAGACTTTCTTCAGAACTACTTCCAGATAAAGTTCTTTGGAAACTTGTTGATGCTTTACTGGTGGATGGATCATCTCCCACTGAACCGCAATAACCTTGAAAATTATATACAATTGAAATGTATATTGTGAAAATATTTTAAAATTTATAAATTATATTGGAAATATGGTATCAATAAATTACCAATAAATTGATTCAGCAAAACCACAGAAAATATATAAACTATTTTCATAATTATAAGAATTTTATTTTTTTCGATTGGAATTTTATTTCAACTTCCTGGTATAACCAGTCAGCACAGTTGCTATTTATGTTTTGATAAAAAAATTTTCGCTAAAAGAATACATTTTATGTTGGGGAATTTGAGTTGTTACTTTTTTGTTGTAAAATATTTAATAGCATATAATAAAAATAAATATTGTTTCGCAGTCAACTGATAAAATATTTTAAATAAAAAAATCTAAGAAATATTTCTTATCGCTTTGGCTTTTGAACAGTTTAAAAAATTTTCATGAAAAATTGAAAGTAATATTTGAAAAAAAACACACAAGTATACTATGTGACTAGAATAATAGTTTTATTGTTTTTTTTTTTTTATTTTTGTATTATTTAGTAGATAAAAAAAAATAACTTGAAATTTCAAGTTTATTATTATTATTTTTCAGGAAAAAAAAATACATGTTGACATAAATAAATTAAAATGGTTTTCGTATTATTATAATTTTTGTTTTAGCTGTCTTTTAAAATATAAATTATCGAATGACCAAAAATGAAAACAACTTTTCTATCAACTAAATTCAGAATTTCAAAAAATAAAAATAAACAAAAGTAAAACAATTTTCATCAGGCTTTATTGTTTGACATTTTTATAATGATAATAATTAAAAAATCATCATGTTATAATAATTAATCAAAGATATTCATAAAATATCATTTTAAAAGATATAATAAATTGAGATAATAAAAAAAATTCAACTGTTGCTGAATCCTATTTAATTAAATTTATTTATTAATTTTTTTCTTCTTTGATGGACTCTCGTCGTTCCGTTCAGAATCAAAATTTCTTTTATTCTCATTTGAATTTTTTTTTTCGTGTTTATTCTTCCAAAATTGATCAAAGTCATTTTCATTCAATGATAATGCTTGCATTTTTTCTGCAATATTAAAATAACTCATCAGTAATTAATGTTATTTTTAAAAATGAAAAAAAATTAAATTAATTGTCGTATTTTCTTACTGAATAAGTTTGTTGTATCAACAACAACTTCCAAAAACTGATGATAAAAAATATCAAAGACATTTCTGTATTTATAAAATACCATTTCAATTATTTTATATGGTAATTTATAGACAATTGATTCTAAAATATTTTTAAAGTCTTTATAAGACACAGAATAAGAAAATTTTGATGCATAATCATAGAATCTTTCCTGAAAAATATAAATTATTTTTAAATGTGAATTATCAATTATTCCAATTTCTATTTACTTTTAATTCCTTGATGAACTGGATTATAATTTTAAATTGATCTATATCAATTCTTAAATCATGAATTTCTGTTTCTCCAAAATGATTGGACTTTGGAATATTATCATGTACCATTTCAACCAAATCTTGACACAATTTTGCATTAAATTCCTCACAATACGATCCTGCCGATAAAATAATATAATTATTTCTGATTGTTATGTTAAATAAAAATATAATATTTCATAAAATAGTTTTTCCAATGACCAGTTTTAGTTTTGAGAGTAAATACAATCAACATAAAGTCCTTAAAATGTATAAAGTGATTTTCGTTTCCAAAGAGAATTTCTATCAGATTCAAAATATCTAGGCTTATAACGTATCCACCTTTTTCTAATGCAGGATATATGTTCTGATAATAAATATGTCCACGAAAACTTTGCTCTTCATATGTTTCAAAAATTTCCTTGAACCGATAAATAAACATGTATTTTACAAGAAAATATAATATTTAATTATTTAGCATATTATTGTTTAGTCATACCTGGTAAACTGATGTTATCTTTGTCATTACCGAAATAGAAAATCTTTTATTTGGTACAAATTTTCCTGTATCAGATAATAATGTCAACTCGTAAATGATCGAATCATCGATTCGATAAACAACATGACCTGGTGTATAATAAAATAACAATAATACCAAATTCAACATAATAAAATAATAAATAAAAAAATTTAACATACAATTCTGATTCAATGAAAATGTATTATTTCTCGAAATTGCATGTAAGCCTTTGAAATCAATCGTATGATCATTTCCAAATGTCATGCTTAAAAAAAGATCGTTATCACTTATCTCAATATCCGCAGATTTTAGATTATTAAACTGTAAATAAAAATTGAATGTATTTAAATTACATTTTACTCTAATATTTATAATATAGGTATATTTTTACCTTATTGGCCAAGTTGGGCATATAAACACCCCGGTCATATTCTCTGAAAAAGAAAAATAAATAAATTCTTGTAAAATTTAGCTTACTTTTCAATTGATGATTTTTTTTATTTAAAATTTATTTAAATGTATCATGTTAAATGTATTATAATTATAATATTATAATAACTTATTATTGAAAAGTTAAACTTACTCCAATAAAGTTTTATGTTGAGACAATACTTGCAAAAAAAATGTTGCTCCTACAAATGTTTCTCCGACACATGGTATGATGTAGTAAGTACTATGTGGCTCCATAGCCATGCGAAAGCTTACTTGACCATTATCAATGTGTGAATCAGTAATTTGTGAATATTTGATATGCCTGAGTGGTTTGGATACTCTTTGATTGCCACTGGCCTGGATGATCAGCATTTGTATATTAATATTTTTCAAATGATATTTAAAAATAATAATAAAACTTACATGTATTATTCGAAACATCATTTTTGTTTGAATAACTGGTGCGGCATCATGTCTACGTTTCAATGACAAACCAATGAGAACACTACAGTTGTCTTTTCCTATGTCTTTCTCTGTTGTTGTCAAACGATATTGGGGAAAATTTTCCATAATATCTTCATCATTTGCTTCCCCTATGTTCGTTCCACCAATCATCTTTCCTTCGATTTTTGATAGGACTAATTTAGTCTCGCTATCTCCAGCATAAACATTACCTATTATTGTACTAGGTGTTAAATTGCAAATGTCAACACTGTCAAAGTAGTTAAAAAAATCTTCAAGTAGAATCCAAATTTCTCCAGAAACTTTGACCTTTAGTTCAGTTTTTATAGAGCTCTCTGGTAAAACCTTGACGATGTTACCAAGGTATGGATGAAAAGTTCCTGACCCTGTTGGATCACGAAGACGTATTACTCTGAATTCATCATCAGGATATTTTCCTCTTACAATTTTTACGCCTGTAATAGCATAAGCATGAATTGAATCAAGACCAAATTTTTTTATTTCATTTTTGTTTGACATTTGGTTATCTGACTTGGTTGTACAACTTATCATTGTAGCTTTTACTATTGAATCTTGCAAAATATCAAACAAATAATCTTTTGAGGTATGTATCATGGAGGTCTCGGCTATACATCCTGATAAATCTTGCATTGCTAAACCGGGATAACCACCAATGAATTTTTCGTATGACCGATAAAGTAATTTTGCATAAGCTTTTTCGATTAGAGATGGCTGAAATAATTTTATATATAATTTGTTATCAACATAATTTAAAAATAAATAGTTAAGATGATTTTTTACATGATAAAAAAATTTATACAAACCCAAAATTCGTTTTTATGACCAGAGGATGCATAGACAAGTTCATCATAATCATATAGATAATCGTCATTTGAATCTTCATCCTCGTCTTCGCCGTCATCTCGTTCAAATGCAAGACGATCATCAACAACAACGTCAACCCATGTACCAGCTTGCCAGAATCTAATTTGATTATTTTTTAATTATTATTTTTCTCAATTGATTATTGTTACTTATTCATATTTACCTGAAATGAAATATTCCAGCATAATTTTCTTCAAATGTTTGACGATATGGCTGCACAATAAAATGAAATAAATCTCGATGATTTTGAAGATGCAAAAGTCCAACAATAAACCAGCAATTTTTTAGAAATCCTTGTTTTATGTGAAATTTTTTATTATCTTCAAAATAAAAAACTGGCTTTTCTGCAATGTCCTTTAAAAAAAAAATGATGATTTGTAAGTTATTTAGCTTATATTTAATTTTTTTATACCTTTGGTCTACGTAACCTGGTTCGATTCTGATCAAGTGAAAATGATTTTTTTGGAAATTGAGGATCTTTAAATGGTGTGTCTGATTCCATTGCACCTTGTCGAAGTTTACAAAAGTCCTGTTGTTCCAATTCAACTATCTCACCATTGATGAACTCTGTCAACTGAAATAATTCATAAATTTATTTATCAAATATAGTTTTTTTTACATTCGATATTATATTTTTGTTGAAAAAAAAAAATTATTATTAAAAGGGTGCTTGAATGACCTGAACATTTTCTACTGGTTCATTTATTTGAAGACTTCTTTCAGAACTACTTTCAGATAAAGTTCTTTGAAAACTTGTTGATGCTTTACTGGTGGATGGAACATTTCTCACTGAACTGCAATAACCTTGAAAATTATATACAATTAAAATGTATATCGTGAAAATATTGTAAAATTTATAAATTATATTGAAAATTTTATATTAATAAATTACCAATAAATTGATTCAGCAAAATCACAGAAAATATATAAATTATTTTCATAATTATAAGAATTTTATTTTTTTCGATTGGAATTTTATTTCAACTTCCTGGTATAACCAGTCAGCACAGTTGCTATTTATGTTTTAAGTTGAATTTTTCTTTTAAAGAATATAATAATTCCTGCTCAAGAATTTAAGTTGTCGTAAAATATTTAATATATATTTATTTTATCGGTATTTTTTATTTTTCAATATTTGCAGTAACTAATGTAATATTTTAAAATGAAAATATCAAACAAATTTATCCAACGTGTATTACTTTTATAAAAAATCGGTTATCAAAAAAATTTAAAATACATAATGGTGAAAATGTTTATACCGAATTAGGGATTATACGATAAAAATTAACAGAAATTCCAAATTAATCAAATAAAATGTTTTTAAAATGAATAAACTAAATAATAAAATTCTCTTCATTATCCAAGCCCTATTTATTTCATTTAAATGGTGATATAAATTTTCAAAATTTGTCCTTCAAATAAAAAAATTGTACTTTGTACTCAAAAATTTTATTCATTTTTTATTTTTTTTCATTTTTTAACTTCCTGTCATAAAATATTTGATAGTATATTATAATAAATGATAACGATTTTTTTTTTTTTGTTAACATATTTTTTACGACTTGTTTTTACCAACGTATGAAATGTTTTAAAATACAAAAATTAAATAAATATTATTTTTAAAAAATTTTTAAATTTATACTAACAATATTACTGATATTTAAATGTTAAAAAAAAAAAATTTATATTATATTATTTTAAATTTTACTTGATGCAAAATATTTCTACTGCTTGAAGAATATATATTGATAAAAAACAAATAAAAATTCCAAGTTTCTTTATTATTTTTTCAGGGAATGATAATACATGTTGACATAAAATAAATGCGGAAAATAAATTTTAAAATAAACAACTTATTTATCATGATTAAATTTATTTTTTATTTTTAATCAGTATGCAATATACAAAAAAATTAAGGTGCAATATTTTTATATATTTAAATTTATATATTTGGAATATATTAAATAATCAATTATAATAATATTATTTTTTTTATATTTAAATCTTTTTTAATGGGCTTTCATTGTCAGCAGGTTCATCAGCTTGTCTTTTATTATTTTCAATTGAATATTTTTTTTCTTGTTTCTTTTTCCATAATTTTTCGAACATTTTATGGTAAACTTTATTCAAATTTTCACCTTTTTCACTTGATGTATATATTTGTATTTTTTCTGTAATTAAAAATTTATTCATTATCAATTATAATTATTTATTTTATGAATTTGTTTTTTACCAAATATTAGGGTAACATCAACAACAGACTGTACAAATTGATTATAAAAAATATCATCGTCATTTCCATGTGTATGGAATACAGTTGCAATAATATTATATGTTAATTTATAATCAAATGCATCAAAAAGATTTTTTAGTTTTGCAAATGCCACAGAAAAATATGGTTTAGATGAGTGGTTGTAAAATATTTCCTGATAAAAAGCAATAATTATTACATCTTTTCATAATAAGTCTTCTTATCAATAATTGTTATAAATTTCATTTACTTTCAGTTTTTCAATAAACTTAATGATAAGTTTAAAGTGTTGTATATTCATTCGTAATTCGTGAATTTGAGGGTCATTTACTTTTTCAAATTTCTTAATACCATCATGTACCATGAATACCAAGTCTTGACATAATTTTGCATTAAATTCCTCACAATTTGATCCTGTTAATAGAATGACAGCATCATTTTTTAATTTTTTTATTGAATAAAAATAATAACATTTTTAGAAAATATTTATTAACAAATGATAAAAGTTTTTTTATCTTTACCAATTTTATTTTTAAAAGCCAATACGATCAATGCAAAGTCTTTAAAATTTATCAATCCATTAACGCTTCCAAACAGTGTATATATAACAGTAACGACATTTAAATCAATAGGATATCCAGCTCGTTTAAATGCAGTTGATATTAACTGACTTTGAATATATCCAGGAAATTTTTTGTCTCCATATTCTTCAAATATTTCCTTGAAAAAATAAAAAGCACATGCATATCAATATTTTATTACTATTTATTGAACAGTCCGAATAGATTACTCCATTAACAGGGTATCTTCAAAAAATAAAACAAATTTTTAAATAACAAAAATAATTAATAAATAATACTTGAGTAATTAATATTGTTTTTGCTATTGTTAAATGAGACAATTTTCTTTGAAACACTAATTGTTTTGTTGCCAATAATTCCAGTGCTGAAACAACTGTGTCATCAAGTTCCTGTGGCACATGACCTGGTGTAATCAAATTATAATAATTTATAACCAATTAAATAATAAATAAATAAATGAAAAATTTTTTTACATACAATTTTTATTCAATGACAATTTGTCATCTTTCAAAATATTATATAAGCCTTTAAAATCAATCGTCAGATCAGATGTCATTTTTAAAAAAAGTTCATGATCAATCTCATGTAGATGTGTATTTTTTGTTAATAAATTTTTCAACTGTAAATAATTATAATTTAAAAAAAATGATATTAATGATAATATAAATAGTAGCAATTTACCTTTTCGGTGATGTGTGGCATATGAATGTCACGATCATAAACTCTTAATTAAAAAATAGAGAAAAAAATATTATCATATTTATAAAAAAACTGTTGAGTTTTGGCCATGTTTTAATTAAAAAAAAAAAAAAACCTTTAGCAAAAATTAAACGTACTCTAAAATATCTTGTTGTTCAGATAATATTTGCAGATAAAAAGTTGCTCCCTTGAATGTATCCATTATAAATGGTATAATGTAGTACGTACCAGGTTCCAAATCAATGCGTTTACCTACCTGTCCCTTAGATCTGAATAGACCAAGTTCATGATGTTTAATAAAACTAGTAAACAGTGGTTTTGGTATTCTCCTTGTATCATCAGCATCAAACTGAAGGCGTAAATTTTTAATTTGATCATTGAGATAATTTACTCTTCGAAGCAATTTATTATGATAAATTTGATAATAATAATATATCAACTTACTGATATTATTTGAAAGTTTATAAAACTGGTTGAAAATTTTTCTGAATCATATCTATGTTTTAATGACACACCAATAAGAACAGTACTTTTATTTTTTCCTTCGTCTGACTCTGTCAATACCATACGATACTGTGGATTAATTTTATAAAAATTATCGGATAGTACTTGCTTCAAAGTTACTGCTCCCATGAATTTTCCTTTAATTGCTGATAACGCCAATTTTTTTCCAGTATTTGAATAAACATGACCAATTATTTTATTGGGTGTCAAATTGCAGATATGAACGTATGAAAAATATTTAATAAAATCTTCATACAGAATCCAACTTTCTCCATCAATTTCAGTATTTAGTTCCGATGCAAGAGTAGCTTCGGTAAATAAATCTTTGATATTACCGTGATAGAGATCCACAGCTGCTTTACTATATGGATCACGGATACGTATGAGTTTAAATTCACCATCAGTTTTATCTCCTGTTACTATTTTCACAGATGTTACAGCATAAGAGTGAGATGGTTCAATATTAAATACTGTTGTTCCAAATATTTTTTCAAATTCATCTTTATCGCGAGTCGAACCACTTATCATTGTTGATCTATATTTTGCATCTTGGATAATGTTAAATAAATTATTTGATGTAGATTCTACTCCGTATAATTCAGATATACCACCTGATAAATCTTGCATTGATATTCTAGAAAAACCACCAATGAGTTTTTCGTATGATCGATAAAGTAATTTTGCATAAGCTTTTTCAATTAATGCTGGCTAAAATAATTGCAATCATGATTTGTTATTATTATTTCTTAAAAATTAAAAAAGAATAAAAATCTCAACGAACCCAAAACTCGTTGGGATATCCTGAGAATGCATAAATTAGTTTTTTTTCCTCAGTTGGAAGGCGATCATCAATGACAATGTCAACCCATGTTCCAGCTTGCCAGAATCTGATGATAATTTTTTTTTTTTTTTTTCACAACGAAGCTATATTAAAATAATTATGTAGTATATATTTACCTGAAGTGAAATATTCCAGCATAACTTTTAACATCGAATGTCTGCTCGTCTGGCGAGACAATGAATTTAAATAAATTCGGATAATATTGAAGATGCACAAGCCCAACGATAAACCAGCAATCACCTAGTCTTCCTTGCTTTACATGAAAAGGTTTTTTATTATCAATAAAAAATACAGGCTTTTGTGGTTCGTTTACAATATCCTGAAAAATATTTTACGATTAAAAAATGTATATATTTTTTTTCTTTATTTTTTACTACCTTGGGTCTTAAATCTCGTTCTCCAATATTGATAAATAATTCTTCTGGAAATATAGGGTCTTCAAACAGATTTTCCTCTGCGAATGCTTTGTTTCGAAGATGAAGAAAGTTCTGCTCTTGTAATTCAATTATCTCACCATTTTCATACTTAAACAACTGAAATAATTAATTTTATTCATTTATACGTATATATAAATGTGCATTCAAAAATTTTGTTACAATAGTTCTGAGATAACCTGGACATTTTCCACTTTTAATGGCCGAAGACATTTATCGGACGGAACTCTTTGAAGCTCTGTTGAACCTCTACTGGTGCTGGGCTCATCTCTTGAACAATGACCTTGAAAAATTATTTGCTATTAAATTTTATTGTCAAAGTATTATTTTAGAAATTTAATATCAATAAATTACCAATATGTTGATTCAACATAATCACCAAAAAAATACCAGTTACTTTCATGATAATTACAGAAAATATATTTTTATTTGAAATTCCTGATAGATCTCATCAGTATACATAGAAGCAATTTATGTTTTAAAAAAAAATATTATTCACTAAAAAAAAATATTTTATGCTCAGGAATTTGAGCTATAAGGAAACTCATGAACTCTATTTTGCTGAATTTTTCCATTTTTTTTTTTTTTTAATGTTGATATGTTATTTTTTTCGCGATAAACTTGGAATTTTTTATTTTATTTTTATTACTTTGGCATTGAGCAGTGACAATATTTTTGTGTTAAACGAATTTTACAATATATATATTATCAATATTTAAATGTTGAAAAAATAATTATATTATATTATTTTAAATTTTACTTGATGCAAAATAATTCTACTGCTTGAAAAATATACTCTATAAAAATTGCAAGTTTCTTTATTATTTTTTCAGGAAATAAAAATACATGTTGACATGAAATAAATGCGTGAAATAAATTTCAAAATAAACAACTTAATTATCATGATTAAATTTATTTTTTATTTTCAATCAGTATACAATACACGAAAAAGTTAAGGTGCAATATTTTTATATATTTAGAATATATTAAATAATATTATTTTTTTTATATTTAAATCTTTTTGAATGGGCGTTCATTGTCAGCAGGTTCATCAGCTTGTCTTTTATTATTATCAATTGAATATTTTTTTTCTTGTTTCTTTTTCCATAACTGATTAAACATTTCATGATAAACTTTATTCAAATTTTCACTTTTTTTACTTGATGTATATTTTTGTATTTTTTCTGTAATAAAAAATTTATTCATTATCAATTTAAATGCTTTATTTTTGAATTTGTTTTTTTTTTTTTTTTATTTTACCAAATATTAGAGTAACATCAACAACAGACTGTAAAAATTGATTATAGAAAATATCAACGTCATTTCCATGTGTATGGAATACAGTTGCAATAATATCATATGTTAATTTATAATCAAATGCATCAAAAAGATTTTTTAGTTTTGCAAATGCCACAGAAAAATATGGTTTAGATGCGTGCTTGTAAAATATTTCCTAATAAAAAGCAAAAATTATTTCATCTTTTCATATTATAAGGACTCTTATTTATTTATTGTTAAAATTTATTTACTTTTAGGTTTTTAATAAATCCAATGATGAGATTAAACTGTTGTATATTAATTCTTGATTCGTGAATTTGAGGCTCATTAAAATTTTCAACTTTCGAATCACCATTATCTACCATCAATACCAAGTCTTGACACAATTTTGCATTGAATTCTTCACAATTCGATCCTGTTGATATAATAACAATATTATTTTTAATTTTTTCATTAAACAAAAATAATAATATACTTTATAAAATAATTTTTTTACGTTACCAAATTTATTTTTGATAGCAAATACAATCGAGATATAGTCATCAAAATGAATTAATATATCGCGGTTTGGAAAGAGTGCATATATAGCATTGAAGATATTCATGTTGATAAAATATCCATTTCGTTTCAATACAGTTAATATATAGACATTTTTTATATATCCAGGACAATCTTTTTCTCCATAAATTTCAAATACTTCCTTGAATAAATAAAAAGCACATGCATATCAATGATAATAATTCTTTAAAAAAATAAAAAAATTTTTAAATAACAAAAATAATTAATGGATAATACTTGAGTAATTAACAGAGTTTTGGCTATTGTTAAATGAGACAATTTTCTTTGAGGCACTAATTTTTTTGTTGCCAATAATTCTAGCTCTAAAACAACTGTGTCATCAAGTTCTTGTGCAATATGACCTGGTGTAATCAAATTATAATAATTTATAACCAATTAAATAATAAATAAATAAATGAAAAATTTTTTTACATACAATTTTCATTCAATGACAATTTGTCATCTTTCAAGATATTATACAATTCTTTAAAATTGATTGTTAGATCAGAAGCCATTTGTGAAAAAATCTCATGATCAATCTTATGTAGTTGTGTTTTTTTTGTTAATAAATATTTCAACTGGAAATAATTATAATTAAAATGATAATAATGATGTTAATATAAACAATAGCATTTTACCTTTTTGGTGATGGGAGGCATCTGAATGTGTCGATCATAAACTCTTAATTAAAAAATAAAGAAAAAAATATTATAGTATAATTTATAGAAAAAAATGTTGAATCAATGTCATTATATGTAAATTTAAATTTAAAAAACAGCAAAATTGAGGGAAAATTAAACATACTCTAGAATATCTTGTTGTTCAGATAATACTTGCAGATAAAAAGTCGCCCCCTTGAATGTATCTATTATAAATGGTATAATGTAGTACGTACCAGGTTTCAAATCAATGCGTTTACCTACTTGTCCATGAAATGTAAATAAACAAAAACTGTGACGTCCAATAGGACTACTTAACGGTGGATTTGGTACTTTCGTTGTATCATCATCATCAAACTGGAGGCGTAAATTTTTTATTTCACCATTAAAATAATTTTTTTGTTTAAAGCAATCTATCACTATAAAATTGATAATAATAATATGTCAACTTACTGATATTATTCGAAAAAATATTAAATTTAAAGCTCTTTGTAAATCATGTCTACGTTTTAATGACACACCAATAAGAACAGTAGATTTATTTTTTCCTTCGTCTGACTTTGTCAATACCATACGAAACTGTGGATTAATTGTGAAAAAATCATCAGATACTTCTTGCTTCGGGGTAACTGCTCCCATAAATTTTCCTTCGCTTGCTGATAACGCCAATTTTCTTCCAGTGTTTGAATAAACATGATTAGTTATTTGATTGGGTGTCAAATTACAAATGTCAATGTATAAAAAGTAATTTATAAAATCATCATACAGAATCCAACTTTCTCCAATAATTTGAGTATCTAGTTTTGATTCTAGAGTAGCCTTGGTAAATAAATATTTGATATTACCGTGATAGAGATCCACAGCTATTCTACCATACGGATCACGGATACGTATGAGTTTAAATCCACCATTAATTTTATCTCCTGTTACTGTTTTTACAGCTGTTATAGCATAACCGTGATGTGGGATAAGATGAAATACATTTATTCCAAACTTTTCAAATTCTTCTTTATTTACAGTCGCACAACTTATCATTGTAGATCTATCTTTTGCATCTTGAATAATTTGAAATAAAATTTTCGATGTAGCTTTTACAACGTATGTTTCAGATATACCACCTGATAAATCTTGCATTGATATTCTAGGAAGACCACCATCAAGTTTTTCGTATGATCGATACATTAATTTTGCGTAAGCTTTTTCAATTAATGCTGGCTGAAATAATTGTAATTATGATTTGTTATTATTTTTTATTAAAAATAAAAAAAAAAAAGAAAATCTCAACAAACCCAAAACTCGTTGGGATATCCTGAGGATGTGTAAGTTAGTTTTTTTTTTTCAGTTGGAAGGCGATCATCAATGACAACGTCAACCCATGTACCAGCCTGCCAGAATCTGATGATAATCAATTTTTATTTTGATTTATAACGAAGCTATATTAAAATAATTATGCAATATACGTAATATGTATATTTACCTGAAGTGAAATATTCCAGCATATTTTTTAACATCGAATGTCTGCTCGTATGGCTGAACAATGAATTTAAATAAATTCGGATAATATTGAAGATGCAAAAGTCCAACTACAAACCAGCAATCATCTAGTTTTCCTTGCTTCACGTGAAAAGGTCTTTTATTATCAATAAATAGGACAGGTTCTTGTGGCTTTATTACAATATCCTGAAAAATATTTTATGATAAAAAAATATATATAGATTTATAGAATATTTATAGATTTTTTTTTATTTTTACGACCTTGGGTCTCAATGCTTCTTGTCCTAAATAAATAAATATCTCTTTTGGAAACTGAGGGTCTCTAAATAGCTCACTCTTTCTGAATGCTTCTTTTCGAAGATGATAAAAATCCTGCAGTATTTCAAAATTTATATTAATGATAAATTACCAATTAGCTGATTCAGCAACACCACGAAAAAAATGCAAGTTACTTTCATAATAGTTGAAGAAAATATATAGATCCGATCAGTATAGAAGCAATTTATGTTTTAAAAAAAAATATTTTGCACTAAAAAAATATATTGTATGCTCAGGAATTTACGTTTTAAATAAACTCATAAACTTTATTTTAATTTGTTTTTTCATTTTTTAATTTTTTTTAAATTTTAATATGTAATTTTTTTCGCGATAAACTTGGAATTTTTTATTTTATTTTTATTACTTTGGCATTGAGCAGTGACAATATTTTTGTGTCAATCACAGTTTACAATATATATTATCAATATTTAAATGTTGAAAAAATAATTATATTATATTATTTTAAATTTTACTTGATACAAAATAATTTTATGACTTGAAGAATATACTCTATAAAAATTGCAAAATTCTTTATTACTTTTTCAGGAAATAAAAATACATGTTGACATAAAATAAATGCGGAAAATAAATTTCAAAATAAACAACTTAATTATCATGATTGAATTTATTTTTTATTTTTAATCAGTATAGAATACACAAAAAAATTAAGGTGCAATATTTTTATAGATTTAAATTTTTATATTTGGAATATATTAAATAATCATTTATAATAATATTAATTTTTTAAATTTTAATCTTTTTGAATGAATTTTTATTTTCAGCAGGTTCATCAGCTTGTCTTTTATTATTTTCAATTGAATATTTTTTTTCTTGTTTCTTTTGCCATAATTGTTCGAACATTTTATGGTAAACTTTATTCAAATTTTCACCTTTTTCACTTGATGTATATTTTTGTATTTTTTCTGTAATAAAAAATTTATTCATTATCACTTTTAATTATTTTTTTATTTTTATATTTTACCAAATATTAGAGTAACATCAACAACAGACTGTACAAATTGATTATAGAAAATATCAACGTCATTTCCATGTGATTGAAATATAGTTGCAATAATATTATATGTTAATTTATAATCAAATGCATCAAAAAGATCTTTTAGTTTTGCAAATGCCACAGAAAAATAAGGTTTAGATGCGTGGCTGTGAAATATTTCCTGATGAATAACAATAATTATTACATCTTTCAATTATAAACACTTTAATTTATTGTTAAATTTTATTTACTTTTAGGTTTTTAATGAACTTAATGATAACATTAAACTGTTGTTCATTAATTCTTAATTCATGTATTTGAGGCTCATTAAAATCGTTAAATGTCGTAGTATCATCATGTACCATTAATACCAAGTCTTTACATAATTTCGCATGAAATTCTTCACAATACGATCCTGTTGATATAATAACAAGATTATTTTTATTTTTTTTATTATAAAACAATTTTTTATACGTTACCAAATTTATTTTTGATAGCAAATACAATCAAGATATAGTCATTAAAATGAATTAATATATCGCGGTTTGGAAAGAGTGCATATATAGCATTGAAGATATTCATGTTGATAAAATATCCATTTCGTTTCAATACAGTTAATATATAGACATTTTTTATATATCCAGGACAATCTTTTTCTCCATAAATTTCAAATACTTCCTTGAATAAATAAAGAGCACATGCATATCAATGATAATATTTCTTAGAAAAATGAAACAAACTTTTGAATAATGATAAAATAATAAATAATACTTGAGTAATTAATAGAGTTTTTGCTATTGTTAAATGAGACAATTTTCTTTGAGGCACTAATTTTTTTGTTGCCAATAATTCCAGCTCTAAAACAACTGTGTCATCAAGTTCCTGTGGCACATGACCTGGTGTAATTAAATTATAATAATTAATAAATAATAAATAAATAAATAAAAATAAAAAAATTTTCTACATACAATTTTCATTCAATGACAATTTGTCATTTTTCAAAATATTATATAAGCCTTTAAAATTAATCGTCAGGTCAGATGCTATTTGTGAAAAAATGACATGATCATCCTCATGTAGATGTGTATTTTTTGTTAATAAATATTTCAACTGTAAATAATTATAATTAAAACAATGATATCAATGATAATATAAATAATACTAATTTACCTTTTCGGTGATGTGTGGCATATGAATGTCTCGATCATAGACTCTTAATTAAAAAATAAAGATAAAAATATTATCATATTTATAAAAAAAAACTGTTGAGTTCAAGCCATGTTTTAATTAAAAAAAAAAACCTTGAGCAAAAATCAAACGTACTCTAAAATATCTTGTTGTTTGGATAATACTTGCAGATAAAAAGTTGCTCCCTTGAATGAATCGATTATATATGGAATAATGTAGTACGTACCAGGTTCCAAATCAATGCGTTGACCTACTTGTCCTTTAAATGTAAATATGCCAAAGCTATGAGCTCCAATAGAACTAGTTAACAGTGGTTTCGGTAATTTAGATGTATCTTTATCATCAAACTGGAGGCGTAAATTTTTTATTTTATCATTAATATAATTTACACTTCAAAGCAATTTAACATTATAAAATTGATAATAATAATATGTCAACTTACTGACATTATTCGAAAATATATTACATTAAAAGCTCTTTGTAAATCATGTCTACGTTTTAATGACACACCAATAAGAACTCCGTCTGACTTTTTCAATACCATACGATACTGTGGATTAACTGTGAAAAAATCATTGGATGCTTTTTGCTTCGTGGTAACTGCTCCCATAAATTTTCCTTCGATTGCTGATAACGCCAATTTTTTTCCAGAACTTGAATATACATGACCAATTATTTGATTGGGTGTCAAATTACAAATGTCAATGTATGAAAAATATTTAATAAAATCATCATACAGAATCCAACTTTCTCCAATAATTTGAGTATCTAGTTTTGATTTTAGAGTAGCTTCGGTAAATAAATATTTGATATTACCGTGATAGAGATCCACAGCTGCTTCACCATATGGATCGCGAATTCGTATGAGTCTAAATTCACCGATAATACCAGCTTTATCTCCTTTTACTATTTTTACAGATGTTACAGCATAACCGTGACGTGGATGAAGGCTAAATACACGCGTTCCAAACTTTTTAAATTTTTCTTCATCGAGAGTCGCACAACTTATCATTGTCGATCTATCTTTTGCATCTTGAATAATTTTAAATAAAATTTTTGATGTAGCTTTTACAATGTATGTTTCAGATATACCACCTGATAAATCTTGCATTGATATTTTAGGAAAACCCAACGGGAGTTTTTCGTATGATCGATAAAGTAATTTTGCGTAAGCTTTTTCAATTAATGCTGGCTGAAATAAATGATTTGTTATTATTTTTTCTTAAAAATAAAAAAAAAAAAAAAAGGAAAATCTCAACAAACCCAAAACTCGTTGGAATATCCTGAGGATGTATAAATGAGTTTTTTTTTTTCAGTTGGAAGGCGATCATCAATGACAACGTCAACCCATGTACCAGCCTGCCAAAATCTGATGATAATATATAATTTTTTTTTCATAACGAAGCTATATTAAAATAATTATGGAGTATATATTTACCTGAAGTGAAATATTCCAGCGTAATTGTTTGGATTGAATGTCTGGTCATATGGCTGAACAATGAATTTAAATAAATTCGGGTGATATTGAAGATTCAAAAGTCCAACTAAAAACCAGCAATCACCTAGTTCTCCTTGCTTCACGTGAAAAGGTCTTTTATTATCAATAAATAGGACAGGTTCTTGTGGCTTTATTACAATATCCTGAAAAATATTTTATGATAAAAAAATATATATAGATTTATAGAATATTTATAGATTTTTTCTTGATTTTTACGACCTTGGGTCTCAATGCTTCTTGTCCTAAATAAATAAATAATTCTTTTGGAAACTGAGGGTCTCTAAATAGCTCACTCTTTCTGAATGCTTCTTTTCGAAGTTGAAAAAAATCCTGCTGTTGTAATTCAATCATTTCCCCATTTTTATATTCAGTCAACTGAAATAATTCATATACGAATAAATAAGTGCGTGTATTTTAAAATATCGTTACAGTAGTTTTGAAATAACCTGGACATTTTCCACTTGTATTTGCCGAAGACTTCTGTCGGACGGAATTCTTTGAAGCTCTGTTGAGGTTTTACTCGTGCTAGGCTCATCTCTGCTGGTACTACAATGACCTTGAAAAATTATTCAAAATTAATTACACAGCTGTGGCAGTATTTCAAAATTTATATTGATGATAAATTACCAATTAGCTGATTCAGCAACACCACGAAAAAAATGCAAGTTACTTTCATAATAGTTGAAGAAAATATATAGATCCGATCAGTATAGAAGCAATTTATGTTTTAAAAAAAAATATTTTTCACTAAAAAAATATATTGTATGCTCAGGAATTTACGTTATAAACAAACTCATAAACTTTATTTTAATTTGTTTTTCCATTTTTTTCTTCCTTAATGTCAATATGTAATTTTTTTAGCAATAAACTTGGAATTTTTTATTTTTATTACTTTGGCATTGAGCAGTGACAATATTTTTGTGTCAAACAAAGTTTACAATATTATTAATATTTAAATGTTCAAAAGAAAAATTATTATTATAAATTTCACTTAATACAAAATAAAGTCAACGAATAATTTTCATAAAAAATAAAGTACTCAAAAATTGAAGTCACCTAAATATTAACTTTCATTTTTATTTTTTTATATATTTTATGACTTGTTTTTACCAATGTATGAAATATTTTAAAATAAAAAAATCAAGTAAATATTATTTTTACAAAATTTTAAAATTTATATAAAATATACTTCATATTACTGATATTTACTCAAATGTTAAAAAAAAATTATATTATTATTACAAGTATTACTCGATACAAAATGTAAATAATATTACGACACAGAAAATATGACAGTTAACATATCCTAATATGTTAAATATGTTATGTTAAAATGGGTGGTGGCTGATAAGTTTTCAAGATATATATATTAACATTAACATACGTATTAATAGTTAATATGCGTATGTAACTATTAAGATATCTGTAATTAATTGTAATTGACACAGTTTGAAGGTTGTATGAGTTTAATTATTTACGTATGTAAATATGAAATTGAATGTAAAATTAAGAACATTTACAAAAACTAAATTTAAATAAATTTATGACAACACGAGTACATATATTATATTACAATTAAATATATCACAATATAATGTCAAAAAAAAAGATATCATAATAGACTATCTAAAATATTTAAATAGTTAACATAAACATGCGTATGTTAACAGTTAAGATATCTATGTTTATTGTTAATATATATATCTTAACATTAAACTTTTGTATGTTTAATGTAAACATATTGGTATGTTAACTGTTAACTTATCCTTCTCTGAGTGCAGTACTATTTTTTTATATATTTATTCATTATACATATAAATATTATAAATAATAATTATTAAACAATTTATTTTTTATCAAATTTAAAAATTTATAAAATTTTAATATTTTTCATGGCTCAAGTTTGGGTATTTAAACAAACTATATTATATTTTTTTTTTCATCTTTATATTTTTCTATTTGTTATAGAATAATATTAATATGAAAAAAAATATACATAATATGAAGAAATATAAAAAGCAAGGGTTGTTCTTTTGTTTTATTTAAAATAGGTATAAATATGAATTAAATAATTTTATTTTTCAAGGACAAGAAAATTGTCTCGAACATTTTTATTTCACCTGGAAGCCATGTGTTGTCAAATATCTTTTATCTTCTGTTTCATCTGGACGTTATGCCGTGCCAAACGTGTTACGAAAATTTTTACCTGCCGTTCGCAATCTATGACTCATCTGCAGAGGGCGCAGTGAAGCACATAGAAAATAGAGATTTCTGGTCTTTGTCTATGGTATATAAAAGGCAGTCCTAGACGATTTCTAGTCAGTTTCTCTTCAGTTCGTGCCGTGTGAACATCTTTTAAAACGTTTCGGTCAGTCGAGTTTGGTTAGAAGTTTTTGAAATTACCTCGTGGTTCCTCGGTAGGAAAAAAAAGTTTCAATATTTAATTAATAGAATAAATTCTTTGATTTTTTTTCGGATTGTCTTAGTTATTGTGATCGTTTTCAATTTTTTAAAAAGTATTTAATTAATAAAATAATTTTTCCGGTTTTGGTTAGTTCGTCTCATTTTTGCGCAGTGAAATCGTTTTAAATTTTTTCGTTCGTTTAGTTGGGTTAGAAATATTCGAAACTGCCACGTGCAGATAACCTCGTGATTTTTTATTATAAAAAAAAAAAGTGTTTAAATAATCAAATAGTGAAAGTGTTGATTTAAAAAAAAATTTATAAAATTTTATATATTGCAAGTGTGAAGTAATCATAGTGCGCGATAGTGATTGATTACTTCAAAAAAGTGTATCAGTGTAAAAAGTGCCTTTTTTGGATTAGAACGAGTCATTCACTGGAAATTATCTTCATGGATTATTGCTGAGAAATTTACCTAGACATTTTATTTGGATTATTGGAGTTTACCTGGATATTTTAATTGGATTATTGGAGGTTACCTGGATATATTTGCGGTTTGCTGAAATAAGCTAAGTCCCTCTAGTCAGGATCCACAAAGTGTGAATAAAAGCCAGGATCACGACTGACTAGTTGTAATTATTAACCCATCCCGGAAAAGTGCTCTAATGTCCTTGAAGTTTCAAAAAATTGTTTTTTATATTTTTTGAAATTTCTTGTCGTTCCCAAATTATTTTTTTTAGATACATTTTGACGATTTTTGTGAATAATCATATTCAATTTTAATGCCAGATTAAATGGCGGTAGAATGAAAGTCAAAATGTATCGACCTTGTCTATCTCAAACAGAGTAGACAGGGGTGATTAGGATGTATTATTATCTATCGTGATAATTTATAATAGATAAATTATTACCCTTTTCCAATCGCGATGTATGTTAGTATGTAAGATTTTTTTTATTTGACATTATACGCACTTTTCCAAAAAAAAAAATCTTGTTTCGTTTGGTTTTTAAATACTGCTTGAAAAATTGATTCTAGAGAGATTGCTGAAACAGATGGCCAACGGAGGAGATGCAGGGAGGACATTGGACAACTTCTAGAAGATTGCTGAAGCAGATGGTCAATGAAGGAGGTGCGGGAAGGACATTGGACGATTTCTAAAAGATTGCTGAATCAGATAGTCAATGATGGAGATGCAGAGGGACTTGGTGGTACATTCAACGATTGGTAATATGGTAATGGTAATATTGATAATTGTGGCTGTGTTTAATCATTTTTTTTTTTTTGTTAATTTTTTGTTAAATTTTATTTGTTAATTTTTTTTTTTTTTAAACTCTTAGTACTTGCAGCTTTAAGCGCAGTACAATTAATTCCGGCGATAAGCGCAGTACGTATATACTTGCAGCTCCGTGCGAAATTAGCGTGAAGTAATCATAGTGAGCGATAGTGACATAGTGAATGAAGTGAAAGAAATGTCCTATCAAATAAATGATTACTTCAAAAAAAAATTCCGTATTATTTTCCTAGTATTTTTTTATGCGTATACTTGCAGCTAAGAGCGCAGTACGATTACTTGCAGCTGAGAGCGCAGTGCGATAATTTGCTGCTATAAGCGCAATCGAAAATTTTATAAATCGAAATAGTTATAGCTGCAGCTATGACTTGCGAAAAGCGTAATTTTATAGTGGAATAGGTCTATTGGAGAAACCACTTAAAAAAAAACGAATCAAACGTCTTACCTCCTGGGTGATTTGGAAAAGACATAGCTAAGGAACACGTACGTATAATTGAGAAAATAATTATTTATTTATAACTTAATAATAGATAAGACAGAAAATGAAATTTCTTTGACAACTGTATATAAATTATTTATCGCAAAATAAATTTTAAACTACACAACTCATTCGACATGATTAAATATTCATAATTTATTTATTTTTTTTCATCAGTATACAATACACGAAAAATTAAGGTGCAATATTTTTATATATTTAAATTTATAAGTTTGCAATATTTAAATGATCCAATATCATTTATAATAATATTGTTTTTTATATCTTTATTTTTTTAAATGACCTTTCATTGTCAGCAGGTTCATCAGCTTGTCTTTTATATTTTTTTTCTTGTTTGTTCTTCCATAATTGATCAAACATTTTATGGTAAACTTTATTCAAATTTTCACCATTTTCAATTGGTGAATATTTTTGTATTTTTTCTGTAATAAAAAATTTACTCATTATCAATTATAATTATTTATTTCATAAATTTGTTTTTTACCAAATATTAGAGTAACATCAACAACAGACTGTACAAATTGATGATAAAAAATATCAACATCATTTCCATGTGTTTGGAATATAGTTGCAATAATATTATATGTTAATTCATAATCAAATGCATCAAAAAGATTTTTTAATTTTGAAAATTCCACAGAAGAATATGGGGTCAATGCGTGTTTGCAAAATATTTCCTAAGAACAATAATAATAATTATTAAATCTTTTCATATTATAAGGACTCTTATTAGTTGTTCAATTCTATTTACTTTTAGGTTTTTAATAAACTCAATGATGAGTTTAAACTGTTGTATATTAATTCTTAATTCGTGAATTTGAGGCTCATTAAAATTTTTAAATTTCGTAATACCATCATGTACCATTAATACCAAGTCTTGACATAATTTCGCATGAAATTCCTCACAATACGATCCTGTTGATAAAACGACAATATCATTTTTCAATTTTTTTATTGAATAAAAATAATAATATACTCTATAAAATAAAAGATAAATAAATCATAAAAATTTTTTTCCTTTACCAATTTTATTTTTGAAAGCAAATACAATCAACATAGTGTCATTGAAGTGGATTAATTCATTGTCGTTTCCAAAGCGTGCAGATATGGCTTCGAAAATATTCATATCAATAAAATATCCATTTTGTTTCAATACAATGAATATAAAGAAAATTTGCATATATCCAGGAAAATTTTTTTCTCCATAATTTTCAATTACTTCCTTGAATAAATAAAGAGCACATGCATGTATATCAATGATAATATTTCTTTGCAAAATAAAAACAATTTTTTGAATAATGATAAAATAATAAATAATACTTGAGTAATTAATAGAGTTTTTGCTATTGTTAAATGAGACAATTTTCTTTGAGGCACTAATTTTTTTGTTGCCAATAATTCCAGCCCTGAAATAACTGTGTCATCAAGTTTCTGTGCCATATGACCTGGTGTAATGGAATTATAATAAATAGAAAATAATAAAATAATAAATAAATTAATAAAAATATTTGACATACAATTTTCATTCAATGACAATTTGTCATCTTTCAAAATATTATATAAGTCTTTAAAATTGATTGTTGCGACAACGCTCATTTTTTCAAAAAGTTTACGATCACTGTCAAGTAGGTCTATATTCGTTGTCAACAAATTTCTCAACTGTAAATAATTATGATTAAAATGATAATAATTATGATAATATGAATTGTAGGATTTTACCTTTTTGGTGATGGGGGGCATATGAATGTCTCGATCATACACTCTAGTTGAAAAATAGAGAAAAAATTATTGTAATTTTGAATAACTGTTGAATCATTCATGTGTTTTATTGTGGATTTAAATTTAAAAAATAAAGTTCGAACGAAAATAAACGTACTCTAAAATATCTTGTTGTTCAGATAATATTTGCAGATAAAAAGTTGTCCCTTTGAATGTATCCATTATATATGGTATAATATAGTACGTACCAGGTTCCAAATCAATGCGTTTACCTACTTGTCCCCTAGATTTGAATGGACCAAATTTATGAGGTTCAATAAAACTAGTAAACAGTGGTTGTGGTACTCTCGTTGTATCATCACCATCAAACTGAAGCAGTAAATTTTTTATTTCATCATTAAGATAATTTACTCTTTAAAGCCATTTATTATTAGCCAACTTACTGATATTATTTCAAAGAATATTCTACTAATTGAAATTTTTTCTACATCATGTCTACGTTTTAATGACACACCAATAAGAACTTCGTCTGACTTTGTCAATACCATACGATACTGTGGATTAATTGTGAAAAAATCATTGTATGCTACTTGCTCCGAAGTTACTGCTCCCATGAATTTTCCTTCAATTGCTGATAACGCCAATTTTTTTCCAGTATTTGAATAAACATGGTTAGTTATTTGATTGGGTGTCAAATTACAAATTTCAACGTATGAAAAATATTTAACAAAATCATCATATAGTATCCAACTTTCTTCATCAATTTCAGTATCTAATTTCGATGCAAGAGTAGCCTCGGTAAATAAATCTTTGATATTACCGTGATGGAGATCCACAGATTTTTCACCATATGGATCGCGAATACGTATGAGTCTAAATTCACCGATAATACCAGCTTTATCTCCTTTTACTATTTTTACAGATGTCACAGCATAAGAATGACCTGGTCCAATATTAAATACACTTTTTCCAAACAGTTTTTTAAATTTGTTTTCATTGCGAGTCCCACAACTTATCATTGTAGATCTATCTTTTGCATCTTGAATAATTTTAAATAAAATTTTCGATGTAGCTTTTACAATGTATGTTTCAGATATACCACCTGATAAATCTTGCATTGATATTCTAGAAAAACCACCATCGAGTTTTTTGTATGATCGATACATTAATTTTGCGTAGGCTTTTTCAATTAATGCTGGCTAAAATAATTGCAATCATGATTTGTTATCATTGTTTCTTAGAAATTAAAAAAGAATAAAAATCTCAACGAACCCAAAACTCGTTGGGATATCCTGAGGATGCATAAACTAGTTCTTCTTCCTCAGTTGGAAGACGATCATCAATGACAACGTCAACCCATATTCCAGCTTGCCAAAATCTGATGAAAATATTATTTTTTTATTTTTCATAATGAAGCTATATTAAAATAATTATGTAGTATATATTTACCTGAAGTGAAATATTCCAGCATAAATGTTAACATCGAATGTTTGCTCGTATGGCGAGACAATGAATTTAAATAAATTCGGATAATATTCAAGATGCACAAGCCCAACGATAAACCAGCAATCACCTAGACTTCCTTGCTTCACCCGAAATGGTTTTTTATTATCAATAAATAATACAGGCTCTTGTGGCTTCATTACAATATCCTGAAAAATATTTTACGATAAAAAAAAAATATATATATATATATATAGAATATTTATAGATTTTTCCTTCATTTTCACTACCTTGGGTCTTAATGCTTCTTCTCCTGAATTAAGAAATAATTCTTTTGGAAATAGAGGATCTCTAAACCACCATGTCTTTTCGAATTGTTCTTTTCGAAGAATAAAAAAATCCTGCTGTCGTAATTCAATAATCTCACCATTTTTATACTCAGTCAACTAAAATAATAAATAGATTTATTTATACGAATAAATAAATGTGTATTTGCAAATATTGCTACAATAGTTTTCAGATAACCTGGACATTTTCTACTTGTAATTGCTGAAGACCTCTCTCGGGTGGTATTCTTCGGAGCTTTGTTGAAGCTCTACTACTGGTGCTGGGCTCATCTTTGCTGGAGCTACAACGACCTTGAAAAATGATTTATAATTTAATTACACATAGCTGTGGCAGAATTTAATATCAATAAATTACCAATAAATTGATTCAGCAGAATCACGAAGAAAATACAAGTTACTTTCATAATAGTTGAAGAAAATATATTTTTATTTGAAATTCCTGATAGAACCAGCCAGCAGAATTGTTATTTATGTTTTAAAAAAAAATATTTTTTGCTAAATAATATATATTTTATGCTCAGGAATTTAAGGTATAAGGAAACTCATAAACTTTATTTTAATTTGTTTTTCCATTTTTTTTTTTTCAATATGTAATTTTTTTAGCGATAAACTTGGAATTTTTTATTTTATTTTTATTACTTTGGCATTAAGCAGTAACAATATTTTTGTGTCAAACAAAGTTTATAATATTATCAATATTTAAATTTTAAAAACAAATTTAAAAACAACAAATAAAAAATTCAAGTAAATTTTTTGAAATATTTTTCTACATTCTACAAATTTTTTAAACTTTCATTCTCGAAAAAATTTTAGCAACAAAATTTCTAACAAATAAAATAATGCAATGTTTAAATTTGAATAATAAAAAAATTTTATTCCACAAAGTTAAATTTAATTTAAAAAAAAAAAAAAAAACAAATAGCATTTGTCATTTTTTTAACCTACTCTTTTTTAAATTTAAATTTCCTTAGACAAGATTGATCAAATATAAATAATAAAAAAAAATAAATGGCAGATAATTCATGGAGTCAAACTTTGATAACAGTGACACCAGAAGAAGATGGTTACCTTCGTGAAATAACTGAGACAACAATAATATCTGGTCATGATGATCAACAGCTAGATCTTGATACTGATAATATAACAACTCGTCAGTCACTTTTAAATATTACCCAAGATTTTATTGATCCACGAGAGCTAGAGCCATTAATTCTCAAAGAATCAGAATGCCAGACTTATATGAAAGGTGTTCCAACTGTAGAATTTGATATATCATATCGAGATGAAGCAACACAAACACTTTACATTGGAAAAAGTCAACGACCAAGTCTTGTTGACGGCATGAAGACCATCACCAGTTGGTACCAGTTGGTATAATCAATCAAATTATCAAATAATCAATTTTAAATAATTATTTTACAGATGTTATGAACAAAAAACCATTGCCAATAATAAAAACAAGTCAAGCTGCACAAACATTAATAACATTTGATTCTGAACAACCTGAAGAAATTATTCATGATATTTTAGAACAAGAAATTGACACAAATCATGATAAATATCCAGATGATGAACAGCAAATAATTCAAATTGAAATAAATGATTTTATAAATTATATTTTTGATCGAGTTTCTTATATTTCTGATGAAAAATTACCACAAAAAATCATCAAAAATTCAATCAAAGTACAGACAATAATTAAATATAATTATTATCTCAAAAAATTCATGAAAGAAATAACAACACAAACAAGTTTAACATTAGAATCAAAAATTTCAAATTCACATCTTATTGATGATTATCTTGAGACAAAAAATTGTGTTAAAAATTATTTAGATTATTGTATTGATTTGGGTGTTTATTCAAGAATAATGATTGATGATTTTATTGATGAATTGATTGATAAATCATGTGAAATTGTTAGACTGCCAACAAAAAGTGAAGCTATTCAAACAGTTGCCTCTTGTCAGTATGGTAATTTAAATGAAAATGATGTTATCAAAAGATTGTCAATGCCAGTTAATATTGATCCAGTTGAAGCATCAATAATTGGTCAATTTATTGTCAACAAAATTATAGATAATGTTTTAATTGAAATTAGAAAAAATGCTAATGAAACAGTGGCATTTATAATGAATAAATTGATGAATAGAATTGATGGAATAGCTGATAAATTAATGGAAATAAATCGTGAAGCTGAGTTACCATCAATTGATGAAAAATTAATATTGAGAAAAAAAAAATTAGCATCATTATTGTTGGTGAAAAAAAAAATTGAAGATGCATCAACACAAACTGGATTTGCTGGTGTTCCAAATGTTGCAAAAATAAAAAATATTCATCGGGTTGTTTGTGAAACTTGTCCTGAAGAAGCAAGCTGTCATTGGCATTCATCTGATGAAAAATTAAACACAACATTAAATAATAATAATAAACGTAAAAAAAAAAAATATACAAATAAAAGAAAATACAAATTAGGTACACGTGATATTTTATTGGCTTATAAGCCACGTTATATTACTGCTGATACTGAGGAAGTTACAAATGACATGAAATTACCATGTTCAGTTGAATCATCATCAAGTTATCATCGTAATAAAGCAGGTGGTGATGATTTTGATGTTATTTCAAGTGAAGAACTAAGTGATACACCATTACATTCGACAAAGATTAATGTAAATAAATATCAGTATGCTGGATCAACAAGTGGATGGTCAAATTTTGTCAAAGATACAGCTGATACTTGGGCACCAGGAACATCTAAAAATGTTGATAATCAAGGATTTGAAAATCATTTAAATTTGGAAAAATTAAAAGCTCTTGAAGTTTTAAAAAATACATTTTGTACACCTAAAAATTGCGCTGGTATTTCAAGACATTTATTGGATGATGAAGATGATGATGATGATGATGAAGAGGATGATTCAGTTGTCAAAAGAAAACATCCAAAAGGTATGAATTTTTGTCGAGGATTTGATACTTCAGAGAGTGATGAATGCAACTGTGCAACAACTAGAGAAAAAAATAATTTAAAAATACAATTTGATTGAAAATACATAAATAAACATTAAACAATAATTATTTTTGTTATTTTTATTATTAACAAAAATAATTGAATTAATAAATAATTTTTTTACATTAAAATACATTGATATATTTTTTAAAATTATTATTGTTTGTTGTAATTTAATTTTCAATTGTTGATATATATTTTTTTATATTTTCTATAAAAACAGTCTACTATTACAATTCGCATGTGAAAATTTTTTAAAATAATTAAATGCAGTTGTAATATCAGTCCGTTTTTATACACGTTATTATTGTCAAAATAATAATTTTTTTATTTTCTAATTCTTTATAATTTATGAAAATATATATTTTCCAAAATTATATATTTTTTTTCTTCATACAACTGAGCAGTACGTTTTAATTTAAATTAAAAAAAAAAATGTTGTTTCGTTGTTTAACAAAAATTCAGTCGACTGTTTCTCAAAATAATATTTAAAAACGAAAAAAAAAAAATTTCTATAAACACACGTAATTTCTTTTTCCTCTTTTAATTAATAAATATTATTTTTCTTTTGAGATTCGTCAAGTGAGCAGAAAAACAAAATAGAAAAATAATTAATTCATAAATTTTTTCTCTCAATATTGTTCAAATAAATATAGAAATATTTGTTTTGTTTTTCTACAAACTAACAAGAATATTGGCATTTAAAAAAAAAATACTTTTAAACATTTAAAAAATTTAAAGTCGTTCATTTTCATCTTCAGTTTCACTTTGAACTGGCAGCTTAGTACTAGTAAGATCATTAAACTGTTTATCCTCATCAGTACCAATTGAACTGACGTCACCTTTGGCAACACTACTGTCATTCCATTTTTGTATTGTCGATGATCCAAATATCCAGAATAATATTGTAGCTGAAAAGAATACAACTGCCGAAATAATAAACATCCATCTCCATTCTTCAATGCCATTTTGTTGATTAGTAAGTAATCCAACAATTGGTGGTATAATAAAACCAGGAAAACTTCCAATTGTATTCATCATTCCATACAATGAGCCAGCATAATTTGGAGCAAGATCTTGATGATTAACAAGACTCGTTTGACAAGCAGCACCATTAAATGCAAGTGCAGCAATTAACATGACAATTGCAAAATTTTTATCACAACCAACATATGTCATGACAATTAAAGCAACACCAGGACCAACATGTGAAAATATCATAAATAATTTACGTATCCAAACAAGTGGTATTAAATTATTTCTTCTAATATAATCACCACATGCTGCAAATACAACACCAGCTCCTAGCCTAGCTATATATGGTAAACCAGTTAAAAAACCACCAGATTTCATATTAAAACCCAATACTTCAAGTGTATACTTTGGTCCATTTGTTGATATAAAATATATTCCCCACATATTTGCAAAATGAGCCCAAAGTAATGCCAAAAAAGGTGGTGATGTTAGAATTTTACGTAGTGGCAAAGCATTTTTTTGTTTACTAATACTTGATCCAATTTGTTCTTTAATATATGCTTTTTCTTCTTGTGTTATTGTTGGATGTGTATCTGGTGTATCATATGCTAAATATACCCAGAGTGCATAAAACACTAATATTGCTCCACTTGTTATGTAAAAAGCTGCTTTCCAACCAAGTGAATGTATAACTGCTCCACAAAGACTAAATGTAACCATTGTACCAAATGGACCACCTTGCATTGTCCATACAAACATTCCTTTTTCATTTGCTGGTACCCATCTTGCTATCATTGCATGTAAACTTGGATAAACTGCACACTGAAACAAAAAATAATCATTCAATTAATAATAATAATTGAGTGTTAAGTTTTATTGATAATATCCAGGTTAAATTTCATTCATGTAGCGTGACACGATGTAACATTAAGCCAAGTGGTTTATTGAATAATGTTTTTCCTAGGTCAATGAACGATACCATACACGTGATAATAATAAATTATTATCAGGCAATATGTTATAAATTTTATCTCAATGATTAATATTGATAAAATAAATTTACTTAAGGAAAAATTATTATGATAAACTTACTCCGAAAAATCCCATTAAAAAACGAAGAACAATGACAACAGTCCAATGCATACCAGCTGCCAATGGCATCAATAAATTAAGAAGAGCAGGAATTAATGTTGCATATCTATTAGACAATGATAATATAATTAGTAAATTATTTGATGGTTTTTTTTGAGTTGTTAAATACTTACGCAACTACTCGTGCACCACCAAATTTTTCAGCCATCATACCAGCTGGTACACTAGCAACAACTGGACCAACAAAATAAGCCGCTAAAATATATCCTTGAATTTGTTGATCCCAATCGTATTTTTCATCAATCTGTAAAGGACAATTATGGATAATTTATTAAATGGCAATTTGGATTTTATAATATTTGAATGAGTCAACTTACGGCACGAGGACTTGAAGATTTAATTGTTGAATTTGTTATTGGAGTTATGGCTTTGCAATAAGGTCCTTGTGTTTTATTTTTTCCAGCTGTTACCATTGCAACAATTGAAATTGATAAATTCGTACGAATTACATACGAAAACATACATGCTAGGAACATCAAGATACCCAAGATATATCGCTTGGGCACTTTAGCTATAAAGATATAAAAATAAAAAATATTTATTCAAGTTTATTTGGTAAAAAAAAATATTTGTGGATAGAAATTTCATGAAATTATTCTTCTAGTATTTAAACAACACGTAAATATATTTATCCTATAAATTTTAAAATTTATTTTCAATTATTTTCATTTTTTTTTTTCAATTTTAAGTTTTTTCGAAATTCGAAATTTTTTTTTTTTTTTGTTAGGAATCATATTTGTTGAAAAAAAAAATTTCTAGATAGAAATTTCATGAAATTATTCTACTAGTATTTAAACAACACTTACATATAAACATCCTAAAAGTTATAGAAATTAATTTCAACTATTTATAATTTTTTTTCTGAATTTTATATTTCGACAAATTTCGTTACTTTTTGCCAAATCTTATGTATCTTTAAAAATATGTTTCCAAGTAAAAATATAATGTTATTATGCTTCTAATATCTAAACAACATTTAAATATAATTAATTCTACAATTTACAAATTTTAATTTTAATTATTTCAATTATTTCAATGCCTGAACGAATAAAACGTCTTCAGCTTGGTCTTCACAATAAACTGAAGCGAATGTTCCTTTTCGTAACAGACTGTCACATTTGACAGTTATATATATCAAAAATAATTGACACATTTATTATCCAACGACTTTTATCAGACAAAAATACAATTATTTTTTTTTTTCGACAATATCTAAATATTTTTTTTTTACTTCGTATAAATCATATTGATCGCTAAAAAAATTTTCCATCAATTTAAAAATAAATAAATAAATAAATTAAAAATCATGAGTATTTAAATGTGTAAAATTAACAATTGTCAGACAACTTTTTTTTGCTCAAGGACATGTGAATATATTTAGCGGAAACAGAGGATTATTATTATTTCATATTCCGAATGCAAAAACGTAAATTAACAAGCCATGACTTGAAGGTATCATGCTCAATGTGATGGATATAATATTTATATAATATCCATTTAACATTTGACATTTAACACTGTATAAAAATAAAAATTATTTTATCATTATTTTTTTGCTATTGTTTCAACAATTCTAATAATTTTGTTTCTTCTGTTTCGAAAAATCCTCATCAACTTTCAAAGGTGTTAAAAAATAATTTATCATTTTTTTAATAACATGAAATATGATCTTTTAATTGCATGATTAATAAATTGCATATTTGCTGGGAAAACAACACGTTAGAAAATATAAAAATTGCAGTTTTGAATTTATCAAGTTACACAACAAAATCATTATCTATTCAAGAGAAAAAAAAAAAAAAATCTCAACAAGGTCTAGATGTCAGAATTAATCTCTCGTTTGTTTATCGGAATAAAAAAAAAATATAAAATGATAAAAATAATTGAAAAAATTAAACTCAATGATATTTAATTTAACTGGAATTCCATTTGTTGAAAAAAAAAATAAAACAATTGATGAAAGAATCTTCAATTTGATGCAGTCAATTGAATCAATTATTCAAGTGAATAAAATCAAAAATAAATTTGCTATTCATTGTAGAAAAAAAAAAATAAAAAACTTAACATCCTGTTTTAAAAATATTAAATTAAAAATGATCTATGTTTAAATTATGTTGTTGTAACAAGCACATGTGACCTTGTGGCTCTTCAATTAAAACACGTGTTGCTAAGAAAGCCAATAAACTTTTTATTAATAATAAAATTTTGAATAACAACTCACCATGTAAATCTTTCAGGCAATTTGCCATTTCGAAAAAATTTCTCTCGCTGTTGTGTCGATTCGAAATCGAAATATATATGAAAAAACAAAGACCTAGAGCCTAGGTTAGTTACACGATGACAATCAAGAGACAACTGACTGATGATTTTAAAAATCAGCGTGACGATAGTGGTATATTATTTCAGCTTGTTGCGTCATCAACGACGTGATATAAAATTTTAAATATTCTGTAGGTCAATATATCCAATGTGGGTGTGTAATCCACCACCTCAATTGCAATTGATATTATTATTTATCAACTGACGACAGAGAGTGTCTGGAGTTTAAATATATCCTCACTGTCAACAACTGAAAATTAAAAATTAAATATAAATAATATTAATATCAAATTTTATTATTAAATTTTTTCTATATAAAAATTATTTTTTCTTTTTTTATTTTATTCGTTAATAAAGAATTATAAGAAAATTTTCTTTTCAAATATTTATTTATTTACTGAAGGCCATAAATAAATAAGTCAAGATCATCAAATACAAATATTTTTTTTTTTTTTTTTTTTTAAATATACACTAGTGTATAGAAATTTTTTTTTTTTAATTTTTTTTATATAATATATTTTGTTATTTATACTCAAGGTCAAACTGATTGTAAATTCGAGGCATTTGTGTCATTGAGATTAATCAGCGAGATAAATAAATATTTTTATATTTTTATATCAAAAAATTAAAAAAAAAAAATTAAATTAATTTATCTTTTATTAAATAATCATTCAATAAATAAAAAAAAAATTGAACTGATAAGTTTTTTTTTAGGGCAACAAGTGATATGGTTCTTTAAGAAAATGATAATTTTTTTTTTATAAATTTAATTAATTTATGTAATTAATTTTAATCTAATCAGTGATATAATTTTTTTTATATTAATTTTTTCCAAGAGTGTATAATTTTATATACTAACCTCAAATAAAACATGCAATTAATTCGACAAAACAAAAAAAAAATTGAATGAAAAATTTGTTAATATCAAATAAAGAGCAATTAAATATTGATAATTATTTCACTTGATAAACAGATTTTTTTTTACACTTACAATTGATAAGAGAATATGAAAAAAATTATAAATTTCTTTATACATACTTGACTTGTTGATTTTTTTTTTATCCGGCAGCTCTAAATTCACATCTCCTTAAAAAAACAAAAATAAAAAAATTGCATTTATTACTCTATATTATTATAGGTAATATTATATAAAAATTATTCAATTAACTTACTGTAAATATTACTGATAATTTTACTGTTCAATATTTCATTTTTGTTGAATAAATTTGAGTTATATTTGTCAACTCGTGTGCAATTGCGTCGAATAAAATATATGTGATATCACAACCAGACTGTCTGTTGTGTGTATTTATATCTTTTTTTTTTTTTTTTACTAATTCAAAGTGGTCGGGGTGGTCGGCGTATCGATTTTTTTTTTTTTATAGAAAGACTGAGATAGAAACAGTCAACGACCTAGCGACATCTGCCATCTCGTTGAACTAAATTTAAAAAACATAAAAATATTTTTATTTACCTGATTTTTGTGGGTTTTTTAATTTGTGTTATTTAAATACCTCAATTTTTATTGCTCTCAGAAAAATATTTATAAAACAATGTCAATGATATGAAGAATAACAGCTGTTTAAAAAAAATAATAATAAAAAAAATAAAAAAGCAGTTTATTAATAATATTACAATAGAAATATTTTTTTTTATTTATCAACTTTTACGTCTTTTTATCACTAAAATTATAAATAAATGGAAAAAAAAATTGGAAATTATTTCGGGACAATTTAGGCTTGTTTATAAATAAAAATAAATTTTTTTTTTTTAATTTTTTGAATTTTTTTATAAATAATTATTAGATACAATTTACATACAAAATGATCAATAAGTTTTTGCATTATTTATTTGAAAATTAAATCATCATTGTTTATTGAAAATTAATTTTTTTTTCGTTTGTCACTTAAATGCACAGCATTGTAATATGCTTAATTGATATTATTTATTATTTTTTTTTATTTTCGTGAAAGTCACATACAGATGTCCCTATTACCAGGGAAAAATGAATTAATAATTAATGAAAAAAATGATAAATTTAAAAATAACTAAGTAATTATTGTTATTATTATAATTAAAAGAAAACATGAGGGAAAAAAAAAAACTTTAAATACGAGATGAATGTTAAAAATGATGGATGGAAAATTAGAAATAAATATATGACTCGTCTGATTATTGTCGAGAAAAATATTATTATTTTTTTCTTCCTAGAAGATAATATATGAAAAAAAAAATTTTTATAAATAAATAATAATTACGAGGAAGAAAAAAATTAACAAAATGACTCGATTAAATCTGAACGATAATCATTTGAGACTCGGGTGCGAATGAGGTATGACATTTAAAAAAAAAAAAAATGAAGAGAAATTCTCTTTGAAACTAGTCAAAATGAATAATGAAAAATATGATAATTAATATAATTAATAGTAGTTAATTTTAGAGTGAAAAAACTGACGAGAGACTTGACAAAATGGAGAGTACATAATTTGTTTGTTTTTTTTTTTTTTGTTTTCGTCAGTTTTTGGATTTTTTTTTTTTGTATTTTTTTCGTTTTTTATATACACCTACTCTCCAAACTGACAAGACAATACTATTTTAATAATTAAAAATTAATATTGTCTTGTCAGTGAGTCACTGTTTGATGTCCCTCTTTTTTTTCTTTTATAATTTTTATTTATTTATTTATTTTTTAACTTCTAGATATTTATTTAGACTCAATCAAAAACCTTATTTACATGAAAATTTACTTTTTTTTCCTTTCATACGAAATTAATTTACACTCTTAAACTCCAAAAAAATTTTTTATCTAATTTTAATTAAACATCATCATTGAGTTTTTAAGGAATTAATTGTTGATATTTTTTTTTTTTTCTCTTCAAAAAAGAAAACAAAGTAGAAATTATTTGTTTTTTTTTTCAGTCATAAATTCTTTTGTTTTTCTACGTTTTCCATTATTTAAAAAAAAAAAAAAATAATAAATAAAAATCACTTGTTAAAAATAAATAAATAAAAGTAAAATTAATTTGCAACTTTGACAAATTCTGGATTTGTTATTTGACAATTATCAGTTGTGTAAATTGGATGTGCAAATGTGACATTAGCCATACTAGCATTTTTACGATCAATAGCTCTAACTCGAACAAATAAAAATGCAGCAACAAGTGATGCAACAATAATAACAAGTAATAACATAACGAGACCACCAACAAATCCAGGCAATGACATACATATTGTCTCTGAATCATTTGACATATTTGCATTTTGTATGACAACAGTTGTATCATTGCTTGGGTTTGTTGTTCCTAATGCAAAATTAACATCACCAGGTGCAACAACTTGTATGATTCTTGTTGTATTAACATCAGTCATTTCTTGTGCAGCTCTTTTGTATACGTGTGATGATACAACAGTCATTGTATGAAATAGACTCTGTAATAAATTAAAATGAAAAACAATTATTACAAATAAACGAATCAATTAATTAATAAAATCAATAAATTAATAAACTTACAGGATCCATTGCAATATTATCAAAATCATCTGATGCTCTTCTTCTTTTTCTAGCACCACGTAATTCAGCTGGTAAACCTTCAACAGATCTTGGTCGTCCACCAAGTGTTGCTAAATTACCTTCAAGTTCATCAGCCGATCCAACAGTACCTTTTCGTTTAACTGTTTGATATGCACTAGCGCGATGTCCTGGTAATGGTGGTGGTGGTAAATTAAAATCATCTTGATTATTAATATTATTAATATTGTTATTGTTGTTGTTGTTGTTGATATTATTTTGTGGTGGACTACTGCTTGCTGTTGATTCACCAGATGTTGAACTTGGTGATGAGGATGAAGTTTGTGCCTGTGGTGCTGGTACAATATCTGGATTTGGTTCACTATTAAAAAAACAAATAAATAAATTAATAAATAAATATATATTGATGTTTATGGTATTAATTAAGTAATAATTGGTATTATTATTAACCTGTAAGCACCAGCTGGTCCACTTGGATGTCTTGGATCTGGATATGCTGGTGGTATACCATATTCTGGTACTGGTGGTGCACCATATTCAGGTCCTAAACCTTGTGGTGGTCCATAATCAGATGATATACCTGCTGATGGTAGACCACCACCACCACCACCACCACTATACTCAAGACCAGGATGTCCACATTTTGGTTCAGGACAATTGTGACGACATACTTGTATGACACATTGAAAATGTACATTCATACTATCGGGAAATTTAAATGCTTGGAAATATGCAAAGCTTACAACACTTGCACTTGGTCCAAAGTTTTTAATTTTATGGAATCTAGACATAATCTTTGGTCTGACAACACATCCATATTGATCAACAAGTTGTATTGGTGCACGTTTACCATCATGTGCAACACAATTTCTAACTAACATATCAAATTTACTTTCATCATCTTTAATAGCAAGTACCATTGTCATTGTTTGTCCAATTTTAACAATACCAGATACTTCAGATGCCCATGGTCCTTTGCCAACTTGTATTTGCATCCAACATTGTAAATTATCACCAAGGAAATTAGCAGTAACAGCATGTAACATATCAACTTGAAATGGTCTAAATGTAACAGCTTTTTCATAAAAATCATACCATGTACAACGTAGCTTTCTAGCTTGATCCCATACTTCTTGTACATATGGATCATACTGTATTATTATTGTATTTTCAACATAGCTTCCTGATGGTGTTGGTGCACCATATGCAGCAACATTATGATTTGCTGAACTACTCATGCCACATGTATTTAAAAATATTTCAAATGTTGCACTTAAATGACCAGTGCCTGGTTTCAAGTGTACACATTGTGGATCTGAATAAAAACCTTTACTAAATATCATACCATAAAATGGACGATCAAATTCAATATTAACACGCATATGAGTTTTTTCACATTGCACTTGTAAATGTTTTATTTGTGGTGTATCTGGTGATGCCAGGGGCCAATTTTCCTCAGCACCATGTGATGACTGAGCTGGACCACCACCACCATATTGACCTGGTGGTCCATAAACTGATCTGTGTTCAAGTGGTAAAGCACTACTGTCAATCAATGGTGCTTCACATTTTACACTCTGTAACAAAAAAAGAAAAAAAAGATTATTTTAAAATTTACATGTGATGATTTGTGTTAAATTGTGTCAAGATCGAATTAATGAACTTGAAACAGGGTCACTTGATTTATCCTCAAGACTCAATGAAAGCCAACAGTTGTTTGACATTTATTTTTAATTTTAAACTTAAAAAATATTATTTACAGTTATTTTATTCAATTATAAAACAATTAAATATTAAAATTATTTTTTTTTTAATAATATTTTATTTGACGAGAATTTTATAAAACAGCTTTTTTTATTTATATTTATTGACAATTGTTTTCATTGTATTGTAATTTTTTTTTGTATTTATAAATTGGGTTAATCAATTATTTTTTATGACATGTTGAATTGTTTACACACTGCTTGGCTATTATATTACTTTTTGTTGTTTAAATACAAACAGATGAAAATTTATGGATATATTTACACGAGGTGTGTGTGTTTCGTTGTTGTAAATGTGAAGAGACAAAGTGTGTACACAATGTTGAATTAATAATGCCCTGGGCAATTTATGTTGCATTCTGGGTTACTATAGAAGAGGAAGAAAAAATAAATAAGACGACAAAGACAACAGGTCACAAGCCATATTGAGATTTAGAACAAAGTTCTAGTTCTTCTTCTTCTTCTTGTTTTTATTTTTTTTCTTCATCATCATATCATCATGGTGTTTTACACAAAATAAATAATCATATATTGTTAATTTTAATTTTTGGTAAATTATATATTGCAACAAGGAAATGTATTAAAATAATAATAAAAATAATTTTAAATTTTTTTGCTTTACATCGCGTGTAGAAGAAGGGTAAAAACCGAGACAGATTTCACTTTTTCCAGTCAAGAGATCCGGGTCCTTTTGTTAAACTTTCACTCGTTAAATTCAAACGAAATTCAACAAAAAGAAAATAAATTTAAATTTTTTTTTATACATTCAAACAAAGAAATATTTATTCGATCAATTTTTATAATATTTAATAGGATTTTTATATTGTTTTAATGATTGTTGTAAATAAAAAAAATACAAGATATTCATTTTATGTATCATGTTCAGAAAGCGAAATCACCTTCACTGAAAAATGTCATTTTGAAAAATAATAATAAGATAATGATGATGACGATTATATTTTGAAATATATAAATAAATATAAAGATAACGAAAGAGTTTTACAATGAAAATATTATATATATGTAATAAATTTTCAAATGAAAAAATATATATGTAAATTTGTTTAGTAAGTAGGTTGGTATATAGTTATCAGTTTTAACAAAAAATAATAAAAAAGTAACAAATTTATCTATGTGAATGATACAACAACCCGTATTCTCTTGATGAAAAAATTAATTTGAATATTTAAACATAAAAATGTGAAACTAATAAAAATTAAAATATTAAAATTTAATTTTCTAGACTAAAAATGGAAAAATGGAAATATAAAAAGATAAAAAAATGACAATGTATAATAATAGACAAATAAAAATTAATATTTAAAAAAAAAATATATAGTTTAAATATTTCAACGTAAAAATTAAAGACTAATAAAATTTAGAATATAAAATTTAATTTTCTAAATTAAAAATAAAATAAGACAATATAATTATAGTATAATATTCAAGAAAATAAATTATATTTAAAATTTTTTTAAACATGAACATTAATAATTAATAAAAATTAAATTTTCTAAATTAAAAATTGAAAAGAAAAAAATGTTTGAATTGACAATATATAATAACGCCCAATTAAAAATAAAAATAAATTATACTTTAATTATTTTTAAATGAAATCTAATTAATAAGAAAATTTAAATTTCATTTTCTAGAAAAAAAAAAAAAAAATAATCATATAATATTTATATAACAATAAATGAATATTAAATTTCAATTTTATTTTTAGTAAATAAATACGTGTGAATGAGGATATAACAATAAACAATTGTATTTTAATTAAAAAGTATAACTTGCTTAAATAGTCATGGAGAAAAACAAGAACAGCTAGTTGCACTACATATTAGGATAAATAGTTCAAATGAAAAAATAAAAAAACAGTGACTTTATTTATCTGGATGATTTTCTTTTATATCTTAATGATGTTACAGAATTAAACTCAAGACTTCCGTTTAATAATTTCAAGTTTCACAATTTTATTTATAACATTTATTCCTATTTAAAAATAAATAATTAAAATTTATCAAATTTCATTTTTTTTCTTTTTTCGTTTGTCTTAATTATTACCTGTTATTATTGGAATTTGGAAAAAAAAAGAAAAGAAATATTTCGATCGAATGATAAGTGTGATTTTCCATCAGATAAAATAAGTATAATAATAATAAAATAAATAAATTGAGAGATTATAGTAAACGCCTGTGGTAAACCACAAGATTACTAGAATTTTAAAATTCATGTTACGCCCTTTTTCAACCACCTAATATAATAGTTACTAACCGCCAACATCATCAATAATACATTTAAAATAAATATAACCATTTTAAATTTTGCATTATCATCTTGCATCTCCACCCCCATCATAATTATCATCACCATCATCAAAACTAGATGAAAAAATTAATTATTTGCATTGATTTTTTTTTTAAATATAATAATTTTCTAAAATTCCATTTTCATAAATTTGTTATACTCTTTTACTAGTGGTGTTGAATAATATTTTTTTTTTTTCGATTTATTTAAATGGAAAACTTACTTATAAATTTTTGATTTACAAAAAAACATAAATTTCGAAATGAAATAATCTTTTTAATTTGTCTAATTTTTTAATTTCAATTTAGAAAATAATAATAAAAATCAGAAATAGGTTAGTGTATCTAGATGATCAAGTGTACCAATTGAATTTAAAAAATAAATTGTCTGATGGGCAATATCCAAGTTGTAAAGAAAAAAAATGTAATTTAAAGAATGAGGAAGACAAGTTGTTATAGGTGTCACACACTCACACAATCATACATTTATATATATAGAAATCATTGGTTAATAAAGTAAATGAGTAAGAGAAGATTCTTGTGGACATATTAACTGGAAAAGAAAGCTGGACGACTTTGAAGAAATAAATACGCGTTTATATACCAAACTCGAGAGCAATACAAGGCGTGTCCAAGTTGCTTGTTCACATCCAACATGATTTTATCCATTGACATATATAGTATTGTAAAATCACACGAATAAAATGTGTAATACTGAAGCTACATTCTCAATTGACAACATATTATTTATATTTTTTATTTATTTTATTTATTTGGTGGAGAGAAAATACAACGTGCGTCCGGCGCAGTGACCTACTATTTTCGCTTCGGCAACTTTTTATCTTTTTTTTTTTTTTTCTTAACATTTTATATGTGTGGTTTATCTAATGGAGTTACATTTAACTATTCCCAAATATTGCTTGCAATTTAAATTTAAATTTTTTGTCGGAATCAAAATTTATTATTTTATTTGAAAAAAAAAAAAAACGAAAATTTTATTTGTTAAATTTTTTAAAGCTTTTAAAGCTTGATTATTTGAGTGATTAATTTTTTTTTTTTAATTAATTATTAATTTGGCTTATTTAAAGTTTTAATGATTTTTTTTTTCAATGGAAATATGGTGAATAAAATGATGAAAGTATTTTTAAGAAAATTTAGAAAGTATATATATTTCACAGCTTTTTTTTTGGGAATTAAAATGTTGAATTGTTGTAATGTTAATTACACTCCAACATAATTATTTGTTAGTAATATTTAATAAAAAAAAATATACCAAACTAAGTAGATAATTTATTTATTTATTAATTTAACAAGAAATAATTTACAATTAGCACTTGAAGCAAAATATACGCTTCGTAAATCTCAACGATTGACCGATTGTTGAATTAGAATTAAAATTAATATAACCGCTATTCGTCTGATATTTTTTCATGTATGAAAAAATAAATATTATACATTATTGTAATAATTATTTAATAACGTGTATATCCCGTTCTATAAATATATATTTAAATTATCCAATAATTAGCTAATAATTCAATCAATTATCAATAAACAAAAAAAATTTTAATTTTTCTATATCAAATAAATCATTATAAAATCATAATTTTTTTTTTTGTATTTCTAGAACAAATTATTCCGCGGCCGAGTGCACTTGTTAACTTAATAAATGTGCGAATTGAGGGCATGAGGGTAAAATAAAAAAATAAAAATGTAAAATGCGTGCAATATGTTTTTTTTAATTTTTAATTTTTAATTTTTCAACTTTGATGGTCTCGTTTCCGTGTCTTTTCATTTCACCCGAGTAAATCAAGATAATAAAATTAATGAAATTAATAATAATTGTTATTTGGGTAAATTAAAATAATATTTTTTTTTTACTCACAAGTGCCAGCATCAATGGCAATAATATATTGATCATGATATATAAACTCCTCCGCGTTCTTTCCATTATAAATATCGAGTGTGTGTTTTCTGTAATTCAAAAAAATATATAAATAAACAATTTATTAATAATAAAAGCATATATATTTTTAAACATTTTTTATACTATTTTAATAATCATTAATTTTTCTTTTATATCATTTAAGACTTGTAAAGAAATTCTCTTTTTTTTTTTCTTTTTAGTTGTCATGCATTTTTTTTTTTTTTTTTTTATTAAACAAATATTAAATAATGATAATAATAATAATAATAATTTTATTGTTGTTAAATCATTATTCATTTTGTTGTTAACCCAGTCACACTGTGATATATTAAACCACCACGTTTAAATTTACAACAATGACATAAATATCGTCTCAATTTTTTTTTTTTTTTTTTAATTTTTATTTTTTTCCATTGAATCGAAATATTTCAAAGACTTTCATTCATTCTCAATATACGAGCATGATCCATTCATCCTCAAAACGACAACCAAATATTATCATCACATTTAAAAAGAAAAAAAAAAAAAAAAATGTTTATTCTCATTTCATTAATCACTTTTTTTTTTTTTTTTTTTTTTTCCGACACTAAAATTGAATATCAGGAAAAAATTAAAATAATTTTTAATTAATTAAAAATAGTAAATAATTTCTACCTCACTCCTTCGCAATTTCTCATATGCAAATGAAATTTTTTTTTTTATAAATTTAAACTTATTTTCACAAACAAATTAAAAAATTGAAAAAAAAAAAACAAAAAATATTAATTAATATTGTCTTTTTGATATTTCGATTAGGTTAATTGATAAAACGTAATTTTCACTAAAAAAAAAAAATTAAGATCGCGGGCTATACTCGTGCACATCGAGATGTTCGAGGTGACGTTTATCCGTAGCCCGGAGTGGCTATCCTGGCCGGCGGGGACTGACTGAACATGCGAGTGGGCCTCGTCGCGGCATCAAGCCACGTCCCAGTGACCTACTCACGTTTTATTATATATATATCTATATATCTATGTATTTGTATCATCATTATGTCTGTGTATATTACTTTAAATACAATTTTAAATACGTGTGTGAGACCCACTGTCTACTGATTTTCTTATTGCTACCTAGAGTACACTTGCCTCTTTTTTTTCTTTTTTTTTTTCTTTATTTAATTCCATTCCCTTTTTACATGAAATACTTGTATATATATACAGGTGAAAGAAATGTATATATATTTCATATCCTCATCCCTTCTCACTTTAAATCAACTTTTTATCTCGTCTTGTTTTGAAATTTTGCTAAGTACGATGACACCGGATTACAACGAGACAGATATGTCATTTTTAGAAATTTCAAATTAGAAAAAACTAATTTCTATATATTTTTTTAATTTATCCAAGTAAATAGTTGTTAATTTGTTTTTTAAAAATATGAAAAATTTAGTTAATAAAGTCTTTAAATTATTGACAAATAATAATATTAGTTAATTAATTTCTTCATTTTATTATCTCGAAAACATTAATAGCTATATGTAAAGTATGCATCTATTAATTTTAAATTAAATTTTATAATTTTTCGATAAATATTGTGTAAAATTGATTGAATTATTTAAAAGATAAAAATTCATTTACAATAAATAAATAAATAATTAAATTTATATATCGTAAATTAAAATTGAAAAAAAAAAAAAAAAGGAAAGAAGGGAAATTGCTAAGTAAAAAAAAAAAAAAATTATATGTGTCATGAATGATAAGAGACAGGTTGATTTTACTATATGTATTAAGAAGCTTTTAAGACTGTTGACAGACTGACCTAGATCAGATTGACGCCCGCATGTTTTACTGATGTTAAATTATTATTATCATCATCACCACTGCAAAAACCAGTAAAATAAAAAAATTAACAATACAGATAATTCATGAAAACGCGAGTAATTTTTTTTAAAAAAATAATAATATTATTTAAAAAACAATTCAACAAATCAAACCTAATATTATCCTAATTATCATTAAAATTAATGATTCAAAAAAAAAAAAAAAAAGATTCCATTAGATAAATAAGGTGTAAAAATATATATTTAGAAAAAAAAATATACGTTTTTTTTTTTTACACTAATTTTTAATGTATTTTAAACGAGATGAAAAAAAAAGGTAAAAAAAAGCCGACAGGGTTGATTGTCGGCTTGTTGAAGTAGACCAATTTTTTCGAAAAAAAAAAAAAAAACCGAGGGGTTGGCAAGTCGAGCCCCTGAATCATCTGCTATTTTTTTTTTTTTTTTTTGGGGATGTTGAAAGAATTTGAGTTAATATTTCGAGACATTTCTCACCACTAAAGTCGATCAATTTTAACCTGAGTTATGGATGTGTCCATCAACCCTAAGTTTTAGAAAAAAAAATTAATAATTTTCTTTAATTTATAACGAAGTATAGTAGACAAAATATAAAAACTACCTCGCCAAACCCAGGAAGCTGATTTAAGAAAAAAAAAAAAATAGAAAATAGAAAAAAAACACGGTTTAAAAAAACTACAACGAATTAAATTATTTTTGTCGAATCATTGCGTGAAACCCCTCTTTATTTCTTTGATTTTCATCCGGTTTAATATATTTAACCATAACTCTGATGGAAAAAATAAGAAAAAAATTAAGTGAAGCAGAAAAAAACGTAAAAAAAATGGAAAAAAATTTTTTTCTAAAATTGAATTTATGTGTGCGGAGAGTGATTTTTGTTAAACACAACCCCTGGGGTTAAAATGAGGCGCCTTTGGATAATGATTTGTTGAATTTTTCAATAAATTATTTGATCATTTTCTCACTTTTTCATGTCAAAATTCATAACAACTTCAATTAAACTTGGGACAGTCCAAAACATCCCATGAAACAACTCTTTTATTTATTTTTTTTAACAAATTTTTTAAACAAAAATTGATATAATTGAAAAAATTAATTATTTATTTATAAATTTATTTAAACAATGTAAAATTGAATTTTTTTTTTCGATAAAAGTAATTTATTTTTTGAGTTCATTGCAATAATATAAATTGTTGATATTTTTTGTATTAAAAATATGATTGAATATTGATAAAGTTATTGTTTTTATTTAATAAACAAGTACAATGATGATGATGATGATGATGATTGTGATGAGAGAGGAAGGTATATAGAAAGGTCGGTAGTTTTATTTGTAGGTGAAAGCGTCGGCCGAAAATAATTCCCAGAGGCAATTTAAAAAGCAACAAGTCCAAGGCCTTCTCATCGTCCATGGAAATTATACTCTCACATATTTCCTCATATAATAAAATACACATACACACATACAATATATCCTAGAAATTCGTTCTCAAGACCCAAATCTACGTATCTGGTTCCTCAACCATGCAACATTCATCATCATTTATATTTTTTTTTTTTTTTTTTTTCTTTTATAAATTTTTCAATTTTCAATTGGCATTTGTCATAATTTTTATTTTTAAATTTCAAATTTTTGTCAAGTACTAAATTATCATTATTATTTTATATCCTATTTAATTTTGCTTGTATTTTTTGAGTAGATTTTTAAAAATCATGACTAGATGAAATTGTCATTTGAAAATGAAAAATTTATGAATTTTTTTTGATGTCAAGAGTTATGTCATTCAATATAATTTGATGTAATAATTTAAATATATTATTTTTTATAACAATTAATGAAAAAAAAAAAAAAAAATTTAGTATAAATGAAGAGGATGTATAGATGAAGATTGAAGAATGAGACTGAGATATTATTATAATGGAAAGCAGACGCGTGCCTGATGGTCTCTCCCCCAGTGGAATCGCGACTTGATGTATTTAAACTTGGTTACATACCAACAGGTTGATGAGGCCAATAAAAAGAAAATATAAAAAATAAGCATGGCCTGAATACCCATCAAGCGATATAAAAAAAAGAATCTCAATCATCGAGAAGAAGAAATAAATTAAATTCAAAAAAAAAAAAAAAACCAAACCCAAATTTAATAATTGAAAAAATAAAAAATTACAAATATATTAATTTAATAAATTGAATGATATTATTAATACTGATATTAAAAAGAAAAAAAAAATATTTATTTTATATTTCCTAGGTAAAAAAAGCAAGCTAAATTGAGTAAATAATTTGAATAATATTTCACAGACTCGATGACAAATTGAGATGAATTAAATTCAATTAATTTTATTATAAAAAAAATATTATTAATTTATTTGTTAAATAATTTTTAAATTATTATTATTGTTGCTTTGTTTTAAATTCTTATTTTGGGGGGTTAATTTATTTTTTTTAAGACAACAGGTGCATTGTGACATAAGACCCTATTTACCGTTAAATATTTGATGCCGGATAAAGGCGATCAAAATACACACCAGAGAAGACAAATATATGTTAAAAAAAAAGAGAGGAACCAGGTGAAAATAACCCTGTGTGCAACAACACCCGGATATACCACAGTAAGTTTTTTTTTTTTTTTTTTTGCCCCTTCCAAATGTAATATTGCGAGCGTGAAAGTGATTCAAGGTAAGTCAAGAAGGTAAAATAATATCCAGGTACCGTTACTCTGCTATTTTTTATTTTTTAATTTTTTGCATACACGATGTATGTTATTACAATGTAAGAAAAAAAAAAAAAAAAAATTAATAGTAATAAGAATCTTTGAAATTTTCTTAATTTTTCATAATTTTTTTTTTATTTAATTGATAATTGAAATATTCATTGGCTATAAATATTAATGGAAATTATTTGTTATATTTTTGAAAAAAAAAAATTATTTCATCTAGTTTTGAATTGAATTAAAAAATTATTTTAAAATGAAATGTAATTATTTATATGTTTTTCAATAAATATATTAATTTTATTTTGAAAATATAATAATGATATTGTAATGATATGAAATTCAAGTTGTAAAAAAAAAAAGTAATTTTATATTGAAATAATTTTAAAGATTTTTATTGAGAAATAAAAAAAAGAAATGTTTATCTTTGTTAGCCGTATAAATGCGGCCTTATTTCTGACTTTAATGCACGCTATATCAAAGTGAAAAGAGAAGATGAAGATGATGATGATGATGATGAAGAAGGTGGTTAAGCACAACAACAGCCAACATCAAGAATAAGAAGAAGAAATACGTGAGAACGTTGACACAGTGACTCGCTACCCCACATACCCTTTTACCTTTTTAAATGTGCGCAACTTTTTAATCATTCACATGTAATTTTAACAAATTCAAACAACAAAATTCTAATTTTCCAACAAACTTTCATTCTTACAAACAAATTATATCTATTTTTTATGATTTTTTAAAACGTTGTATTTAATTTAAAAAATAAAAAAAATACAACAACTATTTTGTATAATTTTCACTTTAATTTATATATTTTTTTTTTTTTCTATTTTGTCTATGACAATGACAAACTCAAATTACAGCAATTTTCAATTATCCTAATTTGACTTTAGTGATAAAAAATTTTACAACAAGTAAAAGCTCAAAAAAGAAAATATATTTTTTTGCACTTGTTGGTATTTAATGTTAAATTATATATACAATTTTTTTCAAATTTGACACACTTTTGTACACTTGTTAATATTAAACACATTTATATATATTCACGAACCTTTTTTTTCTTATTTATTTAGATGACTGGAAATAATCCTATGGCACAAGCACTTGTCACTAATATGATAATTCAAAATAAAAAAAAAACACAATAAATAAAAATTGATGAAATAATTAATTAGCTTTTTGTTTTCGTTGTATTTATGAGGTGACTTTGGTGAATGTGTACCATATTGTGAGATGGTTTGAAATAAAACGGCTCCTATATACTCTCCCCTCTTGATCATTCACCACTGCTACTTGATTTTTAATGTCTGATGGCATCACACTCTTTCCCTCTTTTTCATGGGCCCAATGATTCCCCTTTTTTTTTCTTTTCAAATGTACATATGCCTTACTTTGGCTTTCACCAAAAAAAAAAGAAAAAATACCCAAGTGCATTATCAACATTCTTATTAACTTATTCATTGATTTTTTTTTTACTTTTTTATTCATCTTTTGGATGATAATCATGCTCAAAATTCTGTCAATCAAAAATACACTTATATGCAAATGTAACCGCAGTTGGAATTTGATTAAAAATATTTTTCAAATGAGAAAAATAATTTTTTTTTAACAACTTTCTTATATTAAATTTTTTTTTTTCCATTTTAAATTTGAATTTATTTATAATTGGAATTATTTTATTTTAATTTGTGACAATAGATGAAAAAATTATTGCAAAAAATAATAATGAGGGCAATCGGAAAACCGGAAATGAGACTTTTATATACGCCATCGGTGAAAGTACACAGTTTACAATTGTTAGAAATAAAAAACAAATAAAAACAATTATTGTAATCTTTAAAATTCTTTAGGAATTGACCTGGGTAGAATTTTTTTCGTAACTTTCTTTTGAATATTTTAAATACGTCATTTGTTTTTTTTTTTGACAAATAATTTTATTGATTTATAATTTTAATTGTTTGAATGTAAAAAAAAAAAAAAAAAATATTAACTATTGTTGAAATTATATTTTTAAAAAAACAGTATAAATAAATGCTTTTATTTTTATTAAATTTTATTGTTAACTAATAATTATTATTAATTATCAAGTTTTTTTTTGTTAAATAAAATAAAAAAAGTTATTTTTAAATTCAGGACAAATAATTTTATTCAAAGATCCGGTAATTGCACTTTTGATTCATAACTATTTTGACCACATGAAGAAAGCGGATTTTATTGTAAAAAAAAAACAAAATAATAATAAATAAATAAATAGAATGTGGGTGTAAGTGCATATTCTGGTGAAATTGCGCAATTTTTGCTTGCAAAGCCGTGCATTGACGTCAGCAGTCATTCATCTGTCCAAGAAAAAATTTAAAAAAAAATATAAAACTATCTCCGGCTTTCACACGGATCTAAATTCATATAATAAAAATTATTTTTTAAAAATCCATTATGATTCAAGCTTATTATCAAAAGAAACAATAAGAAAAAAAAAAAATTTTTAAATCAATTTTTAAAAAACGAAAACTATTCAAAAAAAAAAAAAAATACATTTAAAAAATAAAAATGAAAACAATTCAAGATATTCATTAAACAAACTGAAATGTAAATAAAAAAAAAAAAATTATTCAATAGGCAAGTTTGTTAATGAATTTTTCTGTTGAAAAAGAATTTGATAAAAAATTTCTGCTCCAATTATTACGCGTCCTTCAAAAATAATATGCATCACTAATTTTTTGTCGATTTATTTATTTTAAATTTAAATTAATAGTCATTTCCTATTTGAAAAAAAAAAAAGTGTTTTGATTAATATGCAAAGGATGACACTTGCATTAAATTGCAGGTTGAATATCTAATAAATAATTTCGTTGATTACACCGTGAAAATGAAAGTTTATATTTATTGTTTTTTAATTTTTATATATATTTAAATAATCATGACGTAGATAATAAATAGGCCAAATTTTTAAATGTCCTGTTTCTATTATTCCATAAAAATATATCAACAGAAGAAAGTGCCAATGACGTCAATGGAATATATTTATAATAATATCTACGTGTTTCTCGAAATTGCGTCACCTTTGCCGAAAAAAAAACGACAAATAAAATTTCACTTTCATAAATAGAAAATAAAAAATCAAAATTATCATTACTAATATTATTTTATGACAAATTTCTAATGAATCATGAATTTTTTAAATATATAAAATAGAACAAATTTAAAATAAATAATATTTTCGATACAACCTACTTTTAAAATTGAAAAAAAATTTATTTCCATTTTTTTTTCTTTTAAAAATTATAATAATAGACTACCTGAACTATTTTACTACACATTTGATGTATTTTTATATTTTTTTAAACATTATTTTATGGCAAGAAAATTAAATGTGATTGATAGGCGAGTCAGTCAATGATCGTGACACTGTGATGCTTGTCATTTTGTAAATTATTTTTTATTTTATTTATCCAATTACTTTATGTTTAATAATAATAAATAGAAAATATATTTAACGATATACAGTATTAATTTGATAAATAAAATCTATAAATTTCAAATATGAATTACTATATGAAATAATGTTGAATAAATTTGTAAATGAATCAATGAATTATCGAGTGAATGACTATGTATTTTTAATATATTAAATGTATTTTTTTTTTTCATTTTCTATTATCCTTAATTTATTTCAACATATCAGGGTCATAGAAAATAGATGAGATTGCTTCTGTTTATATGTTACGCATGATTTAATCTTGTAAATATTATTTGTAACATAAATTAATGTATCATTTATTAAAAATTGATGTTTTTAAAATTAATAAATCTAAAACATTTTAATTATTTTTTTTTATTGTTACAGGACTAAATATTGTTTAAAAGTTATCAAAAAAAAAAAATTATTTCTTTTGTTTTATTATTTTTATTAATTAATAAATAATAATAAAATAAAATAACAATTTTTATTTGATTTATAAATGCAAGTAATTAAAAAAAGGAATTTTTATTATTTATTTATTAAATAATATGAAGCTTTGTTTAACTGCTAATTTTTTCTGTGTAAAAATAATTTTTAAATTAACAATAAAATTGTAATAAAATTATAAATAATACAAGTATTGATTAATTATTTAATTAAATAATAAATAGTAATATTGTTTGTTGAAAAAAAAATATATAAAATACCATAAATTAATAACAATTTGCCTGAAGCACAATAAATTTATTACTGGCCAATATCAACTACAATTTATCAAAAATAATTATTATTAGATAGTTTATATTATGAAGAAAGCAATAAAGATCAATGATAAAGTAAAAAATAAAATCTAAAAACTATAATTACAATATATTTATTCAATGACCCAAAATTTATTATTAAAAAATTTGTAGAAATTTTAAATAATAATTCATTGATGTGTATTTTTAAATTAATTTTTTAAACTCTCTTTTTACATTCTCATTGTCTTTGTGATGATGATTGTTTATTTTTTTAATTTAAAAACCTACTATAATTATTAATGATAAAAAATTTAAATAAAATTTAGCACGATGCAATTTGAATATTTGAAATAAAGTTATCATAATCTTTGACAAATGGAAAAAAGAGAAATCAGAGGTCAAAATACAATTGAACTTATTATTTAAATAATTTAAATAGGTGCGTCATGAATACCTGTAAGTTTTGATAAATCCAAAGCAAGAAAATAAATAAAAAATTGCAAATAATTAAGAAAAAAAAAAAAGCCAAATGATTATTTAAAATTGATGAGATAATATTATTAGAAAAAAATAAATAAAATAATAATATGTATATTTTGTTTAAATGTTAATCCAGATTGAGAATGTTGTCTGGTGAAAGTGAAATAAAAAAAAAAAAAAACACATTTTAAAAGAGGGCCAAAGTCAAATGAAATAAAACGAATGATTGAGGAAGTACAATGACTAATACAAAGCTCGACCTCAAACTCCTTTCCTTTTTTTTTTTTTTTTATTTTTTCTTAAAACTATAATCTCTCTCTCTCTCTTTCTCTCTGAAATATTTATCATGTATCATTTGATGATCATATTATCCCCAAGTAAAAAAAATCCAAAAAATTAAATCAAAAAATTTCAATCACCCACGTGGGTGGGTGGTGAAAGTGAAATCAGCCAACATATTATATTTCTTTTTTTCCATAATATTTTAATAAAAAAAAATCAAGCCATATATTCTAACCCGGATATACAGGCATAAATTTCAATTTCTAATATATTAAATATCTACAAAGATGAATCAGTTTGACCTCGATTTTTAAAACCTCTAAATTCGCAATTGAGAATATTTCATGATTTTAAAATCTCACTAAAATACCAAGATACAATTTATTCAAGGAAAAATCTTGCTTATTAACAAAAAAAAAAAAAAAAAATAGTAATTAAAATTAAAATTTGGGCTGAGAGAAGATTCCTCGGATGAATAAAATCAACTGATGATTTTTTTTTTTTTTTGTTTATTATAATATACATTAATAGCTTGAATAATTATCATGTCAAAATTAATCATGTAAACAAAATAATATATTAGACATTTTTATTAATATATTTTTTAATTTGAATTTGTTTTTTTCTTTTGAAAATTAGTTATTTGTTGTTACAAAGTGTATTGTTAATATATATATATAATATTTTTTGTATTTTATTATTTTTTTTTCCATCGATACTATTGTTGTGATGATAATAATGATAATGATGATGATGATGATAATAATAATGATGATGTTGGTGGAAGGTGTATAGCGAGAATATGATAGTTGTTGGGTTCTTGAGGTGAAAGTTACAGAGTCAGGAAGTGGGTCACGACTTTGACCGCTCACAAGGTCCATACAACAACACGATATACAAGTTATTTGTCTGTTTATAATTAGTCTATGTATATACCAATGCCAGGATTTTATAATAATCATAAAATACATGCACATATGTATAAATAATAATGAATTATTATTTGTATAATTTTTTGGTTTTTTAATTCATCAAATAGATCTATTTATTCATTTATTAATAAAAAATTTTTTTAGCCAACTTTCGTTACTTGGAAATAGGAATTCTTGGAAAAGACAAAAATTTAAAAACCCTTTTTTTTAAATTCCTTCAAATACTTTCTTTTTTAAAAATTCTTAGAATTTATTTTTCTATTTAAAAATTTATTATACAATATATACAATTAAATGTTAAAAACTTTTATTTCTATTATTAATATGAAATTTAATTTTTTTTTAAATTTAAAAAACAATCACATTGAATAAAAATAAAATTTATATCATCTTAAAACAAGCTCGTTGGATTAAGCTGTGCGAAAAAAAAACCATCTCATCAATTTCTAATAATCAAAATAATTTTAAAGAATCAATTTAACTCTCAAAAATAACGAGGACAATGTAAAACAAACATTAAATTATCAAAAAAAAAATATTAAAAGATCAATTGATAAATTTAATATACTGATATCATAAAATATAATTAATGATGTTGTATAAAAAATCGCTGAAAATATATATAGACAGCAATCAATCAAAGTAAAAAAAAAAAAAAAAACCAACAGAGATCAAGAACCTCTCTCGTCAAATAAAACAAATATATTACAAAAGAATTAAATAAATAATAAAAATAATAACATTGTTTAAATGTCTATTTAGTATTTTATCATTTGTCTTGTGCTCGATCGAATCCATCAAATTTATAAAATACAAATAAAATAGTGTTGATGGATTTAAATAGATTAAAAACAATGATAAAGTTTTATATTTTTTAAATTTAAATCATCATTGCATCATATAGCTTTCTCTGTTACATTAAAAATAGGGTTTTAAAAAAAAATCTTTAAGGAATGAAGATGAACGAGTTGAAGGATTGATTTACAAAATGAAAAAAGAAAAAAAAAAAAAAGTAAATTAAAAGTATATTAAGTATGATAAGAGATCATATAAATAAATGCATGTATATGTATCATGTCTTATATATTATAATTATTATTTTTATTTTCTTAAATAATTTCTCCAAGTGTTGCAGTATCATGCTTCCTCGTGACGACCACACCTACATGTGTATCTACAACCCTGCTACTGGGTCAAGGCTGTCTTTCAATTCAAAAACTATAAAACTGATCAATAGAAAAAATAATAAATAAAATACACTTTTTTCTACCAGTTGCCCTGGAATTTTAAAAAATATCTCACGACAAACATTCTCTTTCTGGTTATATTATTTGGATAATAAAATGTTTAATTTATTGAACATAATCTTTATAATCTTTCTAAGATTTTTTTTTTTTTTTCCTATAAATTTTATAAGAAAAAAAATTCCTCGTTTTTTAAATTTATTGTTATTTAAAAATTTATGGTTTTTTTTCAATTATTTAATTAGTATATAGTATTTTAATTATTTAAAATAAAATGTTAAATATTTTTGAATAATTTGCTAAAATAAATATTGTCTTGATTTTAATTTAAAAAAAAAAATACAGTTAGAGTTTATGATTTATAAAAATGTATTTAGATTTGTGATTTATTGATTGTTGGTTGTAATCAGACTCAAGTCTGACTTGCAAAAATAAAAAATGATGTATAATTAGCTAAAAAGAGTTGATCATGATGATGATCATTGTTTGCATTTATTTGCAAACATAATATAGCAGGATAAATTTATTTATAAATTTATCATGTACCTGAGAAATTGAAGCACTCATACAAATATTCTTAAACGACACATGTCTATATGGAAAAAAAAAATATATATATATACATAAATACAAGTACATAATCGTAGAGTAGGTCACCAGAACACTGCCTCTAGCTATCTGCGTTCTTCAACTTTTCGTCTCAACTTTTATTTCTCTCCTTTCTTTCACCAGAATCATCATGTTTTTTTTTAAATAACATTTTTTTTTTTATCTATATTTTCATTTTGTCACTCAATTAATATTCATAAATTATCATCAATAATTTTTACTTGTTATTTTTCTTCTCACATCAAAATTAATGTCACTTGTCTAAAAAAAAAATTATTAAAAAGCAGAAAATTAAAAATACCGCATATCCGCAAGTGTGAAATTACTGAGAGTATTTTTTTTTTTTTTTTTTTCAACATTAGAATATGATTTAATGAAAAATTTTTACAAAGATTTCTTTATTAGAAATTTAACGTTTGTATAACAATGAAATTGATTTATAAAAAATTTTAAAATAAAAAAGGTATATGGTGTTATAAAAGGTTGAGGTTTTCCCGTGACAAAAAATATATAAAATAAAGAAAAAACAACGACCCAGATTATCATAACGACATCTCCATTTTTATATTCCATTTGTTAAATTAATTAAATTTCATGTACTCATTTTTCATCACAATGACATTCTTTATTACTCAACAATTAAATAATTTTTTTTTTTTTCCTTTTTCTACATTTCTCATGGATTGAATTTAATCTAAATTATGAAAAAATTTATAATAAAACAGATTTGAAAAGTTAGAGAGTCGCTATGGTGAGAGAGATTTTAAATATTGTCATTTTTCACATGAAAAAAAAATATATATAAATTTATAAAATTACATTAAGGCAATGAGGTCATGCGTTACGCAGTGTCGATCATTTTTAATAATATGTACAAGAAAAATAGAAGAGAAAAAATATATTATGAGCATAAGCATTGCATAATGATATTTTTATTTTTATAAATTAACTGAAAATAAAAAATCAACTGTGGATTTTATGATTGATTGAATTTAATTTAAATTGCAAATTTTGTAGAAATTAGTTTAGGAGATTATTTATTTTTATTTTTTTTTTTCAATTATGAAAGTGTGGCCTAATTTTACTGGTTTATTAATTTTTAATTTTTTAATGTTCATTATGTTATTTAATTAATTGATTGTTAATTTTTTTTAAAATAATTTTAATATTAGATTGTTATATAATAATATGAATAACTTGTAATTTCTTTTCTTTATTTTTTCATCTATAAATTATTAAATGACTAAATTTAAGAACAAATTAGTAACCAGTAAACAATAATTAAATGTTTTTTCAATACATTGTTGTTTTAACATTTATATTTTTTTTGTAGAAATATTTTTTCATTTATTTTTTCAATTATTTTTTCTTAAATTTTTTTGCAAGCTTGATGAAACATATCGTGAGCAACTTCATCGAAATTTATACTTTCTTGATTCAATGTCATCATTTCGATTTTTTCTGTAATAAAAAAATAACTTTATTAGTTAATTCGAAATTATTAATTTTTAAATAAATCAAAACATTGAATTTAAATTTATTCTTTTATCTTTTTTTTTTTTTTTACCAAATATCATTGTAACATCAACAACAGCTTGTACAAACTGATGAAAAAAAATATCAACGTCATTTCCATATTTCTGAAATATAGTTGCAACCATATCATAAGTCAATTTATAATTAAAAGCATCCAGAATATCTCTTAATTTTGTAAATGACACTGAACGATGTACAGCAGATGCATGGTCGTAGAATATTTTCTAAAAATAATTTAACTTATTAATTTATAAATAACAATCTTATCAATTATTAATTTATATTTACTTTTAACTCTCTGATAAATTGAATAATCATTTTAAATTGCTGTGTGTCTATTTGCAAATCATTATTTTTAGACTTTTCAAAATGTACCATTGTAATCAAATCTCGACACAATTTTGCACTAAATTCCTCACAAAATGATCCTGCCAATGAAATAACAGCTTTATTATTTTAATTTTTTCAATTATTATAAATACCAAATCTAAAAATAATTTATTACCAAATTGACTTTTAAGTGTAAACACAATCAAAGACAAACCATTAAAGTGTATCAAATTTTTTTCACCAGCATTACGTGATACAGTTCTTTTCAATAGATCATTATTCATTGAAAATCCATTTCGTTTTAAAACAATAATTATAAAAGGAATATGAATATAGCCAGGACAGCCCGGTGGCTGATAAAGTTCAAATGATTCCTAAAAAAAAAAAATGTTACATCACTAATTGTTATTTTAAATTAAAATCATTTAATCATACTTCAATGATCAATGTTATTTCAGCTATTTTTGCGATAGATAATTTTTTTTTTGGCACAAATTTTTTAGTTCTTAATAACCTATCTAACTCAATAATTATATCATTATCAAGCTTTTGGATTATATCACCTGAAACAATAAATCATCATCACTAATAAAATAATAATTAATAAAATAAAAAAATTATACTTATACAATTTGCGTTTAATGAAAATTTATTATTTTTCAAAATATTATATAAGCCTTTAAAATTAATTGCCCGATCACTTGGAGTTGACAGATGATCAGAAAATAATTGATAATCTGCTTCATCAATATAATCAGATTTTAATTTTTGTATCTGTAAAAAAAAAAAAAAATAATATTATTTATTTTAATGAATAAATTTATAAGCAAAATAAAAATAATATTTCACCTTATCTTTGACATTGGGCACATCAATATTTCGGTCATAAACTCTGAATTAAAAATGAAATAAATACATGTGCTCATACAACATAATATTGCAAAAATTAAACTTACTCTAAAATATCTCGTTGCTCAGATAGAATTTGTAGAAAAAAAGTTGCTGCTTTGAATGTATCTTTCATGAAGGGTATAATGTAATATGTACCAGGTTTTAGATCAAAACGTCCACTTTCTTGTCCGCGTTTACCATTTAGACAAAAACGACGGTATTCTTTTGAATAATCAAGCAATGGTTTTGTTAAAGTGTATTTGTCATGATCATCATACTGCACAGTGATGTAAATTTATGATTTAATCATTTTCATTATAGTTATTACATAATATTTTAGAGAAAAAAATAATTAATAATTAACTTACTATTATAATTTTAAGACTTATTGGAACATCATCAACTGGTACTGAATCATGTCTAGATTTCAATGATAAACCAATTAAAATATTACATTCATCACCTTCATTTGACTCTTTTAATACCATACGATATTGTGGATTAATTTTTAAAAAATCATTTTTAATCACTTCTCTTGATTCAATTCCTCCCATCCATTTACCTTTTATTGCTGATAATGATAATTTGTTACCACTTTTGATTGAATAAATATCCCCTATTAATCGATTGGGAGTTAAATTACAAATATAAACAGAGTCAAAGTATTTTATAAAATCTTCATATAGAATCCAGCTTTCTCCATCAACTTCAATTTTTAGTTCAGACTCTATAGTTTCTTTAGGAAATATTTCACTAATTTTACCAGGGTAAGGGTTCAATGATACAACACCATGAGGATTGCAAATACGTATTAGTTTAATTTCTCCATCAACATTATTTTTTGTTGCTATTTTTATATCAGTTATAGCATAAGCATGATTTGGATTAATGGCAAATGTATTAATTCCAACTCTTGCTGTCATTTGCTTTTTTGAATAACTCCCACAAGCAATCATTGTAGATTTTTTTATTGTATTTTGCATAGTTTTGAATAAATGGCTTGCTGAGTTTTCAACAAAAAACCTTTCTGATATACCTCCTGATAAATCCTGCATTGCTATACTTGCAAAACCTGCGTTCAATTTTTTGTATGATCGATAAAGTAATTTTGCATAAGCTTTTTCCATTAATGATGGCTAAAATAATTGCAATAATAATTTGTTATAATGTTTTTGTTGAAAATAAATAAAAAAATAAAAAATAAACATACCCAAAACTCGTTGGGATATCCTGAGGATGCATATATAAGTTTTCCATTTTGAGTTGGAAGACGATCATCAACAACAACGTCAACCCATGTTCCTCCTTCCCAAAATCTGCCTGATGGCAAGACGATCACCCATTGAACTACAATGACCTTGAAAATTATTTATTATTTAATTAAATATTTTTAAATGTATATAATTTATTTTGAAGTTTATAAATATCAGTAAATTACCAATAAATTGAATCAGCAAAGCCACAGAAAAAGTACAAGTTGCTTTCATTATTATCAAATATATTTTTATCGAAAATGAATCCAGTCAGCACAGTCGTTATTTATGTTTTAAACAACAAATTTTTATTTAAAAAATATATAGACCAGACTCAGGAATTTGAGTTATCTTTTTTTTTTTTTATTTTGTTAATAGTCATAAAATATTTATTAGTATACGCAAGAATATGAATATTAACTTGCATTTTTTATTTTCTATTTCCACCAATGTATATTTTGAAATAGGTAAAAATTAAATAAATATAAGTACGTTACTTGGAAAACTTGAAAAAATAATAGAAATAACCCAACAAGGTAATTCATAATTACAGAGTTATATAATGATTAATTTAGATTGTAATAAATTATATATATTGAAATTAGTTATTATTGACAAACAAATATTTATCAATTTAAATAAAAATTCTACTAAAGCTGGAAATTATATGTAGGTATATAGAAACTATAAAATACATCGTGAAGTTAAACAAATTGTTATTTATAAAAAATATTATTTTCCAAGGTTAACGTGAAAATTGCAAAAATTTGCAGCTATTTATTTTTGCTAAATATTTTTTTTTAGCTATTAAAATGATAAAAAATAAAGTTGGAATTTTTATTTGTTTTTTATTACTTTGGCTAGTTGAAATATTTTTTACAAAGCAAAATCTCCAATATTATTAATGTTCAAATGTTTAAAGAAGAAAAAAATAATAATTCAATGAAAAAATTTAAATATTTAATTCAATCTGAACATTTAATTTAATTAAATCAAATTTTTTTTTTTTTTTTTTGATAGAAACACCATAAATTTTTCTATTTTTTTTCCTTTTTTTTTTCATCAGATTCATCAACTCTTTCTTTATTGTCAATTAAATTTTTTTTTCTTGTTTCTTTTGCCAAAGTCGAGAAAACATGTCATGATATTCTTTATTCAAATTTCTACCGCTTTCATGGCTTACTGCAGGTGTATTTTGTATTTTATCTGTCATAAAAAAAATATTCATTATTTATTGCTAAACAAATCGAAACATTTTATTTTCGTTTTATTTACCAAATATCAAGGTAACATCAACAACAGCTTGTACAAACTGGTGATAAAAAATATCAACGTCATTTCCATGTGTATGAAATATAGTTGCAATAATATCATATGTTAATTCGTAATCAATGTCATCCAGAAGTTTTCTCAATTTTTCGAATGCAACAGAAAAATAAAAAGCAGATGCATGTCTCTTGAATTTTTCCTAATAACAATAATAATTATCAGATTATTAAAATCTATTAAAAAAGAATAATAATCATTAATTTTTATTATTTTCTTTACTTTTAATTCACTGATAAAGTGAATAATTATTTGAAAATGATTTATATCAATTCTTAATTTATGAATTTCAGGCTCATTAAAATTTTTAAATGTCGTAATACCATCATGTACCATTAATACCAAGTCTTGACATAATTTTGCATTAAATTCCTCACAATAGGATCCTGTTGATAGAATGACATTATCACTTTTCATCTTTTTTTTATTGAACAAAAAAAATAATATACTTTATAAAATATATTAATAAACTATAACATAATTATTTCAACTTACCAATTTTATTTTTGATAGCAAATACAATCAAGATAAAGTCATTAAAGTGGATTAATCCATTGTGGTTTGCAAAGAGTGTATATATAGCATTGAAAATATGCATATTAATAGAATATCCATTTTGTCTCAATACAGTGAATATAAAATCAGTTTTTATATAGCCAGGAGAATCTTCCTCTCCATAATTTTCAAATACTTCCTTGAATAAATAAAAAGCACATGCATATCAATGATAATATTTTTTTCAAAATAATTCAATAAATATATTTATTATAATACTTGAGTAATTAATAGTGTTTTTGCTATTGTCAAAGGAGAAAATTTTCTTTGAAGCACCAAGTGTTTTCTTGTTGCCAATAATTTTAGCTCCTTAACAACTGTGTGATAAAGTTCCTGTGGAATATGACCTGGTGTAATATAAATTAATAATAATAATTAATAACCAATGAAATAATAAATAAATAAAAATAAAGAAACTTTTCACATACAATTTTTATTCAATGAGAATTTGTCATCATTCAGAATATTATACAAGCCTTTAAAATCAATCATATTATCTTTTTTATTTTCATACTCTGTCGTTATTGCAGAATCAAAAAATAATTTTTCATCTGACTCTTCGAATTTTTTTAATAAGACGGTATGTGTCTGTAAATAATAACAACAATAATGATAATATTATAATAAATAATAATATTATATAATATTTAACCTTTTCATCCATTCGAGGCATGTTAATTTCTCGGTCATAAAGCCTGCATTAAATGTGAAATTTTATTTATCAGTTGAAGCTATATTTTTATTATTATTGACATGTTAATTTATGAATTTAGCTTACTCTAAAATATTAGCGTGTTCAGATAGTATTTGCAGATGGAAAGTTGCTCCTTTAAATGTTTCTCCAACAGATGGTATTATATAAAAAGCACCGGGTTTTATATTGAAACGACCACTAACCAGTCCGATAGATACAAATGGACCTAGTTTGTTACATTTTTCACCACATGAAGACAATGGTTTTGGTACTCTTGTTGACTCATCATCATCATTATCAATCTGAATTAAATTCGGATAATTTATATTTTAATATATTTAATAAATCGTTAATTTGAATAATTATAGCTTACTAATATTATATGAAAATGTATTGGAGTTTTGCTGACTTGTTCTAAGTCATGTCTTCGTTTTAATGACACACCAATTAAAATGCTACATTCTATATTATCGTGATCTGGCTCTGTCAATACAACACGATATTGTGGATTCGTTTCAATAAAACTATCTGTTATTTCCCTTGAATTTATTGCTCCCATAAATTTTCCTGTAATTTTAGATAATGATAATTTTTTTCCTCCACTTTTTGTATACACATCACCGATCATTTTATTTGGTGTCAAATTACAAATATCAACAAAATCAAAATATTTAATAAAATCATCATATAGAATCCAACTTTCTCCATCAACATTTATTTTTAATTGGGACCTGATAGTTTCTTTAGTAAATATTTGTTCAATATTTCCAAAATAACTTTTTGATGATTGACCATGTGGATTATAAATATGTAATAGTGGGAATTTATGGTTAATACTTATTCCAGTTGCTATTTGTATATCTATAATAGCATAATAATGAAGACGTAAAAGACCAAAGTCAGTTGTGTGTGTCTCATTATCAGTTATAACACTCATCATTGTTGATTTTGTTTTTGCATCATGAATATATTTAAATAAAATATTTGTTGGAATAAATTTTATTGCGTATAACTCAGATATACCACCTGATAAATCTTGCATTGATATTCTGGAAAAACCACCATTGAGTTTTTCGTATGATCGATAAAGTAATTTTGCATAAGCTTTTTCAATTAATGCTGGCTGAAATAATTGGAATAATGATTTTTCATTATTTTTTCCTGAAAATTAATAAAAGAATAAAAATCTCAACAAACCCAAAACTCATTGGTATATCTTGAGGATGCATAAACAAGTTTTTTTTGCCTAGTTATAAGACGATCATCAATGACAACGTCAACCCATGTTCCAGCTTGCCAAAATCTAATAATGATAAATTTTTTACAAAGCTATATACCTACATTAAATCAATTATGTATTTACCTAAAGTGAAATATTCCAGCATAATTGTTAACATTGAATGTCTGCTCGTATGGCTGGACAATGAATTTAAATAAATTTGGATAATATTGAAGATGTGCAAGTCCAACTACAAACCAGCAATCACCTAGTCCTCCTTGTTTTACATAAAAACGGTTGTTATGTTGTGGTAAATAAAACACTGGATCATCTACAAATTCCTGCAAACAAAAAAATAATATGATTAAGAAAATATGCGTAAAGTGATTTTTTTATTTTTTATTTTTACTACCGTGGGTCTTAAAAATTGGAAAAGTTCTGTAGATGAATATACGAAAAATTGATCGTCTTCAAATTTAGTATTACTGGTAAATGCACGTTCTTTAAGATCATTAAAATCCTGCTGTTGTAATTCAATTATTTCACCATTTTTATACTCTGTCAACTGAAAATGGGCATAAATTTAATTGTCAAATATTTTTTCAACATTTTTCATACATTTAAAAAAAAAATTATTTCAATAATGCTGTGGTGACCTGAACATTCTCCACATGAATTTCTGGAAACTCTGTGATGGATGGAATTCTTTGAAGACTCGTTGAAGCTTTACTGATGGCGAAACGATCACCCATTGAACTACAATGACCTTGAAAATTATTTATTATTTAATTAATTTGTGAAAATATTTTTAAATGTATATATAATTTATTTTGAAGTTTATAAATATCAGTAAATTACCAATAAATTGAATCAGCAAAGCCACAGAAAAAGTACAAGTTGCTTTCATTTTTATCAAATATATTTTTATCGAAAATGAATCCAGTCAGCACAGTGGTTATTTATGTTTTGAACAACAAATTGTTATTTAAAAAATATATAGACAACAGTCAGGAATTTTTTTTATCTTTTTTTTATTTTATTTTGTTAATAGTCATAAAATATTTATTAGTATATACGTAAGAATATGAATATTAGCTTGTATTTTTTTATTTTGTGTTTTCGCCAACGTATATATGTTGTATTTTAAAATAAATAAAAATCGAATAAATATATGTATGTTATTTGAAAAACTTGAAATAATAAGAGAAACATATTTATTTATTTATTTATTTATTTATTTATTCATTTATTAGAATAAATTCCTCATTACAGAGTTATATAATGATGAATTTAGATTGTAGATTGTTATTTGACAAACAAATATTTATCAATTTAAATGAAAATGCTACTGAAGCTGGAAAATATGTATAGAAACTATTGAATTCATCATGAATTTAAACAAATCGTTATTCATGAAAAATATTATAAAATATTTTCCAAGGTTAAAGTAAAAAAGAAAAAAAAAATTTGCAGCAAATAATATTTTTGCTAAATATTTTTTTTTTTTAGCTATTAAAATGATAAAAAAATAAAGTTGGAATTTTTATGCTTTGGCTAGTTGAAATATTTTTCACGAAGCATAATTTATACAATATTATTAATGTTCAAATATTTAAAAAAAAAAGAATATATAATAAGATGAAAATTTTAAACATTTAATTTAATCTGAAAATTGATTCAATATATTTTATTTTCTCAAAAGAAACATCATAAATTTTTTTATTTATTTTTATTAATTTTCCTTTTATTTTTATAAATTAACTGAACATAAAAAATCATCTGTGGATTTTATGATTGATTGAATTCAATTTGAATTGCAAATTTTGTAGAAATTTTTTTAAAGAAGATTATCCTTTTTAGATTTTGTATTTTTATTTTTTTTTCAATTATAAAAGTGTGGTCTAATTTTACTGGTTTATTAATTTTTCCTTCGTTGAGTAATTGACATTAAAATTTTGATTTTATTGAATTATTTTTATGTTCAAATGTTCCTTATGTTATTTAATTAATTGACTGTTAATTTTAATATTAAATTGTTATATAATAATATGATTAACTTGAAATTTTTTTTTTCTTTATTTTTTAATCAACAAATTATTAAATGACTAAAATTAAAGATAAATTTTTCTCATGATAACAAGTGAACAATATTATTTTATCATTTATATTTTCTCAGTAGAAAAATTTTTTCATTTATTATCCATTATTTATTTTTAAATTTTTTTCAAAGCTTGATGAAACATATTGTGAGCAACTTCATTGACATTTATATTTTTATTATTCAATGTCATCATTTGTATTTTTTCTATAAAATAAAAAAATAAGTTTATTAGTTGATAAAAAATTTTTAAATAAATCAAAACATTAAATTTGAATTGTTTTTTTTTTTATCTATTTTTTTTTACCACATATTATTGTAACATCAACAACAGCTTGCACAAACTGATGAAAAAAAATATCAACGTCATTTCCATATTTGTGAAATATAGTTGCAATAAAATCATATGTCAATTTATAATCAAAAGCATCCAGAACATCTCTTAATTTTGTAAATGACACTGAACGATATGAAGCAGATGCATGGTCGTAGAATATTTTCTAAAAATAATTCAACTTATTAATTTGTTCATAACAATCACATAAATTATTAATTTATATTTACTTTCAACTCTCTGATAAATTGAATAATCATTTTAAACTGCTGTGTGTCTATTCGCAAATCATTATTTTTAGACTTTTCAAAATGTACCATTGTAATCAAATCTCGACACAACTTGACACTAAATTCCTCACAATATGATCCTGTTGATAAAATAACAGCTTTATTTTAAATACAAAATCTAAAAAGTAAAATTAATTTATTACCAAATTGACTTTTAAATGTAAACACAATCAAAGACAAATTATTAAAATGTATCAAATTGCTTATTTTCATATTATCTGATACAATTCGTTTCAAGAAATTATTATCCATTAAAAATCCATTTCGTTTTAGAATAACAATTATAGAAGAAATATGGATATGTTGAGGATAGCCCGGTTGTTGATAAAGTTCAAATGCTTCCTAAAAAAAATTTCATATCATTAATTGTTATTTTAAATTAAAATCATTTCATCATACTTCAATGATCAATGTTATTTCAGCCATTTTTGCAATAGATAATTTTTTTTTTGGCACAAATTTTTGAGTTTTTAATAACCTATCTAACTCAAAAATTATTTCAGCATCAACCTCATGTACAATATGACCTAGAACAATAAATTATCATCACTATAAAATAATAAATAATAAAATAAAATAGAATAATTATACGTACAATTTTCGTTTAATGAAAATGTATTATTTTTCAAAATATTATATAAGCCTTTAAAATTAATTGCCCCATCATTTGAAGATAACATATCAAAAAATAGTTGATAATCTGCTTCTTCAATATAATCAGATTTTAATGTCTGTATCTGTGAAAAAAAAAAATAATAATAATATTATTTATTATAAAAATTTATAAGCAATTAATAAAAATAATATTTGACCTTTTCTTTGACGTTGGGCATATCAATATTTCGATCATAAACTCTGATTTAAAAATAAAATAAATAAATCTGCTAAATGCTAATACAACATAATATTGCAAAAATTAAACTTACTCCAAAATATCTTTTTGCTCAGATAGAATTTGTAGGAAGAAAGTTGCTGCTTTGAATGCATCTTTCATGAAGGGTACAATGTAATATGTACCAGGTTTGAAATTATAGCGTCTACTTTCTAGTCCACGATCGCCATTTGGACCATAAGGAATAAATTCCTTTGAATAATCAAGCAATGGTCTTGTTAAAGTGTATTCTTCATATTCACCATACTGCACAAACATGTAAATTTATGATTAAATTATTGTCATTAGACAAAAATAATTAATTAACAATTAACTTACTTTGATAATTTGAAAACTTATTGGAACATTATCAACCTTTATTGTATCATGTCTAGATTTTAATGATAAACCAATTAAAACATTACATTCTTCACCTTCATTCGACTCTTTTAATACCATACGATATTGTGGATTAAATTTTAAAAAATCATCAATAATTACTTCTCTTGATTCAATTCCTCCCATCCATTTACCTTTGAATGCTGATAATGATAATTTGTTACCTCCTTTTATCGAAAAAATATCACCTATTATTCGATTGGGAGTTAAATTACAAATATAAGCAGATTCAAAGTATTTTATAAAATCTTCATATAGAATCCAGCTTTCTCCATCAACTTCAATTTTCAGTTCAGACTCTATCGTTTCTTTAGGGAATATTTCACCAATTCTACCATGATAAGGGTTTTCTATTTCTTTACCATGGGGATCATTAATACGTATTAGTTTAATTTTACCATCAACATTATCTTTTTTCACTATTTTTAAATCAGTTATGGCATAAGCATGATCTGGAAGAATGCCAAATGTATTATTTCCAACTCTTTCCGTCAATTTTTTATCGGAATAACTCCCACAAGCAACCATTGCAGATCTTTTTATTCTATTTTGCATATATTCGAATAAATCGTTTGCTGATCTTTCAACAAAAAACGATTCTGATATACCTCCTGATAAATCCTGCATTGCTATACTTGCAAAACCTGCGTCCAATTTTTCGTATGACCGATAAAGTAATTTTGCATAAGCTTTTTCCATTAATGATGGCTAAAATAATTGCAATAACTATTTGTTATTATATTTTTCTTAAAAATAAATAAAAAAATAAAAAATAAACATACCCAAAACTCGTTGGGATATCCTGAGGATGCATATATAAGTTTTCCATTTTGAGTTGGAAGACGATCATCAACAACAACGTCAACCCATGTTCCTCCTTGCCAAAATCTAATGGAAAAATTGTTGATTTTTTTGATTGTTTGTAAAAGGATAATGATGATGATATTTTTATTTACCTAAAGTGAAATATCCCAGCATACTCATCATCTTCAAATGACTGATTATCTTGTTGCACTATGAACTTGAATAAATTTTCATAAAATTGAAGATTTATCAGTCCAACTAAAAACCAACAATCACCCAATGATCCTTGCTTCACGTGAAAACGTTTTGCATTTTTGTTAAATAACACAGGATTTTCTACAAGATCCTATAAAAATAAATAATTTAAGTGATGAATAAATAAATAAATGTATAAGATATATATTTTTTTATTTTCACAACCTTGGCTCTGATCACATGATCATACTCAGAAAGTGGAAATAATTCATCATCTGTAAAAAGGGTTTTCAGTGAATTTTTCTTAAGATCATCAAAGTCCTGCTGTTGCAGTTCAAAAATTTCGTTATCAATGTTCTCTGTCCACTGAAATAATACATCAAATATTTTTTTAACATTTAATGTACATTTAAAAAAAAAATTATTTTAATAATGATGTGGTGACCTGAACATTCTCCACATTAATTTCCGGAAAGTCTGTGATGGACGGAATTCTTTGAAGACTCGTTGAAGCTTTACTGATGGCAAGACGATCACCCATTGAACTACAATGACCTTGAAAATTATTTATTATTTAATTAATTTGTGAAAATATTTTTAAATGTATATATAATTTATTTTGAAGTTTATAAATATCAGTAAATTACCAATAAATTGAATCAGCAAAGCCACAGAAAAAGTACAAGTTGCTTTCATTTTTATTAAATATATTTTTATCAAAAATAAATCCACTCAGCACAGTGGTTATTTATGTTTTAAACAACAAATTGTTATTTAAAAAATATATAGACAACACTCAGGAATTTTTTTTATCTTTTTTTTATTTTATTTTGTAAATAGTCATAAAGTATTTATTAGTATACACGAATATGAATATTCACTTGCATTTTTTTATTTTCTATTTCCACCAATGTGTATTGTATTTTCAAAATAAATAAAAACTAAATAAATATATGTAAGTCATTTGAAAAACTTGAAATAATAAGAGAAATATTTTGAAATAAATTATTATTGACAGAAAAATATTTATCAATTCAAATGAAAATTCTACTGAAACTGGAAAATATGTATAGAAACTATTGAACTCATCATGAATTTAAACAAATCGTTATTCATGAAAAATATTATAAAAAAAAATATTTTCCAAGGTTAAAAGAAAAAAAAAATTTGCAGCTATTTATTTTTGCTAAATATTTTTTTTTTTAGCTATTAAAATGATAAAAAATAGAGTTGGAATTTTTATGCTTTGGCTAGTTGAAATATTTTTCGCAAAGCATAATTTACGATATTATTAATGTTCAAATATTTAAAAAAAAAAAAAATAATAATTGAATGTAAAATCCAAATATTTAATTCAATCTGGGCATATTAGATTTAATGAAATCAACTATATTTAATGTTTTTAGTATAAACATTATAAATTTTTTGATTCATTTTCCGTTTTTTTCGATATTTTGTATTTTCTGCTTCCACCAAAAATCAAATAAATATATGAGTGAACTCGAAACAAGACGTGAAATATATTTAAATATATTATTATCGACAAAAACATATTTATCAATTTAAATAAAAATTCTACTGAAGCTGAAAAATTGGTATAGAAACTATTAAATACATCATGAATTTTAACAAATTGTTTTTTATGAAAAATATTATTTTCCAAGGTTAAATTAAAAAATCAAAAAAAAATTTGCAGCTATTTATTTTTGCTAAATGTTTTTTTTTTTGGCTATTAAAATGATAAAAAATAAAGTTGGAATTTTTATTTGTTTTTTATTACTTTGGCTAGTTGAAATATTTTTCACAAAGCATAATTTACAATATTTTTAGTGTTAAAATGTTTAAAGAAAAAAATAATAATAATTTGATGAAAAATTTAAGCATCTAATTTAATCTGGACATTTGATTTAATTAGGTCGAATTTATTTGATTTTTTTAGTATAGAAACATTATAAATTTTTTGATTTATTTTCCGTTTTTTTCGATATTTTTTTCTTGATATTTTTTTTTTTTTATTGAGAAGGTTATCTTATCATTTTTTCCCTTTATTATCAATTGAAATTTTTTTTTCTTGTTTCTTTTGCCAAAGTCGAGAAAACATGTCCTGATATTCTTTATTCAAATTTCTACCGCTTTCATGGCTTACTGCAGGTGTATTTTGTATTTTATCTGTCATAAAAAAAATATCCATTATTTATTGTTAAACTAATCGAAACATTTAATTTTAATTGATCATTTTATTTGAGTTTTTTTTTTTTTTACCAAATATCAAGGTAACATCAACAACAGACTGTACAAACTCGTGATAAAAAATATCAACGTCATTTCCATGTGTATGGAATATAGTTGCAATGATATCATGTGTTAATTTATAGTCAATGTCATCTAGAAGTTTTTTCAATTTTTCAAATGGAACAGAAAAATATGAAGCAGATGCATATTTGTTGAATTTTTCCTAATAACAATAATAATTATCAGATTATTTAAATCCATTGAGAAAGAATAATAACCATTCATTTTTATTTTTTCTTTACTTTTAATTTGCTGATAAACTGGATAATCAATTGAAATTGATTTATATCTATTAGAAAACTATGAATTTCAGGCTCATTAAAATTTTTGAATTGTGTAATACCACCCTTCACCATTAACACCAAGTCTTGACATAATTTTCCATTAAATTCCTCACAATACGATCCTGTTTGAATAAAAAAATAATATACTCATAAATTATAAAATAATTTTTTTACTTTACCAATTTTATTTTTGATAGCAAAGACAATCAAGATAAAGTCATTTAAGTGGATTAATCCATTGTCGTTTCCGAAGTGTGCAGATATAACATGGAAAATATGCATATTAATAGAATATCCATTTTGTCTCAATACAGTGAATATAAAATCAGTTTTTATATAGCCAGGAAAATCTTGCTCTCCATAAATTTCAAATGCTTCCTTGAATAAATAAAAAGCACATGCATATCAATGATAATAATATTGTATTTAAAAATAGAACAAACTTTTAAATAACAAAAATAATTAATAAATATTACTTGGGTAATTAATAATGTTTTTGCTATTGTTAAATAAGACAATTTTCTTTGAGGCACTAATTCATTTGTTGACAATAATTCTAGCTGTAAAACGATTGTTTTATCAAGAGCCTGTGCAATATGACCTGGTTTAATTAAATTTCAATAATTAATAATCAATAAATTAATAAATAAATAAAAATGAAAAATTTTTCACATACAATTTTTATTCAATGAGAATTTTTCGTCTTTCAAAATATTATACAAGCCTTTGAAATTAATCATTCCTTTTTTGTTATTTTTGGGCTCTGTAGTTATTGCCATATCAAAAAATAATCTTTCATCTGTCTCTACAAATTCTTCTAATGTTACGGTATGTATCTGTAAATAATAACGACAATAATGATAATATATTAATAAATAATACTGCTACATAAAATTTAACCTTTTCATCCATTCGAGGCATGTTAATTTCTCGGTCATAAATCCTGAATTAAATCATAGAATTAAATGTGAAATTTTATTTATCAGTTGAAGCTATTTTTATTATTATTGTCATTTTAATTTATGAATTAAGCTTACTCTAAAATATTAGCGTGTTCAGATAGTATTTGCAGATGAAAAGTTGCTCCTTTAATTGTTTCTTTAACAGCTGGTATTATGTAATAGGTACCAGGTTTTACATCCAAACGAGCACTAACCTGTCCTTTACCTGCAAATAGACCTTTTCCCTGACATTTTTCACCGCATAAAGACGATGATTTTGTTTTTATTATCTCATCATCATCATCATCATCATCAATCTGAGTTGAATTAGAATAATAATTTATATTTTAATATATATAATTGCAAAATATATAATAAATAATAATTGAAACTTACTGATATTATATAAAAAAATATTTTAGTTTCGCTGACTTGTTCTAAATCATGTCTTCGTTTTAATGACACACCAATTAAAATGCTACATTCTATATTATCGTGATCTGGCTCTGTCAATACTACACGATATTGTGGATGAATGTCAATAGAATCATCTGTAATTTCTTCGAAATTCATTCTTCCCATAAATTTTCCTGTAATTTCAGATAGTGATAATTTTTTAACTCCACTGTTTGTATACACATCACCGATTATTGAATTTGGTACCAAATTACAAATTTCAACATATACAAAATATTTAATAAAATCATCATATAGAATCCAACTTTCTCCATCAACTTTGATATTTAATTGGGACCTGATAGTTTCTTCAGAAAATAAATTTCCTATTTCTCCAAAATAACGTTCTGATGATTCACCATGTGGATTGTAAATATGTAATAGCTTAAATTCATGATTAACATTTATTCCAGTTACTTTTTTTACACCTGTAATAACATAAGAATGACCAAGTAGAAGACCAAATTGACTTGTGTCTGTTTCATTATTAGTTGCAGCACCTATCATTGTCAATCTTGTTTTTGCATGATAAATAATTTCAAATAAAATGTTTGGTGGGCCAAGTCCTACTGGGTGTGTTTCAGATATACCACCTGATAAATCTTGCATTGATATTGCAGAAAAACCACCTTGGAGTTTTTCGTATGATCGATAAAGTAATTTTGCGTAAGCTTTTTCAATTAATGCTGGCTGAAATAATTGCAATAATAATTTGTTATAATGTTTTTGTTGAAAATAATAAATAAATAAACATCACAACGAACCCAAAACTCGTTGGGATATCCTGAGGATGCATAAACTAGTTCTTTTTCCCAAGTTGGAAGACGATCATCAATGACAACGTCAACCCATGTACCAGCTTGCCAAAATCTATAGATAATAATTTTTTTTTTTTCATATAACAAAGCTATATATATTAAAACAATTATATAGTAAATATATATTTACCTGAAGTGAAATATTCCAGCATAATTGTTAAGATCGAATGTCTGCTCGTATGGCCGGACAATGAATTTAAATAAATTTGGATAATATTGAAGGTGTACAAGTCCAACTATGAACCAGCAATCACCAAGTCCTCCTTGTCTTACATAAAAACAGTTGTTATTTTGTGGTAAATAAAACACTGGATTATCTACAATTTCCTACAAACAAAAATAATAATATATATGATTAAAAAATATGTGTAAAGTGATTTTTTAATTTTTTATTTTCACTACCATGGGTCTCAAAAGTTGGTAAGATGCATTCAATGAATCTACGGAAAATTGATCATCTTCAAATTTGGTATTACTGATTAATGCACGTTCTCTAAGATCATCAAAGTCCTGTTGTTGAAATTCAATCATTTCACCATTTTTATACTCTGTCAACTGAAAAAGAGAAGAAATTTAATTACCAAATATTTTTTCAACATTTAATATATACTTATTTAAAAAAAAAATTATTTCAATAATGCTGTGGTGACCTGAACATTCTCCACATGAATTTCTGGAAACTCTGTGATGGACAAAATTCTTTGAAGACTTGTCGAAGCTTTATTGATGGCAAGACGATCACCCATTGAACTACAATGACCTTGAAAATTATTTATTATTTAATTAATTTGTGAAAATATTTTTAAATGTATATACAATTCATTTTGAAGTTTATAAATATCAGTAAATATCAGTAAATTACCAATCAATTGAATCAGCAAAGCCACAGAAAAAGTACAAGTTATTTTCATTTTTATCAGATATATCTTTATCAAAAATTCTTCATGAATCCAATGATGCGCAATATAGTAGTATTAAATATATGGTCAGCACAGTGGTTATTTATGTTTTGAACAACAAATTGTTATTTAAAAAATATATAGACAACAGTCAGGAATTGGTGTTATCTTTTTTTTATTTTATTTTGTTAATAGTCATAAAGTATTTATCACTATACACGAATATGAATATTAACTTGCATTTTTTATTTTCTATTTCCACCAATGTGTATTGAAATAGATAAGAATTAAATAAATATATAAGTGAACTTGAAACAAGACGAGAAATATATTGAAATAAATTATTATTGACAGACAAATATTTATCAATTTAAATAAAAATTCTGCTGAAGCTGGTAAATATGTATAAAAACTATTGAACTCATCATAAATTTAAAGTAAAAAAGAAAACAAAACTTTTCTGCTATTTATTTTTGCTAAAATAATAAAAAATAAAGTTGGAATTTTTATTTGTATTTTTATTAATGCAACTAGTTGCGAAATATTTATCATAAAGCATAATTCACAATATTTCTAGTGTTAAAATGTTTAAAGAAAAAAAAATAATAATTTGATGAAAAATTTAAATATTTAATTTAATCTGAACATTTTTTATTTATCAGTCAACATTATAAAAAAAATGTACACACATACCGATAGGAAAAAAAAGATAAAATAAACCGTTATAATATTAGCAGGTTAACTCAAAAATATTAGAAACGAAAAAGTTAAAATAAAATAAAGTAATTAGGATATGTAGTATAAATTTCGTGCATTAATTCACACTGGGTTGTCTTATTTTGAAAATTAAAAAAAATATATATTTATATATTTATTAATTAGTGTCATGATTCGGATGATTACTTGTCATTATCTCGACAAGATTCCATATATGCAACATCCTATATAAATATATTCTCATTGGAATTCTCAATCCGGTTTTTTTGGGACAAGAATATTTTTACTTTTTGGCAAAACAGACACAGCTCACAATTATTATTCGTTCTACATAACAACTCTTATTATATATTTCATTAATTTCATTAATTTTTTTTATTCTTTATTTATACATTAACTAATTTTATTTATCAATTTAAATTTATATTTTATATTTTATCTTCTTGTCATTCACTTTTTATCTAATTATTTCTAATTTATTAGTAATAATTTTTAACTAATATTTTACAATTATTTAAATAATACATACATAACAGTTTTTTGATAATTCGTAATAACAAGTTTTAAAACGACTTAATCAATTAATTTTTATCAACTATTTATACGTGATTTTTTTTTCATGTTATTTTTTTCTTTTAAATAAAATTTTACTTATTATCTATTGACAAATAAATTAATTTATATATTTTTCCAACTTTGAAATAACGGAAATTTTTTTATTTTTTACTATTAAAAAAAAAAACAATTGTTAAAAAATTTTATTTATATTTTTAATTAATTTATAAATTTTTCAAAAATTACCATTTATTTATCATGAATTAAATATCCAAAAAATTGATTTAAATTATTTTTATTAATTTGTTTACAAAAAAAGCAACAATAAATTCGATTAATTTCAATATTAAATTATTATTTTTAATTGCTAAGAATAATATTTATATTTTTAATTAACAAGACAATATTATGACTACAAATTACTGCCAATTAATTAACAAAATTATTTTATTATTATTTTTTGATTCTCACTGTTATCGATTACGGAATCATTGAGCTAAGTTGAAATTCAAGTACGCATACTCGCAACGTGATCACAAAAATAATAATAATGATGATAAATTTGCTATTATTATTTTCAAATATATAATTTTAATATTATTTCTATATTAATGTGTGCTTAATGATCATCTAGGACAAATCATTTGACAAACTCTGACAAATTTATTTATTATTTTTTTTTTTTCTTCGTTTCTATCTCTGCCCGTTTTTGTTCGACTGATTTCGTGCGCCAACAACAAATTTCGTCGGTGAAAAGAGACAAAACAAAACATATTACGACCTTAGAAAACGACTCTCTCTAAAAGAGTCTAGAAAAAATATTTAAGCATTTTGTTGTTATCGTTTGTGTCCCCATCAAAATAATTAATATTAAAGTGTTTAATTTATAAGAAAAAATTAAAATTAAGTCAAAAATGTGTACATTATTTTCACCATCACTTGGTGGATTAATTGTTAATTCAAAATTGATAATTAAATTATTAAAAAATAGAGGAAATAATTGTTTGCTCCAAACAACAAATTCATTTAATTACAGTACAAATGTTTTTGCAAGTGGAAAAAAAATAACACGTGAAGAAATGCATCACAATTATAAAAAAATGGGAGATAAATGTAGATGTAAGTTGTTTATATTTTTTTTGTTTAAATATATATTAATAAATTATCATTATTATGAAAACATTGAAGCACATTGTCAACAGGGACGAACGCCATTTTGACATTGAATTATAACAATTTGTTTTTACAACGACATTGTCAATTTTTTTAACTGAAAAATCATTTATTTTAATTGTTTATATGTGATTATTATTAATTGGGTTGATTTTAAGTATTTGAAAAATTGATTTAATTATTTTTATGATAAATAATAAAGACGGGATATTTTTTGTTTATGTACGAGACTGATAAACAGCTGGTGTCTTTTGTCTCTTTTTATTGTTGTCATTTTGTTGCGTGCGCATGATATTTTAAAGCGCGCCAAATATTTCAAGAATTTTTCATGTAAAATTGTTTTAATTATTTATAATTTGTCGGTAATTTATTTGTACATATTTAGAAAATATTTATTTTAGATTAATAAATATTATATTTGACCTAAAATTTATTAAATGAATAAATTTTTAAGTAAAATAGTAAATGAAATATTTTTAATTATATTTTATAGATTTATCGTTATCTAATTTAATCTAGAATTTATTGTAAAATTAAAATAACAATAATAAATAAATTGTTATCAATTTTTATTGCAATAAATTTCTATTTCAAATATTTGATTTATTTAAATTTAATTTTTAAAAATAAATTGCAATAAAAATTTTTAAAAAATATTTAATTATTCAACAAAATAAATTATACATTTACCATTTAATAACAATAAATATCAATTGTTTAGACGAAAAAATGGAGAAAAAAAAAATACATATTTGTTATTTTTCATGATAATTTATGTATCAATGCTGAATTTAGAAAATAAAAATATTATAGTGGAAAAATGATAAAAAAAATAAATATGAAAGTATGAAAAGAGTGATAGTATCACAAATGCACATATTGACGTCATTTGATGAATGAATAAATTACGATATTTCAACGCCAAAAGGCCCGTCTTCCGTTATCTTGATCGGGATACGCATCGCAAATCGAGACACGTTACGATATATCGATGTCTACGCCTCACTGAAAAATGAAAAAAAAAGAAAAAAAACAACAAAATAATAATAATAAAATCCAGAAGATATATAAATTTAAAAAGAAAAAAAAAAAAAAATCGCTAAAAACTGTGTGAGTATATCAGCAAAGAGGACAAAAAACTAGAACGGTGAAAATTCTCGGGGGGAAACTAGTTCGCCATTTAAAATACACTCACATATACCAAGATCACACGAGACTGATAATAAAAAAAATAAATAAATAAATAAATAATAATAGTGTTAAAATTGAATAACATTAATCTGATGACTGGCTTTTTTTTTAAATTTCTGTTAAAGCCATCATCAAGGTCGACATATGGCAATCAATCTAAAAAATAAATAAATAAAAATTTCAATCAATTGAAAATTGATTTATCAATTAAAATATTTAAGCATTTTTAATTAATATCAATATTTATTTAATCAACAGCTAAAAAATTACCAAAAGATGTCAATTCAAAAGGAGTATTTGCTTGCAATGAACTGGATTTAAAAGAAGTACAAGTTTATGGTTTTGATTATGACTACACTCTTGCATGTTACAAGCCATCATTAGATTATCTACTGTACAATCTTGGTAGAGACATGTTGATAAAAAAATACAAGGTATCTATTAACAATAATATTGCAATTAAAAAAATTAAATATATTTTAGAGAGCATGAAAAAAAATAAAAAAAGAAAGGCAATTTTTATAAAAAAAAAAATATAATATTTTAATAATTTGTTAATAATTGTTGATAATAATTTAATTTATTTAACAGTATCCAGAAGGAATTGCTGAGCTTGAATACAGAGATGATTTTGCAGTACGTGGTCTTCACTATGATATTGAAAAAGGACTATTATTAAAACTTGATAGTTTTTTACAAATTCAACTTGGTACAGTATATCGTGGTTTACATCCGGTTCCGAATGAAGAAGTTCTTAGAACATATAAAAACCGGATTATACCAATTGCATATGTTGAGTCACAACACAAGAATGCTCATGTAAGCCAAAATTATTATTAACACATAATTAATTTGAATAGACAGCTTTGAAAAATCAACAAATAACATATTGATATTTGATAAACTACTTTGTAAAACATAACAGTATATAATTTATCATTGAATGACTTTATTAATTTGATAACTATTTGATTTTTAATTTAAAAAACTAACTTTTCATGCCAACTGCATATTAACATATTTAATTTTTATTTTTTTCCCACTTAAAATTTGCATGTTTAAACAAATAATAAATTTATCAAACTGGATTAAATTGTAGAAGGTAAGCAGAGCGTGTATAATAATAATAATAATAAAACATATTTGTTTATAATGATGAATTTTATCAACGAGGTTTCCGATTCAAGGATGGACCACATCGTCAAAAAATGGTACAGCTTGCTGATTTATTTTCTGTTCCGGAAATGGGTCTACTTTGTAATGTCACAGAATATTTTATTCGTAATCATATTGATTATCATCCAGAAATATTATTTCGTGATGTCAAGGTAAATTAAATTAACAAAAAAATAAATAATTATTAAATATTTATTACATATTTATATTTTTTTTTGTAGAATTCAGTACAAATGTGTCATCCAATAATGCACAGTATGGTTTGTAATAATGTCCATGAATATCTTGAGCCAAATAAGGATATATCAAATTTTTTAAAACGTCTTATTGCAACTGGTAAAAAAATGTTTCTCGTAACAAATAGTCCATTTCATTTTGTGTAAGTATTATAGATAAGAAAAATTAATATATTTTTTTTTTATTTGGATACTTGATGTTACATTTATTTCGCAGTGATAAAGGCATGAAATATCTTGTTGGTGATGAATGGAAAGAATATTTTGACGTGGTTGTTGTACAAGCAAGAAAACCAAAATTTTTTACTGATGAATCACGTCCACTTCGTATTTATGATGAAAAACAACAGACTCAACTTTGGGATCGTGTTACTAAACTTGAAAAAGGTGTTATTTATCTTGAGGTAATTATTATCATTTGATTTTTATTATCTATTGTTTAAGCTGGATAATAAAATGTTGATTTTTTTGTAAAGGGTACCGTTAAACAGCTTCAAGATATGACTGGATGGAGAGGCCATCAAGTACTTTATTTTGGTGATCATCCATACAGTGATTTGGCTGATGTTACATTAGAACACGGCTGGAGAACAGGAGCAATCATCAAGGAACTAACAGTATGTGTTTTTATTTTATTTATTTGTTTTTAAAATACTCTAATATTTTTTTTTTTCGTTATGATAAAGTGGTGAAAGTGAGATGTTAAGATGAAGCAGGTTGTTTGGAATTTAATTTAGGTCATCGAATTGATTGAGATTTTTATTTTTAATTTAAAGTATCATGTATTTTATTTTTATTTTTATTATTTACTGTATTAATTATTTATATATGATGATTAATTAATTTTTTTTTGTTTTTTTAATTTCAATATATTATTGTAGCAATTGTTATTTCATTAAGTGGCATGAAATTAGCTTTCTAATTGTGGCTTAATTTATTTTTTTATTATCACTATCAAACGTATTGAAATGTTAACAATTGTTTTTTTTTTTTTCGATTGAAATATCTTTGTTTAGAATATAAAACTTTCTAATCAAATTTAATAATGAATATAATATTTGTTTATTTTAATTTTAGCATGAAATTGAAACTTTAAATCATCGTAAGTTCAAAGAAAATGCAAATTGGCTACAAATGCTAACGGCATTGATTGAAGATCATCAAGATTATGATGGTCCAGAAGTACAAGCACAGCTGGAAGAATGGATGGCTGAACGTGATAAAATACGTAACGATATAAAACATGTTTTTAATCCACAATTTGGATCAGTATTTAGAACTTATCATAATCCAACATATTTCTCAAGAAGATTATTTAGATTTGCTGATATTTATATGAGCTCGATAACAAACTTGTTGTACTACTCGACAACACATACATTTTATCCGAGACGTGGTGTTATGCCTCATGAGTACATTAGTTATTTTATGTAATTTATATTTTGTTTTTTATTTTTGATTCAAGTTTTTCTTCGTGATGTTAATTCAAAATTTACTGCCAATTTGATATTAATTTACTACCTTATGTATTAGAATGAAAAGAGAATTTAGCAATTATTTAGCTCATAGAACTCAGGAATCGCTCAAAAGTATTTATAGTTTTTTTTTTTTTTTCATGTATTATGTATCAATTTATTATTAATTTCGTAAATTGTATATAACTTTGCGATCATTATTTTAACGAGTGTGATAGACTTTTTTAGTTTTTTTTTTTTTTTTTTTATGACATCTAATAACTAAAAGACAATACTGTTTTTAATATATAATCATAGTTTTAAAAAACAATTTGAAATTGTAATTTTAATAAATAAATTATTTTTAGTAATAAATAATAATCATGTGTTTGAAAAATAAAAATTGAATACAATAATTCATTTGTTTATTTTATTTTATTTTTATTTAATTTTTTTTTCATTGATAATTGATTTAGGACAAAAAAAAAGCTAACAAAATGACCTGGCAAGACATAAAAAAATATATTTCAGTTCCAGTTTTTTTGGCAATTGCATCGGCAATGTATCTGGTTGATAAAAAAATGCATAAATGTTAAAAAAATTTCGGCTAATAAAAATGTGTAAAAAAAGAAAAAAAAAAAAAAAAACAATCAACATAAAAGTTCATGTGGGTTATAAATAATAAAATAAAACTATGGAAAGTGAAAAAATAATATTTGACAAATCGAAAAATTCATTATCTAAAAACGTTGATAAATCAATTTCAAAAAAATTAATAAAAAGTGACTTATCATCTGATAAAATATCAAGCAGCAGCAGCAGTGAAATAAAAAAACTACAATTACAACAATATGACGATTCAGAAAAAAATTTATCAAAAAGAAAAACTATTACAGCTAGAAAATATGACAGAGATACATTACGAGAAATTGAAATTAGAAGAAAAACAATGTACGTATCAGAAAGTGATTTTTTAAATTCTGGTGAAAAAAATATTGACAAAGAATCAAGATACAATTCAGTTGATCGTCATAATTCACATAAGCTATCAAAAAATATTATAACAGAATCATCAAGTCATCCAAAATTATCAGATAATATTCCTGTTCATTGTATGAATTTCGATTTTCCACCAAGTGATGATTTATCAGTTGATGAAGCAAATTGTTATGCAAATATACTTGATGAAGCTTGGCAACAATTGGATCTTTTGAGACTTGTTATTCCAGCTGACGTTGATGACAATTGGAATGAAAATTATCAATCGATTGATAGTAAATATGGTGACTATGATGAAACTGATTGTCAAAATTTATTAAAACCAATAGTATCAATTGCTGAAAAATTACAAAAAGATAGGCAAGTAGATTTTTTTTTATGTTATGGTAATTTAATATATTAATTTTAATTTTTAATTTAGAACATATGCAGCAAATGTGATGAAAGAATTGATTAAAGATTTAAGAAACCAAAGACGTTATGATTATTTGGAAATTGAAATTGAAAATATTGCAAAAACAATGGAAGATGAACATAATTTGTTTGTTAATCATGAAATATGGTCAGAGCAATTGTTGCAGCTTAAAAAATTAATTGAAAGTGAAAAAATTGATCATAAAAAATTAGTTGATCAATTGATAATTGCAGTACGTAAATCAGCTGTTGGAATTGACGATGCAATGTTTAATAATAATTCTGAATTTTCATGCAGACAACAGTGGGAACAAATGAGATTGGATGGTCAAAAATATAGACTAGAATTAAAAGAACAAAAATATCTAAATGATTTAAGTAAAATTGAACAAACAGAAAAAGTTGATGATATTATTTTTGCTGAAATGAGAGAATTTCTTGAGAATGATATTAGAAAACTTGAGGAAAAATCAATTGCTTGGTTAAAGAAATACAACGACACTTTGGATTTACGTCAGCAAGAATTTTATCGAATACGTGATGAAATAACAAAAGCCCAAGAAGAACTTGATGACAAAGAAAATTTATTAATGACTAGAGAAAAATTTGTCGAGGATTGTCAAAAGCAAAGACAAATTATTGCCGATGAAAAAGAATATTGGGAAATTGTTAATCGATCTGCTGTTATTATTCAATCATTGTGGAAAGGATTTATGGTGAGACAACAGTTGGGACAATATCAGGGTCTTTGGAAGTCATTGAAAAAACGAAAAAAATTAGCAGCAAAAAGAAAAAAAAAATTAGAAGCTAAAAGAAGAAAACTAGAAGCTAAAAAGGCTGAAAAAAAAAGAAAATAATTAAATAATAATATCAAGTAAAAATAAAAAATGAATTTTAATAAAATTTTTTATTAAATATTAATAACTTTTTTTTATTTAAATCACATTACAATATATTTGAAAAACAACAACTTCAAGTAAACAAATAATTATTGAAAATGCCAATCCTCCAAACAGCACATAAAATGAAAATTTAAAATTCAAAATATTAAGTGGTTCCCACATTGTTTTATAGTAATTATTATTTCTATTATTAATTTTATACTTTTTAAACCAATGTGTAACAAGACCACAATCCATCATTCTCAATTGTAATTTATTAATTCTATCAAGACCAGGCCAATCACGTCGATACAAATAAGTTCTTTGTGCTGATAGAAAACTTTTTTTAGGCATATGATAAATATTGTTACTCAAATTCATTGTTGCTTTGAGATAAATATCAAAGTCAAGACAAGCATCATTGTCACTCAATAATTCATTTTGACATTGGATATTATCTTCACGAATATTTAAATTATTAACATCACTCAAATCGAATAATTCTGTTATAAAACGTGCAGTTTTAACTCGATAGCCAAGTTCATTCAAATCTTTAATGTCTTCAATATTTTTGTATCCATCAACAACTGTTAATGATGACTTTAAATTACCTGGTATTATTAAATTAATAATTAAAAAAAATATCATCAACGTGCAAAGGACAATTCTCATTGAAAATTTAACTGGTAAATCATTCAATGAATAGCCAAATATTATTTGAATAACAATTATGAAATTATGATAATTGCTTTGTTTGCTTATTAAATTAACAGCAGTGAAAATTAATAATCCAATAATTATAAATGACAGATAAATATTTAATGATGGTGATTGATAAATAAAATTAACTCCAAGTGGATTTAATTTTTTTGTAACTGATGTTAAACCAACTGGTATGTAGGTGAATGTTGTTGTTGTATTTGGTATTTTAGCAATCACCAAAGAATTCATCAATAAATCAATATCACCAGTTGAAACATTGCCAATTATTCCAACAACGTTACCACTACTTTGTTCAACATAGCCAAGAGGAATTGATTTATCAAAAAATATACTTTCAATTGATGTATTTATTTTTAACAATGATTGTAAATTAATGTCAGCGTCAATACCAGAATACTTTATGCTACCGTTTAATTTATTTATTTTTAAATATGGTGTATATTCAATAGCACCAACTCTTGTTGGATAATTACCTAAATCCCTTGCTTTATCAAAATTTAAACTTTTACAAATATCATGTTTATTATTTTTTTTTGATGAATAATCTTGTTCAAATAGTGTCCATGGATGATCATTGCTACCATTTATAATTTTATTTATTTTCCAAGGCTCTGGTGCTTTTTGAATGTATGGATTGAATGTTAATAATTTTTTATTATTATTTAAATCAATACAAATATATAAACAATTTAAAAAATCCATTTTCCATAAAATAAATAAATAATTTTCTGCCTCATTGCAGTTTCCATTTTCATTTAATATTATAATTGGTATTTTAATGTCCCAAAAAATTTTGTAACTTTTTAAATTATTTAATAAATTATTTAAGCTATTTAATTTTGATTGAATTAAAAATATTCTTGGTGGTTGCATGTATATTATTTTTTTTGGTCTTTTTATTCTTTCAAGTTTGTTGATATTTTCAATCATGATAAATGATGGTGAAAAATTTAATTTAAAATTATTTAAAATTGGTTTTTTTTTCTCTGATAATATTATTATGGTGTTTATTTTATTGAAACAATTGTTTAATAAATCAGCCTATAATTATGTAATTAAATTATTATTAAAAATTATAATATTAATTTATTTGATATAATTACTGTTAATTCTGCTTGGTCTTGTTGATTAATCACTGCTATTTTTGAATGATAATTAGGTTTTCCTGATGTTAATTTAGTCACTGAATAAATAATTATTGCAATTATCAAATTATATTTATTGAACATTTTCGATTGTATTTATAATAAATGTAGTTTACACAATGAATTGCGGAACAAGTCTGAAATATTTTACTGCATATAAAATGTATGCATTCATATTAAACTTATCATATTGACCATCATAAAATAATTGCAGTAAAAAAAAAAAAAAAATGAATCAATAAAGTTGCAATAATAAAGATAAAAAAAGCATCAACTGTGTATTTTTTCATAGAGGACATTGCAAGTGACATTCAACATTAAATATTCATTAATAAATTATAATTTAAAAAAAATTTAATATGTGCTTTTTGAATCTATATAAAAAAATTATTTATCGATGATAAAAGTTGACGTTTTTTTAGTGCCAGTGATGATAAAAGTACGTATTTCTCTGGCTCTTAATAGTACATTAATGACACCATTTTTAATATATACTTGTTGATCAACACTCGTGTTATTAACATCATACTCAATGTCATTATTATCAGATTTCCATTTGAATCTATTCATAGATTCTATCCATTGATTTCCACCAAGAGATGTTTCACGTAAACTAGTAATATCAAAATCAGTAAATAAATCACCAATATTTATTTCAGCTGGTTGTGACAATTGTGTTGCTTCACCAATTTCATATAAATGCTCAAGTCTTAATAATATTTCTCCATTTTTCCATGGTTCATAAGTAAGAATATGAATATTTTTAGGTAATTTTTTTCTAAGCCCTCCAGCTTTCATGTTGTAATTATTTTTCCAATTTATAAAATTATCTGTATTATTTAATGGTGTAAATAATGCCCAAGGTCTTAATGATAATTTGAGGGCCATTGATTTTTCAGCTAGTGCAATAGTATCAAGATTATTTAAATTACCACCAACAAGATAATGGATTCCTCGAGCAACAAGACCCGTACCAAATGCTTGTTCATTAAGTGCTTCTTCAACACCAAATGCATCATCAACCAGCAATCTACGATGTATCATTAATTCAAGTTCACCATCAGTCAAACTACTACCACCCTGTGCACGATCATTAAGTACACTCAATTTATATCCTTTGTCTCTGTCTTCTAGTGATATTTTTGCTGTTACTGGATAATAATTACCAGCAATTGGTTCTTGTAAATTTAAATTCCAAGTTGGACGATAATTTCTTTTTCTTTTAAGCATTTCTCTTCCATTGCTGTCTGTATAAAATGTACCAGCTGATTGAAGATTACTTGAATAACGAATGACAATTTCTTTTCCTTTTTTATCATCAATTGGAATTGGTCCAGCAAGCCATTCAAATTCAACTTGTTCTTCATTGTCTAAAATTCTAACAACAAGACTAACATGATCATTAACAGTCAAATGAATTTCTTGTACAAGTGGACCCTTGAATATTTCATGATAACCAGAATAAATAAAATTATGAATTGCTGATTCATTTGGTCTAAATATATATGCACCAGATGCACGTTTTTCAGCATTACTATTGTCACCAACAGCTCCAATGTAATAATGAAATGATTGTACAACTTTTATATTTTCTTTTTTCCATTGTACAACAACTTGACCAGCTTCATCAACTGAAATATCATATAAATCACTTGATATTGATTTATCACTATCAGCAATATTTACTTCATCATCATCAGATAATTTTTCAGATACAAAATATGATTGATAGCCAAATGCAGATATATTTAATGCACGAAATACAAGTTCTCTTGTTGCTATACTTTTTCTTCCTGGTAATTGAACAACAGCCAGTGGTATTGGAACAAGTTGAGTTAATATTTCAGCACCAGTATGATCATTGACAATATAACTTTTTCCATTAACTGGAATACGTATGTAACTTGATACTGGATTACTTTGAGGATTATATAAAGTAACTACAAATTTTTTAGAATCTTCAGATACTGTACATGTACTTGTATTTAACAATAGACATGAATAAAATTTTGTATCTTCATATGTATTTGATGTATTATTTTTACTGGCAATTTTTAATATTGCATCAGAAATAATATCAGAACTTTTGACAATACTTTCATGTAATAAACGTGCATAGTCTTCAGCAACATGTTGTTTTTCTGTTCCAGTAACAGCATCATGATGTTGCATTACTCCCATAACTTCACGTAAATGTTGTAAATCATCAGAATCCATTTTAGATGATAAAATTGATAATTGTTTGACAATTTGAAGATAATTATTGCCCATTCTTTCAAAATACTTGAGAGTTGGTCTTGATGTAAAATAACCAGTCCAAAATGCATGTGGATCACTGCTATATGGAAAGAAATCATCACTTTTTGTTGTCCATATTTTATCAGCTTCATGAATTGATTTAATATAACAAGATGGAGTTGAATAAAATACATTTATTTGACTTCCATAAATTTTATTTGTATATCTGTTGAATAATAATTATTATCAGATTAAAAAAAAAAGAAAGTATTTATTTTTATTAATAATAATCAACGATTGAGTGAACAAACTTTTATCAGATCTTACCTAATTAATTTATCAAGATTTGAAAACCACATTCTTGCAACTTGATAATTAAAATCTTCTCCCATTGTGAGTATTATATTATTTGTATTGTATGATTTAGCTTGTACTTGACAGTAAGCAAGAAACAATGCTATCTATTTGAAAAAAAAAAAAAATATGATGTGATAATATGTATTATTAATTTAATAATATATTTTGTAATTTAATTGTTATCTTTGAATCTTGATAATTTGTTCACTCAATATCTTGTCGTTTTTATTTACATACAGCAAAAAAAATAATATACCTTATCAATAGATCCAAATTTGAAAAGTACATTTCAGCATCTTGATAAGTAAAATCACCACCCATTGTCAGAATAATATTTTTAGTTTGATAATAATGAGATTGATCAATTAAATAGTTGTAAAATTCTTTGGTCTATAAATTGGTAAATAAATAAATAATATTGAATATTTAAAATGTAAAAAAAATATTTGAAGAAGAAGAAATTATCAAGAGACAAGAAGATATTATTAAATAGAAAAAGATTATTTAAAATATACATTGTAACTTACCCTTGAGTCAATATTGTTATCAGCACTTTCTGGATCATCAATAAGAGGCTCATCTTGACAAAGAATATCAAAACAAAAACCTGGAGGTGGTGAATAATTATTGAATAATGCAACTGAAAGTAAATCAGCTTTTTCTCCTGATAAAAAAATTAAATAAATTATCAATATTATTTTCTTCATTAATAAATTATATATTTTTTTTTTTTTATTATTACCTAAACTAGAGCTAGCCTTCCACAAAAATTCAGCACGTTGTTCCTTGAGTCTTGCTGTTTTATCTTCATGATCAAGACGTCCAAAGAACATACCATCAAAACCAAATTGTGCAAACAGAGATGCTTGTTCTCTTGAGTGACCAAATGGATCAATTTGCCAGCCAATTTTTGGTCGTGCACATTCACCAAATGTATCATTTAAACGTCTATAAAATTAATTTATTGATTAAATATTATTAAAGGAATTATAAAATAAAAATATTTACCTAAATCCCCAAGTAAATTGATCAACAATTGAATGATAATGTGTTGTTGCTTCATCATTCATGCTCCAGGCACCACTTATTATTTCCAATCTTCCTTCATTTATAAAACCTCTAACTTCTTCACGTAATTTTTCAGTTTGTCGTTGCCACCATTTCCATAAAAATGCTGTTTCAACGTATATGAACCTTTTTTTAAAATAATTAAATAAATAAATAAACACTATTCATTTAAAAATGATAAGCTCTTATCATTATTGACTATAATTTACTTCAGACTTATCATTAGCGATAAAGAAAAAAAATAAATAAACAAATATTATATTTAAATAAACAACTGACCTTCGTTCTGGATCTTTTCTCAGAGAATCAATCACAGTGTCAATAATATATTGGACTCCTGCTTTTTGAATTGAATTACGTCCTTGAAATATCAAAAAAAATAATTAATTAAAATATATAAAATTATTTATATTTTATGTTTAATAATAAATTAATAATTAATACCTCCATAATAATATTGATCAACTGTTTTTAACCAGCCAACATCATCATGTGTATGTGCAACTAAATGAACATTTAATTTTGTTGGATCAATTTTTGGACATCCCTGTAAATAAATTAATTATTAGTTATTGAAAAAAGTATTAATATAATTAAATAATTGTTTTGTTTGTTTACTTCATATCCACAAGTGCGACGTTCATCATTCTGATTATTATTGTTGTCTCTGAATACCCCAGCATTCACGAGAACAACACAAGTTAATATTAAACTTCCAAGCTGGTAAATCTTCAGTCGTGCCATGACGATTGACGAATGACTCGGTGACACTCAGTGACACTGATAAAAGCTGCTTGTTCCCCCTCGTATTTATATTTAATTTTTTAAACACACTCCTAGCAACACCCGCATAATTGTAAATTCATTGGCGTAACTTAAATTTAATTATAAAAAATTTTTTTAAATATATTTCTATCTATTTTAATTATTCAATAAAAAAGCACTCAAATTTTTATTAAAAAAAAAAAATCTATTTAATAATAAAAAAGAACCAGAAAGCAAAGTTATTATAATTTTTTTTTTTTTAATATAAATACAGAGTCATCAAAAAATCTCATGTTTCATAAAATTTCTATGAAATGCCTTGATATAAAATTATATAATAAAAAAAAAAAAATATATAAATTCATTGAAAAAAAAACATTGTTTTTATTTATTCTTTTTTAAACATAAATTTATTAATTTAACATTAATAGAAGAACAATATTTTTAAGGAAGGAAAAAATATATGGCAAAGAAAGAAAAAAAAAAAATTATTTCGATGAATATATTACTTGATTAATATGTAGATATATATATTTTATTTATAAATAGGATTATTAGAAATCAGAATAAGCAATTGGCTCTTGAGATTTGGCAAAAGTAACTGGACGATAAAATGATTGTGCTTGATCCCAGCCACGTGGTGCTGTATTATAATTTGTTTGAAAACTCGATATTTTTGGACCATTGTAAGTGTTCTCAAGTAGCTTGGTGCCTGAAAATAAATAATAATAATAAATTAGCATTAGCATCTTGAACAACCAGATAAACTCAAGTGAATTTAAAAAAAAAAAAAAAAACACAAAATAACTGATAAATTATTAATAGTTGAAGCAAACGAAATAATAATTGCAAAATGTCAAAGCAAAAGCATAATAAAACTTGCCTAAATCCTGACAATAATCTCCAAGTTTTTCAGCAGATGGTCCTGGTATGAGTGACTCAATAACAGGTGTTTTACGTAGTTGTTTTATTTGTTCAATAATATCTTGCTCTGATGGAATAATAACCATTGGTTTATTTTTATTTTCATTATCATTAACTGCATCATTAAATTTATCATCAATATCATCATTACGATAGCCAGATGGTGCATCAAATAATTGTTCAGATGCTTGATCAAATAATTGACGACGATAATCATAATCACTCATTGCTGATGGACGATTACCAGTTGAAAAACCAGGACTTGGTCCACTGTAATAATCATTACAATTTTCAGGTGTTGTTGATTCACCAAATGAATCACCAATTACATCGTCATCATCATCGTCATCGTCGTCGTCATCATCATCACCGTCAGTTGAATCATACTCGTATCTTGGAACCATTGCTCCTTGATATATTCTACCATAACCATTGCCATTTGTATTTATAATCATTTTATTATTATTTCCATTGTTGTTGCTGTTGATGTTGGAAAATTGTACTTGTTGTTGTTGCTGCTGCTGCTTGATATTATTCATTGAATCATCAAATTTATTTGGCATTCTTGGTACATCAAAAAAACGTGAAAGATCATCAAGTGGAGTATGTTGATCAACTGGTATTGCTTTTGAATTCATTTGTTTATATTGCAATGTTGGTCTACATGTTTTTTCAAATTCTTGTATCAATTGTTTAACTGGTACTGGTGTATAATCAATATTACCCTCTTCATTTATTGTTTCATTTTGAAGCTGATTACCATTTGTCATTTGATAATTTTCATTTCGCAATTGTGAATGACCATTTGAAGCTTGTGAATTTTTATTATTAGTCATTTGATAATTTGGACTATTGTTTAATTGAGAGCTTGAATTTTTATTGTAACCATTTGCCATTTGAATATTTCCATTTGGCATTTGAGGACATGTGTTATTCATTATTTTATTTGAATATCCATGTCCATTTTGTATTGTTTCATTTCTCATTTGATAATTATTTCCATTGTTCATTTGATAATTATTTCCATTAATCATATGGCCATTTGCATTGATCATTTGATAATTACCATTTGGCATTTGATAATTACCATTGTTCATTGTCATTGGATTGACATTTGTCATTTGATAATGAACATTTGGCATTTGTTGATGATAACCATTGTTCATTTGAATATTTCTATTGTCAATTTGTGAATGACCATTCATCATGACCTGTTGATGATAGCCATTATTCATTTGTTGATTATCATTAACCATTTGATAATTTCCATGATTCATTTGATAATAATTATTATTTGGCATATTGTAATTACCATTTGGCATTTGTAAATTACCATTTTGATAATTTCCATTTCTTAATTGTGAATTACCATTTGTCATTTGAGCTCTACCACCGTTGCAGCTACTACCACCACGTGAGCTTTGATCACCCTTTGAATAATTACGGCTACCACCACCACCATTATTATTATTATATTGAACTGGCTGATAACAATCAGAATCAAATGACATTCTTCTTGATTTTTCAACACCTGAATTACCATTAATTTGATGAGCATTTTTATGACCATTCATTTGATAATCCTGCTCAGTTCCAACAGCAACCTCACGAAGATATATTTTTTTAATATCATTTTCTAATTTTTTTTCATAATTATTATCAGTCAATTGCTTGTTACAATCTGACTCGTTGTTATCTATAATTTTTTTTATTGCAAAAAAAAAAGAGAAACAATGCGAAGCTAATTTAAAAAAATAAAGCAAATTTGTTAAATGCAATGTAATAAAAAAAATATAAATTGATAATTTAGTTTGCAGTTGATAAGATTATTTAGATTTCAATCGACAAAAATATAAAAAAATGAATGATTAAAATGTTTATTTCGATTAAATTATGAAATTGATTTAGATAAATGATTGTGATTATTACCTGGTTGAGCTGGAGTTGTACCAAGTGAAATATCCACAGTGAAAGGATTGTAAAATGGTTTTGTATCATTTTGAATTTGCACTGGTGACATTGGTGATTGACTGTTGAAATTTGAATTTTCATTTGCACCATAATCCTGTTAAATAATATGTTAATGTAATTTCATATTTTAACCATTTTTTTTAATTAATAATTTAATGAAAATAGCTACCATTTTTGTTGGATAAGTGGATGGCATTTTAGGATAACTTTGAATAACCGGTGTAACTGGTGTTGAAGGTGCATTATTTTCTTGAACAACCCATTTCTCTGATCTTTTTCGTCGTTTTGCAAATATTTCAGCACCTTTTTATACAATTAAATTATACATTATTAGTAAAATTAAATTAACTTTTTCATGAAAAATTATAATCTTACCTCGTCCTTTTTGACAATTTAAATCTCTAACAATGTCAAATACTTTTCCAGCATTGATTGGACTCTGGCCAATATTTGGCTCTTCACCAAGAGCCTGAATGCCATTCATATCCATGACTTTACCATTTGGATTCATCATGCACTTCAATGGTGTTTTATCTCTGTGTAATGGCATTTGTGGTCCTTCTTCACCATCTTCACCTTGAAAAATAATATTAAATTTAATAGAAATATATTTAAATATTAAATGTATATTAATTTACCATTTCCAGCATGAATCCATTTGACAGATCTTTTTTTTCTATTGACATACATGGATTGTCCTTTGCTCTTCATATTTTTAACATCGCTCAGAGAATATGATATTCTACGAGCGAGTTCAACTTGATCCTCCACTGTTGGGTGGGTCGGTGCATAAAAACAAGATGAAGCATACATTTTTTCTACAAATAAATAATAATTTAAAAAAAAATAATTTAACTAGTTTTTTTTATATAAAAATATAAATACAAATAAATACTTTTTGATTGCAATAAATCACATGTGTCAGTTGCATCCATGGCTGGTCTCAGCAACTTTTCAAAATCAATTTTTTTCGTCCTCTCTTCACTATCCTAAAAATAAAAATAAAAAAACCATATAAATTCAATTAATATTTTTTGTTTCAAATATATATATCCAACAAGATCCAAGCTCCAAGCAAATGTTGTATGTTTTTTTTTTTTCCTCGTTGATTTTTCAAGCAGATAGCAATAAAGCAATTTTTTTTTTTTTTCAACTTTCATGTTTATCATAACTCACCATGTCAAAGTGTAGTATTTTTGTTGATAAATTTTCAAGAAAATGTCTTTTAGCTGGATCGTGTATATCTGATGGTTTAAATCCACGTGAGCTTATTACAACATTATCAGATGAATAACTTTTTTTTAATTTATTATTAAAATTATTATTATTCAATAATTGTCCACTTGATTGTAATAATTTACGTTTTATTTCGACATTTCTTGTATTTGTTGTTTTTGAATAATTGTATACTGCACTATAACTTTCGTTGTTGTTATGTTGTTTATAATATGTTTGTCTTGATTAAAAAAATATGTAATATATAAATAATAGTAAATAAATATAAAGTATAAATATAAATATAAATAATGTTATATTTATAAAACGTGTAGATAACATTTGCTTAAATTGAGTATTGAAAAATAAAAGATAAAAAAAATATAATCAAAATTAAATTAAATCTATTCATGTTGATCTAGTACAGTTTTGATCGTGCCAATGTGATTTGAGACAGCCAATAGTTAATACCCTGAATTAAAAAAAAAAATGTAAATAAATGCAAAAAAAAAAAAATGAAAATAGATGATTTAAATTGAGAAGTGTTTAAACGACAACAAGAATTGGTTACCATCCAAAACGCCAATTAATTCCGCGTTGCGGCATTGGCATGAGTACAAACACACAAACTTAAACAGTGGTAAAGATATGCTAAATTTATCTACAAAACGTATGGTAATGTAATACGATTCAGAATTGGATGAGGTGCTGATGCAGTTATTTGACAAAAAAATAAAATAAATAATTGACAATACATAATATCGAAATCATCATGGCCTCAAATAAAGCGTAATCGCATCTAATTATTCAATTTTTTAAAAACACTCAGGTATGAAATTAATATTTATTTAATTAACTTTTTTATTAAAAATCATTTAAATATTGAAGATGCATCATCGATATAAAAAAATCATTGAAAAATTATGTGTTATTAGCCTTGTCTTTAAATTTATTTTGTCAAAATGACGCAAGCTATTGATTAAAAATATTTTTTAAATATAGCCAACAAGTGAATTAATTTATTTTAAATTAAAAATGAGCTAACTATTAATTAATGTAATATGAAAATTTAATTATGGTAAATTTAAAAATGAATAGTAATATTGAGTAGATATTTATTTTTTTTTAAATGTTTATTGGTGGGATTTTCCACAGTTATTTTCGACTACCAGTTTTGTCTATCATCACTGTACATCATTTGTATCATGTATGTTATATTAACACATACATATACATATCATTTTGACAAGACGAATGATTTAAGTAAACGCAATCCATCTGCTGTTTAAAATTCAAAAAATAAAATATAAATAAAAAATAATATACAAACTAAATTTTATTAAATCAAATCAGAATAAAAAAAATAAAATTTTGTCATTTTTGTTTGTTTAAAAAACACCCACATTAATTTTCAAAAGATGAAATGAAAAAAAAAAAATATGTAAATTCTAATAATATTAAATTAATAGCTGTGGATTTTAAAAACAACCATGTCATCGAAATATTTTTTTTAGAAATATATTAATAATTTTATGAGACAAAATAAAAAATATTAAAATTAACGAAAAAAAAAAAAAAGAAAAAAAAAGGCTATTGAACTTTCAGGTGGATAAAAATATATATTTTTTTTCTACGTCTTTTTTTTTTTTCTTTTTTTAACGTGATGCTTATTTTTATACTTTTTTTCTTCATAAATTAAATTTACTAATTGATTTGAAAAACTAAAAATCAACAAGTTAAATGAAAAATAAATACATGTGAAATTATATATAGAAATTTGTTTTTTTTTTTGGAATTTAAAATTTAAAAATAATAATTACTTATCAAAGGATGCCCTCCTCATTTCCAAAATAGTATTTGTCTTAAATTGTCGATAAAAGCTTCTTCTACCACTATTAAATTGTAAATTGTTGGAAAAATTGATTCAACTTTTTTTACTTTTTTTTTTGGACGAAGAATAAAATTGACTCGAATGATTATTTAAATTTAAAACGCACTGAAAATCTGGGCAAGCTTATAGCTGCCACAAAACACACAACCACCGAATTTTGCATCTTACAAAATATTCACTCATTGAAAATATCAACATATAGTTAATGACCTCGAGGTTTATCCCCAGATTTACATATTCTCAGAACTCTCAGCACAAGTGGCGGGAAATCATAAAATTTTACTCACGGCGCAATGCAATATTCATTTCGATAATTTTCAATTGAAAAAAATATTTTTCTATTTGATTTTACAGTAGTTAATATTTTTCTATATATCTATCAACGAAAATTAAATAAATCCATAATTAATTGAGTATATTAAAATGTGTAGAAATTAAATTAGAAAAAAATTAAAAATTAATTATTCACTTGACGACACAATCATCCAGGGAATCGCGAATCGAAAAAATAAAAAAAAACGATGAAAAATTTAGTAAAACCACAATAGATTAAATGTAAAAAAATAATTGATGACTTGTGTGTTTGGTTTGTCGATTAACTTGTCTTAAAATATAATTAATAACAAAATAACAAATAAAAAAAAATTGAATTCACTTACATACCGCTAATTACAACACGAGGGATGTGACTTTATAATTGTGACCCAGGCGTATGCCACAAAAACTTTAACATCTTGTTGAAATGTTGATGGATATAAATAGACAACCAGAAGCGACACCTTAGTTACGTTTCGGGATTGAATCCCGTTTGCAATGGGCAACTTAATTCTTCAAAAATATATGATACATCCAACAATTGGACCGTCAACGATTTTGTACTCTTTTCTTTTTTTTTTCTTTTTTGTTTTTCCCACTATTACCTAAAGACAATTGGCAAACAAAAAACATTAAATTAAAATATACAGCTACACAATATTTAGATAAATCAAAAAAATATTAATTATTACTATTTGATGCTTGCAACATGTTGAATAACGTCATTGTTCTTTCTTGGCAATTCATTTTCTTTTCTTGAGAGTTCATTCATTTAAATGTTCTGGATAAATGTATCAATTCCTTTTGAATACAGTGATGATGATGGTTGTGCTGTTGCTATGAATTGCCAATGGTAAACAGATTGAAAATTTTCTTTTTTCTTCAATGTCATTGCATTTCTCAAATGAATTGCCAGCTGACAAATATATAAAAATGCATGATTGTATGCAAGATTATTATCAAGATGATAAATTTCAGCTAGTGAATGTCTCATGAAATTTATGTCTGGCAGGGAAGTTGGTGACATGAATTTTGAATTTTCAACGTATTCAATGTACATTGTCTTGAATAAAGTTTCAAGAATTGATTCTTGGCGACTTGTTGCTAATTTAATGATGCTTAAAAATGATACAACACGAACATTTTCTTCTCCACTTGACCAAAATTTAAGGAGAATTCTTAACAGTGGCTTGTTGAGTGATGAGTATGATTGAGCAGATGGTACTGGATGGTACCATCTGATGAAGATGCTTAAGCAATACTATCAAAATATCAGTCGATGATACATTTTGTAGAATTTTTATCAAATCAGCAAGATAAGATATAATGACATCTTTTATTTTGACTTGTGTGCCTCAAATCTTCCATCGTGAATGTTTAAAAAATTTTATATGGTAAATGTAAAATACACAACTGTACAACTCCATTGAATACTAAAAAAATTAAAATTGTTTTTTGTTTAAATATAAATTTAAATAGATAGCCAGTCGAAATTTATAATATTTTTTATTTTAACATACCTGAGCTTCCTTCAATTTTGAAGAAACAATTTTTTTACTTTTATCTGGATCATTATTTATTTTTATCTGTAATAAATAAATATTAAATTTAATTTATATCTAACCTAACTGATTTTTTAACGAGACAAATAAAAAACATCATGGTAAAAAATATATAATATTGTTTAAAAGCACCTATTTAAAAGTGAACAGCTTTTTTTTCTTGTTATCTGTTTTTGTTAAATATAAAATATACAAACATGTCTCACCAATGTTTTTATTTTTATTTTTTAACTGTCAACATTCTTGACCTATTGTAGAACCAAAACAAAATTCCGCCATCTTAAATTTCAAGATGTCAATTATTTAAAAAAAAAAAAAAATTAAAATTAAATAATCAACACTAAACAACCTGGTTAAAAATCAATTTGTTAATTTTTATTTTTACAAAAAATCATTTGAAATATTTTTAATACAATCATCATTTATTTATTTTTTGATTAGAAACAGTATCATAAAATTTTTGTAATGGTGTACCTCGAGTTTTTAATGTTAATTCCCAATTAAGAATAGTTGCAGAATCACTAAGATCAACAATAATTTTATTTCTTTCAGTTTCAACAAATTGACGATTTTCCTGTATTTTATCATAAATTTGTTTAATTTTTTTGCAATAACTTGGTACTTGACATTTTGCCAAGAAAGATTTAAGTTCCATGATACAATTGATGTACATATCTGGAAAATAAATAGCATTGCTATCTTTTGTTGCAACTTCCAAAATCAATTGATAAACATTATCAATTATTGAATTTTTAAATGCATTTTCTTGCATTTGTGTTTTTGTTACTTTCAACATACAAGTGAATGACATTTTTTCAGCAACAATAACATTTTTAACTTTATTAAAATCATAAAATTTCAATATTTCCAGCAAGTATGGTAAAACTGGAATAAATGTGCCAGTTTTTTGTGATATATTTATCAATAATTGACAACAATGAAATCTAAGTGGATAATATTCTGATGTTGGTGTCAATTTGATTAATGATGTTACTATTTGTACAAGTGGATACAAAAGTGATCGAATAACTGATTGTTTTTTAGTATTTTTTATCAATTCTGACCAAAGACGAATTGAATTTAAATATTCCCAGCTATAAACAGCATCAATATTTTCCTAAATAAAATACAAAACAATTGAAAATTAAAAATTTAATTATTGATTAAAAAATTAAGACAAATTATTTATTTTTTATACCTTATTTTTTTGAATTGTTGCATTTCTCAGCTTGAGAGCCAATTGGCGAATTTCCATGAATGCATGATTGTATGCAAGATTATGATCAAGCAAATAAATTTCAGCAAGTGACTGTTGCATGAAATTGATGCAATCAAAATTATCTGGAGTCATATTTTTTGCAATTTCGTTATATTTACTATACATTGCTTTGAGTAAATTATCAAGAATAGCTTCTTTATAAGTTGTTGTTATTTTAATTATGTTCATAAAAGCATTGACACGAACAACCTCTTCATCAGATGACCATAATTTAATAAGTACACTAAACAATGCTTCATTCAATGCTGGAAATGATTGTGTACATTGAATAGTACAATGCAAATGTTTCAGTAAAATAGTGAGGACATCTGGTGATGTAACAGTTTGCAGTATCTAAAAAACAATAACAATGTTATCACAATATAAATAAAACAATTATTTTTAATATTTTTTTACTAACGTTTATGATATCTGTGTAATAAATACTTAAAGTATTTTTTATTTTTGGAAATCTTTTTGCTTTGCTGGCTTCAAATTTTGCATCATGAACAATGTGCAAGAATTTTTTGAGTACACCAGGAATATGCTGGATGCAAAGTTCAATAATTCCATTAAATACTGCAACAAAAAATTAATAATAATTCAAATTAATAAATGAGTTTATTATTTTTTCAATAATTAATTTAATTACCTTGACTATTTTCAATTTTATATGGTAAATTTGATACTTTTTTTGACTTTAAAATGTTGATAGCAACAACATGGAATGCATCCATCAACTTCTTGATAATTTTTGATGATCTAGAAAATTTAAATTCATGTAATAACATAATATAATTGTTGAAAATAAATTATTATTGTATTACTTGTCTGTTTGGAGCTCTTGTTCCCATTGTTTCAATGTTTTTGTTGTTATTTTTACTGCAACTTTATTCACAACTGGTGTCTCGTTGTCTTCATCTTCTTCTTCTTCTTCGTCAATGTCATTTGCAAACTGTTTAATAATTTTAATTAAATATATTTATTTTTATAAAATATAGGTATATTATTATTGTTGTATTTTTTACCTCATTTGTATTGTCAATAATATTTTCTTCATTTTCAAATTCTTGATCAGCTACTTTTTTTGCAACAAATAAATTACCAATTTTTTTATTTTTCATTATTTTTCCATTTTTCGTGTCAATTGGTTTTTTAATTTTATTATTAACTGTTAATTTCTTTTGTACTTTTGACTTCATTTTAAATCTAAAAAATAAAAATATTTGATTAATTTTTAATAACATATAACCTCATTTTTTGAAAATATAAAAACCTATGATCCAAAAATTACATTAATTACAAATATATAAATTTATTAATTAAATTATATTATATACCTTTGGATTAACTAAAAATTGATAAATAAATATTGTTGCTACTAATGATTATTATTAATAAACAATTGTTGCTTGCACGTGTCTTGTATATGTAAACCCAATTGAGATAAATACATTACCAATAAAAATAATAAAATTTGTGGCGGGGTTTTATTTATTTTTTTCAAGCGTGGTGTGCAATGGCCTTGAATCATCCGAGCGATAACGTTCCTTATAAATTGCCTATCAGTCAGTCACAATTCTCAGTTAATTAAAAGTATCGTGCATTTACACAACTTGATAAATAAATAAAAAAAAAAAATAAAAAAACATAAACAAAAGGTGAAAAAAATAAGCTAAAATATATTTTTACAATTGACAAAAACAGCTATTTATTAATCATTTAAAAATACATGTTTATCATCAGCTCAAATTAATTTATTATAAAAAAGCTATCTAATCAATTTAGAAAAATTAATTAATTTAAATTCGAATAACACGATAATCCAGATAAATTTTGACGTATTAATATTTAACATTTAAATTTATCACAAGTTCATTGACACTGATTAAATTAAATTTTTAATTTGTCAAAATGTAAAACATCATCAAAACAATTGTAAGATATTATTCGAAATTTTTTTATTAATTAAAAAATAATAATGTTTAATGATAATCATGAAAATACACGTGTGATAAATTTACGTTTGCATATCAATATTATTTTATGCAATAAATATTAACAACTATTTGCATAAATATTATCATCTTTTTAAAAATAAAATACTGACCGAGTGATAGATAATAAGAAATAATTTATCACATTGAATGATTATTAATCAATAACTGCATTTTAAAAAAAATTCATTTATTTTTATGATTAATTATTTATTCATTAATCTATTCATTATTTTATCATTATTATTTTAATTAGATGAATAAATTCTAAAAAAAAAAAACGTGGTGACGTTGCTAAACAAGTATTTATTTATTATTCATAATTTGACACAGTCATGAATGAAACTTGTGACGAGTTGGTTGATCATAATTACATGCTGGAAAAATTTAAACATGCTGGAAAATTGTGGTACATTGTTGATCCATACGAGACGACATTTGAAAATTACCAAGATGTCCCTGATTATCACAAGCAGGTAAATTTATAAAAAAAAAAACATTCTTTTATCAATTAAATGAAATATCAATTTCAATTTTAGATTTGGCTATCATTTTTTGTTCTTATTATTTTAGAACAAGTTATATTATTTTCTAAAAAAAAAAGTACATTTCGTTTTAATGATCATTTTACATCATTATCACACTGGATACTTCAAGAATCATCTCGGTAATTTATTAATTTCAAATTTACATATTTAAATATCAAAATGTCTATTAAAATTAATTGAAAAAAAATATTTAGATTATGTTTACGTGGTGCTGAGTATTACACATATATAAAAATATATGAAAATTATCGAATAATAAATTTGCCATGGAATTCAATATGTACTTGGTACATAACAGCATTGGGGGTTGATTTTTGTTATTACTGGGTTCATCGTGCAAATCACGGTTTGTGTATTTCAATATTTTATTATTATCAAAGATAATATATTAATTATACAATATGAAATTGTCAACAAACTTTGCATCATCCAACAGCTTGAATAACAATATCATTATTATAAATTAATTTATATTTTAAACAGAGGTCCATTTTTTGTGGTCACAGCATCAAGTTCATCATTCTTCAGAGGAATTTAATCTTGTGGTTGGTCTGCGGCAATCAGTCTTGCAACAGTGGTGTAGCTTTGTGAGTTCATAACAACTCATGTTACATATCTATATTTTATTACAACTTTTTTTTTTTTTTTTTTTATCATCCAGAAATAGTGAGAGTTATTATTTTTATTTTAACCTTGTTTTTTTGCGTGTGAGTGTATTTGTTTTGTTAATATTTTTTTTTTTTATTTTGATAAGAATTATAATTGTTTTCAAGATGTTCTACTTACCACTTGCTGTGTTTATACCACCATCTCATTTTGTTGCTCATCATCAGTTTAATCTTATTTATCAGTTGTGGATTCATACGACACTTATTGATGACCTTGGTTTACTTGAATTTGTGTTAAATACACCAAAACATCATCGTATACATCATGGTAAATAATAATAATTGACATGCATATTTTTTATAAATATTATACTGTAATTATGTGTAACAGGTTGTAATTTATATTGCCTGGATAAAAATTATGGAGGTGTGTTGATAATATGGGACAGATTATTTGGTACATTTCAAGAAAAATTACCAAATCAAGATATTATTTATGGACTTGTTGTTAGTGCTAGAAAATTTAATCCAATTTATTTGCAAGTAATATTTATTAACTCATTGATATTCATTTACCAATTTATCATTTTTTTTTTTAAACAATATTTTTTTGCTTCAAGACTTTTTATACGAGAGCTATGATTAATCAAAGTATCAAGATGAAAACAATGTCTGATAAAATTGGAGTCCTTTGGAAAGGACCAAGTTGGCTACCAGGATTACCAAGACTTGGACTTGACGAATTTAAAGTCAATGTAAATATTTATTTACTCATTTAAAAAGTTGATAAATTAATTTTTGTATTTATTGTTTTTTTTTTTTTTAAGGTAACTTCAAGAAGTATTTATGATCCTCAATTACCAATTTGGCAAAAAATTTATATTATTATTCATTTTGTTATTGTTTTCTATTTTCATTATCAACTTTATCAAGCAAAACAAGTAAGTCGAAAAAAATAAAAAGCTAATTAAATTATAAATTAAAAATAATAATGAACAAGACATAAATGGATAATACCATATTAATATCAACATAGAAAGTAGCTTCTATGCTCTTTCTTTGGAAAAAAGAGATAAATTAATTAATTTAGATAATTTTTTTCAGAACTGTAAATTATTTAATAGTTCATTAGTTATAAATAATGTTATAACTTTAACAACAATTGGTCTTTTATTTGATAAATTTAAATATGCAAGTGTTGTTGAATTATTTCGTTGTTCAATGCAATTTATTTTCATAAAATATTATTTAAACAATGACAATACAACTTATGAATTAATTTGTAGTGTTTATTTAATTTGTTGTTGTTTATGGATTATGGAAATTATTTATAATGCTACAACAAGTATTCGAAGATTGTAGAAATTTAAATTGAAAACACACCGGCTCAAGCCAAATTGTTTAACAAGTTTTCACATTATTTTTCAACAACATTAAACGGTCAGTATTATTTTATTTTTCATTCAAAATATAAAAAACAAATTAATACTATTAAAAAATGATAAATTTTCTAATTTATTTTCAGAGTTCAAAGACTTTAATTTAAGTATAAGTAGTCAATGATAATCATTAGAGAAAAAAAAAATAGAAAATTGAGCAGCTTATAAATTAAAAAAAAAAGATGAATGATTTATCAACTCATTCATCAGCTTCTTTTTATTTTTAAATTAAAATATATTTAATCCAAAAAATTGTATTATTATAAATTTGTAAATAAACGACTTTTTGATTTTATTTTAAATAGAAAATTATTTTCTAATGTAGCCAGCACACTTACAACATTTTTAGTGGCAAAAAAAAAAAAAAAAAACATTTATATTTTTGTGCTCGAAAAATACTTAAGCTCGTCATTTTGCAATTGACATTTTTTTTTTTGCTATAGAATATAATAAGTACCTTTGGAATATTTAAAAATAAAATACAACTGAAAATTATTAAAAATAAAAAAAAGAAAATATATTTAAAAAAAAAAAAAAAACTTGAACACATTTTTCAGTATAAATCATTAATAAAATATTTAAATTTGAAACATATTTTTTTTCTCTTCGTTGAAAGTTAAAAAATAGATTTTTTAAATTTTTAATTAACTAATAATAAAGAGAAGACAGTTTGATTATTAAGCTAATGGAGGAAATTCGTCGAGTGCAGAATTGAGTCTACATGTTGGACATGTCTTGTTGTGTTTGTACCAATACTCGATACAATGACGATGGAATGTATGAAGACAAGGAGCAAGTTCACACACATCATTTTTTTCACTTGTAAATTCTTCCATACAAATTGGACATTCACCTGTTATTATTTTTACATCAACTTCTTTTGGTTTACGCCATGGATTCATAATAGCATGATATTCACGACGTGGTGTTGCTGTTGCTGATGCTGTTGCTGATGTTGATGCTACTGCTGCTGCTGCTGATGTTGTCGGTGGTGGTAATGGTAGTGAAAGTAATGAAGGTATTGGTTCAGTTGATGTTGATGATTTCAATGAATTTGTTCTTTGTTTTTGACTTGATGGTAGTGAAAATAATGAAGGTATTGGCTCAGTTGATGCTGATGATTTGAATGAATTTGTTCTTTGTTTTTGACTTGATAACAATGCACTTTGACCAGTTGAACTATAATCATCAAGTTGTGCTTTTTCACGATGAACCAAATTTCTTTCAACATCACGTATAATTTTTGAAAATAATTTACCACTTAATGATCCATTATAATTTTTACGAACAGCTGCAATTGCAACATGAAAATCATATTCCAATCTTAAAGGATATTTTGTACGTAGATAATTTAATAATTTTTCACCAGATGATGGTTTATTTTTGTCTCTAGCAAGTGATTCTCTTTTTTTTTCATCTACAATACGTTGAAATCTTGGTGGAATTGACCATCTTGAAGGACTTGAATATGATGAAAATTTTCTTGGTGGTGGCGATGATGATCTATTTCTCCAACTTAAATTTGATTCTTGGAATTGTTGTTGTTGTTGCTTTTCTTCTTGTTCTATTTCACTATTAAAATTTGTATTTGTACTTGTACTTGGTTGACTAATACTTGTACTTGGTTGATTAATACTTGTACTTGGTTGATTAATACTTGTATTTAAAGTGTTCTGTTTTTTTAGTGAAGATGTTACCACTGATGCAAATGTTGATGGTTCATCAATATCCCAAAAATAATCACCCAATGGTTTTGTTTTACGTAATTCATCAAGTCTTTTTTTAATTTCATCATCAGTTATTTGTTTTTTATTTATTTTGACTAACGATGATGGTGGACCCATATCCCAAAGACATTCTGGTTTATAATCACCATTTATAGAAGAGGCCGATTCAGCTAGATCACTTGCTACAAGTTTTACTGGTGAGTATCGTCTGGTTGAATTTTTATAATAATTTGATATTTCTTCTTCATCTTCATCTTCTTCTTCATCATCTCCATCTTCATCATCTTCATTATCATCATCATCATCATCTTCTTCTTCTTCTTCATCACTATCATCATCATCATCATCATCATCATCTTCTTCATTGCCATTATCATTATTATCATTATCATAATTAATAATTTGTAATTCTTTACGTTGATGAATAACTTGATCAACTTCTAATACAATACTATTTAATGACACTCCAGTTAATGATCCATCATAACTGTCACGTACTACATCAAGAGCACTTTTAATATCACATTCTAAAATATCTGGATGTTCATCACAAAGTATTTTTAATAATTTATCACAAGTGATATAATTATTTTCAATAATTTCATCGTCATGTGGTGATATTGAATTAGCTGATGTTGGTTCAATTGTATCATTGCAATACTCATGTCCATATGATTTTACGTAACTTGAATCACCATTTATTGATGATACTGATGATTGAGAACATGAATTTATACTGATAAAACCATTTGGTTTACCAGTATCATCAGTTGATTCTTTGATAACATGCTCATTGGAAGACGACAAACTCAAAGCATGACTTTTATTTTTATTTTCTTGTAATTCATTATGTTCATCATCATTGGAACATGTTATATTATTATTATTATTATCATCATTTGGAATATTTTCTTCATTTATTATTCCTTGAGTATTATTATTATTATTATTATTTCCTAATAAACGTTTAATTATTCCATCAACCAACATAGCTGCAACTGCTTTATTATTTTCTGCAACATCTTGAATTGACGGCATTGGATCATTATTAATACAATTATTTTTTAATGTTTCAATTTCCGAATCTTCTAGACCATTTAAATATTTATCAGTAACATTTTTAACCCAATCTGGTGGTGAATGTTGAAAAGGTGATGATAATGGTGATAGCTTTGTTGGAGTAACAATTGTTAATTCATCTTGCTTAATTTCTTCACCATTTAATGGATCAGTAACAATTGGTTTTGTTGTTGTTGATTTTATTGGTGAACATGAAGCATCAATAGTAGAACGTATTGTTGGAAAATGAACTGGACAAGGTGGTTTTGGATAATATTGAAATGGTGGTGTATAATATGATTGTGAATATGATGACGATGATGATGATGGTTGTTGTTTGACAAATGGCAGAGGAGATGGTGGTGGTGGTGGTGGTGTAACTTGTTTTAAATAACGAGTTTCAGATGGTGATACTATTTGTGGATAAGTTGGTGAATTATTCGTCCAACGTATCCACTGTGGATGAGCTTGGTGATTTTGTGATGGAATAATTTCTGGTGGATTTATTCCCCATAGTCCTGGTACAGGTTGTCGTTGAGATGTTGGATACCACACTTGTTGATTAATAACCCGTGATAATTGCGTTGATTTTTGTTCCATCATTAATTGATATTTTCTATCAATTTCATCGTAACATTTGTCAAATATATTTTGTATCAACTCAGGTATATTTTGATGTATTAAATCATTCATACCTTGAATATTTAAACGAACATATTTTTTATTTTTTTCAAATGTATTATCTAATTTTAATTGTGCATATAAATCAGCATAATCAGAATCAAGTTTTGTTGATATTTGATGTATTTTTTTGATGGAATCAATCCAAAGAGCACGATCAATCAATGATTCATCATTACTACCAAATATATTCTTTTCAATATCTAAAAGTTTTTCAATTATTGAACATTCATCATTGTACTTTTTAAGTTTTTCTTTGATGTATGTTTTTTTATCAGTATATTCATTGTGTATGGTATATTGTAAATTATTCATTTTTTCATTATATAGCTTTCTTTTTGTTATTAACAATTCTTGTCTGCATGATGATAATTCACGATTTAATCTGTTTATTTTATTATTCAACATATTTGTCTCGTTATTTTGAATATTAACTTGTGTATCTTTATCAGCAGTCATTGATTCATTAGGCAAAAATTCATGAATTAAAACATGAGATTTTGTAAATTTATGACCATTTGTTAATACATTGGTTTTTTTTTCATTCGAAACAATTTGATTACTCTCATCGTTATTATTTAAATCAAAATTTGTTTGTTTATTTATTAACGATGTTTGTAATTCTTCATCAACTGGTGTTTTTTTTCCATTACAAATTGGTTGTTCATGCAAATTTAATTGACTTGATATTTCATCATTTTTCTCGGTGTCTTTATAATCATCATTATCATCACTGTCACCTGCTTCTTCTGAGCTTGATTCATAATCATAACTACCATCATCATCTTCACTATCATCATCACTATCACCATCATAATCATCATCATCATCATCAACGTCTTTCCTCGACATGACAATTGCTTCAGCAATATTATCAACAGTACAAATATATTCCGCATACACAACAATACCTGTTGTTTTATTACTCAAAAATCTTTTAACTTTATCAACATTATCATACTCACTTAATAATTCAGCTGAATCTCCAATTAAACTCATAGCTTCTTGCCATCTTCCCATAAGATCATCATCTTTCATTGGACCACTTTCAGTCAAACACTCAATAAACCAAGTATAAATAAATGATTTTATTTTTTCCGAATCAGAAACATTATCCAATATCTCTTCTTCTATTGTTTCTTCTTCTTCTTCTTCTTCTTTTTTTTCTTCTGCTTCTTTTTCTTCTTCTTCTTTTTTTGAATGTTGCTCAGTATCATGATATAACAAATCGTCATCATTATCATCACTAACATTATTTGATTCATTTTTTTGTATTGTTGTATTTTCATTTTCTTGATTTTCTTTTATTTCAATATTTTTTTCTTTTTCTAAATTTTTTTTGAAATAATTCCAACTATTTGTTGTCAATGGTACTTCAACTGTAATACCAATATTATTATTTTTTTCTTCTTCATTATTATTATTATTATTGTCATCTGGTTTTTGTTTATTTATTGTTGTTGATAATTGTTTATGACCTTTTATTGTTTTTTGTGAATTATTATTATTATTGTGATTTTTTGTTTTTTGTTGTTGTGGTTGTTTACGTATTGCACCTTTTGATACATTCTGTTGGTGTTGTTGTTGTTGTTGTTGATGATTTTGATTATGATGATGATGTGGTTGCCAATGTAATTTATCAATGGTTGTTTCAGTAACTGATTTTAGATTAGCATCATCACCATAGACACATATTTTATTAATTAAACATGGTTTATTGTAGAATTTACAATTTGGTGTTAGACAATTCCAACTCAACATATCTTTATCAGATAATTTTTTATCTGGTGATAGCATATCTTTTTTATTTTTCCAACATGCAATATGAAATATCATTTTACATGGATAATGAATATTATTACATATTACTTTGATAAATCCATTAAATGCTGGACTGTTAAAATAAATATTTTTACCAGTTAAATGATTTTGTGATTGTGTTTCATTACAATTTGACATTATACATTTGGCATCTGGTGGATGCCAACTGTCAACAGTTTTTTTTAAATCTGATAATAATTCTGTTAATGTTTTAATTTGTGATTCTGCTATAATGTCATCATGTTGTGGTATATTTAAATCTTGTAAATATGTCTCATCATTTATTATTCCAAAACCTTTTATAATAATTTTTTCAGCATCATTAAAACAATATAGTGTTGTTAATAATTTAGCAAAACCATAATATATCATTGGATAAATATCACCAACAGTTTCTTCAAGCTCAGTTAATATTGTTCTGGCTTCAAGAAGATCTTGAAATTCATTTGAATGGAGAAGACATTTACTTATTAAATATGACACAACAACTGTTAATTTTGTTGGTTCATTGTCATTATCACTGTATTTTGTATTTAATAAAAGACATTTTTTATATTGAACAATTGCTGATTGATATTTTCCTTCAATAAATGCAACTCCAGCATCAGTTAGAGCAAGTATTTCTTCACGTGTTAAAAGTCGCTTTTGGGTGCCATGACGTAACACATGAGGTTTTGAATGGACAAATTTTGACAATTGACGGTTCAATGCCTCCATATTTTTCATTTCTAAATTAAAAGTTTGAGCCTGTAAATAATAAAAAATATTAATCATTTTTGTTGGTAAGTAATAATAATATCATCAACAAAACAAGAAAAAAAAAAAAAAAAGAATATCAGTGACAATGCGTGTCGTATAGAAAATACTAGAAACAAAAGAAGAAAAAAGATAAGCAATTAAATAATATATTCATATACACATACCATGTTGATTGTTTTTTTTTTTTTTTTTAATTATTTTAATTATTTTTATTGTCCTCGTGAGCTTGGTTATCTTGAACTTTCAGTTTATCTGTTAAACAATAATCGAAAAAATATTAATTTAATAAAAATTCAAGTAAAAAAAATTTATTTAAATATGTATTGTTATCAATACAAAAGTTATATGGCATTTTATAAATTATTTTTTAGATAATAAAAAATTCAACGTTGACAAAAATTTAATATAACATTTCTTTTGAAAAACAAAAAAAAAAATACATACATGTTAATATGATCTTGCTGGGGTTTCAAATGACATTGAGTTTTTTTTTTTTTTTTTTTTTTTTTTATAATAATCATGTATTCAATTGGCCACACAAATTGTACATCCACAACATTTTCAAAGAAAGAAAAAAAAAAAACCAAACCAAACTTTTGATTGACTCATAAAAATAAAATAATAAAAAAAAAAACTATTATTTTCGTAAAAATAAATATTGCTTATAATTGTTAATTAAATAAATTTTTAAATATTTATTTATTTAGATAATATAATAGGTCAAAAACATGTTGAGACACGAATTTTCACAGCAAAATATCACACAAAAGAGCGACATAAAAACACCGGTAAAAATGTAAACACACTCTCTCGTAGAAGCACCCAGAAAAAAAAAAAAAATAATAAAATAAAAGAGAGTTTCAAGAGTTGTGTTGATGTGTGTTGATGATTGTTGTTTTTTAAAAGAGAGTGGGAGGAGAGAATAAGAGAGAGTTTAAAAATTAGCGCCACAGTCTTGAATAAGTGCGGGAATTTTTAAATAGTCAACAGCTTTGAATGATATTTAAAACGAAGCGGAGAAATTGTATCAAAACACACACAAACAGGTGGTTATCTTGACCACCCAGTTGTTGACTTAATGACCAATAAAATAAACCTGTCTGCAATTTTTTTCATTAACAATTAAAATAATAACAACAATTTAATTTTAATAATTATTTTTTTACTGCTATTTTAAAGATAATATTAATTTAAATTTTTTTCATTTTATTTTGTGTTATTTATTATTGTTATTTTATCTATTGGATTTTTAACTGTATAAATAATTTTTTACTTAATTATTTATTAATAATCACATCTGAGAGAGAAAAAACAACATATTTAATTTTTTAATGGCTGTGATTGTAATTTGATATTTTTTGTTTTGTTTATTTTATTTTTTTATCAGTATATGAATGAGTCAATTCATTTGACGCTAATGTATACAATATTTAAATTGAATTGCACTGCCAGAAATATACACAGAGAATAGAGAACTACAGAGTACAGACGAATAAAAATAAATATATATTAAATGCATGTTCTATTAATAAATATTTTGGACCTATGTCTTTAGCATCGAGAGTATATGTTGTAGAAATTTATTTGTACAGACATAATATACACCTTTAAACAAATATAATACAGTGTGTTGATTTTTTATTAATTAATTCATTGAATTATGACGACAAACGACAAATACCCTCCCATCATAACACTCGAGGTAATTATAAATCAATAATTATTTTATTCATAAATATAAAATAATTTATGTATTTTTATTTTTTTCCAATCATTTTTATTTAATTTGAAATTTTAAATATTTATATTGTCAGGTACAAATAAAATACACACTAAAACATTCATCAACATTTTCCATTAATAAATAAATTTTCTAATTTCAATTTTTTTTTTTATAAATATTTAATTTATTTAATTTATTTTTTTACTTGAAAATAACAGTGTTATTTTTAAAGCAAAATTATTATCGAGCTAGTGAAGAAGATGTATGAAAAGGTCGGTAAAAAAAATAACTTTCATATTGTTTGCAACGTTAATTTATTATTATTATTTATTTTATTATTATTGGCCTTTCATATATAATATACATATAGCCCAGTCAAGGTAGGCTCGTATCTATTTTCGTGCATAATCTAACTAAATATATATACGTCAAGATTGATAACAACAATCTATAGCATTTTTTTTTTATTTTTCTTCTCTTTCATCATGCTAAATGGCAATAAAAAAATTATCAGTTTCTTTTCTTTTCTTTAGACTAATTTCTATATACACTTTGATGTTTATCTAGGAATAATAAATTAATATAAATTTTGTTTCTTTAAATTAAACCTGTTTTATTATTTTATCTCTTGTTAAAAGTAAAATGGTATATATTTTTTTTGTTTTTATCTGGATGACCTGAATTTGTCATGTAAACTAATGCAATTATCATAGAATAAATATTTTTATTGTCAGTAAATTTATTTTTATTTGTTTTTAATATTTTAAATTAAATCAATATATTTTTTTTTGGATTGCATTATTTATTATTTCAATTTATAAATTGCTTTTTTTTTTTTTATTTCTATTGAATGTTTAATTTTCTTTGAAATTTAATTTGAAAAGTTTTTGTTTTTTTAATGCAATATTCTTGGCCGGAACTGTAAGATTATCTCCCGGAACTATAAGAAATTTTTAAATTCAAATTTCGGCTATTTTTTTTTTGTACAAAAAATATAAATTCCACTCAAATAATTGTCAACAAAATAAATAGTGCTCAGCCGGATTAATCGTGAATCAATAAACCTTTTTTGGATCCAAGAAAACAAACTTTGCTCAACAAGCTGAAATTAACTCCAAAAAGTACATAAAATACAAATAAAAAACCAGTGATAATCAGCCAACAAAATAGTAAAAAAAAAATATATATCATTTGTAAATATCAAAAACCATTGACATGAAAATGTAAAATAAAAAAAAAAATAAAAAACCCAGCAAAAAACAACTCCAAGTAAAACAGCAAATATAATATCAATTAGTTAAAAATTTTTATAATATTGACATTAAAATAAAAAAAAAAAACATCAATAAACAATCTTTCCTGAAACAATAAAAACAATATTTTGTTTTTTTTTTAAAAGATACTACCTCGTTATAGAGACCTTAGACAACCACAGACAACTTATTCCAAATAAAAAAAAATATAGTCTTGTGTTTATAGAATAATTTGTCTAGTTACCTACAAATATTACCAACAAATACAGATGTAAATTCAGTCAAATATAGCATAAAGAATAATGTACATGCATATTACTTAAATAAAATAGTGGGGGATTTTTCATTATTGATCGACAATGACAGTTGTAACAAAAACGCAGACGCGTCAATTAAACTCAGAGCGCCGGCGCCTCTAAAAAAACAAAAAAAAAATAAAATAAATAACAAAATAATTGATCAACAATAACTGCAAGCAACAAATAAACAAATTCATTAAAAAATTGTAATTTTTATTCAATTAATAAGCTGGCTACATAAAAATCGAAAAGATGAAAAAAAAAAATTTTTGAATGAATTTGTTTGTATATATTTTGGACCTGCGCCTCGATAATGTTAACGCCACACATAAAATCCCCCAGCCCCTTTTGATATCAACCCTTGGGGGCACCCCCTCTTGACAATATCGTGTAAGACTCTCTAGGCCGGCTGTCTGGCAATAACCGAGAAACTAAAATCAACCACGGGGCGGCTCCAATGCCGGTTTACTTTATTTCTTCATAAAATTATTTCATAAATATTTAATATTCATTGTGTTGTTTGTTGTATTTTATATATATATTTAATAGTCATTATTAATTGTTAAATTATTATTTAATTTGTGACTTGTGATAATTTTTAACTTGGGGTGGTTTTTAAATATTTGGAAAAGTATCCCAAGGGGACTTTTCCTTCATCATGGTCACGGACACCACTACTGGTCAGGTAAAAAATAAAAATAAAAAAATAATTATTATTATTTAATTATAATATAGAAACAAAAAAATAGACATAATTATTTTTATTTTCTATAAATAGATTTTTTACTTTTTAAGGTGCGTGATAAATATTTGTCACAGGGGTTAAAATTAACTCACGCAAAATAAAAAAATGTTGCAAATATTTCAGTGACAGGGTTGATTATCGTTTTTTTTTTTTTTTTTGCACAATATTTTACCCGGTGGTATATATAGTTCTTTTTTTTTTTTTGTTTTTTTTTCGCTGGAGAAATAATGGGGGTTGAGGAAAAGAGGGCGAGAATGAGGATTCACACAAAAGGGCGGATGCTGGATAATTCAAGACACGATTGGATATGTGGAGACATTTAAAATTCATTGATAAATTATTAATGACAAATATCTCGTAAATTTCGATGATAAAAATACATAAAAGTTTGATGATTTTTGTATATAAAACATGCAAAAGTTTGAGGGTGTAATTTTCCTCTGGCTATTTTTTAATTTTTGAGTTGAATAAACATTAAACATGTACAATGTATTTTTATTGAAATATATATTTGTCATAGCCTTGGCAATGAGTGCATATGCATATATGCACATTGTATGCACACTCATTCATTTCCGGCATTACGAATAAATTCATCACCACCCTAATATTCTTTTTCGTCATTTTGTTTATTTTTTATTTTTGTATATAATTTATTATTGCCGGAAAAAAAATCAATTAAAAAAATTTACATCACGTAATTGTTGTATTTATCGGTGGATAGTTTGAATGATTAATTGAAATGTATTTTGAATTTGTAAATAAGGATTTAATGAGGTTTGAGGGTATTGATTTGTTTAAGTACTTTGAGGACATGTGCTTGAGACTTTTAATCCATAAAATATTCCACCACGTTTTGTGAATAATAAATCATTTTATTTTCTATATGAATTTTTTTATTTTTTTTATAAATGTAATTTTATATTTTTATATCTCGAGGGAAAAAAAAAAATTTCTATAGATTTTCTTGGTATAGAAATAAATTGTCATTGTTATTTGAATTTCGAAATATTTTTATTCAATTTGTTTATAGTCCGATGACACCACGGCATTTCTTCGGGCAGCTCGATCAGGAAATCTTGAAAAAGTCGTAGAATATCTTGATAAAAGTCTCGACATCAACACAGCCAACTCGGTGAGTTAAATTAAATTTAAAAAAAAAAATGAATATCAATATATGAATTTTTTAATTTATAGAATGGATTAAATGCTTTGCATTTAGCCTCGAAGGATGGTCATGTTGAAATTGTAACTGAATTGTTAAAAAGAGGTGCTAAAGTTGATGCTGCTACTAAAAAAGGGAACACAGCGTTACACATCGCTTCGTTAGGTAATTAGATCGTTGATTAATCGATCCAATTTTTTCATACACATACACTTACACATACTCAATTAATTTTATTATAGCTGGACAATCGGAAATTGTTAATATTTTAATACAATACGGTGCTGCTGTTAATATTCAATCACAAAATGGATTTACACCTCTTTACATGGCAGCCCAAGAAAATCATGATCAAGTTGTTAAACTTCTACTCTCGAATGGAGCCAATCAAACTCTAGCAACTGAGGTAAAAATTATTATTAACTATTTATAAATGAAAAAAACATTGAATTTATATTTTTTTTTAAACAATTTTTAGGATGGTTTTACTCCTCTCGCTGTTGCAATGCAACAGGGACATGATAAAGTTGTTAGTGTATTACTTGAAAATGACTCAAAAGGAAAAGTCAGATTACCAGCACTTCATATTGCTGCTAAAAAAGATGATTGTAAAGCTGCTGATTTACTTTTGCAGGTAAATCATTATATTGTAATTTTTAAAAGAAAAAAATACGCTCAATATTTTATTAATTCACCCAAAAAAAAAACCAATACATAAACATTTTTTATTATTGGAAAAAAGAAATAAAAATAAAAATGCCAGGTGTACCACAAACATGTCTTTTCCTAGACAACCCTTCGTATTTTACGACGACAATAAATGAATAAATAATATATATTTTTGTTGTTATTATTTTCAAGAACGATCACAAACCCGACGTGACATCAAAAAGTGGATTTACTCCACTTCATATTGCTGCCCATTATGGCAACGAAGAAATTGGACGTTTACTTATAAAAAAAGGTGCTGATGTCAACTACTTGGCAAAGGTACAATTTATTTTTATCAGTAAATTTAAAATTTTAATTTTACAAATATTGTGTGTTGTGTGTTGTGTATATGTGTGTTCATTCAAACTTGTTTTTATCACCTGTAGCACAACATTAGCCCATTGCATGTTGCTGCCAAGTGGGGCAAGAATAATATGGTCAAGTTGTTATTGGAAAATTCATCAATGATCGATGCTAAAACAAGAGACGGCTTAACACCACTTCATTGTGCTGCAAGATCAGGTCATGAAGAGGTTGTATCAACACTACTTGAACAATCAGCACCAATAAGTGCAAGAACAAAGGTTAATCATTAAAATATTAAAATATTAAAATAATAATACAAAATAAATAAATAAAATAATTAATAATAATAATTAATCAAAAGAATGGATTGGCACCACTTCATATGGCATCACAAGGTGATCATGTTGAAGCTGCTCGAGTATTGCTGTATCATCGTGCACCAGTTGATGAAGTTACTATTGATTATTTAACATCACTTCATGTTGCTGCCCACTGTGGACATGTACGTGTTGCCAAGTTATTACTTGATAGAAAAGCTGATCCAAATGCACGTGCATTAAATGGCTTTACACCACTTCATATTGCTTGTAAAAAAAATCGTATTAAAGTTGTTGAATTATTATTAAAACATGGAGCATCAATTGAATCAACAACTGAGGTATAAAAAAAAAAAAATTAATATTTCTTGAATAATAACAATACAAAATAAATTGACGTTATTAATTGTGCGGTTATTAATTTATTTAGTCTGGACTTACACCACTTCATGTTGCTAGTTTTATGGGTTGTATGAATATTGTTATATTTCTTCTTCAACATGAGGCTAATCCTGATGTACCAACTGTTCGTGGTGAGACACCATTACATCTTGCTGCTCGAGCAAATCAAACTGATATTATTAGAATATTATTAAGAAATGGTGCTAAAGTTGATGCTCGTGCAAGGGTAATAATATCTTTAGCTATTTTTATTAATTATTTATTTTTTATGGTTCTTGATCAATTGATTTTTTTATTTTTCATTACAATTAGGAAGAACAAACTCCTTTGCATATTGCTTCACGTTTGGGAAATGTTGATATTGTCATGTTGTTGTTGCAACATGGTGCTGCTGTTGATACAACAACCAAAGACATGTACACTGCTTTACATATTGCTGCCAAAGAAGGACAAGAAGAGGTAAAACACAGTGATATATCAAAAATAGCAGATTATGTTAATTCACAAAATATTATTTATTTATACTGGACACGCCACAAAGAATATATGATTTAATTTTTATTATTATTTTGTTGAACACATGCACGTTTGTTGTACGCAATATTTGTTTAATTTATATATTATTATTTAAATAAAAAAAAACAAAAGATCTTTATATTTTTCCTTTTTTTTTTTTTCTTCATTTTATTACTTGTATATTATTTTTTTAGAAAATATTATTTGTCTATGTATTTGATTGATGATGCACTTGATCATAGCTTGAGGTAAGCACATTTATTTTGTGTTTTAAATTTTTTCATTTGTATATATTGTATTTTTTTTTTTTTTTTTTATGTAAATAAAATTGGTAATTAATTTCTAAAAAATTTTTTTCGACAGGTTGCTGCTATTCTTGTTGAAAATAAAGCATCAGTTACAGCAACAACTAAAAATGGATTTACACCACTTCATATTGCAGCAAAATATGGAAATATGAATGTTGCTAAAATTTTATTACAAAAAGATAGTAAACTTGATGCTCAAGGAAAGGTAAAAAATAAAAAATAAAATAAATAAAATTATAAATTTTTCGAAAATGAAATTAATTTTGTTTTTTGTTTTTCTTTTTGAAAAATAGAATAATATAACGCCACTTCATTTAGCGTGTCACTATGATCATCCAGAAGTAGCAACAATGATTTTAGAAAAAGGTGCATCACCTCATTTGTCATCACAAAATGGTCATACTCCTCTTCATATTGCTGCACGAAAAAATCAAATGGAAATAGCATCAACATTATTGGAACACGGTGCAAATCCAAATACAGAATCAAAAGCTGGTTTTACACCACTTCAATTGAGTGCACAAAAAGGTCATTATGATATGACAAATTTATTAATTGAACATGGTGCAAATGCAAATCACAAATCAAAAAGTGGATTAACTGCTTTACATATGTGTGCACAAGAAGATTTTATACGTGTTGCATCTGTTCTTGTTAAAAATAATGCAAATGTTGAATCTGAAACTGAAACTGGTTATCGTCCAATACATGTTGCTGCACATTTTGGTAATTTATCAATGATAAAATTTTTATTAAAACATAATGCACAAATTGACGTTGGTACTAGTCATAATTATACACCACTACATCAAGCAGCACAACAAGGACATGCTCATATTGCAACAGCATTATTAGAAGGTAATGCTAAACATAATGCAAGAACAAATGATGGTTTAACTGCCCTAAATATTGCACAAAAATTGGGTTACATATCTGTTATGGAAGTATTAAAAGGTTTAAAGTATGATGAACAAACACCAGACAACAAATACTGGGAAGAAAAATATAAAGTTATTGCACCAGAATCTATACAAGAATCAAGTTTTATGTCTGATTCAGATGATGAAGGTGGATCAGATGCATTAATAAATGAACAACCATATCGTTATTTAACTGCTGATTTAATGAAAAGTTTACGTGATGATTCATTACCAATTGATGTTACACGTGATGATCCAGTACATCGTCCAGTAACAAAAGTTGAAATAAAAGAATTTACACAAAGTAATAATTATTGTCTTGCTGAAAATTTTGATTCAACTGATGCTATTAATGTTGGAAGATTAAATATTAAATCATTTCTTGTTAGTTTTTTGGTTGATGCACGTGGTGGTGCTATGAAAGGTTGTCGTCATAGTGGTATTAAAATATTAATACCACCAAGACGTGCAACAATGCCAATACGTATAACATGTAGATTAATTAAATCAAATAAATTAACAAATCCACCAGTTTTAATGGAAGGTGAAGCATTAGCAACGAGAATTATTGAAATGGGTCCATCTGGTGCATCATTTCTTGGTCCAGTATTAATTGATGTACCACATTTTGCAGCAATACAAGGAAAAGATAGAGAAATAATAATATTACGTAGTGATAATGGTGAAAATTGGAAAGAACATGATAATACACATGAAAATGATGATGCATTATTTAATTTAGCACCAGATTTACAAATGAATTCAATATATTTGGGAAGAATAACACGAATAATAACAACTGAATTTCCACAATATTTTGCAATAATAACAAGAATTAAACAAGAAGTACATGTCATTGGTTCTGATGGTGGTATATTAATATCAAGTGTTGCTAATCATGTGCAAGCTGTATTTCCACCTGGTGCATTAACTAAAAAAATTAAAGTTGGATTACAAGCACATGTTATACCAGCTGAATTAACAGCAAAATTACTTGGTAATTGTGTTGCTGTATCACCAGTTATAACTATTGAACCAAGACGACGTAAATTTCATAAACCAATAACACTAACAATACCAGTACCACAAGCAGCAAATAAAGGAATGATAAATAATTATGCTGGTGAAACACCAACATTACGTTTGCTATGTAGTATTGCTGGTGGAACAAGTGAAGCACAATGGGAAGATGTTACTGGTTCAACACCTTTAACATTTTTAAATGATCGTGTGTCATTTACAACAACAGTATCAGCAAGATTTTGGCTAATGGATTGTCGTAATATTAGTGAAGTACCTAAAATGGCAACTGAACTTTATAAAGAATCATTATTTGTTCCATTTATAACTAATTTTATTATTTATACAAAACGTATGGATATACTTGAGGCAACACTGAGAATACTTTGTATGACTGATGGAAAAGAAACAATGCATACATTAGAAAGACAAGAAGAATTTTTAGAAATTGTTAAAAGTCGAGATGTTGAAGTAAGTAAATTTAAAATTTAAAATTAATTATAAATTTATATAAATAATTTATTGTAATTATTATTTTTATTATTTTAGGCACTTGATGGAAAAGATCTTTATATTGAATTTAGTGGTAATTTAGTACCTGTTACAAAATCCGGCCAACAATTAAAATTTACATTCAAAGCATTTCGTCAAAATAGATTGTCATTCAATGTCAAAGTACGAGATCCACTTTTGGATCCAGTTGCACGAATGATGTTCATGAAAGATCCAAAAGTTGCCAAGGGAGAAGCACCACAACAGCCAATTTGTGTATTAAATATTGTTTTACCAGAGGAAATATCATCAAAAACAGAATCAGATCTTCGACAAAAAGGTATTTCGATAGAAAAATAAAATAAAAACAATAATTTATTTGATTGATTTTCTTTAAACACATTATTATTCTTATTATCATTCTTCGTCATCTGTACACTTTGCATGAATCATTTATTTTATTATTTTTCTTTGTGTAATTATGTTCTGTAGAGTTAGATCTCAACCTCATTACCAAAATGGACATTTACAAATCTACTTACATGAGGGACTATGGCGAAAAACGAGACATACCAAAACCCACATCACCTCATGAAAAGAAAATCATAATAGATATTTTACAAAATGAACAAACAGGTATGAAATAAACAAATCATAATTATCACAATTTATTTATTTTATTTTTAAAAATTATTTACACGCATTTTAATTTTATAAAAAAAATATATAATATTCAAATGACCTCATTCAATGCAAAAAGAAACGATGATAAAAGAAAAAAATTTAATTAAAAAATTAAATTTTTGTATTTATTTTAAAAATCAATGAGATTTTGTAATTTTATTTTACTCAAAGTCAATCCGATTTGTAGCGAATTTATGGCTTCAAAGACGTAAATTAAATTATCAAGGTTACATCGTGTACAAATTATTTTCTATTGTCATGATAAAACCACAGTTTCAGTCGAAATTTTAACATTGTCAAGATACAACGTGTTTATTTCATCAAAAAAAAAAAAAGAAAAAGAAAATTCATCAAGAACAAGTCTTTCACATACGTGAGTGATCAACATGAAAAAATTTTATTTTAATTAAAAAAAAACATGAATAAACAATCTCAAGTTTTTGATTATTATTTTTTATTTCAGATTATTATTTTTATTTTCAACTTCACTTATTTTTAACGTTGATTAAGCCTTACAAAAACATTTTACAAAAAAAAAATATATAGAAAATCTATTTATTAATTGTTGTCAAATGAGCAACAAAGAAACTAAAAATATGCCTGGAAATGAAATGAAAAAAGATGATGATAATGTTGTTCAACAAATTGATAATCAAACTGGAACAAAACCAAAACGAAAATCACGTTCATCACGTCGTCGTTTGAATGCAATGATGAGTAATGTCTCATTGCATTTTTCTGACACAGATTCAGAGGGTGAATTGCCAACAGTTGTATTACCAAAACGTAATTTAAGTCCAGCAGCAAAGAGATTATTAAATAAAGTTCCAGAACCACCAATGATATCAGTGACTGTTGAAAATGCTGAAGGTGAAACAGTTGATTCTCATTGGGATGGTTTTGGTGAAATTGAAAATAACACACGAAGAAATAGTTTTGCTGAAAATTTAACAGACGTTGATGAAATTTATGGAAGTGAAGGTGATACAGCAAAGCCATCTGTAAAAGGTTTATCAGTTATTGAAAATTCATGTCAAGGTGAAACTGATCTTGAGGATTTATCAAATGACGATGGTGATGATGAAGAAACAAATATTATCATTGAGGCATCTAGTGTTGATATTTTTCATGAATTTGGTGGTGGTGGTACAACAACAACAAAAGAAGGTGATGGACCATTTTCAAATGAAGTTAGACAACAAATGTCATTTGATGAAGGTGATGAAACAACTCGTCAACCATTTTCCAATCATATTGTATTTCCATCTGGACCACCAACTGATTGTGAAGACTATGAGGTTTCAGATGATGACGAAGACGATGATTTTAATGGAGCATGTGGACAACATAATAATTCTTTTCATAATTTTGATTTTCTTGCTAATTCACAAGTTGAAAATATTTCTAAAATGACAAATTCATTGACTGTTCCGGATCTGACTGAAGATGGCTTGAGCGATGGTCACACTGATGTTGAAGATTTTGAATAAATTTTAATAAACGAAAAATCGAAATTATAATGATGATCATGAAATTTTTATGTTAAATATATTTCGTTTGTAATAATGTCGTTTCTTTTTGCACTGAAAAAAAAATTTGAGTGACTGAATATCTCTCTCAATTATTTATCTGTACTCTGCATATTTATTTGTGTTAGTTAATAAATTGATGTCAATCATATACAATGTCATAAACAACAAAAAAAATATCAATATAATTCAATTAGCAATCGAATGCTCTCTTTAAATTTTCCATAAAAAATCAATTCTATCATTTCGAAATAATATTTTTTCATCAATAAATCATTTATTTAATTTTGTTTCTCTGCGGATGAGCAATGATAATTATCAAAGCAATATTTATTTTTAATATTAATTGCAGAAAAATATGCCGTCCTCAACATTGTCATTGACAAGAAAATGGGATATTGAATCAGTGCTTTAACGACGTCCACGTTAACAATAAGCCAAATTTAAAAATTATTATTTACTTATTTTTAAAATATACAGTTAAAAAAAATCAATTCAATTAAACTCTTTATTTTTCTTGTGTAAAATTTAAATATATTATATTTATGAAAAAAAAGCAAAATAATCAAGAATATTAATTCAAAATGAGTTTTAAAATTTTTTAAAATATATATTTATTTATTATAGTATATAGTTGTTGTTGTTTTTGTTGTTGGAATTGATGAAAAGTCTACTGTTGTAACTAAATGTACCTAAAATGAAAAAATGGTTATAGAAAAAAAATAAAATAATAAAGAAAATATATGAACACACATGCAGACAATAAAAAATATTTGTGTTAATAAATTGATAAATTGAAAAAAAAAGAAAAAAAAAATCAAGTAACACGAGTATAATTCTTTGTTGTTCTAGATGCCGAATCTTTTGATAAAAAATTGGCTTGTACCCTAGAATCCGTAGATGCTAGTTATCCCAATGATTTGAGTACACAAGAAGCAATGTCACCAGAACTTGAACGTCAAACATATTCAGAAAAGCGTAGATTTTGGGAAGACATTACAAAAAAACGCGACAGTTATCAACTTTCCGAGTCAGAGCTATCACGTGCATCACAAATAACAGTCAATGAAAGTGACAGTGAATATTTGCACAGTATTGTATCTGAAGGTGAGGAAATGGAAGCAATGCCTGAGAGATCAGAGACACTTGAAGACTTGAATATTCCTGATATATCAGAGTGTACTGTTGCTGAAAAAGCACACTATTTTGAAGAACAAATACAAAAAGAATTATCAGCTGCATCAGCAAAAGCTTTGACAAAAATAACGTCACAAGAATCATTTAGAGAAAGAAGAAAAAGTTCAATTGATGCAGCACAATTACTTGAAGAGTATCCAACGTCAAATGATATGAAAACTACTAAAATTGATTTAGTTGTTGAAAATAAAATTGAAAAAATTGAGGGAACAAGTGGTGAAAAGGTTTGGGAACAAACAAAAGTAACTGAAAAAATAGAAATTACAGGTGATGGTAAGCCAACAATGATTCCGAGAAAAATAATATCAGAGGAAAAAATTATTACTCAAGTATCGAGTGACATAAAAAGACCTGTAACAGCTCCAAGAACATTAAAACCAGAAACTAGTGGTGAATCAGTTAAACAGGAACAAGAAAATGCTGTTAATGAAAAAAAAGAGACAAAAGTATTAAAAAGCGAAATTAATAAAATTGATTTTGTTAAAGATAAAAATATTTCCGCTGATTTTATAGCTTCAGAATCAAAGTTTAGTCAAGAAGAGATAACGAGTGTCACGGAAATTATGAAAAAAGAAAATTTAATTGAAGAAAAAAATTCTAATGAGTCTACACTGCCAGAAATAAAAATTAATAAAGATAATTTTAATGAAGATAAAAATATTTGTTCAAAGTTATTAGAGTCAGAGTCAAACTTTAGTCAAAAAGAAATAACAAGTGTTTCTGAAATAAAAAATAAAGAATTAATTGAAACAAAAATTACCAATGAGCCAAAAGTGCCTTCAATGATTCCAGTTAAAACAAAAGCTGAGCATATCAATAAATTTGATTTGAAAAAAGAATCGAAAATTCCAGTTCCACCAGTAAAAATTGAATCTTCAACTTCAGTAGAAAAAAATTTACCACATTCACCAAAAGAAGCCACTAAAATACCAAATTTATCAGAGCAAAAAGCTGAAAAAGTTATTTGTGATTTACCAAAAAAAGAAGAAAAAATAGCAACTGATTCTGTAAGTTTCCCTAAAGAGACAGCTGATCTGAAGAAAGAACCATTTGATTCAATGAAAAAAGATTCGAAAATTCCATTATTTGAACGTGAATCATCAGATTTGTCGAATAAAAATTTAATTAAAAAAGAAACAAAAATACCAGAACCATCTACAAAGGCTATCGACAAATCTGAATTAAAAAAAGAAGAAGTAGAAATTAAAACAACGTCATCAATTACACAAGACTCATCGGATAATTTGGAAAAAAAATTAGATACGTCTACAGTTGTTTTGAGTCCTCCAGCAACACCAGTACTCAAACGAGAACCCTCTGATTTATTAAAAAAAGATTCTAAAATTCCTGTATTAAAACGTGAGGCTTCGGATTTGACAAAAAAAGAATCAACGAGTCCAAAAGAAGTAACAAAAAAAGAAGAAGTCATGACTGAAATTAAACAGGAAATTTCATTAGTCAAAAAAGAAATAGTGGAAGTGGTAAAAAAAGAAACAAAAGAAGCTGTTCTAACTAATTTACCTGAATTTAAAAGAGAATCTTCTGATTTATCGAAAAAAGATTCCAAGATTCCTGTACTAAAACGTGAGCCATCAGATGTGACAAAGAAAGAACCATTGACTTTGAGTTCTCCAATTGCCAAAGAAATACCGGGCATTAAGCGAGAACCTTCAGATTTATCAAAGAAAGATTCAAAAATTCCTGTATTAAAACGAGAACCTTCTGATTTAATAAAAAAAGAAACAACAACTCCTGGATCTCCCGTTGCCAAGGAAATTCTTGGATTAAGAAGAGAGCCATCAGATTTATCAAAACAGGACACGAAAATTCCAACATTAAAACGAGAGCCATCTGATTTATCTAAGAAAAAATCCACTCCTGGTTCTCCAATTTCTAAGGAAATTCCTGGATTAAAAAGAGAGCCATCAGATTTATCAAAACAAGACACAAAAATTCCAACATTAAAACGTGAACCGTCGGATCTTACAAAGAAAAAATCCACTCCTGGTTCTCCAATTTCTAAGGAAATTCCTGGATTAAGAAGAGAACCATCAGATTTATCAAAACAAGACACAAAAATTCCAACATTAAAACGTGAACCGTCGGATCTTACAAAGAAAAAATCATCAGCTCCTGGTTCTCCAATTTCTAAGGAAATTCCTGGATTAAGAAGAGAGCCATCAGATTTATCAAAACAAGACACGAAAATTCCAACATTAAAACGAGAACCGTCAGATCTTTCAAAGAAAAAATCATCAACTCCTGGTTCTCCAATTGCAAGAGAAACTCCAGGATTAAAACGAGAGCCTTCAGATTTATCAAAGAAAGACTCGAAAATTCCTATTTTTAAACGAGAACCATCAGATTTGACAAAGAAAGACTCAGCATCAGGGGCATCAAGTCCTAAAGAGATGCCTGGACTCCGACGAGAGCCATCCGATTTATCAAAACAAGATACAAAAATTCCTACTTTAAAACGAGAGCCCTCAGACTTATCAAAAAAAGATTCAAAAATACCAGCGATGAAACGTGAAGGATCGGATTTATCAAAGAAAGACTCAAGAATTCCGACTTTTAAACGTGAGCCTTCAGATTTAACAAAAAAAGATTCAACAAAAATTCAAAGTCCCTCTGGCATTCAAGGTCCATCATTACTAAAACGAGAACCATCTGATTTGACTAAGAAAGACTCGAAAATACCATCAATGAAGCGTGAAACATCTGATTTATCAAAAAAAGATTCTAAGATTCCTACATTAAAACGTGAACCATCTGATTTATCCAAAAAAGATTCAAAAATACCATCAATGAAACGTGAGGGGTCTGATTTATCAAAGAAAGATTCAAAAATACCAGTTTTTAAGCGTGAACCTTCGGATTTATCAGAAAAAGATTTATCAAAAGAATCAAAAATCCCATCACGTCGAGAATCCCTGACGAAAACCGACAAAGATAAGCAAGCCAAGCCAAAAATAGAATCGAAAATTCCCAAGATGAAATTTGGTGAATCAGGACCATCAAAATCACTTGAAAAAACTGGAAAAAATGAAACGTCTATTACAGCAACAAAAATAACTGAAAAAAAATCTGAACATATTGAAACAACAATGTCAGAAAAAAAAACTCAATCACAAACAATAACAAAAACATTTACCGATCCAGTTGAAGCATTAAAAGAATTTGAGGAAATGGAACGTCTATTTAATGCAGCACCTGGTGTAACAACATCAAAAATTGATCACGAAGAATCAAAGCTTCTTGAGAAAAAAGAAATAATATCATCAGAAATATCTCGTGGTGATGAAAAAATTTTAAAAGTACAAGAAAAAGACCAAAAGTTAGAAGAAAAAAAAATAGAATCAATTTGTAAAAAAGAAACTGATGATGAAATAGTTGAAGATAAACTTTCCAGTCAAAAAATAAGTGATAAAAATCAGACACAAAATATATCAGTTCTTGTATCAGGTGACAAACAATTTATCAATGCATCAGCATCACAATCAATGAATTTAGCAAAAGATCAAGAGAGAATTCAGTCTCGTGACGACGATGATGGTATATTTGTACAAGAAACTGGTTCAAGTACAATAAAAAATAAAAAAATTGATATGGCATTGTCATTGGAAAAAGATACACCAAAAATATCAGGTCAAAAGGATATTGACATGTTTGATTTGGGAATGAGTTTACGTGATGAATTAAAAACTGCAGTTATTGGTGAACAGTCACACGTTGAATCAACTGAAAGAAATGAAACAAAAATGTATCCATCACGTGAAACATCATCACAAGATTATTCTCAAGCATCTGAAACTCTTGAAGAACATCAACAGCGAGTTTTTGAAGAACATGAAGCAAGAAATATTGCTGAAAATATTGTACAACAAATTGAAGAAGAAATTGTAAAAAGGTCAGAAAGTTCTGATGGATTAAATCATAAATTGCTTGAATCAAGTACTGAAAAAATTAATGATAAAATTGACAATGAACCTGAAGATTATGACGATCAGTTGGCAGATGATTTAACTGAAAAATTTGAAAATTTAATTGGAGGAAAAAGAAAAGAAAGTCAAGCACAAGTTATAGAGAGTGTTGAACAAATTCGACTGTCATTATTGGGCAACAAAGATTTATCAGAAAATTCAAATCGTGAAAGTTCAAGTATCAGTGATGATTTAACAAAAGACGAAGAAAGTTTTCCATCATCATCACTTGTTGAATCGGAAAAACAAGAACATCCAGTAAAATTAAAAATTGAATTATCCAGAGATTCATCTGCAGTGGATTTAACAAAAGATAAAATATCACCAATACGATTTGAAGCATATGAAAGTACAGGTGCTCGTGTTTTAGAAATTATTGAACCAAAAGAAAATGCACGTCAAGATTCAATTGATGTTTCATCAATTGAAATTGACGATCCAAAACATCATCGTGAAGAAGACGATGAAGATGATTTATCATTAAGTGAACGTCATTTACGTGAAAATGATTTTGGTAAACTTCATGAGTCACATGCAATGAATTCTCTTGATAAAATTGGTCAAGATAGAGACTTGACATTTAGTCCTAGTACAATGTCTGACTCATCACTTGCCCATGATCTTCGAAGTCTCAGTCCAATAATACATTCATCAAAAACTCTTCCTGAATTTGTTGAAAGTGATGACGCTGGTTTTTCATCAATGGAGCCAGATAAAACACCTGAAAAATTATCTCATTTAGATACAAAAAGTATTGATAAAAATATAATTCCATCAATTGTGTCACCAAAAATTAAAGTTGCTGAACTTGAAATAAAAACTGATTGTGATTGGACAATTGGCAGTGAAAAAATTGCAATTAATGAATTTGTTGAACCATCACTGGCATTTGACAAAGAGCTTGATGATTATCACTCCAGTATAATTATGCAACAGAGTATGTCATCGTCACATGATGAATCAGCAACGAGATCATCAGAAGACATCAGTACAATTGACTCAGTTAAAGAATCTGATAATTATGAATCAGCCAGTATATCAACTCGTGTTAATATTATACCACCACCAAATGAAAGAGAAATTGAGCATGAAATGGTTGAGGATAAATTGGATATAAGTTGTCAAGAATTAGTGGCAACATTGCAACGTGAATACGAAGCTAAAACACCAACTGATGAAAAAATACCAGTAACACCGAGAAAATTATCTGAAAGTGATTCAGAGCTTGAACTTGTTGAACAAAGTTTAGAGAATGTTAAAAAAATAAAAATTTTACCATCTAGTTTTGATGAAAAATCATCTGAATTAACTGAAATGATATTTGATTCAGGTATTAATGAAAATATTCAAAATATTATTCCTGCTGCTGTTGAAGAAACATATGAAGAAGCAATCAAAGAAAAAAAAGAAAAAGAAGAAAAAGAAATTGATACACAAGAAGATTTAAAAAATAAATTACATAAAGATAATGAATTAAGTGGAAAAAAAAAATATTCTGAAAAAAATCAAAATCAGCTTAAAAATGAAATTTCATTAAAATTAAAAAAAGAAGAAATAAAAAATGTTGATTTAAGTGCAAGATATGCAATAACTGTACTTGATGAAGTTGTTAAAAAAGAAATTAATGAAATTAAAGAATCACTTGAGGCAGCTAAACAAGATCTCATTGAAGAGCTGAGTGAAAATAGTAATACTATTTTTCCAATAAAAGAGTCACCATCTGAATTTCAATTTAAATTACATCCAGAAACAATTTCCAATGATTTACCATTTTTATACGAGGCTCCATCAACACTTGAGCATGACCATGGACAATTATCAGATTCACCAATAGCCAAGCCACGTATGATAGAAAAAGAACAGTCAAAAATTCAAAAAGATAAATTTTATGATGATAAAGAGCAACAAGAAGAAGAGGAGGAAGACGAAGAAGAAGAAGAAGAAATGGAAGAAGCACAAGAAGAAGGCTACGAAGAAGATGAAGAATCAGAAAAAAGTAGTAAAATAATTGATCATGTACCAGTACCAGCAAGTAGATCAGGTTCAGATCCTGACAAAGATAAAGAATCAAGTTCATCATTATCAGTTCCACCAAAACCAGCACCAAGACGACGTCAAAAACCATCAAGAGGTGTTAGAAAATTAAATACTGATATTAGCGAAGGTGGTGGCTCAAGTTCAGAGAGTAGTAATTATCAATCATGTGATTATGATATTGGTAGTGGTAGTAGACCAAGTTCATCTGACATTGAGGCACTTCAATCAGCTGCTGGATTATTATCAGGTACAGTATCTGAATACGAGACTGCATTAATGTCAATTGAACATTCTACAGCATCACGACCAACATCTCAAGATTATCAAAGTGCAATGTCAACTTTGAGCTCACGTGAATCAATGAAATCTTTAAATTCATTTAGTTCTGGTCGTCTTGGAAGTATTGATGCTACCAGTGAACATACAGATACACTTGTTGCATCAGAAGCTGAATTAGACAAAGATGAAATTGATGAAAATCTTGAATTAGTACTTGAAAATGATGATGATGATAATATTCCACTCGATGGATCATTTGAAAAAAGTACTGATGGTTTGCCACGAACAATGAAACGATCATCTGAAATGATTTTTGAGCAACTCTCTGAAGATCAGGATTCTTCTTCTATGGCTGGTCAATTTGGTGGTTCAACAGATGATCAATCAACCAAAGTAACATCTAGTATTATTATCAGTGAGGATGATGATCTTAAAACTTCAACAGTCGATATATTATCCGAGGGAATAAGTGGAAAAATAATTGATTCATCATCAAGTGAAATTAAAATTAAACCAATTGAAGCACAATCAACTGGTGATGATATTGATGCATCTGAATTAAAAATGACTTCGTTAACAACAGCAGATGATAATGAGACATTGTTATTAACAAAAAGATCAGTATTACAACAAGCAAGTATGTCAACATCATCAACATCTGGTATGTCAATTGAAACTGTTATTGAGAGAGAAAAATTAGATCGTAATTCACCAGATAGTGATTCATTTGAGCTTGTTGATAAGCCAGATATCATTGATGATTTTGTTGTTATTGAAGAAGTAGGAAAAGAAGCTGAAGAATTTGATTCTGAGGGAAAAAGTATAACAATAAAAAATGTACCATATGCATCAATGAAAAAATATGATAAAGATTTAGAAAATTTAATTGTTATTAAACAAAATGATGATTCACAATTATTACCAACAAAGCTATCACGTAATAATGATTTATTTGATTTTGAATCAGAAGAAAGTCCACCACAAGTATCAAATGATGAACAATATTCACAATCATTATCTGACGAAGAACTTGATCATAAAAAATGGATGGAAATGCAATTTCAAGAACAAAGAAATTATGAATTAGAATATGACAGAGGACCACTTGAAGATATTAAAGAAGAAGAAATGGCTGATTTTGAAGCTGGTAGTAGTCGTTTTGGTAGTCTTGGTAGTCACAAAGGTTCAATTGGTAGTAGTGGTAGTATGAAAGGTAGTTATGGTGCTGAGTATGATGTACTTGCTGGTAAAAAACAATTTTCACGTTCAATTGAAAATGATAATATATCAATGAATTCATTGCAAGAATTTGAAAATATGGAATTTGCTATTGTCGGTGATAATTGTAGAAAATTACAAACATGTGGATCACAAGATTCAGTTAATAATGGTGGTAGTTTACCAAGAAGATATATTACAAGTCGTTCTGGTCATGGTGATGATGTATCAGTGTCATCATTAAAAGATTTTGAAGGTTTAGAAAAAGCATGTCGTGAAGCACATATTATTGAAATACGTGCAAAAGAAGAAGAAGATTTACTTGATCATGAAAGTCCAGAAAATCGTTTTAGATTGGAAAATTTAACAAGACCTAGAATTATAACAAATGATTCAATAATAACAGCGACAAGTACAATTACAACAACTACAATGACAACGACAACAAGTGTTACATTTAATCCAGGTACATCAGGATCAGATGATTATGAAAAACGTATTATGGAAATTGATGAAATAATTAGAATAGCACAGGCAAATGTTGAAAAATATGATAGACAAGATGATACAACAGAAGATATATCACAAATTGAAGTAACAGATATTGATAAAATTGAACCACCATTTAATATTAATTTACCATTAGAAAGTGACAGTGATTCATTGATTAAAAATCGTGATGTTAATGCTATGGAAACTAGTACTGATTCACTTGAAGTTGATGTTGATGATGAAAAAAAAAATTTAATGTGTAGAAGTACAGATTCATTGGAGCTAAAAACAACAATTGATTTTCCATCATTGAGTTATTCAGATTCACTTAATAATGTCAAAGATGGACAAACATCTGGAGGACAATTTAATAGCGAAAGAAGAATATCATCTGATTCATTGGACATGCAAGTTGTTGATAGTAGTGGACATGATGAAAATATACATGTTAAAAGTTCAAGTTCAACTGAAGTTGCTGTTAAAAAAAATGGAAAAACAATTTACACAACAACAACTGATGCATAAACATAAAAATATATAAAAATAAATTTATACTTTTTAAATGCGTAAGTTGATATAAAAATAATTAAATTTTTTAATTGCCTCAAGCGTTTGATTAAATTAGAAAAAAAAAAAAAAAAAAAAAGGAACAAGGTCATAAAACTGTTAGATTAATGATTTATTTTTATTTTTTTCTATTCTTTTTTCAGATAATAGATAAGACGTTTGAGTCATCAGAATCCAAGATTACCCGATGCTATTATGTTATAAATTATAATTAAAAAAAGAAGCTTTATATGTGAAAAAAGAAAAATAAAATAAAATATATATATTAAATTGAAATATCAGGGGGTAAAGTATATTTGCGGGGCTTGTTTATCGTCAAGTACAAATTGGATTTAAATATGTATGTTATCTGTTAATTCCAATGTCACAGCATGTCCAAACAATGATGATAAAAATAAAAAAAAATAAAAATAAAATAGATAAATCAATAATCATGATGATAATTATCCTAATAATAATAAAATAATATATTAATAACAAATAAATCATGATTTGTTATGTCCAAGTATTTGATAACAATGATAACTGACATGTCTCATATTAATTTAACAAAAAAAAAAAAAAATATACAAAAATTAATAAATAAATTCAGGTATATTAATAATTATTTATTATAATTGTTTACTTGATAAATGTATGTTTTTTTTTTAGCCAACTCCGAAGGTACATTGAAGTGAAAATTGTCCTTTTTTTTTTGGCTTAACTGTTTTAGACTTTTTACACGCATTATTACGTTGCATTTGTATATTGATATTTTAAACGAAGCAATTCAATATGTTTCTCTCTTTGTACTATAAACAATAATAAAAATAATGATTTAATAAACAATTAAAAATAAATATGTGTTTTTTATATTTTTAATATCCAAAATTAAATCTTGATATATATTTAGAATTATTTTAGTTTATTAAAAATAAAAAATTAGGACATGATAAAGTTCAAATATTATATTTGTTCTAAAAAAATAAATTTTTATTTTTAAATATTATTTAATTTTATTTTTTATACGACGACAATATGTTTGATTAATTTAAAAATAAAAAATCTATTTTTTAATTATAAATTAATGACGAAAAATATATTTTTATAAATTTTTATTTTATTTATATATTTTCTTGGAAATTATTTTATTCAGTCATTAAAAAGCTTTCGATTAAAATGGAGTATTTTTTGTCTTACGATTCGCTACATTTGTATTTCGATGAAAAAGGATTCAACCGTAAAAATTGTATAATTAAAAATGAAAAACAACAGGATGTTTTCTTCACGAGTGAATTGAATCAAGCTGTTTGGAAAAATTATTGGCGAAATTTTTACTGCAGATCACGAATTGCGACCAGGGTTTATGATAAAACTGGAAAAGAAGTTTTAAGATTTATCAGACATCGTGATGGAAAAGTAAGAAGAAAATATAATTTAAACTTGATAATAATTTAATAAATTAATTTATATTTTTTTTGATAGAAAATATATGCCTATTCTGGTGATAAAAATATTGGTTATATGATTAAGAATCGAAATAAATTGTGTCATTCGAAATACTCAATTTTCGATTGTCAAAATAATGAGCTAATGAGAATTAAAATGCCAACTGATCGTGGTGAATATTCAAATAAATATCAGGTAAATATAAATTATTATTATTTGAAAAATTAAAAAATTAAAAATCATAATAAATTGTTTAAATAATTGCAGGTATTTAATTTAAATAATTTTAAAATTGGTGAAATTACGAGAGAATTTAAAGGATCATGTTATTCATCGATAAATTTTCTTCTTGATATTGATGCCAGATGCAAGGCACTTTTAATTTCCGCAACAATATTATTGGTAATTTTATTTTATTTAAAAATTGTTATATTTAATATATTTATTATTATTTTTAACCTTTTTTTTTTCTTTTTTATTCAAACAGAATCACAAAGAACGTCATGAAAATTATTTATCTGATTTAAATCTTGCTGTTGTTACTTTAATTTAATTTTTCTTTTTCCACTTTAATGATTTCTATCATTTTTAATTTGAAAATTATTTTATATTTATTTATTTTATATTTACTAACTTGTATTTCCTTTTTGAAAAAATAAATTTCCTCAATTTTATTGTATATCAGTTCTTTGTTCTTTTATTTTCCAATGAATTTTTATTACCACCAAAAACTGATGGAAAAACTTGGTGACAAACTGACAATGTGATGCCACCATCCAGGTGGAATAAATAACATTTCTCCAGGACCAAGATAACACATAGTTCCACTGGCTTTTTTAAAGTTTGGAAATTTTTCATAATCAGGATTAAGTGGATCAGCTTGTCCTGTGTTACTTATCATTCCCTCAAATGGATAAAGATTTTCAGCATCTTCAGGAGGATATAAAAATATTTGCTTGGTACCAAGTACCTTGAAAAAAAAAAAAAAAGAAAAAAAAATTAGCACAATTATTTTTCAACTAATATTTTGATATTAATTTGAATAAAAAAAGTTATAAAAATACCTGACACAGTAGATTATTCTTTGGATCAAAATGATTTGGTGATATGGTGCCTTTTGGTCCAAACCATGCATTTATATCTGGCATTTTAATTTCACCTGGTTCATCAAAAAATGTACAATAATCTGGTACAGAAAAATCCTCTTTCAACTCTGGTATCTGCAAAAAAAATATATTTTATTTATTTTTAATAATTTATAAATATTTTTAAATTATTAACTTGTTCAAAAAGTTGATGCTGGGCAAGATATCCAATTGTTTTGCTGTCTTTGCTCATGTGTGACTTGATAAAATCAGCAAATGTCACGAGACACTGAGACCAATCTTCATCAGTGTAACGTGATCCAACTTCAATTGGAACTGTTCTTATTCCAGCAATATTTATCAAGTATTTTGGATCTTTCCATAATTCCAAAGCTTTCCAGTGCTTCATGCAATCTATAATAAAATTAAAAATCAATAATCATAAACTATTATATTTAATTTATAAAAGCTATTAATTTTACCTTCTAATACTGCTGGTACTTTTTTAACAAATATATCTCTATAAAATGTTTCCATTGATGGACATTTGTATCTTTTTATCCATCCAAATCCTGGTAAAAGTTCTTTTGATAATTTATCATTTTCACATTCTAAAATATTTATACTGCTACCTGCTATTTTATCTAGATAAAAATTACAAAAATTATTAATTAGTTATTATTATTATTTTGTTTAGCTGTATTATTATAATTACCTGAAAAATATTTATTAAATCTTGTTGCCATTTTAGTCAACATATCAGGAGCTTCATCAAGTGGAGCACCAAGCAATAAACCTTTGTCAATTTGTTCAACAAGTGCTTCCATTTTATCTTTACCATTTTCATCAATTTTATTGTCATTGGTATTCCAATCAATCTCCAGTAACATGCACTAATAAAATTGTCTAATTAATAATTGAACTAGTGCTTAATTAATCAAATTATTTGATACCTTCATAACACTGCAAATTGTATAACAATGTCTTTCTCGAATTGGTACATCTTTCCAGTATCCAGTGTTCAATGCTTCCCAAGTACGATCAACACAAGCTTCCAATCTCCAGAAAGTATTATGAATCCATTCATCAGTAAGCTCACTGAACAAAAAAATAATCATTGCAATTAATAAATATGTTAATCAACAAGTTTAAATTTCTATTTTAAAATTTTACTAAACTCATTATTTTTTATCAATGATTCTAGTTGTCCTAGAATTATTTCCAAATATACTCTAATTTCATTTGATATTTTTCTTTCATCACAATATTTAACTAAAACATCCAGGGGAATATCCTTAAAAGTTATCAACTCATTGACATTAACATGTGGCATTCTGAAATACAAAAAAACAAAAGGTTTTTTTAAATAAATTTTAAAAAATCATGATTTCTCTTTATAAATATTATTTAATAAAATGAACATTTTTCGAGGAACCATTACAAAGTTCTGGCCAAACGACAATTATATCATCAGCAAAATAATACAATATTTTACCAGTCAATGAAAATGTCTTGACACGACAAAAACTTTCGATAAATATTAATCTTGTTTTACATAAAAATAACAAACGATATAACAATGATGACAAACATATTGGCACACATGTACCAGGACCATTGCAAAGTATTAAATTTGGTTTTTCAAACCATAAAAATACAGCTGAATTTAAACATGCAATGATTGTCGTTGAAATACTTGATAAATATGATTGTCCAACTTCTCTTGATCTTGGTATTTTCAATACTTTAACATCATCATTATTATCAATGTCAGATATTTTATTTTCACTCATTTGATCTGTATCAGCATGAACATACACTCTAGGTGTATAATTATTAAAATTTAGATATTTAACAACTCGAAGCATCTCAGTTGTGTGTCCACCTGAGCCAAGAATAATCATTGTTTTTATGGTTTTTGATTTATCATTGACTGGCTGGCCTCGTTCATAATAAATAAAATAAAATAAACGTCCCAAAATAATCAAGACAATTGAACTAACAATTGTCAATCCAATAACAATCATACCTGAAAAATTTTATTATCAAATCAATATGACACGTTAACAAATAATATATATTTTTATAAAAATTGATTCTAACCTTTTTGTGTGTTGATGAATTAATAAATATTCAACTATTTTTATTTATTTATTTTTATTTACTGGTACGTAACAATTTATTCAATCATTTAATGAGATTACAATAATATATAGGTATCTTTGATTTGTTTATATAAAATTAAATATTACATGGGGAAAACAACAAAACAACAATCAGCTGTTTACGTACAGCCGGCTGTTGTTGAAAATGGATTCACTGGATTTACTGTTGTTGTTGTGATTTTTTTTTTTTCTGGCTCGAGAAGTGGTGCCCTCTGAATAACTGTCATTTGTTGGTAAACAAAATACTTTTTTAATAAAAAAATGTAATTTCATTATTTGGAATGATCAAAGTCCTGAAATAAAATTGATTCATTAGTTTTATTGTTAATGATTTTGTTTAAAAATAATTTACCCATATTATCATTGTTGCCAAGATGATGGCTTTACAATGAACATCAAGATTTTCAGGAAATGTTGCTGTGTAATTAATATTTGTCAAGCATGTACGTTGATCAATTGAACATGTATTTTTAATTTCACCAATTTCTTGTCCATCTAATGTTTCAAGCTTCAATTTGTGCTCAAGACTCATTCCAAGAAAAGAGCCCTTTAATTTTAGTACTTCTTTATTATTTGAATTGTAAATACCAAAATTTGGAGAGAGAGAAAATTTTTTAATGACTGATCCAATTTTAATGTCATTACATGACACTGTCACTTCCTTGAAATTTAAAAAATTATCATTATAATAACTGATGTAATTATTTAGCAAATAAACTTACATCAAATACTTTTGATATTTTAAATGCAACTTGTCCATATTTATCAAAAATAAAACTAGTCCACATTCCTGAACCTCGAGGTATTTGTTGTGAATAATACAAAGGTTCTTCAAGCATATCAACAATAACATTGCAATGTTTAAAATCTATAAAATAAATTGACAGCTATTTATTACTTTAACTAATGATATTTTTTATTGATGATATATAAAAATAAATACCTGCTGGAATTCGTGACAACATTTCAATATCATGATTTATCATGAGTTTGTCAAGTGGTATCAACATTTGTATTCCTGGTGATATGTCAGAATATGCTGGTGGTGGACAATCAACTGTATTACAAGAGAGATATTTTATATTATTTCGTTATTTATAATAAAAGTATAAATGAATTTTTTAATATTATAAATAAAAGTGTGTCTTACATTTTTGAGGCAACATATTCAAAATCAATATGGTATTTTTTGTTAAAAATAATACACAATGAATGTAAATGATTGTTTTCAATTTAAAAAAAGATAAGTTTTATGTTTATCTTATCTATTTTTTTTGCTTGTGTCCAATGGCAATATTCATTTATGACTGAGCCAGTGATATCTGTCATGATGTCAATGTTTATGACTCATAGACTCATATAAAATCTAAATTATCAATTGTGTTGAAGTCTGAAGCAGTCTGAAGTTGTCTAAAGTGCTCACATTTCAACAAAAAAAAAAATAATAATAAATAACTGTCATGGCAGCTAGGATAGTGCGCCAAAATTTAAATCAAGGTTTAAAAATAAAACATGTTGGAATATTTTTTTTTTTTATTATTATTATGATCCTCAAGACAACTAGCAATGTTGAATAAATAGTTGATTTTTTTCAAAGCTATTTTTACAATTTTTATAAACGGTCAAGCAAAAAAAAAAAAAAAAAAAATTATGGAAAACAATATTTTCATCAAAAAGGCCATAATTAAACAGTGAATTTTTTATCCATTCATTCATCTGCATTTATCTAGCAAAATATTATATTATTTAAAAAGTTTAAAAAATTAAAATTAAAAATAATTTACATTCTATTATCGTTGATTTATAAAACTTGATAAAATTTCATCTTTTGGAATAAGTAAAATCCTGCAGACAAAAAAAAAAAAAATAATAATAAATACAATATTGCTTGAGTAAAAATGTGACTAAAAATAAAATACCAACCATGAGAATCATGACAGCCATCAAAATAGCTTTCCATTTAACATCAAGTGACAGAGGAAATGTCGCAACATAATTATCATTTGAGAAATAATCTTTTTTTTCATCTAAAAATGTTCTTTTTATTTCTCCAATTTCATTGTCATCCATTGTAAATATCTTGAATAAAAAAAGAAAAAAAAAAAAAAAAAAAAGAATTAAACTTTTCAACATTATAAATTGTGAATTATAAAAATAAATACCTTGAATTTGTGTTGAGTATCAAGACCAAGAAGACGTCCTTTCAATGTCAGTACATGGACATCTTCATCATTTAAAATATTAATTGTTGGACACCATGAAGTTTTTTTTAAAATTGTGCCAAGTTTAACAGCACCAGAAAATACCTGGACAGTCTTGAAAAATAAATATAAATATTAATTAAATTGTTTGATGATAATTAACTAAAATGTTTCTTACATCTTCACCAAAATTAAATTTTTCAAGTCTAAATACTTCTTGTCCAACATTATTATAAATCCAGCTATTCCAATTTTTTGAATCACCAAATCTTGTTACACCTGGTCTTCCAAGTAATTTTTGAACGAAAACTAAAAGTTTACCATTTACATCAACAATCGGGTAACAATCTTTGCCTGTAAAGACTAAAAATACAAAAAACATTATTTAAAAAAATAATTATAATTTATTTATAAATAAACTCACGTTCCCACTGGTTGTTTTGATGATCAATGAAAAATTTGTCAAGTGACCCAAGAAGATTCAGTCCATCCTCAGGTTGGCTACTTATTGGCAAACGTTTATCTAAATAATAAATAAAATTATTAATTTTCTAATTAATTAATTAACTATATTAAATATCAGTTAAAAAAATTTATAAAAATATTTTTTAAATTGTTTAAAACACTCACATTTATCGACAGACATTTTGGAAAATACAAATTTAATTTAAAACACTTGTTAAACTTTTCAAAAACGTGAACAACTAAATATTTAATATTTATATTTTATTTACTTTTGCTCATCACACAATGACTCGTGTGTCAGTAAATAATTTAAATTAGGATTTGTGATATCAGTCAAATGACTCATAGAACATTTTTATTGTTGTGTCTGTAAATATTTATTTATTTAATTTTCCTTATACAAAAAATTATTGTTGTTATTATTTTCAGCACTCAAAATAATTGGAATCCTATTTTTTAAAAAGAAAAAAAATATATAAATTAATTAATTTTGCCTTAGTCAATTTTTTAAAATTATAAATTTTTAATTATATTTATTACCAAGAGCAATAGTGCAGCTAATAAAAGAGCCTTTTCTTTAACATCAAATTCAATGGAAAAAAAATAAATACCATATTTATCAGGATTAATACAATATTCTCCATTTGAATCACTAAATTTTTTATTTATTTCTCCAATTTTATGGTGTTGTCCTTTTGTGCTGTTTATCTGAGATTAATTTTTATTAATTAATTATTTTTTTTTTTTGTGAGTTAATAAATAGCTTACCTCATATTGTTTGATATTATTTGATGGATTAATATTAATTTCAAAAACTCTACGTCTTCGTGAATTAAATACACTCAATTTTGTCAGTTGAGAATAGTAATCGTGTTTTTTAATTATTCCTAGCTTTAATCTTCCAGAATAAACATAAACTTCCTGATGAAAAATTAATAATATTTTTTAAAAATTTAATATATATTTTATAATTTAAAAATATGAAAAAAAATTAATTTATATTTACATTGTGATTTAAAAAATCTGGTTTTTCAAGCATCAGTACTTCTTTTCCATTTTTATCATGAATTTTCAATTTCGAATTTACTGAGCTTGATCGAAATGATCTGTCTTGTTTTTTACCATGAGATTCTTGATAAATTGAGTACAATGGTTGGCCCGTCATGTTGACAATTACACAATGTGCTTGACAATATTTTCTTGTAAAAACTAAAATTTAAAATTGAAATAAACCATTTAAAAAATATTAATTAATTTTATGATATTTACCATCAATTCCATCAAGTCTTTCGTCAATAAAAAGTTTATCAATATTTAATAGATCCTCAAGGCCATCGGGAATATCAATATTTGTTTGGGGCCAAAAACCTAAAATCCAACTTTTTATTAGAAAAAAAAAACAACTTGAATTTAATTTTCAATTAAATAAAAAATATAATTAATTAATATCTAATTTTTTAAACTGTATAAAAATATATCCAGCAAGTATTTTTTAATAAATTTTTAAACTTGATAGTTTATTTATTATTTATATTTGTTGAGATTTAAATAATTTATTTTTAATTTTTTAAATACATACGATCATATAAATATGTAAATGCTTGATCAAAACAACAAGACATGATTCAAATTAATTATAGCAAATTGTCAAATAAATATGACATTGAATTTAACTGTGTAGTTTATACATTTGCACACTTGTTATGTCAACACACGATTGGATTTTCCACTGATAATCTGAGATGTTTGTAGCTTATCTACGTCGTGAATACTCGATGAAAGACTAAAGAGTTTTGTAACACGAAAATATAATTGTGTCGGCGAGAGAGTGTGTGTATGCTTCATACTTCCAGTTTGTTCAACTTACATATTCCCCTCCTTTTTATTTTTTTAATAAAAACGTAGCCAATTGAGTGAATTAATGACACAAAATAATATGTTACAGTGGATAAATTCTCGTGACGTCAGTCGTCATACGAAACAACGTCATGAATTTTTTATTACAAGACGAAAAAAAAAAACAAGAATTATTTTATCGTTATTTTTTTTTTTATTTTATTTTTTCTTAATATATACATTTATCGGTTTTATTTTTTCATTTTTCATTATAGAAATAAAATAATTCTTTTTTTAATTTAACTACTTGTCGACGTTGGCAAAATTTCGTTGGGAAAAAAAAATAATTAATTATTTTATTAAATTAATAATTATTGAATTAAATTATTTAATTTTAAAACTTGTAGAAAGCCTAAAAAAAAAAGTTACTTCTAGCACGATAAAATATATTAAAAACAAATCTTTATCTATGATAAAAAAAAATATTTAGCTTGTTTTATCTAAAGCTCATAATAATAATTTAAAAATAAAAAACACATTTAATTTTAGTAAAAATAAAAATCTATATTTATTTGTATTTTTAAAGTCAAACAATTATTTATCATTTATTATTTTATATATTTTTTAAAAGGTGTAAAACATCATTGGCGGTGTTGCGTCAATTGAAATATTTTTAAACTCTACATAATCCTGTTAAAAATATAAAAATAATTATTTTCATAAAATGCATAGATTGATAAGTGAATAATTAAAAAAGCTACATAATTACCAAAAATAATGCTGCAGCAATTAGAAGAATTTTTCCTTGTACATTGACACTGATTGGAAAATCAATTTGACAAGTGTTTTTCGTTGACAAAAGACCATCAGGTTTTCTAATTATACTTCCAATTTTATATCCATAATAATTTAATATCTATTTTAAAAAATAATTATTATATTAAATATATTGTTTAGTTAATAATAAATTGAGTAAAAAAAAAATTAGCAACCTTGTATTGAAATTTGGATCCCATTCGTCTAAAAGTTGATCCTCGTATTTGATAAATTTTTTGAAAGTATCCATCGTAAACATTTAATTTTAAACCAAATAAACATTTTTTTTTTTTAACAACTCCTAGATTTATATTGCCCTGAATCATCACATAAAATTCCTAAATAAAAATATCAATAATTTTATATTAATTTATTATTTTATAATGAGTCTTGATAAATTAATTTTTGTTGATGATTTAAAACTGACATTGTGAAAAGGTGTCTTGACAAATCGTACTAAATTTTTATTTGAAAATTTATCTCGAAGATGTAAAGTAAAACTATCAGTACTTGTTGCTAAATAGTTATTTGCTGTTGAGGGCCCATTAGCATGACAAACATTTAACAGCAATTCATCCTCATCGTTGACAATTTGAGTTTTATTATAATAACAACCTTGTCTGTCAAATTTAATTTTTACAGTATCTAATTTTTCGAGGCATGATATTCTCGATAAGGCAACATCACGAACAGCTTCTACAATTATATTTAAATAACAAAAAATTTAGTTAATTGTTGGTTTTTAATTGTTTAACAAATTAATAAAATTAATTTAAAAAAAAATTACCTATGTTTTGTGAAGAAGGCATGGCTACCTTGTTGACATGAACTTAGAGAATAAATAAAATATTCAAGGAAAAAAAAAAAAAGCATAACAAAAATAAAGATAAGAATTCTAAATCAAGATGTAAAACAAAATTAAAAAAAAAAAACAATTAGTCATTGTTGATTATTTGAAAACGAAAAGCATTTGTTTTTTGTTTTTTTAAATATTTTATTATCAATATTTTGACGTTGTGATAATTATATTTTCAAGACTTGTTTGTAACTATTGAAAAATAGAATGAACAAATAATTTAATCATTTTATTTATTTATTTGATTTGGCTTTTTAATAAATCATATGTCATCTAGAATTTATAAATAAAATCTTTTTTTTTTTAATTTAAAAACATTCAATTATATGTATTTAATAAAAAGATAATTATAAATATAGCTTTGGTAGAAATCAATAGGTTTTGTTTATTTTTTTTTTTTAAATAATAAAATACATGACATTATGCTTTAATTAATTTAATCAATTTATTATTTTTTTTTTTGTTTTAATTTTCCTATTTATAAAATAATATTTCATTGATATTTTATTTAACAATATTACATTAGCTGGTAAAAAAATAAAAAGATAAAGAATGCAGAAGTTGATATTTGTTATATATTTTTATGACAAAAAGCAACAAAATAAAAACATGATAACACAAATTCCTGAGCATAAAATACATTTTTTCAATAGCAATTTTTAACTTAAAACATAAATAACCACTGTACTGACTGTATCTATCAAGAATTTTTAATAAAAATATATTTTTTTTTTAAATTTAAAAATATACATTATTACGAAAATATTCTGTACTTAATTATGAAGAAAAATTGCATTTTTTTGGTGTATTTGCAGTTGAATCAGCTAATTGGTAATTTTATTTAAACAACAAAAATTATTTATAAAAAATTATCTGCCTCAATAAAATTCAATTATAATTATAATTTTCAAGGTCATTGTATTTCGATAAGGTATGATCCTACCACTGAAGAAATACCACTTGAGAATGTTCAGGTCTGCTAATAAAAATGTCATAATTATTTTGTTGATTATGAAATTATTAAGTAATAAATTTTAATTCAAAATAATTTCAGTTGACTGAGTATAAAAATGGCGACATAATTGAATTACAACAACAGGATTTTATTTATCTTATAAAACAATTTCTACTTGCGGATAAATTATTTAAAGATTATCAATTTGCTGAAGAATCATTTTCACTTATTGAAAATCAAGTTTTACGCAGACCAATAGTAATTATAGACAGTAAATAAATTGAAAATGCCCTTTTTTTTATAATCATTTTTTTGTTTTTTTTTTTTTTTGTAGGAAATTGTAGGTGACCCTGTTTTTTATTCAACTGATAACAAAAAGTTTCACGTAAAACAAGGCAATTTGGGAGATTGTTGGTTCATAGTTGCACTTGTTCATCTTCAAAACCACAAAGATTTATTTAATTTTATTGTCAATCCAAATACCCAGAACTTTGACGATGATAGTTATGCTGGAATATTTCACTTCAGGTAAATACATAAATAACCTTGTTAATAAACAAAGATAAATTAAGTTGATAGTAAAAAAATAGATATTTTTAAAAGATTTTGGCAAGGAGGAATATGGGTTGACGTTGTTATCGATGATCGTCTTGCATTTAATACTCAAGATAAGAAACTTGTCTATGCATCCTCAGGATTTAACAATGAATTTTGGGTTGGTGTATTTTATTTTTTATATTTTCTAAAACTCGTCTCAATTATTTACAAAATAATATTTCAGCCAGCTTTAGTCGAAAAAGCTTATGCAAAATTACTCTATCGATCATATCAAAGACTCGATGGAGGTCATTCTGGAGTTTCAATGAGAGATTTTACTGGAGGTATTATTGAAACATACATTGTCAAAAGATCAGCAAATGAATCATTTATTATTTTACGAGATTCAATAGTGAAAACTTCAATGATAAGTTGTACAACTTATTCGGTTAAACGAATGGAGGAAAATAATGAAATAATAAATATTGGTCTTCAGCCAAATCATGTCTATGCAATTACAGATGTAAAAATAATAAAAGGAAAATATCCAGATGATGAATTTAAATTAATACGATTAAGAAATCCACATGGTAAAGAAATAGAAAATCCTTATCATGGTTTTATTCGCAATGTGATTCCAAAAAAATTTATTGACACTGAATTGAAAATAAAAGTACCCGGAGAAAGTTGGATTCTCTTTGAAAATTTTGTTAGATTTTTTAATTTTATTGATATTTGTAATTTAACACCTAATACAATAATAGGTGATGTTTATGATGAAGATGGCATAACAAAATTAGCACTATCAACAACTGACGGAAAATGGATGGGAGGAATAAACATTAAGGAAGCAAAAGATAGTGATATATTTGGTTTTTTTCCTCAATATCGCATGCTGACGACAAAGCCAGATAAAGGAAAAGAGACATGTGATGTTCTTGTTGGTCTGTCAATAAAACATAGATATGACTTGGTACCATCTAGCAAAACTCTTATTTTTTTTCAAATCGTACAAGTAAGTTTAATATTACATTAAAATATTTATGTCATTTTTTTTAATATGCGACAATATTAATTTTTTCAATACATATAGGCTCATGAAAATCGAGCTGTATCTAAACCATTGAAGTATATGGAATATATACCTATTTATCCACTTCGTCGTAGTGGTCAACTTGGTGTTAGGGTCAACTTAAAACCACATACTACATATTACATTATACCATTTACAGCTGACACATTTAAAGGGCCAACTTTTTTTTTACAATTATTATCTAAGCATGATATTATTTTGGAGTAAGTCAAATGTATATAAATTAAAATGACATTATAAAAATTGTTTAAAAGCTTAACCTTGATATATTTCAATGTTTTTTATTTCAGAGAGTATGATCGAGATATTGATTTACCCAATATAGAACATAAGGTAAATAAAAACTTAATAAATATAAATAAAATAAAATATAAATAAATGAATAATTATTATTTACAGTTTGATATAATAAAATCTGCATACATTCAAGACAGTGATCATCAACTTTTTTTGAATATGGCATTTCAAAATGATCAAACAATTGACTTTAAAAGATTATATAATATTTTGAGACATGAAAGTTTCTCATTGAATCAAAATTGTATGTAAAAAGATTATTATTTTATTATCAATAAATTAACTATTATATTATTATACCAGGTCATATTATACATCAACTCGACGACTCAATCATTCCTGAGTTGGACTTGTTATCAGATTTAGATGACTTTGTACCAAAAAATATACTGTCTATTGCAAGCCTGACAAAAATAACATTATTGTGTGAAGTATAATTAAGCATTAGATATTATTTGTCAATTAAAAATTTATTTAAATTAATTTTCAATATGTAATAATATGTATTTATCGTTTGAAGGAAATATTTGAAAGATTTGAACTACCAGGCTTTCGTGGATATAGTCATCATTCTTTCATCAATCGTGCTTTAGAAAAAAGTGGATATATTATAAATGCCAATATTTTCAACTGTATATATTCATTCTGTGTCGAGGAAAATGGAACAGTGAATATTAATGATTTCATATTGATTGTATTAAATCTCAAAAGTAGAATTGGTAATTAAAAAATGTATTTCATAGATTTTAATATATTTAAATCAACGTAATAATCAAAAGTAATTTTATATAATTAATTTATTGACAGGATCATACTATTGTGAGGAATTCAATGCAAAATTGACTCAAAGTTTAATTGCAATGGTATACAATGGTGTTATGAAATTTAAAAATTTTGATGAGTCCAGAATACATGATTTGAGAATTGATATTGATCAATTTAAAATTATTATCAATTTCATCAAGGAAATAAAAGTAAACAATAAAAAAACAATTATTAATAATTATTTATGAGGGAGTAAATAATTTATACATAATCATTAATATTTTTAGGAAAAATTCTCAAAATATTTATCTAAATCTTTTCGTTCAGTGTCATATAAAAATTTGAGAGATACTCTAGATGATATTGGCTATAAATTAACTTACAATATGATTGCAACTATATTCCAGAAATATGGAAATTTGGATGATATTTTTTTCCACCAGTTTGTACAGGCTGTTGTTGATATAACACAAATATTTGGTAAGAAAAATTAAATAAAACATTTATTGTCGTTGAAAATTGTTAATAAGTAAATTTTTCTATTACAGGAAAAACACAACAAACAACAACCAAAAAAGAAGGTCAAAATTTAAATGAAATTTACAATGAGATGTTTCGTCGGCATTGGAAAAAGAAACAGGAAAGGAAAAATTCAATTGACAAAAAAAGAGAAGCTGATCCTGCATGGGATGAGGGTGAATTGAAAAAAAAACAAAAAACTAATAATTAAAAATTATGACAACTGTACCATTATTATTTATAATAAAAAAAATATAATATTGTTTAAATTTTATATTGAAGAAGCAATATTTAAAAATGATCAGTTGTTAATATTAATGGAATCTATCATGTCGATGAATATCAAATTTAAAATAAATTCCAGAGATGGACTAAGTCTCACTAAAAATTTTTTTTTAAATTTTTTCTTTTGCTTCTTTTGAATTATTGATAAAACAAAATCACAGTGCAATATTAAAAAAAAAAATAGACATCACTGACAAAAGGTATGTATTTCATTAATTTAATAATTTAATCTCGTGCTTTAATAATTAAAATTATAATTAAATAATATACTCAATTTCAAATGGCTAATTTGCAAATATTCAAAGTAAGTTTCGAGTGATTTGTGAATTCAATATTAAAATACATTTAAAATATTTTTCGATGATATGAACTATATAGCACTTTTATATATTTATACATATAAAATATATCGACTAAATATAAAAATATAAAAAGCCACACGACCCTAGCATAGTGAAAGCCGTGCAAGGTGCGAAATTATTTCTTGTGCAGCCTGTCACTGTCAATCTCTGTTTAATATATCAAAACAGTCGCAGTCTTTGATCCAATACACAAGAAAATATTTCAACTATCAGAAATACAATTTTCATATGAAAAATTTATATTTTCTCCATATTATTGATTTTTAAAAATAAAAAAAATCATCGTTAATAATAACTTATAATAAAATAATTAATTTGCATTTAATTGAAACTTGAACGTAACAGATGCAGGCTATTGGTTATAGTAATATCAATTTTTATAATATATAAATATAGTAAAATCATAATGACAACAGTCAAATAAATAAATAAATAAATAAAAATCGTGAATGAGTTTGTATTTATATTTTATACTCACAAGTAGACAAGAGATGAGTCAAACAGTCTGTATATTATTTTATTTGTATATATGTGCGAGTCATGGCGTATTTATTCCATAAATCATTTAATTTTTTTTTTTTGACATTGTTGTAAAAAGGGGGTGTGTACACACATTGACATATAGTATACATTGAAACTATATAAATTGTGGCATTTTGTGTGCAATGTGTGTACACACTCGGGGGACAATACGATCTCAAAACACTGAATGTGTGGTGTTTAGTCTCCATTAATATTGGATCTACTGCTGGTTATATAAATTATAATAGTAATGTACTAAATTCTAGTCCCGTTCAATTTTCTTGTATGCGTGTGTTTGTATGTGTTTGTGCCTATCTCTTTTTTATGGGACCATATGTCTTCAATATGACTTGGCGGACCATCGCAATACTAGGGGGGACAGCTATTTGTCAACCAAACCAATAGATATATATTTATTTTTTTTTATATGTCTTATCGTACGTACCTTTGATTTTTGATATTGTATTTTTATTTTACTGCTAATTAGATTTTTTTTTGTTTATTTTTAAAAATACATATGCAATGATTTAAAAAATAAAATAATCTTTTGTTGGTATATATGCGAATAGATAGAAATAGACTATGATAATTATTAATAATTTATTAATTTATTATAAATGACTTGTGCCAATATGACAAGAATATAAATAAAAGAAGGGTGGAGACGTGATATGTCAACAAATAAAACCCCTACTGCATATGGTCACCTTTTGATTGCAGAAATAAAAAAAAATATTCAGCTGCTTATTTATATATTAAACTGATAGATAAAAAAATGGTGGAAATATTTTTTGTTGTATTTTTTTCAACACGGTGTCCACATTTATTTAATAACAATAATACCTTGACCACTTGACTACGGAGCTTTTATATTTTTTCCGCACAAGCAAGTCAATTTTCTTTCAAATGAAAAAATAGAGCTAAATTTAAAGTCAAATATAAATTTTAGGGTATATATGTATATTGTCTTATTGGTGATTGGGTCGTTGGGGGCACCCGCTTGTATATAATATCAATGGATATTGGATAGATGCGGCGACGTATGCGGGGATCCTGATGATGATCGCGTCGCATTAGCAATGGAGCGTTCTATGAGCAACTACTGCCACTTTACAAGGGTCGATGTATTGTAAACCTTGGGGTGCCTCCATCTAAATATATATATACATTTAAATCGATCCCTCCGGCAAAATCTGCTCGGGTGTAAAATAAATGATAGCTAATTATACGCGTCCCTATATCAACTATATACATATATACATACACGAAACGAGCAAGTGCGTCTTTCCACTAAATAGGATTATCAAATTACAATTTAGATTGATTGTGCGTGAACGCAACAATTTAGTGGCCACTGATGTGTTAAAATCGACACTCAAATGATGATCAATTTGATAATAAATTTTTTCTTTTTTTTTAACAAATATACTATATATTGTTTATAATTAATAATAATAATAATAAATAAATATTAAAATGACAGCAATATTGCAGTGATTTGTGGTTATAAAGTTTCTAAAAGTTGATTATATATATACGCAATGTTCGCATTGTTCTACTTCAAATAGAGAACAATGCAAACAATGATCACAAGTTTCTGTATATGTGCAGTATATATACAGGTGAAATATCAAGCTGGTTTTATAATATATTCACGTCGGGATCCATGGGGGCTTATGCATTTGCGAATACAATTATTATATTGTGGGGAGAGAAAACTCGTTGGGGTATTACCATTTAAATAGGAATAAACGTGAAATGCGTTTAAATATTCAGATCCACAATGATGCTATATATATCTATAAGAAAAATTGCCATGAAAAGTCATTTGTTAACAAGTCAAATATATATATACTATTTTAATTATTGATATTTTATTTTTTTATATATAATTTTATATAAATAGCTATTTTCACATATTTATATATATTTTATTTTCCAACTTGACAACATATATACTTTTATTTGTTTGAAAAATAAAAAAATTAAATTGTTAAACAAACACCCCTTTAAACGACCCAGGTTATTATACACTTAATTTTCAAATGAGCCGTGACAATAATAGGGTGCATGTGATAATATGTAGAGCTTGTCCTCGTGCACTGATTTCACGGGCCACCTGTCGCTCTACTCTGTTTTCTACTACCCCTCACTGCATTCACATCATATATTCCATATTGGTGTTGTTGTTATTATTGTTATTGTCATTTGAGTTTTTTTTTAATGCATTTTACAAAAAAAGTGTAAGAAATTAAATGATATTACACAGCTGTTTTTAAAACATTGGTGTGTGGATATATTATTGTCATTTGAGAATATATGTATTCCGCATATTATATATGTATACAGGAATATATTTGCAGTATGCGATAAAAACGACCAAAGCTCCAACACTCGGTTGATATACATATATTTAAATGATAATATAATACTCTGGTCACATTTATAATATACAAAAGCACAGTACGTCACACCAGAAGTTTGAATCAAATATTATTTCTTTATTTTTCCCAGCATTATGTATGCAGGATGTAGGATATAATAGCTAAAAAATAGTTTGTAAAAATTTCAAGAAAAATTAAACAAGAAATGTTTTTTTTTTTTAATTTTTTCGTTTTTTTTTTTCTATGAAATTAAAAATTAAAAATTAATGATAAATCGAGTTGTTGTTGTATTTTTTTTTTCTGTATAAAATTATTATTTGATTTGAACAGTGCTTATATTCCAAAGCTCCCCCGATTCAAACTCCAGCACGCGCAACGATTACGCGATTACGCGTGTCATATCTATAATATAACAAGGGATTTTAGTGCGTTCAAACGTGAGGAAAGATGAGGGACAATGTTATATTCCATTTAATAATTATTATAAAAATAAAAATCAGTATGTGCGTCAATGAGTATATCCTCCAAATATCAATATTAAATATAGAAATATAAAATAAAATCTATAAATAAATTAAACAATAATTTAGTGTTAAATGCATGCAGTATTTTTTATTTTTATTTTTAATTGAATTAAATGAAAATAAAGCAAACCAGTTTATTATATTTAAAATTAAATTAACTGTTATATACAAAATGAGACAGTATATAATGAAAAATCCCACGACCAAGATTTAGTCTTGACTGTATTTATTTTATATTATATTATAAAGAAAAATCACATTGAGAATAATAACATTACGTGTGTATAACATAAATGTAATATAGATTGGAAAGTGATGGTGCGTGTGGTGTGTCGAGCAAACCAGCCTGACAGACACACGTCGACACGTGACATCGTAGTTTTTGTGCAAACAATATTATGCACGCCCGTGCTAACATAAATTACAACGGCTTTATACTATAATATTATATATTGAACAGTAAAGAACCTTTTTTTTTTTTTATTTTATTTTTTCCCAATGTGGCATACCATATAGTGACGTATAAATCTCTCACATTTATATATATCCGCATATTTTAACATAACGTTAAATAAAATTAAATATATATCTATTTAATTATCTTTTTTAAATTCATATACTTTCATATGAAAAAAATAGTAAAAGAAAAAAAAAAAAAAAGAGGAAGCGCATCTAATAATTGTAAAAATTTATTATAAAAAATACAAGTGAGCTTCGAGTTGAAACATAAACTTGAAAATGAATGAATGAATTGATTTGATAAAATGAATAATAATAATAATAATAATAATAATGCACTTGACGTAAATTTTTCATGTATTTATACATATTAGGGTACTTTTAATATTTCAATGCTGGATCTCTGGTTCCAATATATATATTTATACATGCGTATATGAAAGGGTCAACACAAAGTTGCCTAATGCAGTTTAGGCTATTAAGCCGGAAACTGACTCTTGATATAAAGGTACTGTGTTCAGTGTTGGTCGTCGTCGTCGATTATACGCTTCATCAATTTACGTGGGCGCATTATTGATAAATATAAATTTATTATAGTTTAATAGCTTGCTATATTATGTAGCTTAAATAATAAATACAAATAGCTATTTCAATTTTTTTTTGGATTAATTAATTGTGCAGTAGATTTACACTTGAAAATATCAAAAAATAATTTGTCGAAAATTTTAAATATATATATTGTTTATAAACAAAATTGTAATATTATTTAAAAAAATTATATTTGATTTTTTTATAGACGATAAAATATTACTTGACTTTTTGGCATTTGAGTTTTTTTTATTCTTATTTTTTAAGAACAAATAAACGATGTCGTCTTGGGATGCTGCTTTGAGCAAACAGTTGGTCATAAATCGACTGGCAAACCTCAGTACTTTTCCTCTCGCTCAATTTACCATCAGACTCGCACGGTGTATCATATCAAGATGTATATATATTTACAAAAAAAAAATATATATTATTATTGTCAGTCTGTCTTAAATAAATTGTCTCTTTTGCATATATAATTTTTACAATATGACATTGTCATTCTTATCACACACAAACATACAATATGACCTCTAATTTATTTTTTTATTTTATATTTTATATTTTCCTCGTACGATAATCAAATTTATTATATAATTAGCCTGATGAAAATGTAAAATTAAATAAAATTTAATTTCTTTTTTTTTTATTTGAAAAAATTAAAAAACAAGTGAATATAAATAAAATATTTGCTTTGACATTTTAATAACCTGAATTTTATTTTTATTTTTTTAAATAAAATATTGTTTATATAAGTATAGTTATTTTTATATATTTTTACAAATTAAATTAAAGAAAATGAGGAATCCATATCCTGTTCCTGATATGAGTAGTGAAGGTGAATGGATGCCACCTGGTCCAACATTGTCAAATAATGTCTCAATAAATGATCGAGATTGGTGGAGCAAAGTACGAACTCATGAACGTCTTTTTTCTCATCACACTCTTACAAGTATTCGTCGAGACAGTCGCCTAATAAAAAATGATGAATTGGTAAATAATGAAATTATTAAAAAAATAATACTTTTTTGTCAATTAATTAATTAATTTAATAATAATTTATAATTATATTTCAGGTACCAGTTGATGCATTGGATTTTGCATTATCTTCAATTTATATTCACAGTGAGGATTGTAACGTACCAAAAATGTATGTTCCAATGCAGCCAGAATCATTGAACATGGAAACATGGAGAGTTCTTCGAAATGAAATTAATGTAAATATATAATAATTATCCTGCAACTTAATTTAATGACATTTACATTATTATGTTTAATTTAGAATGCATCTGGTCAAATTTCATTATCAATGAAATCAATTCCAAAACATACAAATACCACAAATACCACAAATCATACAAATAGAAGAAAATCATCATCAGCATCATACTCTGGATCATCAGCAATAAAAAATAAAACAACAACTGTAAATAAAACAAAAATGAAAACAAATAATAACAACAACAACAGTTATAAGACAAATAAAAATAATAAAAAATTACAAAGTCATAATAATAATAATAATAATACTATGATTAATAATAAAAAAAAAGTCAATAAAAGTGGTCGTGGTGGTGGAATTGGTAAAAATAAATCAGGTGGACGATCAGCAAGAAGTAAATCACGTGGACGATCATCAGTATCTTCTCGACGAAAAAATGGACCAAAACCAGTTGTTGGAAATAGACAAAGAAATAATAATAAATTATCATCAATAAAAAATAAACGTTCTCATAATGATCAAGATGAAAAGGATGATGATTCACGTGAAAGAGAACCAAGAAGAAAAAATTTTGCTGCACAAATGATGGCAATTGAGAGAATTCATCCAAGTAGTATCAAGTTGGCAATCGATGGTCCTCATACAGATCAAACAAATCCTGGCTTCAGTCGTAAAATCGATGGAACATTTTACAGCATATAAAATTTTCTTTTTTTTTTCTTTATTATATACACGTAAATTTATATAATTTATTTATTTTAATTGAAAAAAAAATTGTCAGTGAATTTAATTATTTAAAAACTAGTAATGAAAAAAAAAAAATGAAATTTCTGTGAATAATGATAATTTGACAATGTTATCTGATCATGTTGACGAATTAGTTGTTGTCCGGATAGATAAGCAATCTCGCACGCGGATAAATCCCTCGAGACTTTATTTATGCTTGTACACAAAGGTCATCATCGCCATCGCCATCACCATCATTGCTTGACGGAATAATAAAAAAAAAAAAAAAAAGAGATAAGAATGCACTAAAACAAAAAACAACAAAATCATTATATTATTTTTTGACAAGTTGAAATTCTCATATATATTGTTGTTGGTGTTATAAAAAAGGCACGCATTTATTGTCTGAGTCAGTGGGTATATATACATTGAGATTCCCATTACCGTTGGTAATCCGTGTTTGTAATAAACCAGCACCCCGCAATGATGGGATGCTTGTGTAATGTGTATACCCCCCTTCATATCATTCAGAGCCGCATATGCTACTATGGAATATCATTTATGTCTCACCCTGATTTTTTTTTTTTTTTTTTTCGTTTTCTTTTTGAATAAAAACACTATGTATATCTTGTGTGTGCGTGTGTGTATCACTGTTTAACTCCCATCTAAAAATCCTATGCTCTTCCCTATGTCTTTCCCTTTTCGTCGACCCTTCAAACTCATTTTTTTTTTTTTTTATTTTTTGTTTGTCCTGGACACCCTTCATACATACAGCCTTAATCCAGCCATGATTGTGGGGTAGCTTTTTACACACCCTCTATCCACCATCTCGCGATTCTTCACTATACTTGTATTTGTTTTTTTTTTTATATCTTTTTTTTAAACCCCCTGTTTTTCTATCATTACATTATTTTTTATTTATTTTTTTTTTTATAGGAAATGATTGATTTGATTAAATATATATAAACAATGTGTGCATATATTATATTTATGTATAAAAATATATAAAATAAATAATAATAGTTAAAAGATAAAATTCTCCTGGTATCTAAATACCTCTAGATAATAGTCAAGATATATATATAAAAAAAAGGGACGACAATGAGAAAGCTAACCAATTACTTGGCCGACCGCTTTTTATTTGTATTTGATTCTTATTTAATTTACTTTTTATAGCTCTACGCGGTCTGGTGCGACCCCTTTTATCCAATGTTTTTTTTTTTTCTCCTTTTTAACTAACACTGTACACTATGCTGTATTTTTTGTATATAATGAAATTGTGAAATAAGCTCATTTGTAATTTTTATATAAATTTAAAATAATTCAATACAAAATATTTAGTGTTTTTTTTTTTTTTAATATAAAAATAATACTATCGACATATTGTTGTGTAGTATAATAATAAATAAATAATAAAAAATATATATAGATTGACTAGTTTTTTTTTTTGAGGGATTTACAAAGATAGCTGTTGCTATATATTTTGTAAATAAATAGAAATGGCTTTGGATCTGGGTGATTGGTTTGGTTGTGTCGTCGTCTTTGTTTTTATATATTTTATATATATCTTGTATATTTTTCGTTGTTTGTTTTTATATATATATATATATATATTAAGTGTAGCATTGGTTGCGCATTTCATCCTCTCTCTTTCTCTATATATTTTCAAGATTTTCCGCGTGTTTACCTTCATCGAAAGGGATACAATCACTATATCTATATTTTATATTGAAAAAAAAAAAAAATTATTATATACTCTGGTCTATATTATTATTGTTATGTTGAAAAAAAAAAAAGAGGAGGAAAGTGGAAAACGAAAAAGAGACCGAGTCGAGTCGTAGGAAAGACGCGTTGATCCCTCTGGGATGAAGTTGCTATTCCACTGAACTTGTTACGTTATATTTATCAGCACCAAGCAGCAATGCCGTTGGCTATTTTTTTTTATTTTTTTTTTATTATTTTCTTCAATTTTGTCGACAAGAAATAAATAAAATACAAATAAAATGAACAAAACAATTTTTTTTTTTAAATAATAATTTAAGCTTGCATTTTTTTTTTTTCATACTATATATTTATCGAGAATATAGACTTATAGAATTTAATTTTAATAACAATTATTATTTACTTGATAATATTAATATTGTTTATTTATTTTTTGAGTGAAATATAAAATGATGTGAGAGCGTGATCTTGCAAATACAAAAGGGCTTTTGCTGTCTGATTTTCTTGCAGTCACATTGAGATCTCACCCTCTTTGTTTTTTCAAGGGTAAGCCTTAACTGGGCTTATATTTTAATTTTTTTTTTTTTTTTTTTTTTATTTCAAATATTATTATCATTTATTTTTTACTCTGGCACACGTTACTCGTCGAGTGTTTATCGAGTATTTGTATTTGATTTTTTTCTTTTATTTAAAAGCCATTTTAAAATTGAGTCTTTTAAAAAGTATTGTCATGATTTTCATTGTACAAGGGTTTGTAAACATATGTATACAGCCAAGAGAAAAAATTCTAAATTCTCACTGTGAGAACTTGATTTAAAATTTGCAATATTATTATTTCATTTTAAAAAACTTGAGCTTGTTTTTTGCTCCCTATTTACTTCTCTCCAAAATCTTTCCAATGATCAATGAATTGAAGCTAATTTTATTGTCATTTTCTTCAATCACTTGTGCTTTTTTTTATGTATATAATATAAATCCCAAAAACTCTCCATATCAATTGAACTGAAACTAAAAAATAAAAAATGATAAAATGAAAAAATAACGATACAAAATGTTAACATAAAATGTATACAAGATAAAAAAAAAAAAGTAAGATTGGTTAAGTAAAGAGGAAATAGATGTACTGTAGAATATATAATATATAATATTAAACGCACAAGTATGTATGTTGTCGAGCGTGCCAGGGCAGAAGCTGAGAGGATCAAAATTCAGTCCTCCATCTCGTTCAAGAGACGACCAGGAGATTACCTTATTCGAGGGTTCCGCGTGTGTCTCATCATCTCTATACTCTTATTTCTATATAACAACTATATACAAAACTGAGCTTCTTCTCCTACTGCTGCTGCATGCACCACTTAATAATAATAAAAATAATATATAAAATATAATACCAACGCGTGCTCGCAGCTACACCTCCAATGGCATTTCCTTTTTTATTTTTTTATATAAAACTTGTCTGTTTTTTTTATACTATAGATCACTTAAAATAACATAATATATACACGACATCATCATCATCACTATTTTATTATCCGCGCAGTCAGTTAGTATATAAATTTTTTTGTATATATAGGGACAAGTAATCTCAGGGATTATAAAGAGTACTGACTCATTTCTATTTTGATTTTAAAAAATAAAAAAAATATCAAAATACACATATTTAAAATTAAAAAAATATTTAAAAAAACGACAGAAAGCTGCAGCAGCTATATCTCAATGATTTATTTCAATTTTTGTCGATGTCAGTTTTTTTTCTTTTTTTTTTTTTCATTCTAGATTCATATTGATATGCGTGTATATATTTTTAAATATATTTAAAATAATTTATTAAATTTATTTAAAATTATGACACGTGCCTGTGAGCAAACATAATAATTATAAAGTCGAAAAAAAAAACTAGATGGTTAGATAAAGTGGTGTCAATGCGATTGTTGGTGAATCTAATTTGATATACGTTCACATTTATAAATACTTGGTTTATGTCAAATTTGAGTGACGTATCATACTTTCCAAATGAATAACCAATAATGAAAATTATTTATCCATGAAATATATTTGATATCATATCCGGCACATACGTTATAATTATTACGGAAGAGTGACACTCAATGCAGAGAAAAAAATAAAAATAAATAAAAAAAAAAACAAATAAAATAGAGTTTATCTTGAGTTTGATCCCTTTGTTGTTTCTTATCAACGATTATTATTTTATGATGTGATCCATGAAGCCTGTGTGTATATTGATTCAAGGGTGTAATCTTTAATTAAAAAAAAATTATTTTATTGTTTCAAATTTTCATTCTATATACAATTCTACCAAAAAAAAAAAAAAAAAATCTCAATTTAATATGAACATATGAAATTTTGAATATAATAAAAAAATATTAATAATTTTTATAAATTAATAAAAAAATAAAAGATATCAGGTCGTTTGCTTGCGTCTATAGAATTACGACTCAAATGATGATAAGATTTTAATTTTACAAGCCGTCAATCATCACACACGACTCACATTTTATTTACAAATGTATAAACCTATTTTTTATTTATTTATTATTTTTTTTTTTTATATTCTCTACATCAGACACAATTATATTGCCTGTCAAATATATCTCTATTTTTTTTGTATTTTTAATTACATTTTTATGAGTTCAATAAAAAAAAAAAAATGTCTTGATGATGATTTTTTTTTTTAATTTTTATTTTCAATATAATTTATCCATCAATCATTGAATCTATTGAATTGCAAAGAGACACTGAGATGGAAACTAGAATAAGCTTAATTTTGATAAATTACAATTTATATATTTTAAAGAGGGAGAGTCAGTAAATATAATGAGCCAGTTTAAGAATTAACCGCTGTTTGGTTCGCATGCTTAATCATCAAGTACAATTATATGCAAACTAAATTGAAAAAAAAAATAAAATTTTCAACGACTCACTATACATGCGCGATACATGATCTATATAAATTTATATATGAATAATATTATATTGGTGTAATGTGTCTCAGTATAAATATAGTTTGAGGGTTGTTGCGAGGGCGTAGTCGTTTATCATTTCATTCGTCGTGGCCTGGCAAAATGCGGTGTGAGAATATTCATACACAAAACTCACCCCATTTATCCTCCTTTTCCTCTTTTTTTTTTTCTTTTTTTTTCTCATTCCAGTACTCACGTTTTACACAACTCCAGCAGCAATAGCAGCACTCTTGATTCGCGAGGGGGGTGTAAAATGAGGAAAAAACGCGAAACCGTGACCGTTGAGTAGAGCTAAAAAGTAGAAGGGGATGTGATATATGATGCGATGTGCCAAGCACGTGGCTTGTTTCACACCTTACTAACAATCTTTTTTATTTTTTTATTTTTGGTAAAACAAACTTATCTCTATATTTTTTATAGACTTATCTTTATATTTATTTTTTTTTTTTCGTTTATATATATATTTTAATCGTTGTGGTCATGAATAATGTGTGTATGGCCTTGCTATTACCTTTAATAATAATAATAGTAATAGGCCATATGATTTAGCATACACATGTAAGCTTATATAAAATATATATTTATTTATATAATATAATATAGGTTGAGAAAATAATTAATTTGCCATATCATATGCGCATAGTTAAGCTCTTTTGTACTATGGCATATTTATTCAAGGTGCACGTATAGTACATATTATATTTTGCTTGACTACATGATGTAATTAATAATTATTAAATGTACTTGTATTTTTTTCATTTTGTTTTTTGTATAAATAATTTTATTTTTTTTTTGATTTTTAAATTAAAAAAATATACAAAAAATGATAAATTAATCACGTGTATAGTAAATTGACATAAGTGAATTATAAAAAAATAAAAAATAAAATAAATAAACAAAGAAGAATGCAGAGTTTATATTTTTATATATTTTTAAAAAAGATAAGCAGTACAGATGAGTGATTGAGACGTGTATGTATATATATTATAAGAGAAAAATAAAAAAAAAAACAAGAAAAAAGAGAAAGAGGAAAAGAGGTAGAATGTATATATGTGGGTATATAATAAATGAGATAGAGGGTGCATATGGATAGCGTCGTCCGCGACGGCGTCGCAAGCTGCCATATTGGCCGAGTTGAAGGCGCCGCCCCAAAGCCGCGACTCCATTGGTGGTGACGTCACGATGCCGTGAAAGCTCGCGAGTAAAATCAACCAAAAATTATATATCTATATAATATATAGACTTGAGAATGATTTTTATTTTCTGCACTATATATGACATTTTTCTTTGTGCATGTACTTTGTCATATATGTATAAAAAAATAATTGAAACTTCAAAAATATCAAGTGCTTTATTATTATACCAATTTTTTTAACTAGACATTTTGACAATTTGTATTTTTTAAATATTGACTTGTCATTTTAAATTATTAAAAATTTCACATGAAAAAAATTATTTAAAATATAAAATAAAACAAAAAAATGACTGCAATGCGTCATTGTACTGTCATATATATACATCACGTATTGTATTAGCTTTATGTATATGTGTAAATTTATTTTGTATATATCTCTTCATCTTTATACACATATAGATATTTTTATGGCACGTTTGCAAATCAAAAAAATAAAAAAAGCTCTCTATTTGGTCATACGTTTTGTGTAAAACAACAGGCGCCTGCGTAAATGGCACAAAAATTCCAAGGTTTTTTCGTTTGAATTTGACAGTTAAAGATGCTGCAAATAAAAGACAAAGGGAAAAAAAACTTCATTGTGTGTGTAAGCACCTCAACAAAAAAAAAGGAAAAGGTATGTATCTAAATAGATTTTATATATATATAAGAATCTCAAGACATTTTTTGTGATTGAAAATTGATGGACTGGAATCAAGTAAAATCTGCTGGGGGTGATGCCAACGACGAGAGGCGATAGCTCTCTTCATTTATCAAAACTTAAATATATTTATTTTTTATTATTTTTCTCCATTCAAAAAATCTCAATTTTTGTGGTTATTAAAAAAACAAAAATAAAAATTCATTAATATTATTTATTTTAAAAATTATATGCAAATAATAAATTTATTTTTTTTTGTTGATTATAACTAATAAAATAATTTAAAAAATTACTTTCACAAAGTAGTACCAGTCATAGTCAATGTACGAAAACCCTACTCTTTGAAAATCCCTTCTATTCCATAGTTAGGATCCCAAGGGGAATGAAAATTCGCGTGCTCCGCCCAACTCCGCACATATAGACACGTGACCCAGCTTTTTGTTGATATACATATATATATTATCTGTTATTTCATTCTATGTACTATATACATATATTGCGAACTCGTTCCAATTCAAGTTTCTTTTCGTCTAGTTGTCTTTTCAAGCTCTATATTCCCATCACCTTTCTCATTTCATTGGCTTTAGTTGGGTCCTCTTCTTCTTCTTCTTCGTATAGCTACACTTTTTCGACGACTTTATGCCTCATAAAAATGATATAAAATTTGTAAAGACGTAGCACCATCATAACGACCAAACTGCCTGGCCTATGTTGAATTTAGGATAAGGGTCCAACTATACTCAACATCTAGCTTTTTTTCTTGTATATATATTTTGTTTCATCTTTTGTTTTTTTGATTAAATAAAACTCAACAACAACAACAACAAATGAATATATAAAAAAATATTGCAGTTTTTATGTACTTGAATTATTATGATCATTTTTTAAAAAGTACATAGACGTATATATGTATTTGATGTAGGAAGCACTATGTTATTTGATGCTGATTGGCAGTTTTTTTTTTTTTATTATTTCCATACATAAAATCATGAAATGCCTCGAAATAATAGAGTGTAAAATATATTATACATGAATTTTTATTCGACATGAAAATAACAAAAAAGTAAAAGCATACTAAATTTTTTTTTTTTTTTAGCACCTATATAAAAAAAACTATTTAGTTATTTTTTAAATTATCGAAAAAACATAAATCATTATTGTTAGGAGGAATATTTTTTCAAAACAATGAGCAATAGATGATATATATAAACACAATATTATTATTTGTTGACTGTCATAATCTGCAGTCATCAATGATCGTCATCTATATAAAATAGAATATAGAAAAAAAAATAACACAAGTACCTGGTGTATAGTTGAAGGCACTTATGAAAACACATGTATGTACAACACTAATAATTGTTTGTGTTATCTATATAGATACTGTATGACAGTCTCATATTTCCTTAGCTATATATCTGATCGAGTACTTGGTCGGCATCATCAATCGATTCATAAATATATAAACAATTTGTTTTTAATTATGACAACTTGGATCATCATACGACAGAGCATCTAGTTTACCAATTTATTTTGAGTCTTATAAACTCATCGAGTTTGGCTCGATATGCATTTAAAAGTTTTGAAAATATATATATACCTATATACTAAACTCATCAACTGATTTATGAATATATATTATAAAAAGATTACAAGTTGACTTGACTTGACTTGACTCGACTCGATCAGGTAGATATTTTATTTTTTTTATTATTTTTTATTATTGTTATTATTATTATGTAGTTGCTGTTGAAAAATCAACACTTCCCCACTATAATCAGAATTTCCCTCTCTTATCATGTGAAATTTTACCAACACTCGTTCACCAACAAAGCTCAATAAACGCCCTCGCAATACTGTGGGCGTGGCTACTTTGTCATTTGTCTTTTGCCAACGTGCTACTGTGTGTTTTTTTTTATTTTTTATTTTTTTATATTTTTTTTGTTCTTATTTTAAACAGAGCATCTTCCTTCTTCATGTGTAAAACCTCTTTCAGGCAACAGAAAGTAACATCTACCCTACAGTTGACGTATGTACTACCCCCGAGTGCTTTTATTCTATAGCCATACCATCTCAACCACTACCATACCATACTGCTTCACTATACATTTTTTTACCTTTTTTTTTTTTTTTGTTTATTTTTATTTATTTTTATTATATACCTCTTTTCATTGTACATACATATATGCAGTGTATATGAAAAAGGCATTTTATTCTTTCCAATTTTCTCTGTTGTACTTACATTTGACGAATTTTTTTTTTTTATTATACCACCTATATATTTGTAATTTATGGTTTGTTTTTTATTTTTAATATCATAATAAATTTACCTCATCAGACAGATAGAGATATACATCATCATCATCATCATCATCATGACAACAAACATTAAAATTTCTACTCTGTATATAAATAAATAAATAAATAAATTTATAATTATTTTTTATATTACAATGATGATGATTATGATGATATGCATTTGAACTTGGATTTTTCAGGTAAATAAATATCAAAAAAAAAAAAAAAACTGTGATGACTGGTAAAATAAAATGTGATATGATACAGCAAGAGAGAACGAGAGAGAGAGTACAAGTACATGGTTACATTTCTCTATCTCTCTTTGTATAAATGGGAGGGGCAATAAAGTGGTCCACAACGAGTGGGAGATAAATATGATAGTAGTAGGGATATAAAATAAATGTTGGGGATAGAATATAGGAGTTGAGAGTATCGCGCAGAGTCTCAAACATGCTGCAAGTAGGGGTCTTGTTGAGTTTGTGCTTTTGGCAGTGTATAGTATAGTATAAAAGTAGTATTATCCAACAACGTTTTCGTGGATAGAAGATGATTTTAGTTGGTATATTGTGTATATATATATATATTGACAAGAAAGAGACAAAATAAAATATATATACATATAGGATACCACAGCTCTATCGAAGATACAAGAGGGGGATGTTAAAGTTATCAAAGCTAGGGTTGGAAAATAGGATAGACGCAGCAGTCAGACAGTCAAGCAGCCAGCCTGGCCGCCCGGCAACTAACCAACCAACCAACCAACCAACCATCCATCCAACCAACCAACCAAGCATCCAAGAAAGCAAGCAGCCAGATCGTCTAGCTAGTGCAGTTACAAACCAAGACCACTAGATCCATACGGCTTACCCGACTTAGAGACTTAAGCCGACAGGCAGTCCGAAAAGCTCAACTTAAGCGCCGCTGACTTAGCTACCAACAAAACCACGGCTACTACAACTACAACTACCCAAAAAAGCCTTGCATTATTTTATTCTATTAAATTCAATTATTGTTTTCTACTTATTTTCAATTTTCAACAAACCAAAGGCAGTCAGTGTTAAATAACTATTCACATGCAGTGACAAAGGATATATTTATTTTATATAAATAATAATAATAATGTGATTAAAGTGTGTGTAAAGATATTATTAAATAAAACTGTGTTTGTGTCAACAGTCAGTGAAACTCGACAATAATAAATATTTATTTATCGACAACAATATAAAATTACATTGCAAATAAATTCATGAAGAACAGTGCCTCATCTTGGAATTTATTTTACTTTTTTTTTTGTTATTATCTTTTTGAAAAAATTATATTATAATATTCCGTGTATTGAAATATAGTGCAAGGCATATTAATGTATGTATATGTGTGGATTGATGGAAATATTTAACAGTGAAGAGTTCGGTAAATTATTTTGAATATAACATTTCAATAAACAAAAAAAAAAGACAACAAAGTGGCTGGACGGAAACCTTCCATTATCAATTTTGAAGCAATATTAATTATAATAGAAAAAAAAAAAAAAAAAATAGTGATAATAGCTAAATAAATAAATTGAAAAAAAATAATTTGTGAACAAGTGTTAAAAAAAGTCGGCACCACGTTAACCTTTTACAGCATGGAGCGCGGCGGGGGCGGGGGAAGCCTCGAACTCGCCGCCGGCGGAGGTGGTGTTGGAGGTGGTGGTGGTGGTGGTGGTGGTAATTCAGATATTTGTCTTCAAGATCTTGTATCAAATTCAAGTGGTCTTCAACATTATCAACATGCTGCTGCCGCTGCATCAATGGTTGGACTTCACAATGATCATCTACAAAATGCCATGCATCATCATGATGTTCATGGTAATTCACATCATGACAACTCGATGCTCCACAATCCCACTCATCAATTGTCACATGAACCTCTTGAAAAGCTCAAATGTAAGTCAATCTGCAATTCAAGTTTGATTTGTTTTTTTGTTGATTATTAAAAAACAAAAGTTATATTTATATAAAGACGCTTGATTTATATTTAAAGACATTTCATGTTTTTTTTCTTATCAACTTTTTTGTTGTACGTTATCTTTTTGTTTGACATGTTTTTATGGTATTTGAATTTTGTCGCTGAGAAAAAATCTCTTCCGGCGGCGGCTCATGCGATCATGACAATAGTCATGAAAATGTCTTGTAATATTCTACTTAATTTTTTTCACTTTACAATTAATGTTTTTAAAAATTTAATCATTAACTGAACACTGCGATATAATTACTCAATCATTTCCATAAAAAAAAAACTTGTAATAAATTTTTTTCAACTGTAATTTTATGTCTTCACATGAAAAACGAAAAAAATCTCTGATCATAATTTGTGACACTAAAAAACATTGACATCATAAAACAATAATTTTTTTGTGACTTGACAAAAAAAATAATGACAAACTTAACAAGTAATTTCTAGTCAATTTGACCAAATAAAATTTGCAAAGTAAATTTTTCTATAATTTTAAATCGACAAGTAAAAAATAATAAAAATTGTTTTAAAATATTTAGTCTCCATACAATGAAATTAATGTAAATAAAATTTCCACTTTTATTCGCAATTACTATTATTTTTTTTATTACTACTACAACTCTTACTACTATTATTATTATATTTTTTTTTTCATCTTGAGCGTCGCCACCTGTTTTGTGATTCATTAACTCACGGGCTTATGGGGGATAAGGTAGACTTACCCGGGGCTCGAACCCGACAGCATGGTTAAACTAAAATCACCCAATCTTATTTCAATGTTTTTTCACTTATATATAATACATATATAAACTGATGCACCTATATATAGTTCACCAGCTGTACTATATATCTAAATAATTTTTATACATTACTGACATATTACAATAATTGCGCGAATTGTTAAAATATATATAGTTTTTTAATTATACAAAACGAATGGTAATTACATTCTTGAATGAACACAGCCAGTATAATTAATTGGGGCTTTAAGTTGACGATCAACGACGTCGTATAGTTACGATAAGAGTCGAAAAATTGAATGTCTTTTTTAAGTTAATTTTTAAGCAAGAAATTGAAAATTTTCTGCTCGATAAAATTGTCATTAAAATATCTATACATTAAGGATAAATGGAAAAAAAAAAAAAAAAGAAAATAAATTCACTTTATATTATTCTTTTATAAATACAAAGTGTGATTGACTGTCAACTGGCCAGTCAATATATTTACCCCTTTGAAAAAAAAATCTCTTATAAATTATAATGCAGGGATAGTTTAATCGATCAAGGCATATCCCAATATTTATCCAATGCTGGTTTAGCCATACGGTATGATGTCCGATGAATTATAATGCCAAAATAGTTAGTATTTTATTATAATCGTCAGTTGACATCAGGGTTGAATGCTTATATTGGCAGATGCGCCCAAAGTCAACCCCTTTATTCTTTTTTCTAATGGTGTTGACAAATTGCTTTGGTTATATGTACAGTATAAATGTATTTAAGTCTCTTGGGGGGCATATATTGGACCACGTAGATTTATTTATTTTATTTTTTTCTTTTCTTTTTATTTATTTTTGATGCCACAAAATTGCAAACAAATACTCTAATTTATAGTTGAAGTGCGAGGGCAACTCTTGCAGTCAAAATCTTATCCACATATAATCCAAGTTTTCAAATTTAATCTTGTATCGTGATTACTTTTTAAGTATTATATAAATAAATAAATTAATATATCTTGTTTTTACAATAAAAATATATATTTTTGAAATTCCATCAGGGTGGGCTCATTTAATTTTACGACAAATTGATATTAATGGACAAGTGGGTGTTGTTTTAAAAAATTTCCGGTTTCCGGATATACAAGTCACGCCTCTAAGCCACATATTTTTATAAGCAATATCAATCTGTCAAACATATATATACAATATAAATTTTTATGGCTAAAGTTTAAAAAATAAAAACAGACCACCGGATGACGAGGTCAATTTAATGCATCGATTTAAATTATATATACATGATAGACGAGCTAAGGTAAAATTACTTGGGCGGTCCAACAATAGGCTATATACTCTATAGCATCACTTTCGACTTAGGTGGCCTGTCGAGATTTTCCAACGGATCAACATAGAAATGAACTGATTTCCTTCCCATTATCTCAGCTGTCCTGAATGTGTCACATTTTGCTTTCCATTATATATATATATATCTACATCTACTTGACTTTTTTATATTTTATTATTATGGTATATATATAGGTATATATACTGCACGTTAGGGGATCTATATATTATTATTAGTATATTTTATAAAAAAATATATATATATATTGGATGGCAAGTGCGCGCGTGACTCTTTGTGAGAAAATATAAGAAAAAGAAATTTTGATTTTTTACACATATATAAATTTGAAAATCTTCAAGATATACTTTCAACTTGCGTGTGAACGTCATCGTCACCCTCGATGAAATTTTTTTCCTTATTTCTTTTCTTTTTTTTTTTGATATTTTATTTGTCAGCTTTTATATGTCTATATACTAACAACTTATTCAAGGGAAACGCCTTTTTTGCCCTAAATACGTGAGACATCTTGAATTACGTGCGGTGAGTTTATTTCACAGTCAAGTTGAAACTAAACAAATTGTCTCAGACGTGAGTTTTGTTTTGTTTTTTATTTTTTTAAAATATTGATGACATTTAAAAATCATTCTAATTTCCTATATCGTTAGGAAACAATTGACTTTTTTTATGCGGTTTTTCAGTGGCTTAATATTTACATTAAGTATTTTTTTTATTTTTTATTTTTTTTTTCAACAAATAAATATCTTCGTCTTCTAATTTGAGAATTTTTATTTTACACTCATGTCGTCCGTCGGGAGATTTTATATATCATTTGTTTTCAGTATTTAAGCCTTCACACATGTCAAAAAAAAATCTTATAAATTACACGTCGCACATCAAAGTTTTATTTTTTTCTTTGCTTTTTCTTGTCTGGACAACATAATAATTTAAAAAATAAATATTTTTGCAAATCACGACAGTCGGAAACTCAAATGATAATGAGATTAACAATGTTAATATTTATATGAATATTAATTATTTCTTTTCAAGGTTTTTTTTTATTTTTTAAACAGTCTCGAAATGAAAATTCATTTAATGCGTCAAATAAGTTTATCAAACTCAGGTATATATCATTTATTTTTCCTATGGTTTTATTTACTTTTTAAAAATATATTTAAATATAAATAAATAAATATAGATCGTTAGTGTGACTTTTGAAAAAAAATATAAATAAAAAATAATATAACGAGATATAGATTGTCTAATAAATAAACGACTTCCTTAGGAAACTTGGGATTAAAAGTTTATGTGGATATATATATTTGTGGCATTCCTATTTTAATAATATATATTTAAATTATCAATAGATTTAAACCACCCCATTTTCATTTTATAAATATCTTTTTTTAATCATTATGTTTTAATGGAAATATTAACAAGTTATTTCTTTGATAAAATTTTGTCTCAATGAATTCATTTCGATCAACTTGATATAATAAATCAAAGAAATCATTTTACCTTAATATGTATATCAATCAAATAAATTAAATAAATAATTTTTTCTATTCTAAAAATTTGCCAAAATATGTTGGCCCCAAAAAATAAAATAAAAAAGAAAATATATGTCGTGGGATTCTCCAGCAATGTCCACAGCTGTCTTGGATCTTTAGGCAAACTAACCCACAGTTGACCCTCAATATACATATACATATATATATAATATATATTCATTCCATGCATATGTATATGACCCTCTTCATCATTGAGTTATACCACGACGATACGCCCCACTAACCACCCACCAAAATTTTATTTTTTTTCATTTTATTTTTCATCACTCGTTTATTCTTTGTATTCATGCACATGGAAAATTTTCACACTGTATAATAATGCCTATATGATGACGCACAATTCATGCATCATATAATAATTTTTTTATTGTACCCAAAATACATATTAATGTATATATATCGGGCAAGATGATCAATTATGTCAATGACACTTGATTCTTTAAATTCCATAAACGTTTGTGTTAAAAAATTAAATAAAAATACTATATAATTTTTATTCATTTATTTTGTGGTAATAATAATATATACCATGCAGTTTGTAGTAAATAGACTACTTGAATAAAAAAAAGAAAAATAGTTATCGCGTGCACAGCCGCTCGTAAAATCCATGGGGATTAGCGGCGCTAATATATCCCGTAAGCAAAAAACGTTTTGGAGCAGCTGAGATATATTCATTGGTGTGTCTCTTCTTTAGCCGTTATGTCTGTTCTTGTTCTTGTGTCGCGTACTATGACACTGTCAGACAAGAGAAACCCAAGACACATCCGTGTGGTTTGTCTTTGGTATAAAATAACTTCAAGTCCGACCAAGAAAAGTCATAAATTTCTGAATTACAACCTGTCACACTTTTCTTACCCATCTTTTCTTTTTTTTTATTTTTTTCTTCCAAGAAGAATTGGGGAGGAGAAATTACATAAAGCTAATTTTTAAATTTATTACAGGGACTCTAGACTTTTAAGAAAATGTTATTTGACACTCCATTTTTAAGTGTTTTTTTTTTTACTTTTTTTTTTAGAAAGCAATCGATATTATATGAATTTCTTCTTCGAAGTGTGAAAAAGCTTTAAGCAGTAGCTGGACAATGTTTGACATGATATTTTACGTGAAATTTATATTTGAAAAATTTTTTTTTCTCAACCAAAAGCATCTATATCCATCCAGCTGCATACGGCCCAAGCATTTTATCATATCATGTTAACACATTTTTTTTCTTTTTCATTTCTACATATGTAAAAATGACTAATGACTCGTGACTAATGAATTATGATTATTTCATGGATATAATAATTATAATCAAATAAATTATAATTTATGTATATAGGTATACGATATTGAATTCATCACAGATATAACAAGATTTGTAACAAATTCTCTAGTGGTTTCTTTTTTTTTTTTTTTTTTTTTCGACTTACATTATAAAATTTCATGAGTGTTTCATGGCTCGACCGGAACTGCGATACTACTACTCAAATAACAAAATGAGAAGAAGATATAAAAGTTATCCCAGAGGGATTCGAGGTCCTTTGCTTTGTTTGTTTTACTTTTATCCACACACACACACACATTTTACATGTAGACTTTTGTGTTTACACGTGTTTGAAAAAGGGCCAATATAAACTACTAAATAATTTTCCACTTTTATATGTAAATAACATAATTCTGTTTTTTTATTTACATAATAATTTATATTTAAAATATTTTACCTCAGCGTATATAAAAACATTTTGAATATTATATAATGAAAAACATTTATATATATTAATTAATTTAAATTAAATTTTACAGTGTGGGCACAAAATGATTTTCGAGACGAAACAAACAATGGCCTGGCAAGGCTAGATTCATCTGGTCATGGTGGACACACACCTGGAAGTACGCCAAGTACACCTGGTGCAACTCCAGTGACACCTCTCACAGGGTTTACAACAACAACAACAACACAATCACGCAATAGAAATAACAACAATAACAACAACAACAACAATAACAACAACAATAATAATAACCAAAGAACAGATATAAGAAAAGGTAAATTTAATTTAATTAAATAATACCGCAATTCACTAGTATATTTATCAGTCAGACTCTCGAGACATACTAAAATATTATTTGACGATTAATTTCAACATTAATTTGATGGTGTTGGACTGTTGGTTGTGATTTTGTGCATGCGGTATATTTGGGTGTACTTGAAAAGTGCAGATTTTTATCGATTAAAATAAATAAATATAATCTTGATTAAGATATTGTATAGTTTATACCGACACTATCACAATTAAAATAGGACAACATATTGGTCGCATATAAAAAATAATATTTCATGTATAAATGTAAGAGTGATAGCGGCATTCTTTTGTGGATAATATTTAATCAATCATGCAGCTGTCGACTGTAATATTTATTTTTCATGATAATATATATATTATACTAAACGATTAAATAAGACAAGCAAAAAAGAAAAAACACATTTATGCAAAAAATTAATAGACAAGAAATCATGTGAATTTTTTCAGGAATTCGAGCACCGACGGAAGTTAAACAAGAACTTCGTAGTGGCAATGATGGTGTATCACCAAGTGGAGTTATTGGTGTTGATGCTAATGACAAAGATGGTGGTAAAAATAAACGACAAAGACGTCAAAGAACTCATTTTACATCACAACAACTTCAAGAGCTTGAATCAACATTTTCAAGAAATCGATATCCTGATATGGCAACTAGAGAAGAAATAGCAATGTGGACAAATTTATCTGAAGCACGAGTTAGGGTAAGTCAATATATAATCTCTCAAATATAATAATATGTATTAACGCATATAATATTAATTTACGATTAAAAAAAAATTTAGTATACTACATAATCATAATTAGATAGATAGATAGCTATCAACTACCAAGAGACGATTGAGTCTTGAAGGGGTCTTGTTGTTATTCTAGGCACAAAGCCAGGCATTGATATATATCCAATTCCAAAATCAACAAAATATATTTCTTTTTTTGATATACATTTTGTAGTTGCATTCAATATACAAAGAAAAAAAAATGAAACTAGTAAATTAAATATATATTTTTTTATAAACTTTGATAGATTATTTTTTGTTTTTTACTACTCTATGTATATGGTTTTCATCGATGATATGAAAATAAATAAAATAATCCAAGTATCGAAATAAATTTACAGCGCAGTATAAAACATTGAATTGGCTAAACTAGAAAAGGTCCAGCCATGTGAGGCTTTGCACCAGTAAGCTTCACATGAATTTATAGATTTTGTGGTGCAGCACACAATGTCAAGCTAGCTCTCTGATGCCAGTTTAGTTTCAATATATGTATATGTACACTACACTATTGTTATGATGATAGTGCAATACTATATTTCCAATATGTGTTTGCTTTGCAATAGATTATCTCTACAAACCAAAATGCTAAAAGTTGCTATATACTGCTACACTGCCACACATTCAATGCAAGGCATATATTTTTCAAAAAAATAAAATAAAATAAAAACCATCAGTGCATCAGAGCTTGGAAACTCGTGTTCACCGATTCTCTCTCTCTGTATTTTATACATCCACCTATATACATACAATGTGACCACAAAGTCGTACTTCATTCGCTAGCTCGGCAGTATAGCAACGGTGGCTTTTGTTACGAGTAGAAACGTACTACGTTCAAAAGGATTACTTGGGCCAACTGCAAACCGAGCTCTCTTTCATGCCACCACTATATGTGTATATATATATATGTGGATGCTATACTATTGCATTGGGATTTATGGAAGAGTCGGAAAACGAAAATCCACTTCATATCATCATTCGCGTTACCACAAGAAAAATAAAAAAAGCAAACATTCAATAATTTATATGGTTCAGTTAAACTTGAACAATTTAAAAATATTATTATTATTATTATTATTATTATTATTCTCTTTGTTATATACATACAGCTATTATGATTGAGTTGCGAATAAAAATATATATTTAAAATGCGAATCATCAATTGGAATATGTAAATGTCATGATGAATGAAGCATCAATGTATATGAGTGTATATACCCAACCACGCAACTACCACCAACATCAACGTGTATTATTATAGCTTGGTTATCTGCAAAAGGACAGACGTATGTTTAGTTGATGGCGGTGTGTGGTGTCGCTGTACAAGATAATCCGTTGGTGATTAAGACCATAAATCCATCGGCGGATTAGTATATATTGTTGCTTTTGCTTTTCCATTGTATAAATATATCTATTGCGCACGTGTAACCTGAAAATGCTCTCGTTACATATATAAATATACATACTATCTGCACATTTCGATGGTTAGTTGGCTGATCGTTGCATTACTGTATTTTTATAATTTATTTTTAAACTGTATAATAGTTATTGTCATCGAATAAGCCTGCACATATGTATAGTTGTAGATATATAACTATTATTACTTATTAGCATAGATGCAATTTTGATAGCCAAGATGTTGTACATATATATTTTTAATAAAAATAAAAAAATATAAAAAACAACAAGAGAATCTCGTTTGTATCGAGAGTCTCAGTGAATGAGCATTAAAAATCACGTGTTTCGCTTGAGCTCATAATCTCATATAATCTTTTGCAAAGTTGTTAATACTCGCGGGGCTTATGCCTGTTAATTTAATATCCATACAGGTGTGCCAACATTGAATATTTGAATCCCACTACTGCTGCAACATCCAGCATGGTCAAATGGCCAGCCAGTTGTGCATTTTATCCATATACATACATACATATATATGCAATGCAACCTCAACGCCATGCCATTATAAAAAAAAATAAAAAAAAAATAATATAAAGTACCTGAAAAAACCATTAAACTCATTTGTAAATTGTTTTTTTATTTTTTTTTGTTTTCCTCGTGAATCTACTGTATGTGTTTTCAAGTATAGACAATTACGGTTTCAATAAAAAAGAAAAATAATAATAATAATATATGTATAATAACAAACAATTTATCAATAGAACAAAGTTTAGTGTAAATATTTTGGCAAGTACGTGATTTTTGGCTAAAAGGCTTATAAAAGACACAAGTGTATTTACTTGAATGATCTCGGAATTCACGGCCAATTACAAATAAGGGTCGTTGCAAAGACCAAATCCCGCGGGATCATTTAGGATCAGTGTATATATATAATATAGAAACGAGCTTTGGCGAGCACGATGTCGTTGATGATGGTGACATAAACTCCATTTGACTCACATTTATGTCCGTGTGTGTGGGTGTGTGTGGATATACACACTTGACCTATTATTGTTTTTTTTTTTAATTTTAATCTGCAGTTTAAAGTAATCACATGCACAGGCTCATTAGTCATCATCTAACTTTTATTTTTTAAGTAACAACAACAATTGACTCGATAAAAAAATATTCAGTAAATAAATCTACTTTTTATGTACATGCTTTTTTGTGTGTTGCAAAATAAATTTGTTTTTTTTTTTACTTGGCACAATCCTCCGTCGGTGCAGAGACTCAAAACGTGCTTATTTTTGCTTGATCCATCTCGACGCGCTCAATATATATAAATATGTACAGTAAGATTTATGAAGACGTCTTTGCAGTGTCGAGTTCAAAATATTTTAAAAAATAAAACATCTTCATTTAGCAACAGCTGATTGTGTGTTTATTTTTCACCAAATATTTATATATGTATATGACAGAAATATAATTAGAGATCTTAATATGATAAAAGTCCATTATCTTTAAGAACAAAATTATAAAAGAAAAAGAAAAAAATATAAAGGTGCAAAAAATCCTTGTGAAAAGCTCAGGATATCCGGTATATTCTTGAAAATTTATTTTTAATGAAGTGTATAGGAATGTCATACTTTGCCATAAAAGAGAAAAAAAAAAAAAAATTAATTTTTCAGCTGGAAAATGGATATCATCTCATACATATTATGTCTATGTACATGGATCCATTTTTGCAACTAAAAAGTCTTGATATAAAAATTGGCAAATATATAGGTAAAAAGATTTGCGAATATAATATACAATGAGATGGAAAATTTTTTTTTTCTCAAAAACACAAAGAAAAATCAAGATGGAAAAAAAAGTAGTGAGTGGATCGTATGTGGTGGTGGTTATTTTTTTTTATTTCAGTTACTGTGTAGATGGGCATACGTTTAAAGGGCAAAAAAAGTAGACATTGGTATGGTAGATAATATAATGATGGCGTCGCTGGGTAAGGGAGAGGAGGCGGGGCTACGAGGGGATCAATATTATCCTCCTCCACCTACTACTCCTCTTCTTCTTCCTCTTGTATCTGTGCTGGGGGGCCAGCAACGACCTGCCACCCACATACCCACACACACACATATAGACAGATAGATATAGCATATAGCAAAGACTTTCACATCCCTATGCGCGCATCCAGTGATTCGATGTCTTTATTTTTTTGTCAAACAACTCTATTTTTTATTTCATAATAATATATATGTGGATGAAGCTTGAGTATTTTACACTCTAATGCACTTCTTAATTTACTAGAGATATTCTGATTATTGTTGGCTTGAAGAAATCATTAGTTTTTAAAAGTGCCCTTTCTGAAATTTAGTAGTGAAAAGCAAAATGAATTTGAATTGCAATCGAAGAAAGAAAAAACTATAAATTGAAAAGTTATCGAACAAAAGTAGAGTAATTTAAAGAAAAATCAAAAAATCTTTGTCCAACCGTCATCTGATGTTACTCTGAATTTTTTTCTCTGATTCGCTTCGATTGGTATTGTTTTTTTTTTTCGATTCTAATATCGAAAAAATCGGGCAAAAAACAGAGTTAATCGGAAAAAGTATTTTCACTATATGTCAAATCACCGCATCACAATTTATATATATGTATATAGTGGTACTGCAGGACATGATCTATATATATGATATGCCAATGTTGAAGGAAATAAACGGGGGTGGAGTGATTGATGAGACGCCTGGTCGAGGTCTCATTACAGTTATATAAGCTTCCGTAGATTGAGCTGTGCAGAGGCTTATAGTGCGGGCGTGTGGCAAACTGCTACTGGATAGAAAAAAAAAAAAGAAAAAAGAAAAAATAGAGACAGAGAGGCAAGTTGTGATTTGATGAGGTTTTATTGCTCGCATGACGCCACGGGTGGCCATTGTTCCTGTGGTGTAATAGTATTTGACCGCTGAGAAAAAAAAAACCATATAAATATATAAATGTATACTTATATGAAAAACAATTTATCTATGAGATTTTTGACTTTTCCCCTCGTTTTATTTTGCCAAACCTTTTTTGATTTTATTGGAATATGATTAAGCACATATATCACTGTTTGATGACTAATGAATTATTTAAATTTATTAACAAAATAAATCAGAATGTTAATATAATTAAAATTGCATTTTTCATTGAAATGAAACACGTGCACTTTTGCCCCCATATTATATTTGAAAGTTAATTCATCAAGTTTAGTATAAAATGAACGGCCATCGTGAAATTTTGCGATGCCGTTAAAGTTTATGGGCGCGGTCTTGGCATGTACAGCGAAACCTTATACAGCGCAATAACCCAAGCAGCTAGCTATACTACCAAGCTTTCCAAGAGTAGAGAGAGGTTTATTGATTCTATAGAACTTGCCAAAACACATAACAACATCTTCTTCTTCTCAATAATACACATAAAACAAACAAAACCAAAGCAAAAAAAATATATTTTATTTCTATACAATAAAATAACTTGAAAGTATTTAGTTTTTTTTTTTCATATTAATCGAGAGGAAAATTTACCCTTGCGTATATTATCAATGTGATTCTTGTCGCGCCTTTTAGCCTTCCCTCCACAAGATTCCAAAGAGCCATTCATCTTTGTTGGTATATAAAATACATTCCCCTATTCTGCAAGAACTTGAACGGCAAAACTGAAAGCTCTTTTCTTCCGCTGGTTGCTTTAACAGTTACGCGAGACTGACGTGTATCTAAGCGCAACCAAGCGTATAATTGCTATAGTCCTATATATATAGTTATTCACCTTAATTCATCACCAACAATTCGCAGACAATGTATTTTATTGCTTTACTTTTTTTTTGCTGTTACAGGTATGGTTTAAAAATCGTCGAGCAAAATGGCGAAAACGTGAAAGAAATGCAGCAAATGCAGCAGCCGCAGCAGCAGCTGAATTTAAAACAAATTTTGGCACAGCAGGATTAAATAGTTTTATTGGTAGAGCGGATGTTGATGCAATGTATAGTTCATACAGTTCATACAATAATTGGGCAACAAAAGTACCATCACCATTGAGTAGTAAAAGTTTTCCTTGGGTTAATCATCTTGGTGCTGTGGTACCAGCTGCATCACATCATCATCATCACAGTCAAGTTGCACCTGTAAATTGTTTTAATACATCAACATCAGTAGCAGCAAGTCATGTTGGTGGTATGTCAATGTCTGTCAGTCAAGCAGCAACATCAATGCTACCAGGTATGGGTTCTGGTTTAGGAATGGCTGGTTCACCAGTTGCAGCATCAAGTGCAGCATGTCCATATGCAGCACCAGCAGCACCACATCCATATGGACCACCAGTATATACAACACATCATTCACGAACAAATGGAGCACCAGAATCATGCACTGTTATGAACAGTAGTCTTGCAACATTGAGACTCAAAGCAAAACAACACACAAGTGAATATGGCTCAGCAAGTTCATTTAGTACTGGTGTTACAACAGCAACTGGTGGTGGTAGTATTAGTCCAGTTAGTTCAAGAGCTTCATCTGGTGGTGGTGGTAATGGTTTAAGTGCTTGTCAATATGCAATTGGTTCAAATTCAGGCAATCCACATTCACCTGGTGCAACTGAACACAATGGTTCAGTAAGAGCCCAAGTTTGAGATGACGTGGGGGCTGCATCCAGCCCCCACCAATCTGTCACTATTACTAATAATCCCAACAACAATTCTAATAATAACAATAACAATAATACAAATAATAATAATAATAATAGTAATACCAATAATAGTAATAATAATAACAACAATAGTAGTGGTGGCAGTTTAAATAGTCAGACAGATCCAACAAATCAAATTGGTATAAATGAGTGACCCAGGTCTAGATCCGCTGTTTCACCGATGCTATCATCAACACCCTCGTCAACAGCATCACAACCAAACTACCTCATGTACGACGAGGAAAATAATGCAGCGGATCATAAAATAAATGATGAAACAAATCGTATGATTCTTGGTGTATCTTCCAGTTCATCTGATAATATTGGAATGTCAATTGGTACAACAGGAACAACAGCATCAACAACAGCAAGATTACCAGGTTATTGGCAACATGCAGCAACATCTGCTGCTGGATATTGGTCATCGTTATTTGATTCATGGACAACTGGATCACAGTCACTCTCACTTACTTGGGATGAAAATAGGGGATAAACTGCAATCTTGATATTTTTTTTTATTTATTATTAATATTATTGTTATTAATTATTAATTATTATTATTTCGATATGATGATTGATTTTTTTCTTCAAATTAAATATTATATCGTTGAAAAGTCATCAATATTTTATTATTATAATATTTTTGCAAATAAATATTTCATTGATTTTGTAACTATAAACATTCGTGCATGATAATTTGCATATTTTTTTTTTGTTTTATTATCATTTAGATAAAATAATAGTAATAACATTTTAGAAGAAATTAATTTTTATTATAATAATAATTCGCGCAATATACTCATTACTCCTGTAGATATTTGTATAGTAGAAAAAAAAAAAGAAAAAAAAAAAAAAAACACTTGCATTTACACTTAAAATATATATGTAAATTGTATACACATATATTGATCATCGCATATAGTTATAGCTATATGTAATTCAGTTAAAATTAACTATATATATTATATCATGTATGAAAATAAAATTAAAAAAAGAAATAAAACTGTTGTATAACAATTACCAATAACAATGATAATAATAATATTAAAATAATATCAATAATAATATACAGCAGATACCAAATAATAATTAAACTTTATATGAAGAGATTGATAATTTTTTTATTTCTTTCTTCGTTTAATTTGGCAATGAAAAAATTGAAGGAAAATATTTAAATTTCCATGTACAGTGTATACGAATTATTGAAATTCGTTGTAACAATTTTAGATAATACGTTATAAATATTATGATTACATTATAGTCTGTAGTTCTGAATTATTGATATTCAAATTATAAATACTTGTAACTAAAATAAAGAGATAAAAAAAACGTAAAAAAAAAAAATAAAATAAAAAAGTAATTCTTTTAAGAATTTATACTACTACTTTACAGAACAAAAGAAACACTGTTTTTTTTTCTAAATAAATAAATAAGATGTTGAAACAAAAAAAAAAAATAAAAATAAATTTTTAAATAGTTTAGAATTTAAGTTAGATAAGTTAAGCGAAAAAAAACGACATATTATTTTGTATGAAAGCCAGTGTCGTGCAATGCTGATATAAATATTTCACATATCGGAAAATCAAAATTCTTCAATGACAATTATAATTCGACCTTTTAATATTCAGTTAAATAAATTTGTAAACAAATTCTCAATTGGATGCTGCTATGTATCCTGAAAAGAAAAAAAAAAAAAAAAGGCACCATTTGTAATCTAGTCACAATAATAAAAATTAATTCTATTATAAAAAAAAAATAAAAAAAAACCAAAATAAAAAAATACAAGCAAACAAACAAAATATATTTAAAGTGTCAAAGGATTATCATTATTTCATCTCGTCACCAATATAGAAAATAATCAATTTTATGAATTAATTGTATGGTAAAGATTTCAGCTGGTCCATCATCATCATCATCATTGTCATTGTCATCATCGACAAGGTCGTGTATACATTGCAATGCATATATTAGATAATGTTGGGTGAGAAATAATACATACATATAAGAAGAGTAAAAAATAAAAAAAGAAGAAGAAGAAGATGAAGAAGAAGGGAGAGAACGATAAATCATGAACCCTTGTGTACTGTAACAGAGATAGGTGGTAGGTAGATATATGTATACACAGATGCACTATACTACGACCCTAGATGGTATGTGCTAAACTAAACTAAACTAAACTTAACGGATAAATGAAACGGATGGTATATTACAGCATGATGTCGTATGTTAGCTTGCTTGCCGCATAATTATTTATTATTATTACATGATATAATGTCACAGTAGTAAATATATACCCCATGTCAGACATTTAGACTGAGGAGACTCGGGGGGATCATATATGGTTATTATAATATGTGTTTGTTCTGCAGTCCAGGGCACATTGCTTGTTGATCAATATTATCAATACCAGATGGAAATTGTCGTCTAAAAAATTCATCTATATACAATGAATTTAAGGGTTGGCAACATGTTAATAATAACATGCATTTTCAATTAAGATTGCAGGTCAACTTGGAATTGTTTTTATATATAAATTTTTATTTTATAAAATGAGTCCCACTGGGCACTAGATTTATTTGTCTTATAAAATTCAATGAAATATGTGCATTGCTGCAAGTAGGTGAAAAAACTTTTATGATCAGAAGAAAGATCACCTTAAATTTTATTTTTTTTATCATGAAATCGTAAACGACTTTCCAATAATAATAACATATTGTTTTATTTTTTATTTTTCAACATTGTATTGGAAAAAGATGAAAAGAAAAAAAAAATTAAAACTAATAATAATCGATAAAGTTTGATAAAATGATAAATAGAAAAAAATAAATAAATAAAAATGAAAAATGGTTGCGTAGAGTGTCTTCAAAATGATTTACAATGAATATAAAAAAAATATCAATACATATACAGACTGCAGGAAAATGGGAAAAATAAATGTAATCGACAAGTCACCAAAAGATAAAATTAAATAAAAATAAAAAATTAACATGTTGAAATATGGTGGTTGTTAAATATAAAAGTTAAAAAATAAAACAATAAAACTCGACTGAAAATGATAACACGATAATAAAATAATTAATCGCGTCAACACAATTTGTCTGATGATGTGTGAGGGCCGACAATAAAGATATGCCAAGACGTCTTTTTCATATCTATATCAACTGATAATATCGCATTTATTTATTTATTTATTTTTAAAGAAACCTTGAAATAATAATTTGCAAAAAAAATCCAATTTGGTTAGCAACGATCTTCCTGAAAATCTTTATATTCCACCAACAACCCTTCTCATTTGAGCTGCTTTTTCGGCAAATTAGACTTGACAGTGTATACATATATATATATGCTGCACAGAGAAAAAGAATAGAGTTTTTATTTTATTTTATTTTTTATACATACACTGACAAGCTGGTCCTTGTCTTTCTCAGAGGACTCGTTGCCAGCACCTCCATTAAATTCATTAGGCCATTAGTGGCTGCAACCCTCCAAGATGGCTTCCGTCGTCCTGGCAACCCTGCCAAACGAGAAAAGCGGGTGGGTCTTGCTTGGGGTAATTAGATTCAATGCGGACGAGAGGACGAAGGAAAGCTATATACAGAGAGCTTTTATATATAGCAACTTTGAACAGTACTATATATACAGCGCTATTATAATAATACAATATATATATTATAGGAAGATGCTATGTGTGGTCGAGTAAAACTCAAGAGGATCACGTCCACATATTCACACGTATCTATTATATGCAGTGATCTCCATTTAAATAAAAATGTACATGAGCTATATTATACAATAAAATTCAAAGTTAACCAAGATGTTATATATATACATAAATTGGTCTCTTGCAAAGAGAATCACTAATATTATTTTTGTGGTGACGTTATTGTGATCCTGAAACAAGCATCTTATGAATCTTATGATCCTATATAAATGATTATTTATCATCATCATCATCATCGTATGCAAGTGCAAGACTATTTTATATTTGTTAAATATGCGAATATATAGATATAGATATTATTTATTTATTTTTTGGGAATATTTATAAGCACGCACATGTAGGTATGAAACATCATTTTGAGACATGTATAAATTTGTCTCGTGTAATTGTTTTGAATTCTTCTTCTTCTTCTTCTTCTTTTTTTGTGGTTTTTTAAAAAAGTATATAAAACGATGGCAATTCTTAAAATACTTGCAAGAGCATCTAAATCAAGTGGATGAACAAACTTAAGCCTCCACCGTTGCTACCATGGATTAACTACTTAGTTGACTTCAAAGTGTCTCTTGTGCATATGTGATTCAGTCAATCAGTCAGTCTTGGACTTTTTAAATCATCAATATCATCAAACAGTATCAAACATATAAATACATAAGCACTAAAACATGTCATTATTATTATTATTTAAATTAAAGTGAATTTAATTTGCTTTTTTATTTTTGTTTTAAAAATATTCTCGATCCACTTTACCTAATTTTGTGCTGATCCTTCCAAAAAGAAAAAAAAGAAAAAAAATCTAAGAATGGAAAGTGTGATAAAATGGCTTCTTATTTTCACGTTTATATTCAATCTCGTGACGATTTTAAAAGTAGTTGATGTAGGCAGAAAAGAGATGAGTTTGTAAGAGGGTATATAAAAGAGGTGGGTGAATTGATGGAAAGTGGAAAAACAAAAAAGAAATAAGGTCTCCATTTAAAAGACGTTAGTCGATTCCATCAGTATACAGTATTATATCTATATGTAGTCACATGTTGTTAAATAAAATGTGAAAAAAAAATAATAATGAAAAATACAACTCATAAGTAAATCGATTTAATATATTGTTTTTTTTTAAAAAAATCAAGTCAAAGAAATTTTAACATTGTCATGGAAATACTTGAGACATGTAAAAAATAATTAAGAAATTTAGAATTTACAGCATTGCCTCAGTGTTGCTGACAATAATTAAATTTTTTTGTTTTTTAATCATCTTTTTTCTTTGAAAATTTAAAGAAAAATATTAATATTGGCAATTATTTTTATTAAAAAAACCAGGCTACTTGATATTTTTAAATATAAAATGAAATGTAAAATTAATTGTCAGGATTAAAGTGCATGAATAATCATCGTAATTTAAAAATATATTCACTGGATGATGACGTGCGACAAAAATAAATGAAAAATTTCACGATGAAACAAAAAAGCTTTCTCCCTAGAAAAAATTTCATGTTGCATGGTGTCGTTTAAATAATGACAATTGCACGACAACATTCGCCACTCAAATTGATTAAATTATTTTGCATATATACATTTGTTTGTTTTAGTACATAAAAATACCATTATATAATCATATGTAAAATTAAATCAACAATAAAGCAACTTTAATTAAACAAGAAAAAGATAAAAGAAAATAAAATAAATAAAAAAAAAAAAAACGTTTGAATTTTAAAAATGTAAATAAATTTTTATTTTCAGTCTATTATTGATTTTTGAAAATGTGTGAAATTTGGTTCATGTAAATAAAAAAAAATAAAAAAAAAACATGTGATTTGAATAATAAATGATAAATCTTAAAACGAGGAAGACAAAGAGAACACGGTGTGCGCGTGACTTAGACCAAAGAGGGTTGTTTGCGCACTGATAACAACGTGTGATATGAGATTAGATGAAAAACTAAAAATACTAATAATAATAAATTTAAAAAGTCAAAGAATATTGTCGTCTATTTTACTGACTCAATATATATTTTTAAAAAATATATAATAATTTATAATAATGTCAAGTGAAAAAATAAAATAAGATTAGCATATTAATGTTGACTCAACACTTGTCATCATTCAATTTACAATAATTGTACAAATATATATTTTGATGATTCACAACTTTATTGATTTAGCCTTATCAAGCCAACTTTACTCGCGAAAAATATATTAATATAATTTATCATGTTGCAGGGTCAAGAAATAATACACCACGAAACTATGATATATATTTTATAAAAGCTATAAAAAATAGTAAATGTTTTACTTGTTAAAAATACCAGCTTAATTAAGTACCTATCTGCATAAATTCTTACAAGACTTTTATACTGAATAAAAAAAGTTATTGTTTTTGCTGATGAAATATAAAGTTTGAGGAAAAAATAAAAAGTAGTTGATCGTAAATAACAAATTTATAAGGCACTATACATTCAAGGGCCACAAAAACAAAAAAGCAATTGTAATAAAATTTATTAATTTTATTTTAAAAGTAAACAAATAAATAACAGTATAAATAACTTTTGATAAAATTGAAATTACCCATTTACTGTAGATTATTATTGCTTGCTCAAAATAAATTTAATTTTATATATCTATGAATAAAATAAATACGTACGAATTATTAAGATATTTTGTTAAAAAATATTAGCAATTATGTTAATATCTAGCCAGCCAGTGGCCAAGTCTAAATCTGAGGTGTAACTATTATTCTTTAATTAACACAATGGTTTATTATCATCATCATCAACATCATCAACATCAACATCATCATTTACACAAAATTGAAGTTTGTATATATTCATAATAAAGTGGTAATGAATTAACAACTGAAATAACAATTAATTATTGAAATAAATAAATAAAAAATAAATAAAGTAATGTCATTAGCTATTATAATTTCATATTATTTGGACATCCATGATTCATTCGATATTCGACATACAACATACCAGTATTGTGCCAATAATAAAGAGCCAATACAACTAAACAATGCCACCATTGATGTGATGATCCAATATAATCAACAGAACCTAAATTAAAATTAAAATTAAAATTAATTAATTAATTATTACACATATAATATGTAAATGAATTAATGTAAAATTTACCTGGATACCAACGTTCTGGTATTTTACTCATGTATATGGCAAATGCACAACCACTTATGACATACATTCCTAAAACTCTTGGTACAAGCATGTTGACCATTGGATTTTCCATTCCACCCATTGCAATACCCCAATGAAATGTTGGTAAAACACCATAAGCTGCCCATCCAACAAACACCAATAATTTAACATTTCCATTGACTTCTAAACTTGGTATTTGTAATATCATTGCTATTACAAATATTAACAATACAGTTGATAAATAAAATTGTTGAAGTTCCTGAAATAATTATTATAATGAAAATTTAATTTTAAATAAATAATGTTTATGTAATATTTAATTATTTTTTAATTTACCTTGTGACACCAAAATGCATAATAAACACCAGACATGTAGATTGCCAAAAGACTCAAAGCAATACCAAATAAATCATAGCATAAAAAACACCAATAATCTTTTTCACTTCTACATGAAAATGTATGATAAACTGATGACAATATCATACAAGCCTGTAATAATATTTATTTCAATTATTAAAAACTATTAGAATGATTAATTAATTATACCTATAATAATTCTTACTTGAAAACAAACGAGCAATAATGCGACAATAATTTTATCTCCAAATGGTGCATGAATATTTAATAGACAAAGATCATAGAGTGTCAATCCTAAAAAAAGCATCCAGCCAAATATATGGCTCCATATGTTTATTGTCTCATTGGTCCACCAAAATACACTGCAAAAAAAAATAATTTAAAAAATAATTCATTAATTAATATTTATTTATTTATCATGCTTTGATAGATAATGTTTTTTTACCTTTCAATGCATAATTTAGTTGTCAAATATCCTCTGTAACCATGTAAAATAAATTGATTGTGTGTTAAATATTCTGGTGCCTCAGTGATTGGAAGCAAACGTCGCATTTTTTCTTCATCTTCAAGTGTAACTTCACCTTTTATTGGTGATTCTGCTGGATTTTTTGGACGTACATGTGCAGTCTGTTGAAAAATAAAAATAATAAATATTAATTATCTATTTTAGACGTAATAAATTTAGCAGGATACTTTTATTTTTATTTTTTTTTCATTTTCATGTATAATATTTCGTGATAAGAAATAATATTATCAGCACGTATTATAATGCAAAACCAACTGATGATTATGAAAATTAATGACTCTGAGTAGTTTTTTTTTTTTTTTTTTTTTTTTGAAATGCAAAGTTGACAGTGTTATGTTATATGTATTATTATTTTATTTACACTCATGGTCAAATTATTGTTTTTTATTTTTTATTTAAATATTGAATTTCACTTGGAATGAATTAAGTGGGTTAAATTGGAGGCTTTTAATTATAACAACAACAAGACATCATTTTATCATCATCATCATCATAAATTGAAGAAAAAAAATAAATAAATTTTAAAAAAATAGCGTTTGCATGTTATAGTTTGCGGATGAGTACTCGTAACGGAAATAAAATATTCACCATCAATGCGTGATTACATAAATTTGCAAGTAAGCTTTGACCCTTGTGCAATGAATTTATGTATATAATATGTAATAATTAACTTTATTTAAATACTTGGACAACTTGTAATTCATCAAACTAATCAAATTTATTATTTTATTTTTATAAAATTGTGAAAGTTGTTGGCAAATATATTTAAATTGTTTTTTAATTATTTTCACTGAAACTGGAAAAGTCCCGTTGATCAAGCCAATCAAGTGCTTTTGTTTGTTTGGTTTTTTTTTTAAATTCAGAAATACAAAAAAAATGTAAATGTAATGGTGTAATTGAGGAAGAAATTAAATATTTAATAATAATTGTAAAAATGTTTTTTTTTTCAACTTAATGATTTAGCAGTATTTAAAGTTCATGTATAATAAATCCAATCAAGTGGAATATAATGTCTATGGAGATGTAGGAAAGTGGCAAGTAGGTCACAACGGGACTCGTCATCATCTCACTGTGCCAACTCAATGCCATGGCCAACATTACAACAATTTCTTTTTATATATTTTATTGGCAATCTGGTTTTTTAAAAATTAAAATAATTAAAAACTTTAATTTCAAGATCAAATAAAATGTTGGAAATTTTTTATGAAAAAATAAAAAAGAAAAAATAACAATGTAACCCGAAAAGCAATAGATGCGTGTCCATATGCAACAATAACTTGGCTAACTTGTATTATTTATTTATAATAATAATAAATAATAATGAATAAATTGTTAAATAATATTTGCAAAAAATAAATAAGAAATTTACCTTATTATTTCGAATTTTTTTAACTCCTAATAACTCTTTAGTATCATCATTAAAATTATTATTATTATTGTTGTTGTTGTTGTTGTTATTGTTGGTATTATTGTGGTTGTTATTATTTTGACTATCATTACTGCAACTCTTGTTACTACAACTGTTATTGTTATTATTATTATTTTTCGATTGAACAGTATTTCGTTTTTTAGTTGTATCTTCACTGAGCTCTTCAACATCAGCCAATAACTTCATCATTGAAATTTATACAAAACTATTTGCACCTTGCACTTTTCTGTAAATGAAAAAATAAATTATAAATTTATCATTAATTGCTGTGTTATTATTTTTCAACTAACACCTTATCTACATATATTGATAAAACTATAACTCATTAAACTTGCAAAGTTATATTTTATGCTAGAACAAAAAATAAAAGAAAAAAAAAACTTTCTTATGTATTTTTTTTTCTAAAGCAATCATAAATTTTTATAAAAATGATAATTTGATGATAGTATGTCTTAATCATTTGGTCAAGCATATAAAGTTCAAAATATAAATTTTTTTTTTTTCTTTAAAAAGAGTTGAATCTCTCATTCACTCTCACCATGGATGCCACAAGATAAAATGTGTGTGTATCTAATTCCATGTTGTGAAAGTTAAAAAGAAAATTCAGAGCAACTCTTCAAAAAAACTTTTAGTGAATGTAATAATAAATGTATGTTGCTGATGCTTGACCAAATAATGAAAAAAAAATTAATAATATTTACCTCAATAAAAATAGCAACAAAGTTGCAAATGTTGATTAATAATTAATTATTTATAAATTAAATATAAATATTGGTAGAAAAAGTAGTCCTTCTTGTTGATGACAATCATGTCCTGATACAAAGAAAGTAGCCAGTCAGCCAATAAGATACTCATCAACGACGTGGCAACCAGCTGGACAGACCAACTCTATTTGATTTTTATATTGTTAATAATAATATTCAAACAATATTGTTTTTGTTGATGATGTTGATGATGATGATGTTGTTTCAGCTACTGCGGTATTGTGGTGTGTAATGAAATTATAAAATACCAGCAGCACACCGCGAGTAACCACTCGACTTGGCTTAGAGACAACTCAACGATGGACTAGCTGGTAGTTGATTCTCTTGATCGAACAGAGTATCGTTCCCCCGCTTTGCCAAGAAAGCAAGCAAGCCAAGCAACCAACCAACCAAGCCAGCAAGTAACTTGGCTCTTGTTCAGTATAATATTATTATTACTTTAGTTTACGATTTGCGGAATAAAAAAAATACGACAACCGGGATGGGGCCTCGATCGACTACCTGCCAGCTTGTCTCCTCACTCTTACACATTATTTTTATTCTACATGCAAATCATTTGTCTTTTTTTACAACTATAGTTTCAAGTATATTTCTCAATTTTTTTTTTTTTTTTAAACATAATAATAATAATAATAATATTGTAAAAAAAATGTTAATAAAATTTACACAAATAAAAAATTATGTAAAAAAAATTTCATAATGATAATTGTTGCTGTTATTTATATGAACCGTTAATTATTTTTATTTTCTTTTTTTTTTTTTTTTTAGTATTTATTTATTTATTAAGAAATCCCGAACAAAATATTAATTATAATTAATTTTTTTAAATATATTTAAATAGCTCAAGTGCCGCGCGTTACGAGTAATTAATTAATTTATTTATTTTTGGTTTTTCAATGACCAAGTTTTATGACGATTCGTTAAAAGTTGGACCAATGCATTTGTAACTAAATCAAATTAAAAAAAAATAAAAGTATTTTGTTTGCATGTGTATTGATTGTACCGCAAGTTTAATTTGTGTCTCTTTTTCTTTTTTTCTTTTTTTGTTTGAATAATTGAGCATCATTCGCACAGATACTTGAAAATAACTTTTACATTTCAGGATTGACGCAAACTGCATCATTTTTAATTTATTAAGTGGTGATTGACATTCACTGAGCAATGAGCATCACGATTATTTATTATAATTATTATTTCATTTTTTATTCATTTTCAATGTCAAGATGTCAATTATTGCTAGCTCACGTTGAAATAGAATTTGCAAATAATAATTCTAATATGTTTTTTTTTTGTTAAATCATAATCAACATATATTGATAGACAAAACAAAAAAAAAAAAATTTCATTCAATTTTTTAAATGACAATAAAAACTCTTGCAGACACACGATTTTACAAATCACTTGGTTTATTGTCTAGCAGAAAAAAAAAAAAAAACAAAAATAATTTCTTTTGGATACTAGTGAGCACACTTGAAGAAAAAAGAAATCAAAAACCATAAAGTATTTTTCCTATATTAAAAAAATAAAATAAAGAAAAACAACATCAGCTGTTTGAAAAATAAAATGAATACGATTAATAAATGGATGAGCGACAAAGTATTGTTGACTACGTGGCAATGACGATGAGACAAATATCAAATTATTTATTATTTTTTTTTTAATTCAATTGATTCCAACAATTTAATAATAATTACGCAAAGTAAAATTCTTTTACAATAATAATTATGAGAAAGAAGAAAAAAAAAAAAATATTAAATTATTCTATTATAATCGAGAAAAAAAGAAAAGAAAAAAAAAAAAAAAATTGTATTTATTCCAGAGTTGTCTCTAGTCAAATTTGCCGTTCAACCTATAGGTAATTTAACAATTATTATTATTATTATTAATATTATTTTCCTTCACACACCGTCATACCGAGCAACCTCATATATTCACGTTGTTTTTTTATTCTTTTTTCACAAACAAATTAATGAAAAAAAAAGTTGAATAAAAAATAGGTGCGGGATTTTTTAATAATCAAAACAAAAATTTAGTTTTAGTGGTATTTATATAGATGAAGCCCAGTCTTACACGAAAAAAAAAAAAAAAATGACCGCATTGTTTGAAATAAAAATATGGGCACATTACGTTTTTTTTTTTCTTTTTTTTTTCTCATTTTTTTTCAAGTTTAATTTGATTGAAGAAAGTAGATATTACAATTAATTGTAAAAACAATTATTAGAAATTATTAAACTATTAAGATTTTAAATATATATAAATTCTACTTTCACTCTTTTGTGTATGTGTGGGTAATTATTATTATTTTTTTTTTGCTCCAAATGTTTAATTCATTTTTTTTTTTGTTTTTTTAATTTTTTTTTTATTATTTATGAAAATCAAAGCGGACATTATTTTTTAAAATTCATTTTCTTGTTGTTTCGATTTGGATAAATATTATTATTGTTTTTATAACCACTTTTTATTTATTTATTTTTTTTTTTTCAAATATTGCCCTCAGTATAGTAGCCATGATGAAAATTCGCCGATTTAAAATTTATATAAATTATAACTCAGGACTCTTTTATTTATTTATTTTTCGCTTTGAAATATTTGCTTGTTGTTTAATTATTATTATTATTATTATTATTATTTAAAAATTTATTATTAATATTTAATTGAAAGTTTGAAACACAAATGTCCTGAGTATTTTGCGATTAAAAGATGACAAAATAAAAAGAATCCTTGATGATAGTAATATAAGTAATAGTAATAATAATAATAATAATAATAATAATAATTATAGTTATTAATAAACAAGGACGATAAATGAAATATCGGACGAGGCATATAGCTACTTTGAATTGGTGCTGTACGGTTAAAGTGGAATATTAGACTGGGGCTGCTCTCGTTGGTGGTGGTGGTTGGATGAGGTCAACGAAGGTTGGCGCATCACATGGCATATTTACGCGTCCATTCACGTGCCAATTCGTTGTACTTCTCACGATCAGTTTTGTATATCCTGGCTATTTCTGGTACAAGTGGATCATCTGGATTTGGATCACACAGCAGAGAGCATATTGACAATAACACTGTAAACACAAACAAACAATTAGTTGATCTATTAGTTAGTTTAAATCAATAGATACTATTAATCTATCATTAATATTAATGATGATGTACCTTTTGAAATAGTGAGTGCAGGAGACCATTGCGATCTTAAAATATCCAAGCAAATACTTCCATTACTGTTGATGTTAGGATGATAAATTCTGGTTGTAAATGCCACCTGTGTATTTAAAAATGAAAAACAATGTTTTATTTACTTTACACAAAAAAATAATAAATAATAAATATTATTTTCTTTTATTATTTAGCTTACCTTGGGTGGTTTGAATGGATAATCTGTGGGAAAGTGAATTGTAAGGAAAAATACTCCTCCTTGGTATGGGCTGTCAGGCTGAAAATTTAAAAAAACAAAAAATATTTATTAAATTATTAAATGACAATAAAATTTGTTACTATTTTTTTTCAATGAAAAAGAATATTTAATAAAACAATAATAATAATAATACTTACTGGTCCCATGATGGTTGCCTGCCAGTGGAACACTGGAAACAAAATATTTTCAAGTTACAAGAGTGCCTTGTAACGCACATACATAATAATAATTACAATAAAAACAACAACAACAATTAATTGTTGTTGTTGTTGAATGAATTTAAATAATAATAATGATAATATATATTTAAAAGTAAAAGAAATATATAAAAATAACACTGGTCATGATTGGAGATTATTAATAGAACCAAGTGACAAATTTAATTTTCACAAATGAAATTAAATAATAAATTTCAAGAAATGAGAATGTAAACAATTTAAACAAATGAAATTTGTATTTTTAAATTTATTCATGTTGAATACTTACAATCGTCACCTACAGGTCCAGCTGAACATTGTGCAGGTGGATCTCTTCCAAGATCCTGAAGTTCCTGTAACATTTAAAAAAATAAATTAGTCAAAATACAAATCATTTGGCTGGAACATGTCTGAACAGGTTGGAGATTTGTTTTTTCTTGTTGCAACAAAAATGACGAGCCAAATGGCTTTGTTACCTATATAATTTATTCACATATTATTTTAACGATAATGATGATGTTGATGGTTTACTAACAATGAATGTGTTTTTTTTTATTTTTTTACATATGATGAATCGATCAACACAAGTGAGCAATGAGCAATGAGAGTAGTATTAAAATTTTTCATCAATTGACCAACTACAACTGGATAAAATAATTTGACTTGTCGTCAGAGCAGAAAATTTTTTATCCTTGACAAACTACAAATATAATTATTCTACTACATGATATACGGGAAAAATCAGGAGAAAAAAAAAAAAAAAAAAAAAAAAAACATTCGTGACTTTGAAGATACGATTATGGAGGTTTCCATTTTTTTTTTTCTTTTTTTTTCTCTCGCTCTTTTACAATTTCACCAGAAATATTTTTTTTTTTTTTTTTTCTGCAATCAGATTGCTTATCTAAGAGACACGTCTCGTTTGTAAATACAACAGATAAACATTTGGCAAAATGAAAAAAAAAGAATAATTTACAAAATTTAATAAAGCTCACACTAAATTGAATGAAAAAAAAAATAATTTATTCAGATTTTCACTGTCACTATGGCCAATGTTCGCCGGTACATATTTGATGACTCATACGCGTGCAACGCACATGAAAACTAATTTAAATTAAATTACAATAATTTACAATATTAATCATGTAAATATTTAATTAAACAATTTAACACAAGTTATATTTTTATCGAAAAAAAAAAAAAAAAAAAAAAGAAAGAAATGATGACGAAAAAAAGGAGAGAAAAAAAAAAAAAAAAAAAGGTTGAGTAAAAAAGGCCAACACACAATTTTTCAATGCTGACTGGCTCACATTGCACACTGGCCAAAATAGTAATGGGCGTTTTATTAAATTCCGTACATACAACACGTTTTAACATAAAACATAATTATTAACAATCACGATAAAACATTGACGTACCTTATTAATTCGTTTTAAAGCCATCTGATGAACTGTGTATTGATATTAAACTGGCCGAAAACCAGACAACGAAACTCGCTTAGCAAAGATCTCTGATTAACGATTACAAGATGGCTTCTCTACACTGCTCTATACTCTAGACGTTGAAACTACGTGAATCAAATGATGCCTCAAATGGTTTTTTTTTTTTTTTCTCTTCTTCTTCTCTTTCTCTCTCTCTCTCTCTTCTTTTTTTCAATAATCCACACACACACACACGCAAATATGATTATTATTGATAATCAATTTGTTTATATTTATTTTATTATTTAATCAACTTGATAATTTACCAATAATGCTTGCCAAATTATTAATTATTAATTATTATAAACGCGTGTTGAATTACTGTGATGGAAAAAAAAAAACCTTGAGCTATTTTCTTTTTTTTTTTTTTTAGTTTGCCTGCTTGCTGTTGGTTTATTGGTTGTGCTTGGTATAGGGATATTTTGACTCATTTTCGTTTATCGGTAACTAGTGAATTTTTGTTTTTTTTTTTATAGTCGTTTTATTTTGTCGTCAGATGTCACTTTTAAGTACGCCAAATTTTAAAAAATTTTAATATATTGATTGATTGACAATTATTTAATATAAAAATTTTTAGTATAATAAAACAATATAAAAATAAATTATGTATTATGTCTGGGGAAATCCATTGACACGTTTGTCAATTCCCAGATCAAATCAATTGAGTAGAGTTATTATTCGTCCAGAATCATCATTATTTATTGGTGGTAATAACAAAAATAAAAATAATAAAAAAAAATTAATTGGAAAAAGAAAACGTCATGTTTATGTTTATGATCCAGAAGAAGTAATTATACATGAACCTTACATGTTGTCACTTTATCGTGAATACAATGACGAGCCAATAGTATCATGTGATTCAACTGTTGAAATACCCTGGAAAGATATTGTTCTTTCTATGGCTGATGTTAAATTACAACAAGAAAAAAATAAAAATATAAATCAAAAATTAGCTAATCAAAATGATGACAATGATGTTGATGAAACAAATAGCAAATCAACAAATATTATGGAACTTCCTTGGAATGAATTATTGGTAACAGAAGTAGTTGATACAAGACATGTTGATGATGATGATGATGTTGATAAACCAGTTAAAGATTTAATAAACTGTGACTCGAGTGTTGAGATACCCTGGGGTGAACTTGAACTCAAACAACCAGTTGAAATATGTCCATTACCTGTTGTTGAGCAATGTACATCTAATGATGACATTGAAATACCTTGGGATGACATTATGACACCAAAAAATATTGTCATTAAAAACAATAAAAATAGAAAACATGTTTCAATTAGAAAAATTAAAAAATTAAATAACAAAAATAATAATAATAATGATAATTGTCAATGCATCAAAAAATAATTGATTTGAATTTATTTTTTTTCATATGCTGGTACCAGCTGATAATAATATTAATTTTCAGCTGTTGATTTTCCCTTTGAAAAATAAAAATACAATTTAAATTTAATTTTTAAATAAAAAAAAATATCAATAGACATTTAATAAATACCTTTTTTATAAAATATATAATTTATTTTATTTTTTTATTTTTATAAATGGCGGTATACTACAGTATATTGTGCAATTTATATAGTTTTAATAATAATAATAATGATAATGCGAGCAACGAGCATTGTCGATTTATCAAAGTAAAAGAGGAGAAGCAGGAGAAATAAGTATGGTAGTTTTTAAGAGGGAGAGGACTGGAGGGACCAACAGGCGAGACGACGAGACAATTGGGCACAGTTTGGAGCAGTTGGTTGTTGGCCGGCAGCAGCAGTAGCAGTATCCACACTATTTTCTATATTTCACAATAATAATAAATCAGTCTAATATAATAATAAATAACATTCAATAAATCGTACGTGTTAAAATAATATATTGTTTAAATATTGCGGTATTGTTGATGATATTAATTACAAATAACCAGTTGTAATATTATACAACATAAAAGTATAAAACTAGATGAGCCAAGTAAAGTGTGTGTGTGCAACCAATATTGGAGAAAATGGCGTAGCTTATTATTATTATTGTGTTGTGTTGTGTATGAGTGAGTAAGTGCATATAGCTGTGTTTGTACGTGCAATGAGAATAAATAATTTATTTTCAAGTGTTATTTATGAATAATTAAATTAAATTTGAGTTTAGTGATGGCCAATTCAGTGATTATTACTACACGAACCATATGAGTTGGTTATTTCATCATCATCATCATCATCTTCAACTATGTTTTGTAGAAATAAAAAAAAAGGAAAAATAATTATTTTGACAATTAGGATGTAATGTAATAATTGAATATATATTATCATAAAGGTGATTATTATTATTATTATTATTTACAAGTGATCAAAGTGAGTGTTTATATGTGTGTTTTATTATTATTGTTTTGATACACAATTACTTGATGGTATTTGTGTGTTTATACAATGATAATGACGATGAGGATGATGATGGTGTTGGCTTTGTGGCCATGCCCCTGGATAAAAATCATTTGACAGCTACTTGATCATTATTATTATTATTATTATCATTCAATTGGACCCAATGATACTTCATCTATTCAGTACTCCAAAATTTATTCAGTTCCGTCCAAATATTAATGTGTTGTGTGTGATGACATGACATAGTAGTGGTGGTAGAATTATCATTGAAAAATTAAAATTAAACGATGTCATTAACAAAGCATCTAAGTAATAATAATATTAATATTTACCTCGTGACAGTTTAATGTTGTTTGTCTGCTAGTCTGCTAGTCTGTGTGTGTGTCAATTGTAGTGTCAGATGGCACCACCAGTTTTTTTGACAGTTTCTATATACACACACACACACACTCATGAATTATCATCACATCATCAGCTGGATATTTTAAAAAACACAACAAAAAGTGACAATAAATAGTGATAATTAATTAAATTATTTGGATATTTAATAATTAATTAATTAATATATATATTTTTGATTCAACTGATCGTATTATGAGCAGAGAATTCTACGTTCCCTGTACACCATACGCATATCCGGTGAGTAATAATAATTTATATACCTACTAAATAATATACCTACCTATCGTATTATTTTTTATTTATTTATATATTTTATTTTATATGTCCTCGATTTATTGATTCTTTCAAACTCAAGAGTTTCCGATTAGAAAGTTTTTTTAAAAAGCACCTTCTTACGACCTTCTGTCGTGTTTCCATGCGTGTATTATTATTATTATTATTATTATTTTATTATCACTAATTTTACATTTATTTATTAATTTTATTCAAAGTTGCTGTGTTATTGCCATTGTTTAAATTCAATGTGTATAATATTGTATGAGTCATTCGACAGCGACCCCCATACACACAACAGTTTCACTATTTATTATTATTGTTTACTTGGCAATCTCTTGAAAATACGAAATTAATTACTTTTTTTTTTTAATTTCAATTATTTGCTTATTATTTTCAAAATTATAATGAGGTTGTTTTTTTTTTTTGTTGAAAATTTTTTTATTTAAATATCATCATGGTCTAGTTTTTGTTAACAATAAATAATAAAATAAATAAAATATCATTGTGTTATGCTTGAATTGAGTATAATTTTTTAGAAAAAAAAAAAAAAAATACGAGTAATTTCTGTCAAGGAAATACATACTTTTTATTTGATCTCTCTCTCTCTCTCTCCCTGTCTCACTTTGATATTATTAAGATGTATTCTGGTAATAATAATTAATTTAAAATATTTACAACTACATGATTGTTTATAATAATTTATAAAATATATATATAATATGAGCAATCAACAGTAAAAGCAAAGAATCTCGTTAATGTATTTGGCTTAACACAAGAAAATTGCGTTTGCCAATGCAAATCACAAGTGAATCCAATTGAATCCGTTCTTTCAATATGAGCCAATAATTAAGCGTGCCATTCAGCTGTATTAAATTTTGATTAATGATTTAAAATCATTTTTATTCATTTAAAGGCGAAACAAAATTATTAATAATTAAGCCATGAAGTTGTCTTTTCTATGCCATAGCCATGAAAAAATAAAAAAATAACAAAATAAATGAATAAATATAAATAATTATTATCTGTCAAAATGCCATAATAAATAATAATATTTATTTATTTATTATTATTTCAAAATTAATATTATTAATTAAATTTTTCTTAATCAAAATTAATTCAACCATGGGCATTAATTTCGAATTAAATTTAAATTAAAATGTCGGAAAATCAACTTGTCAAATCCTCCTTCTCGTCAATAACAAATTCCCAAGAAAATATCCAAACAACAACAAATAGAACATCATCAATAACATCTAGCATTGGCCAACTGGTTAATATATATTTTATTTTTCTAAATTATTAAATTAAAAATTTAATTTAAATATTAACATTATATACAATAAAATAAATAGATCCGATTAAATTTACCAAACATTGGAAATCAATTGAGGCGTTTTATTGGACTAAATATTTATCCCATTGTAAATGATGAAAATCACGATGATAATATTGATGATAATGAAGCATCAAATTTTCCAAACATTCAACAAGATTTAATTTTAAATTCATCAAGAATAACCCAAACAATTTCAATACAATCATTTAATTTTTATGATTATTTAGCATCAGAAATTCCATCAACATCTAGCTACTCTACACGTAATACATAATATTTATTTTTTAATTTTTTATTGATATCATAAAAGTACTTGTTGTACTTGTTGTTGTATTGATATTGTATAATAAAAACAAATAGATGACGATGACGATGACGATGATGATTATGATGGTGATGATGATGATGATTCAATATTTCCATCTCCACCAGGTACACCAGCTCCTTTGATGATATCTAGTGGAGTTAATACAGGTCCCCATATTTTCATATCAAGACTTGTCAGTGATGACGGTGTTATAATAACTGGCAATCCAAATGATTTTGTTGCTGCTTTAAATGCTAGAGTGGGGTATATTTTACATTTATTTATTTATTTATTTCATTTTTTATCTCTGTCTGTGTGTGTGGAATCAACAGCTCTACATATATTCTTGTAGGTTTATTGATTCTCACATGGACTGATGATTCTTATCTGAGATATAAATCGCTCTCTCTCTCTCGGGTGACAAAAAAGTCTGTTACTATTATGTCTGCTTATATTTCGACTTTCTTTTTATTTAGTAATAATAACAATAATATTCAATTGATTTTTCTAATTTTCAATTGTCACATAGTTTTGTGTTGATCTATTTGATTTTATATTTATTTATATTTTGTTGATCTAGACGTGGAATCAATGGTGAATCTCAAGTACCATTTGAACCCCAAAGAATTCCTTTGTTTTTTTCATCAAATGAAAATCGAAATTATGCCATAAATTCAGTTGCAATAAATTCAACTTCCTCCTCTTCTTCTGGGTAAGTTGTTTTAATATGAAAAAAACAATATCGAACAATATATAAATATTATTTTTTATTTTTTTGCTTGTGACACACATAATAATATTGCTTTTTTTTTTTCTTTTTTTTCCTGTTTAAAGTAAAACATTTTACGATAATATGATAATATTTAAATAAATAAATATAAATTTATTTTTATCTTGGCATCTTCTTTGTTGTTGCGGATGAATGATGTTCAGCATTCGATAAAGTTCCAGACCTTTTATTATATTTTTTTGTGGTTTGAAATATAATTATTAATTTTGACTTAGGTAAACCCTCGCTCTCATCGTCATTGACGTTGTCGTTGTTGGTCCGGTTACGTGTTGACCTCGCTAAAAAAAAAAAAAATAAATAAAAAATAATAATTGGTAACGGTATTTTCTTGCGGTCGGTTTACATTTGAGTCTACGCGACGACACGCACTTTATTGTTATTTATTTTTTTTTTCAAACAACTCATTATCGATTAATTTATTAGTATGCATATTTATTCAGGGCGTAAATGAGTCAAAAGAAAAAAGAAAAAAAAACGAATTAAATATAATTTTTTTTTGATGATGATGATGATTACTAAAATAATCGCTCTGTAGTAGTTGGGGATTTTCAAGGATATATATTTTCAAATGACGTGTCAATACGTGTGTCATTTTTAACTATACCTAGTCGTAACTTATGCAAATATAATATAGATCATATACAATAAGTATATTCTTCTTTACTTTGGCAATGATAAAAATGATGAGTGGTAGTAGTAAAAGTAGTAGTAGTGGTGGTGGTGGTGCTGATGTACAACTGTTGGCACCTGGTACGGTTTATAGATTGACGTGGGTACCAACCACTGTGGTGCACCGATAAACTCACATTGTTTTTATCTTAAAATTTATTTGACCTGGATTATCACAAAGACAAGAGAATGATAAAAAAATTAATAAGCATATAGTTTTTTCAAATAATAATTTCGTCATCTAAATAGCAACACGAGTGTGACAACAACAACTGAATATAAATTAAAAAGTATATCATTTATTTATTAAACAAGTAGTAATTACTAGTTTCTCTTTTATTAATTTTATACATGTAGCACATTTTAATATTTTTCCATGACAACAAGCTTTGATAATAATAATATTTTTTTTGTCTTGAATTAAATTAATATCATGGTTTGATGATATGATGCTCATAACAAACAACGGGAAAATTTATATTTCTATTTATTTATAATATATGAAAAAAAAAAAATGTTGAGTAAACATGGTAAATAATATATTTATCAATTTATCAGTGTGCTTGCATACGTGTGTCAATTAAAATATATTTAAAAAATGCAAAAACCACATATAGACATGCAATCATAATTTTATTCAATCAAAAAAATTTGAATGCAGTGTGTTTTGTGTGTTTTTTTTTTGTTGTTGTTGCGTGTTTTGATCTTGGAATTTAATTTGATGATATGAACATCTTAACAGTTATAATTTATTCTTAGTAGCTGATGCTGTTTATTGTTGCTAAATAGGTGCTTATAGAAATATCATGCATGCACTGTAAATGTGTTAATGAATCAAAGACGGCATTTTATGCATTTTATCTATGTATACATGAAACAATTTACAGATGTGCACATGTCAGTCTGTATTATATTATATATAGAAAAAAAATAAAAATAAAATAATATGCTGCTGTTGAGAGAGTACATTGAACATGCAAGTATGTGTGTATAAAGCATAAATGCAATTTTGTATCCGTGAACAAGGATATGTATACATATGATAAATTATAATAATGAAAAAAAAAATAAATAAATAAGGAATAAAAAAAGCCGTATTAAGCACGTGTTTTTGGCTCGATGCACGCGAGTACATGTACATGCAGCAGCAGCAGCAGCTTCGCTCATTACACATATTTTATTTTAGAAAGTAAAAGTCATAGATACAATATGTTTATAATAATCATCTGCTGATGAACATCATTATCTTGTTGTTGTGAGAACGCGTGACAATTCGAGTTGATGAATAAATATTATTTCAATTGTTAAAATAAAAAGTTTTTATGGAAAATAAATTAAAAATATTAAACCTAACAGGTGGATGACATCTATTCATTATTATTATTATTATTTAGAGAAATAAATTACTGCAAAAATAATTAATTGATAATTAATTTTTGATGTAGCAGTTGGAGTAGTTCTGATATTGATGATATTAGCACTGAATTTGGACAGTCTGAATCATTTCGACAGAGGCAAAATGAAGCAAGACAATTTTATGAGAATAATGATTCTACAAGGCAATCAGTGAAAAAACATTTTCGTAATCTTGATGATGAACCTCCCATTTACTAATAATATATACCCCTTAAATTGGAAATTTTTAAAAATAAAAAAAAGTTCAAATGATTTTTAACAATTTTTATTGTTTAATAATTTTATTGCATTATTATTTATTCAATTAACAATTAAAATATTACAAATAAATTCAATCATTTCTCAAATTATCAAATTTATTTATTTATTTTTTGTCTTTTTGATGGACTCTCGTCGTTCAATGCAGAATCAGCTTTTCTTTTATTTTTTTTTCCATGTTTATTTTTCCAATATTGATAAAATTCTTTTTCATTCAATGATAATGCTTGTATTATTTCTATGATAATAAAATAAACCATTATTAATTTTTGTTATTTTTAAAAATATAAAAAAAAATTGAATTAATTGTCGTTTTTTCTTACTGAATATTTGTGTTGTATCAACAACAACTTCCAAAAACTGATGATAAAAAATATCAACGTCATTTCTATATTTAAAAAATATCATTTCAATTAATTTATATGGTAATTTATATCCAAGTGATTCTAAAATATCTTTAAAGTCGCTATAAGACACAGAATAAGAAGATTTCGATGCATAATTATTGTATTTTTCCTGAAAAATATATTAATTAATAACATATAACATATATCTATTAAGTATTAATACAACTATCAATATTTCAATTTCTATTTACTTTCAATTCCTTGATGAATTGTGTTATAATTTTAAATTGATTTATATCAATTCTTAAATTATGAATTACTGACTTATCAAATATATTGGATTGTGGAATATTATTATGCACCATTGCAATCAAATCTTGAGACAATTTTCCATTCAATTTCTCACAATACGATCCTGTAAATAAAACAATAACATGTTTATCCATCATTAATATTGTATATTTTTAAATTAAAAAATTAAACTATTTTTAAATTACCAATTTGACTTTTTAAAGTGAGTACAATTAACATAAAATCATTAAAATGTATCAAATTATTTTCCTCGGAACAGAATGAATATAGGCTCTGTAAAATATCAGCTTTCATAATATATCCACTATTCTTTAATGCAGTTTTTAGGGAAACACAAGAAATATATCCAGAAAATAGTGGTTCATTATATTTTTCAAATATTTGCTTCAAAGTAAAGTAAAAAAAATTAAATTAATACACATTTTTTAATTGGTATATATACAGTTTTTCAATCATACTTGATAGGTTGATGTTATTTTCGTTATGCTTGATATAGATAATTTTCTATGAGGTACAAATTTTTTTGTAACTGATAATAAATTTAACACAGGTACGATTGAATTATCAAGTTTATGTACAATACGACCTGGTGCCATAAAATAATAACAATAATTAAATTTACATATTATAATAAAAATAATAATAAACAAAAATATCTACTGACAATTAAGATTCAATGAAAATTTATCATCTTTAAAAACATCATATAAGCTTTTAAAATCAATCGTTCGATCATCATGTTCATTGGCTTTACTTGAAAAGAGTTGAGTATCAATGTTTTCAATATTTGTAGATATCAAATAATCATTAAACTGTAAATAATAATTATCATGATTTATATATGAGTATGCATAAATTTTGAATATATACATATAATATTATTTTGACCTTATCAGCTATACTGGGTATAACAATATCCTGATCATACTCTCTGAAATTGAAAATTGTTTGTTGATGTTTTATATCTTGTTATTAATATTTTTAGCTTCATTTATTTATTTTTTTTGACAATTAAAATAATAGCTCGATGTATAACTTACTCCAAAATAGTTTTATGTTCAGATAGTATTTGCAAAAAAAAAGTTGCTCCCTTGAATGTTTCTCCAACACATGGTATTATATAGTATGTACTATGTGGCTTTAATTCAATTCGTAAACTTACTTGACCTTTTCTTGTGGCTGCAGGAAGAGACCGATTTTTATTATACTGTACTAATGGTTTTGGTATTTCTTGATTGTTATCAGCCTATACATGAAATAAAATTTATAAAATATCAATAATAATAATAATAATAATAACAATAACTGTAATTAAACTTACATGTATAATTCGAAATAGTACTATTGTGTCCATAATCGAAACCAAGTCTTGTCTATGTTTTAATGACAGACCAATTAAAATATCACATGTTTTTTCTCCTTTATCTGTCTTGGTCAATACAAGACGATATTGTGGACAAATTTTCAATACATCTTTATCATTTATTGTCTTTATGTTTATTCCCCCTATAAATTTACCTTCAATTGCTGATAATGATAATCTTTTGCCATTATTTTTACCATAAACATGACCTATTATTGGATTAGGTGTTAAATTACAAATTTCAATAAAGTCAAAGTATTTAATAAAATCTTCAAGTAAAATCCAACTTTCTCCAGGAACTTGAATTTTTAGTTGGGTCTCTATTTCGTATGTTGTTAATAACTCGGAGATATTACCATGATGAGGATTCAATGATGCTTCACCATGTGGATTTTGAATACGTATTAAATTAAATATTTTTTTTAAATACTCATTTTTTATTATTTTTACGGCTGTAATAGCATAAAAATGATTTGCGAAAAGACCAAATTCTATGAATTCATCATTGTTCGTTATATTGGATTCTAATTTACTTCCAACACTTATAACTACACTTTCTATTATTGTTTTTTTTAAATGGTCAAATAAAAAATCTTTTGATTCTTCATTTATGATAAATGTCTCAATTATACCTCCTGTCAGATCTTGCATTGAAGCTCCAGAATGACCTGCATTCAGTTTTTTATATGACTGATAAAGTAATTTTGCGTAAGCTTTTTCAATTAACGACGCCTGAAATTATTGTTATTATTGAAAAAAAACTTGCTATTCATATTATATAATTATAAAAAAAAATCTATATATACAAACCCAAAACTCGTTGGTATTTGCTGAAGATACATAAACAAGTTTATTATTTTTTTCGTCAAATGCAAGCTGATCATCAATAACAATGTCGACCCATGTTCCAGCTTGCCAAAATCTAATTTTATTTTTATTTTTTTACTATCAACTTAATTTTTCTTTGTTTTTCAACAAGATTATTTATGTATTTACCTAAAGTGAAATATTCCAGCATAATTATCATCGTCAAATGTCTGATCAGCTGAATTGACAATGAAGTCGAATAAATTTCTATTTTTTCGAAGATGTAAAAGTCCAACGATAAACCAACAATCTCCTACGTCACCCTGTTTCAAATGAAACAATTCATGTCCACTTGAAAAAAAATTAGGCTCACTTACAATTTTCTTGAAAAAAAAAAAAAAAAAAATGATAATTATTGTGTAAAAGCTTTTTTAATTTATTCATTAAATTGTTGTTACTTTTGGTCTACGTAAAACTTGATTCGCCTCAAGACAAAAAGATTCTTCTGGAAACTGAACATCATCAAATAGTGCATTTTCATTAAATGATTTTTTTTTAAGAATATTAAAATCCTGCTGTTCCAATTCAATTATTTCTCCATTTTTATACTCAGTTAACTGAAATTATTTTTAATAAAAATTTATTAATTATAAATTTCAAAATCAATAAAATATAATTGTAACATTGTTATTAGTTGACCTGAACATTCTCGGCTAATATTCCTCCACGAGTAGCATCATCTCTCGTCGCAATACAATAATCTTGAACATTAAATTTTAAAAACAGTTTGTGTTATTTAAAAATATATTTATTATATTTTATTACCAATTAGCTGATTCAACCAAATCACCAAAAAAATATAATTTTTCTTCATAATTATATAAAAAATATTAAATTTTTTACAATAGTTTTAAATAAAACAGTGCAGTGGTCAACTAAGCTTCAAATAAAATATTGTTATTCGAAAAAATTATGGTTTACCTGGATTCAGGAATTTAAGTAATCGCTTTTCCTATTTTGCTATTCGTTGGCATAAAATATTAATAGCATATAATTAATATTAACATACATTCTTTATTTTATTATCATTTTAATGTTGTTGTTTTTACCAACGTATGTAATATTTTCAAATAAAATAGAATAAAACTATTTTATATGACCTTCAAGCAAAAAAAGTAGTCGACAAAATATAAAAACAATTATTTAACACATCAGCGATATTTGAATTTAAATAAACATTTACCTAAACAACAACAACAATAACAACAATAAATTAATAAAAATGATAATTTATATATTTATTGACCCTTATTGTCGTCTGATGACCTCCAGCCCACTTGAATTAATTTTCTGTATATTCAATCAACATGCTGGTATATAGTCTAAATACAAATTCAATCAGTTTATACTACTTTAAATTTAATTTCATTTAAATCATAATAATAATAATTCTACATAAAAATAAATAATAATAATAATAAAAACATTGTTATAATATGTGGAACGTATATACGTTGAATTTTTTTTCACATTTTGTCTTATACTTTATCCGCAGTTGCTGAGGAAAATCACACGGAAGTCATGTTTTATTTCCTGTCATCACAGTTGATTATTTTATTATTATTATTATTATTATTATATAAGTATTTAAAATTAGATAAATTATACAACACATTTTTTTGGATTTATTATTGTTATTTTTAAATACTGATTATTCGATTGTTTAGAAAAATATTTTATTATTTAAGGAAATAATTAATCTACTTAATTAATGAGTGCAAATGTATTTTGTATTTTTTATAAATATATATATAATATTAAAATGCAATTAGTACAAAAATATAAAACTCTTGCGATGAATGACTAGAGCGTGTGTGTGATTATTATTTCAATGAAGAACCAGTAGCGGAAATGAATTTATGATTAATGATATAAAGCAATAATATCCAATTATACTTTCAGCTTTAAATAAATCCATAAAATTGAGATAAATAAAAAAAAGCAGGCTTTAAATATTTATAGAAATATATTAATTTATATTTTGCAATATTCAATTTGATGTTATCGTTTTGTATAGTTTTTATTTTTATTTAACATATGATGACTCAATAATAAAATCCACATTGCGTCATTGGAAAACATTGTCCAATGATTTATACATCAAATATTTTCTAATTTATTTAAATCGATAAGCTTGGACATGATGCGTTCAAAAAAAAATTAAAAAACACTTTCCAAACTTTTTTTTTTTTTTTTGTTTATGATTATTTTTAATTAAAAAAAAAAATATATATAGGTATATATTTTCTTTGGCGTTTAAGGTATAAATTCATAGAATTGCATTTAAAAAAAAAAAAATATAAATGCTTTACTCAGCCAACTCAATTGGAATTATTTATATGTACTTTCATCAGACAAAGTTTATTTATTTTCAACAATACACCGGTAATAATATAACAACATTTTTATTTGCTTTTATTTGAAGTAAAAAAAAAAAAAAAAATTATTTCTTTGTTCTGTTTTTTTACTGGAGGTCATTCTAATTTTTAAAACATAAAAAAATATATACACAAGCCCTGTTGTATATTCACTGTTCTATTTCAACATTCAGTGACATTTTTTTATATTTTTTTATTTATTTATAATAACCACGCAGAGCCAAAGTTAAATTATTAATAATATCGAGATAATATATATTTGGGGGAGAAATAATTGTTGTAATGAAAAATACTGTCAGGAAATTACAATGATAATAAAATAAGGTAGGGCTCGTATTTTTAGTTGAGCTTGAAATAAATAAAATGAAATAAATTATATAATGGCCATGATCAAACAGACAGACATCAGATTGTGCACTTGATGAACCATCACAATTTTTTTTATTATTCACATTAAATTTATATATAATTACTACTTGCAAGATTTAATTTTATAAATGTTTTTTTTTTTATTATTATCAATTGTCAACTTGAATTAACAAGAATAAATAATGATGGTGATTTTAATAATATTGTGTGTCGTTGTTGACGACACCATCAACATTTAGAAAGTCCTCAACAACAACAACAACATCTATATATATTACATAATAATAATTACTACAAGTCGTCAAATATTTTTTTAAAAATTTAATTGCCATTGTTAATACACTGCTATTTTCAATTTTATTAATTTTATATATTTTGAAAGTTTCAACAAATATATATATAATTCATAATAATTATTAAGAAATTTAAACATTCAAGGTATTTCAATAACACCAATAAACATACGCACATACATTGTTAATTGTAATTACCCCACAAGTGTTACAGTAATAAGTAATAACTAATAATAATAATTATTATTATTTTTTATAAATTACTGTACAAGCCAAGTGGTGCAACAGTAAAAGTGAATATTATTTCGATTTTCATGCGGTGGTCCTTTCTTTTTTTTTTTTCTTTTCTTTCAATATTTATAAAAATAAACTATCAATATCTCCAAGTCGAATGTATATAATTTACTTTTACACTTTCATTATTGTAACGCTTGACTAATTATTGTCATTTTTAAAATTTCATTAAAACAATTTATTGCTTCAGCTAGTCTCAACAGCTGCATATATGAATTGAAGAGATATTTATTTTATTTTTTTGTTGATGGTGATGATGATATGATGTTGAGTATTTAATATATATATTAGTACGATTTCACATTCAAACACTATATACAATGATTATATTTTTTTTTAAATTTCACTTTGTGAAACTCATGCATGAATCTGTATATATATAGTATATAATCAAATTTTATTGCCTTCATGTCACAGAGATTATTCACAATTAACATTGTCAGTTCAGTTCATCAGTTGTTAATTTTTATTTTGATGTATGTAAAAATGAAAATATACTTGTGTTAATAATTCAATCATGTTTAATTTTTATGTTGAAATTTACTGCTTAAATCAAGTCAAAGATTTAAATAATAAACTTTCTTCACTTTGAAGTTTATTTTTTTCAAGGATTTATTTTGAATCTCTCAAGCAAAACTACATAAAATAGATCTATGTGATTATTATCATCATCAGGTACACCATATTGTCTATTTAATATTTGACCAAAAAAAAAAAAAGATTAATTTAAAATTATTAATATCAATCAGTCACATTGATATCAAATTTAAATTATAAATAAATAATATCAGAAAAAAAAACCAAAGAAAACTTGTTGGGTTTCATTACGCTCGAATGATTGTCCTTGATGTGCTGTCTGAAACATGATTCTCATTTTATATTTTTATCTTCATCATCATCTAGATGTGTTACAAATTTAATTCTATCATTATTTATATATATAGTATGTGAAAATAAATACATATATATTTTTATCACACTCGATGATACAAATTTGAATCAACAGGTTTTTTTATTTTTATTTTTTGTTAATAAAGAAAAGTTAGAAACTTTCGTCCCTTTAATGAACGATACAGTTTGAAAACTTTTTTGATAATTCATTCTGCGGTCAGAAGCAAAAATTTTCTCTTGTGATTTGTAGAGCGTGGACAAAGTGCGTTGTTTTATTATTATCTATGCTCAGCTCGCAGTAAGAGCAATAGCAAAAACAACAACAACAACAATATTTGTATTTACAAATAGTAAAAATAGTTGATGTTTTTTTTTTGTCTTTTGATAATTAAATACAGCCAAGTATACAAATGGATATTATGCAGGGGTATGTCTTCCTAATCCAGTTAGTAAGATGCCAGAGTTTTAACTTTGAACTATTGGTGCATTCACTTCTCAAACCCAATTCAATGATTTGTGTGTTGTGCTTGAGTCAAGTCATTATGAGGGCGTTCAACTTATCTGCTCTTGTTGTTGGTTGCTGCTACTGATGCTCTTCTTCTTTTCTTCTCTATATACTTTTTTTTTTATTTTATTTTTTGTTGATGGTTGTTGTTTGCAAGGCATCATCATCATCATCATCAACATCAACAGCAGTAGCAAAAGCAACAGCAGCAAAACATTCAACCCACAATATATTATTATTATTATTATCATTTTGATTCTTGAATATTATATGCTGCAGAAACGTGAGAATAGCACATCTGTAGCAGACTGAAACTGACAGATGTTGTTTTGTGTCTGTTACCTTTTTTGATTCTCAAAAGTTAAATGCATCTTGAATTAAATGTTTCTCATTAAATAAAAATATAATATAATGTCTTTATTTTTTTTTTCTTCTTTTCATTGTTATTATTGTAATTTTTATACATTTTTATTTTTAATTAAATATTTTATGGCTGTTGAGTGTGCATCCAAGTTTATGCTAGGTCAAAAAAAAAAATCATAATATACATATCTCATTAACAATATTTAAAATTTTTTTTTACAGTTATGTATATCAAGAGAATTAAGATATTCGTATGCAATAACTATGTGTACCAATAAAATTGTGTTAATAATGCAAGATGGCTTGTTATTTACGCTACATACTCTTGCCTTAATTGAAAATACATTTATTATTAACTTTTTTACACTAAAAATACTAATAAATAAATAAATAATCACTGATGATTGGAGTAATAATAATAATAACAACAACAACCACAAAAACAGCGACATAAAAAATGACAACGGGGGTAAACAACGGGAGCTTGGCGAACCGTATAGTATATGTACATCCGTTTCCGCAGGATGTGGATTCGTCATTTTTCTCTTTATAGTTTAAATATTTTTAATTTTGAAAAAAACGAGCATGTGTATAGGTGTAATATTTTTTCATTTAATACGGTATATACTTTGAGATTGATGAAGCATTAAAAAAATAAAAATAAATGTATTTTATTGGAACAATAATTATTGGATTGTAAATAGCGAGGTGATTCGATTGAATTAGGACTAGGCTTCTGGGTTACGATGATCATCATCATCATGATGACGATGCATGCTCATGAATCTCCAGTATAATTTTTAAGAATAAAAAAATATTAAAAATAAATAAAATGAGGTAAATAAGACAATGCGTGTGTATGTGTGTGTACAATATATTTTCTTGGTATTGAAAAAGTTACTTTAAATGCAATATGATATCTCTTCAAGTTGATCATAATTAGATTTTTTTTTTTTCTTATAACTCAATATAATAGTAGATATTATATTTTAATTGGCCCAGATAATTTATTTTTATACAAAGTATATATATGTAATTACAGGTGTACATTTAAAATTTAATTTATTCTTTTTTTCTATTTTTTTCCTTAACAATATTTCTTCAGTTGATATAAATAAATAAATAAATAAATAATAATAAATGGATTCATTACATGGTGTATTATTTACGCTGTAATAAAATTATCAAGATTTTAAACACATTCAATTGATATATAATAATAATAATAATATTAATAATAAAATGTGGGATGAAAATTGACATGTTCATCCACCCACTTGATATAAAATAGTCATGGTGTAGTATTAAAGAAGAACAACTTGCAATAATAAATTAAAGCTATGTTTTATAATTTATTGTGCCAAGTTAATCATCATGGTCATATATGTAAATAATAAGTGGGTGGTGATGGTGGTGGCTGAATATTTATATTTATTAATCTTGTACAACCCTCAAAATACATAAAATATATTATATTAATATTATATATCGATAGTGTATTTTAATTTACACACACATAACACACATAACTTCCTCTTGCGGGTTTATATATACTTTAATCGTATAAACTGCACACTTGGTAAATTTCATTTCATTATATAAATATATAAAATATAAAATATAATACGTATTATATCAACGAACACGTCAATAAAATTGTGGTAGCGATCATGAGTGTCAAGCATGCCATTTTCACTGCACACTTCCGACATGAATGTTATCATAATCATCATCATCACCATCATCATCTAATAACTTTCATTCAGCTTGGCTGCTTTTTGCATTATATATATATATGCATTCCAAACAACAATGCGAGTATCATTAATTTTATTTCGTGTTTCAAGGCAATATGTCTAAAATACACTTAAAATCTAAATCAACTATTTCATATGTTACAAGTTGAGATGAAAAAAATTATACTTCCTAGAATTCAAATTACATTTTCAATATATTATTTGATTGTTTTTTTTTTTTCAAAATTGTCCTTGATATTAATCCATTTACAATGACTTAATATTATTTTGAAACCCAGTATGTTTTTCATAATTATAATTATATACAAAAATCATTTATTATTATTATTATTACCAGGTCAATAAATAGAAGATATGTATATATCATATATACACATACACATATGGCTTCTGTTTATTTGATCACGTGTGTCCATCATTATTATTATTATTATTATTATTATTTTATTATAATACATGCACAGTCATTGCGCGAGGCGTTCAACAGGAACTCTATATATACAATAATTGCAACACATGACTTGTCTTGGCCGCATGTATTATCGTCTTATCAATGTCTGTGATCCAAACACAACTGCATACAGCTTATGCATCTCCAAGTGCATTCTATTCAATTCATCGACTCTTGACTTTGTCAAACTCCAAACATTCATACCAATCATCAGCAATTAGACGAAAAAAAAGGAATAAAAAAATTAATTAAATAGTCTGTGTGTTATGTGTTGGCAGAAAAATAAAAAGGACAACATTTCTTTGTCTATATTTATAAACACGTCGATACTAAAATTACACGAGTTGATTCTTGGGATGTCTTGAAAGTTTTAAACTACATAACAAGCATATATTGAGTTGAGTTAAATAAATTAAATTTACTATATGAAATATAAAATTTTGATAGTTTGAAAATATTATAAAATAATAATAAATAAATAAATAAATAAATGGGAAGTCACCTGGCACCAGTGCATCAGGCTGGAAAGCTCTATTTCATTCAACAAACGACTTCTTCTTCTTTTAGATATATATAATTGATATTGCGTGGAATATAATTTTATTTTTTTTCATTTGGTTTCGCTTAGCCAGTAACGCGTGCATTTTTTTTTCTTTTACAACAAAAAACAACAACATTAATCAACAAATATCATATACATGTCATATACAATATAATACAACATAATGAAAATTAAGTGGCATTGGCCAATGAAATATTCATAAATATATATTTCATTTTTTTATTACAAAATTAGAAAGATTGTAAAATGTTAGACAATACATAAAAATTATGTGTATCATTATAAAATGTTTATGTGAAAATTTAAAAAGAATATTAAATGATGAAAAAAAAAGAAATAATAATGGGTTCATTAAAATTATCTTTAGACAGACCTCGCCCAACATCAACGAAAATATCATAGAATAAAAATAAAAATAACCAGTCAATAACTAATTCATATATGTATATATAAATGAATGAGGTGATGTATAAATATTATACATATATATATCGAGTTGCTCGAAGGATTATTGCATGTGGGTCGCGTTCTTCATATGCTAGTCTACACAAGTCTAGACTTACACATATACATATAACTGTCTTTTAAATCATACACTTGTTGTTAAATCATCATTATTGCTATTATTTTATATAAAAGTGAAATGAAAAATAAATATAGATAATTTTAAAAAAGGGATGAAATTAAAATTGGGATCATGGGTGAGTATATATTATAATAACGGGTCCATGGTCAATACCAAAATGACAACTGAATAATAATCGTTTGAAAAATCTCCTTATATCGATACAAGGGGAATCGATAAATTCCATAAGTGGACGTGACAGTGCCAGACATTATATTATGCAAACCCGCAGGGAATAACCAACCTCATATATATTGTTTTAATCAGACATGGACTTTCACGATTTATACTGACATGTCCATAATGTCCATGAATTACATTTCAAAATTAAATACAATAATATCGCATTTAAATCAAATAAAACAATATAATTTTATGAAAAATTAAATTAGTCATTTAAATAAAAATTTACATATTATTATATTTTATTAATATATATTAATAACAACAAAATTGCGTGAAAGCTTTATACTGTCTACATCCGCTTGGCAATTTTTTAATAATATATATTATCAACATTGTATGTGTGTGTGAGGATGGGACTATGATAATAACAACAACAATCAACTGATAGAAAATCAATTGCGGGAATGGAAAGTTATATCGTCGTCGCAAGTTCTACTTCTCATGTTTAAATCGATATATTCTGATCAAGCTAATCTTAATTTTTTCAAATTAAAAAAAATATATTAATAATAATATCTCTATGTATACTGCAAGAGGTTTGTAATTAACTTTCAAAAGTTAAAATAATTTGCTGGTTGCAAGTGAATTATATATACGTGAAAAAAAATTCAAATTAATAATAACAAGTAAATAAATAAATAAATAAATAAATAAATAGCTGGGTAGTATAGTAAATGTGTATATTTATAATATAAAATATCAAGTCAAGGTCTATCTACTTTGGCAGGCGAATTATTTAGCCTCCACTTTGAAAAAGCTCCGAAGAAAATAGATTGTAACGAGTTGCACGTATTTTTTTTAATAATAATAATAATAATAATAATGAGTGTAGAATCGATGATATGCTTCGTTTAGTTTTAACTCAAACTAATTGCTATATAAATATATATATATACACTTTCGATAAAGTTCAAGTCAAAATCTACCTACACACTGAAAACCATATTTTATATTTATTTTCATCTATCCATCTTGTGTATATTTTATTTTTCATCATACCAAAAGTATAACTAACAAAAAAAAAAAATATAAATATATTTTTTATGGTAAAAATTTTTAAACTTAAAGATCCCCCATAACTTAAAGATCTCCCTGATGTTTATAGGTTCAATGCACCCACCTTTTTCAGTCCCACGTTGAATCATTATTAGAATAATGACTGTACTTGGTTTTTTTACATGGATAAATATACTACCCACTGTTATTTTGACTTTTGAAATATATCTAGTATATTTAAAATTTGACAAAATATTTTATAATAAACAATGACAAATTAATAACAATATTAATATCGGAAGTCACGAATTAAAAAAAATTTTAAATGAAAATAAAAAAAAATCATATCGATTGTTTGTACTTGGAATCACAATAAAGGATTCATTTCCGTTTATTTTATCACGTACCCATCCCATGCACATTATCATCATCATCATTATCATTATCAAACATTTTCATTGTTACTTGAAATAAAGATAAATAATCGTCAATGAAACCACGCACGATTACCCAAACATTTATTAATTTTAATATAATATTTTTAAACTTGTGATTTTTTTTTTTTTTTATATTACTAAGTTGAAAAAAAATAAAAAATAAGCGTGTAACACATGTGGTGAAAGCAAATACCTAATAATAAAATAAATACAAGTCAGTGTGTGTGTGTGTGTGTGTGTGTCACTTTCCCAACGGAAATGAGACACACCTAACGTAACATCATCCTGCTTTGGTCGTCTGTCTATTTGTCTATTTGTCTATTTATTTATTTGATTGTTTGGCTGTCTGAATGAATGAATGATAAATCATTTGATATTATATAATCATCTTGCTTTTAAATAGGTATATAAATTAATTAATTATCACAAATGTAAAATAGCCATTTAAAAAATAAAAATATGTTCCAGCATTATATCAGGTTGAAATACATGAAGGAATATATATTATATATGTGAAGGCGGGCAGGATTTTTTATTTTTTTATTTTTTAAACATCTCAACATTTATATTTAAAAGAGAGTCAGTGCAAGTGCATTAAATATATACAATTTATACTCGTCTACCCTTGGAAGCAAAGGCTCATTCCTTATATGATCATTCAACATTACCATCACATGCAAATTATTATTATTATTATTATTATTTATCTATGAAGTTGTATTTATCTTATCTTGGTGCTTCACTATACAGACATGAAAAAAAAGAGAAACATATTTAATATATTAGATATTGATATTTTGACATCGAGAGTTGGTTATTATTATTGTTGATGGATGTGATAGACCTATTATTGCACTTTTATATATGACTTGTATTGAAATTAAAATTTATCAAACAAGGTGTGTAATAATTTTTAAAAAGTAATAATTATATTATGTATTTATTTATAAAATAATAGATAATCATCATCATCAAATGATTCATGTGAAAATAATATATTATTCATTATGTCATAATGAATGAGGCCAATATATCAAAAAAAAAAAAAAAATATATTGATCGATAGTAAATTATCAATAACAATAAAATATATATATACATGTTACAAAGGACATTTATCAAATAATGTTTATGTTTTTACATGTAAATAAATAAATAAATAAATAGTATAGTATCTATAGAGTCACATTGAAACCGGACTCGTAACTCGACGCCTTATTGCCATACAAGTATTTATGGTTTTTATTTTTTATTTATATATAATCCTTTATTTTTATGTCTGAAAGAGTCAGTCCTTCAAGAAGGTAAACTGGCTGAAACAATGAAAAGTCTTTTTATACTTGGATGCTTGCAAGAATGCTGTTGAAAATAATTTAAAACTTATAGAGAGAGAAAATTTGCCTTTGAAAAAATATTCAAGGTATTTACTTGTAACTTTAGAACATGTTTATGCTCAAAATACTTGTGCATCATCATCATGACCATGATGATCATCCCTTTAGTTTTACAACAATTGTTGTAAGTCGAAACTTTTTTTATTTTAACATTATCAAATTTGTCTCTACATCATCACCATCATCATCATCATCATCAGCTGCACATTTCAAATTCGGTCAAGAACACAACTTTCTAAGCAATTGAGAAATTTGAGTATTCTCTTTCTTTATCTCTCTCATGCTAGAAAAGTAATTAAATATTTTTAACACACACACACACGTATACTTGATACTTTTACTTGTACAATATACCACGAAATAACATTGCATATTGCTCATTTTATTTGTTTAACATTTTAAAAAAAATATAAAATTGAAATTAAAACTAAACAAAAAAAAAAAAATTCTTTTAAAATAATTAAATTGTGTAGATCGCGTGTTCAAGTTATTATTAATTTAATTACTTTTTCGACTTTTACTCGCATTTATTTTACAATTATATATTTATGATGATGAGCCTCATTTGAAGATGATGATGATGATGATGATGCATCTATCTAAATTATACAATAAAAAAATCTACTCCTTTCTTATAATAATAACAATAATAATAATAATTTGTATAGATATAAATATAATATAATAAAAAAAAAAAAATATATGGTTCAATGTAAATCGCAACAGTTGACTGAATACTCTGATTCCTGTTGTTACTTCCTCATTATTATTATTTTATATCTTTAAAAAATAATATATAATTTAGAGATGATGCAACTTTCTTTATTTTTATCAGTAAATGTCTACAATATATTTTTAATTTTTTTTATCAATCTTTAAAGTCTCATTAAATTTACACAGCTGGATAATAAAATTAAAATATATATTGATGATGATTTCAGGAGTGTAGCAGTGAACCGGAGGAACAAATTGATGGTGGTGGTGGTGGCAGCAGCAGTGGAGTTGATGTTGATGTTGATGTTGATGGCGATGTTGATGTTGATGGTGGTGTAGTTGTAGTGAGTAACGACGAGGGAGTAACTGGCATGGATTGTATGCCACTACGACCAGGACCATTTCACTATTTGATAAGTGAGCAAGCCAAGTCATTGGTTGCACTTCAAGAATTACAGAATGAGGTCGGTGCATTACTTGAATTTCGGGACCTCGTTATCGAGACATTCCCAAACCTCAGGCACAAGATGGCTGGTTCGTCAACGGTATCGGTCGCTTGTTCCGTAACAACAACATCATCATCAAATCAAAGTTCAAATTCCCATATGCCATTACCATTATCAAGTCCATCATCAAATATTCATCATCAACATCAACATCAGCATCATAATCATCATCAGCATCAGCATCATCGTAGAATTGGTGAATGGGAACCAGGAAAAATACGAAGACGTATTGTACCACGTGATGCTGAATCATCAGCATCATCATTACCAAGAAGTAGAAGTAATTCACACAGTGGTGGTAGTAAAAATAGTGCAACTGTTCAAGATTCTGGTTTTAGTACTGAAACATCATCAAAAGATTCAGCATCAACAGCAATACAATCAACACCAATAAGACCAACAAGTCCAAAACCTATATTAGATGAAGCTGAAGATGAATTATGGAATTTACTTGATGTTATACATCGTAAAGGTGTTAAATTAAGAGAAGAAGTTGAATCATTACAGGGAAAATTAGAGAGTGTTGCACCAAATGAAATTGGTCTTGCTGGTGATATTTTAGAAGCTATTAAAAAAGTAACTGATGATGATGATGATGATGATGAAGAGTCAAATAGTAATAATAGTAATAATTTTAATTGTAATTGTAATATTAATAATAATAGTAATGACAATTGTCACGAGTTGACAATATTAAAACGTGAAAAAAAACAATTACTTGATAGAGTTATTGAACTTGAAGCTGAAACAATATCAAGTAGAGTTAAAGCACAACAATTACAAATTGAATTGGCAGCTTTAACTGAAATTAAAAATAGTCTTGAAAATCGTTTAATAAATAAATTAAATCAACAAGATGATAATCATAATGATGATGATGATGACGATACAGTTACTAAACAAAAAAAATCAATAACAATTATTAGCTCAACACCTATATCATCACCAAAACACTCAAATAGATTAAGAAATAAAACAGCGGCCTTTGATTCAGTTAATAATATTAAATCAAATAAAAATAGATTTCGTACTAGAACAATTGAAAAAAATGTACTAATTGAAAATGGTAATGTCATTGTACAGTCAGAATTTGATGATATTGATCCAGTATGTGCTGCACAAGAAAGAAGATTACGATTAGGTGCTCTTGATTCAATTCTCATTTCACCAACAAGACTTACTAATGTTAAAAATATTGATTCACATAAAATTGCTGCAATTTTAAAAGAACGTTCACCATTTGAACTTCAACGACATCTCATAACGACAACCGTCCACAATCAGGTACTTGTACTACAAAATATTTTATTTTATTTTATTTTATTCAAATTAATTTTAATATATTATCAATATTTTGCAGTGCCTACAAATGAGATTAAATGAGATTGAAAAAAGTACTGACAAATTGTCTGATAAATTGGACAAAACTAGAGAAGAAAATGATGATTTACGATTTCAGGTAATAAATTTAATAAATTAATAATAAATTAATTAAATATATTATTTTTTTTTTTTTAAATAAATTTAATATTTTATATTGTTTACAGCTTGAAGAAAGAAATATAGAATTAGAAGGTACACGAGCACGTGTACGTGTTTTAGAAAAACTACAACAACGAACACCAACTGAACATGATCCAGATGGTGGTGGTGGTGGTGATTTATTAGAAATTGACAATACATCAAGATGTTTAGAACAAGGAAGTAGTACTGAATCTGCTCGTGATCATGAACATGTTAATTCAAATAATAATAATAATAATAATATTAATATTATTAATAATAGTCAAATTGAAGTTAAACCATCACCAAGACGTAGACCACCAAGTCGTATACCTTTACCTGGTGTTACAAAATCAACAGCACCAAAACCACCTAGTAACATTATTAATACAACAAAAACAGATTGTCGTGAATCATTGAAAAGTCTTAAATCATTGACAACAAGACCACCAAGAGACTCAAGTCGTGACAGTATTACTGGCAATAAATCATCATCATCACTAACTAAAACACGAGATTCATCACGTGAATCACTAAATAAAAGTTTACCCAAAAATACAACTACCAGCAAGGACAACAATAATCGTGAATCTTTAAATAAATCTTCATTTCGTAGTTCTTTAAATAAATCATCGTCATTATCACGTGCCAGAGATTCACTTGAATCAGCTAATAATCATAATAGTAACAATCAACAACAACAACAACAACAACAACAAAATTTAAATAGTCCATTAAATTGTTGGACACCACCAACAAGTACTACTACTACTACTACTACTCTTAATAATAATATAAATAATAATAATAATAGTAATAGCACAACATCAAAAAGACCACTTGCACCAGCTCGACGTTCTCAAAGTTTGGCACGGACTTCTGTTGATACAAACGACACGACTGGCAAGGTACGACCAGCAAAACTCTCCTTTTGGACAAATTGGATGAAGTAAAGCTCAAATGAAAATATACATATATTTGTTGTTGTTAAAAAAAAGAAGAAAAAAAAAAGCTAATAATGAAAAGCCTAATATTGTGAGGCACGTGGTTTGTTAGGGACTGATTCCACACACTCTAGACTGCAACTTAATTATTTGACGATACATTTTATTTAATTATTTATTTATTTATTTATTTATTTGTTTATTAATTGGATAAAGATATGGGAAGGGAGGGAGGACTAACATTTATTTTATTTTTGTTAATTGTTTTAAACATCTCAACGCTCTTTTGTTTATAAATATTATATATACTTTGGGTTTATTTTTTATTTGCACAATGAATAATTATTAATTTATTTTCATTTAATGTCATTTCAATATTATATCTGCTTTTTGTTTTTTATTTTTCATTATTCAAAATAATTTTGCTCAATCGAAATAAAATCTTTTCTTTTTTTTTTTTTTTCCATTCCCTTGATACACTCATATGAGTATTTCCATGTCTCTTATCTCTTGAAAAAAATTAATAACAAAGACAATATTTTTGACTGTCCCAGAAAAAAAAGAAATTGTTTTTTTTTTTTTCTTTCTTTTTGTAATTAACAAATGAAATGAATAATACGAAAAAAAAAATATAATGAATCAACTACTATTGAATTGAATCTGAACTGGAACGCCGGCGAGCGTGAGTCCATTCCTCTGGTCGTCAATAATGCCATTGGCCCCTTCTCGCGTCCGTCAATCTGTCGTAAGTTGTGCTTTTTTGTTAATTATCATTTGCTTACGAAGCTTTTTTAATTTTATTATTTATTATTTATTTATTTATTTATTATCTACAGTCCTGTTTCCCATTCAAAGTTCCCGTAGTGCGGTAGTTACATATATTACATCATTATTTTTTAATTTTATTAAATAAAAAAAAATATTTCTAATACAAGCATGTGCATGACAACTTACTAAAAAATACAAATTATTATTATAATTACTTTTAAATTGTTATTAAATTAATTTTATTTATTTACTATTTTCATTTATCATCATCACAACCATTATGAATGACAGACAGTATACAGAAACAATTATAAAAAAAAAATAATAATAATAATAACAATAAATAACAAAACAAATTCATTCATAATTTTGACAATATAATATGGTGGATAATTTAATGTAATAATATATCAACTATATATTTCAGGCAATGACTGATCCTCCAAGTTCTTGGTGTTCTTCGACAATCGATGACTATCATCAAAGTGATGTGTCATTGTATCTTGATTCATTAAATCAAGACAACACATCATTAACTGGCTCAACAAAAATTGAATTTATCATTGGCTCACCAACACGAAGATTTAGACCAAATTCAGCATGGCAAAATCCTTATTTTGACAGCATTGACTCTGGAGAAATTGCTGAGAGTCTTTCGATTGATGAATTTCCTCCAAGATGCGGTGAAGCACTTGCTGAATGTGATTCACTTGAAAAACAACAGTTATCCAGCAATGAAGAATAAATTATTTTTAATTATTATTAATTATTATTTTATAATTGATATACTTTAACAAATTGTCAACTTCCAAATACCATTAGTTTTTATTTTATTTTAAAATATGAAAAGAAAAATTTATTTAAAAATCATTCAATTGATTACATTAATATTTATCATTGTTATTATTTTTTTTATTATTATTATTATTATTTTGGTTGCATTTAATGCAAAAACAGGGTTGACACAAAATTTTATAAATAGTTTTTTTATTTTTTGTTATAAACATTACTCAAGAATCAGTTTGTACAAAACAAACTTTGAATTACTTGATTATTATTATCTCTATATTTAAATTTTTATTATTTTATTTGTTAATCAGGCTGTGTTGGAATATTTTTTTTTTTTTTTCAAATACAAAACAATATATTTCGACAAAATTAATAATTTATTCCGTGATGAAAATTACAAAAAATTAATCATACATTCCAATGAGTATTTTCATTTAATGGTGGTTATTGAATGAAAAAAAGAAAAGAAAAAAAGTAATTTAACGTCCAAGCAATGTAAAAAGAAATATCGTCACGTTGTTGTATTTAAAAATATTTGTAAATAATACATATCAATGAAAAAGAAAATAGCTAAGTCAAATGAAAAGAATAAAATACTCACTTTTCATAATATAATAAAATATTTGGCAATTATTATAATAATATATATTAAAAAAAAAAAAAGAATTATTTTTCATCGAGATTATTCAAGTTAAGATTAAATGATTTAATAATTTGGAGCTTTAGTTGATTATGGCAATGAATTAATTATAATTATCCAACGAATATCACAAATAATAATTTAGTGTATTTAATTGTGATTTAGTATATTTAATATTTGTTATTTATTATTTTTAAAATCATGATGATGATGATGATGTAAGATTGAGATAAATTTATCATCATCATGACTTTTCATATTCATATGTTGTGTGGTCATTAACTTGTGATTAACATAATCTAGATAAGTTTATATGACTGACAAGACTCATGTCTCCTATAAATAAATAAATTAATAATTATTAAATTTTTTTGTTAACACATTTTTGAAATAAATTTAAAAACAACAACAACAAGTTAAATCAATGACACTTGGTTAATTGATCAACCAATGAACTTGTTGTTTCATTGATAACTAGACAAACAAACAAACAAACAAATGCTATTATTTTTATACGCAAACAATAATAATAATTTATATTATTATGTTGATCTTTAAATGAATGAAAAAAATAATGTGCAACTTGCTGGCTTTTATTTTTCATTTTTTATCTTTATTTTTATTTGATTATCATGAAATTTGCACTCCAGGGACGTGTTATCGATTAATTATTATTATTGTAGAATATTTATAATCGATGCACGATATAATTTTAATTAATAATAATAAAAATATCACAAACAAACAACTATAGGTATAAAAAATTTAAAAAAAATAAAATTTATAGACAAGCTTTGTAAATATTTATAGATTTAAAAAAAAAAAAAAAAACCATGTATAGCTATTATTGTGTATGTATATCGACGATAATTTATAATAATTATAATAATAGAAGCACTGAAAAGTAAATATTAAAAAAAATAAAAAATAAAACTTATAACGTGTAATGATAAATGCACGAAAACGTGATATTGTATAAGTATGTATAAAAACATATGATAATTCATTTACCTACCTATGAAAATTAAAGAAAAAAAAAAAACAATAATTTATAAATGGAACAAAAAATTGTTTTTCACTTGACCATTGGATTTAATATAATTATAATGTCGATCAGGGTTTTTTCCTTTTTTTTTTTGTAAATAAACATGTCGATGATGATGATGATGATGGTGATCAAGTACGATGCTGCAAGTAAGTATTGAATAAACAAGACCTAGTTAATATTGCTAATCAAAAATTAAAAGCCTTCAATTTGTATATTTAATTGAAAAAGAAAAAAAAATATAAATAAATGAGAATATTGTCCTAAAACCGGAAATGTTTCTTTTAATTTTTTTTTGTGAAATAAAAAAACTTAAAGATATCGTCCTTGAATTGTTAAAACCTTGATTCACGTTTCACTACATGAATAAATAAATAAAAGAAAAAACCTCGTAGTTCATTTGATTCATCAATTTAAATTTTATATAAATTTCTTGTTAATCAATTGTACAATCTTATTGGATTGTTAATTATTTTCATTGATATAAATAATAAGGTACAGACGAGGTGAACCTGATGAACTCGAGTCTGAAATTAAAAAATTGTATAGACTTAACATGTGAGGGATGTACCAAGGTTTCATTTGATGGCTGATATCAACAGAGGACAAAAATTATTATTACAATCCATTCTCTCCAACAAAACTCGTTTAATTATATATTTATTTATTATATTTAAGCTCACATATTAACCACAGTAAAAATAGTATTTATTACGTCTGATAAATTATTAAAATTCAGACAACTTTTAAGGTCGAATTATGAAAAAAAAAAAAAAATTCATAAATAAAGGGAGCAATAATATTATCAAGGTCTTGCACTTTTTCTTTTATATATGCAGTTTTTTTTCAAAGACAAACTTCAATTGGCTTGACTCAAAAAATAAAAAATAATAATAATAATATAATAGAATAGTAAGAATTAATTTCACTTATTTTTACTATGTAGAAATTGAAATGGAAAATAATAACAGAATGACGTCAGCAAATGAGACTTGCGTGAGACACAAACTTTCATTGTGTGTATGTTTAATATTTTTATTTATAATATTAAAACTTGTACATGTGAATAACTTTACGCAACATTCTCTCTCTCTTTTATCTGATATTATTTATTTATTTATTTAATTTAAGTGTAAGAACACTGAACCCAAATACTTTGTTTAAAACAAGATCCAAAATTTCAATTTAAAAATATTAATGTGTCAATTTATTGTGATAATTTAAGTTATCAATTTATTTGACAAATAAAAAATTATCACTTGAATGTTTATAAATTTATTAGTGTAGTTTTATAATTTATTCTGAATATTATTATTTCAAATTATTTATATATACAAATATTTTTCCTTTCGTTTCCTTTCCCTTTGCCTTCCCTAAAAAAATTCATATATTATTAATTATATTGTATTAAAAAACTTGCGACATTAAAAGTATTCATTTTATAATAAATATGCTTTTTTTTTTTAATTTTTATATGTAACATATTTTAAAAAAGACACAAAAGATTTTACAATAAAATAATATGTACTTGTGTGACCTTCACAACCACGTGCCAACATTCTTTGACTGATAACTACCAAGTTATTATTTTGTACATAAAATAAAGAATAGAACCTATTTTCAATACAAGTATATATATAAGTTGTTGTATCTAGTAAAAATTATATAATCAACTTGTAACAATTATTATTTATCTTATACAAATACATGCAAATACATACTCAATAGTTATGCATATATTTATTTTAAATAATGTTTTTGTATATTTTGTATATTGAATTCAATTATTTTGCCGATAGCACTATCATAAATAACATAATTTTTATTTCAAGATTATTGACATGAACAGCAATGACACCTTTGGCAATGATGATGACGATGATAATGCCAATTGTCATTGAAATAATAACCAGGTGGTATTATCATAAAGATAAATGTCGATGCGTTCATGCAATTATTTTTTTAAATATTATTTTTTATATTTATGTTTTCTGTCTATATGTATAGAATATATATATCGCTCATGCCATGTCAAATTGCATGATTATTTTTCTTTTATTTTTTTGTTAATCTCATCACTGACAATAATTTATTAGAAATTATTGTTTTTTTAATGAATTTTGGAGTTTCGAAATGAAAATGAATCTATGCGTGATGGAAAATAGTGACCTGTTGGAAATACATGAAAACATTATCATTTTTTATTGACCTTGAAAAATAAAAACAACAATTAATCGACAATTATTATTAATGATAATTGCAGATATATATACATTTTTTTTTCTTGCATAGGGGCTTGAGATAACAATTAGATAATGAGGAAAAGAATTTATTTGAAACATATTTGTCGGTCAATTTTTTGTTAGCAAGAAATAAATATTATCAAAAGAGTTTATTTACATATTTTAAATTTAATGCAATTGATACATCATTAATAAATATCTTTCAAAAATGTTTTTTTTTTTTTTAAATTTTGAATTTCTATTTTTAAAGATGCAATGCTACTTCTTTTGAGGATCTTTGAGATAACAATAACATGTTTTATTTTTTTTTTTTTTCAACACTTACCTATCTTTGGCTCTGATTTCAGTGTTTGATAAATAGACGACACATATCTTCAAAAAAATTTAATGTGTCATCATGAGCACACAGTCACCAAATTATTTTTGCCAAGATATTCTGACTGATATTCTTGGAATTTTTATGTAATCATTAGGAATTGCTATGTAACGATAAAAATTATTAATATTATTTACATTTTAATTTCACTAAACTTGAATTTTTTAAATAAATTATCATTTATAATTTTACTTGGAAAATAACAATAAATTTATCAAAATATATTTTATTATATTCAATAAATAATTGATAAAAAAAAAAAACCTGTGACAACAAGTTAACAATAAATTTCAAAATAAAATTAACTACTGACAATAATTGTTTATAATTGTTTATAAATTAACAATAAATTCAAGTGTGGTATTAAAGCTGCAGATAATATTACTAGTGGGGCGTAAATAAATAAATAAATAAATAAATAAATAAATAAAAATAAAATTTAAAAAAAAAAAAAAAAGTGAAAGGATAAACGAGATCATGCGGTTCGTATACTGTGTACTGCTGTTGCTGCTGTTGTTGTTGTTGCTTCAAACAAAATGTATATATGAAAAAAGATGAATTGATGATTAATTAATGTATCAGAGAAAGACACTTGTCAAGACAAGACAAGTACAGGTAATAATATAAACAGTGTTGTACGCATACAACAAAATGAGGACAAAAAAGAATTGTATATATATATATTAAAAAAGTAGGGGAAGTATCAACTAAATACTGTGAGAAGAGAAGAGTGATTTGTTTAGCATATTACTTGGTTGCTTGCTTTACCTGCACTGACGATGTTTAGTTTATCGTATTACAAGAGAAAGGGAAAAAATACAAAGTGGTAACCACCAATGCAATATTTAACGTTAATCGTGCTTAACAGCTTCGGGGGTACAGACGTTTTTTTTATTTTTTTTCGTCTGTCTACTCTATTATTATTTTATTATCTATATTTCATTTACATAAAACAAATAGATAAAAATTTTTTTAATCTACTAATAGTCAGTCAATTAAATTTAAAATTAAAAAGCGTTATCATCTTAATGATGAAGACAGTATTGTCATCTTGTGACTGTTGTACAAAGGGTTTTGTGATATTTTGATTTTTTTATCACTATTAAATTGTTGAAATATCAAATGACGTTTTATAAATTTTAATAAAAATGTCTGTCATTTGTTGATTAAATCAAACACAGATAATCACAAATCAGATTACAATCAATAGCTTTTATTGTATGTCATTGTAAATCATTGTGATATCATTGTCATTGAGAGTAATGATAAAATATAAAATATAAAAAATAAAAAAAAAATAGATTTGGTGGTGACACGTTTTTTTTTTTCATTAAATTGTTTTGGAGTCACAAAAAAAAAAAAAAATAAAAAAAAAAAAAAAACACGTTTATTCGTGACTGTGTCATTGTTTAGCCGAACGTTTGTCGGCTATCATCTATAGACAATCATCATCATCAATATAAAAACACAAATATATTTGTATTTATTTTTTTTCAAATAAAGTGTTTTTGTTGTTGGATTATTTATAACATAATTTATATTGTGTTCAATTGTGCATGGAAGCTGGCTATTATACTTTGACTCAGAAATTACCAAGTATGTATTTCATTTATATTTTTATATAATATAATATCGTAACTATATAATTTATTAAATTGCTCAATCAATTACCAACATTTTCACAAATATATATTACTATTTAATTATGTTTAAAATAAATTATTACCATTATGCTTCCTTTCTTTTTTTCAATTTCAATTATTAATCCATCAAATTTTTTTCAATTAAAAGTATCAATTAACAGTATTTATGTATTTAAAGTTTAAAAAGACAAACTGGTTTTTTTTTTTATTGTCTTATTGAGAAATTAATGTTTCCGTTGTTTTGATTTTATAGATATTTATAAACTTTTAAATACTATATATTTCCGGTTATTTTTTTAAAATTGAAATTATATAATTTAAAAAGCAGGTCTATTGTCACGGATACAATTAGAAATCATGGAGGCAAAAGTTTTTAAGAAATCAATCACGTAGAAAGATTTATAAATTTAGTAAATATATTTTTTATTGTTTATCAGGCAATTTTAATATTTATTTCATCATCTATTTTATATTTTGATAGATAACCCAATTACTATGCTGTAGATGTTGTTTTTATTATTTTTAATTATTATTTTGTTGAGCTATTTCTTCGAGTCCTTTCAACGTCATCAAAAAACCCACTGCATTAATTTGTTCTTCATGTTAAACACTGAGAATGTATAAATCAAAAAAAAAAAAAAAAAAAAAAGGTTGAATAAAAATGCAAGACATGAAATTTCACAACCTCCAACAGATCCTTGAAATTGGCCTCGTGACTCTGTTGCAAATTGCGACACAAGTTGTTGTGATTTTTTTTTTTCCTCTTTAAAAAAGTTTTGGGCCCAGATTTTATATTGTTGTATCTTAATTATTTCATCCAAAAAAAATACAGCTACCAAAATTCCACTCAAATTCACGAAAAAAACAAGAATGAAAGGATCGTATTTAAATTATCACTGTAGGAAAAAAAAAAATACCTAAAGGTATATTATATATATGTAATGTCAATGCATTAATGCAAATGACTTATGCTTTGTGTATAATTACATAAACAAGCCTATAATTTAGAGAAATAAATTTATCTCATATACATTGCAAATTGCAAAAGACTGGAAAATATACGCATATAATTTTTTACGTATATTTATCGCTCAACAACTGATAACATTTAAAAGAAAATTTTTATTATTTCAAGTGTTGATTTATTATTTACTCAAATGTATCAACAATACATACCTATCTTAATTAAATTACATTTTTTTCATTTTAATTCTTTGATAAATTTCGCATTGCTTGGAATGTAAATATTTTAAAAATTCTTGGAGCCATAGAAAATTAAAATTAAATCATCATGTTTTATTAATTTTTCTATTTCTTATAAAAAAAAAAAAAACTACAAGTCAATTGATATTTCCGTATTTTAATTTCGTTAATAATTTCTCTATTCTTTATACATGTTAATTATAAATATCATTTTGTACATTACATACTGACCTTCATAATTGTGTGTTCAAGTGATGCATTGATTTATACAATATACATATTTAGAGTTTCCTCATTGCAATCATGTTTAATTGGATAAATATATATGTTTTATAGAATTTTTCATAAAGATCTTGTCTTCAGAACAATTTATTTATCGTCACTAACAGGTGATATGCGAAAATATAAGCAGTTTGTATGTGAGATAAACACGTCTCGACATTGTTGAAATAATCAATTTGTAATAATAATTAACTTGTTTTGTTATCAATTATATATTATATATGATTTTTTAATGATAAAGTGTTGATCCAAGTAATTTCTCTTTTCAATTATCACAATTACAATAATAATTTATTATTTAATTTAAAATATTATGATGTTGTCATTAAATCTCTCATCACTGTGTAATGTCTATGCTAATTTAAATGAATTTAATGAATATTTATTTTTTTTTTATTTCAGATAAAACGATAAAATGTGGAAAAAAAATACAGAGAAGGAAAATCCTGGGAACCAGATGAAAGAATTTAGTAGCACGTGAGTTTATTTATTTATTTTTCAAAACAAGTAAAACATACGTCGTAAATATATATTATTATATTAATAAAGAAATAAAAATAATAGTTATTCATTATCATAAATGAGATAATTTAATTTTTATTATATCTTGAAATATTTTTATCAGCATTCTAAGAGTATCAACTGTCATATTTTATTTATTTTTTATAATAGAACAAAAATTGCAACTGGTGCTATTGGCGAATACCACGAGAAAGATGAGCTTTATGATCCATTTGAGCATCGTGATAAAAAAGATGCAAATTCGTAAGTTAAATTATTTTTTTTATTCTATTCCATGACCTAAATTTTTAACTTTGATTTTAATTTCAATGACACTTTCAAATGTCATTTTAAAAAAAAAACAATATATCGCATGTAGGTGTTTAAGAATAACAAGAATATAAACTTTCTCTTTTCCAATGAATGAACGAATCAACAAATAAATGAATGAATGAATAAAAATAATTAACACTATTATATTTATTTTTTCAGTGATATTGGCTCATTGGCACACATGATAAAATCATCACTTGGTTCTGGTATTCTTGCAATGCCAAATGCTGTTAAAAATGGTGGTCTTATATTTGGTGGTATTGGTACAATAATCATTGGAATAATTTGCTCTCATTGTGTTCATATACTTGTGAGATCATCTCATGTATTATGTAAACGTACTAAAACACCACAAATGACATATGCTGAAACAGCTGAGGCTGCATTTGCATCAGGTCCATTAAAACTTCGTGGTTTATCAAAATTTGTTAAAATACTTGTTAATGCAGCACTATGTGCAACTTATGTCGGTGGTGCATGTGTTTATGTTGTTTTTATTGCAACATCAATACAACAGGTAATATAAAATATTTATAAAGAATTATAAATTATAATAAATAAACATTTGATTAATTAGGTTACAGAATATTGGACCAATATGGATATCAACATACGATGGTACATTTTATCATTACTACCAGCAGTTATTCTTTTAGCACAAATACGAAATTTAAAATATCTCGTGCCATTTTCAGTTATTGCTAATTTATGCATTGTCATTGGATTCAGTATAACACTTTGGTATATATTTACTGATTTACAACCAGTTAGTAGTGTTAAATATTTTTCAAGTATTGAACAATTACCAAAATTTTTTGCAACAGTTATATTTGCCATTGAAGGAATTGGTGTGGTAATATAAACATTTTTATTTTTACTATTTAATTATATATTAATTAATTAACTTTTATAAAATAGGTAATGCCAGTTGAAAATAGTATGAAAAAACCACAACACTTTTTAGGATGTCCAAGTGTATTGAATGTAACAATGACCATTGTCGTAACTTTGTATGGAGTTATGGGTATTTTTGGATATTTGAGATACGGTGAAGAGACACAGCCAGTTATTACACTCAGTTTAGATACATCAACAGTGTAAGATTCATCATTTTATTATTACACAATTGCTTATTTAATAAATAAAAAAGAAAAATTAAATTTGTATATATGAGAGCTGTATGGGGAACTGATGAAGAAATATTTCTTATTTATTTTATTTTATTTTTTTAAAAAATGCCGCAAGCCATTGATGTATTGAAAAAAAAAAAAAAAAAACATCCATGTCATGTATTAATTAATTATTTATTCATTTGTATTATCAATAGATCGGGCCAAATGGTAAAGATCCTCATAGCCTTGGCAATATTATTCACCTATGGTCTACAATTCTTTGTGCCTCTTGAAATTATGTGTAATGCATTGAGGCCTCGATTTTCTCATAATTTTGCAACGATAGGTGAATCCTGTTTCAGAATTCTCATGGCATTATTGACTGGTAAATATAATAATAATATAACCATATAATAATTATTTTATTTTATTTTATTGTTATGTTTTTTTAGTTATTGTTGCATTGGCAATACCAAATCTTGATGCATTTATCTCACTTGTTGGAGCTGTATTTTTTTCATTTCTTGGTATTGCTATACCAGCAATTGTCGAGACAATATCCTGCTGGGAAGGACATCTTGGCTTTCTCTATTGGAGATTAATTAAAAATATTATTCTTTTTGTATTTTCAATGCTTGCCTTGGTAACTGGATCATACGTTGCAATTAATGACATCATCAAAGATTACGCATAAGTAATACTTTCTTTTTTTTTTTTTTTTTCGAATTTTTTTTTCTTGCATTCTTCAAAAAAATTTGTAAAGCCACTAAAAAATATCAACTCTTATAAATAATGAGTCATTTGAGACCCTGAAAATAACTTCCATTATGCTTTTAAAAGTCAAAAAGAAAAAAACATCAATCCAAGGACAATTGATAATCAAGAAAAAAAAAAGGAAAAAAAAAAATAAAACTAAGGACATTCGAGAGTCGATGAGCTACAAAAGCTTAAAGTGTACCTATTTGAGACGAACAAAAAAATAATAATACATAATAACAATAAAATTAACGTTATTTTGTTGTTGAATGAAATGAATTGTCATTATCAATGTCTCAATTGTGATAAAACATAATAAATAAAGCAAGAAAATTATTACGACGCTGAAAAGCCAAACAAGTGAACCTTGATTCAGCAGCATAATATATATAATAATATAATAAAAATTAGAAAATAATAATATTAATATATTTTTATAAATTGCATTTGATTCAAATTTAAAATAATAATTTTTCTTTTTTTGTTATTTTACACTTGTACAATTGACAATGAATGGAATACATATATAAAATTTCAATTTGTTTATTTATTATTCCATTCGTATAAGTGTATGTTTAATTGTTAATAATAATAATAATATTAAAAATATGTTTTGTTTAAAGAAAACATTTGTATATGATGTATAATTTGTTGGTTTATCTTTTTTTTGTTTATTTGTTACAATTTAATATGTAGTGAGTAAATATTAAATTTTTCAAGACAATTAAATTTATAGTCTAGCTAATATTTTATTTATTTATAAAGATATAATAGATATATTATAGTATACATAATAATAATAATAATTATGGCAGTTATATTATTATACTGACTCTCGAAGTTTAAGTTGTTTATCTTGATATCAATAGTACAAAAAAAAAAAAAAAAAAAGAAAAGAAAAAAGATTGCTGCTTAAAAAAAAAATGCAAAGGTTACATTATCTTATTGATAAATTATAATTTAACAATTAATCATCATCAATATATATAAAAAAAAAACAATATATTATTTGTAAAAATAATGATAATAAAGCGATAATTAAAAATATTATATAATGATGATTATAGTAATGCCATTGTGCCTCCTAATTTCAAATAAAAAATATTGTTTTAGTTTAATTTCGAGAGCGATAAAGAAGGCACCATGCGTTTAAAATAATTTTACAAAAAAAATTACATTATCACAAATAATAATATCATGTTCAAATCGCATATTTATCATTTTTTATTTTTTTTTTTAAAAAAAATAAAAAAAGGTCATTATGAAAATACTTTGTATTTCATTGCACTTGATTTTTCAAACTATTATGCTTTTTTCTGCTGAAAATTATAGTTTTAATCTATAAACCAATAGTAACACGATATTTATCAAAAATATGACTTTTATCATAAAAAGAAATAAAAGTCACAATTTTTAATGACAATTAAAAATATATTTTATGTACAAAATTATAAAAGAATAATAAGCAATGATAAAAAAAAAAAAAAAAAAAAAACACCTTTCAAGATGATAAATCAAATAGTTTAACAATAATAATACAAACTATAAATAAAAAGTAGTCTAACATCTGGTAGTGTTCAGTCATGTTCATTTGGCCAGTCCAAATTATTAACGCCATACTGGAGCCATAGCTTTTTTTTTTTTTTAAACTCTAAAAACTGATATTTAAAATTTATAATTTGTTTATTTTTATTATTTGATAATAAAAATTATATATATACTTTAATACGAAGACTAAAGGAAGAAATTGTCATTTTGTTTTGTCATCAATAAAAACATATCGAACTCGTAAATTATTATAAGCAAAAAAATAAATAAAAAAACATATTAAATAGAAAATTATATTTTCTCCTTGAATTATTAGTTGTTTTTTTTTTTATAAATTTTTTCTTTAATGGAATGCTGAATAATATTAAGTCCCTGAGAGTGAACTTTTTTCATTTTGATTTTTAAAAATGTATAAAGTACAAATTGTAAATATATCTATCAAAATTGTTGAATTGAAAAATTATGGTAAGACACAAACCGAGAATGATGATGTTGTTGTTTTTGTATAATTTTAGCTACACATACCCGAGGGATCAACTAATCCACGTGCAATTAAATCAGCTGTACCTGGATCTTGTTTAACAACAGCATGTTGTATTGCACCTCGTAATTGTAATTGTGGTTGTTGTTCTGATAAATGTGAACGTAAATGACAAGCAAATTCAGTTTGATCAGTAAATGTTCTTTGACAAACTCCGCAAAATGATTTTTCAGATGAATATGATTGAGGTGGTAAAGGACCTGAAAAATATGGAGCAGCATGCTGTGGTGGTCCTGATGCATCTAAATGTGATCTGTAATAATAAATTTATTATTAACATTTTAAACAACAAATTAAATAAATTAATAATTTACCTAGCATGATTTGACCATTCTTCTCTTGTGGCCAATACTCGACCACACAATTCACAAGACCAACTAACTGGTTCTTCTTTCAACTTGAGATGAATTGTATCTTGACGAGATGATTGTTGTTGTTGTTGTTGTTGTTGTTGCTGCTGTTGATGATGATGCTGTTGAGCTTGCTGCTGTTGTTGTTGTTGCTGTTGTTGTTGCTGAACTTGTTGCTGTTGTATTTGATTTGATTGAACTTGATTTTGTTGTGATTGTTGTTGTTGTTGTTGTACCTGATTTTGTTGTGATTGTTGATCTGTTATTGGTGCTGATGGAGTTGATAAAGGTGTTACACCTGGTCTGTGTCTTAATTTGTTCATATGAATAACTAATTTATCTCTTCTAGCAAATGCTTTACCTAAATAATAATAAACAAATAAATAAATAATTTAATTATTTTTAAGAGGATAATTTTAATAATATTAAAAACTCACCACAAACTTCACACGAGTATGGTTTTTCTCCTGTATGAATTCTCATGTGAATAACAAGTTTATCTTTACGAGCTAATCCTTTACCACAAACAGTACATGCAAATGCTTTTGTTGTTGGTTCACCAGTATTTGTTGCTTTTGATACTGAGCCAGGTCGTGAACTTGTATTATTTGTTGTTCTAAGTGGCTGATTAATTGTTGATACACGATTATTTAAAAATTGTTGTTCATTTTGACCAGGAAATACTGACAATACTCCACCAGGACGTGTCATACCTGGTCCATAATCTGGAGACCTGTAATTTATTCAATTATTTAATTAGATATTATTATTATTATTATAAAATATTTGTCAATAATATAATATAAAAATACCATGTGCCAATAGAACGTAAAACTCTGACACCATCATCATAACCAAGACCATCATCAGGCAATGTAAAAGTTGGATTTGGTGGTAGTTGTGATGGTGGCTGTTGCTGTTGTTGTTGTTGTTGTTGTTGTTGCTGTTGTGATAACGTTGGTGGACCAGGTCCAGTTAAACGTGCCTGAGCTGTTTGTTGAGCCATGTGTTGTTGCAATGATGCATGTGCCACTGCATGAATTTCAGCATATGAAATACGTTGTTGTTGTTGCTGTTGTTGCTGCTGTTGTTGTTGTTGTCCGTTGCTTGGCATCTTGTCTTTATCACCCTTTATTTATTAAATGATTGATTGAATAATTATTAATATTAATATTCAAATAAAATATGTATTCACTTGGCTAATGTGAAAGTGATAGTGAACAATTGATGTTTCGAATAAAACCGGCTCGAGACACTTGCAATATTTATATATATCTTAAATTAATGGTAAAACGCGCAATGCACCAAAGGCATTTAACGCATTATAAAAATAATAGTTATATGTGTACAATAGGTATTATCATGATTTGTGATTCGTGACTCGAGGTAGTAACTAGTAAGGTGTAAGGCCAACGAGTCGATTCGCCACCGTACAAAACAGTACAAAATATAAATATCGATTCTAAACGAGCGTCGTATTACGAGGATCGTACACCGATTTATGTTACTGTTGCTGTTGCTGCTGCTGCTGCATCATGAATAAAAAAAAATAAAAAAAAACCAGTCTCTTTCACTTTTTCTTTTTTTTCCTTTTCCCCGAATCACTTAATCACCTTTTGTGTATGTACAAAGAAATAAATCTTTTTTAAATGATGAATAGAGAATATTTAAAAAAATATATGTATAAATAAATTTGATCATTTAGTCAGCAACATCTCTAACTCAACTTGTTGCTCATATTATTTGAATATATTTATATTCAAATTATATTGAACAAAAGGTCCAGCAAAATTAAACGCACTGTATGATTACACGAAATGGGCGATCCAATATATGAATGTGTAGTCAGTGGGTCAAGGAAGCCAGAAAAAAAAAATAAAAACACTCAATGCTTTTTTTAAAATAATCCTCAAATTGTCAAAAATTGAATTCTTTATTTTCAAATAAAGCACAATATTTGTATTTAAAAAAAAATAAATAAATAAATAAATAAAATAACACGCGGAATGCAGCGTGACGAAGGAGACTGTTAGTGAGTTTGGACTGGCCAATATCCAAAATGAAATATAAAATGTTGGAGCACCAATATTATAAGAAAGAAGAAAAAAAAGAAGAAAGCAGCGAGACGATGGCAATATATATATATACAAGAGATGCTGTTGAGACTGGTTGAGACGACACGATTAAAAAAGAATAGATAGAAAAAGATAAAAATACAATGGATAATATTTATGTGAATATATATAGGGCTTGCAATATGTATACATGCATACATTCATACATAATTATTATAATAATAGGACTGTAAAGCAAAATATACATATATACAACCAGATCACCAGATCAAGACTTGCTCAATAATAACATAACAGATGCATCTTTCAGAAATTTGACAATAAAATGTTTGAGACATTTAAGCAAATATTCCATGTGGCACAGGTAGTATGGTAGCCATGTGTAACTTTGGGTCATTATTATTGTCATGGACAAGTTGTTGTTGTTATTGTTGTTAAACATTACTATGCTAGGCTAGTCAAAGTTGGAGTAAACAATGCGTCAGCCTGCTGACCTTGACACTGCCATTGAAATTTTTTAAACTAAAAAATTTATTGTAATAAAATTTTAAAGCTCATAATGACAATTGATTGACTGACCATATTGATTTATATATTTTAAATACTATTATGACAATAAAATAAATGAAGCAGATTTTATTGAAAGTCATAAAATAAATGGATAATAAAATATACATCAGGTGTATTTGTCAATAATAATAATAACAATAATACTAAAAATTAAAAAACCAGAAAAGAATATCTTGGTTATTAAAAGAAAAGTAATTGATACTTTTTTTAAAGACCATAGATAATGATTGAGAGAAAAAAGGCAAAAAAAAATCGACAAAGATAACACAAGGCGAGACAAAATAAGAAAAAAAAAAAAAAGAAAAGACTGACTTTCGCTTTTCGCAGCGTGGCGACGACGCAAGCTAACATTGCGCCGATCAATATATCTGACAATTATTTTACTATATAATAATAAAATAATATACCTATATGTATAAATATAAAGACACTTGTCTTGTATGAATTTTTAAATTAAATAAACAGTGAAATTAATGTCATATTAAAATTTCATTTGTTTATTTCTTTTTCAATACAAAAAAAATATGAATATTCAAAAGACCACGTGTCTTGGATGTTGATTATAATTTGTGTTGGTTAATTAACGAAATAAAATAAAAATTGTAGCTTACTTGATTGCTGAGTGATTGTGCCATATGTTTTAGAGTTTCAGAGTAATTTTTCAAGAGTGATTCGGTGGTCAAACAAGTCATCCGAAATTCATGAACAAATTCCAATTTGTTGAGACAATTTTGACAAATATTTTTAGGCAATCCATCATCTTTGCTTATCTGCAATATTTTATTATTAGGTATATAATATATTTTTAAGTTATAAATAAATAAATAAAAATAGTAAATAAAACTTACTCCAGAAGGTATACAAGAACGTATTTTAAAAAGCAACTGCCTTTGCTCGGCTTCCTTGTCAAATATTGGCGTCTGATGATTACCTTTGACTGAACACAGTCGGCATAATTCAGATAATTTAAAATCTTCAAGCATTGCCATTATTTATTATATAAATAAATCAACAATATATATTTATATATTTGAAATTATTATTGACAATTACAATGACACTGTTCGGAGTAAATAATATAGGTACAATATAAATTATAATCCAACAACAATTGGTGTTGAAGCGGCCCTTATTTTGTCAAGACACAATTACACACACACACACACACCGGCTATTTATTTATTTATTTTATTTATAATAAAATACAACAATCATACTACGTTTAGTTAAAAAATATAAAAAATTATTTAATTGCAAAAATATTATCTGTATGTCATTACAATGTATATTATAACAACATGCTATGTTTATATTTATTTGTTATTTTACAAAATTATGTATTTATGTAGCAGCAGTGCTTTAAACCGGAAAAAATGAATGTCGCCATTTTTAGAATTTTAGTGTACATACACACATGCACACGCACACCAACATTCAGCATCATCATACACACATGCACGCAACAGTTTTTTCTGTACGACATCTTGGGTTTATTTTGAATATTAAAATGTTGATAATATAATGTACTTGATTATCAATAAATAATTTTTAAGTTCAAATACAAATTTTGAATTTGAATTTAAATACATCTCGGAAAAATATTATTTCGAAAAAACAGCCGAATAAATTTATTTATTATTTTAATTGAAACGTACTGTGCAGTTTTATGAAGAAAAAAATAAATATAATTATTGAAAATATATTTAATTAATTGCAAATAATTAGAAAATAAAAATGGACTGATATTACAACTTACTTTAAAAGAATTTCATCCAAATTAATACAGTATAATTTTTGGTTTATCAATAAATATGAAACTTTTATAATAATTTTAGATGAAAAATAAAAATATCTAATTCTAATTTTTTTTTTATTTTGTTTTTAAATTAATTATATACCTATAGTTATGATTTATTTTCCCTTAGCCGCTATTATGATTGATCAACTAGGACATCTAGGTTCATCTAGGAAGTCCAATCAGAATCAAGTACATAGTTGCCAAATGTCCATCACCACAACCGGCACTGGGCTGCTGCATCAACTGATCATCATTCGTTATCAAACCGTCAGCAAGAGCTATACTAGCTATATACTAGTCACCTTGATACTTTCGTACTTTTACTTAACTTTATTTGTAAAATAATAATTAAATTTTTAATAGTTATATCTTCGTATAATTATATAAATTAAAATATAAATTTATATAATTACTATAAACATTATTAAATTTTTATACTTAACTTTTGAGTTATATTAGAAAAAAAAGGTAAATATACATTTCATATTTTTAATTCAAAATTACATTTTAAAAAGATTATATTTAAAATATAATAGTTTATTAACAGTTTTTACAATTCTTTTAATAAATTTAAATGTTTATATACAATTTCGTTGATAATAATGAACATTTTGATATTTAATATTTTTTTTGTATAGACTAGAACACGTGTTTCAGCTAGCCAAAAAGTGAGGTTATCCACCACGTGGCAACTGAATTTGTTGAACCGTTTTTTAGGGAATCTTAGACATCTTGATTTGAATAATAATAGATGCTTATTAAAAATAATTTATTTAACATTGTTTTAATTATATATTATATGTTTGATTTCTAGAATAATAATCATGATGTGCGGAACAAAAATCTGTCAAAAAAATGTTGCTGAAAAGATGGACTTGGTAAACTCATTGGATCATGATTCTCTAGCCATGATATTCATGATGTTGCCAGTAGAAGACAGATTGGCCGTTAAAAAAGGTAATAATCATTATTGAAATGAATTTTCATTATTTTATACATATTTATACGAAACCAATGGACGCGTTTTCTTATATTTTATTTATGTTTATTATGAGTTTATTATTTATGGATTATCGAAATTATTTATTTGAAAATGTATTTAAAAAAAATTCACCTCATAATTTTTTTACATGTACCTATATATTTTATCTTCAATTAATTTGAAAAGATTTTAGACAAGACCTCGGGGAAATACAAAAAGCTCCATTCTCTTTATTGAGACGTTAAATTTTCTCCCCTTTGCACTCTTTTTATTTTTTCGATTTTACTCGTTGGTAAATAAAAATGAAGAGAAAATTTATAGTTTTCCGGATGTACCTTTTTTTCTTTGATGGAATATTTATTATATTTTTTTTTATTTTAAAATTACATAGATTTGACGTAGCGAATAATTATTGTTCACGATTTTGTTGTCCGATATAAAGTCTAAGCTTAAATGCAATTTCCGAGGATTAATGTAATACCCAAAATATATGGTAATAATATTTTATAAATTAGTTAAACAAAAAAAAATAAAATATTATTATTATTTATTGTTAAATGCGCAAACCAATCAAATGACTCGAAGCAAGGCTCCCTGGTAGAAATATTTCTCCAATTTTTTTCCAACTTTTCTCCGCAATTTCTCCGCCTCTTTGCGAAAATGACCCATGGTTGGAGAAATGGCGGACAAATTTCTCCAACCAAAAATTTATTCCAACTTTTTTTCGATTTTTCTCCAACCTTTTTCCGCCATTTCTCCAACCTGAAATTTACTCCAACTTTTCTCCAAACATGGGTCATTTTCGTAAAAAGGTGGAGAAAGTTGGAAAAAGGCGGAGAAAGTTAGAAAAAGTTGCAGAAATATTTCTACCAGGGCTTTATTGCTCATTTTTATAATAGAGAAAAATAGAAAAAATCGGGTAATTCTTTTAAAAATAAAAATCCTAATTTACGCTCAAATTTCGAACCTCTCGCAAACGTCTAACTATCCTTCAGTCAGGGTTTTTCGCGGAAAAAAAATAATAAAAAAGCCGATTTATCAATTCTTTTTATAAAAATTTAAAACATATTTTGTATTAGATGCGCGTTATTTAAATTTTTTTTTTTATTTATTGTTTCTATAATTTGTTGTTTTCTTTTTCTAGTTTGTCCAAAATGGGAAGAGGTTTGTCAATTAGCTTGGTATGACATTAAAAAATTCAGTTTTGGTAAACCTGTTGGCCGTCTATATGAAAAACGTTTGTTGGCTCCGTCGGTTGTCAAGGCGGCATTGTCAAATTGCGGGGTTTATTTAAAAGAGGTGAAGCTATCAGAAATATGCAGCTCAAACCTCTTGCCAATAATCAGCCAATCCTGCAAAAATATAACAAAGCTCGAATTGGCAATCACGGAGAAAACGAAATTCATTACTTATGATTGTAACAAGGCGTTTAAAAATATGGCCAAGTTACAATTCATAAAAATAGACGTGTCAAACACTGCAGACAGCCAACAGGACATCAGCTTCAAGTCCAAAGTGTTGAGTCATCTGACGGAGGAAATGAGGGAAATTCACTTGATGTACAAAGTCGAAGGGCAGAGGAGACCAATAAATTTTGTAAGTATAATTTTTTATTATTTATTTAATACCGTTTTGATGGAATAAATGTATTAATTTCCAGGAACTAATTCAATTTTTTCTTTTTTACAGAATTTAAAAAAATTTACGAAGCTCCAAAAATTGACATTAAGTGGATGTAATGTTGACGATATGATTGAGGCAATATCTCAACAAGAATCTCTCATTTACCTCAACTTGAAAGACACATTGGTCACAAAGAAATGTTTATGTAAGGATGTGGATATGTTTAATAAGCTGGTAAATTTGGAGCATATTACTATCACGGATGACTGGCACATATCCGCTCCAAATTTGCCAGCTACCATATTTAACACATGCCAAAATATAAAACATTTTGACGTGACTTTGTGGCCAAAAGATGATTCAGCTGAGGTAATTTCCATGATCAACTGTCGCAACATAAAAAACCTGGAGCATTTGACAATTCGATGGAAAATTACATTACAAATTGCAATACGAATGGTTGAATGTTGTAAAAATTTAAAGCACTTGGACATCTTGAGTGATCGAGTGTCAGAAAGTGCTTTAATTAAATTGACAGAGTTGGAAAATCTTGAATATTTGATGTTGCCTCGAGTGGAAGAAATCAGTAGTAATACAATAATGGCAATATCGAAAAATTGTAAAAAACTCAAAAATCTGCATATGCCAAATTGTATTGATAATGAAAATGATGATGATGATGATGAACCAGTTGTGCCAATGGTTATTTTCAATGAGATATCAAATTTGCAGCTGCTGGTAAGTTTGAACATACTTAAATTGTATTGATAATGAAAATGATGATGATGATGATGAACCAGTTGTGCCAATGGTTATTTTCAATGAGATATCAAATTTGCAGCTGCTGGTAAGTTTGAACTTGTCAGGTATGGATGACCTTCCGGAAAGCAGTATTATTGCCATTACCAATAAATGTAAAAATATGACATATTTGGATCTAAGTTTTTGTGGAAATTTAACTGAAGCAGCATTGATGTCTATAACTAACTTGGAAAAATTAAAAACACTAAATATTACTGGTGTTGAAGATGTCAAAGATGAATTTATTATGAAGTTGAAAGGAATAAATTTTTTTGCTTGTTGTGGTTGTGATAAAGTCACTGATGCTGGTCTCATTCAACTTATAAATAATTGTCCAGATCTTGAGCATCTTTATATCTACTCAATTAATCTAACAATTGATACAATTATTGCTGCTGATAAGGCAACCAAAGATCGTGTAAATAATATCATTTTATCTATATACTTTTTAAATGAGGATGTTAAAAAAGCATCCAAGTCAATAATTAAATCAAATAATTGGTTAAGTCTTACAAGCTGAAGTGTATTTAAAGTCAAAAATAAACTAGTAGTCATTTAATGTTTAAATACATATATAAAAAAATTATTGAATAAAAAAATGTGATATTTATTTTCATGCTCATAATATAATTAACACTTGTTTTTTTTTATTTCGAATTATTTAAATAATACAATTAATTTATATTTCAGGATTAAAATTTTTCATATAAAAAGTAATAAATATTTTTTTTATTTAAGATTAATAAAATAGAAAAAAACATTGTTGGTATATGTAAGTATTTCATTTACCAAAAAAATTAAAATGCAAGTTATATTTTTGATGATATTCAACTTTTTTATTGAATCATAGTTATTATTTTAAAAACTAAATGATTATATTTAATTATTTACAGATTTTTTTTTTGTGACATAATTTATCATACATAAAAATTTTTTAATTTTAAATTTTTTATTACAAAAAAAATACAAAAATATATACTTCGAATAAAGGGAGTAAAATATATTTTTATTGTTAAATTTTTTTTCATATAAAAATATTACATACTTGTACATTGAAAAATAGGTCAATGTCAAAGAATGTATTTTTTTTCTATATCTTTAAATAAAATAAACTACAAAAAAAATAATAATAAATGACAAGTAATTATTAAAAATAAAATTTTAATTATTTTTTTAATTGAAAAACAAAAAAAATATATAGATAAATGGAGAGTTTTGTTGTTAGTTGATGTCTATAATTTTATTGAATTTCACTTTACAACAATTTGAATCAGGAAGCTTGATCATATACATGTATAGTGGATATATATAAATTGTATATGATCTACTTTCGTCGCAGCTAAACAGCTTCACGCCCAGTTCACTTTTATATCTATATATATTAAATGATCATTTCTGGCTTTCGTTTTAAATATACATATACATATATACGGTAACCTCGTGGAATAATACAACTTTAATTTTTTTATGAAACAACAGCTGATTGATGTATTCATTGTTTTCCTGTTTTTACATAATTTTTTTAAATATATCCCTCAAGAAACAATAATAAAATAATCATAAAAATCAGCATATAATAATTACCATCATAAGCCAATATAATAATAACAACAGTAGATATGCATATTTTTGCAAGTATTTTATTTTTTTTTACTCTAAACATTTAAGGAAAAAATAAAAATTAATTTTTAAAGTGGAAAATAGGCGACAGGAGAATTGAAAAGTCGAGAAATCATTGGACCATAGTGCATTGACTGGAACTCCAAGGTGGTGGTAGATAAATGGCCAAGTGGTAAACCACCATCCCCAGTTGTCGTCACCTATAAAATTGTTCTCTGAAACGCGCGCCCGTTTCAGATAGACTCTGTGAATGACCGGTCACATATTGTTGACTTCTTGTCATGGCAACATTACACGTAAGTTTATTATCATTTAAATTTATTTTTTTAATTAAATGTACAATCGAATATTTTAAAATAAATATAAATATTTTATATAAATTTAAATTATTTTTAATCAGAGAAATATTAATTTTAATTTTTCATGAAAAATAAAATAAAATATATATTAGCGAAAGGCAAGTAAATTCATGTGTTTCACTTTCTATATTTGAGCGTGTAATATATTACTTTTCCAATGGTGTATACCTATGTACCTCGTATCCCATTGACTATATATATTTTGATTTATAATCTCTCGTTATGGTTAAACTGCAATACAAACATAACAAGTTTATTATCGTTTTTTATTTTTTTTTTTTTTTCCATATATCTTATATATATTGTCGTATTTTATATTTTTTTTGTATATAGATAATTGCTAAAAAGAAATTGAAAAACAACTTTCCATTTTTCAACTTGATTCATTTGATCATTTTCTATATGCATCAATTTTATATTTATTTTCAGTTAATACTTTTGGTAGCATTACCACTGTGTTATGCTCAATTTTCAATTCAAGGGCCTAGTGATGGTAGCAGACGTTCTCAGGGTCTTAAATATGATGCACAAAAAGGCATTCAATATGATGATCAATCTGGTAAGTTTAATACATAAATAATAATTATTTATTTATTTTAATTTTTATTTGTTAATTAGCTTCATTAGATACTGGTGACTTTAGTATACAAGGTGCATCTGATGGCAATTCCAATTTTAATATACAAGGAGCATCTGATGGAAATTCAAATTTCCAAATACAAGGAGCATCTGATGGAAATGCCAATTTCCAAATACAAGGAGCATCCGATGGAAATGCCAATTTTCAAATACAAGGAGCATCTGATGGAAATGCTAATTTCCAAATTCAGGGCGCAACTGATGATAATTCAAATTTTCGAATTCAAGTACCAACAAATGGTGATGAACAAACTCAAAATACTTATGGAGGAAATCGAGGCCCAGGAAAATCTTTGCAGTATCAAGATCCTTCTGGTTAGTTTTAATTTATTTTTTTTACTAATGTTTCGATAATAAATAAATTTGCTAATCATTTTTTGTATTATTAAAATAGGATTGCAAGTAAATTGGAAATCTTATCAACCAACTGCAAGAGCTCAACAACAGCTACAACAACAACAAGATGATTATGTACCAGCTCCAGTGGCACCACCACGTCGTAAAGGACCAAGAAGACAACAAGTACAGCAACAAGTACAACAACAAGTACAACAACAAGAAGAACCAGAACCAGCTTTAAAAAATTACAAAGTTTTTGATAAAGCACCGCCAACAATAATGCAAATTCTTCAGTTCCAACAACAAATTCCTTATCTCAATAGTATTCCTGAACACTTGAGGTTTTAAATAAAATTCAAATTAAATTTATTTATTTATTTAATGACAAAATATTAAAAATGATTTATTATAATTATGTAATTTAATATTTTATATTTAGATATGATTTTCGAAATGCTGCTGCTGCTAATGCACCACAAGCTCAAACACAAGAAGAACCTGTTGAAGAAATTCAACGTCCATTACGTAATCGTGAAAAACCACGTGGATCAGCAAGACAAAAACGACTAGCACAACAAAAAAATCAACGTCAAAGAATTGCTACACAGCCACAGTATGCTGAGCCACAACCACAACTATCAACAAATGTTCCATCACAAATACAAAATATTCTACAGTACCAAGCTAAAATTCCTTATCTTAATCATATCCCCGAACAATGGAGGTTAATATACATTTATATTATTTATTTTTTAATTTTTAAATAATTATAAAATAATATTTATTAATTTATTTATCGAATTTTAAATTATAGATATGAAGCATTGTTGAAAAAAGAAGGAGCTCAAATTCAGCCACAATATCAACGACAGCCTGAACCTGAACCAATTCGACACAGTCAAAAAGTTAGACAAAGACGTCAAGCACAAAAACAACAACAACAACAACAATATCAAGAACCACAACCCCATTATAATACTAATGTTCCATCTCATCTTCAGCAAATTTTGAGATTCCAATCTCAAGTTCCATACACCAACGTTATTCCCGAACAATTTAGGTAAATTATTAATTTTTAATAAATAAAATAATTATACTTATATTAACAATTTATTTATTTATTTGTTTGTTTGTTTGTTTCCAAAAAAAAGATATGAAAAATTAGCTGCAGCTGCTCAAGGACATCGTCAAAGACGTCAAGCACCAAAATATCAAAGCCAAGTTGATTTATCACAGTATCAAAGAGTATCTCAGCCATCAATTGACACACTTCCAAAGTATTCAACAAATTTACCTGGTCCAATAAAACAATTACTTCAATATCAATCACAGGCACCTTATGATATTATTGCCAACAGAATTAATTATAAACTTGACAAGCCATATGTGCCTCAGCCAATTGTTCCAGCTCCAATTTCACAAATACCTCAAACTAATCCACGACCAATTTACAAGCCAATTCAACAACAACAACAACAACAGCCAGCTCAACCTATCTATCAACAACCACAGCCGCAACCACAATTACAATCACAATTTCAACCATCACAACAATTTCCTTATCAACAGCAACAACCTTTACAACGACCAGTCTATCAACTTGCTCAAAATCAATACAATGCACCATCTCAACAACAAAAACAGCAACAGCAGCAGCAGCAATATTTACAGGCAGCATCAACACAACTTCAAAGACCAATTTATCAACCATTTAATCAAGGTCAAGTTGGCCAATATCAACAAAACAATAAAGCTGTATTATCATCAGCACCACAATCACAGTTGATTCGTGCTCAGAACCATCCCAATGCCATTTCTCAATACAACAATCAAGCTGGTCTCTATGGACAACCAGCTAATATTATTCGCCCGGTTACTGAAAATCAATATTAATTGTCAATATTTAGATACATAATTATTTTATTATTATTGTTAATTTTAATGTTTTCTACAATATTGTAAATTTAATAAATTTGATTTATTTACATGAATATATATTTTTGTTAATGATATATATAAACGAGGAGATAGAGGAGGAGGACACATGTGATACTGATAGAAAAAAAAAAAATAACAGTATAAAAATAATAAAAAAATAATGTCAAGTTTAATTTTTTTTCTATAAAAAAATAAATCTTTAAATTAGTAGATAAAAATTCGAGAGTTGTTTAAATTTATCGCTTTTTACATATATAATTTAATTCAAAGCAATTGGGTGTGGTTTTATTTAAAAAATGAAAATAATTATAATTATATATTATATTACATAATTGTAGGTTTCAGTCATTTTTTTTTTTTTATTCGAAAATAAAAATCAGAGTAAAAGTATAAAATTTCAAAGATAAAATTTGATATCTTTAAGTGTATGTATAGGTACTATTGCGTTATTTTGGCACAATGTCATACAGCCACTGGAGTTATATATGATATTGGCAATCACTTCCTGGCTTGTAATGATAATTATGAATATCAAATCTACTTGGCTGATACAAATTACAAATGTGACATTATTAAAACTGGATTAATTCTCAGATCAATGAACCATGAAATAAATAAGTGGTGGTTATACATGCATACACACATATAGGCATACATCAACAAGCTGTGTGTGTCTTTTTGCTTTCTAGTCATATAGAAGTGGTGCAAATATCGATATTTTCTGCAGAGTACAAATAGACTTGTTTCTGTTCAATACTAAATAAATAATTTTTGTACTTGGAAATTTTAATTTATCATGAAGTACCTCGTAAGTATACATATTCATTTATTTATATATCATCAATTATAATAATAATATTTTTTTAATATATATTTAGATAATAATGAGCACGTTGATGATTGCTGGCACATTGTGTGATGGTAAAAAAATATAAATAATTAATAAAAAGTGATTTAATTTTAATAGTGATACACATACAAATGATAATATAATAATATTGATGTATACAGTAAGAGTGCCAAGACAAGCTCAACAACATCAACAACCACAAAAACAAAATTATCAAGAGCCCGTTGTAAACTATCGTCCACTAAATCAAGCACCAGCTGGTATTCAACAACTTTTGCAATTGCAACAAGCCAGAGAACCCTTGATTCATATTCCAGCTCAACCAGCTCCTAACTTTGGTGCAACTCCATCACAGCCTCAGCATGCTACTCCATATGGTCAGCCATCACAGTCACAGTATAATCCATTACCAGCACCAGCACCACCACATCAACAACAACAGCCACAATACAATCCAGCACCTCTTCAACAACAACAACAACAACAACAACCACTATATAATCCAGCACCTCTGCTACAACAGCAACAACAACAACAACCCTATCGACCACAATATAGTCAGCAACAATTACAACAACAGCCACAACAACCACAATACCAAGGTTAAATTTTGATATAACATAATATGTGAAAGATCTTGAAATACATTTTTATTTTCCATTAAATTTTGACAACTAAATTGAGTATATATATATTATAATCTGCTAATTTTATATTTTATCTATATATACATTATATATAAATGTGTATCGTTGAAAAAAAAAAAAACCAGGTAATTTTATATCGTGTGTAAATTCAATACAACGAAACAGAAAACCACTCCAATTATCGTTTCATTTCACTGACCCAATGAATCTTACATATAGTTGCTAGTCGTGTTTCCTGGTTTGGATCGTTTCACTCTTATGTCGATTTCCTTTCACTCGTTGTCGTTGTCGTCGTTTGTCGTCGTTTGTCGTAGTTTGTTGTTGTTATTGTCAAAATTACACAATGTATCTATAGATGCATGCTACAAATAATATAAATGAAACCAAGTGCAAGAGATAATAAAAGGGGATCACTCCACATGACGACAAATTATGAATAAAAATGGGAAAATAAAAATGATTGATCATTGTCATCAGTCTAGATAATATGCACGCGCCTATTATTTATATACCTATAGTTTATCATTATTGTTATTATTATTATTTCAATTTATTTAATAATAATAAATAAATATATAGCATATATTAATTATAAGTTTAAAAAAGTATAACTGATGCAATCTTGAGTGATTCGTCACTTGAAAAATCAAGGTATCATCACACCAGTGGTTTTATTCGCAAGGGGCGTATGTTTATATCTTTTTCACTTACTTACTCGCTATTTCATTTTATAAAAATAAAAATAATAGTAAACTATTTCAAGCAAACGATTATGGCTCGACACTCGTCACTTGGATATATATATCTTTCTCTCTCTCTATATAATATAATAGCAGGGATGGTTCATCCATCCCCTCGTCAGTCAGTCAGTCAGTATGCCCTTACTTGTACATGTATAGAGTCTATTATCCCCTTTTATATATATATTTTTTTTTTTTTTATTTCGACCCAGTGCTAAACACGTAGGTTTCCCTCACCGACAAACTGCCAAGAGGATTATCGAGTCCATTAAAGTCGCGGACTCTATTATTCGTATACAGTAGGGCATGTTCATGATGACATCAACTGTCTAACAATTCTTTTTTTCTCTTTTCTCACTTGAATAAAAAAAATTATTTCATTTTATTTTTGACTCAAGTTCAATTGGTATATATCTGTAAATATATTTTGTGATCTCGTAAATTTTTAAAATACAAAAATTGATGACAAATTAACAGTGTGATTGTCGTGATTGTATCACACAGCAATCACACAAATTTCATTGCTTTTGTTGTTTTAATTTTTTTTTTCTTTTTCTAATATAATATCGAAGTGAACAGAACCCGCGCCACTGTCACAAGGGGGGTTAGAAGGCAAATTACAAAAGGAGGATTACCGGCAGCTGGGCAACCAGAGCAACCATCATCATCATCACCATCATCGTCATCATCATACAGGATTTTTTTGGTTCTCGGCTTGGCGTGTCACACACATACACACAATAAATCTCGGCTGCCTCGAGTGGCCTTTGTCCCGCGACGCGCATTGGTAACATAATTATCCAAGTTATAACAAGCCATCAGGCTGCTGGCTCAATCAAAGGGGTGGTCTCGAATTGTCCAAAGAAATGATGCTGGCTTCCAAGTACTTTTACCAATATATATTTTTTATTAATTATATTCTCCAACGCATATATATATTTGCAATATGCATCTGCAGACTTGTATATATAATATAAATATAATTTATATTTGAGTAATTTTTTTAAATGCAAAAATATTTATTTGCAAATGAATTTAAAAAAAATATCAAAAGGTAAAGATAAGGATTGTTGTTGAGGATTTGTTGAATATTGAGAGAAAAAGCGTGTGAATTGTGTTGCGGTCTAGCAACTGGATGATTCCAATAATTGCACTTAATCCTTGAGGGTGGCAGCACGCGGCCGCCGGCGGTTGATGACATCCCCGGATATAAAAACCCTTTTCACATACACACCAACAACTTGTTCATGTATATATTTTGTCCCTTGTTGTTGCTGTCACTGTCGTTGTCATTGTCGTTCCTAAATATACCACTCTTGATTTCATTCATTTACTAGCTCAGCGTATTAATGCCGACCCGATGCTTGGGATTTCTTTCAATAACAAAAAACAATAATCGAGACAATTGCAGCTAGTTGATATATACTATACACAACCAAGATATAGACTTAATCTTTGAATCAATGTGTATATACATATATTTGCCAGGCGTGAGGCTTATCATCATGCAGGATCAACAAGATGCATATATGATAGCAATTCACATATTATTTTCTTAAATTAAAATAACACACTTGAAATACGAATATAAGCTTCAAAAATAATTATCATACATAATAATAATAATGAAAATAAAATATTAAATGGGTCGAGAGAGACTTTGATGCACGCACGATTCCATTGTAGACGTAATTTTAGAGCGTAAAAATGTATGATGGCGGCAAAATAAATCTGGCCAATCACAGAATTTAAGGGATGACAGCTGCGCATCCCTTCGGGACTCAACACACTGTGCGTGTGTGCTCTTCTTTTTTTTTCTTTGCATCTTCTTTTTATTTATAGAATTATCATGGGGGACCCAAAAGAGAAGCACACACGCGGTCCCTAACTTTATGATTTTTGCCTTCATGAAGTCAGCCATAGTCAAAAGAGAGAATATACTCGTTTTTCATTTTGCAACGAAATACATACATATAAATATATAATATGTATATATCAAGCTTTTGATCAAGCCATAGATACGAGTTGACGCAACTTACTTGACAACTTTTTATACTTTTTTCTCTGAATCTATATATATTATCAATGCAATTATCATTAATTTAAAATTCATTTGTATATATTTTATTTATAAATAACAAGAAAAAAAAATGTATAAATTTATAAAATTTAATAACACTATACACATATACTGTACTTGACAATATAATTACACATAATATGTACCAAGTAGTTTTGCCTTTTTTTTTTTTTTTTTTTTTTTTATGTTGGTATATATCTATATGTATAATAAAAATCATCAGATTGATCAGTGTCATGGCAGCAATGAGCCCCTCAATGACAACGACCAACACATAATCTCTTTCCATCAAGCAAGACATAATGGATGCATCACTGACAACAAATAAGCAGGGGGTGGTGGAAGGGTATTTTACTATCTATATACATGTACAAAAAAATTATATCTATGCGTATATATGTATATATGTATATATCATCAGACAGGGGTCGAATGGGGCTTTTTCGTATATATGTATATAGGGGGGAGGAGAAATCATTTCAAGTGCCACATCAGGAGCATCATCATTCCACTTATATATATAGCATTACTCCCGCCCTGATTTTTTTTTTTTTTTAAAAAAAAAGAAAGAAAAATATAAAAAAGTGAATAAATGCACCCACCTTTATAGCCACGAGCTTTATTTTATTAAATTCCTGACACGAGCTTGGTGGCCCTAGCACGTGCAAATATTTCATTGGAGGGTTAAAAATTTATGAAAATATAAATGGGGAAATGACTTAAGAAGCGAAAAATATATTATATAAACTGAGATTTTTATATTTCAGGTGATGAAAATTCATACTCATCGCTGCTGTTGTCGTTGTTATTTCTAAAAAGTTGGATGAATTTTAAATGTATTGCATAGCTTGAATTATTATTATATTAATAAAACATTGTTTCAAAAATAATATCAAGAAATTCTCAAGTTGAAATAAGAAAAAAAAATAAAAAAATATTTTAATTTAATTAAATATATTATATAATATATAAATTTGAAAAACAAAAAAAAAAAAAAAAAAACAATTAATTAAATAATTGTATATATACGCCGTGTGGTATACTTGATAATTAATTGACCACCAGGCATATGTATATATTTTACCAGCTATTCAACTATTTTTCCATTTTGTTGCGTCGAAACAAATAAAAAAAAATATATACAGTGTAGTATAAAAACATGATGAAAAACTCAAGTGGTTGTAGAACCATTTTATTATTACATGCGATGCCTTGACGAATTTATAAATCCTTATGCACAACGAATCAATGTATATACAAAAAATTGCAACATGTATATAATAGTGAGGGCAATCTATTGTTGTACGAAAATATTGTTGGCATGTATGCGTGTCATCTAGCCTTTAGATAAAAATTATATACAACTCCTTCAATTTCCCCACTAATTTCATTGTCCAGCGATACAGGCATCAATGTTGCGTTTTTGTTACAAACTGTTACTCTGTTGTAACACTCATTCACTTTTTTATTTTTTTTATATACTCACCCCTATATGTATACAGTATGTACAACCTCTTGAACAGCCTTGTTGCTCCCTAGGGCAATAATATACTGTAACTATACTTTGCTTGAATATATTCTTCTTTCTCTCTTAGACTTGCTCTAGAAATACATAATGAGTGTAAATTTGAAAGAAAGAGAAGGGTGGTTGAGGACAAGGTGCGTATAACATTGCCCGGTGGGAATTCTCAACCACTTGTCCGCCTCAAAATTGTATACATACACATATATATATTTTTTTTTTTACAGCCAGGTTGAGGAATTCAATTCTTTATAACAATATGTATAAACCAATCATAAATAATATATGTGTTTCAAATTTCAAGTACACTGATTTTTTTATTTTTTTTTATTTCATGTAAATAGTAAAAGCTGCATGCATATGTGGTCGACTGCTTCAAATCATCATCAAAGACTTTGTGTATTACCTATTATTATAATTCATCACTCATTTGGAAATGCTACTGTTTTCTTTATTGTTTGTGATTTATATTATATGTATATCTCAAGAGTGCGTGTTATATATATATATAGTAGCAATTTGTCTCAATGAGAGTTGAGCAACATATATGTTAACATACGGCGCGGGAATCGGATTTTTCAAGTCTTTTATATATATACATTGTATCATCGAGTCTATCGAAACGCTAATTGGCCGTATGAACGACATATCAAAAGGGTATCAACCATATAGTATGCGGTATGTATATATATTTTTCAAGAGTTTGATATATAAATTAATATAGAATGAATAAAAATATATTTCAACTGCAGCACACAAGCATTCATACGCATGTATATATTTAAAATGATACAGATATATGCATATAAAGTTGAATGGGCGGATTGTTTACCCGAGTAATTTGTCAAGGAATATAATGGGCAAAGGAGGGTAAGTCCGCGTCAAAGCTTCATTATTGTTGGGGATTAAAAAAAAAATATAAAAAAAAACGAAAAAAATGTAAAAAGAAAAAAAAAAGTGAAAAGCCGTCTGACTTAATCGTCGGCAAGGCAACATGGGTTGAATTTTTCCGGTTGATACGATGCATTTTACACAGACACAAAAAAATAAAAAAATAAAAAAAAAAAAACATGAAAATGTAGATACATATTGAAACGACAAAGAGAATAAAGAAATATTGCCGCCGCATGCTGACCTTACCTTCAGTGGCTGCAGACGCCTACAACTTGATGGAAACCACTTGCAACAAACTTAACGCTTGACTTTGCAATTTTCATCAAAATCATCAAAACCATCAAAACGATATGCCGATGCCTCTAAAGTGGGATAACTGTATAAATTTACCATCAGCCATGTAATAGACTTTTGACGGCAAACATCAAATAATTAATATTATGACCTTTTTTTTGTTAAATATTTAAATAAAAAAAAAATACATATTTTCATTTTTTTCTTGATGTATATTTTATCACAATACAAATATATACATGCAATTGTAAAAATTCAATGAGACTGATAACTTTGTCAATGCAAATATGTAAAGCCTTGTCCAGATGCATTAAATTAACTCAACTTTATAATCATGCATTTGAATTTTTATTAACAGCAAATTGCGGCATTATCAGCCGAAAATAAAAAATAAAATTCTCGACCTTCTTTACCTACAATCACATGGTTTTTATTGCAATTTATTTAACGACTTTTCTATGTATTTATTTGTCATTAATTAATTATATTTATTCATATGTATAAATATTAATTGTATATTTTTATTTTTAAATAGTGAGTATTCTCATAATTTTGATAATTACATTAATTTAGTTTATTTCAATTTTAAAATTTAAGATTATTCTCATGAGTCATTTTTCTTTTGTTTCTCTGTTGTCTCCCTCTCCCACAGCAAGAAAAAAAAAAAAAAAGTTTACATGTAGTTCATAAATTATATTTGTCGCAGTCCACGGTCGCGTCACTCAGGAAGTATTCGTCATTATATATCAGTGCAAATCAATTATAAAAATAAAATAATCTCAGTTGTAATATACTTTATAAATATAGTATAAAAAAGTACGTAAATTAATTATCAAATTATCATAATTTGACAGTAACAATCAAGACAATAACGTGAATTAATTAATAATTTTACGATTTTCTGTGAACAAAAGACAGCATCAATTTGACTCTGAAAATTCCATTGTCCCATTGCTTCGATCACCAAATATTCGTATGTATTTTTATTTTGTTTCTTTTTTAGTTAATTTATTTTAATAATTATAAATCAATTTCATTCATTATTTTATTAAATAATTTATGTTTTTGGAATAAAAAATTGTCGGGTTATCGTGTCGGTGTATCAACGCGCTTGTGTATGTGAGCGTCCTGGTGACCAACACACACGCACACATATGTATGATAAATATGTTCATTATCACGAAGTAAAAAAAAAAAAAAAAATTAAGGACATAAATAGCAAATGAGGAGTAAATAGTAAAGATATAAAATAATAATTAATAATCACTAATAATTACTAATAATAGATATGAATTATTGTGTTTTTAATTTATTTTCTGTATATAATCATTGTAATTGTATTTAAAAAAAAAAAGGGGTTGAGCACCATCTATTTCTTGGAAAAAAAAAAATCGTTTGACTAAAAAAAAAACTTGTATGCTCCATTTTTTTCTAAGAAAAAAAAATAAAAATATTCGGTTACACCGATAAGAGTGCCGGAAAAAATAAAATTTATTTTGATTAATTATTATTATTATTATTTCGATAATCTTTTTTTTTTTATCCTAATTTAGATATGAATTATTGTGTTTTTTTTATTGCTTTATAATTAAATTTGCAATTTATTTTCTATTTTTAATAAAAAAAAAGTCAGACAAAAAAAAACATTATCCATAATAATAATAAACAATATAGTAAAAAAAAAACATAATAGTTGAGCACCATCTTTTTCTTGGTAAAAAAAAAAAAGGTTGAAACAAAAAAAATTAATAAATTTATTATTTATATTTGTTGATTAATCATATTTTTTACGTTTTAGATGATTCGAGTTGATCCAGAAGAACAAAAAGAAAATAAAAATTCCAAGTACAATTTCATCATTGAAAAATATAAAAATTGATAATATATCGTTACGTATATTATCAGGCTAAATCTTTTATGGTCAAATTATATTTGAGCGTTATATTTTCATTGATAAATTGTAATTTTTTGGAGTAAAGCTGAATTATAAATCTTTTTTGTATACCAAATAAAATAAAAGATTCATCAAAGAAACAAAAAGGTAATATAAATTAATAATATTATTATGGAATTTATTTTGAAATAATCATTTTTTTTTATACTTATGGATATAAATAATTGGGTTTTTATTATTTCTCCATAAATTTAATTTTACAATCAATATGATTACAATTATTAAATAATTAAAATTAATGATGACATACCAAGATCATATGTCATCACATTTAATCTTTTATGATCAAATTTATTTTGCAATTTATTTTCTCTACTTAATAATTGTAATTAAAAATTATCCATAATGATAAAAAAAAATTTGCAATATTTTCTTTTTTTTTTTTTTGTATTCAACAAATAAATCAATATTATACTAATTAATTTTTAATTTTTTCCTTTAAGGTGTACATACTTTTGGCTTATAATAATTGTTGTATATTTAGAAATAAATTAACGATAACATACTAATTACGTATGCTTATCAGACCTTTTTAATCTTTTATGATCAAATTTAAGTATTTGGGTGAACTAATTTATTTCTTGATATTCAACAATTAATTGTATTGTTTGCTGATTTTGTAATTCATTGAAAAATCATGTCAAATAATGACAATGAACGTCCTGGTGGTAGTAGAAACAACAATGTCAATTTTAATTTTGGACCATATCAACGATCCTTTGTCATTGACCAACCACCTCGAGCAACTACACCTCCACAACCACCACCACAACCACCTCCACAACCAGCAGCAGCAGCAGCAGCAACAGCAACATCAACAACAACAAAAAAAAAACGAGCAATAACATGTAAAGCATGTGGAAATGTGGGCCATAATAAAAGAAATAAATTATGTCCAAAATATAAACAAGACGAAACTCAACCAAAATATCGTCAGACTCAATTGAATTTTTCAATTGACAATAGTAATCAATCAGCAACAACATCAGCAAGTAACATGACAACATCTAGTTATGGATTTGGGAATGAGACTGTTGGAAGTGTAATTAATATTGATATTAATCAACCAACAGAAATGACACGTCAACAGAGGTATTATTATTATAATAATAACAATGACAATAATAATAATAATAAATAATAAATAATAATACAATAATTTTTTCAGTCTACAACGAGTTAAAGAATGGGAAATTTTCGACGAAAATGCAAATTTTCCAACAGAAAATACTAATCAAATGGAAACTGATGCTGAGCTTGCTGAAAATGTTCAGTTGACTGATTATTCAGAGTATTTTAAAATGGACTTTGATGATATTGAACCATTAACAACATCATCATCATCATGTAAACCATTGAGTCAGTCAACTCCACAAAAAAGAACAAACGTCTTGCCAATTAATACGTAAGATACTGCATTTTATAATTTGTTTATCTTATTATTTTTATAATAATCATTTTTATTTAAAAAAAAAAAAAAATTTTAGTGCTGCTGTTGGATCTGGTGGTAAACGTCAACGTACTGGTAACAACACCAACACAACCTCAACAACATCAACAACAACAACAACAACAACTGCTAGAAGATCATTATTTAAAGTACCTGAACGACCATCATTAAATGATTCATCATCAAATATGAGTTTGAATAATTCAACAGCATCAAATTCAAGTCGTTCTAGATCACAATCACCATCATTATCAACTGTATCAGCATCATCAAGAACATCATCACAAGCATCAATTTGTTGTAATAATTATGGAACTGATCATACCAATCGATCAAGTAAGCGTTGTTTAAATCATAGATTACCAATTAAAGAAAGAGCAATGAAAAAATTAAATCAAAATAAAGAAAAACCAACAAACTATGAAACACATACTATTAAAATGGGTTTTAAATCAATATGTCCAGATGAAAATATTAGACAAGAAATTTATAATGATGTTGAATTGATGTCAGAATGTATCATAGATTTTTCTATTTTTTTTGAATTTACCATCAGACATGACAAACAATGGATGGTACAATATTTAGAAAATCATGATAAAGAACCAAATTTGTGTCTAATTGCTATGCATTTAAAAAATAATTATAGTAAAAAAAATAAAGGCATAGTTGAATTACTTGATGAATATAATACATTATATCCATGTAGTAACAAACATCAATATCAATTCGAACATCATTCAGCATTAATTAAAAATCAAGTTAATTTATTTCAAGTAAATTTCAAAACTAATATCGTTGAACATATTCGTAGTCGAGTTAATAAATATTATTGTAAAGTTTATAATCGAGATTATTCAAAAATAAATAAATTATTAGATGATTTATTTTTACGTAATATTCATCCAAAAAATGATGAATTATTCAATAATGAACAATTTAAAAATCTTGATTTTAAAAAATTATATGATACCGGTGATAAATGGTGGAAATTTATTTCATTTCATTTAAAATTACAACTTCATGTTGATTTTGTATTATCACCAATAAATAAATTAGGATTACATTCAATATCATTTACAACTGAAGCTGTCCATCAATTGTTTCGAAGAAAAAAATTTATAAACAATGAAAAAACTCTTGTTAATGCTTCATATTCAATTGCAACAAATGGTCCTGATGATAATTATAATGAGTATGAATATGAAAATTTATGGAAAAAATTTATACAAATTCCGCCAAAATATAAATTTGCCTATTATATAACAACAGATGGTATCAGTGCTTCAATTCAATGTTTTAAAAAAATTAATGAAAAGAAATTAATTTTTAATATTGAAGAAAAAAATTATCAAGATATTGTTAATCTTAAAATATCTGATGTTGAACGTGAATTATTAATTAAAGAATTAAATAAATTATATAAACGATTTGATGGTTTAGATCCTGGTCTTCGTGAATTATTTGGTGGTATTATAATTCAAGATTTTAAAGATTTTTTTGATAAAGATAAACAAGAAAGATTCAAAATTAAAAGTAATACGTATCATAGAATTTCTCATTTTTACGAGAGGGAAGAAAAAAGAAAAAAATGGACACAAATATATGAGGAAACATATAAATCATTATTAAAAGAAAATAATGATTTATTAAAAAAAGATGATCCTGACAAAATATTTAAATTAAATGATATTAAAAATTACATTGCCATAACAAAATATCGATTGGGGTTGTTTGTTCAAGGCCAAATCATTTTAAAAGCAAGAAAAATAGCTAGATTGAAATGGGACAAATATATAAATACTCAAAAAACTAATGATATGATTGTTAATAAATTGTTGTTTGGTGAATTTGTTGGTGATAAACAAAAGTTAACAATAGAAAATAATAAAAAAAAAAAATTAGATAATAAAAAACTTAAAAGACAACGTAATCAAATTAAATTTAAAAAAAAATATGATGAAAAAAAATTAAAAAGAAAAAAAAAACTTGAAGAAAAAATTAAATTAAAAACACCAGAACAACAGCAACAACAACAACATAATAATAATAATAATAAATTAAATGGTAAAAAAAAAAGAAGTATTTTGAGGGACAAAAATAATACCAACATTGAATTTCATGATGCTGCTTTACGACAAGCTATGAAAGATGAAGAAGCTGAAAGAATTAAAAAAAAAATTGAAAAATTAAAGGCAAGAAGAAAAAAAAAACTTGACAAAAGACCTAAAAGAATTAAAAAAAATAAAAAAAAAGCTGATAATACAACTACTGATGCTGCTGCTGCTATTGCTGATGTTATTGCTGGTGCTATTGCTGATGCTGCTGCTGTTGATGATGCTGTTGTTGATAATATTCCTGATGAAAATGGTGGTGGTGGTGATAATGATAATGTTAAAATAAAAAAAAAGAAAAAAAAATCAATTAAAATTATTACTGATAAATTTAATAATAATAAAAGAATACTCATTGCATTGGGAGACACCAAGATATCCAAGTGGATGAAAGGATATCGAAGAGTATCATTTAAAGGAATCATCAGAGCTCTTTATTGTCGTGCTCGTTTATCAAAATCTAAAATTGATATTGTTGACACTGATGAATTCAATACCACTAAATTATGCAGTGCATGTAACAGTGTCTGCTTAAAAAGCAAATCACCTGATCGGTTAGTCATTTATTTATTTATTAATTTTATTTTAATTAATTTATTTATTTATTTATTTTGTTTTCTCAGGTACCTACTTTGCCAAAAGCAAGACTGTAAGGTGACATGGAATAGAGACATTAATGGAGGCAGGAACATATTAATTCTAGCGTTAATACGACGTGGATTAATTCCTGCTAACATTATTCCTCATTTTTCAAATTTCAAAAAAGGCGCGAGGACATTGGGACCTTCAGGAGTACCTCGATCATCAGCGTCTTCCAGGTGGTCATGGACCTAATGGAGTGCCTTTGTGCAATTGTAAACAAATATATTTTAGTTGTAATAAATTATAACAGTGGGACATGCGTTATTTAAAATCAGCCAGGCAAATCATAAGAGTCACTTGTCTATAATATAGTATATCCCGCATCACCACCTCTCAACAATTTCTCAAATTTATTCGCGCATTCGTGAGAATTTATTTTTTATATAAACATAAGGAACAACATAACAATGTACTTGATAAATACATCTCATCGAGACTCAATAATATACCCTGTCAATTTTATATATAAGAAAATATAAAACTTTTATTGTCAAATTTGGTACAGCTTGTTGTTGTTGAAAAATAGTATGTCCATTTGAGTTGCAAACATATATTTTTTTATTGTATACAGTATTGACTGAGGATCATCGTTTGAAATAACAAAACCCAAGTAGCAAGACTTATCCTAAAAAATAAATAATGAAAATCAAAATGAAAGAAAATATATTTTGAGGCTGATTATACATAGGTATACAAGATTTTTCATTATAAAAAAAATTATATTGCCGGGGGTAGTTAAGTGTATATATAAATATGTGGCCAAACATTTGGTCTATATATATTATATATATGTATACCAAAGAGAATATAAAAAAACAGAAACACAAATGACAGAAGCTCAAGGAAGCCAAGAATCTTTTGTCCTGTGATTACCACTCAAATCACCGTGAAATTTTCATGGTATTTTTACTATTGTTGAAAATAAAAAGAAATATATAAAATAATTTTTTTTTTTTTTAAAAATGATTTTTTATTATTTTATTTAGATAATTATTATTCAACATTTGTTTTTTGTTTTTTTTTTTTTTACTTTTATTTACAGTATAATTATTTTTAAAGCTATTTATTTACATTAAATTATTTAATTTACCTCAATGATGATTGCATTCATCAAAAAATCAATCTATATAATATCAATCAATCAATCAATAATAATAATAATATTTTCTTTGTTAAATTTATAATATATCATACTGTCACACTGGGCATTATGATTTTTTTATTAAAGCAACGCACTATAAATGTTTATGCGGGAGGGCTTATTGCATTGGCACTCGAGTTTACTGTGCATAATAATAATGATCGTATACATAAACTGCACATTTAAAATTGTCATAATAATATATTTATTTATTTATCTATCTATCTATATGTCTATTAATTTATTAATTTATTTGTACATTGTTAAAATCGACATCATGCAATAACGAATATGATGATATGTTTATTAACATCACAGTTTTTCTTAAAAACAATAATAATTTTAAATTATTTTCATAATTATTTATAATTTTACGTTTTTTTGTACATGTCACAAATAATTCTTTCAATTGGAATACGACCAATAGTACTACGAAAAAATAATTCTTCAATAGCATGTGCTGATACAGATCTCAATGTTGGTAATAACATTAATAATTTTCCAAATCTTAATTCACCAAATGATGCACCATTTAAACGTTGACCAAGTGCAATTTGTGCACCATAATGTAGACGTGCAACAGCAGCAGGATCACGAAGTCGACTAACAGAATTTGGTGATGCTGAACCACTGCTACTACGACTACTTGGTACAAGCTCACAATCAAGACCAGCTTTAAATAATACAATGGCTTTTATACATGCATACTCATGATAATCAAGATTCATTGAATGAAAACCAGCAAGTGTTTCACGAAATCTAGTAACTTGTAGGGCTAGAGGAAGATTTTGACTACCAGAAGGTACAAGTGCTGATGGATCAAGAGTTGGTACCATTTGTGCAGCACCCAAAAGAAACAATTCACGCCATGATGCCTCAAGAAGTGTTAATTGATCTTCAATTGATAAACCAGCACTTGTTACTAAATCTCTTGTCCAACTGACATTCATAAAAAGTAATCTAGCAGCTGTTTCTCTAACTGAATCAGCTGGCATTGTTGCTGATAAAATTGGCAGTGTTGAAATTCCCGTAGCAGTTGTTGCCATTGTTGATATGCTTGATAAACTAACTGGTATTTTACTCATTGACATTGCATTGCAATATACTGGATGCGATGATGGAACAGTTGAATGAGCCACAGATTGTGCAACAGATACCCTTGGTTGACTTGATGATTTTGGTAATGCAAGATCAAGAGCTGCTCCAGTTGTTGGTTGATGTTGATGTTGATGTTGATGCTGATGTTGATGTTGAACACTACTCATCATGATATCTGGTGTTTTAAATAAATAACCCATTTGTCTTCGTAGAGTTGAATTTCTTGGGCCTCGTTCATGTTGAACAGCTATAATTTTTAAATTAAAACATTATACATTAGATTTTCATTTTTTTTTAAATTTAAATTTAAATTTATAAATAGGTATATATTTACCATCTTTATTCATGCCAGCTTGTATACACTTGGCAAGTCGACAGGATCTGCATTGATTTCTATGTGTTTTGTCAACCATACATCCATGCTCAGATTTAGCTTTGCAAACGTATTGACGATTTCGTCTTATTGATCTCTTGAAAAAACCAGCGCAACCATCACAAGCAAATATACCATAATGTTTACCAGAAGAATGATCACGGCAAACTTTGCAAGGTATGTCATACAATATACGACCTGAAAATTAAAAAATATTAAATTAAATAAATTTCTTTCTTTCTTTCTCTCTCAATATATATAATAAATATAATTTTTATATGACTAAATGGCACGCATTTTTATATAAAAAATGAATAAAATAATAATAAAAATAAAAAGGGAATGTATATGTCTCTTTTATGAGAAGAATTGATTGGTTGATCACGAATCACGATACGATAAAGTGTCGTATTTCTTTTGGTCGTTGCTCACTTGAACGATGAATAAAATCGCTGTATTAAACTATGGCCAACAACAACCACATCCGGTCCATTCACTCTCATCGGATCCCTCGATGCTTGTGTGCCATTGGGCTGGTTGCCTCTTGGTTTAGGTTGTCGTTTACGCGCACAATACATCAGCATCAGCAAAAGCAAATGCAGAAGCAGCATATAAAAGTGTATATATATATATATAGTGAAAAGAATGGCTACGCGTAGTAGAGGGCGGATCACAGGACCCTTTAGCCAAACATTAATTCTTTCTCTTATTTTACTTTTCACTTTTAGTGACGACAGGTATGTTATATACTAACTTGATGCGGTGACAAATCGATGCCATTCAACAAGAATGAAAAAAAATAAAAAAAGGTGGAAATAAAAAAATATATATATATATACTCATCGAGAATTTAAAATGCTCGTGTTTTCCTTCATATATAGTATTATAAATGGGCTTGAAGCCAAAATATACTCTTTCACATGGCACCCTCCTCATTCTTTATTATTTATTCATATTTTTTTTTTTTTTGACATATTTTACACCTTTTCAATCATCTATCTTTCTCTAAATCTCGTCAATATAAATATATATATCTATATGAATGACTCTGAATATATGCACGTCAAGGATAACATTATTATTTTCTTTTTTCTCTTCAAAATATGTCATTTTATTGTCAAATTAAATATATTATTTGAATGCTAAGACTTTTATAAGAATAAAAATAATATCAATATATGCTGCATATGTGTCTGTTGTTGCAGTCAATATTAGTTTAACCGCAATAAAATTCATATGTGCATGTGCATTTTCAAGAAATACCTACTGAAAAATTAATATATAATTGTGCGTCGTGTGCATTGTCCGGTAAATAATGCGCGTTGATATATACATTACAAATTTTCGTTTGACTATGAAATGTGCAGTATATGCATTATATGATGTGCCGTCTTGGAGGCGGATTTTTCCCATGAGGAAATAAATGATGAAAAAGAAAGTACCGAGTTAAAAGACTTTTTTGTCGATGGAATCACGCGATCCGATGACTCGTGAGGGTGAAAAAAAAAAAAAAAAGATATGTGCGATAGATGTGTAGGGGAAAAAAATAAAAAAATAATTTATACATATTATTTTACGGGAAAAAATATTGTATATACAGCTTATAGATATATGAATTTGAGTATGTGTTGGAAAAAGAAAAAAAAAACTTGCGCCTATAAGCTGAATTTTTAAAAACAACAAGTTGAGCTTTTTATTCGTTGAAAGAAAAAAAAATATATCTATATATGAATAAATCTGTTGCGTTTAAAATTATATTTACAAAAAATAAAAGGATATAAAATAATTTCACTTGATTGGCGTGGTTGTTGAGCCATGGGAATTTAACGTCATGTGTTTCAAATTTAAAACACAAGCAAACTCATAATGACAATATTATAACGTATATATATATATATAAATTTTCGATTAGCCATCAATTGCATGTGAAAAATGTTAAATGAAAAAATAAAAGGGGACTAGAATATTTTATGCTCGTCATCTGTTTCCAAACACACGTAGCCTATATATACATGGAAGACGATTCGCAGGGGGTTGAAATTAAAAAACATCATCAAGCCTGCAGTGTATAAGTGGCAACTGGCCTGCAGGTTTGTGCGGCTGGGAAAGAGGGATCATCACATCACATGACTTTTTTTTTTATTTTTACTTCATTGGCAATCTATTTTATCATAAAATAATTTATACTTCCGGCGCACTGATTGACAACCAAATGTTGAATTTTAACCCTCACTTGATATTATATTACCACGACACATGATTTTATAAATTTATCAATGTACCTGCACAGTAAAGTGGTAAAGCACCCACTACTTGCATGCCATTTGATTCCTCCTTCTTTATTGATATGAACCATCTGCTTTTATTTTCACATGATATTTAAATGAACAAATGGTCTGCATATAGGTATATGTATGACTAAAATATAATCAGTGCGCGCCAAATGATTTTACATATATAGATATATAGTTTAAAATCTGCAACTTGTGCGACTATTGTTTTTTATTTTTTATTTTTCTTTATAATAAAGCTGGTCACTAAAGTTAAGTAGCATGTATATATGCGTGGATGTAGTTATAACTTATAAGGGATGCAAGGATTGAGTCTTGTCGGCACTCTTAACCTCTTAACACTAAAAAATACTTATGACACTGATGGCATTTAGCCGGTTAACGAGGATACCATGTTCGGTTCATTTTATTGTGCCAAAGATAATCTTCCTCGCTTCCGTTTTTTATTTTCTTATTTTTTTATTTTCTTTTTTTTTTGCACCGGTAAAACTCTACTATTTTAGAACATGTTTTTCCGCTTCTCACCCTTTTTCTTTTGATCAGTCCCGAAGGGGTCAGACACGCTCAGCGGGTGGCTGGCGACACCGATTTCTGCGAGACTTTACTTACGTGCTAAAGATCAGACTTTTTCTTTTCTTTTTTTCTTTTCTTGTTCTTTACACATTTTTAAATTTAAGATATATTTTTTATATAGGTATATTGATATTTTTTTTTTTTTCATTAATAAATTAAAAGTAAATGGCACTTACTGGATGATGGCTGCATTTTTTGCTGTGATGAATCAATATGATTACGTGTAGTTTCTTCACTCTGCATGGCAAATTAATATAATAATAATCACGATTTTTCACAAAAATCCTGATGATGATGATGATGATGATAATTAACTGATCACTAATAATATTTGATTATTATATGTATTATTCAACAAAAAATAATAAATAAACACTAAAACTTTATTAAACAATATATGAAATATTTATAACAATAATTGTTGATTGAAATAAAAAAAACAAAAAAAAATCAATTAGAGTTTCAAAATCACTGACTCTCTTTGATGAACAACAAGGAGATGTTTTGGTTGTCGTCGTCGTAAACTCTTCAACTCTTGAATGAATTGTGACTGACAGTCTTTGGCAACCGAGACTTTTTGATGGTCTGATGGTGTTGAGTTGTTTATCGTTTTGAAGATTTATTCTATTGGCCAGGATTCACCCTACTCCCTTGACTAAAGGGCGTTACCCAAAAAGGACAGTGGTGCCTCCCTCTGGTCCCTTTACGCAAGTCTATATTAATACAACAACGAGGGTTGAATATCACTTTTTTTTTTTTCCCCTTAGTGTTCTTGCACCCTGTACCCTAGTTTACTAAAATGCATTTATTTTATTTTTTTTTTTCTCATCCTCATCCACAAAATCATATTGCCCTTTGTTCAACTTTGTCTCACTTACTTTTTTTTTTTCTTTCCATGAGCATTCATTCAACAATAAAATGTATAAAGTTACTTATTTATTTAATTATTTTCTTTTAAACAAAATATTTTCCCTTTTTCTTTTGTGGAATTTAGACCGTGGAAAATTTTTTCAATTGAAAGAAACATTGTAAAAATAAAAATATCGTCATATTTTTTATTTATTTGATAGCTTTATTTTGTGGATCAGACTTTGCTGCATATTAACACAGACTCAGACTGCAGAGTGCATATCTACGAATATTTAAAAAATTTTTCATATGAAATTTAAAAAATCCATAATACAAAAAAGAATTAATCGAATAATAATTTTTCCATGAAATTTAAGGGATGCTTCGAGTGCACAACAATGAGATTCATCCACTAAACAGATGCACACCCTGTTTTATATCATCATTTTTTTCTATATTCTTTTATTCTTTTAGATATATCAATGACTCTCTGACTCCATTTTGAATTATATCTGATGATGGAAGAACCCTTGCGGCATTATTTTATCTTTTATTTTTTGCTTTATACATATAATTATATATGTATATAATATAAGAGGTATATCAACTGATCAGTTGATAAATCAATTATTGAAAAAAAAAAACCAAATTTCCTAGATGTAATTTAACAGTCAAAAAATATAAATATAAAAAAAATCCTTCTTGAATATAAAGATGAAAGAAAACTTCCCCCAATGAAGAAAATAATAAAATTTTGATGGTTCATCCAGGCATGTCAATATGTAGTTTTGATTTTGGTGCAATATGGCGGTGCAAGATTATCCAGCCATGCCATATAAGTAAATCTGTTGCAAGCAACCTTTTATTTTTTCTTTTTTTCTCATCTGTCGCATTTATTTTGTATATGTGAAGCATTATTAATACATATATATGTATACTCAACAAACTCAATAGCCTTCAGCAATGTAGAGATAGATACCACCACACACAATTCATAAAATATAATAAAAATAAAAAAAAAAAAAAAGCTAAATAGAGTCGCATTGTCAAGAAGGCAAACTATATACTGACTAAACGGCTGGTAATAGGGACAGAATCAAAATACGATTGTCCTGAAGCAGGCTGCACATATCCTGTCATTATTCTATATATAATATTATAACAAGAATGAACATCTCAACATCATCACCCTATACATACATACATAGACATGTTTTTTTTTTAGCAAGCATTTACGTATATATAGCAAGCAGGATTGTGGATTTATTTATTTATATATTTTTAAATTGTCAAAAATTACAATTAACAAATTGAAGAATTATGATAATAATAAATTTATCAACTTTTTATGAATTCATAAGGTAAATTAAATAATATTATGTTTAGGTATGTGCGATGAAAAATGTCTCGACAACAAATCCCATTCATCATAATATACATGTAGAAAAACTAGTTGGAATAATAATATACATTTGTCGTTAAGTATATAAGTAAATTTTAAATGACATATACAAAAGTAGTATTAATAAATATATATAGACATTATTTGAAGTAAAAGTAACACCCGAGACAAAAGAAAGTAGTAAAATCAACGGGTGGTCATCCACTCTCCGTCTTATTATTATATACATGTTTTTAAGTTTACGATGCCACTACAGTTTTTGTGGTTTTCATCCCTTATTTTCTTTTTCTCTGATGCATCGATAAATATATAGAAGCTGCTGCAGATCGATCCTTACAGCTTTAAAAAAAAATATATATTAAATCTTCGGAATTGGTGAATCTATGATATTTATATACTATTTCGCCAAAAAGTTGCTACACAGGTGCTGTTGACCTGTATTTCATTCTGCGAACAAGTCCAATTACTTGAAAATAATATGTTAAGCTATTGCAAATATAATATATAATTGCATGACAATTTTGTAATATGCAAAAATATGCAAGTTAAATTGATTTTCATAAATATATATATACTAAAATAGGCTTATTCAAGAAAATTTACATTTTGAATATTATTATTTTATTGTTGCGTTTATATATATGTATTTATAATGCTTAAAATATTTACTGTATACATACATAAAGAAGTGAGTGAAAATCCTCGAAAAATTAAGTTGACATTATTTGTTATTGTGTATACGCATGTAGCTTTATAAATTTATCTAGCATCTATATATATATTGAAAAAAAAATAAAAGCTGATGCTTGGCGGCAACGAGAAGGACAAATTGTACTACTGTAATCCGTCCTATATACATGCGTATAACTATCATACGCTCGACTTGACATTGACAATATTATACATATACATATATACATGTGTGTGTGTGTGTGTGTGTGCCACATGTTTTACACGCATACATTCATGTACAAATGCAGGATAATTTCAATAATAGAGGGATCATTTGTGGCGTTTTAAACTTTTTTAAAAAAAAACGACTACACAATGTTTTTCAATTTTACTTGTATAAATAATTTATTATATTTAGAGTGTACACCAATAGCTGATAGCATACTTTTTTCGTAGTAATATATAATGATAAATATAAAATGATTCATATCAACCTGTTGCATGAATCGTCGCACCCTCGCACATAACGCATTTGATATGCTGTCTAGTCGACCCTGCACACGGGGTTGATCGGATCGCACCGCGCAAATGTAATGACAGCGATGATCACGATGATGATGATGATGATGTTGTTGGTGTTGATGTTGTGGGAACTTTGAGGCATATGGTTGCACTCTTGGTTGGTGCTTGATATATATTTATCAAATTTGTAGTATCATATGGAGAAAGCATATCAAATGTATATGTAAACTTTTCTCTTGAATATACATCACTAAAACATCAGGTTAATAATAATCTGCCATATGTGAATTATTTTGTTGTTATATATGACTCGCATGAGAATTGGAAAATCATAATTTGACATGGGAAAATCATAATTATATATTAGTTGATCAACTACATTGTAAAATCATTTGTATAAATTTGACGGTTATAAATATATATTTGATTTGAAAGGGTTTGACAAATTTGAATATATTATTGCAAAAGTAAACGTCTTGGAGAAAAAAAATAAAAATTATAACGGCAACCGGTTAACGTCCGTTAGTCGGCCGGAAATTCAGTGTTATGAAAATCAGAGTAACGTCTTGTCAAATAATATTTTTTCACATAGACAACAACAACATGGTACTTATAATAACGAACTTTTTTTTTTTTTTTCTTTACCTTTATCTTATTCTTTCTTGAAGAAAAAAATTTAAAGAAAGTAGGCGTGTTGTCAAGTGACAAGTAGCTGCACCAGCTTAGGAAGGTACCTATATATATACAGATCAGAAATCAGAGCTGCTTTGGCCTAAAGTACTCGAACATATTGTGTTTTTTTCTTTTGGTACACACAAGAAAGCTAGTAGTCGTCTTGCTCATGTGAAAGACAGTGAATATTATTAAGACATGAATTCATCCTGGGCGGTAACATCCGGCCTCTGGTTACGCATTCACAAGGACTTTTTCAAGGATAATATATTAAGAGTCGAGAATAAAAAATTGGTGAGAAACATTTTGCTCTTGGCATATATGCGTATATACATATAGGTATATACGAATTATTATATTATCAAAATTATTAGCTACTGTAATTAATATGAAAAATATAATCAATTATGTAGAAATAAATTTTTATCATATCAGATAGAAAACTTGAGAATAAAATAAAAAAAAAAAAGAAGCAGTGGGAAAAAAAATGGCTGCAGTGATGGTGAAACTTGAAATTGAGGATGTCCCCCGATCATGATGATGATGATGCTGCACCCACACACGTTTATAACAAAAAAAATCGTGAATTGTGAATGGCTAGAGCCCCTACTGAGAGCCAAGAAAATAAAAGAACAACACACAGCTTCTGACAGCCTACCAGCCAGTGACGTAACTCGAGCTCAAAGCTGCTTCTACTACTGCTACTGCTGATGCTGATGATGATGATGATGATGATGACAACAAAACAACAACGTCGCTGTCAGTATATACAAGTTGAACGACGAGATACTAGCTCTTTATCATGATGATGATGGGCACCATGAATTTGCCTCCTTAACATCTCAAATTACTCAATCTTATATATATTCCCCGCCTTCTTAATATTTTTATATTTTTTCTTTTTCTTATTTTTCATAATGCACACAGTGGATTCGCCTTTTGACAAAGTGCTTTTTAGTTTAAAAAAATGTGAGCGTATGTTATTCAATACCTTTTTACCCCCGTAAACAATGAATCGCTTCCGGAAGCACCATACACATACAATATATACCTATACATAAAATAATAGCAACGACTGGGCAGGTATTTTTATTTCAAGCCAAGATAAACTTTTCAATTGTTCAAAAGTATTTTTGTTGAGGGTTGAAAAAGTTGAGGTGTCTTTTATATATACCCACTTAAAAATAAACAATTAATTTTATCTCTAAGAAAAAAAGAAAAACTTTTGAAAATATATATATATATATATGCGAGCTTCCGGTATTTAGTTGAGCATATATATATATATATAGCATTGAGATACGATTGTCTTAGCGATTGATGCCATTTCACTGTGGGGGTGTTTTTTTATGCCAGTAGTCTTTTGCTGTTGATGCTACTGCTACCATACACCGACGACCAATGACAATGATGACCATGGATGACCATGGATGTCTATATGTCTATATAGGCTTCATACCATCCTCCAGGGACCAAAGCTCTTATCCACTTGCCTTGGCAATCTTAGCCGACTTGACTTTATAGCCCTCTCTCTGCCTTTCTGTCATCCTATTATCATACTTTAAAAAAAAGGTCTTGGTCTCAAGAGACCAAGTGCCAAATAGTTACTTGACTTATTTTCATTTATCTTTTTTTTTTATCTTTTCTTTTACTTTTTTAATTTATTTTAAAAATAAAATAAAAAAAAGTTAAAATAGAAAATGTTGATGATATTTTTAAAATATACCTATATAAATGATTAATTATTTTAGTACATTTGTATATACGCATACATGAATGTATCTCAAATAAGGTAGTTATATATTTTTCGAAATAAAAAAAAAAAAGAAAAACCGAAAATTATGCTTTCATGTTAATAATATTCATATACAATGACGGATTACATTTTTTCTTTTTTTTTTTTTTTTTTTTTTTTGCAAAGGATCATTTGACCCCGGATGCAGAACTATGAGAGAGGGAAAAAGAAAAAAAAAAAAAAAAAGAATAATAAAAAAACTAAGGGCACAAACGTGCCGGTATTAACGGTTTTGCTTTTAAAAGTATATAAGGTCTCAAGGCACATTTACCTGGTGCAACAACACAAGGGAACAAGAGAGGTGAGCCAAAAGTTGTTAAACAGGCGCCACAAGGATCAGCGAAAAATCGGAATCATCAAAGCGGAAACAACACAAGAATTACGGAAACTCTAAAAAATGAAAGAATGCAAAAAAAAAAAAAAAGAAAAGAAAAGCGAAGGAAAGCAAAGGTAAAAGTAAAGTAAGGAAAAAAATTAATGAATGAAAAAATTTTGTAGTGTCGTGTATTTGTGTGTGTGTACCATGTGCATTAACAATAAAAATATTCACACGATAAAAGAGTCATCATCAACTCTCGAGACACGTATATCCCTCGACAAGTAAGTGTTATCAATTCTCAATGTTTCCCGCTGAGAATTTCCATCATTTAAATGTTCACCATCATCAACAACAATTTTACATAAAAAAAGAAAATGCGTATATATTTTGTTAATAAAATTTATCATTATTTAAAATATTGCATCAAGGAGTTTTTTCGTTAATTCCAATAGGTAAACTAAATTTTCAAAGCAAAGTTGACACAATGAATGGCACTATGTTATATATTGGCCAAGTGTTGTTGTCAACGACGTTTGCATGCCCGCATATTGTAGCTATAAAGAAAATATGTCACAAACTTATCAAGAGAATTATATTTCAAGATTTTGCACAAGTATATACCTGTCCCGCATATTTACAAATAAATACTAATAATAATAATTTTGAAAAATGGTCGTTTTATTTATTTGTCAAGGAACAAATGGTATACCTATATATTAATGGTACTTTTGCATTATCCTGTTGTCATGAAAAACAAATCACTCGCTTCTTGTCATCATCTGTAGTATACATGAATTATTATTTTTTTTATTTATGAACATAGTTGAGGAAAAAAAAAAAGACATTGTGTCATGTGAATTTGATTGATCATATTAAATACCCGAGTGGAGAATACATTAATATATTGTCAAGATTAATTAACTCACAAATGTTTACCCTTATTTTTTTATTTAATTGCGTATAGACAACATATACATATAGATATCTTCATTTATAAATAGAAAATCTAAAATATTTTTCAATGAAAAAAAAAAACAAAATAATAATATTCAATGATGATTTTTTTTTTTTTTTGTCAATTGAAGATGAAGAAAAAAAAAAAAATGACATTTCCAGTTCGTTTTGTAGTCGAACTTTGAAAAAGGTATAGGAAAAATAAAAATAAAAAGAATAAAAAAATATAAAATAGAAATGAATGAACTATACAGATGCTTTGAATGTCAGTCCAGCTCTTTTTACGACTATTCAGTGTTTTATCGTAAACGATCTAGAGTTGTGTGTTGAATGCTTTTTTATTCTGTAAAATTTGTATATTATACTATTGAGAGTATTGAGGGTGAGAGGGGTGTATAAAACTAAAGCTATTACTTGTACTCGGACTCTTGAGAAAAAAAAAAAAGGCAAAAGAAGAAAAAGAAGAAGATGTATGTTGAAAATAAATTGACGGACGGTTCTTTGGCGTTTGATGAGAACAATAAAATAATAATAAAAAAAAAAATAAATAAATAAATATGCTGCTGCTGTTGTTGGTGGTGATGGTGGTGGCCAATCCATATCTTTGTACATTTACGCACCACTAATTTCTTCCTCATTATCCCTTCCTGGGTCATTCAAGGACAAAACCTCATTCCACATATTTCTATATATTTTTACTGCTGAGAGCTATTCATTTAGACTACCTGTTTTGCACCCACCACCACTAACCATCATCCCCTTGCCTTATTTTTTTCTCTTTATTATTACTTTATTTTATTTTATTTTATTTTATTTTATTTTTTTGTTCATATATCTTTACAACTATATATACTTTCTCTCTTGTGCAATACAAAAGAAAGGAATGTACCAAAAAAATAAAATAAAATAAAATAAAAAATAAATAAAAAAAGGCAAAGATAAAATTTCAATGTCTATTATAATATTTGTGTGAAAAAAAAATATAAATTCTTAACTGCAGTACGTCATATTTTTTTTATTCTTATAGCTAAGGAAAAAATAAAATAAATTTTTTGTTATATATTGATAATGATTATAATAAAATAAATGTTCTCTGATGTAATGTCACGTGTAGCCTTTCGGGCTGGTTTATCAAATTCAGTCAACACGTGTCTTTATATACATTGAGATGATTTCAATGCCTTCAACGTACATTTAGTCTCTTGTCATACATGCTCAGATCACGACTCATCACATTTGTGATTTGTATATTATTTGCAAAGATATAAAGTTGAAGGCCATCGTCATCATCATCAACAACATTACAGGCATTACGGTTTTACGCCTGCCCCAATATATGCATCATCACTTTTTTTTTTCTGTCAACCCTCGTGCATTGTTTGATTTGATTATCACAACTGTCATTTCAATTTCAAGTATGACCCAAGGATACCACACTCTATCAACAAGACTTGAGAGACTTATATTTCAATTATTTGCACAATAAAATGGCCAAGGGTAACAAAACAAAATCTATGCGATCAAAAAACACGTATGAAGTGGAGTCACGCGTCAATGTTTATTCTTTATAAAAAAAAATAATCATATGTATACCCAACTGCTTATCTCGGACTTGTATCAGAACAATGAGCCTTTAAATTTATGTTGCATTTTATATTTCCGAAATAATATTATCATTTCAAAAATCCGTGCCAACAACAACCACAGCAACAGCAGCAACTCTGTCGGTATATTTGTATCAATTGGTTTTATAGGCATTTATTTGATTGACAAATTATTTAATCGCTTCATTTTAAATTTAAACTTTCAATTAATATTCAAGGCTCGAAATATAATTATATATACCTTTATGTAATTTTTTTATGCGTGTCTTATGAAAAAATTCTTCCATTCAATCTTATTATCAATAGATGGCAGATCAATTAGTTTGGCTTTTACTGCAGTATAGATTAATTTAATTATTTAACAATAATCGCATTTAATATAATAAAAATATTTAATGTCTCCAAATATGTAGCCTACTATTTTACTTTAATTAATTTTTTTTTTTCAATAAAAAAATTCTAGACTTGTTATTTTAACAACAAATATTTTTTTTAAATAATAAAAAATAGTAATTTTTTTTAGTATTAATTTATAATTCAAAAAAAAATAATATAACAAGATGTTATCTCAAAAATTCCTCGAACGGTTTCCTGATGACGATATTCTGCAACCAAGGACGTTCATCGCCCTCAGTTTTACAAATACAATCTCAAAAAATAAACTTATTATATGTATAATGTATATACACATGTTAAATAAATTCAAAAGAACCACTGCAATATTTCAGTTTTATTTTTTTTTCAAATATATATTTTAGATTAATATTTTAAATAGGGGCTTTTATCTTTACAGCAATCTTTTTTTTCTTTTCATTAATTATAATTAAAAATAAATATATATTTTTTGATTCTGCAAGTATATATATACAACTGTATATATATAACTCATAATTTAGTCAATCATATGATTATTTACAACTTTATCAAGATTTTTGAATATTTAAAATAATAATAATAATGACAATCGATGTTAACGAGTTTCTTTGTCATGCGAATATTGCGTAAAAAAGAATGTTTCACTTTTCGATTCTCAAATAAAAAAGTTGGACAATGCATAAAGATTCTCCAGCTCAATCTTCATGTATATGTGCATGTATACATTTATAAAAAAAAAGTCTTGGTGTATATTATATACATTTATATTAACTATACAATCCCACAGTGAATTATGCAACAAAAAAAAATAAAAAATACAGCTTGGAACCAATAATCTTCGATAAATTATAAAAATAACAATTTTTAATATATGCTATACTTAATTTTATTTTTAATAATGTACTGGCTTGAAAAATAAATAAATAAATAAATAAAAACCAAATCATCCCGGATATAAATGTTTTTTAATTTAAATAACGAACAAAAAGAAAAAAAAACATGTAGAATTTTATTATTTTTTTTTTCAAGAGGCAGCAAGTCACTGCTATTTTATTAAAAAAAAAATAAATAAATAAATAAATAAAAAATAACCAGATCCGCCCATTTAGCCCCTGGCAAGTAAATATGACGCACGATTAAAATATAATAAATAATAATGGGTATGCAAATACTTTGTCAGTTTAAAATGAGGAAGGCTCAATAAAAATGATCCCAGCTCATTAATTGATATATAAAAAACCAATTATCATTATCGTATATATACATTATATATATGTTACATTTTTAAATGTATACTATTTTTTTTTGCCATCAATAATTATACCCAAAGAAAAAAATAAATTATATATTCTGCAGTATACCTATTGAGCTGCTATATAAAGATCGCAGGATGATTTCCGTGACCTTTTATATTTTTTCCAACAGCATTTTAAAGCGATGAAGTTGACTTGGCACTTGTCGGATACAAAAATCTTGATATACCTGTAATAAATATTTTTAAGTTCAACGAAATTTTATTTATTACTTTTATACAGAGTGTTGAATAATAATTATACATATACACAATATATCAGCCACTTTTCAAAGGTTTTTATTTTAATATCTGTATATATATAATATGCAACTTTTATAAATTACAAAAATTAATAATTACATTGAAACGACATATATGTGTATTATATATGTAATAAATAAATTGGAATATCTATGTCAAATTGAATTATTATTATTATTTAAAAGACATCAAAATTGAACATCATAATTACTTGAGCTTTCGTTCAAGTGAAATTTGCTTTACTCTTTAGTATATCATCAATAGATTAATTGCTATAAATATTATATATGGCTGCTGATGATGATGCATTTTAAGAAAAAAATAAACAAATGACAAAAATTTATCAATAAAATTTACAAAAAAAAAAAAAGATAATTTATTATTAAATCCATAAATTGAATGCAATTAAAAAAATTGCATGAATTTAATTGTAAATATGCTTATGCCTATATTTTTATATTTGAAAATCAAATGACAAAAAATAATAATAAATTAACGCTGCTATGACAAGATATTGACAATAGATTCCAAAAGCAAAGTCAATAATTAATATGATAATATGATTTTGTCTCTTGCTACTGGAATCTATTTTATTTTTTTTATTTTTTAATAAATTTCAAAATTATCATAGAAGCGTTTTGTCAATGATTTTTTCTATATTAATTCCATGGAAATGACATTTTTATTTTCATTTTTTTGTCTTATTTAAAATAACAAAATTTGAGGCAGTTGAGTTGGCAAGAGGATCAGTCGTTTGCAGTCGACATGTCGAAGGCACAAATAATAATATCACCTTATATAATGTATATAATTATTTATTTCATTATTTCATTATTTCATTATTTATAGTGCTAAAAATTTCATCAATGCATCATAAATGAGTCGTGGATTAATAGTACCATCAGCAGTATAACGAACACCTCTCAATGATCCATCATCATGTGATACAACACCATATTCACCAACAATAAAACCATCTGGTGTACGTTCTTCTACTCGATATTTACGATAATTTCTTCCTTCAACAACATAACCAACTTTGTGATTATCTTCTGGATCAATACCAGATGATATTTTTGCTGTTACTGATTGAGGACCATGAACATTACCATTACTTCCAACACTAACTGCCTCATCAACTTCATAATTTATTTCAACTGGTTCCATCATTGGTCTTTCATTAAAATTATTATTATATATTTTAGATTCTTTTTCTTCTTCAGAATTAACTTGTTCAGCTTTATTATTATAAAATTTATTTTTTTCATTATAAATTTTAGCACCATTATTATTTCCATAAACTTTTTGAGATAATGATGATTTATCATATATTTTTGATGATTGATAAACTTTTGGTGGTTGATTATACAATGATGTATCATAATGACGACCAATTTTTCTTCCTTGTGGATAATTATCATCAGATTCAATTGGTTCTTGATGATTTTCATTTAATTCTGGATTAATTTCAGCAATTTCATAGCTTTGTTCAATTGGTTCTGGATTTGATGCAACTTGTAATGAATCAATTTCTACTTTATTGTGTATATTTATTATTGTTGGTTCAGTTGTAATTTGTGATTTCATTTCCATGCTCATTCGGGACTGTAAATCTTGTTCAACTGTGATTAATTCACTGTGATTTGATTCATTAATAAATTGATTACTATTACTACTACTACTGCTACTACTACTACTACTACTACTACTCAAAGTCATTGGACTTGTTGTTTCTTCTGTTGTTGTTGTTGTTGCTGAGGTACTTAATGTCGATGGTAATGTTGTTTTTAATGTAGAAAAAGTACTAAAAAGTTGTATTGAAAGAGGTTCAATGGGTGGTCTTGTAACAACATTTAATTCTTCTTCTTCTTCTTCTTCTTCTTCATTGGTTTTATTTTTATTAACTCTTTGCCTGTATGACGTTGCTGTCTCAACACTTGAAGTCACACTCACCCCAATAACCTTTCTATTACTATTACTATTATTATTATTATTATTATTATTATTGTCATTGATAAATGGCTTTGTAGCATTAATTTTGATAATGTTATGACTATGTGGTGTTGTAGTACTTGTCATTTGTTTATATCCAATTCCATAATCATCAATTGATGCTAATGAATCTTCAACTGGATAAGTAAAACTTTGACGATTATGCTCAATTAATTGAGACTTGTGACTTATTGGATAAAGTTTTGGTGCAACTTGTCGTTGAACTGGACGAGTTACAATAACAACTGGTGGTCTTGGACTTGGTGGTGCTTTTGATATTCTAAATATTGATGCTTCATTTAATCGTGATTCAGCAACAACATTATCCTGTGATGACAATTGACCACGTCTAAATCCACGTCTTCTTGGTGTTGGTGCCATTGCTCCATTAATAAATACAGAAAGAAACTCTGTGCCCGCCAGAATATCATTACGTTTAACTGGCGCTGCTTCAGCTAGTTCCCACATCATTGCTGCCTCCAACAATACCTGAAATAAATAATAATAATCATTTATTTATTTATTTATTTATTTATTATTATTTGTCATTTTTCACAACATAAATCATGTGTATTAAAAAATAAAAATAAACAAAACAGCTCATCGCAAAGTTATTATTTATAATTTATAATATTCAACATATATAACATATATAACATGGCATGCATGATGCTTGAATTTAATTGAAGTTGTCAGAGACCATTGGACTCTTGATATATGATGTTGAATATATATATAAGCAAAAGCCAGCTGACTGTATTGATGCTAAATGGTATTGGAATAAAATGAAAAAATAAAATAATAAGCGTAGGCGATGATTGTTGATAAATTCACGCCTTTATGGCAAATTGTCTGACCGGTTGAACTAGAATTGTTTCCTGTTGAAAGGTATATACAAGATATATTATATTAACAATCAAGAACACTGATGTCGCCATACTCTACTCAAGTTATGCTTCATTGGATTATCATCAGTTATTTTAAACTATATATTTATATAAATATAAAAATTATCATTTGCAAGAAAATTTAAATTTTTCATAGATAAAATTATTTTTATTTTTTCCATTTGAAATGACAAATACAATTTATATATATATATTTTTCTTGCGCGAGCCCTTGATTTAAAAATATCAAGGTCATTTTCAAGTCTCTTACTTTTACATTTGTCACAATAATAATTACAGCATAGTCTATTTTGTTTTTTTTTTTTTTATAAAAAAATTAAACAACTGTAAATATAATAATTAAATTATTTAGCAGTTATTTTATTTTTTTTTTTTGTCATTTAAAATGACATGTGCTATAATTCATATGCGCAAAGATGATTAACGAACGTCCTTGGCATCAGGTTAAACAAAATCAGTTTGAACAATATTGTCTCTCGTAAAAAATTGCTCAATGATATTTTTCTTTTGTACTCTCATATATATTTTATATCCACAAAAGAATTTCTTCATCGCAAGTATATATAAAATGCGTGATATTATTTATTGTTTTATTAAGGAAAGCAAATGAAAACTTGTAACGAATTTTATTAATATTAAATTTACGTTAATTAAAAGTTAACAATATATACACATATGTATAGGTGTATAATAAAATGTTGGGTCAAGGAATTAAAATGCTGTATCAAATTTTGTGACCTTGTTATTGTTAACCGACTCGCTCATTTTTATGTTGAACTATTTTTTTTTTTTTTTTTTTCAATCCTCAAAGTATACATATAAGAAAGACTTGTTTTTTTTTTTTTTTTTTTTATATAATAATAATTAATTGGCAATTATGTAGACAAAAGATTTTTTTTTCATTAAATTCACAAGTCACTCATGAGTTTCGTAAAATATGCAAGTATTATTATTATTATTATTATAAATGGTGAATTTTTTATATATGTACAGCTTGGGTTTGGTTATTTGGGTGTAAAATTTACAATATATAAATTTGTCTTAAAGATTAAGTGTCTCGTCGTTTTATCGCAATATCATATATACGTACAATATGAAAAATAAAAAATAAAAAATAAAAAATATATAAATGTTTATTGGTTCAGTATGCGGTCATCAGCTCGATAAAAAAAATATTTTATTTTTATTTTTAGAGTAAAAACATGCGTGATAAATAAAAATAAATAAATTAAGTTAAAAATAGCCACGATAAATAAATAAATTTAAAAAAATAAAAAATAACAACGAAATGTAATGTGGCGAGTTAAAACAAGGTGGGACAACAGCAGCGAAAGTATTTGGGTCACCGGGACCTTCCGTATTATATTATACGATAAATATATTTAATATTTATGCATATATCGATGAATTATCAATCATCCTGTTGGCCTGATATGACCATGGTGTCCTAACTTCCCTGCTGTGAATTATTATCATTATTATTGATGGTGGTGGTGCAGCAGTGATACTGTGAGTCACACGCCCTCCATCACATTCCAATGCAACAAATAATATTACGACAAACTTGGTTTCACTTTTCGTTTGAAAATATATATTCAATATATAAGACCGGGTGCATTTGATATTTCATCGTTTCTCTTATTATTTCTTTTAATGAGTATTTTAAAAAATTAAATTAAGACTTTGCATCTTACTTGTAATAATATAAACTGAATAAATTTAAAAAACATAAAAAGCAAAAAAATAAAATAATTCAATGTTGAAATAATACGTATTATATAATAATATAATAATATATATTTAAATAAAATTAAAAAAAATATACATGTCGTATTATTAATAAATTAATGATATATTTAAATATAAATAAATCATAATTCATATATAAATATTTAATAATGATAAATTGACATGTAATGAAAATAATAAACAGCTCATGTCAATTTACATGAGTTATCATATATTATAATTTTGATATGTTTATTAATATATAAAAATAATTATATTATATATCTAATTAAATATAATAAAATATGCACAAGGTCTACCAACAATTAAATTGATTATAGTATAGAAATGTAATTTATTTGGTCTCGATTATTATCAAAATATGAAAGTTGACAAATTCATTTATTAGCATTGTTATGAAATTAAATTAAAATATATGTAAAATAATATTATTTCGTATAATACATAATACTTGCATTATACATATATTATTAATGTTAATTTTATTTAATAGCTGCAGCGAAAGAATTTAATGATGCACTTTTGTATATTAAATTAAGTGTTGAAAATCATCATCATCATCATCATCTGCTTTCTCAAACTTTATATTATATATATATGCGTATAAACAAAATATCTGAATAAAATTATATATAGTTGATGTAGTTGATAGTTGACTGAGCTGCTGGAATTGGATCACTTGTTTTGTTGTTAGTGACATTGATAGTGGTGCATGCATGGTCATGGACATATTGCTACATAATCATTATTATTTATATTTATTTATAAATCAATACATGTGTCGAAAAATAATTATCAAATTATATATTCAAAAAATAAAAATAAATGTTTGAATATAATTATTTTTATATAAAAAGAAACACATGTATATACATCCAAAAGTCGAATGTTAATGACACTTGTAGACAGCTTTATTAATCTCGACATGATGAATGTCGTGTGTATAATATTAATATTAATATTAATGTTAATATTATTAGGTATAGAGCAAAGTGTCGATGTCGAGTGTTTGACATTTATAAATTATAAATCTAGCAATGTGAAAGGTGGCATAGTATTATTTTAAATTTTTTATTAATTTTTTATTATATCATGATAATAATATATTCAAGGTATATTATTATTTTTTAATTAATTTTATTATTGACAATAAATATATATTTATTAATAATAATTTAAATGATAATTAAATTTGTGGGTATATACATATACGTAAAATAACAGGGGTCCCTATAAAAAAGTGAGAGTATACGCATATTAAACTATTAAACACCCGGGATGTGGTTAATTAAGTTCAACAGCATCATCATCATATAATTTTATTTTTTATTTTACTTGAATTCAACTATAAATAAATAAATAAATAAATTCAATACATTTTATTTGAGTAACAAGGTGATTCAAATAATAAAATGTGTTAAACTTGCATTATATCGCAGTTTAATTTAATAGTAAATTTGCATAAAATAAATGCAAGGCCGCATATACATATATACATGTATACTGATGCAGTTAAAATAAAATGAAAGGTAAAATTGTATAATTAATGACAACTATACACGTTTAACATTGCCAATTGAAAGACTTAAAATAAATAAATTTTTAAGGATGTCTTGAATCTTGATGCGATGGAAGCATGATATATACAATATATATTTAATTAAAAAACTTGTGAATTTAGCATCAACAATTATTTTCATATATATAACAATGTTAAATGGACAATGAAAAATAAAATTATTAATTTCATCATTTACATGCAGTGGTGGAAATATAAAAAATAAATTATTGCAGAATATTATATACATTATTATAAATAACCGGATGTGCAATGTCTATATAAAATAGTCCAAGAGTTTAATATATATATTAAAAATGTATTTATAACACGTGCAATGAAGGGTGTTTGTCTCATATTATATTAACAATAAATTAATAAATTTAAATCACGACAACAACTTATACGCATATATACGCGCACGTAAATCATTTGAAAAGATATATATATACACGCGCGCAAAAAAATATAATCAAATATGAAAAAATAAAATATATAGTAATGACCAAATTCCTGCATCATGTATCATTATTTATTGCATACGCATATTTATTATTATTTTTATTGTATATAGAGAGATGACAACAAAGAAAGGCCATGTCCGGGAGATGAAATGAAACAAGCATTTTTCTAAAAAAGACCAAAAGAATATATATATCCTATACATTATACTGCATAGGGGTGGGGAAAGGTGATGGCAAATAAAATTCCATGCGCCACCTTGATATTTTTATTTATTTTTAATTCAAGTTTGTTTTATTATTTGTGCCCCGTGTGCGGACATATAATATGTATTTATGTATGTGTAAGTAAGTAAGTATGCATGAGTGCAGCAGCCAGGGGTCGATGCCGTTGTCTCCGGTTTTCTCGTGTTCGTCCTTGCCGAGGTCTTCTACATCCGATTTTAATTCTAAATAAATAAAAAAAAAAAAAAAAACCACCACCACCACCACGACAAAAACGACACTCACGATGCAGCAACAAAAACAGGACTATCATATGATCCTAGTATAAAGCTTGAGTTGCAGAATGCAGATCAACCAAATACACATATGACGCAAGAAATAATATAAAGCATGTGGTAAGATATACATATATGTGAATATTTTTTTGACAATTATACAACTGCTATACTGATGTTGCTATTTGCTAATTTGCTGACAGTGACAACGTGTAATTTTATTTTTCATATATACTCTTTAGTTTTTTATAAATATATTAAATATATAAAAAGGACATTGATCCACTGCATATGCAGGGATGATATTTCGAATGGTTCTTTATTTTTTTTATTTTTTTATTTTTTTGAGTTCATTGGCCACCAGTGGTGTCAACAAATTCCAACAACAGCAGCAGCAACAGAAACAGCAGCAGCAGTTATATTATTATCTTGAATATTCGTTGAATGTGTACGAATTGCATTCCAGAAACCGGTACAAATAAAAAATGATCCCTTTGCAAAATTCGACATGACTATACTTATCAGGCAACCTTCTCCTTTCTTCTCCCACACACCATTTATACAATATCAACAATTTTAAATTTCAACGGAAACAAATTTTCAATTTTATTATACATACTTTGGTCTTTGCTATTATTAAAATAAACAGTCTTATGTAAAAAATATTTATAATAATTATAACAATACATGAATATATTAGAACATACAGACGAATGAATGGTCATTGTACTGTAAATGCTTCAACTTAATAGATATGCAATCTGACACATGCACTTCTTCTTGAAGTCTCAAGGTTACGACTCGCATGTTAAAATGTATATTCAGACAAGAATCAGACTTGCAATATATGTATATAAAAGAAAGAAACAATGATTGACTGAATAGCGCTGATTTAGATTATCGAATTTCACTAAAATGTCAAGGTGACTTATTCCATGTATCCTCGTTTCGGATTGCTATAAAATAATCAACTTGCATGAATTTTATAGATCAGTAGATCAATTCTATATATATATAGAAGGCATTTATTCAATATCATTAAATAAATTAAAAAAAAATGTTATAACATACAATGATTCTGATAGTTTTGATTGCACAATTATCATGAATAAGTTTGACAATAAAAATGCTACGTGATCTTCAGTAGCTAAATTTTACCATAAAATTTTTTGTAGCACTTTCTTTAGTACTGCTTGCTTATCATTTATTTATTCAACAAATGAAATATATGCATTTATTTCTAAAAAATTAAAGAAAAATGTATAAGAAAACATGTAGCTAATGAAATATTATGGCATTGATTCTTGATTTGAGAAATAGACTGATGATTATAATATGCTGAAATTGATGGCAATATTGCACTGTTCTCATGCCATAATTTTGCCATAATTTCATGCCAGTAACTGCCATATATGCCGATATTATGCCATAATTTATGCCGGATAATTTTGTAATCAATTCATGCCATAATTTTTGAACATGCCGTATTAAATCAAAACAGTAATCAGAAACATGCATATTTTAGAAGGTATTAATTTGCTTAATAATATATTTAGCTACATTGATTCTTAGCTACTGCTTTTCTTGAAGTTATCATTTCTGAAAAATAATATGTATTTTATTTTTAATAAATTCCAAGAAAAGATGTATAATGAATTAATAATGAATTAATGTTAAAGAATATATTCAAGGAAATAATCTCATTAGTCACATTAATGCTACATTCTTATTATGCTTTTCCAGACATTTTAATTTTTAAAATAAAATTACATGATATTATTTATTTAATAAAAAATGTCCAAGCATTACTCATGTAGCATTATTTTGCAATTAATGTTGCCAAAGTTATATTTCAAGGAAATAATTATTAGTCACATTAATTTTAGCTACATCTTTCCTTGCACTGCTTTTCCTTGGACATTTTTATTTTATTCTATAAATAATCAAAATTTATTTTTCAAAATACAAATTTCGTTAAAAAGCAGTAGCTATAAATTGATTGCCAAAGAATTATATTCAAGGAAATAACATTAGACATTAATTTTAGCTAATTTTAGCTATGGAATATTTATTTTATAAATAAATAATGTAATTTATTTTTAAAAATAAATTTTATATTATAGTAGTAAGAATGATCAAAGAATTATGTTTCAAGGAAATACTTAGTCACATTAATTCTTATAGTCCTTATTGTGCTTAGTCATATATTTAACAAATGAAATACATGTAATTTATCATTTTAAATCATTTCTGATAATTGTCAATAATCAAGTATGCCTACTGCTCAAATTATGATATAAATAAATGATGAAATATGCCATTACTGCATCATTTGTTAATATTATACCGTATGAAACACATGATACATTTATAAACGTATCATGGTTTGCTCAATACGTCGAATGGCATGCTGTCGAAAATTGACATAAATACCTGAAAGACGACCTTGATGAGTGCTGAAAAAAAGATAATAGAATATCTTTTCAACTATAATGACAAGGTCCACATATATCCTTCTGTATTTATATATACACACTCAACAGTCAACTCCCCGAGGGATAATATGTAGGGCATGTCGCAAAAGTATCAAATCAAAAAGGGAAGTAGAAAAAAAAAATAAATAAATAATAATTGTGGGACTGCAGCAGTATATATATATAGCTTCAGGAGACTTTTGTCTGTTGTAGATTGGCTCCAATTACAGACTTGTTCCTTGATCCAAGAAATAATTTGAAAAAAAAATAATATGGACTTGTTGAGATGACGTGAAACAAAGTATCGATGGCTCACTGCATCTTTTGAATAAACAGCCCAATAACTATATATAATTATATAATTATTTATTTATTTTACTCATCATTAATGTGGGATGTATTCTGGCGTATATTTAAAAAAATATATTTAAATCGCAATTGACATGTGCAGGTTTTGCATTGAGAATATATATTTATATTTTATATACAACTTTGACTTGAGTGCATGATAAATGCAAATTTAACAAATAGACAAGCATTATATTATTTATAATAATTAATAAGTATTAAAAAATATAATATTAATGTATATATATATCGTGTGAAAGGGCAATAACGACGACAATATATATAATATAAATGCATGATTTGTGTATGGTAGGAAATATCTTGTTGAGTTAACAACAGCGGATATCCGGGCTGATGTGTGTTGTGCGATCATCTAAAATGCTTAATAACAATAATAATAATAATATTGTTTTGAAAACAATTGATATTTATATGAATATAAATTGATGATGGTAATTATTATAAAAAATGACAATATGACATTAAACGCGCAAGTCGAGAAAAACATATTGTAATAATAATGGATAAATGGATAAATTGTTGTGTGAGTAATGAAGCAAGTGGCAAGAGGTGAGAGAATCTTCTTCAATGCAAGTTAACTTATGTATATAGATAGACTCTGGTGAAATGTTTTGTTAAATATGCTTGCACATAGTCACAGTCACATAGATAAAATATATCCAAGGATATTATTATTATTTTTAAAAAAAATATTGTATATACCCACGCTTGATAATATATACGCATGTACTTGCTCATCGCGGCACATTGCAATGGGCATACCTGATGGCATTATGCATATAGGCTTATGTTCATTTTTTATATTTAAATTTAAATTATTGTATTTGCTTCAAGAAAATTACTATATAAAAAATAAAAAAAAATAAAAATATATATGATAGTTTATAGTTGGCCAGTCACTCGATCACTTTCATTGCTCTATACTATACAATATACCTATGTATATCGAAGGTCATACACTCCAACCACAAGGTCACATGCCACAATAACTTTGATCTGATTTGTTGGCTTTATACATTGTATATATACTTATTTTTTTTATTTTACACGTCAGCAAAAAAAATAGAATATATATTATTATTATTATTATTTCATTTCCGTATTTGAAAAAAAAACATAACACACACACATACACACACATGACCAATTATTATAATATTTGCCATATGTGAATAATAAATGTTGCAATAGTATATTGTGTATATATGTACAAGTAATTACACAGCGGCTTATGACCATCAAAAATTAACCAGTAGCACCTAAAAAAACCCATTTCAAATTTTTAATCAACCTATTGTCGTATTTAATATATATTGCTGCAGCAACAACTCATTGTGTACCGGTTAAATTGCAAGTTTTAAAAAGATAACGTCAAGATATATATCCTTGACTCCTGCGACACACAGCAACAACAACTATTGTACAATATATTTATAAATTATTTGCATTGTTGAATTTATATACAAAAGAAAAAAATATAATACACAAGAAAAGCAAAGTTATTTGCCAGCTACCATTACTATCATATACCGCAACTATATAATAGCTATATCAGAAGCAATTGCAGATAATAAATATACACTTTGTTGTTGAGTTTTAAAAATTAAACTATATATTATGTAGTTTATAATATTGCAAGTATGTTGTATTGTTGTAAAACACGTGTCCATGCAATACACGGATTTAACGAGAGTGAAACAGAAACAGAAACAGAAACAGTAAATTGCTTAATAAATTAAATTCATGGTGGTGCAGTATAATAATAATTTAAACGATGACTGCAGGTATTGCTCTATGTATGATAAATAAATTTATAAATATAATATTGTAACTACTTATATATAAATATTTCGATAAAAACTCACCAAAAGAACAAACATTGCACTGGTAATTGAATGCTTGCATGACAATCTGGTTGGGATGTTTTTCTTCATATTCCGCCTGGTCCCGTCAACCCTAACGGGATTTCATCTCTTCGTCCATCTTTGTTTTATTATTATTATTATTTCATCTATCATGTCATAACATTATTATGCATTATATTATTATTATTATTATTATTATTATTATTTACTGATGATTGAGACTAGAAAGACTTGATTGCAATGATCAATTAAAATTAATTTCAAAATACAATATAAATTAATGAATGGATGAATCAATGAATGAATGAATGAATGACGGTCCAAAAGCGTTACATGTAAAAGGTCCTAATCGTGGCACAGGGCTCGAGCAACTGACAGCGGGTCAGACTCGACTGTTACCGACAACGATACATGCCACCAGCAACAGCAACACCAACAGCAGTAGCAGCCACCCTGCATCATACCATTCACAGCTGATCTGAGCTGATCCAACTACAATTATTATATTATTAGCTATATAATAATATTATACATATATTGAATTGTCTATATGCGCTCTTAATCATTGTCTTGGTCTTTTCATTTGGAACACAATTTGTGTCTATGCTCTTACATTCACCAGTCATTTTTTACAATCATATACTCCCTCTTCTTCATGTATTTAGCTTTTACTTTGTCATAATAAATACAATAGAATATAATAAACAACAACATTATGAAAAAGTCAAATAAATTTATATAAAAAAAAAAAGAAGTAAATAATAGGTATACAAGGAAGAAGAGAATAAATAATCAAACCGTTATTGATGACGAGATTGACTGGTGTCATTGCTATTGTTGCTCTATGCTCCAACTCTCCAGAAAAAAAGCACACACACACAAAAATTTGTGGCAATTTAATAAAATTCGTTGTGCAATACAATTATTTTGAGAGTCAGTATATATTTTTGAGTCACAAATGCGCCATCAAGATGTATCAGCAACGTCCTTGATAGTGAGAGTAGACGGTTCGAAAGACTTTCGTTTGAGGGACGAAGGTCGTTGCTTTGATTCCAGCTAAAAGAATGCTATTTGTGTTATGTGGGCGTATTAATAATGTAAATTAATGTTGCATCGGAAACGCATGTCAATTATTATTATTCTCAAAAAACAAAATAATTATATTTTTGTCAAATAAAGTATATTTATTTCATCTCAATAATGATATCAATAAAAATGTCATTTTATTATCTATGTTTGAATTTATATTACTACTAGACCAAATCATGTTTAATTATGTTTTTTTTCATATTTCATTCAAAGTCAAATTAATTAATTTGACATTAAAAATTTTTTGTTTAAAATAATAAAATATTGCCGTTAATAGAATTAAATAAATTTAATAATAATAAAATTAAAGAGAAAGACCATAATATGGTTGTCCTTCAGAGTCAGATGATTTCATTCTATTTTTCAAATGATCCAATGTATTGGCAAGATGTTTTTGAATTTGTTCTGTTTCTTCACTAACTCCCAAGTTGGGAAGTTCATCCTTAATTTTTGCAATAACTTGATTTAATATTTGAACAGTAACTGATGAATTTTCTTTTTCATAAAAATAAATATAATGATTTAATAATTCAACAAATAATTGAACTTGAACTGATGCATCCATGCATTGACTTGCTATTCTTATTCCTTTTTTTAAACAATCCAAAACTTTATTTCCATCTTGCATCTAATAAATAATAATATTAAATAATTATATTAAATATAAATATAATATAATCAATATAAATAATATAAATTACCTCTTTTCCTTCAGTTGCTAATGATTTACCAGACCAAAATATATGTGAACAAGTTGCAACACCACGACATTGATCTGGTTTTCTAAGTAATTTACTTGCAGTTAATGCACACTGATTTCTAACTGGTTCAGCATTTTCTTCACTGAAACAACTTGTTTGTTCAAATGTTGCAATAATAAGTGTTATTGCTGCTAATTGAGCTTTTGAATCACTTATTTCATCTTCATATATAATAAATGCTTGACTCATAAATTCATATGCAGCAACTTCATAATTATCAAAACGTATTTCACCAATAGCAAGTGAACCCTGAAGAAGCAAACGTAATGGTAATTCAGCAAGTTCAGCTTTTATTAAAGCTGTTATTGTTGAATAACAAAATTGAAATATTTTATTGCATTTTTTGTGCCACATTTCATCCTAAAAATAAAAATATAATTATTTATTAGCTATTATTATTATTATTGACATATTTACTTATAATTAAATACCTTATCCTTTAGAGCTTTATATGTAAATGCCAATTGATATGCTTGAAATACAATTGCTGGAAGTGTATATTTAATTCTTTTATTACCACCAGCACTAAAATGTTTTCTTGCTGCACTTAAAATCATGTATTGTTGATCAGCTGTTTCTGATTTAAAATGATGTATTAATCTTCCAAGTAGACCTTGTTCTTCAGCAAAATCTTCTGGATCTTCATCAATATTTGGCTGATCAGATTGATCCTGTACAATTGGTGATATTATTGTTAATACAGCATCAACTTGTTCTTGTGTTGGTATCATTGTTTCATTATCTAATATATTTGTTATAATATAAACAGCCAATAGCTTTCTTCCTTCATAATCAAAATATTCCAATAATGGTGCATAATTATTTAATTTTAATACAGTCAATATATTTTTATAATTATCAATTGGTATTTTCATTAATCTTGATAATTCACGTGATACTGCACTATTATATTCTAATTTTTCAAGATTTAATTTTTTAAATATTTGTACTGTTGTTGATAATACTTTATCAACATAATCAACACGATCAGGATAACATTTTTGTGCTAAATTAATAAGAGCAACTTGTAATGAAACAATATCCTCTGGTGGCATATCTGTTCGTGTCTGTTTGAAATAACAAAAAAAAAATATTATTATTTTCTTTGATTAAATTTAAAAATTCAAAAAAAATATAAAATATAAAAACATTTTCAGACTTAAACTAGATGAAATAAAGAGCATTATTAAATTATCTATTGTGTATAATATATATAACAATCATAATTTTTTTTTATAAAAAAAATTCAATCAAGTGTAGTATCTTATAAATGAATATCATCATTAAATGTTTTATTTAGTTTCTCGTATTTAAATTTTTTAAATTAATAAATAAAAATTACCTGAATAATTGTTGCAACTTGATCACTAAATACATCAAATAATTGTACATCCTGAGGTATACCAAGTATTTGAGTTGGACTTCCTGGACCACCAACACCATCAGATCTTTGACTAAATGTTGCTAATCTATCAATCAATGATATTATAATATTTTTAACATTTACACCGTAATTTAATTCAGCGCATGATTTTAAAAATGCATTCAATGTTTGTAAATGAAATTCATCTGGAAATACTTGTATAATACATTCCATAAGATATTCTTGTGCAATTGCATCTCGACAACTGACAACTTGTTCCAATATTCCAGGCAATACTAATTTTTTATAAATATCCAATGTAACTGATTCCAATTGACTTAAACGTACAAGATTTGTACCAACAAGAATCTTCAATTCTTCACGTTCACGTTCACGTCTTTCTTTGTCTCTACTGTGACCTTGATGTTGCATGCGTACCCATAATTTATTCATTTCAGCAAAATTCATAAGAACAAAATCAATACTATCACGTACAGTACCTTCCTCATCATCACCATCAGTTACATCTGGTAATATATTTTTAGTACATTGTAAAAGATAATTACGAAGAAATAAACCACGTAATGGATGCTGTACACCACGACACATTTCAACTAAATCACGAAGAAGATCACGTTTTAAACATGGATTATTTTTAATATAAACAAGGCCAACAGTGATGAGTAAATATCTGTATGTGCAAAATGATAATAATAATTATTATTATTATTAAATTATAAATTTAATTAAATAAGTAAAAAAAAAAAAAAACACTTACAAACGTGGAACAATGTTACCAGCATACTGAACAAGTTCATAAAGATCAGTAACTTTAATTCCTTTTTGATATTGATCAAGTAAATAAAGTTCCAAATGACGTAGTTCATCAGTTATTGCCATATAAAGTTCATAATAACTTTTTGGACTTAATAATGAAGTTCTCAATTCACCAAGCATTGTTGATGCATGTTTAAGGGCATCCATGGCTTTTCCTTCATCCAAACTGTATTTCATTTTGAATGCTTGATTTTTGACAATTCCAATGGCTTCCTCGAGAAGTTTTTCCTGCTCTTCCAGTCCAGTCATCACGGGTGTCATGGGCTGCGAGAAGAATAGTGATACCTACCAAATATGGTACACACAGGTAGCCATGCCAAATACAATGCCAATTCATCATCAAAATTAATCATGCACTACTTTTTTTTTTTTATTTATTTATCTAATTATTATTATTATTATTATTAAATTCAATAGTCAATTTTTTTTTTCAATTCAAGCTTATCCAAGTTGATAAATAGAATATTTAAAAAGCAAAAAAAATTAGTACTTTGGACTAGGAGAAAAAAAAAAAAAACAACATAAAAAACAGCTGTCATGTTTTGAAAATAAAAATGTATTCAGATGGAATATTATTTCAATTAATAATCAACAATTCAACTTATTGATGATGATATATTTGTGTATAACCTATGACACTTGATGAAGCTATTATTATTATATTATATATCAATTAACTAAATATTTCAAACAACATGCAATATCAACAATATTTTGTCAACAAGGACAACAAAACAACAACAACAACAACAACAACAAATACATACCATTGTTTATTAATAAATTATCCAATATTTTTAAATTCAATATAAATAATAACAACTAAAGTGGGTGTTGTTGTTTACTCCTCTCGTTGTTTTTATTTTTTATTATTATTTCTCCTGACAATTGTTTGATGAATAATGGCAAGTAACAATAATAATAATAATATCGAACATTATTATTATTATTATGTTTTGTTACCAACTGAGTTTGACAGGCAAATGACAGCTCTATCTAGTGATTGTTATTGATATTAACCAAAATTGCCGGAAATGAATATAATTGCATATTTTTTTTTTTTTTTTGGGACAGCATCAGTCATCAATTTATCACACACACCGCAACAACTGGCAACAACATCTAACAAACATGGGTCGCATGCACGCACCAGGGTAAGATTTTTCAACAACAATATAAACAATATAAATAAAAATAATTTTAATAGATCAACTGTCAATAATACTAAGCAACAAAACAGTTGTTTTTTTTTTTTTATTTCATATTAATAAAAGTTCTTTCATAATAAAAAGTTGAGTGGAATATTAGACTACATCAATGAGCCATGTGTTCATTTGTTGCATTGTTATTCATAAATATTATTAAATATTTATAATAAATACTTGAGGTTTAAATTATTTTTATCTTTAGTATTTTTTTTTTAATCCTATAAAATGTTGATGAATTAAATATTAATTATTGCCATTATAAAATGTTGTTACAAAACTAACCTTAAAATAATAATAATAATATTAATAATTTATTTTTTTTCTTTCAACAGTAAGGGTATTTCCCAATCGGCATTACCATACAAACGATCAGTTCCATCATGGTTGAAACTCAGCCCTGAGGACTGTAAAGATCTTATCTTTAAACTTGCAAAAAAAGGACACACTCCTTCACAAATTGGTAAGAATTTTATTTTTATTTTAATTATATGTACAGCAAAATCTGGCTCGATATAAAACTACTATACAATTTTTTATACTCGTTTGTCATGTAAATATTTATTTTGCAATATTAAAAACCGAATTTTTGAGTCAACAATGATGATATTCATTTGCGATAGGTATTCGTTGACAAATAATTTATTTTATTTTAATCAAATTAAATTATAAATATTTAATTATTATTACAGGTGTTATTCTTCGTGATAGCCATGGTATTGCTCAAACTCGTCATCGTACTGGTAACAAAATTTTGAGAATTGTCAAAGCCATGGGTTTGGCACCTGATCTACCAGAGGATGTATATTGTCTTATCAAGAAAGCTGTTGCAATTCGTAAGCATTTGGAACGTAATCGTAAAGACAAAGACTCAAAATTCCGTTTGATTCTCGTTGAATCAAGAATTCATCGTCTTTCAAGATACTACAAGTCTAAAGGTACACTTGCACCAACATGGAAGTACGAAAGTTCAACAGCCAGTGCTCTTGTTGCTTAAATTATTAAGACTTAATAATAAATGAATAAATGAAAACTGAAGAGAAAATTTAAAATCAAATTTTTGATCAACTTATTTAATAATAACACTGTAATAAAATAATAAATATTTACTTACCAAGAAAATAAAAAACTGGATTTTTTAAATGCATCAAATTTTCCATATACTATTATTATTAGTAAAATGAATTTAATTTTTCAAAGAGTTAAAATAGCAAATAAACACCCCCGTAATCATCAAGTCAAGTGGCGCCACTCTAACAATATGGTGGACTTGAAATATAATTGCACATTGTAGTCTGTTGTAGTCTATAAAAATAATAAAAACACACAGCTGTCAAAAATAGTTTTGTTTATTTTGTTTTATTTTTTTTTTGTTTCGACAATATTTAATTATTGAAAAAAGAAGAATCAATACACTCACAAATTAATTGTTGAGTTGATGAATAATATAAATAATAACATTTTGATAAATAAACAAAGTGTTTTATAATTATTATTGCAATAAATAGTATGATATATAGTCAATGATAATCTATGAATTTAGGCGTATTTAACAGAGTTAATCTCAAGGTAGCTATATAATAAATTGTTTAGGTATAATATAAATTAATTAATTAATTAATTAAATCATTTTTATAAATAATTAGGATACTGGAGGTGGAATGTATTCAGAATGGGCATCATTGAGTTCATTGATACAAAGAGGCTCAGATGAGAGTCGTAGTGTTTTAGATAAATTTTCAGCAGGTGCTGGACGTGAAGTTGCACTTTCAATTGTACGTCAATTATCATCAAATCTTGGTATATCACAAGCTGCTGAACCAAGTACATTAAATACAGATAAAGAAGTACAATGGTGTATGGAAGTAATATGTTATGGTTTATCATTACCCCTGGCTGAACATGATACTGTACGTGATTGTGTCAATGTTTATTGTGAATGGCTATCAGCACTATATTCTACACCAAAAATATCAGTACCAAAACCAATTGTTGATGATCCAAATTTTTATGCCAGAAAAATCATCAGTCATTTTCATAATTTATTTGTACCAAGAAAAGGCGAAGGTAATGTGTTTTAATTAATAACTATGTATAATATGACTAATTGGCTTGAAAAATAATATTTATTTATTTAATAATAATATTGATGATAACTTTTAGATTAAATTTGTTTTTTTTTTTCTCTCTCTTTCTGTCTTTCTCATCTTCTCTAAATAGTTTGGCCATTTTTGTATCAAGATTTAGGTAATATCTAAAATTATTAATTAAAATATCTATATTACTTGATAAATAATATTTTTTCTCTATTGGTTATTTATTAAAACATGTAGGAGCTGATACAATAAATAAACAAGCAGTATTGTGTCATCGTGTATTACGAACACTTCAACAAGTTGCACGTAGTACAGCTATTTTAGATGGTGAAACTTGGGAAAGTTTATTATTATTTTTAATTGGTATTAATGATGCATTATTGGCACCACCAGCTGTTCGTGAAGATGCCGGTGAACAATTATGTGAAAGAGTACTTGGTGTACTTCTTGAAGTTTGGCTTGTTGCATGTGAAAAAAATTTTCCATCACCACCATTATGGCGAACACTAAGAGAATCTTGTTTACGATGGCGACACAGACTTGCACTTATTGAACAATGGAATCGTGTTTGTCTAGCATTAACAGCAAAATTATTAAATATCATGTATGGACCAATGTTTCCAGAGCTTAAAATAAGTGAAGAAGACATGACCTTGGTACCATCAACAATATCAGATGAAGCTGTTGCACAAGCATGGTACAGATTACTAAGAACAATTGGTGATCCAGTTGATTTATGTAGACCAGCAGTTGTATCACAAACACAAGCATTTTTACAATATGCAATTGCAAGTACAAATGTCGTTGATCCATGTCAACATCCATGTTTACAAGCATTACCACATATTTTTTTAAAAGCAATAAAAGGTATTGCTGGACAAGTTGATGCATTTCTTGGTGAGTAATTATTTTTACATAATATTATGTTTTATTAAAAAAAGCACCATTCAACATTACACATGATTATTTATATTGTTGCATGTAAAAAATACTTTTTTTTATAATAATAATAAATGATCTATTGGTGTGGGTACACAATGAAATATTTTAATGAAATATTTTAGGAATATCACAAGCAAACTGTTGGGAAGAATGTTGTTCAAATAATTATCACAATACCTATAATAATAACAATAATAATAATAATAATAGTAGTAATGCCTCAACATTACAAGGAGGAAATCATCATTATTATTATGGATATTCAATTGGGGGGGTTGGTGGTAATGATAAAAGTGGTACAAATAGAGATCAACCACAACCATCACCAACACCACCACCAACTCAACGAAGACTTGCTAAAAGTTTTAGCGTTACACCTTCTGCTGTCACCAAGGGTAGCACTTTCTTTTCTATCTTTGCACTTGAAAATATCAAATAATTACTAAAAAAAAAAAAAATAAAAAAATAATCTTAAAATATTGTAAAAAATAATTGACACTATAAATTTTTATAAATTTTAATATTCAAGGAATGCCAAAAGCTTCATTGATTGGTTTAACAACAAGTAGAATAACAAGTCAACCATTGGCATTTGGTAATTCAGGACCATCATCAACATCAAGTACAGCTTCTGTTGCATCAATAAGTTGCAATGAAAATCGTCCATCATTGGCACCAGGTCGACCAAAATGTAATAGTATATTTCATTTATTTGGTGAGTGGCTATTTGAAGCAGCACTTATTGGTACAAATGGATGGTCACAAAATTTACCACAACCACTTGGTGCATCAAAACGTCCATCATCTGTTCTTGTTGATGGACCAAGTTCATTACAAGAAACTAAAACTGAAATACCATCATCATTGGGAATTGATCGTTATGAGTCAGGAAGAGCTGAAGCAATTGGTGCACTTTGTCGTATAATATGTGCTAAAAAAACTGGTGAAGATATATTACCAGTTTATTTATCAAGATTTTATCAAGCAATATCACGTGGTTTAAATATTGACAATATAAATATTAATGATAATAATCGTGAATGTGGTGAAACATTGGCTAGTATATTAATTAATTCATCAGATTTATTTAGACTTGATTTAGATGGTGTTGAAATACTTGCACCAGCTATTTTAACAGCATTAGAACTTGTATTACCAGATAAAGATCTTAAATTAAAATCACAAAATATATCAAAAATTGAATTGAGAAGAGCATCAATACAAATATTATTATCAATGCTTGTTTTACCATTGCATTATCAAAATCTTGAAATTCGTGAATTACCAAATACATCTGTTGGTATTGGTTTTGAAAAAAATACATTAACATTTGGACAACTTAAACCAAGACTCATGAACTTACTTATAAATGCACTTCAAGTAGAAAATGATTCACTCAATACTCACATGTTACTTGGTGGATTAATGCTTAGTGTTCAAGACTCGGCAACTGTTGAAGAAGTTGAAAAAACAACAGTTATTGAATCCATGATAAATGACAATACAACAACAAATTTATTATCGTCAGGTAAAATATAATCAATGAATTAATTTCACAAAATGCTTATTGCAATTTTATTATTTCATTTATTTATTTATTTATTTATTATTTTATTAATTATTTGCATAAAAAAAAATATGGCTTTGTAGTAAGCAGTGATTCAACAAGTCAAATAAGCATTGCCAGTGATATTCGATCACTTGGTGAATCATCAGATGTTGGAACTGTCCAAGAAGAAACATCTGCATTTGGTAAATATATAAATATGCAAGCTTTTATTATTATCATTTATTACTGCTATATTATTTATTATTATTTATTTTTTTTGTCTTTTTAATTTTAATATTAAATTTTGTAAAATTAAAAATATCTATTTTAGATTCAGCTCATGCACTTTTTTTACGTGCAACTTATCTTGTTTGTCATCGACTAATATCATCATGGAAAACAGATTTGAATATATCATTGGCTGCACTTGAATTATTATCAGGATTGGCAAGAACAAAAATTAGAGAAACAGGTAAATAATAATATTGTTATTTATTTATTTTTATAATAAAAAAAAAAATTAATTTATATTTATTATTTTGCATACAAGCAAGAAGACCAACGGGTATAGATATATATATATTAAATTTAATGATATTATTATGAAAAATATTTATTTATTATTTTTTTTTTTTTCAATAATATAGATGCATTGGAATGTAAACGTGCTGTTAAATGGCTTTGTGATTATATAACATACCAATGTTTTCGTCCACCACCAGCTCATTCAAAAGATCTTCATTCATCAATTGTTGCTGCATTTGGATGTTTAACAACATGGCTAACAGCACATCCAGAATTATTACAAGACAAGGATTGTTTAACAACAGTATTTGAAGTTGTTGAACTTGGTGTATCGGGTACAAAAAGTATTGGTAAACCTGGTGAACAAATTAAAATGAAAGATGAAAAAGAATTAAAGCCAGCATCAATGCGTGTACGTGATGCTGCTGATTCATTATTAACAATAATACTTGAACAAGTTGGATATTTTCCAAGTGCATGTGGTGCACAATCATTATCATCATTAATTGACGAAATAACACTGTGTCAAAAATTAAAAAAACAAACAACAATAAATGGTAATAATAGACAGTTGGCTGTTGAAAAATTTCGTTATTTTGTTGCTGAAAATAATGCAACAATGTTGGCATTATTAGAAGAGCCATTAATTGATGACAATGATAATGATGGAGATGGAGATAAAGATGATGAAGATGATGATGTTAATCTTGATGATGATGACGATGACGATGATGATGATGGTAATATTAAAAAAAATAATAATCTTAATAGCAAAAAAGAAAAACAAATACCAACAGTAACAGTATTAATACGTGGTCCATTTGGTAGACATGCATGGACAATGAAATTACGTCATTTGCCACGTCACAAATCTGGATTTAAAAGTATTAATGAAAATTTAGGTAGACCATTACCACTTGCTGAGGAAATAATTAAAACTGATTTTAAGCCAAAATTTTTTCCTGATAATATTGATAAAATACCACACTGTAAAGTTGATGAATCAATACCAAGTCTTGATACTGTTATGAATGACAATGATACTATTAAAAATGAACATTATTTACTTGAAAATTTACTTGATAAACAAATAATTAATGAAAGTAATATTGATAATAAAATTATAGATGATAATTATAGTGAATGCATGACACCAAATAATTCATATGATTATCAAACAGCAAGATTATTTTTAAGTCATTTTGGTTTTTTAAATATTGAATCATTAATACAATCTGCTAATAATAATAATGATAAATCAAATTGTTGTAATTTAATAGCATTAGATCCAACATTAAATGGTTTTTTAGCTGATCTTGATAGTATTGATCAAACAAGTCCAAGAACATGTGATACTGTACATATTTTTTATGTTAAATCTGGACAAAAAAATCCAATTGATATATTATCAAATGTTGTCAATAAAAATTATGTATCAGCTAATTTTTTAGAATTTATAAATTCACTTGGTTGGCCAGTTGATGTATCAAATCATTGTGGTTGGACTGGTCATGTATCAACATCATGGCATGCTACACCACCACCACCATCATCATCATCATCATCAATTAATTTTGATAATCATGGTGGTAGTTTATACAATGGTAATACACAAATATTATATTGGGCTGATGTTAATTCAGAAATTGCATTTATTATACCAACTTGTGATTCATTATCAACAACAACAACAACAGCAACATCTTCATCATCTTCATCATCGTCACATGGAATAATGATTGCTGAATCATTGGATGAACGTGAATTAAGTTATGGAAGTGATTGTACTATATCAAATCATACAAATTTTGAAAGAAGTATAAGTGATATTGTTAATAATAAAAATATAACAATTAATTCACATAATCCAAGAACAATGTCATTGGATTTAGATAAACAACCATTAAGTTTAAATGATAAATCATCAACAACAACAACAACAACAACAACATCAACAGTAACTGATACAACAACAACAACAAATACAACTAGACCAAGAAGAATAACAAAACATTCATTACCTGGACAAACAGATACACGTATTATGATTGTATGGCTTGAAAGCCATGAGGATTATTTAAATTTTCCAATATCACAATTATTATCATCAACAAATACTGGTATTGATACATGTAGAGTATTACAATCATCTGATGTACAAGTAATATATTTACAATCATTAAATAATGGATTAATGAGAGTTAAATTACAAGGACCAATAACACGTATTAATTTAGCAACACCACTTGTTGATGGAATGATTGTATCACGTCGTGTACTTGGTACACTTGTACGACAAACATCATTAAATATGGGAAAAAGAAAAAGACTTGATAATGATACTTATCATCCACCACATGTTAGAAGACGTTTAAAAATCCAAGATATGATTTATAAATATAAACGTCATTTATCACAACCTGAATTACTCACATTATTATTTACAAATCCACATAAATAATTTATTTAATATATTATTTAATTATATGTTATGAATCTCATTTTTATTTTTAAATATTAATTTTTATCTTTTAATAATTGATAATTGATAACAAAAAAGCTTTAAATATATTAAATTAATTGCATTAATAAATCAATCAACAAATGGCATCTCCAATCATGTGACACTGAATTTTATCATTTTATCAGTTAGTAATATATATTTATTGAAATTGGAATTCAGTAGATTCATGACTTGACTGAGAATAAAATAAAATCTTCAACAGCATCAGGTAATAATTATTATTTTAAATGGTTTTATTGTTTTTTATATCAATGATAAATGTGTCAATAAAAAGAAAAAAAAATTAATTTAAATCAATAAAATCTTGATTCTCATTGATTTTTATTGTTGAAAAATATTTCAATTGATAGATTATAATAATAATAATATGTAATTGGCCACCATATGGCTTATAGAGAGATAGTGAATAAATATTTTAATATATTATATATATATATTTTTCTTTTTTAATCTTGTATATTTGTCATGTTTAAAATTCGCCAAGTCATCGTTGAATTACTGCATAATCATTGGAGTTTACACACATTGAGTAAATATTTAAAAATATTAATTTATAAATTATTACACAAGTATGGAATAAAAAAAAAAAAAAATGAATAAAAAGTGATATTTATTATTTCATCATCATCATCATCATTTGAAGTGTATATAATGTTAAAATTATAATTGGAGTTAATTTGGTTGGTGTAACATGATGGACAATCAGAAAAATAACAATAAAAAAATATATTTATTGCGTAAACATTGTCATTGTCACTTGTGCTCAATTTTTAGTCATTATATAAAATAAAATACAATAAAATCTTGTCTCTTTTTCTCATTTCAATTATCTGTTTTTTTTTTTTTTTTTCATTTCATTTGAAACATAACATAACAATTTAAAAATAATTGATATAACTTGACTTTTATCAGCCACTATCTAAATCTCATTTATTTTTTAAATTTATATTATAAATAATTAAATGAATTTTAAATAAATGTTAAATATTTTTTTCTTAAAAAGTTTTGTGCATAGGTGAATATATGTGTGTGTATGTATCGAAATTTCGGGTGTATTTGAATTGCAGTTAACCTTGGCGCCGCGCCTTCCCACTCCCCTAATTTATTATCATTATTATTATAACTCTATTTTTTATATCTTTTTTTTTTTTCTTCTTCTGAAATAGTTGTGTGTGTGTTTGTCTTTTTTTTTTTTTATTAATATATATTGCCATTCTTTAATCAGACTGCGCCTTTACTAAAAAATAAAAACAACGAGTACGTACTTGTAGGTATTTTTTTTTTATATTGTTATAATCATCATCATCATCATTATTATCAATTATTATCATCATCTATTAGTCTATGTATTACTAGTTAAAAAAAATGAAATCACGTGTCTAGTTTGTATGTGCATGTGGATGAGTGAGTGTGTGTCTCTTATTATCATTTTTATTTCTCATTGGGGCTTTATAATTTTGACTCAATCGCTAACTAAAAGAGAAAAAAAAACTTTATTCAGTAATGCAACATTAAATATTGGTATTTATTTATTTATTTGTTTATTTAATTATTTTTCTAACAATTTAAAAATGTCAAAGTGCCGGACAAACGCCATTTTGATCAAAATATAATAAAATTTAATTTATTTAAAGAAAAAATAAATATATAATCTCATTTTTTTTTTTTTTTTTTCAACATTATCATCATGATGATGTATAAATCGAATTTAAAAAATATTGATAACATATAGCTCTATATATTTGTGAAAATGAAATATGAAAATGATATATTTGTGTTCTAAGAAATTGACTGTAATTGACACCGTGTGTTGACTGTTGACTGATTACTGCAGTTTCATTGGAAAAAAAAAAAAAAAAAAAAAAAAAAAAAGTTGCTTTCTCTCTCTTGGTTTGATTAAAAAAAAAATCTCTCTTCTCTCCGATAGTCTTACTTCAACATTTTTAATGAACAAGTAATGTATTTTATCATTATCCTCAGGTGATAACCAATAAATTATAAATTATAAATTAAAGTATTATTTATTTATTTATTTATTAAATTACTCATCATTGGTTGTGTATTACTATCACCATTTGTACACTGCCAATGATAAATTATTATTTTTTTATTTTTAAATTTAGTTAATTTAAATTTAGAAAATAAATTAAACTCTTACTTTTTTTTTTTTACAGAGATTAAGTGAAAGTTAGTAAAGAGAACCAGTTGTTATTGTTATTAATATTATGACCAAAATTTAAAAAAAGACCTTGATAAATGTGGATGTAACAACGATAAATAAAAAAAAAAAAATGGAAAATAATACAACATTCGATAATATTTGTGGCTCAATATTATGGGTAATTATTTAAATAAAATAATAATAATAATAATGAATTAATTGACATTGTAATTTTTATTGTTTTAAAATTTTATTACAGGACACAAATTTAACATGGACAACAAATGATCCAGATTTGACATATTGTTTTCAAAATTCAATACTCATTTGGTCACCATGTTTATTATTATGGAGTTTTACATTTTTAGAAACTTATTATTTGATGAATAGTAAAAGAAAAAACATACCATGGACATGGCACTTAATATTAAAATTTATTTTAACAATTGGACTTGTTTTACTTAGTTGTGTTGATTTATTTGTTGCTATTCATAATAGTTATGATACAATAATATATCCAGTTGAATATTATACACCAATTATCAAGATTCTTACTTTTGTAAGTATAACATTTTATAAATCATGACAATTAATACAGTGACAAGTATTATTTATTTATTTATTCATTTTTTTTTTTCCAATCAAGATATTAGCAGGTGTAATATTGTTTTATAACAAAAAATTTGGAATGAGAACATCTGGATTATTATTTTTATTTTGGCTATCATTGACAATTTGTGGTGTTGTCAGATTTAGAAGTATCTTGCTCAATTCAGATGACAAGGTAAGTAATTAAATATTATTTAATATAGGTATATTTTTAATTAATGTTTTAATATAAATAATCTATTTTTTTTTTTATTTTTTAGTATCGAAAAAGTTATTCATATGTATCATATATGATTTATTATCCACTTGTTGTAATGATGTTTTTACTTCAATTTATTGTTGAAGCTCCACCAAAATATTCAAAATATCCAGAGGTAATAATAATAATAAAAATATATCATATATAAAATATTAATTAAATTATTGATATTTCAAGGTTGAAAGACCATGTCCAGAACAAGCAGCATCATTTCCTTCAAGATTATTATTTGCTTGGTTTGATAAAATGGCATGGACAGGTTTTAAAAAACCACTTGAACCAACTGATCTTTGGTCAATGAATCCTGAGGATACTGCTGCTGAAATAATACCAAAATTTGATAAACACTGGAATAAACGAGTACAAAAATGTGAAAAGTAAGTATTATAATTATTATTTTTTATTTCGTAATAAATAAATAAATAAATAAATAAAAGTAATTTAATTGAATTTAAACACACAAGATTATTGTGGAATTATTGCAGGTAAGTAAAAATAAATATAAAAAATAAAAAAATAAAAAATTATAATATAATTTAAATTAAATTTACAGTACAAGTGCCAAAGCATCATTTGAAAAATCAACTGGTCATGTTGATTTAAATAATCAACGTAATAAAAAAAAAGTAGCATCAATAACAATACCATTGTGTAAAGCATTTGGTGGTACATTTATATTTGGTGCAATATTAAAATTAACACAAGATATTATGATATTTATTAGTCCACAAATATTAAATGCACTTATTGGTTTTGTAAATGCACCAGATGAACCAATGTGGAAAGGTTATTTTTATGCTGGTTTATTATTTTTAACAGCATCATTACAAACAATTGTATTATCACAATATTTTAATCGTATGTCTATTGTTGGTTTACGTATACGTACAGCATTAACAGCAGCAATATATCGTAAAGCATTAAGAATGTCAAATACAGCACGTAAAGAATCAACTGTTGGTGAAATTGTTAATTTAATGTCTGTTGATGCACAAAGATTTATGGAGCTAACAGCATATATTAATATGATATGGTCAGCACCATTACAAATTGCATTGGCATTATATTTTTTATGGGATATACTTGGTCCATCAGTACTTGCTGGTTTAGCTGTTATGATTATATTAATACCAGTTAATGCATTTATTGCATCAAAATCAAAATCATTACAAATGAAACAAATGAAAAATAAAGATGAACGTGTTAAATTAATGAATGAAGTATTAAATGGTATTAAAGTACTTAAATTATATGCATGGGAACCATCATTTGAACAACAAATATTAAATATTAGAAATAAAGAAATTAAAGTACTTAAAGAAGCAGCATATTTAAATGCTGGTACTAGTTTTATATGGTCATGTGCACCATTTTTAGTATCACTTGTATCATTTGCAACATATGTTTATGTTGATGAAACACATGTACTTGATAGTCAAAAAACATTTGTATCATTAAGTTTATTTAATATATTGAGATTTCCATTGTCAATGTTACCAATGATGATAACAAATGTTGTACAAGCTGCTGTATCTGTTAAACGTATTAATGTATTTATGAATAATGAAGAACTTGATCCAACAAATGTGCAACATGATAAAAATATTATAAATCCATTAATCATTGAAAATGGTACATTTTTATGGGAATCACAAACAAATGATGATAATGATGATAATAATACTTTATCAACTCCAACTTTACGTAATATTAATTTGAGTATTAAAAATGGACAATTAGTTGCTATTGTTGGTACTGTTGGTTCTGGTAAAAGTTCATTGATATCAGCATTTTTAGGTGAAATGGATAAATTAAATGGACGTGTTAATACATATGGTTCAATAGCATATGTATCACAACAAGCATGGATACAAAATGCAACAATGCAAGATAATATATTATTTGGTAAACAATTGGATAAACAATTATATTCAAAAGTTGTTGAATCATGTGCACTTGGTCTTGATTTAAAAATGTTACCAGCTGGTGATCAAACGGAAATTGGTGAAAAAGGTATCAATTTATCTGGTGGACAAAAACAACGTGTATCATTGGCACGTGCTGTTTACAATGATAGTGATATTTATTTTTTGGATGATCCATTGTCTGCTGTTGATTCACATGTTGGTAAACATATATTTGAAAGTGTCATTGGTCCAAATGGTTTATTAAAAAAAAAAACAAGATTATTTGTAACACATGGAATAACATATTTGCCTGATGTTGATAATATTGTTGTACTTAAAGATGGACAAATTACTGAAACTGGTACATATAAACAATTATTAGAAAAACGTGGTGCATTTGCTGATTTTTTAATTCATCATTTAACTGAAGGTAAATGTTTTAATAGTTTAATAGCTTTTATACCACACATATATATTCATATCATATTTATATTTTATTATTGTATAAAAATCAAGTTGGAAATTGTAAGTTTTAATAGTATTATTATTAAATTAACATTAATTTATTTTATTTTTTTTTTTTATTCAATTATGATTAATTTTAATTTTTACTATTATAATAGTACAAACAGAGGACAGTGGTGAAACTGATTTAGATGAAATAAAACAACATTTAGAATCAACAATTGGAAGTGAAGAATTACAACAAAAATTAACAAGAGCATTGTCAAGAATATCTGTTAGTAAAAGTGAATCAGGATCAGTTGGTGATCAAAAATCAATTACTGGATCATTAAAAAGGTTTATTATTTATTTGATTTTTAATTAAATTTATTTATTTATTTGATTTTTAATTAAATTTTTTTTTTTATAAAATCACAGACAAGCATCAACCGATAGTCATCAATCAACAGGTCTTTTACGATCTGGAAGTATTAAAGATAATAATAATACAACAAATATTGGTCGTAATTTAATTGACGTTGAAAAAACAGAAACTGGAAGTGTAAGTATTATTATTCATTATTATAAATATAATTTGTGATTTAATTTTTCATTTAATTTTTTGTTTTTTTAAGGTAAAATTAAAAGTTTATACACATTATTTAAAATCAATTGGTTGGTTTTTATCAATTTGTACAATTGCAATGAATGCAGTTTTTCAAGGATTCAGTATTGGTGCTAATATTTGGATGACTAAATGGTCAGATGATAAGGATATTGTTGATATAAATGGTACAGTTGATGCAGGAAAACGAGACATGTATGTTTCAGTTTATGGTCTTCTTGGACTCGGTCAAGGTAAGTTTTACTCTTTTTTTTTTTTCACAACAATATAAGAATAATAAACCCCTCTTACAATAATGATGATAATAATAATAATAGTAATAATAATAACAAAAAAAAAAACAATTCATAATCTCAACAGTTGATAATAATTGTCTTAATTATTTCAACAATAACACCAACGACACCAACAACAACAACAATAAAATATTTGCTAGAACAGCGAGTGTGGTTTGCTGTGTTTAGAAAAAAAGAAAAAAATAATAGTAGAATGCTTTAAAGTATTTTATTAAAATCAAAAAATGACAATCTATCGTAGTATTGCATGTTTTATTTTTATTTTTATTTATTATTTAAAAAAAAAAAAAAACATTTGCTTTTTCTAAAAAATTATTATATATTATAATTTAATTTCATAATAAGCATGTTGTTGTTTTTTTTTTTAAATTTTTTTCTATATAATAATATATTGCACACTTATTCTAAATATTTTAATAACTCCACAGAAAAAAATGAAAATATATTTTCCTATTAATCGAGAGAGAGAGAAAGAGAGAAATGCTATGTAGTAATGATTTGTTTAATAAATGTTTATTTCTAGGTTTAACTGCATTTATAATATCAATAATTTTGGCACTGGGAGCAATTAGAGCTTCAGTGGGCATATTCGAGGAACTTTTGATACATGTACTAAGAATTCCCGCATCATTTTTTGATACAACACCAAGTGGTCGTATATTGAATCGCTTTGGTAAAGACACTGACGTTGTTGACAATACGCTGCCAATGGTCTTACGAATGTGGTCTAATTGTTTTTTCTCGGTAGGAAAAACTCATTATCATCATATTTATTATTATTATTATTATTATTATTTAGTTGTGCTTTGTATATTTATTATTTTTTATTATCATCATTATTATTTTTTTAATTACACAGTCATTTTATTACTTTTATTTTTCCCAAATAATTTATAATCAAAGTTAATTATTTATTATTTGTTCTTTTAAAAAAAAAAAAGAGTTATATTATTGTTTCAGTTATTTTTGCATATATACCACAACTTTGTATATACATTGGTACATTGAGAGCATCAAACATTATGACCCGGCTTTTTTTAAATAAAATAATACACAGTAAAATGTCATTTTTTGATACAATACCAATTGGTAGAATATTGGGTGTATTTAGTGCTGACACAGACACAATGGACACTAGATTAAATAACACAATATCACAATGGCTTTCAAACCTATTCAGAGTAAGCTACACAATACACAAAAAAAAAAAAAAAAAAAACAAATTTATTATTTATATGATAATAATGATGATGATGATGATTAGTATTATTATTGTTATTATTATTATTATTATATGCATGTTTTAAATAATTTTACTAGTACAATTTTTGTAAATATATTATTTTATAATATCACTGAAGCTTGACGGATACAATTTCTCTTAAAATTAATTTATACTTAAATATTATAACTTGATAAAATTAGGTTTAATTTATTATTAAGTTGCATTATACTAATATATGCATGCCACAGCAAACTTCACCCTCTCGTCTAGCTAAATAAATTAATAATAAAAAACATCAACATCAACAACACCAACAACAATAATACAATATCAAAATACGAGGACAAGATTTTAAAAGAAAAAAACCACCGGTTTAGTTATTTAGATAGATATAAATCACAAGTATTTACGGCATGTATCTGAATCTCTGATGTTGTAGCGGTGTCGAGTTTTTTCTGCGACTTGGCACCACAGCTGGGTTGTTGGTTGGCTGCACGTCAAATGCATCTAATAATGTTACGCGGAATAATGCGTGCATCATTGAACTTCTTTGATACAACACCCACTGGTCGAATTATATCAAGATTTGCTAAAGATGTCGACGTCTTGGATACATCACTTCCCCAACAAATATCAGATAGCATCTATTGTTTTTTTGAGGTAATTTATTTATTTCAAACAAACAAAAAAAAAAAAAAATACATCCCTCCCCACAAGAAACAACAGTATTGCAATGCGTCTCATCTACTAGATATATATTTTATTTTGTCCGTTTATTATTTTTATTATTTTTTAAATTTATTATTATTTAATTTCTCTTTTAGCTTTTAGCTTTATATTATAATACTAAATTTTAATTTTAATTTATTTTTATTGTGTCCGTCAAGTTGGTGAGATTTTTTTTATTTTTTTTTTTATATAAAAATCAACAAGCCAAGTAAATCTCTTGTAAATTAATTATTATTTTTTGGGGAAAAAAAAAAAAAAAAAAAAGTAATGAAATTATTATATACTTAGGCATTTTACACCAGGCTTTATTTTTTTTTTGCATGAATTATTAAACATATATATGTGGTGGTGGTGGTGGTTGATGATTGGTGGTTGGTGCTAGTTATGATTATATTTTTAATAATAATAATTAATGATATTTCAGGTAATTGCAACACTCGTTGTAATAAGTTACAGTACACCGGCATTTTCATTGTTAATATTACCAATTGGTATTATTTATTATTTTATTCAACGTTTTTATGTTGCAACATCAAGACAATTAAAACGTCTTGAATCAGTATCAAGATCACCAATATATTCACATTTTAGTGAATCAGTAACTGGTGCACAAACAATAAGAGCATATGGTGAACAACAAAGATTTATTAAAGAATCAGAAAATCGTGTTGATTTTAATCAAGTTTGTTTTTATCCAAGTATAATTGCCAATAGATGGCTGGCTGTGAGATTAGAAATGATTGGTAATTTAATAATTTTTTTTGCTGGTTTATTTGCTGTACTTGGTCGTAATACAATGAGTCCAGGTCTTGTTGGTTTATCTGTTAGTTATGCATTACAAATAACACAAACATTAAATTGGCTTGTACGTATGACATCTGATGTTGAAACAAATATTGTTGCTGTTGAAAGAATTAAAGAGTATGGTGAAACACCACAAGAAGCACCATGGGAAATTAAAAATACAACACCACAAAAAAATTGGCCACAAAATGGTTGTGTTGTATTTGATAATTTTAAAGTACGATACAGAGAAGGCCTTGAGCTTGTATTAAAAGGTGTTACATTTAAAATAAATGGTGGTGAAAAAGTTGGTATTGTTGGAAGAACTGGTGCTGGTAAATCATCATTGACACTTGCATTATTTAGAATTATTGAAGCTGCTGATGGTAAAATATTAATTGATGATATTGATATATCAAAATTGGGATTACATTCATTGAGATCAAGATTAACAATAATACCACAAGATCCAGTATTATTTTCTGGTAGTTTGAGAATGAATTTAGATCCATTTACATTACACAGTGATGATGATTTATGGAAAGCTTTGGAAAATGCACATCTTAAATTATTTGTTAAATCATTACAAAATGGATTACAACATGAAATAACTGAGGGTGGTGATAATTTAAGTGTTGGACAACGACAATTAGTATGTCTTGCACGTGCATTATTAAGAAAAACTAAAATATTAATATTGGATGAGGCAACAGCTGCTGTTGATTTGGAAACTGATGATCTTATTCAACGAACAATTAGAGAAGAATTTCAAGATTGTACTGTACTTACAATTGCTCACAGATTAAATACAATTATTGATTCAAACAGGTAATATTTCAATTTAATTATTCAATTTATTAAATTAAACAATTTATTTATTTTTTTTTATTTTCAGAGTCATTGTTCTTGATAAAGGTTACGTAACAGAATTTGATTCTCCAAATAATTTATTACAAAATCCAACTAGTGCTTTCTACAGCATGGCAAAAGATGCTGGGCTTGTAGCATAATTATTATTATATACTCAAAAAACTTAAACTAATTACTTATTATTATTATTATTTTATTTTTTTTTTTTTTCGTAAATTTTAACGCACATGGCATTTTATTATTTGGTAATAGTAATTTAATATTATTGCCACAATTATTGTATTTGTTATTTGCCGACAATACTGCCATTATGTAACGCGGCTTTTTTTAAACTTAAAATGACGCAAATTCGTTTGTGTTTTACTTAATTTCCACTTGATTTATTTTCTTTTTTTTCAATATTTCATATAATTTTCAAAAAAAAAAAAGGAAAAAAGTAATAGCAATAATTTAAAAAAAAAAAAAAAAAATCATCTATGTACAGTGTAGATAAATCAATGAATTATTTCTTTAGTACAAAACCATTGTAATGCGTCTCTTGCCTTTTGAACAAATAAAAAATTACACTACTTGTACAATTTAGAAATAAATAAACAAATAAAATAAATTAAAATTAAATGATTGATTATGAAATTAAACCACATATAGAGGAGCCAAAATAACTAACAAATAATAATAATAATTATTATAATTGTTTTAATGATAAAAAAATCATAAGTTTTAGTGCATTTAATTAAATTTTTCACACACTTAATATTCATTGATTAAATCACATGATAGATAAAAAATAATTCTTTTGAAAGTTAATTCTACTTTTTTCTTTTATTTTTTAATATAAAAAAAAAAAAATATTGTACTTATAAATTTGTATAATTAAAATATATATATATTTAAAATGAAGATTGTGAAAATGTTGAATGCAAGAAAAAAAGTGCCTTTATCATCATTAACAAAAATAAAAATAAATAGTAATAATAATAATAGTAATAATTTGATTTAATGTATGATACTTGTGTAGAATAAATAATTAATTAAATAAATAAATAAATGAAAAAACAATAAGAAATTAATTATTAATTGGAAGTCCTGAAAATTCAGGTATTTTTTTTATTTTTTTTTTCAATTATCACACACACACACACAATATATGTGTGCAATAAAATACATAATAATAATAAAAATTATACAATCTATATAATTAAACATTTACAATAATATTTATTCTAGATACTATTAAAAAAAAAAGATGATGAATTTATTTGCAAACAATTGGCTGTTGATGAATAATTTTATAAACACACACACATATTGAATTTATTATTATTATTATTATTATTATGCTATATAATGAAATTAATTAATCAGTTTTTTTACTAGCACTATCTTTAGTTTTAGTTGTAATAGCAACAACAGCAGCATTATTATCATCATCATCATCATCATCATTAGATGGAGGATTAGCTGATATTGAATCAGCAGCTTCACCAGTAAAACCAAATTCATTGACTCGAGATAAATCAATTTTATATATCCATCTTTGATATAAAAATATAAAAAATACAATATCATCACGGAAACAACCAAGTCTATATAATGTTGGCATTTTAATAACAAATGCAAATATATCATCAATAAATGTATTTAAAAATTTATATGACATCATACGCCATGGTAAATGTGCAACACTTTTTAATTTATAATTAATAAATAGCTGTGGTGTCATCATGATAAATCCAAATGTCAATAAAAATCCATAAAGCATATTTAATACCCATGAATACCATCCCTTGTGTTCCAAATACATTAATGAATATAATGCATAACCACCAAGTAATGGATACAATGCCCATGACAAATATCTAAATGCAAGTTTATCATATTGTTTTGTTGATGATTCTGTGTATGAACTTTTATTTGTCAATGTTATACGTGGTATAATACCAAGTATTTTGCTGCCAACACGATCAATACCAATATCAACAACTTTATTTATTTTCCATATTTCAATACACAAACCAATTCCACAACTAATACGTATCATTGTATTTGATTCATTATCCAGCACATACAACAGTACAATTAACGATTGAAATACATTAAAAAATACTGATCTAACTGATAAACCTTCAAGTGACTTTCTGTTATTCCAAAATTGTATGTCATTTTTAAATGCCAAAAATTCAAATATACTGTGTAATACTGATATAAATATTGTTGCACCCAATAAATATATATTTGTTTCAAGTATTGTTTCTTTAAGAGTATCTTGATCACTGTCATCTTCATCACCAGCAACATCACCCATTAATGATGATGTCCATTTATTTCTCATTGATTGAGCTGAATAAAGTTGCCATTTAAATAATGACAATGGTTGATATGTTATACGTATTTCAAGTTGTTTTATTGTGTCATTTAATGGCTGATAATCACGATTCATATTCCAAAAATCATTAAAAAATAATACAGGTTTATATGAATTACCACCATTTGTAAATTCAATATATTCATCAAGTGGTGGTGCAACTTGTCCATGTATCCAATTTGTCCAATCAGTAACCATATTTATTGTTATATTTGGATGCCAATGTGATACTATTTCTTGTTTCATTATTTGAGCTTTTTTTATTTCTTCTTCGCTTGCTGTTGTTTCACCAGTCAATAAATTATGTTTTTGTTGATATTTAATTTTTTTATATTTATTTAACATTTTTTTACTATATGATACTTGATTTAAATTATTATTATTATTATTTAATAATTTTGTACCACTTTTAACAGCATAAACATGTATAAATATTGAACCATTATTTTTTAATTGTTTACTTGGTGTAAATGTATGAATAAATTCACGTGTACCATCATTATTATCACCACTATACCAATCACCATATATTATATTTTTTTCATGCCATATTAATGCATTATTATCATTGTAATTATTAAAATTTTCCAATTCCGATAAATAAATATATAAATCAAATAATGTACCATTATCAAATATATTTGATGCTGGTAATTTACCTTGTACACCACTGCCACCAACACCAGTGTTATTTGGATCTGGTGTTGGTCTTCTAAAAAATGATGTTATAAAATATATTATCAATGATCTTATTATCAATGATTTTGTAACAGCAAAAAATGATTCCCATTTACTGGGTTGATATTTTTGTCGTTGTTCATCAGCAGCAAGAGCAGCTGCAGTTGCAGCATCAACATCACCATCATTATTATCTGGATTTTCAGCAACTTGGCCAGCACCAGCATCATTATTTATCTAAAAATATATATATCATTATTATTTTTAATACATATTTCAAAATGAGTAGGTAATATGTATAACTATTAATTGATAACTACCTGATTATTATCACCATCATGAATAATTGCCAAATCACTATTATTCTCCTGTTGATTGATCATGTCCCTCGTGACATTTTCTATTTTAACACAATCATTACCATCACCATCAGCCATTTTTTATTATTTATTTATTTATTTATTTATAATATTTTTAATAATTTTAATAATAATAAAATATTATGGCCGCCCAACACGTCCACGTATACAATATTTATTATTATTTTGGAGTAAAAAAGAAGAAAACAAATTTTTCTCCCTTCAGCTGATGACTAGAAAACCAAAAAGTCAACGAAAAAATTAAATTTTTAACATTGGAGCAATGTACCACCCTTGTGTTGCGTGCGCAAGTCATTTATTTCATAACTCGCTTTCTTTCTCTCTCACTCTTTCTGTTTTTTATATAAAAAAAAAAAAAAAAAAATTTCAATTGTCACTTGGTAGAGTGTGTGTGTGTGTGTATCCTATACATATAAATAACACTTGCTGATAAATTTTTTCTCGTTCACCAGGAGGTAGTTTTCCCAGTCAAGGATTTTAAACGATCAGAGCGCCATTCGCAAATTTCCATCTCTCTCTCTCTCTATAAACATTGTGACGTCGGAGTAAAATTTTTTTTTTTTTAAATACTTGGCGTCTGTATGACGCATAAAAAAAGTAAAAACTATATACACAAGGAGGCGGGGCATAATCTACTTGATATTTAGTTGATATATTATTATTATTTATCCTGAAACAAAATGATGATCATCATGATAATTGATAATGAGAATTTAGACAGAGTACATGTTAATATTGAGTGATTAATTAAGACATAAATAAAATTGCAAAAGTTTAAAGGGATATAGTTGAATAAATTAAAAAAACAACAACAACAAGTTTAGATGTGAATATTGATTTTAAAGAGTTTAAATTTTCATAAACAAAAATAACAACAATCATCAAATGTTTATTATTTAAAAAAGTATTTTCTAAAATTTTGGAGTAAAGTGTGTGTTTATTATTTATGTGGATATTCCATGATATAATACAAATAACTAATAAGAGAGACAAAAAGAGAAAGAGAGAGAGATTATTTGTGTGTGTGTATTTGTGTGGATTGAGAAAAAGGCAAATTAAAGAAAAAAAAAAAAAAAAAAAGGTAGAGATCAACGAGTTTTTTGCAGTCTTTTTCTTTTGGCTGCTGTACTTCTCAGTTCTCCGCCATAATTGTGTATTCGTGTAACGTAACGCAAGTTGCAACGCAACGCTAAGTCGCTAACGCTGTAAAACAAACGCCATCAATAGCTAGAGCTACATCCTTAACTCTTAAGTATTAATTGCAGTGGTGGTAATGATGATAATGATGATGATTATGTTGATTATGATGCCAAGAATAAGTAGCCAAGCATAAAACAAGCATTTTTGTATTGTTGTGATTGTCGAGTGTAATTTGTAGTTGTGATAATATATTGATTGATTGATTGATTGATAAAATATAAAAATATAAAATAATGGATGACGAAGAAGGTTCATCAAGTTCTGGACCAATGTCATCATTAAATAGTTTATTTTCATTTACAAGTCCAGCAGTTAAAAAACTACTTGGTTGGAAACAAGGTGATGAGGAGGAAAAATGGGCTGAAAAAGCTGTTGATTCATTGGTTAAAAAATTAAAAAAACGTAAAGGTGCTATTGAAGAACTTGAACGTGCATTAAGTTGTCCAGGTACACAAAGTAAATGTGTCACAATACCACGTAGTCTTGATGGACGTTTACAGGTATCACACAGAAAAGGTTTACCACATGTTATATATTGTCGTGTATGGAGATGGCCAGATTTACAATCACATCATGAATTAAAACATTTAGAATTTTGTCAATATCCATTTTCAGCAAAACACAAAGAAGTATGTATTAATCCTTATCATTATAAACGTGTTGAAAGTCCAATATTACCACCAGTTTTAGTACCAAGACAATCTGAATTTCCACCTGGTCATTCATTTTTATCATTTGCACAAGTACCAGAACCAAATATGCCTGATAATGTTAAATATACAATGAATGGTAGTTTTACAACAAGTAGAAATGGTCCAACATCACCAATGTCATCAATTGGTTCATCACCAAGTCCATTATCATCATTAAATCCACAAAGTCCATATGGTTCATCAAATGGTTTACCAGAAACACCACCACCAGCATATTCACCATCAGATGATGGACAATCACCACCACCACCATCATCATCATCATCAACAACAAATAATCCATCATCAGATCAATCAGCAATGGATACAAGTATCAGCAATAATCCAAATGATGTATCACAAGTATGCTATCAAGAACAACCATACTGGGCATCAATTGCATACTATGAATTAAATTGTCGTGTTGGTGAAGTATTTCATTGTCAATCACATTCAGTAACTGTTGATGGTTTTACAAATCCAAGTAATAATGATCGTTTTTGTCTTGGACAATTGTCAAATGTCAATCGTAATTCAACAATTGAAAATACAAGACGACATATTGGTAAAGGTGTACATTTGTATTATGTTGGTGGTGAAGTTTATGCTGAATGTATGTCTGATTCAGCAATATTTGTACAATCAAGAAATTGTAATCATTCACATAGTTTTCATCCAAGTACTGTTTGTAAAATACCACCTGGTTGTTCATTAAAAATATTTAATAATCAAGAATTTGCTCAGCTTTTATCACAAAGTGTTAATCATGGATTTGAAGCTGTCTATGAACTAACTAAAATGTGTACAATAAGGTATAATATATTTATATTTTTATTAAACAACAACAACAACAAACACTGTTATTTATTTATATAATGTTATTTATTCTATTTTTAGAATGTCATTTGTCAAAGGATGGGGAGCAGAGTATCATCGTCAAGATGTTACATCAACACCATGTTGGATTGAAGCACATTTACATGGACCACTTCAATGGCTTGATAAAGTTTTAACTCAAATGGGATCACCACATAATGCCATAAGCTCTGTTTCATAAATGAGATTTTTTTTTTTTTTTTTTTTTTTTTTTCTTGATGAAAAATGGGAAACGAGACTGATTTGTTCTCATCGTAAAATTATAAATTAAATTCAACAAAACAGCTACATACTTGATACAATTATTTTTATTTTTTTTTCAACAGCAAGTTGTTTTTTTTTTTTTTTTTTCAACTTGTCATTTTTGAGCAATTTAATTTAACAACAACAACAAAATCCTTCAGATTTTGTAGTATTTTTATTTTTATTTTTATTTTTATTATATTACTATTTAATGTATGAATTGACTGTTATATCACGTGGCTGTATAACAATTTATATTTTATATTTTAACATTTAACATTTATCATAACAAGTGTGTCACATAAATAGGTAATTTTTGTGCAATAACTTGAGAAAAAATCTAAAATAATAATATTACTATTATTATTATGTTAATAATACTTTTCGATGAATGAATCTCAAGAAAAAATAGAAAAATAACATAAAGAAATATATGTTAAACAATTATTATAGAATATTTTTTGATGTTTTTTAAAATTGCCTATAAACTTAATAATAATAATTCAAGTAAGTTGCCTAGAGCAGCATCGATTTGACAATATATGTATGTTGGCCTTCATGTTTTAATTAATTTACAATAATTATTGCAAAAGACAAGAAATAATAATAATTAAATGCTTATTTTGAGATTAAAATTAACTAAATTAATTATACAACTAAAAATATTCATATACAATTCAAAATACCCAAGCATTTATAAATATAATAATTAAATTTTACATGTTAACAAAAATTGCCTTGCTTACTTATTGTTATTTTATATAAACAGACGATTAAATGTAATACAAATAATTGAAAGTAAAAAAATTATAAAATATAATAAAACTAGAATTAAGATAAAATAATGTGTATGAAAAAGACAAAGAATTATTTCATTATAATGATGATGATGATGATGATGATGATGATGGTGCCTGCACGTGGCTGCCTTAATGAATAATTATTAATTAATTTTCTTGAAAATAAAAACGTCCATTTGTGTACGATTTGAAAATCTTAAAAATAATGAAATAATTATATTTTAATATTTAAAAATATTTCAAGTGCCACTTGATTAATTGCTGTTTATTTGAGTGTCTGTTTGTCATGTCATTTAGAGTGTGAGTCCTTTCAAAAGCTGTGATTTTTATTTGACTTGAATGTTTTTTTTTTTTATATTCAAATTAATGAAAATGTGTTATTTAGAGAAAGATGAAACAAAAAAATATATAAAATCTAAAAATGTGGCCATTTTATAAATAATAATAATAATAATAATAAATATTGTAACTTTAATTGTTGAACGTAATAAATATTAAAAATAAATAAAATTTGTCATTTATTTTGTTGTTGTTGATGATGATGATGATGATGATTCATTGGTCTTTTTAAGCAGCAATTTGTAGCATATTTTAATATCTATTATTTAATTATAAAAATATTAATTTTTTTCTTCTTAAAAATAGCAAGTAGTAGTAGTAATGAATAGTGATTTGAATAAATAAATGCCAAGTTATTTGTTCGATTTGTTTTATTTTTTTTTTTTTATTAATTAATAATGACGAAAAGAATGAAAATGAAAATTGTTTGCAGTGTGAGATTTTTTTTTTCATCATATTATGATTTAATTTAATTTCAATAATAATAATAATGATAGTAATTATAATAATTATAATAATTGTAATAATAAAATAATAATGATAATTATGATAAGAGCGACACGAGTCTCGTAGTCTCAAAGGAATTCCTACAAAATTGTACTAAATTTGCCTACCACGATGATATTCATTAATTTATTTATTTAACTAATTATTTTTTGTTGTCTTCTTCTTCTTCTTCTTTTTATTTTTTTTTCTTTATCATAGGCTTTATTCTTTCAATTCGTCAGAATGACAATAACGACGTTAATAAATTTGATAAATATATAATTATTCTTAATTATTCTACACATACTGCACTGGATTTTTATTATTCTTTGAGATAATTAAATAATTATATATTTTTTGAAAGAAAAAAAAAAAAAGATAATAATAATAATAATTTGATTGGGATGTAAGATCTTGGGCAAATTGCAAATACAAATTCAATCAACACACGTGACTATTAATGTCGCGCAAAAGTACATCAAAACTATGTATGCTTTTTTGTTTAATTATTTATTTTATCATTTATTTAGTTTTTTTTTTTTTTTTTTGACAGTCAACACACAGCGCAAAAAAAAAAAATAAAAAAAAAAAAAGCCTAATTTCACTAAATAATTTCACTTTGTGTTTTATTTTATGTCATTGGCTTTAATCTTGCATGTGTTTCACAGTGTATTTGTTTATTTATTTATTTATATTTTTTTTTTTTTATTATTTCATTCCATTGTCTCAAATTTTTATTTGAAAATTTTCATGTAATTGTGTTTTTTGTTTTTATTAATTAATTAATTAATTATATATTTATTATAATAGTAGGTAGGCGCAATGGAGATTGATGGAAATTGAATTATATTTTATATATTTCAATTTATTTTCCCCACCAGTCGGTACCACCACCACCACCACCACCGCCATTGTTGCTTGAGCCATATGACGAGCCATAGTTGCCACCATATCCACCTCCATGACCACCTTTTGATTATTTGAAAAAATAAAAAATTAGTATTACAAATAAATTATAAATAAATTATAAATATATCAATTAATATTAACCTCCATAACCACCAGGTCTACCAGGTGGTCCATTGCTTCTATTCATTCCTGAACCAGGTGTTTGACGATAATCACGTGCACCAAAACCACTTGCAAAACGACCACCACCTTTACTTCCACCAGGTGGTCTTCTTGATGAACCACCACCACTACCACCTCCACCACCAGATCTAACATCAGTGTGCATGGTATCAAGCCATGGTGGTAATTCTTGATTAGCTTCAGTCAATAATGATACTAAATCTCTAACTAAATTATGATTTTTACCATTAAAGAATGATGTTGCAAGACCTAAATTACCCATTCTACCAGTACGACCAATACGATGTACATATTCTTCAACATCACCAGGTAAATCAAAATTAATAACATGTTTAACATGTGGTATATCAAGACCACGTGCAGCAACAGCTGTTGCAACCAATATTGGTGATTTACCATTTCTAAAACGTTTTAATGCATCTTCTCTTTCACGTTGTGTACGATCACCATGTATACTTGTTACTGGATAATTCATTTGTGATAAAAATTCTTCAAGTGTATCAGCACCTTTTTTAGTTTCAACAAATACAAGTGTCAATGATTCAGATGGTTCATTATAATCATTAACTGATAATAAATCAAGTAAATATGAACGTTTATCATGTTCTTCAACCCATACAATTTTTTGTGTTATATTTTCAGATGTTGAACCAACTCTACCAACAGCAAGAAATATATAATTATTTAAAAAATCACGTGCAAGCATTTGTATTTCTTTTGGAAATGTTGCTGAAAACATTAATGTTTGTCGATCACCAGTTGGTGGCATTTGATCTTCTTCAACAATTCTACGTATTTGTGGCTCAAAACCCATATCCAACATACGATCAGCTTCATCAAGTACAAGATAACGACAATTATGTAAACCAATTTTACCACGTCCAAGCATATCAACAAGACGTCCTGGTGTTGCAACTAATAAATGACAACCACGATCAAGTTCACGCATTTGATCACCAATATTTGAACCACCATAAACAACTGCTGGTCTCATACGTGAACGATATGCAAATTTACGTGCTTCATCATATATTTGAGTTGCTAATTCACGTGTTGGTGCCAATACAAGACCAAGTGGATATTGTTTACGACGACCATTACTTGCTGATGCTGGTGGTGGACGTGGTCCACCTTCATATATTTGATTTAATATTGGTACTAAAAATGCTGCTGTTTTACCAGAACCAGTTTGTGCACATGCCATAACATCACGATGACCAATTATTATTGGTATTGCATATTTTTGTACTGGTGTTGGTGTATCATAACCAGCTAATGTTATACTATTTTTTATTATTTCTGTCAGCTTAACTTCATCAAATGTTGTGATGTGTCCTGGTATATTATCACCAGTTGCCTCAACAGGTATATCCTCATATTTACTAAAATTAATACCAGTATTACCTGTACCAAATAATTCAATTTCAAGACGTTCGTCACGGCTGGTGGGTATTGTCCAATCTTCAGTTCTTCTACCACCACCTCGGGAATTATTGTTGTTGTTGTTGTTGTGATTGTTGTTGCCATTGTATCCACCGCCACCACCACCTCCCTCGTTATCGTCCTTCCATCTTCCACCACCCATTCGTGAGTCATTTTTGTTTTCTTGCCAACGATCGTTTTTTGTTTGATCCGGCCAACGATCATTTCCACTACTATTTCCTCCCATGTTGTTGCTCCGATCATTGCCATAACCACGTGATCCTCCTCCACCATTGTAACCATTTTCTTGGGGACGACGATTATTTCGTCCACCGCTGAAACTTCCAAAATCGACATCACGACCACCAGCAACACGTATATCTCTGTATGATGAATTACGATCAGAATCACCTCCACTACTACCACCACGTCCACCACGATTATCTCTATCACCAAATGATGAGCGTGAATTTGATGAAGGATTATTTTCACTCACTGTAGGTCCGTTACCTATACAAAAATAAAATTAATTCAATTAATATACCTAATAATAATAATTGTACTAATTGTTTATTTATAATACTTACTGGACTTGTTGCGTAAATGCGGTGGAACGTAGCGATTCCCACTTGGTTGGCGGGAATCCTGCAAGTCCAGACCAGCTATCTGTTTTTTTTTTTTTTTTTAATTTTTCAAATAAAAAATTAAAATAAATTTTAAAAATATATTATTATTATTATTTTTATGATTTATGCAAGTATATATTATTATAGAAAAATTAAATGAAAAATCAAATATTTAAATATATTTTCCCCCGCAATCATAACTTAAGCCTAATATCCATGTGAGTAATCATAAAATAATAAAAAAATAAATAAATAAAAAAAAAGGATAAAATATATGCGTGGTTGTCGAAAATTCCATGAATTAATCGACGCCATTTTGAGATAAATGGATGTCATGAAAAATATCATGAAAATAATAATTCAACATTTGACACAGTATGAGCTATGATTTTGACATTTGATATTAAATTTAATTAATAATATTAATATTAATTTGATTAAATAAAGAGATGTTATATTTTTAAAATAAAAAAAAGGTAGAGATATAAAAGCACGCTGCATTGTGGGTCAAATGTTGAGGAAGGGGGGAAATGAGCATAATGGCGGAATAGTTGTCAGACAAACTTGGTTTTTCCTTGACAACAATTTACTTGGAACCAATACAAATTAATTAATCTTACAAAAATTAAATAAACAAAAATATATATAAATTACCTGCTGCTCTAGACCTGATCCATTTTGGTTGGCTGCATTACTCATATTATTCCGCCTCGGTGCGTATATGATCTTCTGTTTTTTTTTTACTTTTTTTTTATAAAATTCAATAAAATGAAAATTATTGAATCGTTTTGTCACACGTTTAAACTTTGTTTGACAAAGTTTTGTTTTTTAATGTTTGTTTAATCGTCGTAATTTATTATTTATATATTATAAATGTTTTAAAAACCAAGAGATTCTTTTTTCCTATAAAAAAAAAAAAAAAAGAAAAAAATTTAATAATTTTCAGTGGTTGGTATGTATCGTCGAACTCAAACTTAAATAACAACAAATTGTTAATTAACAGACACTTGGTTTATTAATTAATTAATAATAATTAATACACTTAAAGTGGCTTTTTATTTTAATATTTTATATATATTATTTTAAGAGTTCACACTGGGTTTTTTTTTTTTTTTTTTTTCCTCTTTACAAGTTTTATTTCTAAATCACCTTTCGGCAGACTCGCCGCGCTAGTGCTGACACAAAGGAAGCTCGATGCAATCGTGAGGCACAAATATTTTAAGTGGGGGTTTTTCCAAGTCACACATACACACATACACATGTAATAGCAGTGTAGTTGTGTGGTGGACTGGTGGCTTGTTCTAGATGGAAAAGAGTGAGACACATGATATTTGCCGAGTCGAGATTTCAACAAGATAAAAAAAGACAGAAAATAAATATCAATGCAAAATGGCCGTACATAACAAATATAATTTTTTTTTTTTTTTTTTTCTAGAAACAATGGTAGAAAGAGAATATCCGGTTAATTAATAAATTTTTTTTTGATTTTTATATTCAATGATGGAAAATGATGATTTAATAATAATAATTAATAATTCAACAACAGCAATGATTGGATATTTGTTTTTTTTGTAATTTATTAAAATTTTTTTTCGTTTTTTATATTTCATATTTGACAATAAATGTTATTAGACCTAATCGTCTTTCTTGGTGTCTGATTTTCCTCCACGGATTCTACCGGTACGTCTAGCAGCAATAAGACCAATCTTTCTACCAGCTGATGTTCCACGTTTAACTGTGGAAGCTTTACCAATATGTTGATGGTTACCACCACCATGGGGATGTTCAACGGGGTTCATAGCAACACCACGAACCTAGAATCAAAAAATTCAATGTTTATTTAGAAAAATCATGTTGTTGTTTTTGTTTTTGTTGTTGCTGATGTATTTTATAAGTAAATAAATAATAAATCAGTCGTTTAAATTTTCCACACAATAATATTCAGGTTTCAAATGTCATAAAGCATCATTTAAATTATTATTGATGTTGATGTTGATAAAATGAAATTAGATAAAATAAAATATAACGTACCTTTGGCCAGCAGTTACGCTTGACCTTGTATTTGTGGTAAGCACGACCAGCCTTGAGGATTGGTTTGTCAATACGACCACCACCAGCAACTATTCCAACCATAGCACGGTTATTTGATGGAATAACCTTCTTTGCACCAGAAGGTAACTTGACACGTGTTTTTTTACTGTCTTGATTGTGAGCGATGACAGTAGCGTAATTGCCAGATGCACGAGCAAGACGACCTCGGTCACCGGTCTTTTCCTCCAAGTTACACACAATGGTACCTTCAGGCATGGTACCAACTGGCATCACGTTGCCAATTTGAAGATTGGCTAAAGTAAAACAACAAAATTAATTAAATTATTATTATTAACAACAATAATGATGATGATGTTGATAACTACTTGAGTCTTGTGATAATTACCTTTCTTTCCACAGTACAAAAACTGTCCTGTGTACATGCCTTCTGGGGCAATGAATAATTCTTTTCGTGTCTTGAATTTATATGGATCACGAAAGTGAACCACAGCTAGAGGAGCACCACGACCTGGGTCATGGATTATGTCCTGTAATTTTATGATATGATTAATTTGTGTGTTTGTTTGATTGATAACATATATCATTTTAATATAAAAAAATAATGTTTAATTACCCTGACAACACCCTTGATATATCCATGTCTTTCAGAAAAATCAAGTGAACGGAGTTTTGGTGCTCCCTTCCTTTTTTTGGTGTGGGCTCTGAAGACAGAACCAGCACCTTTACGTTGGGCTCTGATAACGCGACCCATGACTCAATCTATAAAAAAAAAAATTAATTAATAAAAAAACTACACAATTCAAGTAACAAGACAATATAATTATTATTATGTTTATTATTATTATTATTATTATTAATAATAATTTAGTGACATAAAACACGTGTAAATCAATAGGTCCATCACTTGAATTATTAACCTCAAAATAAAACACTACAAATCACTAATTAATAAAGCAATCATATTGAACAATTTATATTGAAATATTTATAAAAATATTAATACTAATTATTTATTAATAATTATTTGTCATTTTTAATAATTGATGTATTATTTATTTTATGATTTTAAAAGATATAATAAAGATGAAAAAAACATTCAACGTACCCAACAAGTCGCAGGAATAAAAAGAATTTATCAAGTCCGATTTGCGACTGACTTCATTTTTTTCAGAGGCGCATTATTATTATTTTCAAGCATTTTCAAGCCGCTGCAAGTAGAGTGGTATACCCACTCTACTGCAAGCCGCCTAAAGCCCCTCTGTTGAGCATATTTAACATTATATTCTTAGTCAAGTAGATTTCTACCTTATTTATTTGTTTTTTTTTTAAATTTTAAATAGACTCCATGTAAAATTGTAAATACATACTCATATGAGTAAATACATATGTATTATGTACCCATAGTATAGATAATAGATATAGCACATTATACATACAACCTGTTTGGTTGTGTATTTTTTTTATTAAATACTTATATAAAATTTTTAACACGTTTTTCGCCTGGTCGTGGTGGTGGATGCTCATTGCTCAATGCTCGGTGCTCCACTGCTTTTCCTGACTTCTCCACTGCAGTGCTCAGTCAGTTCAGTTGATTGTTGATTGTTGACCGCAGTGGATCGTAGCAGTGGGTGTGACAATTATACATTTTTCTTCTTCTTTTTTTTTTCATAATTATTAAATATTATTATTATTATTATTTATAATTATAAAAATGGGTCTTGCTGATTACAAGGATGTTGTTGGTACAACAGCTTCTGTTTGCACCATGGCACAAATGTTTTCGGGAATGTAAGCAAGATAATTAATTGAATTTTAAATTTAAAAATTTTAAGGATATTTTGTATAGTAATTATTGATCAATAATATGTATGGAAATGTCCTTGTTTGATTTTTTTATTTCAATGTATTTATTTAAATTTTTATTTATTTATTTATTTTTCTATGCAGGCTCGTCTGTCGAGATATTTACAAGCAAGGCACTGCTGAAGGAAAAGATCCAATTCCATTTGTTGGAGGTATTGGAATGTGAGTATCAAAAAACTTGAAAGTGATAAGAAATTAAGAATTTTTGTATTGTAATATTAAAAAATATATTATAAATTTATATTTCAGGGGAATGCTCATGCTAGTCTATGCTTTACTAATGAAGGACACAGCTATGATTAGTGTCAACGTTTTTGGTTTAACGATAAGCATTTTTTACGTTATCTTTTTTTTTCTCTACACACCAAATAAGGTAATTTTTAATTTATTTTATTTTTTTATTTTTTTCTACCAACTAATAATGATTATTATTATTATTTAATTTTTTAGAGGGAATTAGTCAAGACATTTGCTACAGTTATGGCAATTACAATTGGATTTTTAACATATGCATGGCTCGAAGATCCAGACAAACTTGAATTCAGATGGGGACTATTAATTACTGTTGTTTTATTTTTATTAATTGGTGCTCCATTATTTAATCTTGTAAGTCTTTGACAAACAAATTGACTTTGACTTTGTCAATTAAATTATTATTATTATTATTTTTTCAGAAAGAAATAATTCGCACAAAAAACACAGATATACTTCCATTTCCAATGATACTCATGGGAACAATTGTTGCATCTCAATGGCTTCTTTATGGAATTATTCTTGAAAATCATTTTATGATTGTAAGTTTGTTTTTTTATATTAACAATAATAATAATAATACAAATAAATAAATTATATTTATTTATTTCAGTTTCAAAATGTTGTTGGATTGGCTCTTCAAATTGTTCAATTATCACTATTTGTCATATATCCAAGCAATGCAGATAAAAAATTACAAGAATCCAAAAAGAAAGAATAAATACTTGGTCAACAAAAAAATAAAAATAATAATAATTATTGAGCTGGACTCATGTAAAAATATAAATAATAATAATATTAAAAATGAAAAAATAAAAATGTCAAATCATATTACAATGACAATGACAGACAATAAATTTATTTTTTCAATAGATCCAGACGATAACTATCTTAATTATTATTATCATTACTTTTTGTTATGACATGATTTTTTTTTTTTTTTTTTTTTTTTTATCTTTGAATAAGTAAATAAAATATATTACAAAGTCATTGAAAAATTTTATATATTATTATTTTATTTATAAAAACTAATCAATTTAATATACCTATATTTATTATAAAATAATGCAACCTTGACAAATATCAATGATGATTTGTGTCAATAAAAAAATTAATCATAACATCCGTTTTAGACTAACCGCCCTTTTATCATTCGAATTTTTTAACATTTTAAAAATTAAATATTATTTTTACACAAAAAAAAAATAAATACAATTACTTATTGGCACAAAAATAAAAATAATAAAATTATAATGGATCAAGTGAAAAACATCTACATGTACAAGATGTCACTGGACATTCAGTGTGTTGTCTGAACCAATGAGTTATATGTTCAGTATGACCACCGTGTCTACATGTTTGACACCATGTAAACCAATTACCAAATTCAGTTAATTTACCATCATCATTTTTACGATTAGCAAGTGATGCTGCTGCTGCTGCAATTGCTGTTGTTGTTGATAATGACAAAGATGATGATGATGACAATGATGATGATGATGCTGATGATGTGGTGGTGGTGGTGGCAGTGGCAGTAGCAGTAGCAGTAGTGTTGGTTGTTGTAACTGCAGCAGCAGCTGTAGCTGCAGCAACTGCTGCTGCTGCTGCTGCAGCTAATGATGATGATGATGATAATGATAATGATGATGATGATGATAATGATGCAGCAGCAGCAGCGGCAGCAGCAACAGCAGCAGCAGCATTTGGCATTTGAAAACCACTAACTGTACCCATGTGCATTAAACAAATAGCACATCTTGGTAATGGTTTACGACAATTTGGACAAGATGACATTTTTAATTTATTTGATGTACCACCAAGTCTACCAAATGGTCCTCTTAAACCTTGCATAAATGCTGATATACTTTTACCACAAAAATTACATGATATATAAACTTGTTGTGGTGGTTTTTCATTTGTTGATAATCTCATTATAATATCAAAATGTGCACGTTGATTCCACATTTTCCATGCATCTAATAATGAACGATAATTATTTATCCATGATTGTACGGAATTATCTTGTAATAATTTTGATGATAATGCACGTATTGCTATTAAACAACAACTTTGTACATCACCAGTAACATCAAGATATTTATTTAATAATTTAATACCATCTTGTGTTGCACCAGTTAATAAAAAACATGCTAAATTACCTTCATTTGTTAATTTAATTGTCATACGTTTTAAATAATCAATTAATTTTGAATCAGATAAAAACATTAATGCAAAACCAACACGATCCTCAACAGCAATACCATTTTCATTTAGAACATTATCATATGAATCATTATCAGCAGTTAAAAATGAAAATGTTGCTCTTAAATATGGATCAGTCAATTGATTTATTGATTTTAAACATAATTCACGCCACATACTATTTTTATCCTCTGAATAACCAGATAATGCCATTGCAACAATATTTAAATTTGTTGATTCATTTAATTTAGCAGCACCACGATTTAATATATCAATTGCTTGTCGTAAACAAAGATTAAATACAGATATTGCTGTTGCACGTGCATATGCACCTTCTCTTTCTAATCTTTCTAAAAATACATTATTATGATATGTATTTATTGATGATGATTCTTTTTGTTCAAATTTCCAACCACATAGCTGTAATGCTTTATCACGATCAGATGATTTATATATTTTAGCTGTATGATTTATTGAACCAATATCAATCCATAATCTATTAACAATATCTGATTTAATAAATCCACCACCACTGCTATTGTTATTATTTATTATGTTATTTATATTGTTGTTGTTGTAAAATTGTGCATCATCAAGTTTAAGAACACTTCTAACACCTGGATGTTTATTATCATGTGATATTATTGTTCCATCTTCAACCAATGAACGACTTAAATATAACCATTGCCATAAATTTTTTAATCCATTATTTTCAGCAAGTTCACCATTTGATGCCAATTCCGATAATAAACCATACTCTGATATTGCACGTTTTTTAGTTAATATTGCAATATCATCAAATGTATCATAAATACTATCACTACTACTGACATATTTAAATGTTTTTGATGCATGATTCCATGATAAATGTGAACGTGTTGACCAATTTAATGTTATTCTTTCACAAACAGTATAATCAGTTGTACCTTTTATTGATAGACCTAATAATCTATTAATATTATTTGGATGCCATGAAAAACTTGTTGGTGATAACCATGATGGTGGTGCAACTGTACGTTCAAGTGCACCTGGTTCAGTTTCATCAGCACCAACAGCTGATCCACAATGTTGTATATCATGTAAATGAAGTACATTTGAATCTTTTTGTAATGAACCCAATAAATTACGTCTTGTTGGACACCATAATACTTTAATTATTGGACGATTTTGTGTTAAAGTTAATAATGGTTTTTCAAAATATCTTGTATCCCATATTGTTATTTGATTATCATAATGTGATACAAGATGATAATAATTATGTGGATTAATAGCAACACTATATACAGCTTTTGATGATGTTGTATTAACAATTTTATTTGAATCACGAAAATCAATCATTTTTAAATATTTATTATTAAGACCAGCAATAAGACAACGTGATTCATTATTAAACCAAGCAATTGAATGTGCTGTTTCTGATATACAAGCTTCAGCAATTGGACGTATTATTGTTGATGTTGTTGATGTTGAAATATCTGTTGTTTGTCCATTATTATTATTTGAATGATTAGTACTTGGTAATTTTAATACATCCCATAATAATATTGAATGATCTGAACGATATTTATCTAAACCACATACAATTAAATTTGGATCAACTGGATTCCATGATACTGCATTACAACATCTTGCATGTTTTGGAGTTAATTCTTTGCCAGTTAAACCAAGTGAATCAAATGCTGTTGGTCCAAATGTTGTTAGTACAACTTTACCATTAGCTTGACCAACAGCAAGTAATATATCTGGTTCTGGTTGTGGATAAATATCAATACATTTTATATATTGATGATTTGTATTTGTTGCCAATAAATGAGCAACTGTTTTCTCACTTATTTTAATACCTATAAATTAATATTTCCTATTATTATTATTCATGATAAAAAAAACAACAACAATATAATGCTTACATGATTGACGAACAATTTCCTTGAGAGGACCAACTTCATACAGGCATATTTCAGTTCCCCAGGTAATAAATTTATTATTATGTACTGGTGACCATTGAACTTCTTTTGCAGAAAGACTCATTTCTTAATTTTTTAAAATCCTATACAAGTAAATTAAAGTCAACTTTAAATGATCATATGGTTTGTTGTTGTTGTTGTTTTTGTTGTTAAAAATGAGAGAAAGAGAGGGAGAAAAAAAAAAAACAGACTGATAAAAGCGACATAATGATAATGCGGTAAAAAATTGTACTCGCAGCATCATGTGCACACACACTTATTTAATTGTATGTACATATGTATATATTTACAGTTATAAATGCATGTGTATTAAAGTATTTATTCAGACAGTTTTATTCTGACAAGTGATTTTTTCAATTTGATAAATAAACACTAATATAAAAGGTAATAATTTATAACATTTATTATATTTTTTAATGAAAATTTATAATTTGATTTAATATGTCAAACTGTGATTCATATGTGATCAACATCATAGGTACCCTATATCCTCAACAATACATACACACAATTTTTCTTTTTTTTTTTTTTTTTTTTTTTCCTCGATACATATACTTGTGTACATACTACATAGTACATACATATCATATATTTATTGTCTTATTCACCGACAACGCGGCACCGCCTTTTCACACTATTATTCATCAATTTCTGCATACGCCCTGTATATTTTTGTTATTTATTATTATTATTATTATTATTATTTAAACATCATCATCACACAACTATATAGGTATATTTTTAATTGTTTATAAATATTATTAACAGTGTTGTTGACCAAAAAATTATTATTATTATTCAAGTTCATCATTATTACTTGGGTAAATAACCTTTATTTATTATTATTATTATTTAATTAATCTCATGTTGTTTATTTTAAAATAAAAAAATTGGAGTAAACTAATGAATAATTTATTTTTTGCTCTGATTGTTGAATTAAAAAAAAAATAATATCATTACTTGTTTAATTTATTTAATTATAATAATGAAAAATGATGTCCCACGCTGATTAAAAATACACTTAGGTATAATTACATCCTGGATTATATTTGATAATGAAATTTGATTTGTTTTTTGTTTTTTATTTTTTTACAGACTGAACAAAAATGTTAAAATGAGGAGTAAAAATTTGATGCAAGCAGTACAATATTAGTGAATAATGTTACTATGGAAGGAGAAAGTGAGTGATGGATGGGAGTAGGATATAATTGATTTGCATTTTTTCAGAGAACAAATATTGCGAGTTAAAAATGATGAAAATATACCATTTTTATTAGTTGGTAATAAAAGTGATCTTCAAGAAAAGAGAAAAGTTAGTTTAGCCGAGGCACAATCAAGATCACAACAATGGGGTGTACCATATGTTGAGACAAGTGCTAAAACTAGAGAAAATGTTGACAAGGTAATTTATCATCATTATTATCAAGTACAACAACAAATTGTTGTTATTATTTATGTCAATATTATTGTTGCTTATTGTGATATTTTATTTATTTGTTTATTTGTTTTTTGTTATTTATTATTTTCTTTTATTTTTTTTTCTCGTTGCACTATGCACACGTTATGTTTTTACAGGTATTTTTTGACTTGATGCGTGAAATAAGATCACGTAAAATTGAAGATAAAACAGCAATTAACGGTCGTGGCAAGGATCGTGCAAAGAGAAAGAAAATCAAGTGTTCAATTCTCTAGGTTGGCTTTTGTTTTTGTTTATTATTAATTTAATTTAATTTTAATTTATGTTGGTGGAATTTTTGTTATGGCTTAAATGTTATTATGTGCCTATATTGAAAAAAGACTCATTACTTTTTGTATATTTTCAGGTGTTTTTTGATTTGATGCGTGCTATTGCAGCGCGAAAAGCACAAGATAATCAAATTGAAGCTGAAATAAAAACTAAAAAACGTTGTTGTATAATTCTTTAACAACAATTTATCATCAACACTCAATTTTATAATTTATAATTTATTAAAATAGATAAATAAATAATTACAAAACAAGTTCATTACTACTACTACTAATAATAATAATACAAAGACAAGGAAAAAAAAAACGACAAGCAAAATAGATTTAAGAAAATCAAAATTCACTTTTATTATTATTATTAATATATGTATATGTATGTGTGTGTGTGTGTGTATCTAAGAAAAAGAGATAATATTTTTCATTTAAAAAAAAAAAAAGAAAACAAACAATTAATTAATTTTACTGGACTGATAATTGATGATGTCCTATGGTTGATTTAATTTTTAAAATATAGTTTGATACTAATTATAATTGAAAATATATATTTTTATTATAATTTTTTTAATTCATTAAACTATTCCATTTCGTCGTTTGATTAATTTAATTTTATGAATTTGTTATTAAGCTTATTATGTATTTGACAAATTGCACAAATTAATAAAAATTAAATACGACAAAATGCAGCATCATTTTTGCACTTGTATTAATATTAATAAAATTCATTTAAATTTAGCAAAAAACATTGTAAATTGTAATCAATCACAATATTATTATAAAATAATTTTAATTTTGTTTTCTAATAATTTGTACAAATTTATTTACAATTTAATAATAATATAAATAAATCAAGTATATTCACAAATATGACCACAACCAGTTGGACAACAACGATTATTAATAAACCATTCTTTCATATGCAATACATGTCCACCATGTGTACATCCTTGACACCATGCATAAACACCCTTGACAACTTGATGACAAATTGAACACAATGCATGTTTTGATGTATGACAACGATCACATATCCATGCTGATCTTTGTAATGGTTTTGTGCATGATGTACAACAAACATGTATCATTGTTGATTGTTGATTTAATTGTGATACAGATGGTATCCATGCAAGCTGAATTATTTGTGTTATAACATTGTATAATTTAAATCTAGCCAACATGTCAATATATTCCAGTAGCCAATGTTCTTGTATTGCTATTTCAAAATTTAAATTATTTCTTTTATTACCAAGTGCTATTAATATTGTTGCTGATGTTTGTACATCACGTATTGCAGCATGATGTTTTAATGCTTCTTTAACAACTTCTGTTGGATCCCAAAATAATGGTTTTGGTATATTTGTTAAAACCAATTGACATGGTTGATCATCAATTGCCGATACAGAACCATCAATTATTTCAGGTGAATTATTTGGATATTGTTCTGGTGGTGGTGAACGATCTTGTATTTCATGACGAAGAGGAAATGCTTCTCTATTTAAACCACAATTATCATTATCATTACTATTATTTGTTGTTGTTGCTGTTGTTGTTGTTGCTGTATTATCATTAGTACTATCATTATTATTGTTATTATTTGTATTTGTATTTGAATTGTTGTTGATGCTGTTGTCATTATTATTATTATTGTTATTACTGCTATTATTATTTGTGTTGTTGTTATTGGTATCATCATTACTGGTGGTATCATTGTTGTAATCAATTGTTGTCATTGGATCCAATTCACTTTCACCAAAAAAGAAATCACCTTTTGCATCACGTTTATGATCATTTAATAATATACGATAGTCTGATCGACAAATTGATAATCTTGGAAAAATAAAATTTTCTGATATTTCATCAGTTTCAATATCATCCTCAATAATACTAACATTATTATTATTATTATTATTATTATTAATTCCATTTTGTTTCATTTTTTTTACATCATTGGATGATGATAATGATAATTCAATATTTTTAATATTTGTTGATTTTTTAAATAAACCATTATTACTCTTATAATTTTTTTTTGGTGGACTTTCATAGAGAGTTTTTATTATATTCCAAATGGCACAAACATCATGTCTACCACAGCTACTCGCAATTTTAGCATTTTTATCGCAAATATCGCTCAATCTACCACTCAATAAATATTCTTCAGCACATATTTTAAACCATTTTGGTCCACGTGGTTTAGTTGTTAATGTAAATCTATGCATAATACTTGTTGCCATACAAAATTGATCACTACTTGTTGGTATTTTACGTGTTGAATTTTTTAGTGGTTTTGTTGTTGTTGTTGTTGTTGTTGTTGATGATGATAATGATGTTGATGATGACGATGATGATAATGTTGGAGCCATAGTTGTTATGATTGCTTCTGCAGCTGTTGTCGTTGATATTGTTGTTGTCGTTGTTGTTGTCATTATTGTTGATGAAGGTGATGATGATAATGTTGTTGTTGTTGTTGTTGATGATGATGATGTTAATGTTGTTGTCGATAATAATAATGATGATGATGATGCTGATGATGATAAGGATGGCAGTATTGTTGTTATTGATGTTGTGGTTGTTGGTAGAGGTGGTGGTGGTGGTAGTAGTATTGTTGTTATTGATGGCGGTGATGGTGATATTGCTGTTGGTGTTTGTATCATTGTCGATGTTGTTGGTATTGTTATTGTTGATGTTGTTGTTGTTGTTGTAGTTGGTGATGCTGCTGCCACAGATACTTCAGCTTCAGTTTCAGTTTCAATTTCATTTTCAACATCACCTTCAACTTCATTTGTTAATGTTGCTGCAATTATTGTTGATGATGTTGTTGTTGTTGTCGTTGTTGTTGTTGATAATATATCATTACAATTAATATTATGATTATTATTATTGTAATAATTATTAAGTTTACATGCATATGCAACATCACCATTACAATTTAATGCAATACCTTGTGGATTTGCTTTATTTGCTGGTCTTGTTGCATCTTGAAATAAATGATGATACAATGTACAATCACGACTTGTTGATAAAAATGATTGTGGATTACCACGCCAAGCAACACCAGTTGGTACATCTTTGTGTTCATTAAAACTAGCAAATGGAATAAATGGACGACGTATATCCCATACATTTATACTACAATCAACAACAAGTGCACAACTAGCAATATGATATTTACGTTGTGGTCTCCATCTAATACGTCCAACAGATGCTATTGTATTTATTGTATAAAAACATTTTGGTTTTATTGATAAATCCCAAATTTTAATTGTTTTATCACGTGATGCTGTTGCAAGCCATGTCATTTCTGGATGCCAATCACATGCAAATATTGGTCCAGAATGTGCTGTAAAATATTGATAATAACGATCTGGACGACGTAAATCCCATTGTTGTACATGTCCATTTTCTGATACTGCAGCAAATGTATGCTGTTGATGTGGTGAAAATTGTACATCACGAACAGATTCAGTATTACTGTAAAATGTTTTAACAGCTTCTTTAATACGTAAATCAAAACATTTCATTGTACCATCTTGTGAACCAGATATAAGCCACATTGGTTCAGTCATATGAAAACTAACTTTATTAACTGTTCTTTTGTGATCAGTAAATACATGTTCTTGTTTTGATCTTGATACTTTATTTAAATTCCATAATACAACAGCACCATTTGTTGCTGCTGTTGCTAATATATGATGATCAATTAAATTCCATGCAATATCATTGCATGAAAAATTTAAATTTAAATTTTTTCCAACTCGTAAATTGCATGCTTCTTCAAATTTATCCTCATAGAGTGTAAATATTTTAAATACTGTAAATTTAAATTTTCATATATTCATTATATAATCTATTTTTTAAATAAAAAACAACAACAATAACAAACCATTTCGTCCGGCAATGACAACTTGTGAATTATCTTTATTAAGTGCCAATGCATTTGCTGGACTTTCTTGTGATATAAAGCCAGTTTTAGATGTCATTATTAAATTTAATTATTTTTCATTATTTATTATTTTCCTATTAAATTAAAACTCGAAAACAACAAACAAATAAATACATAAATCAACATAAATAATATGAAGTTGATGTCAAATTGTCAATTGATTTTTTTTTATCGCAATTTATGAAAACCAGCCCGAAAAATGTATTACAATTTTACAAACGAAAAAAAAAAAAAAACAACAACATTCAACAACAAAATTTGTACCAATTTGTACTGTGATATTTATGTTATTTTTTGTTTTTTTTTTTGTTAAAAATTGTTACAAGTAAATAAATAAATAAATAATGTCTCAATTTGTTAATGATCGTGTGTCAATGAAATTAAATACAAAAGCTGCTGTTGATAAAATTAGATTTGGAAGTCCAGAATTAAAACAAGTTCTCAGACAGGTTAGAATTAATTTTATACTTTTTTTTTTTTTTTTTTAATAATTAAAATACTAAAACAATTTAATAATTTAATAATAGAGATGTCGAGAAAAATTACGTGAAAAAAGAGGTGAATTATTTAATTCAAAAAGACTTGGATTTTTAAATAATGACAATGAAATATATCAAGAAAAACTTCATGATATTGTCAGAAAAGAAATTATTGATATTACAACATCAACAACAACAGCAACAATGGATATTGATAATCCTAATAATGTTATAATACCATTGACATTGGAAGAATCAATTGAACTTGAACGTGAAATTATTGCTGAACAAGGTAATTTTTTACTCAATTATTATTATGAATTAATAATTGATAATTAATAATATTTATTTTTTTATTTTAGAAAAATGGCTATGGATAGAAGAACAAGAAAAAATTGAAGAAAGCAAATTGTTATATTATGGTGAACAATCAATGGAAATACAAGTTATTTGTCCAATTTGTGAAAAAGGATTAATAAAACCAACACCAAGTGGTTTATCATGTCGTGTTTGTCAACTTAAATTGCCTCCAACAATGACACTTGAACAACTTAGTTATTCATTGGAACATCATATATTTTTACACTCTAAAAAATGTCCAGAACGAGCTTCATTTGAGGCTATTATTTCTGAAAGTAATACAGTTGAACTTTATCTTGCTTGTGAAGATTGTTTTTCATTTGCAATTATTCGATAAAATAATATCAATTTTTTAAATTAACGTCATATCTTAATAATTATGTAAATAATTTTTTAATTATGTTTTTGTTTATTGTGTGTCATTTTACAGTATTTAGTGCCCAGCACAAATTAAATTTAGACAATATTTTTAAATAGTCATCATTTGGCCAGATGTCTTGGGAAAAATATATTCATATACATACACAATCATACGCAAATTTAAAAATAACAACAACAACGACAACAACAATACATTTTATTATTATTATTATTATTATTTTAATCAATAAATATAATTTTTAATTTTTATTAATTTTCGCTAGCTGGCCGAGTAGTTGTATTTTATCTTTTTTTTATCACAGCTGTATTGTTATTTATTTTAATAATAATAATAATAATATCAATTATTTTTATATATTTAAAACTATTCATGTTTTCCAATTTACTTTTTATGTAAAAATATTGATGAAATTTTTACTACTAGTATGTATAATAATTTGTGTTTGAAATAAAATTTCTATATTAATATTATTTTCTTGTGCATGTTTTTTTCTTGCCAATTTTAACAAAATGTTTGAGCTATTATCAATCTATTTGTTTTCTATTTCATCTCAATGAATCGATTGATTGTAATTATATATTATTGTCACATACATAACACACACACACACACACAATTGTATTTAAAATAACAATAAATTAATTTACATACATATAGAGCAAACATTAACTTTGAGTTATTATTATGAATTGCCACCGCATGAATTATAAAATAAAGAATACTACTACATAATACATATGTACTATTTACTTGACAATCAGAATAGGCCATGCTTTGGCAGCATTTTTATATATTTTTTTTCATTTTTAAATAAAGGTAGAAAATTAATACTCAAAAATAATAAATAATAATGATTTTTTTTGTTGTGCTAAAAATCATAGTCTGCAATTATAATTTTAATTTCTCTTTTTTTACCAAAATAAAATATACCTAGGCTATATATTATATATATACATAAAATATTTGTTTTCTTTATATATAAAAAGTAATTATAGTCATATTGTATGACTGATGAATTTCTTCAATTGTGCTTGTATTTATAATAATTTATATTATATATGAATCAAACATGAGCAATTAATAATTCTAATGATAAATTTTTTTTTTAAATTAAACCTCTTGACAATTGCATATAAAAAATTAAATTTTTTTGTATTTTTTTATCATGAAAATTGAATAAAATATATATTTCAAATTTTGACTTGTCAAATGAAAAATAAATAACTATAAATAAACCTGATTATTTAAATCACACATATTTTTGTCATTTTAAAAAATAATCAATATAATTTTTAAATGTAATTTCTATAAAAGAGTACACTTGCCGGATCTTCTTCGTTTTCTACGATTTTTTTCAAATTCTGTTGGTGGCTGATTGCGAATTATTCTTACAACCTAAAAAATTAATAATAATAATATAAAATAATAATAATAAAAATAGCATATGTATTATAAATTACCTCGTGAAAAGCAGCATCAACATTTAGTGGTGGATCCTTGGCTGATGTTTCAATATATGGAATTCCAAGTTTATGTGCCAATTCTCTTCCCTGTTCTTCACTAACTTTTCGCAAATGTACTAAATCAACTTTATTTGCAGCAAGAAGCATTGGATAAACATCTCTATCTCTATCTTTAACCAGCTGTAATATTTAAATAATATATAATATAATTGGATTAATATTTATCATAGTGATGACATGACTATAGGACATCGACTAATGTATTGTATTGATGACACACTGTCTCACCAACAACCTATATAATATTTAGTACAGGTATATAATATATATCTACAAACCACAAGTTTATGTTGTGTCACAAGATTATCATTTGTTGGAGGCCTCGTCATTCCGTATTGATATTTATTTTTTTAAATATTTATAAATAAATATGTATCTTTTTTTTATCAACACAATTTTATGACATCTGAAATGAGTTTTTTATTTAATTATAATAACAGCCAGTCTAATTTTTTTCAACATCATCATCTTTCAACCCTAAATCGAATCCATTTTTTTTTTTCTTCTCATGGACAAAATGGATCGATAAACATTTTCAACATTTTAAGGATGCCCCTTTATAAATAAATTACCTAAATATTAATTTACCTGTTATTTTATTGTTTTATTTACGTGTAATATTATAAAATATTTCACAATTAATTTTAATAATTTATACAATGTTTTTCTATAATCTACAAAACACACAACTGTGAATCTATGGATTTTGTCTTATTTTGTCTGACTCAGTCAGCAGTCTGACTTTTTATCTTTTACTCTGTTTTACTCCAAAATAATAATGGATGTGTATTGTATGCATGTGTCAGTATGTGTATTGTGTAGAACAGTGTGAAATATATTTTTATCTCTGTCGTATCGTATCCAATCGTATCAGTATCAGTGCCCAACTGTGTGTCTGTCTATTTTTAAGCATTTTTAAGGAGAAAATAATTATTATTATTATTTGCAACCTTCCCTTGATATTTGCAAGTGCAATATTATTGTTAAAAATTTAAAGTTGATGTAAATAATACCCGATGAAAATCCAAGTCCATGCAATATGTAGATCATTAATAGAAATTATCGATTTGCCTGAAAAAAAAAAATAAACTTGCTACCTATTGTGATGATGATGATGATGATGATGATGATGATGATGATCCAAGATGCCTTAGCAACTGCCAGCAGAAATAAAATTAATTTTTTAAAAAAAGCTGAAAAAAAATATATAATTATAATTTATGTATTGTCAAATATTTGAGACAGAAATTCTAGTCGAAATCGAAATAAATTTTTTTTTTTTCTCTACAAACATTTATATTTTTTCACATTTTTAAAATCTTTGTACAGTGTCTGTTTGGTTTATTTATTCTACAAAATATGGAAAACAATGATTTTCATGGTTTTTACCAAAGTATACCTTGTATATTTTTTATTATTTTATTATTATTTATATTGGACTCTGAGATATAAACGTTAAGTGTTAAATAAATGATGAAATGATGATATGTTTGGGGATTACAAATTGCACATATTCCCAAATTAATTTATCATTAAAATGTTTTTTTTTTTAAATAATAAATATTTCACTAGTAATTATTATTATAATATCTACACTCAGTGTCCAATAACAATGTGGATGGTCATGAAAAGATATAGGTGTATATAGCTAATTAATTAATTTAATAATACTAATTGCGGTAATACAATGATTGGCTGTTTGTTTATCATTTTTAGCATTTGAATTTGCTCATATATTTGCATTCCTGGACGTTTCGTTTGTTTTTTTTTTTGAGCAATAATGCTTTTAAACAATGGACGTATTTTAATAACCATCAATCAATCAATCAATTATTATTATTATTATTATTATTATTATTATTATTATTATTAAAAGTGACGTTAATTAATTAATTAAAAATTTCTCTCTTGCACTTTCTGTTTTTTTTGTACATTAATTTGGCATTGAGATATATATATTCTCTTTGGTGTGTTGTTATGGTGCAATTGTTGTTGTAAATAAATTAACTATATATAATTAATAAATTATTTTTAAAATACTGTTTGATGATATTTGACTTATATATCTTTTTTTTTTTTGAAAATAAAAAACATAATTATTTTACTATCTAGCTATACGCTTTATGAATACGAGTAGTGCACACACAAACAAATGCATTATAATAATAATACTTAATTATTTCATATTTTAGCTCTCTTTGTTGGCTATTCAACAAATATAGGTATAGTTTTTTTGTTGTGTCAAATTTATTATCTTTTTATTGACACATTGATAATGATAATTGATTTTTTTTTTAAATACAATAAACATCAGTACGAACGATACAAATAAAAATCGAAATATATAAGTATACTAATTAATAGTTGAAAAAATTATGAATATAAATGATCTATTAATCTAATACTTTGAATTTTCCATGTGGCACACAATATATATATTTATGATTATATATATATTTAAAAAATATGTGATCCAAGCTGAAGTTTCCATAATGATACTGGTCTTGAAAATACAGCTGCTTGTCCTTTTTCTTTACCACCAATAATAAATACATTAAATGGTGCTGGTGTTGTTGCTGGTGTTGTTGTTGTTGTTGTTGTTTGACAAGATGCCTGCAATTTAGCTTTTTGTCTTTCAGCTCTCGATGCACTAACAGCTCTTCTAGATGGTGAATTATCAAGTTTTAAACTTTTTGGTGGTATTCTTGGTTTAATTTCTTGTAATTCTAATAATTCAGCAAATGTTTGTGATACTGAACGTCCAGTTTTATCATCAAGTAAACTATCTGGTGAACTATTATTTAGTATTTTTACAAATTTATTACTATTATCATTATTAGTAGTAGTAGTAGTAGAAGTATCAACACCAAAATAATTTGGATTACAAAAACCAAATTGTCCATCACGTATATTATTATTATCACGATTTTTTAATGATGATTTTTTTTTATTTAAAATTGTATCTAAAGAACAATAATCATCATCAACAGCAAGTTGATCACCAGGACTTCTTGCATCATTACTAGCATAATCAGATGTTGATTCTTCACCCTCTTCAAGATCAGCAAATCTAACTGATGCTGAAGTTGGTAATTTTGTTGTTGTTAATGATGATAATGGAGTTTTTGGACTTTGTATTGTTGTTGTTGTTGTTGCTGCTTCATATAAATGTGAATGATAACTTTCACCTCTTGTTGGTTGACATGCCTCATGAAATAATTCAAAATCACTTTTTTCTTCTTCAGTAAGATTAATTAATTTTGTTGATTGATTATTTTTATCATTATCATTATCATTATCACTATTATCATCTGGATCAACAAATACAAGACGTGCTGCTTCAACTGGTGTTAATATTGGTGTTGGTAATGTTAATGAACGAAAATTTGGCACTGATATTGGTTCTCTAGTCATACGATTATTAAAACTACCATAATCATTATTACAAAATGATGTTGTTTGTTGTTGTTGTTGTTGTTGATTATGATGATTTTTTTTATTTTTATTACTATTATTATTATTGATAATACAACTACGTTGTCTTATTCTTTTACCAATTGCATTTGCACTACGTGATTTAACCATTCTACTATTTTTATTATCAGCAGCAACTTCATTGTCAACTTGTTGAAATGGATAATATGAATTATTATCTTTTTCTTTAATAATTTTTGTATCATTATTATCGTCATCATAATCATAATCATCATCATCATAGCTATCATTATAATTATTAACATCATCATCATCATCATCGCCATCATGATCATGTTCTTCTTGTCCATTTAATACTGAATAACTACATTTATTTGGATGACTTAAACGTGATAAATTAATTTGTGATAATTTTGATATTTCACGTAAAAAACTTGGTCTTGTTGGTGGTTCACATGGTGATACTTTATTATAATTAACAGCACCAGCTAATGAAAAACGTGGTTTATGTTGTCCACAACGTGTTGATGTTGATGTTGTTGTTTTTTGTCGATTATTATTATTATTATTATTATTTTGTATACCACAACCACGTATTACAAGTTCAGATACAGCAAGTGCAATACTTTCTGATCTTGGTTGTGGTTTTGTTCCAGATATTGTTAATTTATCCCATGTTTCACTTGTAAAATGAAATCTCCATAATTCATTTGTTGATGTGCCATTACTTTCACCACCAAATATTAACATACAACTTGGTAATCTACATGCAGCATGACCATGAAGTGGACCTGGTGTTTGTTTATTTTTTAATTTAATTGAAAACCATGTGCATGTATTAATATCCCATTTCCAACAATCATTACGTTCTTGAAGATCAGTCATACCACCATAAATATACATTGAATCACAATCAAGTATTGCTGTATGTTTATGACGTGGTGCTGGTCCAAATGAACCATCATTATTATTATTACTATTATTATTATTACTACCACCACTACTTGATGATGATGATGATGATAATAAATGCCATGATTCTGTTTCAAAATGAAATGACCATAATTCAGATGAACTGCCACGTAAATCTTGATAGCCACCGTAAATTAACATTTGACCACGATGAACAAGAGCTGTATGACCACGTCGTCCACGAGGTACAGCACATCCTCTTTGTGCTTTTATTTTACGCCAACAATTTGTCTGAAATTTTTATTTAATTTAATAATTTTGTTTTTTTAAAAAAAAGTAAAAGTATAGTGTCACACGCGAGGAAGTTATATTATTATTTTATTTTTTTTTTCATTTTTAAATTAGAAAGCGTAAAATTAATAATGACAATTATTATTGTGAAAAAAATAATGAAAAATTTATTACTTTAACAGTGTAAATCCAAAGTGGTGTTTCTGTTCCAGCTGAAAATCCAAGCTCACCACCAAATACATAAAGACAATCTTTGTATGAAACTACACTGTGTTCTTGAAGTGCCGGTGGTTTATCACCACTTGGACGCAATTCTTCCCATCGACTTTCAGCTAAAAGCAATCAATAAAATTATTATTTTAATAAAATGACGAAAAGTATTTATTGTTGTCGTTGTTGTTGTTGTTATTATAGCTAAAAACGTGCTTTACATCAAGAAGACAACTAAGTGTATACATCTTATGCTTTTGTCAGCAGTTTTTTTTATTTTTTTATATATAACATATATATTTACATTTACTATTTATTTTCTCTACAAAGTTATTATTATTATTATTATTATTGATATTGTGTGATTCCCCTTGTGAGCTGAGGACATCCGAGTCCTCTTATATATATTTATCAATGCAATCACCACATTGACATCAGCCCAAGGGACTCTGCCAAAGTAAAGAGCCATTGGGGGTGTCTCTACTCTCTATGTACCAGTTAACTCGCATTCGCCCCTTTTATTTTTATCCTACAAGTATATCCCTTTACATTGAAATTTTACTTTTTTTTTAAATTTAAATGCACAAAAAAATTGAATAAATAATATGAGGTTTATTTTTTAATTTATATATAAATTAAATATTATGCATGATTCAACAAGTAAATACCTATATATTTATTGAAAATTAAAATTAAATATATATTACCAAGACTATATCTCCATAAATCCTTCAATGGCAAATTGCCATTTCTACCTCCCAATAAATAAATATGACCACCAAGTAATGTTGCACTGTGTTTACTTCTTGATGATGGTGCTGGACCATTTTCTGTACCAGCTGCTGTTACTGAACTCCACATTTCTTTTTTATTTATCTGAAATTTCAAAAAACTTAAATGTACTTTTACAGTTATTATTAATATTAATATATTGTTGTTGTTTCTGAAAAAATAATAAATAAATAAATATATAAATATAGTTTTGCTCCCTTTGTGATGATATAATATATATGTGTAATATTTTTGTGTGTACAATATGAGAACGAGATGTATAAAAAATTTTTCCCCTCATCATGTTTGCAATAAAATAGTGAGGGTTCGTTGACCGAAAAAAAAAAAAAAAAACAAAAAACAAAAAATCAAGTGTTTGTTTATTTTTCATTCAAATAATTTATAGTAAAAACCACTTGTACTGATCAACTTTTATTTAGTAGGCAAAGTTAAATATAAATTTCAAGAGTTGATATATGATGAATAATTTATTTGTATATACCTATATATTTATAATACATAAATAATAATAATAATCATCGAGAGAGTGTTAATCTTTGTTGTCAACAAAAATAAATTGATAAGCCAATAATGTTTAAGCACGGTGTATGTACTTGTATGTACCTGTATGTACCGATATACCTATATATATATACTCGTGACCCACATGCTAACTATTGTCAATTGCCAATTCATTTTTTTTTACTTGTTTATTTTTTTTATTGACAAAAAATAATGCAAGCATGCGAATGTTTATTTTCAATTTAATAACTCAACATTATTATTATTTATTATTATTATTACTAAAATTGTTTGACTGATGAAAACGACGTCCCAAGGGATATGCTTTGTACGTCGATTATCGTTTTTTATTTTTTAAAAAAAGAGACTAAAAATAGAAAAGTGTTTATGTGAATAATAATAATAAATATATTATTTATACATATACCTTGAAATATTGCAGACAATCTGTTTCACTTGAAATATTATAATATTTTAAAATAACCAAATTATCATATTATTTTTTTTTTTCAATTGTACTCTATATTTAATATTCAGTTAAAATTTTGGAAGCTATCCAATACAATACTCAATTTAAATTTGTTTTTTTTTTTCTTCTTCATCAACACTGTACATATGTAGCATCATAATAATGCGATGAGCAAGCTTTTATATCTATATGACATCATTATTAAATTGGCACACTTGAACTCTGACACAACAACAATATATACTTTTATAAGAAATATATATTTGATTGATAACTTAACTTATTCTAAGAGAAGAACAAGTCAATGAGAACAAATTGCAACCAAACACTGACAATAATAATGTGTATGTATTGTTACTTGTTAGCTGTTGTTAGCTGTTGTTAGCTGTGCTGGTACACTTTGTGTCCGGGTCATTTTAACTCTACATACTCTTCTTCAAGGGAGGCCTATCTTTACGCACGCGCCCAATCTTTCTTTCTCTTTATTTTAATTCAAGTACATATGTAGTATGTACATCTTTCAGTACACCCTCTTTCTCTCTTTTACCCTCAATTATTATTATTATTATTATTATTATTAAAAAATAAAATTATAGAATATTACATGTGTTTTATAATTTCATGATTTCTTAATAATTTTAAATTTCAAAATGGAATGTGAGCTTTAATAATAACAACAATATACAAAATGAGCTTAATTTATATTGCGCATGCTTGCGAGGATCATACTGGTTGTTGTCATGACAACAGGATGCAGGAGCAGGAGGAGGAGGAGGAGGAATCAGCCGCGTGTAAATACGTATTGATTACTTAACTCTCTCTCTCTCTCTCTCTCTCTCTCTGTGTTATTTTTTTGTCAAATTTATGTACCTCCCTTCAATTCCTTGCTTGCTCAATTTCTATTTTTTTTTTTTTTTTTATTATATTTGAATGTTATCTATCCATCTTCATCTCTATATAATTTCATCGGCGAAAATAGTACAGAGAATCTTGAAATTCCCAATGCATATTTTATTTATTTCAAGAAAATTGGTTGCTCAGCTGAGGTAAGGGTGCCTTGAACCATCATCACCTTTCTTGATGGAAAAATTAAATATGTATTATTCCAATTTATATTTTATAAGATTTACAAATTACAACACCATTCACCAAATAACTTATAAGTTATAACAATAAAAAAGGTGTTGATTACTATCAGCGCATTATCACCTTGTAATGATGAAATTTTTTTATTATTTCGTTTTAAATAATAATAACGTCAATTTTTTGATAGTATGCCGGAACTAATTGCGTTATTTTGCACAATGCGACAATATTATTTATTTTTCTTTTTTTCTCTATATACATGTAGGTATGCAATGATCCAGGATGTTAAATATTAAAATTAAAATTTCATGATGATGATGATGATGATAGTTTATGTTTAATTCTGGATTTAATGAGAACAAGGCTAAAATTTTGGGCACCTTGAATTATACTTAATTTAATTTAATAATAAATTGGAAAAATAAAAGTTAATTTTTTAGTATTTTAATTTTTTGTTTTGAAATTATTATGAAAATTATTTGAAATAAAAGAATTATGAGCATGACCATTTTAAAATAATTTTTTTTTTTTTACGCGTGACACTTTTGTTTTCACTTGTAATAATTATATTGTCGTCACACTTTGTTCATATCTGCTAATTTTTTTCTATATAAATTTTCTAATATTATTATTTCCATGATAAAATTAAATTATATTGAATTATTAAAAATTAATAATTGATTATATTTTGTAATAAAAAAAAAAATCATAATATTATTTAATTAAATTATAATTATTTGAAAAATAAAATAAAAAAAAATATAAATATAACAACAACAACCCTGAAGGGCAATGATGATGATGATGATGATGATCATCTTGGTGTGACGAGGATATATAAATGGTGAAACTCTAAAAATTAGAGAGTCATTCGTGGCTTTGTTGTCAACTTGATAACATTTCATCTATAATTATATATTTTACATAAAAGTGAATTTATTAATAAATCAATCCAAATGACTTGAGTATCAATAAATTGCATCGAAAGAAAAATAAAAAAAAAAATGTCTTTGAATCATTTGAGTTATATTTTGTGCTTGACTTGTGCTTTACTTGTTATTATTGCCGATAAATCAATTGGTGTATCAATAAATTCTGATAAAAATAATAATAGCACAAATCAACTTGGACCAATAAAACCATCACCAATTGACGAATCAGCTCAGCAATCATCTGAAAAATTAACTGATAATAATTCAAATGGTTATTTAACTAAAAGAGACAATACAAAAGAAGAAATTGAACAAATTCATGATGATTCATCAACTAAGGATAAAAAAGAAAAATTAACACGTAAAATACCTGGATCATCATCATCATCATCATCATCATTTTTAAATAGAGATGAGTTTATAAAACAAATTATCACATCAATATATTTTATTATACTTATTGTTTTTTATTTATTAATTTTTAAAATTTTTAAATTTTGCAAGTTCCAATTGCTGTGGTTCACTTTTTCAAGTATCAGATCAACTTGAAACTTCAGTTATAACAACACGAGCAACTGAATCATCAAGATATCCATCAGAAAATAATAACCGTTATGGAAATCGTCCTGATATTGACAGGTTTTTATTTAAATTTATTTTTTCATTAAATAAATAAATAAAATAAAAATAATGTATAAATTTATTATATAGATACGGTTGGCAGACATATCCCAGACCTGGACAAAGTTCATCATCATCATCATCTTCTTCCTCTTCAAATAGTAATTCTTCTCCCTATGGTAGTCAAGGAAACTCTCCCGATAGGTATTTATATTTACATAAAATGTCCCTTAATTTACATTTCAAATATATTTTGTGATTTTATTAAAGGTATGGATCACGACCACCACCATCATCATCATCATCATCAGCATATGGTAATGGACAATATGACTATAGTGGTAGACCAGGTTTATTAAGACCTGGATATGGATATGGATATGGATATAATGACAATAATGGAGCATATGGAACAAATGGATATGAAATAAATCATCGTCCTCCTCTTGGTGGTGGTGGTGGTATACATTTTACAAATAGACCAGGTGGATATGGTGGAATGTATGGAACAAATTCAGAAGATAATGAATTTCCAACAGGTTCTAATGCTGAAGAACAACCACAATCACCAGCATCAGCACATCTTCAAACTCAAAAAGTAATTGATACGCCTACTTATAATAATAATAATAATAATTTAAATTAATTTTCAAATTAATAATAATAAATAATTACAGGCAGTTGCATTAAAAGCACTTGCTGGTGTTGCATTAATTGGTGCTGCAGCAGCTCTTGCTGCAAATCCTGTATTATTACCTCTTGCTGGTAAAAAAAAGAAAAGATCAGTCTCAGTAGGTTTTGATCATCAACATTTTCCATATAAATTTATTCTTGATCATGTGCCACATATACAAGAAAAAAATATTGCTGAAAAATTTTGGAATACACCAAAATGTGTGTCACGTCTTGCATGTGAAGTTCAACATGAATTTTTCATTCAAATGTCTCGTGATAAATCATTCATACAAGATGTTCCAGTTATTAAAAAAGATATTCAAAGAAAATTGGATGAATTGTATGGCAAAAATTATTATTATTATTTAATTAAAAAATAATCAATTTTATTTTTTTCGAATGATAATCATTAAATTTCTTTAATTATTTCAGAATCATCAAGGGTATTTTGCAATCAGAGGATTTACAACAAAGTCTTGAAATTTTAAAAAAAATTGCTAAACAAGTTCAAAATACAAAAAGTAATTGTAATGTATTTGTCTGCAAATTATATGCTCCATGAATTATTTAAAACATGATGATCGTGATGAAAATTCATTGACGACTTAATAATAAAAAATAAAAAAAATGTTTTGTTTTTTTTTTTTTTATACGTATTTCAATCAATCTTTATTATTATATTTTTAATTAAAAAGCCAAATGAAAAATCTCTATTCAATGCTTAGCAAAAAATTTTCTTTACTGGCTTACAAAAGTCAGAAAAAAAAAAAAATATATATATATTTAGCATATTATTAATCTGTTGTTGTTGTTTTATTAATTTTTTGAGTTGTATGATTGTTAATAATTAGCAAGTATAATTGATGTTGTTTAGTGTTTTTTATATAAATAGTAAAAAAAGCTATGTGAGTTTCTTGGCTTTCTGATATAGGGTATCAACAACTTTTCCCATACTATGTATTGTATCCAATGCAATTTCATAAGTTTTGTCTCTTGGTGTATCCTCAAAGACAATTAAAACTCCCTCACCTTGATCAAGTACTCCAAGTAATTTTTTATCAAGTATCATTTGAGATAATTTTTTTTCTACTTGAGCCAATGGTAATGCTATTGATGTAGCTATATGAGCAACCTAGAAAAAATAAAACATACAATTTTTATGTTTTATTTGAGAAACATTAAATTAAATTAAATTAAATTAAAAATATACCTGAACACGAGAATATGGTTCTACCAATCGACAAAGATTTTGTTCAAGCATTGTATCATAAAGTGATCCAAGATGAGCTCTAACAATAACATCATCTTCAAGTTCTTGACGATAATTTTTAACACCTGCTTGAAAATCAGCAAGTGAACGTTTATGACTTGCTTCAGCAACAGCTTTCATTGCATCAAGATCACGTCCAGCATATTTAACAGCCAATTTACCAGACATTATTGATTGTACATCATCTGGTGAGCGTAACATAATTTTTGACAATAACATGTATTTTAATGCAGTCAATGCTTTTGGACTATCAACACTGTCATAACTGTAAGAAAAATTAAATTAAAAAATAATAATTAAAATAAAAATCAAATCATTAGTTGCACACTGACCCTTCAAATGCTTCATAAAAATAAGAGTAAGCAGTCTTGAAATCTCTTTCATCAGCAGCATGAAGTATACCAGATTGTAAATCCAATGCAGCTTGCATTTTAGGTGGACAATAAATAGCATTTGCTGTTGTTCTAGCACTTGTTAATGCTGCTCTTGCTTTAGCTAAATTACTCAATGCATGATAAGTTTTTGATTCCAATAATTGTACCTCAACAAGTAGTTGTTTATCATCAAGTTTTTTCAATTCCTTGAGTAATGCTGATCCAAGTTGCAATGCCTCACTGAACATACCAGTATCAAAATAAAGAGCAATAAGTCTAGTCTCCAGTGATTGTCGTAAAAATGTACGACGTTCTTCTTTTGCCCATTCTATGCATTCTTTACAAAGTTGTACCTAAATTTATTATAAACAAAAAATAATAATAATAATAATTTATTTTTTGTACAAGAATATAGGTTAAGTAAGTATGCTGCGTCATGACAGATATATTGTGATACCTATATATTTTTTTTTGTTGAAATAATTAAAGACTACTAACCTCGATTCCAATACCAGCTTCAAGATCAAGGAAGAAATCAACTAGTGAACGAACCAATTTAGCTGCTTTAGCTTTTGATATTAATGACAAAAATGGTCTTGTTGCTTTTATAAGATCAGCAAGTTCTTTTGCTTTGTTTTCTTTTTTGTACAATTCACCAAGTTGAAGTATGCCTTGTTCTTTAATACGAACACTTTCTTCATCATCTTCATCAAGGCCAATACTTGGATTTGAGACAATTTCATTCAACAATGATATTCCCTCACTGCGATTTGTCATACAGGCTGCTTGAGCACGCTCAAACAACATTGCACCAGCCATTTTTAGATTTTAATTTTATTTATCAAAATTTATTGAAAAAAATAAAATAAAAAAAAAAACAAAAAAACAAAATCAAACAAAAATCACCTGAATTTAATGTGAATTTAATAATAATATATTTATTGATGTATTTTTATATTTATAACCGGCAATTTAAATGACTTGAAATAAATCAATCACTTGTCAATTGTCTAGAGAAAATACTTGAAATTTTTATTAATCAACACACAAAGACAAAATAAGTTAACAATAACATGTAATTTAAATAAAGTCAACTCTTTTGTTGGATGTTTAGGGGGTGAGATAAATATATTTTTATTTTCTTTCTCTCAAAAACGCTATGTGTATGGTTTTTTTTTTTTCTTTATTTATATATATTGATATAGGTACATATATCCGTATATGTGTGTGTATGACTGTAATTCTCGTGTCATGGTACTGCTTGAGTCATAATAATTTTACAAAATGGATGTCACAATTGAATAAGGTGAATTTCTATTGTTAATTTTTAATATCCTTTTATTTAAATGATGATGAAATGAAATTATTTATAAAAAATTAAAATATACTTATTATTTATTTTTCTTGTTGTTGTTGTTGTTCATCTTTTTTAATTTGAATCAATATATTTTTAAAATGTTCAACAGATTTTTCAAATTTATGTAGCCCTGCTGATTCAGATAATTCAGACGAATGTCGATATTGTTCAACAATTTCATCAACTCTTGGAGCTTTATCTGGATTAAATAATTCAACTTGTTCTGGTTTAATGACCAAAGCTATTTTTCCTGTTTTTGGATGAAAACTAAATGGACATTTTAGTACATGATTTGTTTGAATTGATACTGGACAATCCAATCTTGGAAAAGTATATTGTATAACAATTTCTTCAACAAGATATTTACATTCAGCTACAAATTCTTTATTTAATTTATTTTTATCATTATTATTCATTTGTTTTTCATAATAAAGTAAAAAACAATTCCATCGTTGTAAGCTTGTTTTGTAGTGTTTAAATTTAGTTAAAAGATCTTGACGAAATACTTTTGGTACTTGTTCCAAAAAATATGAAATGTTTTCCAAATCATTCAATAAATCTTGTTCTTTTATACATACATTAACAAAAAATTTTAAGCATAATTGAAAATTATCACTGTGAAAAGGAAAAAAAAAATATATATATATATATAATTAATATACCTAATGATAATCATATGTTACATTTTTTTTTAATAATAATAATAATAATAATAATAATGATTACCTTATTAAAGGATGAAGAGGGCCTCTAAATTTAACACGTTTTTTACTATTACCTGATTTAACAACACTGAAAAAATCAGTAATATCAATTCTGTCTTCAACATGACTTTCTCTGGCTTTTTTATCACAAATCCAAGCATGGATTCCTCTTCGTCCCGAAAAAACCCACATTATATGTTTATATTGCCAATATGCTACATTAAATTAAAATTTAAAAATTTGAAAATTTGAAATTAAAATAAATTAAATTTATTATTATCATCAGGTTTTACCTCTTATTTCTTTGTCCAAAATTTGACATGCCAATGCAGCATATTTCCAGCATTTTTGACACATATTTTTTTCCTTGCAGCAAGTACGTATTTCATCATAATCACTCAAATCAATATCAATCAAATATTCTCTAGCAATAACTTTATTTTTCATTAATTTTCCTGGTCTAAAAAATTATAAATACCTATATTTCAATAATATTATTTATTAGGTATATTATAAAAACAAAAAAAAAATACTTACACTTTTTCATAAATAGGACCAATATCAATTTGATGTGGTTTAGATTTAACAAGTCTTTGTATAAATTCCAAAGTTGTATTTGTATTTAAATTTCTCATAACAAATTTCGATTCAGGATTATTGAATGATGAAACGGTAAACATTAATTCACGATTTTGTGTTTTATATGCTTGAAATATAAGAAAATTAAAATGAAAAAAAAACAATCCATTATTATTGAAATGTTAGTTTTAAATAATAATAATAATTACCATTGTTAAGATTAAATAAATCAATCAATGCATCAACTGGTAAAATATTATTATAATAATTAATAATATCTTTTTCTTTGTTTTTAATATGAAATAATGCTGATGTTTGTTGTTGTTGTTGTTGTTGACATGTTGCAGGTATTGATACAAGTGTTTGATTTTGTTCATTTAATTTTTTACATGCAGTCAAATGAAATTGTTGACGTTCTGAATTACAATCTAATTGTTTTAGTTGAATTTCAGCTGATTTTTTATCATCATGACATTTCTCTTGTTTTATTTTTTTTTCATATTCATTTTCAAATTGGATAAAATTATAAGCAACTTGAATTAATTCAGCTCGTTTCATATCAAAATTATCAAAATTATCAATAGTTGTCCAAGAATCTTGTTTACTTACAACAATGTTTTCTTTTTTCTCAATCCTTTTTTGTTTATTACTTTTACATGTATTAACTAATGAAAATTTTAAAATTTCCGGCGTACATTTGTTTACTTTTTCCATTATTAATTAATTTTTATCACACACAAACTACATGCAAAAAGCCATGTGACTATGTATGTATATGTAGTGCTATATATGTAGCCTCCATGTTTTTTTTTATATACATGTGTGTGTCAATAATACTAATCAAATTGTCGGTAAAATTTTATTAAAAAAAAAAATTATTATTAATAAAATTAAAAATAAAATATATTTTTTATACTTGAAAATTGTTTATTAACTAAATAATAATAATAATAATAAATTCTAAAATCCAATTATTAGAGGTATATAAATAATAATTTTTTTGAATTTTTTGTCGCTTTAAACTTGCGCCCTCTTGTTTGAAATAAAGAAAACAGTGAGAGAGGAGAGGACGTCTGCCATATTAAAATTAAAATTAAGTAACTCTCTCTCTTGGTCTCTCTTTTTTTCACTTTTTTTGTCCTTTTCACTCAAAACCAGCAATCATGGGTCGTATGCACGCTCCAGGGTAAGTTTTTTTTTACAATAAATATCATATAAATTAATTAATTTTTTACCAATAAATAATTTTAAAATATGTACTCCTCCATAATGACACAAAAAATTAAAAACTTTTTATTAATCATAATAATTTTTTGATAATGAAAAATCAGAGTGAAAAAATGAGCCATGCGGTCAATGTCATTTAAAATAAATATTAATAATTAATGCTCAGAACTTGAATTTTACAATTAAATTATTATTTTTGTTTTTATTTTTATTATTATTTTTTTTTTTTTATCCTGTATAATGTTGATGAGTTTAATATTAATTATTGCCATTATAAATTGTTGTCAAAACCCTAACCTTAAAATAATAATAATAATTTATTTTTTTTCTTTCAACAGTAAGGGTATTTCCCAATCGGCATTACCATACAAACGATCAGTTCCATCATGGTTGAAACTCAGCCCTGAGGACTGTAAAGATCTTATCTTCAAGCTTGCAAAAAAAGGACACACTCCTTCACAAATTGGTAAGAATTTTATTTTTATTTTAATTATATGTACAGCAAAATCTGGCTCGATATAAAACTACTATACAATTTTTTATACTCGTTTGTCATGTAAATATTTATTTTGCAATATTAAAAACCGAATTTTTGAGTCAACAATGATGATATTCATTTGCGATAGGTATTCGTTGACAAATAATTTATTTTATTTTATTTTAATCAAATTAAATTATAAATATTTAATTATTATTACAGGTGTTATTCTTCGTGATAGCCATGGTGTTGCTCAAACTCGTCATCGTACTGGTAACAAAATTTTGAGAATTGTCAAAGCCATGGGTTTGGCACCTGATCTACCAGAAGATGTATATTGTCTTATCAAAAAAGCTGTTGCAATTCGTAAGCATTTGGAACGTAATCGTAAAGACAAAGACTCAAAATTCCGTTTGATTCTTGTTGAATCAAGAATTCATCGTCTTTCAAGATATTACAAATCAAAAGGTACACTTGCACCAACATGGAAGTACGAAAGTTCAACAGCCAGTGCTCTTGTTGCTTAAATTATTGAATTATTGACAATATAAAATATAAATAAAAAAACAATTAAAATTCAAATGATTATTTGTTTGTAGTTTTTATTATTAAATTTCTTTTTTTTTTTCAATGATGAATATAAAATAATTTAATTTTACACTTGAAAATAATGGTGGTGATGTTGGTTGAATCCAAATTGTCAAGTTGACACTTGCATTATTATTCTAAAACAAACAAATAAATTAATATAAATTAATAGGTATATATATTATAATGAAAATAATTTTGTAAATTCATACCATTATTATTATTATCATTAAGCAAATATTTGCTCTTCACGTTTTTTTTTAGTTACAACAGTACCAGGTTTATGTTGTGCATCAGGATGATTTAATAATTGTGGTGGACAAGTTGATATTGGACTTGATAATATAATTTGTTTGAGATCATAAAACAAATGGCTATCATCTTTTGTACAAAATGATATTGCAAGACCATTTTTACCAGCACGACCAGTTCTACCAATTCTATGTGTATAATCTTCAATTGTTTTAGCCATATCATAATTAATAACAGTTGATACATCTTTAATATCAATACCTCTACCAGCAACATCAGTTGCAACAAGTATATCTTTATTACCACCTTTTAATGATGCAAGTGCATATTCACGTTGTTCTTGTCCTTTACCACCATGTAATGTACATGCATTATGACCAAGTTTTTCAAGACTACGTGCAAGTACATCAGCACCTTTTTTTTGATTAACAAATATTATTATTGGTGGTTCAAATCCACGACTTAATAATTCCATAAGTTTTCTACGTTTATCTGATTCACCCATAATATGTATTATTTGTTCAGTTCTTTCAGTTGGTTTACCAATACTACCAATATAAACAACTGCTGGACGACGTAAATATGTTCTAGCAAGTCTTTCAACAGCTGTTGGCATTGTTGCTGTAAACATAACAGTTTGACGATATTTTTTTTTCGTATAATTTGCTAATAATTTTTCTCCATCTTCAGCATCATCATTATCAGGTTTTAAATTTGTCAATGGCATATAGCCTAATATTTTTTGTACATCACCCTCAAAACCCATGTCAATCATTCTATCAGCTTCATCAAGTACAATATATGTACATTGATTTAATACTAAATAACGATTTTCAAGTACATCAATAAGACGTCCAGGTGTTGCAATAACAATATCACAACCCATTTGTAATCTTAAACCTTGTTCTTCACGTGATAAACCACCAACAACAAGTACACAACGTATACCAAGTGTATTACCAAATTTATTTGTTTCTTCTTCAATTTGTTGTGCCAGCTCACGTGTTGGTGCCAATATAATACTGTATGGTCCTTGATCAGCATTTTTAACTTTTTCAATTTTTGGCAATGATGTTATCCACAACAATAGTGGTATTAAATATGCCAATGTTTTACCAGATCCAGTTTCAGCAACACCAATAATATCACGATTTTGTAAACCAATTGGTATTGCTTGTCGTTGAATTGGTGTTAAATCTTTATATCCAACTTTTTCAATAATATCAAGTATTTCTTTTGGAAAATTTGATTCTTTCCATGATCTTATTGGATCTGGTATACGTCCACCTTTTATTGTTATATTATAATCTTCTTTAAATATACGCCAATCTCTTTCAGTCATTTCATTTAATTGTTTATCTGACCAATGACGATCATCCCATTTTTGTTTTTCTTCTTTTTGTTTAACTTTTTTTAATCTCATTTTTTCTTGTTCTTTTTCAGCTTCTGTTCTACGTTTTTTTAATAATTTACCATAAAATTCCGATTGATCAAGTTTTTGTGCTTTAATATCAATACCAGCTAAATTACCACGACCAAAAAATTGTACCTGATGACGTTCTTTATATATATTATTATAATCAACTGATGTATCCTCTGATGCATTCCAATCAAATACAAATTTACGATCATTTAATCTTCTAACACGTCTTTTTTTTTTAACTTGACCAAGATATCTTTCTTTAATTGCTTCAACTTCTTTTTCTTTATCTTCATTTGTATATTTTAATGTTGAATTATTATTATCACGTTCACGTTCACGATCACGTTCACGATCACGATCACGTTCACGTTCACGACGTTTATTATTTGTATCATCATCATTATTATTATCTAAATCACAATGTGTTGATGTTGATGTTGATGTTGATGATGAACTTTCTTGTTGTTTTGAAAAAAATTTACGTCTATCTTCATCTTGTTGATTTTTCATATTTTCAACAGCTTGTTGACGTTTTTCCAATGCCAATGCTGCTCTTTCTTCTTTTGTTAAAAATTTTGGTTTTGATCTTGCTTCTTCTTCAGCTTTTTTTTTTGCCAATAATTCTTCCAAACTAAGTGGTTCTTTTTTTTTTTGTTTATGTTGTTGTTGTTGATCAAGTTCTTTAGTTTTTGTTTTATCATTATTTTCTTCATCATTATCATTATCATCTATTTTAGCAATATTTTTAGTTGATTTATCATCATTTTTTTCATTGTCATGTTTTTTAATTTCATCATCATGAATAAATAAACCTGTTGATGATGCTGTTGGACTTGATTTACGTTTTTTATTATCTTTAGAATTTGTATTTGATCCTTTAATACGTTCTCTTGATCTATCACGTTTTTGAAGTTTATCAGGAGTTTTTGAACGTTTACGATCTCTTTTACGATCTTTTGAACGACTACGTGAACGACGACGATCTCTTCTATCACGATCACGATCACGTTCACGATCACGTTCACGTTCACGTTCACGATCTTGTTCACGTTCTCTAGATCTACTTCTTCGATCCATTATTTAATTTATAATGATGATAAATTGAATAAATAATACAAAATTATTGATGACTTTTTAATTTTTTAATATATAGATGGTATATATAGTAACTTGTATGAAAACAAAATACTCAATTATTTAATATTTTTTATATCTGAAATTTAAGATAAAACAAATTAATATAATTTTATTTAATGTAAATAAATAAATATACCTACTTGCAATAATAACTTTTATAAAACGTCAGTCAACCATGTTTTTATTTATTTATAAATAATCAACATGGCGAATTTATTTACATGAATATACACCTTAATATGATTACAATGTATTACAGCCATTTCTAAAAACATCATCATCATCACCTCTCTCTCTCTCTCTCTCTTCGACTTTTGCGCATTTAGATGATAAAAAAAATAAGTGAGGGGGGAAAGGGACTGAAATTCTGCGAAATTCTAGAAAGTGTTTGGTGTTTGCCGTGTTTGTGCGTGTTTAACGTGTTAAATTATCATTATCATACACAACGTCATAACATTATATGTAACGAAGTAACGAACAAAACGAACGCATGAGAGTTTTATCAAACAATTTGCAATTTGTGTTTAATAATAAAATCATTGATAATATTATATATAAATAAATCAGTCAGCCAAAAAATTAAAAAAAAAAAAAGATGGAAAAAAGAGGTAAGAAAAAAAACAAATAATGACAATTAATAAAAATTTACCAGTGGGATTCCCCGTTTTCGTAATTCTTCCATTTTTTTTTTTTTTTTTTTTCTTTTTTTTTGATAAATATTATTGCTAAACGTAATTTTTTTTTTAAATACCAAATTTTTAGACTTCATTTATGCTATGACTTGAATAAAATAATTATATTCTTGATGACTCTTTGGGGAAAGGTTTAAGGTTACAAATATTTATGATAAATTATTTGCTTGCAGGAAAAGACAAATCTGAGCAACAACTTTCAGATCGAATGCATGATCTACAAGTTGATGGACCAAGAGGTAGAGGTAGAGGTAGAGGAAAAGCATTTGGACGTGATCAAAGAGGTCCTCCTGGGAATGATGATAGACCAGGTCCTAGAGATCAACGAGGACAACGATTTTCTAGAAATGATCATAGAGGCAATGATAGAGAAGATCGTAGAGAAGATCGTAGACCACCATCATCATCTCAAGAACAACGTCCACAACAGACAAATGTAAAATATGAAACTTTTATTTTATAATAATTGTAGCTTCTTTGAATTTGAATGTGTTAAATGCAAGCATGACTCATCTTTGTAATTTTTTTTTTTTTTTTTTTTAATATTGAATTTAATTTATTGACTCAACAGGCACCAATGAAACAATCTGAAAGTTCATCAGGTTCAACAAGTGCCTGGGGTCAACGAGGACAACAACAATCATCTCAACAGGTAATAAAATTAATTACCAACCAAAATGCTTGATAATAAACATTAAATATTTTTGTTGATAATTATTAATTTTAGGGACCGCCTCCTGGTATGAAAGCTCCATCTTCAGCTCCATCTTTTTGGGGACCAAAAAAAGATGAGCAAACAATTGGGCAACAAAAAAGTGATGCAACACCACCACCACCTGGTTTTACAAGACCAGCTTCATCACCTGCTAATAAGCAACAACAGCAGCAACAAATTGCTTCAACAACACGTTCTGATTTAAATCCAGCAACAAGTCGTGGTGGTCAAAGTCAAAGTCAAGGCCAACAACAACAACAACAACAACAACAACGACAACAACAACAATTGTCTGTTACAAGTATTGATGCTAAAAAAATGCCTGAAAAAGAAAAAAATCGATTACTTGATTTAATACCAGTGCGTAAAAATCCAAACAAAGCTGGAACTCTTGGTAGAAAAATACGTGTTAGAACAAACATGATGGAAATAACATTTAATAAAAATTTTAAATTAAATGCAACACATTATGATATTAAATTTGATCCGGATAAGCCAAAATTTTTAAAACGTTTGGCATTTAATGCAATGAGACAATGTAATTTTCCAAATAATTGGCCAGCATTTGATGGACGTGCAAATGTTTATTCAGCTGGTGATTTACCATTTGGTCACAGTATAACATCAGAAGTTGAAGTTATTGTTGATAATGAAAGTCAAGAAAGAAGAAATGTCAAAGTAACATTAACAAAAGCAAATGTCATTGATATATCATGGTTTAAAAATATTGCACCAGGAATGAAAGAACATGAAAAAAATTTCTCATCAATGCAAGTACTTGATGTTGTACTTCGTTGTGCATCATATGACAGAGCAATTATGGTTGGACGTTCATTTTATCAACGTCCAAATAATCCAGTTGATCTTGGTACAGGTATGGAATTATGGACTGGTTTATTTCAATCAGCTGTACTTGGTTGGAAGCCATATTTTAATGTTGATGTTGCACATAAAAGTTTTCCAAAACCACAACCAGTATTACAAGCAATAAAAGATGTATGTTCAACATATCGTGATCCTTGTAATACAGTAACAGCAGATGTTATTGAAAGAAATATTGATAAAATTAATTCATATTTGAGAATGTTAAAGGTAACATATCAATTACCAAATAAACCAACAACAAAACGTACAGTTGGTATAAATGGTCTTGATAAACCACCTGCAAAAGCAATATTTAAAATGGCAAATGGTCAAGAAACAGATGTATTAACTTATTTTTCTGGTGCTAAAAATTATAAAATTAAATATCCAGATTTGCCATTATTATGGGTTGGTTCAAGAACAAAAAATCCTCATATACTTGTACCACTTGAATTATGTACAATTGCATCTGGTAATGTTACTAATCGTAAACTTGATGAACAACAAACATCAGCTATGATTAAACAAGCAGCAACACCACCAGCAATTAGAGAAAATAAAATAATGGAAGCATTTAATAATATGAATTTTAATACAAATAAAACAATGCAAGAATTTGGAATAAATGTCAGTGGTAAATTTACTGAAGTTGATGCACGTGTATTAGAAGCACCAGGTTTACATGATGAAAAACCAATAAGAGTTAATAAAGGTGTTTGGAATGCAAATAAATTTTATAAAACACCAAATATACCAGATAAAAGTTGGACAATATTAAATTTAAGTCGTGTTGATGAACGTGTATTAATGGAATTTGTTAATGAATTAAAACGTAATAGTAATGGTATGCAAATTGGTGAACCAGATAAACCATTTAAATCGCTACAATTACGTGGTAATGATTTACGTCCACTTATTGGTTATTTACAAGATATGAAACAACGTGGTTTAAAATTAATTGTTGTTGTTATACCATCACGTATGGCTGATGTATATCCAAAAGTTAAACAAGTTGCTGAATTAAAAGTTGGCATATTAACACAATGCATTAAAGATTTTACAATTGAACGTAAAATGAATAAAATGACAGCTGGTAATATATTACTAAAATTAAATTCAAAATTAAATGGTATTAATCATATATTTGCACCAGCTGATAAACCAGATTGTTTAAAAACACCATGTATGTTTATTGGTGCTGATGTTACTCATCCATCACCAGATGCAACAGATATACCATCAATTGCTGCTGTTGCTGCTAGTTTTGATCCAACAGCATTTAAATATAATGTTACAATTAAACTTCAACCACCACGTCAAGAAGTTATATCTGATTTAACTGAAATAATATATAATCAATTGTCACGTTTTATGGAAATGAATAAACAACGTAAACCAGATAAAATAATATATTATCGTGATGGTGTTAGTGAGGGACAATTTCCTCAAATAATGCATTATGAATTAACAGCAATTAGAAATGCATGTGTTAAAATTGGATTACCAGAAAAATATGAACCAAAAATTACATTTTTAGTTGTTCAAAAACGTCATCATATACGTCTATTTCCAACAGATAAAAGAAATTCTGATGATCGTGCTGGTAATGTACAAGCTGGTACAATTGTTGATACACAAATAACTCATCCATCACATATTGATTTTTATCTTGTATCACATGCAAGTATTCAAGTAAGTAAAATAAATAAATAAATATATTTAATATTTAATATTTAATTTAATTTCATTAATTTAATTTATTTCATTTCATTTTCTATTATAGGGAACTGCTAAACCAACAAAATATCGTTGTCTTTGGGATGACAATGACATGACTGAGGATCAAATTGAAAAACTTACATATTATTTATGTCACATGTTTTCACGTTGTACACGTTCAGTGAGTTATCCTGCACCAACTTATTATGCTCATCTTGCTGCTTTTCGTGCTCGTGCACTTACTCACAATGTTCATATTAAACTGAACGATTTGCCATCTGAGCAAAGAAACAAATTGACTCTTTGCCAAGATTTTCATTCAAATAATCCAATGTTTTTTGTTTAAATATATTATTAACAATTGATTTTATCTAAAAAAAATATTTATCTATTAACAAAAACAACATAATTCATAATACATTTTTTTTCAATGTCAAGTTGTTTATTCAAGATTCCTGGTAAAAATGTATAAATTATCTTGATACTTATTGAGTCTTTTATACGCTGATGATGAAAAAATTTTCTTTTCTTTTCTTTTCTTTTCTTTAATAATAATAATAATAATAATAATAATAATTTACTTTTTCCAAAATTAAATTATATAATAATTAATAATATGTATGAGATAATAATATCATTGAATTCTCAATAAAATTATTTAAAAATAAAAATAATTATGTATTTATTCATTCATCATGATTATAATGTATATTTTTTTAGTCAATGAATGAATGAACATCTTTATATCAAATTATTATTATTATTTAAAAGTTATAACTATTGATTTAATATACATCTAGTACATGCGCACTGTTACATATTAAAAATGTTAGAAATATTATTTCTAAAAAATTGCGCCGAATTATGTGTTCGAGGCCACACACACAATATTATTACCTTGTCCTCGAGTCAATCACAATTTTTGCGACGTCAAAAAAATAAATACTACATACTAAAATACAAGTTCATTTGAAACATTAAATTGCTATCACAAAAATACTCTTTTTTGTTAATTAAATTTTTTTTTTTTTTTGTATTTATTATTAAAAAATGTGTTTTGTGACTGTCAAGTGATGAAACAAACATTAAACTGCATTAAACTTTAACAATTAAATATTATATTGGCATGAGTACTGCAGGTTTGGATATTTTTTATTATATTTTTTATATAGAAAAAACAATGAAATTATATTTATGATTATATATTACTTATATAAAATTTGTGACGCAGTTGAATTAGCAAACGAAATTTATTTTCGTCAAATTTAAAAATAATTATTCAATTAAATTTAATTTTTAGTGAAACAACAATCAATCAACATAATGCAACGAGGATTGTTTTTGTGATTTTCAATTACCTAATTAATCATCAACTTTGTAAGAAAAATTACGACAAGTTTTAGTAGCACTTTATTATATCATAAAAAAACATTTTGATAAACCCTCAATGCTTACTCTACGCCTTGTGTCAACACATTTTTTAAAGCAACCATAGGTAGCTACAATTTGCCTCGGAAAACTTATTAAATATTATTTATATGATGTGCCGTGATAAAGATATGAATCCTGTGCTACAATTATTGTGCTCAACATTAAAAATTAAAACAAATAATTGATTTAATAATACAAATAGCAGTCGTTGCTATTACGGTTTTTCATCTGAATTATCTGTCATACTTCAATCTGTGGAGAGCTGCAAAAGAGTGCATTGTAAGTAATTTATTTTTTTTTTCTTTAATAATTTAAATTTAAAAAATATCTATAAATTTATTATTATTATTATATAGTGCGGCAGTGGGTCGCGGTGCAAACGGATGGGAATGAAACGAGTCCAGCAACAGGATTCTCTTCAAGAGAATCAACAAAATAAAAATCAGATTCCACAACAAATATCAACATCAACATCAACATCATCTACATCGACAAATACAATAATAATACGTGGACAAAAAAACAATGAAAAAGTAATGATATTATTTATTTATTTTTATTATTATTATTATTATTATTAATGATATTTAAAAAATTGCAGGATGAATCAAAATTTTCAAGAGTTAAACGTGTTTTAACTGGTTCATTACTACTTGGTCGTGGTAATCGTGAAAATATAAAACGTTTTTTTGGTGTTAATATTGAAGATGTTGAATCGTACAATGACACTGGTATACCATATGTCGTATATAGACTGTGTAATTATATTGAAAATAATGCATTTAATAATCCAACATTGTTTCGATTATCTGGTGGTAATCCAAGATTAACTGAAAAATTACGTAATTCATTTGAAAGACGTGGTGATGCTGATCTTGAGGGTGCTGCTTGTCCATCAACAGCAGCAACATTATTACGACAATATTTTAAAGAATTACCACAACCACTTGTACCATCATCAATGGTTGCACGACTTGTACATATTCATTCTCGTAAGTATTTACTATTACCTATGTTTGTCAAAACATTTAAATATTATTATTACTCATTGACATATGTATAAATGAATGATTTTATTGAAAAATTAAATGATAATATATTTTTTTCATTTTAATTTTTCAATGAATTTACATAAAGAGGTAAACTTGAATATTTATTTATTTTTTAGAAGAATTTGAAAATAATCATGAAGCATGGATAGAATTGACAAATCAATTGCTACAAAGTTTGCCAACATGTCATTATAAATTATTGAGTTATTTAATAATTTATTTGAGCAAATATGAATCACGTCATGGACGAGAATGTGGTGTTTGTGGTGTATTTGCACCAGTTGTATTACCCCATGTACCACCAGCAACAACACTTCTCCGAGATATTCTCAATGAAACATCCAGACTATTTAAAACACCAAATTCCATGTATGTATTAATAATAAATTTAATTTTCATATTGACAATATTAATAAACAACAAAAATAAATGAATTTACGAGTTTAAAGAACTCTTTCTTGTGACGCAATTTGGCATGACGTAGATATTTTCAACTTGAAATTAACTTTAACTGTTTATCTAAAAAATATATATTTATTTATATTTTTATATATATTGTAAAATTGTGTGTTATTTTGGCTCATGTTATTTTGTTGATCGAGCTGAATAAACGCGTGTAAATAATAATTTTTTTGAACCAACTTCATCTTTATATTTTAATAATAACAATAATTATACATATTTTAAATTTAAAACTTGTTATTTTTGTAAAATTCATGGCTTGAGGTATATATTAAAAAATTAATACGCGCACATTGTATATTTTTTTTTTTTTTTAAATATTTAGTAATGAAAGAAAAAAAAAATATTCCACTTCCTTAAAACTTATAGTTTCATTATATGTACATGTATAGTGTGGAATGTTTATTTTTATTTCTAGCTACTTATCGCTAAAAATATATTCAATTCACACAATGTCAAGTTTACATATTATATATTATATATTTATATATTATCATTTATCATGATTTTTGTATTTTGTAATATACTAGCTGGTATATTACAATCATCAGATAAATTAGGCTCAATCAACTGCATAATATTCCATCTAAATAAATGGCCATGGTTTTTTTTTTTTTTTATTTTCGTTATAAAATTTAAATGCAACTAGTTTGCCTTGTAGATTATTCAATCAACTATATAGAAAGGATAATAAATAATAATATACATACATATTAATAAAATAGATATAGAAATAATATATATAAAATTTAAAAAAAAATAAAAATCATCATCATCAGCTAATTATTTGGTCAATGATCATGAATATTACATTAGCCTTGCTTTGACACGACATTTCAAATATTAAATACATGTATATTGAAAAATTAAAATAATCAACTTTTCAAGAAATTTTCAAGTACCCATAAATGACAAACATAAAATAAAATATAAGAATTAATGTAGGTATATTGTGTGTGTTGAAAATTTACAGGGTCAATCCTTGAATAGGCCGGCCCTGGTTGCAATTTACGTGGATGTACTGTCAATTATTAACTATCAATATTTCAATGCAACTAAAAAATTTTTCTTTTTTTTTTTTTTTTAAATATTAATCTTTTATTTAAAAAAGAACGATTATTTATAATATCATCATTATCATCACGTGAGCGAAATATGCACACACATACACTTACCAGTGAAAGTAGTAAAAATATTAAATCGATAAATTAATTTAAAAAGAATAAAATAATTATAATGGCAAATAAATATTAAAAGTGACACTTGAGTAGTATTATGCTTGCCAATTCGAACAATATTGTCATGCGATATACTTACAATATACAAAATATTTAATATATGATAGGTATATAGTCACAATTTCGCAAGTCTCGTATGGATTATGGAATTCGATTCGAAATAGTTTGAAATATATTTTGACTATTTTTTTATACCCCGGAAGATTTTTATTTGGAGAATTTCATAACAATAATAATAAATTATAGTACCATTGCAAGTTTAGACGATTGAAAAATAAAATGTGAAAATTTTACAAGTAAACTTGTAGTAGGGGATATTGTAAAAGTACGTAAATAATATAATTATATATATATAATATACGCGGATATACGGATATATGTATACCTATATTTGTACAATGTACATATATATATACAAGCTACATAGTACATAGAGTCGTCAGTCGTGACCGGCGTCGAACCGAAATCCGAAACAGTTTATGTACCACGGTTTACTACATAGTACATACAGTTGCTTTGTCGAGAATCTCAATGCTGCATTACATATATATCCATCATTTGATATAAGTACAATTATGAAAAAATAAATTTGGCCAATTAATAGTGTTAATTTTTTTTATTAAAATTAAATTAAATAAAAAGAAAGAATAAACAAGACAGTTTGATAAATGTATCATCGAAATACATTAAAGTTGTTGTTCATCTCAGTCAAGAGCCATTGGAAAACAAAATTTATATTTATGATTACATAGATATTAATTAATATACAAGGCATTCTCTTATTATATCACTATTTATTTACTTATGTGAGTATTATTAAAATTTTAAGTTTAAAGTTTACTTGATATACCTACATACTCTTTTTTTTTTTTTTTTTTTTTTTTTTGTGATTGCGTGTGTGTGAGAGAGAAAAAGAGAAAGAGAGAGAGATGATTGATGATAGAGGAAAACTACTGGATGATCATTATCATGGTGATGATGAGCAATACTGACAATTTGTTATTATTTTATTTTATTTTTCATTCATTTATTGAAAATTTCGAGAGAGAAAAACTATTAATATTGGTATAATATCCTTGAATATTTTTTAAATATTATTTGCCATGGATAATTAATATATACTTATACGGAAATAAACGTTCAAGTGCATAATATAATTAATTAAAATCACGAGACAATGACGTATAAATAAATATATATTTATAAATTAATTTTTTTAATTTATTTTTAGTTTCAGAGATTCGAGCGACAATTCTACTAGCCTAATAACAATTACCAAGGATAATAATAAAGATATACTTTTCGCGCTGAAACCGCGTAAAAGAAAAGATAATAATTGTGAAAATTGTTGTCAAGAAAATAAATTGATAAGAAGTAATAGTGAAGAAAGAATTTTAGTTAATTCAACTAAAGAATCAAATAAATCAATAAGAAGAGTAAGCAGCCACGAGGATTTTAAAACTTATCGTCGTTTACATATTTTACAATCAATTGGCCAAGAGATGGGTCACGGAGTTGTAAGTCACAAAATATTATTTTTTAATATACCAACAATTATTGAGTAAATATTTAATAATTAATTGAATTGATATATTAATATAGCGTTGTGGAGGTCTACCTCTTCATGAACGATCAACAAATATTTCACCAGTACCACCACCAGCAGCAGCAGTAACACAAGCAGCTTTACCATCACCATGTCATCAAATAATAACAACAGAACGTCAAGAATTTGATGTTGAAAATTTACGTTGTACTGAAAGATTTAGTCGAAGTATAATACCACGTGGACGTCGTCAAGCACGTAGAAGAAAAATTAAACTTTGTCAAAATAATAATAATAATAATAATGATGATGATGATCAAAGTAAAGAAAATGATAATAATAATAAAACTGATGAATCATTTTATTTCGAATCATCATCAAAAAATAATCAATCAACAACAGCAGCAGCAGCAGCAGCATCAGCAACTAGTCAAAGTTTTTTAGAAATGTTAAATAGTGGACCCAGTAGATCACCATCACCAGCTCGTGCACTTGCTCGAGCAAGTGATGAAGATCCAAATGATCCAGAAATAACAAATTGGCATTATCAACATCTTACCAATGAAAATTTAAATATTATTAATAATGAAGAAAAAAACAATGAAAATTCAACATATCATATTAATACAACATTATCACCAAGAAATTCTCAATTACTTTCAACAAGAAGATTTTATAATGATGAAAATGACAATTACGAAGACGACGATGATGATTCAGAATTATTTAATTTAACAACAATACCACCATTACCATTACTACCACCACCACCACCACCACCACCATCACAAATAATTAAAAAAATTACAACAACAACAACAACAGATATTGAGTTGAAAAATTTAACAAAAAAAATAAATGGCTTAAAGAAAAAAATAAAAAAATATGAAGAACAATTTGAAGAAATGAATGGCTATCGTCCAAGTCATTCAGATAAAATGAATAATCGTGATATTAAAAAATTACTTGTTGAATTAAATAAATTACGTAAAGAACATAAATTATTAAAAGAAGATTCAATAAATACAAATATATTTCATAATAATAATAATAAAATAAATAAAATTGATAATTTATCATTACAATGTAAATTAAAAAATAATAATAATAATAATAATAATGGTAGTGAAAAATCAAATGCATTATTGATGGAAGAAATGGTTAAAGATATGGAAAAAAAATTAACAGATAAACGCTTAAAATTAAATAGAAATAAAAATATTGAAGAATATAATTATGATGAATTATTAGATGAAAAAACATCATTACAAAAAGCATTATTACAAATTGAGAGTATTTTTGGTAGAGCAGTATCAAAAGAAGATCGTATTGTTGTTCGTCCACTTTATGATAGATATAGAACATTAAAAAGATTATTAATTCGTGCTAGTTCAAGTAAACACAAAGATAGTATATCTGAATTGGCAACAATACTTGAACATGAGGCAATGGATTTTACATCATCATCATCATCATCATTAGTAATAAATGATGAAAATAAACAACAACAACAACAAGTTACCCTAAATGATTGTATTGATTCATCATCATTATTTACAACAGATAGTGATAGTCAACAGAGTAGTAGTGAAGAAAGTCGTGGTATTGCTGCTGTTGTTGTTACTAGTGGAACAAGTGAAATTTTACACTCAATGCCATATGATGATTTAATTGCACAAAAAATTATAATAAGAGAAGAAAAAAAACGTTTAAGAAGATCATTAAAAGAATTTGAAATGGAATTTGAGCTAAAAACTGGTAGAAAAATGCAAAAAGATGACAGAGGTAAACAAATACAAATTATTTATGAATCTTATAAACAAACAAAGGGTAAATTACGTTTAATTGAAGCATTGATTGCTAAAAATGGTTGACCAAATTGTTATTTATTTATTTTTTTATTTTACTTACATTTTACTAACATTATTAATGAATAATAAATATTTATTTATAATCTTATGGAAAAATGTTGATTAAAAATAATAAATTGTTCAAGTTTATCAGATGAATCAGCGTCAAGTTTTTTTTTCTTTTAATACATAATATATAATCATGAGCATGACCTTATTTTTAGTCTGTGATAAACTGCAAATAGCTCTATTTTATGTCAAATATAAATAAATAAATAAATAACTAAAATATATAAATGTCATATAAACATTATACCTACATTTAATTTTATTAATTTTATTTTTATTTTTATTTATTTCAATTGCCAAAAATAAATTGAACAAAATGTAATTATTATTATTATAAAGAATATTTCATGCTGATTGAATTTAATGTATTTGTCTCGAGTCAAATTGCAAGGAATCATATTACATACTATAAAGATAAAAACTGATGATGATAATTTTATTTGTCGAATTTGCATTTGGAGAATTACATATGAATGGACTGCAAAATGATATATAAAATGAATAAACATATAAAATATATAAATCATAAATAGAAAATTAAAATTTTGCAACAACAATGTGTTGTTGGTAGAAAAAGTAATAAAATGTAAACATTATATTTGTATTTATTTCTTGTATTTAATTTGATTAATTATAAAAAAAATAATAATAATAACAACAATAATTTTACAAAGATATTAATTGTTGTTGAAATGATTGTATTTTACGTAAAAGTGCAGTCAAGCGTGTTGAAGTTGAAGCAGTCCTTGAATTTTCATTTACTGTTGTTGTTTTTTTAATCTAAAATAATAAAATAAATAATACAAATTTTTTAAATATTTTTATTATTATATTAATTAAATTACCTCGTGATATAAAGCAACAACTTGATTTATTTCTTTTTCTTTTATTGTTAATTCAATTTCAAGTTTTTTCAATTCGGCATCAATTTTTTTTTTATCTGTTGATTTTTCAGCTTCATCTTGTAATTTTTCTTGTTTTCTATAATAATAATAATATATAAATATTGTTTAAAAATAAAATAATAAATATTAAAAATATACTTGCAATTGCAATTTTTCAAAATTATTATGTAATTCAATCATAATATTTCGAATGTCATTCATATCAATATTATTTCTATTTTGAGTTTCTTTATTTAGTTGTTGTTGAGTTTGTTGCAAAATTTGACTCTGAGTCAGTTCAATATTTGTTTCTTTAAAATTTTCTTCAAGTTTAATAAAATTATCTTTAAGATTGTATGCTGGATTGAGACCACGTCTAAATTTTTTAATCAACATTGGTCGAATATCTGCTGGCTCATTTGTATGTCGTGCCTTCATTAGACTCATTGCAAGCTGTATATTTAAACCAATATTATGAGTTCTATTAATTGATGTTCCAACAACAAATGGTATGTATTGATAGCTATATCTTCCATAGTAACATCTATTTTTACGTTTTTGTTGTGATGCTATTGTTGGACGTTGATAAGTTGGTGATGCTAATGATTGATTATCACAAGAAAAATTACATGTTGCTGTTGGTAATTTTATTTCATTTTCTTTTTTTCTATAAAAAATATCAACATTACTATTTATTTTATTTAAATAAATATAAAAAATTAAATAAAAATTTGATTTACCTAGACAAAGTAGTAGTAGTAGTAGTGTCACCATCTGGTTTTATTAAATTATCATTTTTTTCCTCAATAATATTTTGATTTTTAATTGATTTTTTAATTTTTTTATCAACCATTCGAAGAGGAGATTTTACTATATTTAATTTAAATTTTGTATCACTTGATGTGGCTGACAAACTCTGATCACTTTTAGCTGCAGTATTACTAAATAATTCAACAATTTCTTTTTTATTTTCATTTGTCTCAATTATTTCTATAATTTTATTTGTTTCTTTTTCATCATCAACTTGTTTTGGTGTTTCAATTTTATTAATTTTTAATCGTTTGCCTATTAAATAATAATATTAATATATAATAATATTGAATTTGTATTTATATATTTACCTCGTCGATTTGAGTGTTTTCGTAAATGTTTTCCTTCTGGTAAAATATTCATGTGTTTAACACTTGCTGTTGTACTTTTAGATGCTGTTTGTTTAACTCTTTTGTTTGTTTTTCTTAGTTTGACTTTTTTAACTTTAACAGAATTATTTTCATAATCTTTTCGAGCACTCACTTTATGCTTTTTATTATTAAAATGTGACTTTGATAATGATTTATTTTTTCTACTGGAAATTATTGTTTTACGAGAACTTGCCAATTTAGTCAACATCATTTCACTGACATTGTAATTTACGAATTCAGCTTGTTCCACTGATTTTTCATTCCATAAATTTGGTAACCAGTTATTATTTTCATAGTGCTGATTAATTTTTTTATTTATTTTTATCATTTTCTCATCGTCATTGTTATTGTCATAGTCAGATTGACTGGATTCATCAAAATAATCATTTGATTTAATTCTAAATGATCGTGCTGTATAAGTTGGACTTTCTTCTAAAAAAAAAAAAAATGTTGAAACAATTAATATAATAATAATAATAATTGATATTATGGATATTATTATTTACCAGTTTCATCATGTTGATTATATTTTAGGTGATCATTATCATTATTCTCAGCATCATGATATCTATCATCTTTTCTTGGTGAAAAAAATACTTCTGGAGTTTTAATTATTTGTTCTGTTTCATTATCATTATCAATAGAACCAAATGATTTCAATATTAAATTATTGTCATCATATTTTCGAGCACTATTTTTATACTGTTCTCTCAGATTATAAAAATTATTTTCTAAAAAAGCTGCTTTTTTATTTGCATTTGAAATTGACTCTTGAAGTGCTAAATTAAATGAAATAATAAAAAAATAAAAATAATAAAATAATTAAAAATATATTGATATAATATAAAAAAACCTGTTAATTTTTCTTGATGAATGTCCTTGTCATTAGCTATAATAAATAGTAAATTTAAAGGTAAATTAACTATTTTTATAATATTGTAATTTTTTATTCATCATTTACCTTGTTGTTGTTCAACTAGAGTACTTGTTAAAGCCATATTTTAAGATTTTTATTTTTCAATCACACAAACTTTATGAGTATAGGTATAGGTCCAGTTTTTTAATTACTAAAAAATCATTTTGAAAAAAAAATATTTAAAAAAAAAAAATCCTAAATAATCTTTTCCTTATTTATAAATTATTATTATTATTATTATTATTATTATTTTAAAAACAAAAAATTATGTATCATCTTGTCTCATTGGCTAATTTCTCTCATTGTCTTTGTTTTTTCTTTTATTTTTATTTACTATTATTATTAAATTTATTTGACATAATTAATGTAAATGGCAAATGCATTCTGATTGAGAAAACTAGAATCAAGTATTAAGAGTATATAACCAAGTGAAGGTATTTATTTATTTATGTATTTATTACAAACGTGAAAATAAATATTATGTACCTTCTCGTTTATATGTGCTCCCAATACAAATCAGTGAATTTTTTCTAAAATTTTACTTGACTTTCTTTTTCTCTTTTTCTCTTTTTCTTCCTTTTCTATGTACTTGCACTGCAATTTTATTGTATTTATTATTATTAACCATTGCAGTTTGTTGGATATACATAAATGCATAATAAATATGTCATAGATTCAAGAATCAACGTAAAATTTAATAGGTATATCTAAAAATCTCTTGTTTATAAATTTATGTTGATTGGTGAAATGTGTTTAGAAAGTTTCATTCAATTTGTTGTATCTATTTATATTTTTTGTTGTTGATGATGTTGTTGCTATTATTATCATCATTATTTCCAGACTCAATACATGTACATATAGAAAAATTGATGAAAATAAAGTCAAGAAAAAGCATGCGCTCAATAATTATTTCAACTCTATCACATTGAAATAATAAATAAATGAAATATATGATTATAATACGTAACAAACAAATAAAAGATAAAAAAAACATAAAACAAATAGAAATTAAATTTAAATAATAATTGCCATCATCATCATTTATGTATTTGTGGCAGCAGCATCAACACTAACATCAATATGTTCAATTCAATTGAATTTAATACTCTTGGTAATTAAATTATATTATTATATTACTATTGATATTATTATTATTATTATTATTATTTATAAATAAATTTACAGATCAAGATGTACAAGAATTAATTCGTGAAAGTAAAAATGCACGTGAAATGTCATATTCACCATATAGTAAATTTAAAGTTGGTGCTGCATTACGTTGTCAAGATGGTACAATTGTACGTGGTTGTAATATTGAAAATTCATCATATCCAGTTGGTACATGTGCTGAAAGAAGTGCTCTATCAACAGCAATTATTGAGGGAAAAAAAAAATTTATAGCATTATCAGTTGTTGCTGATTGTGTTGATAATAAAATAACATCACCATGTGGTATGTGTCGACAGGCATTATTTGAATTTGGTGATATGCCTATTTATTTGACAACACCAAGTATGGAAAAAGTATTTAAAACATCTGTCAATGAACTTTTACCATTGGCATTTCATTTTTAATATTAAATCAAATTTATATTACATATATTATAGAGACATATTAAAGCTGTTTTATTATTGGTACATACATATACTTATACATAATTGACTTGTAAAAAAAATAAAAGTAGTACTGCAAATATGATAATTGATTGGAAAAAAAAAAAAATTAATATATTTTTAATAATATGTATAAACAAATAATATATACAATTAATTGTGTCTTAACAAACTTATAGAAATTACGAAAATTACCAAAATGGACACCATCCAATGTAACATTGACAAAGATTTTCATTATTTGTTGCTTGTTGAATGAGTAATTGTACTTGTCGTTGTACACTTAAAGATTCATCATTTGAAAAATCTCTACCAGTTAATTTTTCTCTGACTCTTGTAACAACAGTTAGTGCTTTTTTATTTAATGCCTCTGGTTGATCACCACAATTTTCCATACTACATGGTATTATTCCTTTTTTTGGTAATGTTGAACCAATAACATCTAATGAATCACCACCATGTTCTTGATTATCACTACTAGTGGTAGTGGTTGTAGCAGCAACAGCAGCAACAGTAGCATCAACAGTAGCAACAACATCTGGTTTTTTACTTTTTGGTGTAGTAATATTATTATTTGTATTATTATTTGTATTATTATTTGCATTATTATTGTTGTTGTTGTTGTTGCTGCTATTTATTATTATTGTATTATTATTATCCATTAATCTCCAATTTAATAATGGATCATATACAAATGCTTCAAGTACAGCCATTAAACTATCTTTATTTCTTCTAAGTACATGCATAACTGATTCACATGTTCTTCTATATGTACCTTCAATACCAGTAACTTCCATGGCATTTATTAACATTCTCGTTAATCTAAATGGTATTTTTTCTGGAAATTTTTCTCTAGTCATTGCAACTTCAAAACAATCACCAAAATCAATATGTAATATTTTACCATTTAAACGATCAAGCATTAAATTTGATGGATGTCTATCACCAAGACCCAATATATAACCAACCATTGACATAACAGCAAGTGAACGTGTAAAATTAGTTCTACGATCAAACCATGCTTCTGATGATGGTGATTTTAACCATAATAATCTTGATAAATCATCACCATGTGTATGCTCAAGTGCATGTTCAAATACTTCAACTTTTTGCATCAACATTAAATGCTCATAATCTGGTGCCATACGTAACATAATACGATGTTCAATATTTAATAATATTTTCTTTTTTTCACGATAATCACGTATTAATGTATGTAATGTATCACAATGTGGTACCCAACCAATTAAACCACTATTTGTTGATAATGGAATAACAGCATAACGTTGTATTGTTAAATTTCTTCTAAATGTATTTGGATCATGTATTAATAGAGTATTAACAAGACCAAATAATTGCATAACACGTTCATCTTGACGTAAATCTTCATGTCCTTTTAATAAAAACATGTAATCTTTACCATTACTACCTTTGATACATAATTTTCTTGGTCTTTGTTTGCTTGTTATAACTTGTAATGAACTGTGTATATTTGAAATTCTAATAATTGGTTGACCAGGAAAATAACTACCAGGTACAGCAAGTTCTAAATCACGACATAACATTAACTTTGGACTAACATATTGTAGCTCAAGACTTGTTAATTGTGGTAATTGTCTTGATATTCTACGAAATACATGATAATATAAATCCCATGCTTGATTTAAATCTCTAACATTACCAGATAATTTATAACGTTGACACCATTCATGTGCATCCATTAAATCACGTGAATATGCTTGATGAAATGATGTTTCTTTTAATGTTTGTGGACCACGTTCAAGCATTGCATGTAATGGTTCTAATTTTTCAAACATACCATTAACATTTCTTTCACTAAAATATAATCTACTTGATTCTTCAAGACCCTCATGCCATTGTTCATGCCATAATATTGCAACTCTAATTAATTCATCACTAGCCATTATTGCTTGTTGTACAAGTGTTGGACTATGATCACACATATTTTTTAATATTTTATTTGCTGCTGTTTTACGTGCTTGTGATGCACTTTTTGATGCAACAGTTAATGGATAAACAAGTGCTTGTGGATGTGATTTACCAATATCAATTAATAAATGATGTATACAACGACCAACAAGTAAACGTGGTGTATCAATTCTAGCAATTAATTGTGGTATAACTTGTAGCCATGTATTTATTTCAATAAGACGTATACCCTCAACAATTGCATCATATACTTCTGGCCATTGTCCATAATCAAACCAAAGTGTTAATAAACGTAATGTATCTTGTAATGAATTACCATGTGATAAATTTATTGATTTAAAAAAACCATCAACAGCTGGTACAGTAAATTTTGATATATATTGTGATGATGAATTGCTGTTGTTATTATTATTTTCAATTATTAATCCATCACCACCAGTTGACAATGATGATTGTTTATGTTTATAAAATAATACACTTTCAAAATTTGTATATGCAAATGCATGCCATGCTTTGTACCATGTTGGATCATGTTCAGTTGCTGCTGAATAATATGATAATACTGCTGGTATTGAATTATCATTAATACCCTCAAGTGATTCTAACCATTGTCCTAATTTTAAATAACATCTTGCTAATAATCTTTTTTTAGTATCATATTGATGATGATGATGATGATTATCAATTTGATTTTGATTATTATTATTATTATTATTATTATTACCAATTAATAGTACAGATGATGATGATGCTGATGCTGCTGCAACTTTTTCAAGTGAATTTTCAACAAATATTTTCAATTGATTGTATGCATCTTCACGTTTTTTTGCAACCCATAAATGTTTACAATATGCAAATGTAACTTGTGGATTATTTGTTGGTAATGGATCATTTGGTGTTTTTGATGGATCACAACCCATCAACATAATTAATGTTTTATGACATAATATTAAATTACCATTTTTACGACAAAGTGATGCATATTTAAGCCATGTATACATGTCATCTTGTGGTGATATAACAAGTGTATGTACTTGAATTATTTTTTGCCAATCTTCAACAATTTTTTGTCCACCTTGTAATCTTTGCCACCACATATTTTTAATTGTATTTCTTCTTTCTGGTATTAATTTATATTGTATAACTTCTTCAAGTTCAGCAAGTTTTTGTACTTCAACCATGGCATTATATGCACGTTGATAACTTTCACCAGCCATTGCTGTTAGCTCAGTATCTAATAAATCTCTAGCATTATCAATTAATTGATGTGCAATATTATATTGTTTATTATGTATTGCTAATACAGCACGTAAAAATGCACCATCTTGACTTTCTTTTGGTACAAATGATACATATTTTTCCATACTTTTCCATTTACCTAAACCCCAAGCAGCAGAAGCAGCCATTCTTGCCATTTTTTGTTTTGTATCATCAATTTGATTTGACCATGATTTTTTAGCAACATCATGTAATTGACCCCATTCACCAAGTGCCTCTAAACAACGCATTTCACCAAGTGTTAATTCAATATTATTTTTATCAATATCAAGACGTTCACGATATAAATATAATGCTTTATCCCAATTGTGTAATTTTTCATACCATCTAACTTGTACTTTTAAATTTTCTTGTTGTTTATTTGTTGTTGATGTTGATGTAGAAGATGTAGAAGATGTAGATGATGTAGATGATGTAGATGATGTTTGATGATTCATAACATATTCCAATAAACCTTCAGCAGCTTCTTTTTGTTGTAATTTATTATTTATTGATATTAATGATTCAAATAAATGATTATTATTATTATTATTATTATTTTTATGAAATTCTTCTTCTTTATAATGTAATGCTTTAGCATATGCACGACAATACATTGCACGTTCACCAAGTAATTTATTATCAATTGGTAGTGGTCCTTTATCACAATGTTCCATAAATTCAGCTAAATTAAGTATTGTTTGTGTTATTTCTGGTATATCTGGTACCATTATTGCTTGTTGTAATGTTTGTATTAATTCATTACGATATTTATCATCCAACTCTGACCAACATGATAAAAATGCAGCATTAAATAAATCTTTTGGTAATTGTGAGTATGTTTGTGCAAGTGCTAAACATGATCTTAATGCTGGTGATGGTGATTCTTTTAATAAATCAATTGATAATGAACGTAACCATTCAAGCCAATCATCTTTTGATACTTGACGTGTTGCTGTCCATGAATTTTTTAAATTAATTACTGAAAATTGTAAACGTTTTCTAATTGTTGTATCTGATGTTGATGATATTAATGACGATGATAAATCACGATTTTTATTTTTAATATGATTTTTATTATGACGTATTAATAATGAATATGAATCATCATTATTCATATTTGAGCTCATAGTGTTTGTATTGGTATTGTTATTGTTGTTGTTGTTATTATTATTATTATTGTTGTTGCTATTATTATTATTGTTGTTGTTTAGATTATTATTATTATTATTATTATTATTGTTGCTATTCATTATTAATAAACTATCAGTTAATATTTTATCAATTAATATGTCATATTGTAAATTTATTATTTTATGTTTCATCATAACTTTTTGTACAAGTGGTATAAATATTTCATATTTTTTACCAAATTGTATTATCAATGAGCACAATGTATTCATTGATGTATCACGTAATTGTGGATGTTGATCAATAGTACGTACAATTGGATGTATAATACGTGATGAAAAATCAGTAAAATCAAGTGTATCTGATAAATAATCAATTGTTTCAAGTGCCATTTTATTAACACCAATTGGACAATCATTTGTATAAAATAATTTACATATTGGTGGCAATACTAAATGTAAATAATTATCTAAATTATTACCAAATTTTTGTAATGCCAATAATAATTTAATTGTAACACAACGATCTTTACTACAATCATATGTTAGTACTTTTAATATTTGTGGCATTAATTGTGGTAAGTATATTTTAAATTCAGCACCAAGTGCTATTGCAATATTTTCAATGAGTAATATTAATGTTGATTGTAGTGATGTATTATTTATAATCCAAAATTCATTTATTAAATTAAATATATCATCAAGATAATTTCTAATATGTTGTTTAACAATTGCAATGAGTGTTGCTAATTGTTGAAATAAATATTCACGAAAATTAATATCAGCTGTTCTAATGACATTTAAAAAACTTGGCATAACTTGTGATATATATGGTACACATTTAATACCTAAACTTTTAAATATAAATGTCACAGCTTGTACAACCATTGTATGATGTTGTGATAATGTTGGATCTCTTATTATTTTCATTAATGTTGCTATTGCTATTGCTGGATAATAATCATCTAAACTTGATGATGATGACATATTTACCAACATTTCACTTGTTGTTAAATCTTGATTAGTGGTGCTATTATCAATATCATTTTTATCATGTTTATCATTGTTTTTTGTTTTTAAAGATGTTAATGATGATGATGACGATGACGATGATGTTGATGATGATGATGATGTTGATGATAATAATGATGTATCAAATTGTCCATCAATTTGTCCTAAATTCATTTTATGTTTATATGGATCAAGTGCACCAAGTAAACCCAATACACGTATTGTTTCTCTTCTTATTATTGGTTGTTGTTCAGTTTTTAAAAAATTAATTAATACCTCTAGTAATGTTGGATATTGCATATATGGTTTAACAACATGTCCAGTACTACCAACTAATTGTCCCAATACCCATAATGCAACACCACGTTTTTCTGGTGAACTTGCATCAACTAACATTTCTAATAATATTGATAATAATTCTGGCATCCATTGTTGCATTTCAGCACCATTAACTTCAGCTAAATCACCAATAGCACGTAATATTGATAATATAACACCTGGATTTGTTTCAATTTCTTTAAGTTTTGGTACAAGTACTTTTAATATTGGTTCCATATATGGTCTTATTAATCTTGGTGCATTAACAACTAAATGATCCAACATTTTTGCTGCTTGTTCTTTATTTCTTCCCATTCCAGAATGTTCAATTTCCGTTAAAAATTGTATCAATGTTTTTCTCAATGATGGCATAACATATGCTGGATTTATTGTACTTAAACGACCAATTATTTTAATAGCAAGTTCACGTATTTCAAACATTTCATCATTCATTGCAATAAATAATGCTGATAAATTTTCAGCTTGTGCAAGATGTATATCAAATGATGAATCAAGTGATGATAATACAGCAATTCTAACATCACTATTTGTATCTGTTATACCAACAACTAAAAGTTTACCAAGTATAACTGATACTGTTCTTGTAACTGTTGGTCCTGGTTGATTTAATGCTATTTTTAATAATCTTGATGATGTTTTAACAGCCTCAAGACGTACTTCTGGTGTTTCAAATGTTAAAAAATGATCAGCACAACGTTTTACAAATTGTAATAATGAATTACCATCAAAATTAAATGTACCAAGTGTTTTTAATGCCAATACAGTTAATGTTATATCTGTTGGTTCATTTGTTGTACCACCTCCACCTCCTCCTCCGCCAGTTGTTGTTGTTGTTGATGATGATGTTGTTATTGTTGGTAATAATGTTGTTGATGAAGATGATGATGATGATAATGATGATGATGATGATAATGTTGTTGGTAATAGTGTATTTGTTTGTGTTGTTGATGATAATGCTGTTACTGCTACTGCAGCTGCTGCAGCTGCTGCTGATGATGATGATGATGAAGAGGAGGAAGAAGATGATGAAGATGAAGATGATGATGATGATGATGATGATAATGATAATGATGCTGGTATTGTTATTGATGATGATGAATGAATTGTTGTTGTTGTATTAATTAAATTACCACTTATCCATGGTGCACCAGGATGTTTTAATGGTTTATTCATTAATACTTGTGATAACATACGTAATAAACCTTGTGATATATCATATTTTAATGATGGTACATTTTGAGCAAGTTCACGTAATGATGTTGTTAATATTGGACTTAAACCAGTTGAAAACATTAAATCTAATAAATCTTTGGCATCTGCACTTAATGATTGTTTAACAGCATGTCCAAGTAATGTTATACATATAAATACTGCTGAATCAACTGATGATAATGATGATGACGATGATAATAATAATGATGAAGATGATGATCCTAATGCAGATGTTGATAATGATGATGATGATGATAATGATGATGTTGTTGATGATGCAATATTACGATATTTTTTAATTGTTGATTCTTTTTGTATTAATGTTGTTTTAATAATTTCAATAATTTTAGGTAAATATGATTTAATAGCATCACCAACAGCAACAGCAATAAGACCAAATGTTATAAATGCATCATAACGTTCTTTATCTTTACCACGTAATACACCTAATAAATAATTAAGTGTTTCACGTAAATATTCATTAATAAATTTATCAGTATTAAATGCAGCAATACGTGGTAATAATGTCATTAATGCACGTTGTATATATAAATTTCTTGATGATTTTTGATTCATAACATCATTATAAACATCATCTAATCTTTCTTGCATAAGTTGTTTACATGCTGCTGATTCATGTACTGGATAATATGATGAATTATTTGTTGTTGTTGTACGTAAATTATTAACACAATTATCAGATGACCATTTTGATACAATTGATATTGTTTTTAATCTTGGCATTAATAATAATATATCATTATTACTATTATTATTATTATTATTATCATTTTTTTTAATTGAATAATTTAAACGATCCATTAAATCAACATAATTTTTTTCCCATTCAATATTACTACATCTTAATAATTCATTTAATATTAATAATGAACCATGTATTCTATCATCACGATTAAAACCTTTTTCTTTACTATATATATCTTCAAAACCATTAATTATTTCATCATAACATTGTTTATACCATTGTGATTTATACATTTGTTTTGTTGTTTCACGTTGTGCTGTAACAACAAGTGCAGCACGTAATGCAGCAACAGCATCTTCACGTATAACAGCTTTTTGATCTTTAATTGCATTAAATATTAAATCAAAAAATGGTGTTACTTGAAGAAAAAAATATGTTGGCATTGAATCAGCAAGTTCACGTAATACAAGTACAGCTGCATGACGTTTAGCTTCATTTCTATCACCACCAAGCCATTCAAATGCTCTTTTAACTTCAAATTCAACATAATCAGCAGTATATGTACCAGATACAAGTGCTAGCTTACCAACTGTTTTTGCAGCAAGTTCCATAACACCAACATCATTTGATGGCAATAAATTACGTAAATAATTTGCAAATCTAATACGTGTATTAATATCACCAACATCAGCACCAATTAAACATATTATTGCTAATATACCACCTTTTTTTTCATTCATATCTGAACCAGATACCATTTCAAATATATGATGATTAAATTTTTCCATAAAACTAGTTATTTCTTCTTGTGATGTTTCACGTAAATCTGTTTGTATATAATGACATAAATCACGAGCTGCTTTATTACGAACATCTTCATTACGTGATTTTAAACGTTGAACAAATTGTTGTACCAAATTACTCGCCATTTTTTTTCCTTAGTGTAAAAACTGGCTAGTACAGAGTGAAAAAAAAAATAAAAATAAAGAAGCTCTAAAAAAAAATAAATGATTATTAATTTATCATTATGTGCATTATGATTATTTATATTATTACCTTTTTTTTTTTTTTTTATTAATAGGTAGGTATATCATACGAGGTTATAGCTTATGCAAATATAGATATATTGATTGATTGATTACATATTTCAAGTATTTTTGGCAAATACGTCGTTACTTGTTATTGTTATTGTTGGATAAATATGACACTTTGATTTATTCAAACAATTAGATATTATAGTATTGTTTTAATGTTTTTTAAATTTATTTTGATTTAATTTTTATATCTGTTATTTTTATTAACAATAACAATCACATATATGTACAGTGTTTATGAAAAATTTAATACATATTACATGATATACATAAACATAAGTATGGTATATGTAAGCCGCTTTTACAATACATTTTTTTTTTTTTTTTTTTTTTTATTTATTTATTCATTTGAAGCGCATTTTGTTTGCGCAGGCATACTTCCATTTTTGTTTTTTTATTTTAATAAAGCGCGCGAAAAACTTGAATGTATTAAATAATAATATATGAAAATAATAATAAATTTAGTCATCATTAGAATGACCATTAGAATCATCAGAATCATTTGAATCATATTCATCTTGATAATCATAATTATAATCATAACCCCATTCTTCATCATCTGGATGATGACTAAATTCCAAAATTGGTGATAAAAATGAAGCAGCATTTTTAAGACGATAAAAACGTGTTATTAGTGATGATCGACTGACAAATTTTAATGTATTATTTGTTTTTCTTTTTTTAATAATTTTAGCAGTTGCAACAAGTAATGCTAAACTATGTCCAGTCATTGATGCATCAATTTTACCTAAATAATCACATTTTTTAATGAGATATTTAATAGCTGTCTCTGATACTCCACAACATTCACGTATATTAAGATATTTAAGATTTTTACATTCATTTGATATTTTAATAATTAAATTATCATCGACATTTTTAACAAGTCCAATATCAAGATATTTTAATCTTCTAAATTTTGACAATACACTCAGTGCTTTTGATGATACACTTGTTGTTCCACCAATGTCAAGATGTTCCAAATATCTTGATTCATAACGTAAATCAATTAAAAAATCATCAATATTACAACCAGATTGTATTAATTGTAAACTTTTTAAATTTGGAAGTTGAGATATAAATAAATTATTTTCACTTATTTTACATCTTATTAATTCCAAATTAATTAATTTTTTACATTTTGATATATCCTCAAGACTATCTTTATCAAGATAACAAGCTGTTATTTTTAAGAAACGTAAATTACCAAATTTTTCAAATGACGGAGCTGGATAATAAATTGTTCTGCTTGAATCAATCCAAAATGAAGAAACAATAATATTTTCAATATTATCCTTGTTGACACTTTGTAAAAGTCTTGGTGAACTAATTGGCAATGTTTTTGGTACTAAATCTTTAAATTTAATTTCAATTGATTGTAAATTAGCCATATGTTTAAATGCATTAACAAAATCTTGTTCATCATAATTATCCAAATGAAGTATTAAATTTTTTAAATTAATACAATATTTTTTGATAACATATATTATGCTTGATTCACACAATTTATTGATATTTAAAAATGTCAATTTAGATCCACAACGTAATATTATTTTTTCAACATCATTTTGATGCTTAAAAATATGTGAAAATTTTTGTGAATTTGTATCAATAGCTTGTATGTCACTCCAAGCTAATGATCTAGCAACATGTTTCCATTTTTGACAAACTATAAAAAAAAAATAATTCACATTTCATCAAAAAAATTACAAAAAATTGAAAAAATAAAAATAAAAATAAAAATAACAATAACCTCTTTCAATATCAAGTCGTTGTTCAATTGAAAGATTCATAAATATTTTTGCCAAACAATCATCATTAATTTTAATAAAATTATTTTTATTAATAAATTGTAATGATGATGATGGTGGTACATAATATTTTTGATCACGATAATATTTTCTTTTATTTGGAAAATCATTGTTTTGATTTGTACTGTCTGGTGAAACAGCTGATGACAATTCATGTCGATTATATTTATTTATTGAATTATCAATTGATCCTGATGGCCATGAATCTTGTTCCTTTTCTTTCCTCTTGTTAATTTTTGACGGTATAATATTTACTTGAAAATAATGATAAAATAAAAAATAACAATCCTATAATAATTTATGAGTTTATTAAATTAATAAATACTTACAAAGTGGCTCAATTTTTGAAGTTGTCAACGATGATGATGATGATGATAATTTTGAGTCATCATTTTTAAAATAAGATAAACACGTTTTATAAATACATGTATTACAAATAACATGTAAAGCACATGTATCTGTTGCTTTTTTTATTTTAATATCATTACAAGATTTAACCATTTCTGATAAACCAGTATCAGTCCAAATATTACCATGTTTTGAGTACAATGGTGTTGCACGATTTGATGATTCAGATAAACAAATGCTACAAATTCTTGACATTTTGTATTTATTTATTATTAAATTTATATTTTTATACAACTTGCAACTTTCTCTTTTTTTTTTTTTTTTCTGTTTTTTTCTATGAGAGAAAAAAAATTTTTCCTTTGTTCACGACTTCGGTTATTTTCGTGTGTCACATGATGACATTCGTGTGAAAATTTTAGACAAATGATAATGATAACAAACAAAATATAACATGAGTCATGACATAACCCAATGATGGAAAAAAAGAAAAACATACACAAACAAACACACAACACAAATATATTTTTTTTTTTTTTTTTTTTTTTTTATTATTATTTTATACTTATGAAATAAAAAAAAATATATATATTTAATGAAAAAATTAAATTGGTATTGGCAATTCATTTGCTACAATATTTAAAATTTGTTCAATATTTAATACCCAATTTGCAATATTTTTAGATACTTTACACCATTCTTCACCATGATGTGGTTCAGCAGCAATACATTTTTTTTGAACTTCTTGTTGTTGTTCTTTTGTACCATTTAATAATTCAAATTTATAAAAATATGCCCATGCATCACCATAATCAGGATCAATTTTAACTGTACGATTAAACCAATCACGACATTTTGTTATTTTATGCTCACACCAAAATAATTTTGATACAGCAAGTAATACAATTGGATCATGTTCACATTTTTTTAATGCATCAACACTTTTTGTTTTTCTTTGTGCTCTTGGTTCCATAAATATAGCTTCAGCCCAAAGTATACCAGATTTTGGAAATTTTTGTAATGCTTGAGCCATAAGTGCATGTGCCATATTACGTACACCATCTGGTTTCATTTCAATTCTAATAGATTCAAGCCAAAGTTCTGGATTTTTTGGATTTTTTAAACGACCCCTATCCAATACTGATCTTGCTGTTGATATTTGATTTATTTGTCTTTCTAAATTAGCTAATAGCTTCCATAATGGTATTGATGTTGAACATTTTTTAGTAGCCTGATTATATGTATCAAGAGCTGCTGTATAATCATTTTTTTGTTCTTCAATTTGTCCTTTCATAAGCCATAGCTTTGGAAATTCATCAAATTTTTCAAGTGCTTTATTTACTAAATTCAATGCAGCATCAAGATTATTTAATGCCCATTCTAATTTAACACTTTTCATCATAACACGTGGTGTTGGTGCTAATTCTCTTGCTTTTTTTAATAATTGTCGGGCTCTTTCATATTGAGAATTTTCAGATTCAAGTTTAACAGCAGCAAGCCATATTTCTTCGGAATTTGGATTTGCTTGAAATGCCAATGATAATAAATATCTTGCTGCGTCTACTTCATTAGCAAGCCATTTTGATTTAGCACCCATTAACCATAATGTTTCATTTGTAGGACAATGTTTAACAGCACGTTGTAATAATTTTTCTAATGATTCACGTGTACCATATTGTTTTTCAAAATATGCAGCACGTAACCATATTGATTTTTTTCTTGGAAATATTTTTAATGCATATGCATATACTGAACGTGCACATTCTAATGCACCTTGTTGTGCACATGTTTCAGCATCTTGTATCCATGTATGTTTTCTATCTTCTTCTTCAACACCAACACCAATTATTGATTTAATAATAACTTGACATGTATATACAGCACCTGATTTTTCAGCTTCCATAGCTTCTTTAAACCAATGTTCACGATTTATTTCAACACCATTTGCTTTTAATGATGATATTGCACGATCAATTATTTTATCAACCATATGTTTTTTACCATTAGCTTCTTCTAATTTTGCTGCTGTTGTCCATATTTGACGATCAGTTGGTATATTTTCACGTGCTTTATTAAGTACTTTTCTTGCATTATCAGGTGTTTCAAGACGTGCCAATGCTAACCATAAATCAACACTTGTTGAACAACATTCAACTGCACGACTAAGTAAAGTTTTAGCATCTTCAGGTTCTTCAAGTTCAACAGCAGCTTTCCATAATCTAACTGAATGTGGTATAAGTTTAAGTGCTTTACGATATACACGTCTTTTAGCTTCTATTTTACTTTCAAGATCAGCAGCTTTAATCCATATACGTACAGATGTTGATATATATGTAACTGATTTTGCAATAACAGCTTTTGCTGTATCTGGTGGTTGTAAACGTGCTGCTTCTAACCATAAATCTTCAGACATTGGATTATCTTCACAACCTTTCATTATTAAATTTCTAGCTGCTTGTAATTTACCAGTAACTTCTTCTAATCGAGCTGATGCAATCCATGCTGGTGGATGATTTGGATTTGTTTCTCTAACTGATTTTAATAATAAACGTGCTTTTTTAATATCATTAATATCACCACCATATGTTGGTATCATACTTTGTAAATCAGTTAAATAACCTTTTGGATCAACAACTGTTTGTCCTTCAACTGAATCAGATGCTTGCATAAGTTTAACATTCATTAATGTATTACGTGCTTGTCCAATTTTACGTAAATCTAAATCACCAGTTGGTGTTAACATACCACCACCACTACCAGGTGATGAAAATGATGATGATGGATCAATACTTGTTGTTGTTTGACCACCAAGATTATGTGATAATATTGAATCTGGTAATGGTGTAAATTTTTCAGCACGTGGATTTCTTTGTTTACGATTACGTGCATCACCAACTTCTGGTATATTTTTCCAATCCATTTCACTGACATTAACAAGTTCACGTTTTAAATCAGAAAATTGTTGTTGTATTTTTGGACGTTCTTGACGATAACGTTCTAATTCTTGACGTAAACGTTTTTCACGATATTCTTTACGTTTTTCATCCATTCTTTTATCAATTTCTTCATAAATTGCATCAGCTTCTTCATCATCTTTATCATATGGATCTTTACTAAATAATGATACACCATAACCATTAAAATCATCATAATTTGAATCATTTAAATCTTCTTCTTCTTCTTCTTCTTCTTCTTTTTTTTTAGCTCTTTTTGCTGGTGGTGGTGCATGACGATCATCAGATACATCATTTGCATCTCTTGCTGGACCAATATCTGAACGTGTTGTAAATCCAGTAGCTCTAAAAATAATAAATAAAAAATGTTAAATAAAACAACAAAATAAAATACAATTTAATAATATTTAGGATTAAATTTATTAAATTTACATACCCTCTTCCAACACCAGCAACATAGCCCAAAGGTGCTGGTACACCAAGAAAATGTTTTTTATTTCTTGTTGACATTGATGCTGATGGAACTGCCATTGTTTATATCATATATTTATTTATTTATTATACCTATAGATAAATAAATAGAGTCAATAATTATTTATTAATTAATTACGAGTCTTTTTTTATTATATAGGTACAATACAAAATATATTGTTGTATTTAATTATTTATAGGTAATAGGTATATATGTACCTATATTTTTTTTTTTTTGACAATACGACGTATTTAATACGTTTTCACCAAGAAGACTAAATAAATAGCAATAAATAGAGCAGACTACAAAGAGACCAGTGTTGCCAGTCGCCAGACTCGGTAGCCATCTTCCCACTATGTAAAAATGTCATGAAAAACCACTAGACTGAGCCACTTACCCTGCTTACCCACTAAACTTTTGAAAACTTGAAAATTTACTCAAAAAAGCAAAAAAAAAAAAAAAAGGAAAATGAATTATAATTTTTTTTTTTAATTTTATTATTATTTTACATATCAACTTTCAATACATTTTATATGTTTTTTTTTTGTAATTTGTTAAAATGTAGAAAAAATACAAGATGTACCTGCTGAGAAAAAAAAAAATACTCCAATTCCATTCTAACCATAAGTTAACCATTGACATTTGATGAGAGCTTTTTGAAGAACCCTTTTATAAGTTTTTATTGATAAAAAAGTATCATTTGTACGATTTTTAGATGCCTCATCTGCAGCAGTAATTGTTTTAGTTGTAATATTTTTGATATGACCGATATTAAGATATTCAAGATCTGGATTATTTTCTATAAAATGAATGACACCAGCATCAGTCAGTTGGTTGCAATGAGAACAATTTAAAATTTTTATTCCTTTTAATTTGACAATAAAATTGTCTTCAACATTTTTACTAAGTTTAACGTTTAGTTCTTTCAAATTTTTTAAACTCGTTAAAGCAATATAACCAGTTGAAGTGATGGACTGACAATTTTCAATGTTCAAACATTTCACGAGTTTACAATTTGCAGCAATAGCAATCATAGCACTATCTCCAAGTTTCTTACTAAATTCCAAATTTAAATTTTCAATATATAGCAAATTTGATAAATCATCAAAAAGTGATGCCTCCACTCTATTACTCCCGTAAATTACCAGATGTTTAAGTTTTTTACAATTATTTAAAATTGCAACCATTACTTGTTTATTGAGACTATTTTGTATACTATCAAATTTTAAATAATTAAGATTTTTAAGTTTTGTTAATTTTATAATAGATTCACTATTTAATTCATCAATATTTATGAATTCTAAATTATTGCAATACTTGATGATTTTTTTGATTATTGGATCACTAGCTTGCCAGCGAATATTTAGATATACCAAGTTTTTCAAGTTTACCCAGTTTTCCATTTTAATTTCAGCTAAATCAACATCAAAGTCTGGTGCATCAAGATGTTTTAAATTTTTGCATGTATTGAAAATATCACTGATTGGATTTGGAATCAATCTCTTCTCAAAACAGCTATCCCAGAAATATACATCTTTAATGTTGAGATGTTCCAAGTTTGAAAGTTGATTGAATGTAAAAATCTTGTTTACAGTATGACATTGTTGGAGATCAAGATAAACAAGTGTTGTTTTTTTTGATATTTCTTGGATAATATCGGTGATATTTTGACAACGTATTGTCAAACTTCGAAGATTGGTAAATTCTCTTAAAGACTGAAATAAAATTAATTTGACTAAGTTAATATTTTGTTCTTATAAATGACAATAAAAATAATTATTGACTAACAATAAGTACTTACGAAAAGTGATGGTGATACTGGGTTTTCATCATTTGCATTCAGTATCTGAGAAAAATAAATTTAAACGTTAGTATTCTTTTATATCAATGACAAAAAAATATAATATTTGGCTAACGATAGCTACGTACCTCAAGAAATTGTTCTGAGTTTATACCAGAGCCTGATATGAAAGCGTGTGTAAAATATAAATGAATTTCCTCTATATCTTTTGAAAGATTATTTAATATCTGGAAGTAAATTTTTTCTCCAAATATATGTATTTTAAGGATTTTTAATTTCTCCAACTGTGTGAATGCTTGAACAAAGTAACTAGTATCAGAAGAACAAAATCTGATAATTTCAAATTCAAGTGTTGTTAAATTTTTGCAGTATTCAGCAACTACTGGCATGATACTTGAGTCACAAATTTTTGAAAGAATCAATTCTTTTAAATAAACACCACAATAGAATAATATTTTTTTTACGTATGATTGTGTTAAAATACATTTTTCATAACTACGAAAAATTGCATCGCTACATTTGTATTTTTTAATGTCATGCCAAGCTAGTTGACAGGCCTCTTTCCATTTGGAACAAACTGAAATAGAAAATATTAAATTTAAAACATTAATATCAACAAACTAAATAATATATATTTTAATGATTATTGTACCTTGATCCATAGTTATCCTCTCAGATATTGGCAGCTCCATGAATATTTGTGCTAATGAATCATTATCAAGAGAGTTGATGAGATCCATTTTCTCGTCAACATCATCTGCAGAGACTTGTTGATCATCCTCAATACGTCTTCTTTTTGTAGGGTTCATCACAACTTATGATGAGTAAATATACTGTAAAGATAAACAATACATATTATTAGATTGTTGTCAGGATTGTTGATTAAATATTTATTAAAACCATAATGATAAATTTAAGTTTTTTATGTCAAATAATTTAATAATCAATCGGTATATTTTTTTTTGATGATAAATAAAGAAATTGTTAATTAAAATGTTGAAGAAAAAATAACCTAAACACGTGTTTTTTATTACCAATTAAATATTGATTCGTTTGACTACAGAGAAATTAATTAAAATCAGCAAAAATTTAAGGAAACAACTACTTACCTGAATAGTCAATGAAAAAAAAATTTTGTTCAACTTTGTTATTATTTTTAACAGGTTATAACAAGCGATAAAAATTATATAACAATGATATAAATATTTAATACTAAATAACTACATGCATATTTATTTACTTAAGATTTACTAATTACTAGAAAGAAGGAGAGTCAATGATAGGATAGGACAGAACTATTAAAAATGTACATACATAGTGGAATGTTGTGGAATGCGTGGAACAGCGTGGAATGGAATGGATCAAGTCTGTATTTAACCAATGACGGCGCTAGTGCAGTGAGTAAATAAAAAACAATAAAAAAAAAAAAAAAAAGGTGATGCTGATCCCATGGACTCCATTTTTATTTACGTTGGATGCAGTTTGATGTTGTTTGATGTTTTCATGTTAGTGGGGGGACAAGGATTTTTCAATTTTCATAGAGATAAAAACATTTCACTAATATAAAATATATTATTAAAGTGGATTATTACATTGTTATCATTGTCAGAAATAATAAATATTATCTGGTTATAGAATTAATTTGTGTGCGTGTGTGTGTGCGTGTGATTATCGTGTATATATTCATTATTTATATGCATTTTCTGTATTATTTATTATAATAATATTTATACCATGCTTGTATAAACAACATTAATTTTTTTGAATATTTGGATTATTATTAAAAATATAATAATCACCAATTCATCAATCATCACCAATAACGTATACCTATATCACCATCACTACAATTAGCATGGATTATCGTCAAACGGTATTATTATTTATTATTACTATTATTATTATATTATTAAACTAATTATTTAAGTACCTATAAATAATAAAAAATATAAATAAATATTTAAGGTTATTGTTTGTTGAGAATAAAATTATTTTTTGATATTTGCTTAGGTGGTTTCTTCAATGTCTAAAAAATACAAACAAGATGATGATGATGATGATAACGATGACGATGAAGAACTTGAAAAATTACGTCTTGCTGCATTAAAATCATTAAAACCAAAAACAATTGGAATTATTAATAATAATAATAATAATAATAATAAACATACTTTAAATTTTTTACAATCAACAACTAAAACTAGTCATGATAATAATAATATAACATCAACATCAACATCAAACATAACAACAGCAAGTGGTAATAATCAACGAGCTACCAATAGAAAAGATAATTATATTTATCAAAATATACCACCACGACAAAATGGAGTAATTATTTATTTTAACTTTATTATCATTATGTACTCACTTATTTCAGTTAATTTTTAAATAATACTTATATAATATTTATTTTACAGAATATTTATTATCCTTGTCGAAACAATAAAAATCTCATTGAAATTGTACCAGTTGATGCCAATACTGATTCAACTGAAAATGCTGCTACTAAAAATAATTTAACAATATCAAACAACAAACATTTACATACAACAAACGATACTTTAGGTATGTATTTTATTTAATAATAATAACAATGACAAAAATCATAATAATAATAATAATAAAATTAATTACAGAAGACTCAAAATTCAATCGTTATGAGAATAATTTAAGTGGCTCAGATGATGAAGAAGCAGCAGCAGCAGCAGCAAAATTAGACACAAATGATATTTCATCAACATCCAAGGAGCATCAAATAAAATATCTTAAAAAATCTAAACTTATTGATACAGAAAATAAAAAAAATCAAACTGAAAGTTATGATGATGATAATGATGAATCAATGCGACATGATAAAAAGCTTTATAACAATTTTAAAAATTATAAAGACAATGACAAAGAGCAAGAAGAAAAAGACCAAAAAGACGAAGAAGAGGAAGATGCTGCTGATAATGATGAAGATGATGATAATGAAGAAGATGGTGAAGATGATGAAGAAGAAGATGAGATAAAAGAAAAAAAAAAAGATATTGAAGATGATGATGATGTTCTTGTTATGGCTGATCACGAGGAAGAAGATAGTTTGGAAAGATTAATGGATGAAATGGAACGTGAAATGAACGATGAAAAATTATCTGATAATAAAAAAGAAAAAAAAACAATAAAAAAGTCAATAATAATTATGAAAAATCATACAATTTTATAAATAATGATGATGATGATGATGATAATAATAAAAGAAATCGTTCATTATCACCAAAACAAAAACAAAAACAAAAACATAATAAAAAATCACCTCGACGATCACCATCAAGACAAATTATTAAAAAATCACAATCACGTCAAATGAATATACGTCATAGATCACCAAAATATTCACCACGACCAAGATCAAGATCACCAATTAACAGACGTTCATCACCGTATTCACGTTCACCATTATTACCAGTAGAAAGACGCAAAAAATCACGTTCACCAAAAACATTTACAAATCGTTCAAGAAGATCTCGTTCACCATCAGCAGCAGCAGCAGCTACAGCATCAAAAGAAACATCAAGAAAACGAAGATCAACAACTCCTCTTCTTGATGAACCTTCATTTTATAAACGTGAAAATTCACCATTGAGAAAAAAAAATTCAACTTCAATGAATACAATAAAACATACACATGATCCAGTTTTTGAAGCAAGAAGAAAAAAATTTGAATCTAAAAAAATAATTGATGGAAATTATGAAAATAAAAAAATTAAATTGAGCAAAAAAATAAATAATACAAAAAATGTATCATTGATTAATGATAATAATGATGATGATGATGATGGAAATTTTGAAAAAAATGAAAAAGTTTATGAAAATGTTGATAATATTTCAACATCAATTGTAAATCGTAATGAAAGTAGTGGTGAAGAGAAAAATCATTGTTTAGAAGACATTAGTGATGAGGAAAAAATTAATCATGATGATGACAATAATTGTATCTATGAAAATATAACTGAAACAGAATTGAGTCTTCATCTTAATTATGATTTTGGTGATTTTGAAGATGTTGTTAGTGATGATGATTTAAATGATAATGATGCCATTAAAATTTCATCACCAGTTAAAATTGAAAAAGAAAAAATAAAAAAGAAAAAAAAAAAAGACAAAGAAATTTATCAAGCTGGTAAATTAAAGAGTGATATTTCTAAGGAAACTGATGAAATTTTAAAAAATAATAAAAAAATTAAGAAAAATAAAATTGAAGAATCTATAATTGATGTAGCTAAAGAAATAATAATAAATCCAACTGATGAAGAAGCTGATTTAAGAACAGAATTAAGCAGAAGAAGAGCAGAAAGATTAAATCGTGCTCCACCAATACAATCAGCAAGATTATTGCAATCTGCATTTAAAGGAGTTGTCAAAGAGTATGTTTTTTTGTTTAATTAATTATTTATATTTTATATTTTATTAAAATTAAATTACAAATATTTTTCATTATTCACAGAGCTGCCAAGAATAATTCAAAAATTAATCATAGACAAATTCTCAAAGGAGATGATAAAAGTAAGAAAACAACTTTTCAATATATTGAAATTATAATATTGTTATTATTATTACTATTTATTTATTTATTTGATTATTATTTTTTTTAGAAGAAATGCGTCGAGTGACAGTTGTTCATCATCGATCAATACCAGATTTATCTGATTCTGAAGGTGATTTATTTATTTATTTATTTTTCTTATTAATTTGTAAACTTTTTAATTTCATTTATATATTTATTATAATTATAATTATTATTATTATTTTTAGATGATAAAATTGTTGATTCCAAAGTTCCTATAAGATTGAGGCTTGGTTTAAATAAACAACCACAACAGCAACAACAACAACAACAACAACAAGAAACTCGTCAATCCAAAGTGTCGAGAAAATCTTCCAAACGTCAAGGTCAAAAGGTAAAGCATAATAATTTATCAGATGATAATGATGATGATGATGATGATGATGATAATAATATTGACTGATAATAATATTATTTTTTAAATCGTGTCATCCTCGAAATTTTATATAATAGAACAAGCTTATAATTTTTAAATTAATTTTATTATATCGTGTATAAAATGTAATTGGACGTGTTTAGTAAATTAGAAATTAAAAATAAAATAAATGATGTTTACCATTATTAATCATTTTTAGTGTTATTTGTGCAATTTGATATGAAAAAAAAATTTAAATTCAATTTTTTTTAAACTTTTAAAATTATTTTTCGGGCTTTATTAACTTTGTCATAAAAAATTCAAAAACTCTTGCCAAAAGATATATTAATGAAATGTGCCTTCACAAATAATAACTGAATGATTTTTAGTTTATAGATAAATAATGCTAATAATAATTTAAGTTGAAAAATAAATAATAATGACTAGATTATCAATTTTTTTTTTTTTTTTTTTTTTTTTTTCTTTAGGGAAAAAAATTAAGTACTCACTGATCCAATTGCATATTAATGCGAAGAATTATCTCAATATACAAATTAAACACACAAAATGGTAATAAAATTGAGCGTAAATTTTTTTGTTTTTTCAAAGTTTGCATTCTATACAATAATTGTGATTTATTATTAATCAATTTTTTTTTTCCTCCATCCATCATTTTTACAATCATGAAAAATAAAAAAAAAAAAAACAAAAAAACAAGTTGTTGCTTAAAAATATTATGTGATATATATATGAAAATTGTTGTAAATAATATTATCATGACCATACGAAAAATATAGATTCAATTATTATTCATGAAAAAAAAAAGAGAATAAAACAATAAAAATAATTGATAAATATAATATTTATCATTAAAAAAATTATTAGAAAATTAAATCCAAAGCTATCTTTTGTAAACCTCATCGTTCATCATAATTAATTATTTTATAGTATTATTGTTGAATAATTTTCTTTTTCTTTTCTTTTTTTTGTTAATTTTTTAAATCATATTAATTTGATTGAATGAATGAATGAATGAATGAATGACAAAAACGATAATTGTGTTTTAACGTTTTTTTGTACCTGGAATAATCATGTGTCTCGTACATACAGATTAACATGCAACTAGATACTAAAATAATAATAATAATAATACAACTAATTATCACTTGGACCAGTATTTAAAAAAAAAAAAATATACCTATTTATTTTTTATTTTAAACTCCTGACTGGTTTTTTTTTTTTGAATGATATTATTAATACAAGGCCATATTGTTACAAGTACATACATAGTTAGCTTTTTATATTAAAAATATATATTTTTTTTCAGCCCATCATTTTTTTAATAATAATAATAATATTAATTATTATTATTATTGGCATGATTGAGTGTATAAATTATAAATAATCTTAAATATTATTTATTTATTTAATAATGCTTTTTATTTGCTAAAATAATTTTATCAACAATTTATGTTTTTTTATTAAAAAATTAAAATGTTGATAAAATTTATTATTCTGTGATAAATTTGTAAACGTCGGACAGGATATTTAAAAAATAACATTTTGTATATATTTTTTATCGAATCATTTTTTGTCTTTTTTTTATTTATTTATTTATTTATTTATTAGTGAGTTAATTATAAAATTGTAACTCGAGCGATTTAATTCAGTACCTTGTATATTTTAAGATTCATTTGATAATATAATCATCAATTTTGTCTTGTATTTATAATCTTTCATCAAAAAAAAAGAAAAGAAAAAAAAAAAAAAACTTGATTGAATTCTCATTTTTCAGAAATAAAAAATATATTTTTTCAATATAAAACAATTTTGTCTTTGATTATTTTTTATTTATTATTTATAAATAAACATAAACATAACATTTTTGCATGCGTTTAAATTTTCATCAGATTAAAAAAATATAATGAATAATAAGAAAAATACTTGAAATATGTATTGCATGTTTATTATATATTTTATTTTTCATCTAGTTAAATTCAGTAAAATTTATTAACAAATAAAAGCGCTTGCGCTTTAACAAATAAATAATGACCATATAAGTGCATGTTTGGCAGCATTTTATGTAGATGTACATAATCAATGGAACATGACCCGGTCAAAAGCTCCAGTCAAATAAAATCTACTGAAAATAAATAAATAAAAATAACTTGTGCAAATTATTATATTAATATAGTTACAAAAAGTTACAATTTAATTTGAAAAAAAAACGACTTTTTAGTGAAATAATATTTATAATTTTTTTCATAATAAAAATGTGTGTGTGTATTTAATTGTTAAAATAAATAATTGGGTCAAATATTTATTTCATTAAAATAAAATAAAAAATGCTCAGTGACTATATTGAATATTAATAATAATGGAACAAAAAACAGGTATGTATATGAGTATACATATATTTAATGAATAATTATTATATTTTAAATTTTTTAATCATCATGCTGAGTATATAAATATTTAAATACTGTTGTTGTTGTTGTTGTTGTTGTTGTTTTTGGTAATTTTTTTTTCTTTTTTTTTTTTTTTTATGAGAATATAGGAAATTGGAATATTGGAGGTGTAACTGAGGTATCAACGATTTTTCATCCTCGAAGAATACGTGGACCAAGTATTATTCTGAGTGATGATCATACTGGTCATACTGTTCCATATATCAGTCCAGTTCAAATCGTTTTGGATAATTCAGGCACAGCATATTTACATTATTATCAAATTTCATAAAAAAAACTTGAATTTTCCATCTATCTATCTATCTATCCATCTATTTTTTATTTATTTATTTATGATTGAATTAAATTATTTTATTTTATGTTTAAATAAATAAATAAATATTAAATATTATTATTATTATATGCTACATAATTTCAGGAGGATGTGAACAATCTGGTGGTTGTGGAGCTGATTTAGCATCAAGTTGTCGATCACTTGAAGCTGGAAGTTGTACTACTGTTAGTGGTGGTAATGGCCAAGGACATAATCAACCCTCATGTATTGGTGGTAGTAGTAGTAGTGGTGGTGGTGGTGTTCCAGTTACATTTCAAACAAGAAGACATTCAATCACAAGATGTTATGATTCATGCTGTGCTGAATCAGCAAAAAAAGTAAATTATATATTTTTTTTTATTTTAAACAATTAATCAATTGATTTATTTATTTATTTATTTACAGATTTATTATGGAGTTTGTGTTACTGTTTGTGTAACAGCAACATGGGTTGGTGCAACTCATTGTATTAAATATTTATATTTTCAAAAACCCGAATCAAATATTAGTCAAACATTGTCAATTAATTCATCATCATCATCATCATCGTCAAGTGGACTTTATCATAAATCAATGATTCTTCCTTATAATGCACCATTTTTTACAACATGGTTTTGTACAAATTGGACAGTATTGTATTTTCCAATATACTTTATTTGTCGTATTATTAAAACAAAATGCAATAATCCAACTGAAATAATTGCTGAAAGTTTACGAGGTTTTCGTGACAAAGGTTTTACTGGTGGAAGATTTTTAACAAGATGTAGTTTATTTTGTGGTCTATGGGTCGCAACAAATTACATGTATATTCATTCATTAAAAATATTATTTGCCACAGATGTTATGGCATTGTATGCAACAAATGTTGCTTGTGTTTATTTATTATCATGGGTTATTCTTCATGAGCAATTTGTTGGTGTGAGAGTAAGTTTTTTAGTTTATTTTTAATAAAATTTATTTTTCAATAAAATAAATTTTAATTTTAATTTTAATTTATAGATTGTTGCAGTTATTCTTTGTGATACTGGTATAGCATTATTGGCATATATGGATGGTATAACTGGTAGTCCAACATTATTTGGTGTTGTTCTTGCTGCATCAGCTGCTGCTGGATCAGCAGTTTATAAAGTATTATTTAAAAAAGTCATTGGTCATACAACATTTGGACAAATGTCATTATTTTTTTCACTAATTGGACTTTGTAATGCTGCATTACTTTGGCCAGTATGTTTAGCTTTATATTTTTCGGGTGCTGAAAGTGTTCAATGGGCACGTTTACCATGGGCAACATTATTATCAGCAAGTATTCTTCATTTAGGTAATATTTATAAATAATAATAATTGAATATAAATTGAATTTTTTATTAATAAATTTAAATTATTATTATTTTTTTTTAGCTTCAAATATGTTGGGACATTTTAGTGTTGCATTAACATATGATTTATTTATAACACTTGGTTTAATAACAGCAGTTCCAGTATCAGCTGGTAAATATTTTTAAAATAATAATAATAATAATAATAATAATAATAATATAATATAATTTTTTAGCACTTGATGTCGTTCTTTATGGTGCTCATTTTGTTGGAATGAAATTAGCTGGAATAATTTTAATTGCTGTTGGATTTTTTCTTGTAATGTTTCCTGATAATTGGCCAGACTACATAACTCGTTTACTTCGGTATGCATTTAATAAAATAACTCTCATACATATTGTGGTATGCACTATAATTTTTTTTTATTTTCTTGTTTTTTATTTTTTATTTTATATTTTTTTAACAGCATAAATTATATTAAATATAACTAACAAACTATTTAATATTTAATTTAACTTGATAGCTTATTTAGTTGAAAAAAAAAACAAAAAAAAAAACTTGATTTTTATATTTATTTAAATATATTATTATTATTATTATTATTATTTCTTATCAACTTGTCTATACTATATAATATTAATATACTAACTCTCTATCTGTATTTCTATTGCAAGAAAGATTGGAATTTTTTCAATTTATTAATTATACTACTTATATATTATCATCATTTGGTTTTTGAAAATTTATATAATATTTGCACCAAAATTAGAGGCAAAGCGAGTAAATAGTAGACTATATTCACTTGGTTGTAGGTTTTTTTTTTTTTTTGCTTGATGAAAAATTATTATTAATATTATTATTATTTATTTTTTTAAATGTTCAAGACAATAATAAAATAGGCAGAATCAATAATGAATTTGAAATATTAAACTGTGAAAATTAAAGATTGTCTTGTATTGTTGCAATTATGCAATCATGTGTCAAATTTTCAAAATAAAAAAATATAATTATATATAGGTAATGACAATATTATTGATAAAAAAATAAGAGATGATAACACAATGTATTGCATTGATTTACCATCATCCACAATTTTGAATTAATAATAATAATAATAATAATAATATTAAAAATTGCCATGTTGTGATAAAGAATGAGAAAAAAAAAAACCAAATGACCTCAATACTTGATAAAATCACCTCCCAACAATAAGTATCAGGATTCCATTATATTATGCTGTTACAGAAACATAGTCGCCATGAGTCACAGTGCAAGGTAAGAAAATACATGGCCTATAAATAATTTATATTTTAATGCCATTTACCGTTGTTTTTTTTTTTTTTTAAATCCACTGAATTTATCAAGCCAATAATAAACACGAGCGTGAATAATAATTTGTACATACCATGTGCAATGGGGAAAAAAAAAAAAAAAAAAACAAAACAAAAGTGGGTGCATGTTTTACATCTGATGAAATAATATTTTTTAAAAAATAATAACAACAATCAAAACTTGATGTCTTTTTAATAATTATTGCACTGCTTTTTGTAATTGCATGAGCTTTGTAAATTTATTTTTTCTTAGAAAAGAAAATAGTTACATATTTTCATATTTTAGTATAGCATTTGAATAATTAAGAAAAAAAAAATTAAATTAAATCAAAACATTGACACTCACACACTGACCATAGAAATAAACAAATTATTATTTTCATCGCGTTTAATATACCTAATTAAAAATAAAAAATAAATAAAACGAAAAAGTGAAAAAATGGGGTTGATGCAGTCGTACATCAAGAAATTCACAAGAACAAGGAATTTCAATGACTTCAACTGGTGGTGCTACTGGTCTTGGTGGTGGTGGTGGTGCTACAACAACTACAACAACTACAACAAAGAATCGAAGGCAATCATTACAACAACGTCCTTTTCGACGAAATTATGGAGTTTCTTCATCAAATGGTGATGGCCAAACTCTACTTCCAATAACTACAACAAATATACACAATAATTACAACAACAACAACAATAATAATAATAATAATAATAATAATATTAATAATTATAATATTGCCAACAATAATAATTCCTCATCCCAAATTGAACCAACATCCACAATTAACAACAACAACAATCACCACCATCATCATCATCGATCGAACAACATCTTGTCACAAAATCAACTGCAAGGTATGCGACAATAAAAAAAAAAACAAATAAATATAATCAAATACTTTTGTATTTTTAAATTAAAAATTTAATCAATAAATCTTGCACTGTGGTCAAATGTCAATCAATAAAAATAAAATTAATAAATTCACAAGAATATTATATCCGGACATGATTTTACAGCTTTCAACGATCCATCAATATTTTTTATATTTCACATTTTTTTCAATCCCCAATCATCTCAACGTTACTACAAGTACCACAAACATTTATTTATTTATTTATTTATTTGTATTATTATTTAGTTTATTTACTTGAATTTATTCTTAATATATATTATTGAAAATTTAGATAAAAAATATATACATATTTGCATTTTGTGATACTAATAATAATAATAATAATAATGATAATAATGTAGTAGTGATAAAATTAATTTTTCTTTTTCAACTTGATACTTATTAATAAAAATATATATTTTAATTTTGTTGTATGTGCTACAATATTTCGATATGGAATGAAACATTTATCATGTTATAATTATTATGTTGTTATGTGACTCGATATATATTTATTAATTATTTATTTATTTTAAATTAAAAATCTTGATGAGGAAAAAAAAAAAATTATTATTTTTTCAATCAACTTTGAATAGAGAGAAATCATTTCAATAATTATTTTATTCGCATGATCATAAATTTAATATATATACACATTTTCATATAATAAAAAATAAATGATTATGCTAATTAATGTATGACAATATTAATTACAGATGGAGTAGAAGACACAGACATGGTTTATCAAGAGGCAACTCGCGTGATGTAATTGATTATCGAACTGGTTACATTAAATCACATCTTAGATCACCATCTGGACGAGTTCGGTGACTACTACTAATACTACTATCTCTATTTAAATACACTGCATAATATAAATCAACATCTAAATATCAGATGAAAATTTTTATTGTACAAATTAATTGCCATAATTAAATATATATATATTGAATTTACAAATTATATATGCGTAATGCAATAATTATTTTATGTAAATTTATATTTTTCGAGTAGGATGAATTGGATGATCCATGTGTGATAAATCTGGTGGATTTGCCTCAAAATAAGTTATTTCTTTCATTCCTTGAGCAGCAATATTCCAAAGATCTGGATGATTTATTTTAAAATTATTATACCATTTTTCAATGTGAGGCCATTCTGACAATGAAAATTTTATTGCCTCAAGACACATTGTTGCAGTATTTAATGGAAAATCAGCAATTGTCAATTTATCTAAAAAAATAATTTATTTATTTATTATTTGTTTGTTAATTAAATATTATATTATCTTATCTTACCTCCAGCAGCATATTTTCCATTTGATTTTTTTAAATACGTTTCAAAAACATCAAGTGATATTTTAAGTTTTTTTAATCCCAAAGGAGTACGTTTGTAATCAAAAAATATTGGTGCCATCTAAAATAAATTATTATTATTATTATTATTATTTAATAATATGTTATAATGATTGATTGATAACTGACCACGTATTCAGAGATGTTACGATAATACATTGCAAGATTAAAACACAAACGATGATTAACAATTGCACGTGTTTTTGGATCCTTGGGATAAAGAATTCCATTGACATCATATTTATCACCAAGATATTGAAGAATAGCATTACTTGAACAAAAAAAAAAAAAAAAAAACAAAATTTTTGTAAAATTATTTTAAATTCATTATTTTATTTTATTTTATTTTATTTACCTCTCTCCTATGACAAGGTCATCATCAATAAATGTTGGAATTTCTTTTTGTGGATTTAATTGTGCATATTCATCAGTCATATGTTGTCCTTTTCCATAATCAACATTAATTAATTGATAATCCAAATTAAGTGCTTTTAATGCTTGTTGACAAGCAAGTGATGGTGGGCCATCAGAAACAGAGTATAATTTCATTTTAATTGAATAAAAAAAAAATACTTTTGATTTGATTTTTAGATTTAATTTAATTGCTTGGTCGTCAACAGTTTGGCAAAGACTAACTGAGTAACTGAAACAAATTCCAAGTTAATGTGGTTAATGTATTGGAAACTTTCACCTTCTACTATGTATGTAAATAATACATGTATTTTATTATTATGATTTTTCAAGACAAGGAGAATGCACATGTATTTATAAATTATAATTTATCATTCCCAAGGACATGCATTTTATGTAGGTCGTATCAATAATATTTTAAAAATAAATAAATAATTTGATTATTTTGATAAATTTACTTTTTATTTATTTGACAAAATAGTCTTTTAAACATGTCATATTTTTTCATATTATTATTATTTAAAATAATTCCAATTATGTAAATTAAATTTTTCCATTATACATATATATTTACTTATCAACTTTTATAATAATTATTATTACTATAGAATATATAAAGAAAAAAAAAAAAAAATAAAATAATAAAATATCAAGATATATATTTATTAATTAGCTGGTGAAATGACAATATGTAGTTTAAGCATATCTTTATTTGGTCCAACAAGAAATGCTGATGAGTTGCTGCTATCTTTGTTGTTGTTGTTGTTGCTAGTATTTGTTATATTAACTGGTGGATTCAACTCTTCAAATGGTAATAAATTATCTAAATTTAATACACGTTCATTTTTATTAAATCTGTGTACAACTTGAGTAACACGAGCAATATGTTCAACACCATCTTGTAATGCATATATTAATACACCAATTTTAACTCTCATATCAGTGTCTGTTGTATCTGGTGGTTCTTTACATGTCATTGATAATCTAACTGATTTAATAACATGTTCAGGCATTTCAACAGTACCTTGCCATACAATTAAAAAAAATTTTTTAAACCATACACCTTTTGGATATAAATCAACAACCCATTCACATGTACGTTCACCACAATATTCAGCAAGATACGATTGACTTGAAAATACAAGTGTACGTGTATGATATGATGGTAAATTACGAAAATTTTCAATAGTTAATAGTGAACAACATGTATCAACAGTATATAATCTTGGTTCAAATAATAAATATCCATCATCCTCATTATTTATTATTTCACGTATACGTTCATTGTGACCAGAATGAAATGACATACCAATAGCCATTCTTTCAACAAAAAACTCTTTATATTTTTTAGTTAATGGTGATAATAGCAATTCAGCTAATTGACGTGGTGACATCATTGGAAATCTAATTGGTGTCATAACAGCAATAACAATTTGTTTTATTGTCTTTTCATATTCATCTGTTGTTATATTATGTTTTTTTAAATTTGATTCTTGATAGTTTATCCACAGTTCAATACATTTGTATAGGGTTAATTCATCTTTTATAATTAAACTACTTTTATGTAGCAACATAATTAAAATATTAATATCAAAATTACCGAAATCTGGTGTTTTAGCAACTAGCTCAATATTCCATTTAATAAAATTTTGACATGTTTTTGTTATTAATTGATGACCACAATTTGATACATATTCAAGCCATGATACAAGTGTACCATTTATTGCAGCAACAGCAATATGATTATTCATATATTCTAAACATAATGTTATTAAATCTTTGACATTATATTTATCAGCAAGTGATAAAATTGGCAGAACAACTTCATAACTTATTCTTATTTGTCCAGTATAAAAATAACGAAGAAATTCACTAAATAATGGAACACATTGTGGTGTTTCTTGTAATGTCACACGACTTTCATGTGATTCTGACCATTGTGGACTCATTAACATTACCTGAAAAACATCACTTGATGCACATAATATTAAACGATGAGCTGGATATTCAACACCATCAACAACAAGACAAATGTCATTTATTAATTTTTCAGCATATAATGTTGCAATTTTTAATAATATTGTATGAGAATTATCAACCTGTAAATAAATCAATAAATAAATAAATAATATTTATTTTTTCAACTATTATCATTATTACCTCAACTGCATCAGGTGTAATTGGTACATTATTTTTAACATCACCAATATCAGTTGTAATATTAGTGTTTGTTGTTGTTGTTGTATTATTATTTTGTTGATCCATATTTGTATAACCTGTCATCCATCTAATTGTACTACGTAACATTTGCACATGTTTTATCAATATATATATATACCTATATTATCTTGTATTTATTTATTTATTTATTTATCAACTTGATTTTCGTATTAATTTAATAAAACAATTTCTTATTTGTAATTTTGACATTTTGTATTCAATCATCAATATTCAGTAAATATGGTAAGGAGAGAGCAGTCAAAAATTAATATATATTTATATATTTAGGTATGTCATGAAAATTATGGACAATTGATTTTTAACAGATGATACAATGAGAAAATAATGACATTTGTCTTGTTATCCTTGCTCGCTATGTCTCTCACTTTTTTTCACATTTTTCAAGTCAAATTTTCAATAAACAATATAATTCCATTCGGTTACCTACAATAATAATATATGTAGTTAATATTTATGCACATAAAATTTAATAAATATTTAATAAACACATGAGCTTGATACTTGATACTGATAAACAAAACCAACAAGACATATTTATATAAATATCATTAATTATGCTATTCTACTTGTTGGAATTTTTAAATATTGTCTGTCAAACATGTAATACAATTTATAATAATTTTAGCAAGAAATTAAATGATTTAATTATTAATAACAATACCTGTCTACATAAAAGACACATAACTCATGGAATTTGTTTGTTGTTAAAAAATTTGACAGATTCTTGTACTATTGTTATTATTTGGTGTTTTTCACGGGGTCAACTGTCCATCTAACGGCTTTGGTGGACAACAATCTCTTGTACTATTGTTATTATTTGGTGTTTTTCACGGGGTCGGCTGTCCACCTAACGGCCTTGGTGGACAACAATCTTGTTAATAATTTTTATTTAATTAATTAATAAATGAAGGAATAGTTTAATTAAAAATCTTTTTAAATAACAATGTTTAGAATTGATTTATTTATATGAGGAAATTATGGGGAGTTGAATTATTTAACAAAATGTATATGTCAATTTTCGGATTTTGAATATTTTTGGTTTTTGGATTTGCCGTTGAGGCAGCACCTTACGGACAAGGCCTCGTGGCAAGAAAATATTGTATAATTAAATTGTTTTTAGTAAATTAATTGATTGTTTATAAAATAATCTATTGTGATGATAATTAGCGTAATTTAATAGAGAATTTAATGCCGTTTGAATCATAATTTTAGGATGGATATTGAGGAAGCTATGAGAATTTGAAAATCATGTATGGGTATACTGTATGGCTAGGATGATGTTTGATATTACAAGTTATTTTGGATTAATTAAAAAATGGAATAAATAAATAATAGCGATAATGATTGGATGCGGATTAAAAAAAGAAAGTTAATGATGTTTGATAGGTATTTTTAGGATTAATATTAAGCGGGTTATTGGGATTCATAAAATTGTACTTTTCTCACAAGTTGTCAAGTTGCATGACGTTTAATATATAAGGACAAAATTGTCATCACTAACGGGGGATCCCCCCGTATACCACAGTGACGTGACTGAAGTATACAACATAGTATTTAGGCCAAATGCTATCTTGTATCCTTTAGTTGGTACACGTAAGCAAAGTAGAGTTTTTTATTTAATTTGTTGTTTAAAGTAGTTTAATTTGATTTGATTGGCTTACTGTGGTATACTTCAGTCATCGAGTGGTCGACGCCTGCAGCCCCGTGTGGTTGGTTGGTTGGGGCTGTGGGCGTCTAAGGGTATTAATAAACCAATACCCGGCGCAAAGCGCTGAAAAAATCTGTGCTCGGTCGGTAACTTATCATTGACATAAAAAAAGTAGAGATCTTGAAAAATAAATTCAAAATATAAATAGTTTCAAGTATATCCGTAAGAGCAGTCAATTCCGAAATTTGAAATTCTCAAAATAAATTCAAATAAATAAATTCAAATAAATAAAATCAATGATTCTAAATGCAACAACAACAGCAGCTAATTCCGGCATTCAATATTCTCTTTATAAATGGGAATTTGGACTTAGGCAAAAATTTGGAAGGTAGGTGCTATATATAGAGGGAAAAAATATTTTTTTTTTTGCTTACAAGTACTTATTTTTTGACGGGGATCATTTTTAGACATACTTTGTATTTACATGGGTTTATGGACTTGGACAAAATTTTGGAAGGTAGGTGCTATATATAGATAGAGAAAAATACAGGTTCATACAGGCTGGGACTTGTATTATTTTTTAGTAGATAGTTTATATATATGTTTTTTTATACTTAAGACAATGTGTAATATAATATACTTACTTTATCGGTGTTGAGCTAGCATGTTTCTATCTCGAAGACTATATTTTCGTAAGTTATTTTATTTTGTTGTTTGTTCACAAATGTATTGAAACAATCATATAGTTATTTGAAGATAAAATTTATTAGTACAGTTATCATTGAGTATATAGTATATATGATTTTTATGTTGTTGATGTCGGTAACAATGTTAAAAATTTTTATTGAAGTTTCGAACAACTCGTGAAACTTACATCGCAGTCGGTAATGTAGGAATCTGCAATACCATCAGTTGGTAATATGGAAATCTGTGCCGGTAAGTTTCGGGAGTCGTTCAAAAATGCAATAAAAATTTTTGTGTCGGTAACAAAGGGTCGAAAATTTTTATTGAAGTTTTGAACGACTCCCGAAACTTGCATCGCGGTCGGTAATGCAGGGATCTGCAATACCATCAGTTGGTAATATGGAAATCTGTGTCGGTAAGTTTCGGGAGTCGTTCAAAAATGCAATAAAAATTTTTGTGTCGGTAATGAAGGGTTAAAAATTTTTATTGAAGTTTTGAACGACTCCCGAAACTTACATCGCGGTCGGTAATGTAGGAATCTGCATTACCATCAGATGGTAATATAGGAATCTGTGTCGGTAAGTTTCGGGAGTCGTTCAAAACTTCAATAAAAATTTTTTCCTTAGCTACATCTTTTCCTTAGCTACATCTTTTCCTTAGCTACATCTTTTCCTTAGCTACATCTTTTCCTTAGCTACATCTTTTCCTTAGCTACATCTTTTCCTTAGCTACATCTTTTCCTTAGCTACATCTTTTCCTTAGCTACATCTTTTCCTTAGCTACATCTTTTCCTTAGCTACATCTTTTCCTTAGCTACATCTTTTCCTTTTCTACATCTTTTCCTTCGCTACATCTTTTCCTTACCTACATCTTTTCCTTAGCTACATCTTTTCCTTAGCTACATCTTTTCCTTAGCTACATCTTTTCCTTAGCTACATCTTTTCCTATGCCACATCGTTTACCTAGCTACATCTTTTCCTTAGCTACATCTTTTCCTTAGCTACATCTTTTCCTTAGCTACATCTTTTCCTTAGCTACATCTTTTCCTTAGCTACATCTTTTCCTTAGCTACATCTTTTCCTTAGCTACATCTTTTCCTTAGCTACATCTTTTCCTTAGCTACATCTTTTCCTTAGCTACATCTTTTCCTCCGCTACATCTTTTCCTTCGCTACATCTTTTCCTTAGCTCCATCCTTTCCTTAGCTACATCTTTTCCTTAGCTACATCTTTTCCTTAGCTACATCTTTTCCTTAGCTACATCTTTTCCTTAGCTACATCTTTTCCTTAGCTACATCTTTTCCTTAGCTACATCTTTTCCTTAGCTACATCTTTTCCTAGCTACATCTTTTCCTAGCTACATCTTTTCCTTAGCTACATCTTTTCCTAGCTACATCTTTTCCTTAGCTACATCTTTTCCTTAGCTACATCTTTTCCTTAGCTACATCTTTTCCTAGCTACATCTTTTCTTAGCTACATCTTTTCCTTAGCTACATCTTTTCCTAGCTACATCTTTTCCTTAGCTACATCTTTTAGCTACATCTTTTCTTAGCTACATCTTTTCCTTAGCTACATCTTTTCCTTAGCTACATCTTTTCCTTTGCTACCTTTTTCTTAGCTACATCTTTTCCTTAGCTACATCTTTTCCTAGCTACATCTTTTCCTAGCTACATCTTTTCCTACCTCTTTTCCTTAGCTACATCTTTTCCTTAGCTACATCTTTTCCTTAGCTACATCTTTTCCTAGCTACATCTTTTCCTTAGCTACATCTTTTCCTTAGCTACATCTTTTCTAGCATCTTTTCCTAGCTACATCTTTTCCTAGCTACATCTTTTCCTTAGCTACATCTTTTCCTTAGCTACATCTTTTCCTAGCTACATCTTTTCCTTAGCTACATCTTTTCCTTAGCTACATCTTTTCCTTAGCTACATCTTTTCCTAGCTACATCTTTTCGCTACATCTTCCTTAGCTACATCTTTTCCTAGCTACATCTTTTCCTTAGCTACATCTTTTCCTTAGCTACATCTTTTCCTTAGCTACATCTTTTCCTTAGCTACATCTTTTCCTAGCTACATCTTTTCCTTAGCTACATCTTTTCCTAGCTACATCTTTTCCTTAGCTACATCTTTTCCTTAGCTACATCTTTATACATCTTTTCCTTAGCTACATCTTTTCCTTAGCTACATCTTTTCCTTAGCTACATCTTTTCCTTAGCTACATCTTTTCCTTAGCTACATCTTTTCCTTAGCTACATCTTTTCCTTAGCTACATCTTTTCCTTAGCTACATCTTTTCCTTAGCTACATCTTTTCCTTAGCTACATCTTTTCCTTAGCTACATCTTTTCCTTAGCTACATCTTTTCCTTAGCTACATCTTTTCCTTAGCTACATCTTTTCCTTAGCTACATCTTTTCCTTAGCTACATCTTTTCCTTAGCTACATCTTTCCTTAGCTACATCTTTTCCTTTGCTACATCTTTTCCTTAGCTACATCTTTTCCTTAGCTACATCTTTTCCTTAGCTACATCTTTTCCTTAGCTACATCTTTTCCTTAGCTACATCTTTTCCTTAGCTACATCTTTTCCTTAGCTACATCTTTTCCTTAGCTACATCTTTTCCTTAGCTACATCTTTTCCTTAGCTACATCTTTTCCTATGCTACATCTTTTCCTTAGCTACATCTTTTCCTTATCTACATCTTTTCCTAGCTACATCTTTTCCTTAGCTACATCTTTCCTTAGCTACATCTTTTCCTTAGCTACATCTTTTCCTTAGCTACATCTTTTCCTTAGCTACATCTTTTCCTTAGCTACATCTTTTCCTTAGCTACATCTTTTCCTTAGCTACATCTTTTCCTTAGCTACATCTTTTCCTTAGCTACATCTTTTCCTTAGCTACATCTTTTCCTTAGCTACATCTTTTCCTTAGCTACATCTTTTCCTTAGCTACATCTTTTTCCTTAGCTACATCTTTTCCTTAGCTACATCTTTTCCTTAGCTACATCTTTTCCTTAGCTACATCTTTTTCCTTAGCTACATCTTTTTCCTTAGCTACATCTTTTTCCTTAGCTACATCTTTTCCTTAGCTACATCTTTTCCTTAGCTACATCTTTTCCTTAGCTACATCTTTTCCTTAGCTACATCTTTTCCTTAGCTACATCTTTTCCTTAGCTACATCTTTTCCTTAGCTACATCTTTTCCTTAGCTACATCTTTTCCTTAGCTACATCTTTTCCTTAGCTACATCTTTTCCTTAGCTACATCTTTTCCTTAGCTACATCTTTTCCTTAGCTACATCTTTTCCTTAGCTACATCTTTTCCTTAGTTACTTCTTTTCCTTAGCTACATCTTTTCCTAGCTACATCTTCTCGTTCGCTACATCTTCTCCCTAGCTACATCTTTTCCTTAGCTACATCTTTTCCTTAGCTACATCTTTTCCTTAGCTACATCTTTTCCTTAGCTACATCTTTTCCTTAGCTACATCTTTTCCTTAGCTACATCTTTTCCTTAGCTACATCTTTTCCTTAGCTACATCTTTTCCTTAGCTACATCTTTTCCTTAGCTACATCTTTTCCTTAGCTACATCTTTTCCTTAGCTACATCTTTTCCTTAGCTACATCTTTTCCTTAGCTACATCTTTTCCTTCGCTACATCTTTTCCTTAGCTACATCTTTTCCTTAGCTACATCTTTTCCTTAGCTACATCTTTTCCTTAGCTACATCTTTTCCTTAGCTACATCTTTTCCTTAGCTACATCTTTTCCTTAGCTACATCTTTTCCCTAGCTACATCTTTTCCTTAGCTACATCTTTTCCTTAGCTACATCTTTTCCTTAGCTACATCTTTTCCTTAGCTACATCTTTTCCTTAGCTACATCTTTTCCTTAGCTACATCTTTTCCTTAGCTACATCTTTTCCTTAGCTACATCTTTTCCTTAGCTACATCTTTTCCTTAGCTACATCTTTTCCTTAGCTACATCTTTTCCTTAGCTACATCTTTCCCTTAGCTACAGCTTTTCCTTAGCTACATCTTTTCCTTAGCTACATCTTTTCCTTAGCTACATCTTTTCCTTAGCTACATCTTTTCCTTAGCTACATCTTTTCCTTAGCTACATCTTTTCCTTAGCTACATCTTTTCCTAGCTACATCTTTTCCTAGCTACATCTTTTCCTAGCTACATCTTTTCCTTAGCTACATCTTTTCCTTAGCTACATCTTTTCCTTAGCTACATCTTTTCCTTAGCTACATCTTTTCCTAGCTACATCTTTTCCTTAGCTACATCTTTTCCTAGCTACATCTTTTCCTAGCTACATCTTTTCCTTAGCTACATCTTTTCCTTAGCTACATCTTTCCTTAGCTACATCTTTTCCTTAGCTACATCTTTTCCTTAGCTACATCTTTTCCTAGCTACATCTTTTCCTTAGCTACATCTTTTCCTAGCTACATCTTTTCCTAGCTACATCTTTTCCTTAGCTACATCTTTTCCTTAGCTACATCTTTTCCTTAGCTACATCTTTTCATAGCTTCACATCTTTTCCTTAGCTACATCTTTTCCTTAGCTACATCTTTTCCTTAGCTACATCTTTTCGCTTCATCTTTTCCTTAGCTACATCTTTTCCTTAGCTACATCTTTTCCTTAGCTACATCTTTTCCTTAGCTACATCTTTTCCTTAGCTACATCTTTTCCTTAGCTACATCTTTTCCTTAGCTACATCTTTTCCTTAGCTACATCTTTTCATTAGCTACATCTTTTGCTTAGCTACATCTTTTCCTTAGCTACATTTTTTCCTTAGCTACATCTTTTTCTCAGCTACATCTTTTCCTTAGCTACATCTTTTCCTTAGCTACATCTTTTCCTTAGCTACATCTTTTCCTTAGCTACATCTTTTCCTTAGCTACATCTTTTCCTTAGCTACATCTTTTCCTTAGCTACAACGTTTGCATTCCAGCAACCTTTCATTATCTAGTACGTTTCCTTCTCCTCGTCTTTTCCTTAGCTACATCTTTTCCTTAGCTACATCTTTTCCTTAGCTACATCTTTTCCTTAGCTACATCTTTTCCTTAGCTACATCTTTTCCTTTGCTACATCTTTTCCTTAGCTACATCTTTTCCTTAGCTACATCTTTTCCTTAGCTACATCTTTTCCTTAGCTACATCTTTTCCTTAGCTACATCTTTTCCTTAGCTACATCTTTTCCCTTAGCTACATCTTTTCCTTAGCTACATCTTTTCCTTAGCTACATCTTTTTCCCATACATCTTTTCCTTAGCTACATCTTTCCTTTGCTATCTTTTCCTAGCTACATCTTTTCCTGCTACATCTTTTCCTTAGCTACATCTTTTCCTTAGCTACATCTTTTCCTTAGCTACATCTTTTCTTTAGCTACATCTTTTCCTTAGGTACATCTTTGTCTTAGCTACATCTTTTCCTTAGCTACATCTTTTCCTTAGCTACATCTTTTCATACTTCTACATCTTTCCTTAGCTACATCTTTTCCTAGCTACATCTTTTCCTTAGCTACATCTTTTCATAGCTACATCTTTTCCTTAGCTACATCTTTTCCTTAGCTACATCTTTTCCTTAGCTACATCTTTTCCTTAGCTACATCTTTTCCTTAGCTACATCTTTTCCTTAGCTACATCTTTTCCTTAGCTACATCTTTTCCTTAGCTACATCTTTTCCTTAGCTACATCTTTTCCTAGCTACATCTTTTCCTTAGCTACATCTTTTCCTTAGCTACATCTTTTCATAGCTACATCTTTTCCTTAGCTACATCTTTTCCTAGCTACATCTTTTCCTTAGCTACATCTTTTCCTAGCTACATCTTTTCCTTAGCTACACCTTTTCCTTAGCTACATCTTTTCCTTAGCTACATCTTTTCCTAGCTACATCTTTTCCTGCTACATCTTTTCTTAGCTACATCTTTTCCTTAGCTTCACATCTTTTCCTTAGCTACATCTTTTCATAGCTACATCTTTTCCTTAGCTACATCTTTTCCTAGCTACATCTTTCCTTAGCTACATCTTTTCATAGCTTCACATCTTTTCCTTAGCTACATCTTTTCCTTATCTACATCTTTTCCTTAGCTACATCTTTTCATAGCTACATCTTTTCCTTAGCTACATCTTTTCCTAGCTACATCTTTTCATAGCTAGCATCTTTTCCTAGCTACATCTTTTCCTGCTACATCTTTTCCCATCTTTCTTAGCATCTTTTCCTTAGCTACACACTACATCTTTTAGCTACATCTTTTCATAGCTACATCTTTTCCTTAGCTACATCTTTTCATAGCTACATCTTTTCCTTAGCTACATCTTTTCCTTAGCTACATCTTTTCAGCCATAGCTACATCTTCTTTTTTTCCTTAGCTACATCTTTTCCTTAGCTACATCTTTTCAGCTACATCTTTTCCTTAGCTACATCCTTAGCTAGCTACATCTTTTCCTTAGCTACATCTTTTCAGGCTACCATAGCTACATCTTAGCTACATCTTTTCTTCTACATCTTTTCAGCTCATCTTTTCTCATCTTTTCTCTACTCTTTTTCCTTAGCTA